>NC_091668.1:10170000-12570000 GCF_042453785.1 Malus domestica
GGTGTAATTGACATAACTTTCGAGGTTCAATTCAAGAATCCCTCGCGAGTCATACATTCGGAGGCAGATTGTTTGCCCTCTTGTTTGGGTGCCCTTCTTATCCCGTCCTATTTTGTGCGGTCAGGTTAAGCTACATCAACATTTTATATTTTTTTTATAGATATAATAAGACAAAAAGTAATAAGAATATAAAATATTGATGTGGCTTAACCGTGACATCACAAATAAGAAAAGATGGAAAGAGCATCCAAACAAGAGGGCGGACAATCTGCCTCCCATATATCCCCAACTTGCAATTTCGTAATTAATTTGGCAGACCTTGCAAGTTTGGCAGTTTTGTTGTATTGAAAGAAAGTCGCAAAATTAAAGTGGCTTATTTTGCAATGTCTAATTGTGAAAATTCTAGACTACATCTAACCGTTAGATGATGGTAATACTAAGTACTAAGGAATTAGTTTGGAAATGTTTTTAAAATGACTAAAATCATTTTTGGTGAAAATATCTTTTAAACAAATCCTTAGTAAAAAACGCAAGTAAATCCTGGAGCACTCAAATCCAAAAACATATTCTCTAAAAGCGATTCCAATCATTTTAAAAGCATTTCTAAATGAACTCAAAAGTGTTGTAGCCAAATCCCAAAGGAGTATGACATACATAGTTGAATTTAATGACTAGATATGTGAGAATGACTAGTGAAAATCAAGCACCATTGTGGCCAACCACTCCTCTCCCCCTCATTTTTTCAAACCCCACCTCAACAATCGGAAGAAGAAAAAAAAAAACAAACAAACCAGTTAGATATGAAATCAAAAAAATTTAGATGATAAATCTAAGTCGCGTAAAACGTAGTGTCGTATAATAATATGCGTCAATGTATAGTAGAAGAGCTTTGATAGCAAATTACAAATTCATAACGTTGAAACATTCAATTTATGCAACTAAAATGATTATATGATGTTTCTCTTGAGTTAGGATATATGATTAATTAATCAATCATATACCCTTGGAGTGTAATATTAGTTCTTATCACTCTGATTGGCTGCTGACAAGGATTGAGTGTTATGATGTTATCCCAAGCTGTCCAAAAAAGGCTGCGTATTTTCTAATCAATCTTATTGGCAACTACGTACGTGCAAAAGATTCCACCAGAAGCAAGAATCTCGTAGCTTAAGTAATTAAGAGCAAACAGTTGTGTATGTGTTCGAGGTTTTGTGTTCGATGGTTCGATTCCTCCCTCTGCAATACCGGTTGTATAAAAATGAAAAGATTCTCATCCAAAGCAAGAATCTTGTGGCTCAAGTGAACAAAGAGCAGGCAGTTGTGTATGTACTCGAGGTTGGTTTGATTCCTCACTTCGCAATACCGGTTGTATAGAAATAAAAAGATTCTCACCATAAACAATAACCTTGTAGCTCAAATAAACTACCAGCAGGCAATTGTCTATGTATTCGAGGTTCTGTGTTCGATGGTTTAACTTCTTCCTCCCCAATGTCGGTTGTATAAAATTAAAAAAAAAAAAACTATCTAACAAAGTAGAGAAAAGTAGTAACTAGCTCACACATTACTGACCCACAATTTTGGGGCAAAACACAAATTTGACCTAGTAAGTACAAAAACTTTGACAAAAAACAGAACCTAGTAGTAGCAGAACACAGTACAGAGTTCATCTATGAGAACCCTAGCAATTTTTTCCCCTTTAAAAGAAGACATTTTATACATCATACTTGCAAAGGTTTTCGAAACCCATGTATTCGTTCCGGTTAATCTTCCCGATCATGTTCGATATCCCAACTCCACCTGAAAAAACAAAAACAAAAGAGAACAAATACCTCTCAGAATTCAGGGTGTTAACTCAACTTGAAGTGAAGTTTGTCGACGAAAAAAAACTCACCTAGTGAGATTGCACTGACAAATATGGTAAAGGCTAGAATGAATATGATCAGAGATGCCCTACCGAATAGTATAATCAGCCTTCTCACAATGTGCTGTCCTACCAACGCTGCAACAGTGGCAACCGCGGTCAAGTAGACAGCTGCAGAAAGATTGGAATGTATGTGCGTTAATATACAAATTTAGACGAACTGTGAACTACTAGCTCCATCTGTCTACAACTGGATAAAGAATGACAATTTTGTAGCGAACTATCCTTGGCGTTGCTTTGATAAAACTCACCGTAAGGAACTGGAAAACGTTTTAGAAGGTAGTATTCTACAACGGACATGGATGACGAGAATGTCATTGCAAATGTGGCTGTGGCACTGGAGACCTGCAACGTAATCACCAAGAAGTTTTAGAACAAACTAAACCGTTGATGATGGCCTTTTATTTTGTTTAATAACTCTCGGTTAAAAAGATTCTGTGTCATTATTCAAGATCATGTTCATGTCAAGGAAAATCACAAAACTCACCTGCGGGGGGATTCCAAGCTCCAAAAACAGCGGTCCCATGATAAATCCTCCACCTAATCCAAGCAACCCACCTACGATTCCTGCAATTACACCAAAGAGACAGTAGATAACCAGCTGGTGCACTTTCCAATCTGTCCCTTCCTCTCCCTTAGATGCTATTACTCTCCGTCCCTGGTAAAGGCTCACTGCCTCGTACATAGATACACCAAGGGAAACTGGGATCTGCAGAACATGGAAACAGTGACTCGTTCCTGACCGTTCAGGTATTGAATTTTTACAGGTAACATGCAGAGAAACAAATACATTCACACCATAGTACCTGTAACAAATTCACTACCCAATATGCTGGAGAACAAGTAGTTGTGTGTTGCTGTGGAAAAGTCAGATGGTAATCACCCGTTAGCTCCACAATGTCGTATAATCAAAGGAATTTGCAATAAAAAATTTCTGATAGACTAGGTAAAGAGATGGAAACCTTGGCAATTTGCAGTGCAAGAAATGCAACCCAGACGAAAACCAGAAGTCCAAGCTCCTTCCAGCAAACATTCTCAATAACCGAGACCTGAAATGGTCATCAAGATTTAGCTTCGAAACTCCATCAAAATTATAACAGTGTCTGTGCAAGTACTGTGCGTGCACTCACCTCCTGCTCCTTGGTTTCCTTTTGCTGCTCATTCGCTGGGCCGCTTGGGAGAGGCTTGTATGCCACATTCTCACCAGCAGCTGACCAAACAAGAAAATATATGGCATAATTGTAGGAATCAACTACAACAACAACAACAAAGCCTTTTCCCACTAAGTGGGGTCGGCTAATATTGTAGGAATCAACTACGAGTAAAAAATTCTAATGTTTTATAGAACATTTGAGCAACAGTAGAACAAACTCACCAGCTGACTCCAAATGCCTAGCGGCCTCCTAAAATCCAGAAAAAAAAGCAACGGTTAGCAAAACATTTAGTAGTGCAATATATGCATTTCAGAACAACTTAAAACCCTAAATTTAAATTGAAGTCTTGTTTATTGGCATATATAACTATGGAGGTAGATAATACGTACTAAGGTGACATGATCTATCGTGATCTTTGAATTATCGTAATAACAGTCAGAAATTTAGCATTACCTTCTTCATAATGGTTTCCTTTTTCCATGTTTCAACACCCTTGAAGAACGCCTTTGTTGATGTACCTGAAAACGACAATAGTAAGCATTTGAAGTATTCAAGCGTAAGGCCAAGAAAGTGGAACCTAAGTAATGATTGGTCCATTACCAATAAAGAGAACAATCAGCAAAACTGTGACCATCCAATCAGCAAAGATCACGTTGAAAGCCACTCCGATACTAATGCCCAGCATGAGCATCGGTTGGATGAGTACAGCCAAATCATAGTCAATAATGGGCATATTTATTGTCGGATGCCTTAGCTTAAGATTATAGTAGACAGTTGAGCCAGCTGCACCCATGATCATACCTGAAACGAAGCAAAATGAATCCACGATGATGTAACTTCCAGTCAGTAATTCAATATAACAGTGAAATCACCATGTAAAAATCAATGTAGTTTGAGAAAACAATTTTATAGGTCTCAACCATGAAAAGGACTTAAAAGCCTATCCACTAAAACTACCACGACAAATTAACACAGCGTAAGAACTTCAGGTGTCACACCGAGGAACTAAAATCAGTTGACAGTGATCTGTGATAAAAAAAAAAAAAAAAAAAAAAAGTCAAGTAGTATGAGAAAAACCTTGATTCAGTTCACACAGCCAGCACATTTGAACAATGATACCGCTAGCGTTGCTTCTGAAGCAGTTCAACATACACTGTATTATATAACTACCATTTCAACAATACATAGTTTCTTTCCTATCAAAAACACCAGAAGAGCTTTTCTTACATTTCGATATAGCTGTTGCTGACTTCGGATCAAACCCGATGATTAGGCTAAGCATAGGAACGAAAATGCCACCACCACCAACACCGCCTACACTCCCGAAAGCAGCTCCACAGAATCCAACAATAGAACCCACAATAATTTGCCACCCAAATTTCATTTCCTATAAACCAAAATTCACAAAATCCATTATTTACAACCCTCTTATAGTTAGTTTTCTACGAGCATATAAAAACAGAGGAATTAGCAATAAGTATCCAATTTAACACCGCTTTGCCTTAAAATCCCAACTAACACATATTTATGATTTATCCACATGATGTGTATTTGTTGATATGCATGCATTCAGGCTTATACCAATCTACCACATCTATTTACAAGGAACAGGATCAGGGGTAATCTTAGATTCTTACGGCCCATTTGAACTGACATTTTCTAAAAAGTACTTCTGGCCATAAGAATTTTTGTTAGAAGTTCTAAACGCATTTAAAAATAGGAAAACTAATGAAAAGGACTTGAAAACTTTGATTTTGAATGATAAAGACAAAATAAAGGGTAAAATGAATAGTACCATGATTGACTTTTTAGTGTAAAAATATAGTTTTTCGTTAAAGTGAACATTACCGGATGCTTTTCGTTAAAGTTCCTTTTCAAAATTTATTACAAGCCAGTGATTCTTGAAAACTGCTCGAAGCGTTTCTTAAAAAGTGCTTCATGACCAAAATGTTTTAAGTTTCACTACTCAAACTTATTCAAAACTGCTTGTCCAAAAAAAATAAATAAGAAAAACTTATTAAAAAGTGCTTTTTGATTGTCAGGAAGCGTTTTTTTATTATAAAAAAGCTGGTTTTATTGTCAGAAACCATTTTCAGCTGGAAAGTAAAGTATACTTCAAGATTAAACAGAAAATTCAACCAAAAGATAGAGTTAAACAGGTTTTGTGGGGTTTACCGGCCAAACATGATGATATCCCGATTTTTCGGATTGCCATAAGAAATTCACAGCTTTGAGAAGGTAATTAGATTCGGATCCCTCTGTTCCGTTGAACCTCGAACCTTCATGCCTCAGGCCTCTCTCCGCCGAAACAAACACAAAAGCCGCCGCAAAGTGAAACATCACCATTGCCACGGATCTCAAACCCTGCCATTTCGCTCCAAACGCCGCCATATCAATAAAGCCACCACCTTTCTTCTGTTTGGTTGCCGAGAAAGCTAAAGGAAAAAGTGGGTTTTTCGTATGATAGATTCAGAGAGGTGGGTTGGGAAAATGGGAGAGAAATGAAGAGCTTTATAGGTCAAAGGGTCAAAACCCAATGGATTATTTCTGCTAGAAATGGAAAGAGAGAGAAAAAAATAGGAAGGACAAGAAAAGCGCTCTCTCTCTCTCCCTCTCTCGACTGTCGATCTATGTCTCAAGCTTTCTCTCTCTAGATTTTGTCTGGTTTTGGATTGCAGTGGAAGTGGGTGGTGAAGGATGAAGGCTTAATATAGGAGAGATGACGAAATGGGGTTTGGTGGGTGAACGACAGATATGTGTGAAAGGTGTTTGCTTCTTGTTTGGATTCAGTAACGGAGTCGGAGACGAGAGAGTTCCATTCCATACAAGAAAAACAAAAATCAAATAAGGAAAATGTGATGAGGAAGAAGAAGATAGAAACGCGAGAGAGATGTAATTTGCTTGCTTGAACTTTCTTCTTGTTTTATGCACATGAATCTCTGATCTCTACACGTGGGATAATTGTTTGGCATGTTGTTAAAGAATTAGGGTTCGTTTGGATGTGCTTTTAAAATGACTGAAAACGTTTTTAGAGAAAATATTTTTGGGTTCTAAAAGAACTTTCTTTATGCTTCTTCTAAGAAACACTTTAATGATTTTCTAGAATTTACTTGTATTTTTACTAAATATTGGCTCCAAAAACATTTTCACTAAAAACACTTTTATTTATTTTAAAAGCATATCCAAACAAGTTCTTAGAAATTTTTTTATTGATTAACCTGCTATTTATATTGGTAACACGTCATATAATTTATAAACCTACTATTTTTATTGATTAACCTGCTATTTTGGTGAGCACCTAGCAAGCTCTCTAAATGTTGACGATGATGTCACAAAAGTCGTCCCCAATCCAAGCCGTCACAAAGGTGGTCTCGATCTTGGTCCAATTTGGTGAAGGGTGAAAAGATGAGTGTTTTAAGATTTTTTTTTTCTTGGTGTTTTTTTCTTTTCAGATAAGAGACGGCAAAGGCTATCATAATGGAGGTAGAGTAGTGTGGGTTAGGATTAGAGTTGATTGAGAGACTGGGTCTCTAGGTTGACAAGTTTCTTATTTAATTATTAATTTTTTTAAAGGAAAGCGTTATATTGATTAAAATCAACTCATGAAGAGCTACATATGTCTTGGAGGAGGCTGAATGAGGATAGAAGGAGGATGCCATCTACAACCATGGTCTAAAATATCCATAATATCCTGATATTTTCATCGAAATTTCCGTGTTTTTGGACTACCGATATTTTTTTGGACTACCGATATTTCCGATATCATCGATATTTTAGACCTTGCTAAGTCACTCATGTATCTTACCATGCAATGTATAAAGTGTAAAATATTGTACTAATTCATTATATATAAATGATTATGGTGTGTTTAAATTTCTTTCATTAATTACTACATATTTTCTACACTCACAATGTTTGTCAGCTCGCTATATAATCAACTTAAATCAGTTATATCTATCATGCAATGCATTTCCTTCCAATTTTTTGTGATAAACTAATAGATAATTAACTAAATAAACATCCTGCAAAGTTTCAATAAAAATTTCCAAGTTTTTCTTACAATTTCCATGATTTTTATTCAATTTTTATCGATATCGATAATATCCCGATATTTCCATCGAAATTTTCGTGTTTTTGAACTACCGATATTTCCGATATCATCGATATTTTATACCTTTTCTACAACATATCATCCGCAATCAAACCTATTATCGACGAGTCCGAATAAAGTGTTGCAATGGCCTTCATGGAACCACTCTCCACCATGACTTGATGCAACCCTTGCTGCTAGGCCAATTGCAGTCCGTGTCTCACGGCAAACAACTCCAGGAGCGGCATAGAAGTGACGCTTGGATATTGCCACACCCCAGTCGTCAAAAACACCCCTCCAATCCCGTATCGTACCGCTCCAACCCCACCCAACAAAATTGTGGTGGAAGACAACACTTATTTTCAGGGATTATATTATCGATTTTCAATTTTAATAATCATTTTGATAGTGTGAGTCAATTTCAAAATCATTTGCAATAAAAATCCTAAAAAGAATGGGAGTATTTGTGCTTACCACCATTTAGTGTGGTGTATGCTCATCACTCTATTTATCATCGTTAAATGAGTTTGAATTTCGAGATTTGTGTAGTGGATAGAAATAAATTTCAAAATTCAAACTCATATAACAATGATAAATATGGTGATGAACATACACTATGCTAAATGATGATGCGTAAAAATGCATTAAAAAGGAATAGTGATATAGAAAACGGACTCCAGTTTCATTTATGAATACCAAGCCACGCTTTATAATTGTCCGCTTGATGATACTACTCAACCGTAACTAATTAAATAAAGTACTACAAAGACTGCACAAAACTTCGTTCAAAAAAAAAAAAGACTGCACAAAACTTTATAGGCACGTGAC
Source organism: Malus domestica (assembly GCF_042453785.1). Taxonomy (NCBI): domain Eukaryota; kingdom Viridiplantae; phylum Streptophyta; class Magnoliopsida; order Rosales; family Rosaceae; genus Malus; species Malus domestica. Next base: position 10,177,994 of record NC_091668.1, read on the forward strand.
ATTATTCCACTTCATTCTTACGACACATGACCCACATAAATTTATAATGCTTTGTTGACATGGCTGTGGGAATTGATTTGAAGTAGTAGCTGTAGAGTAAAAAATAATCGAGAAGAATATAAAGGTGATATGTGGATTCTAGGATAAAAATTATAAAATTACTCTTGGGGAATATCGGAACTTCTACGCACGAGCAGTGGACAACCATCCCTCAATCAAGTCAAAAGTGTCCAAAATAGTTATTTATTTAAAACCTAATTCATCAATCCTCATCAAATATTCTCTACAAGGTAACCCTCAAATCTTTCATTTCAAATTATATTAATTAACTAATTAATTGATTTATTATTCAATTAATTTATTAATTAGTTACAAATCATGAATCTCACCAAAAAAACCATTCAAGTGGCCGGTTCATCTCCTCCCAAAGGAGCCGGCCACACCCTTATATAAACACCCTCATTTTCACCAAAATCTAAGTTTTACACTCTTGCTAAATTCTCTAAATTCTCCAAACACTTTTCCTTCAAAATTCTAATTTTGGCATTGGAGGTTCTTCGACCAAAGCCCCCCCCCTCATTCATCGTGGCACGTGAGGCTTTTGACCTTGACCAAATGTGTTATTTGTTTTGTAGGCGCAATTTTGTCTAAGAACAAGGAGGAACAAATTTGCATCCACAGTAGCCTGCTGTCCAAAATGCTATAATAAAAAAGGGGAAAATATCTTTGTCGGATTCTTTTCCTACGGATTTTAGAGATTCGTGCTCGTAACCATTCATCGTACATTATGCTGTCAGTTTTCGTTATGTACTATTTATATTTAATTTTAAAATTTAAAATTTGAAATGATTTCTGACCACACGTTGTATGATGAACGATCACGATCACATGATCCCTAAAATCCCTAGAAAAAAGATCCGATGAGGATCATTTTCCTAAAAAAGGTGCTAGCTAGCTTATTTACCTACTTCTTAGAGCGATGACGTAATCCTAGCTCTATCAGCGGATGAGGAGATCCCTTGTTATATTTTATGTCAAATTATTACATCACTCACATTCATAAGAAAAAATTGTGTGGAACTTAATTTGTCACTGGATGTTGGCATTATAATCCACTCAAAATTCATCACGTGACAAGTCTTAAATATAAATTTTTTATCATTCTTTTATATTTAAAAAATTTCATAGTTATTTTTCCTACAAATTAATATTCACCACGAGATCAATCTAATATATCCACATGCATGATGGATGCGATATTACTCTTATGTTATACTTATCACATATTTGTATCATTTGTTTAGAAGATATAGGGTTTATCAACACATATGTGTTTCATTTCTACTAGAGAGATAGTACAATTATGTTGCAAGAGTAGCATTGTCAGATCTTGCCCCGGGCCCCACCACATACCGGGCTCGACTCCACTGTAGCACGATATTTTCCGCTTTGGGTCTCGAGCATGCCTTCACGGTTTTGTTTATGGGAACTCACACGAGAACTTTCCAGTAGGTCACCCATCATGGGATTGCTCTCGCACAAACTCGCTTAACTTCGGAGTTCCGATGGACCTGAAACCAGTGAGCTTCCAAAATACCTTGTGTTAGATAGAGATGAGAATATACATATAAGGCTTACAGAATCCACTCCCCTGGGCGATATGGGATGTAACAATCCACCCCCCTTAGGGCCCCGACGCCCTCGTCGGCACACTTCCGCCCAAGGATTGGCTCTGATACCAAATTGTCACATCCCGGCTCGGGCCCCCACCACATCCCGGACTCGACTCCATCATAGCACTATCCGCTTTGGGCCCCGAGCATGCCCTCACGGTTTTGTTTTTGGGAACTCACACGAGAACTTCCCAGTGGGTCACCCATCATGGGATTGCTCTCGCGCGAACTTGCTTAACTTCGGAGTTCCGATGAACCCAAAGCCAATGAGGTCCTAAAAGGCCTCGCGCTAGGTAGAGATGAGAATATACATATAAGGCTTACATGATCCACTCTCCTGGGCGATGTGGGATGTAACAAGCATTTTGAATATTTATATTATAATATGCTTTATTCATTAAATTAATTTTTTTTTTCTTTCACTGATGTTAATATGTCATGTCCTTTTAAGGATTGCATCCTAATTAGTTTGGAGTAATAGTTCATTGACAAAATCAACTTTAAGGTTGTGAATGACTAGAACATCTTCAAAGAAAATGTCAAACAATCTATTTATATTTCATAAAAATTGTTTAAGAAAAGACACTTATAATTTTTTTTTTTTTCAAAACGTCAATTCTAATGTGGCATGACGTGAAAAAGCATACATTGCAGCTACTCTCAAAAGTGACAACACGAGTTCAAGGCTTCAATTCATTGTTTGCTTGCATATTAATGGCAGGGGCGGATGCATTAAGGGGCAAGGAAGGTCAGCTAACCCTATGAAATCTTGTGAATCTCTATTGATAACTTGGATGTTGCCCTTTTGAAGGTTGGAATTGTCCTTCACACATTTGACAAAATTGGCAATTTATCAGCCAAAACAGAATCCAAAGTCTGAAATTCGGAAAAGATTTCCCTTGTATTACATATCGCAGTCAGTTATTGGGCTGCAATCTTGCAGAGTATGAGGCCTTGTGCGATTCGAATAGGACAACCTGAAACCCTATTTTTATATTTTGTGAACGACGTCGACTTGTATTATTTTGATACTTGGCATAATATGTTGAGTCTAGAATCCTATCAGCACAATGAGTGCAATTACTCTCTCTTTTTTTTTTTTTTTTATGTAGAAAGAATAATAATATATCCTTTTTGTAATTATATTTCAACAAATAATATACCCTGTGTTTTTTTAGTTGCTTGACTTTATGTTTTGTAGCTCCATTTCAATTTGTGTTGATAAATTGATGAAAGTTTTTATTTAGATTATTGAATGAGTTGAGTTTTGTGTGAGGAGTTGGTTTTTATGAGTTTATAATCATGTGTATTTGTTAATTACATTGGCTTTGCTTGTACTTGTTGCTACTACTTCAGCCTTCAATGAGATAACAATTTTCTTTATGAATATTGTGAAAAGTCCATTGCGTTATCGAATGGAAGATCAATGGTTGAGTGATAGCATATTGGTTTATATCGAGAGCAATGTTTTTTCTTTCATTTATAATGAAGGATAATTGTAACTTGTACTATTATTTGTTGTATAAATTACGAATGATGGAAACATAGTTTAATTTTTAAGGTTATATGTCTAAGAAATATTTGTGAATTTTTACATGTGACCCTCTGAATATTTTTTCCTGGATCCGCCAGTGATTAATGGCTCGTTTACGTAACCCATAATCAAAATATGAGGAATTGAATTGAGGAGGAATTGAATCATGGGGGAGTTGGAATGAATAGGAGTTTGAATTAGATTCTTGTTCAAACTTTTACTTGAATGTTATGGAATAGGAGTAAGAAGGGAATTGAGTTCATATAAGTTGTTTACGAACTCACCTGAATCAGAATAGAAATGAATATGATTACCAAAATACACTTGTTCTAAATAACATATTTATATGCTAATCAATTGGATAATCTTTTATTCATATTAATTGTATCAATAGTATATTTGTGGAACACAATAAAACCCACTATGTTTAGATGAAGGAAATAAACTTAGAATTTGGATAAAAGTCAAAATTTATAAATTGACATGTACCAATTCTCTTGTTTGGATTCATAAGCATAGAAATTTAGAATTTCCGTGTGAAAAAAAAACCTTGGAATTTGGGACCTCTAATTCCCAAGTTTAAATTCCATGTAAATATATGTCATTTCCCAATTTCTATGATTGAGAGTTAAAAAAAAAAACAAATTCCGTCATTTTAAAATTCCATGTTGTTTGTACCATACTTGACCAATCCCGAAACTACCGAGCACCAGTCAACGTTATATCGTCAAGGACCTAAAAAAGTTTCCCTCCAACTAGGAGGACAATCACAGCGCGACACGTGTCGACATCAGAAGCCAATCATAGCACATGTGTCAACATCAGAAGCCAATCACAACACGACACGTGTCAATATCAGATCAAAGCTAGAAACTCTCTTCTATAAAAGAAGATCATTCTCCCACCGAGAAATTTTTCTCATTCGGGAAATTAGGGGAGCATTACCTCAACCCACATGCTTCACTCACAAAGCTTCAACATACAAGCTTCAACAAAAGAAAAAAATTCAAAGAACTTAGTGAATGAGACCTTGGTGTATTTAACACAATACGTTGAAATAAAGTAAAGCTTATTTATTGATACCTTCGATAAGTTACAAATATGTACATATACATGAATCAAAATAAACAAAGAAGATAGAGCCTTCATAAAGGTTGCTCAGGAGAAGTCTCAGCAGTCAGCAGAGCCCCAGAACGAGGAGGCACCAGAGGGTGATCATTCGGAGCTTCGGTACTGGGCAGAACCCCAGAAGGAGGAGGCACCGAAGGTTGATCATTTGGAGCTTTATTACACGGTACAACCTTAGAAGAAGAAGGCAATAAATGCCTTTAGAACAAACCCACAAACCTCTGATGATTAAGTAAAATCTGACCATCATATTCCTGCAGCTGGTCAAGCTTCATCTTTATGTTTGTAGCATAGTTATATATGAGCCTGTGCAACTGTTTATTCTCATGCTTGAGCTCTTTGATTTCCTATTTGAGACTTATCACTTCAGCCGCCAATGATTCAACTTGGTGGGTTCGAGCAAATAGGCGTTGGGCCATATTAAACACATAAGCTACACACTGAACACTGAGAGCAAAGAATCCTTAATAGCCAACTCCTCAGACCATTTGGAAAGTAGTCTGTTATCTTTGGGAGTAAGAAGGTTTCTAGCCACCACCGCAGCAGTCATATCATTCTTCATCACAGAGTCTCTAACAGTAAGAGGACCAGTAGGGGATAAGAAGAATGGGCGCCATATGTTGTTTTGAAGAGGCATGGCTGCCTCTTCACCAAAGTTCAAGTCAAAACGACGGTCGAATGGGCCAGACATTTTCAGAAATGATGAAGGAGAAATGAGGTCCAATAAATCTCTGAAGTATAAAAATAGGGGGAAAATTCCTACAAGCAATAACTCTCTGAAAGTACTTCTTGCACACAATTGGTGCCTTTATAAAAGAAAGGGCAACATGGCTGTTGGTTCAAAAATCGAAGAGGCACCACTCTCCGGACTTCGAGAAACGAATTGTCATGAGTAAAATCTGTCGACAATCTTCACACGCAACATCAGCACCTCAGGTACCATAGATAACTTTGACAAAGATCTCTGACAAAGTTTAGACATATAAATTTTGAAGGTCCAATTATCCTACTATTACCCACAAGGGTAAAGGAACAACACCACTGCTTGATAACTGGAAAGTCCCTATGTGTGTCAATCTCCGTGCTCTGTGGCAAGGCAGACTGGCAAAAATGCCCAACCTTTACTCACATTCGAGAAAACACTCCCACCAGGATTACTTGCTCAAAAATCGAAGAGACACCGCTTTCCGAATATCGAGAGCTAGACTCCCAACAAGATTACTTGCTCAAAAAATCGAAGAGGCACCGCTTTCCGAATATCGAGAGCTAGACTCCCAACAAGATTACTTGCTCAAAAAATCGAAGAGGCACCGCTTTTCGAATCTCGAGAGCCAGACTCCCAACAAGATTACTTTCTCAAAAATAAAAAAGGCACCGCTCTCCAAATCTCGAAAGCCAAACTCCCAACATGATTGCTTTCTCAAAAATCGAAGAGGCATCGTTCTCCTAATCTTGAGAACCAGATCGCCAACATGATTGCTTGTTCGAAAACCGAAGAGGGACCGCTCTCCGAACTTCGAGAGCCAGATTTCCTTGGATAAAGCTTGTCTGCAATCTTCACATGCAACATCAGCTTTCCAGATACCACAGACCATTTTTTCAAAGTGCTCTAACAAAGTTAAAACACGTGAATCTTGCAGCTCCTACTACATTGCTATGACCAAGAAGGGTAAAGGAACAACATTACTACTTGTTGTTGGGACAATTCCTATATATGTCAACCTTCATCCTCCACAGCCAGGCAGACCTGCAAATAAATAAAAAATGTTCAACTTTTCTTCACATCCAAGAGGGCACTTTCAGCAGAGTCTCTCGAAATACTCAGCTTCTTTTTCCCCCGATAATACCTCTGCAAACAAGCTACATCAGAGCAAGAGTATCTCATATCATCAGGGTTAAAAGCAAGAGTATCCCATATCATACATTTTCCCTATCTTTTCTTTTGCCCTTGCTCTTACCTACAAAACAAGGAGAAAGAAAGCAATCAGTCGGAACCTGAAATCAAACTTCCGATCTGGAACTAATTGCCAGAAACTTTTACTCGGTTGCTCACCTAGCATTGCTCTTGAGTACTTATCTTCAACTATTGTCAAGGTCGCGAGTTCTTTCGGCAAATACCTCAGAATAGTTGATACAATATTGGCTCTTTACACTAAAGCTGCCAAGCATGGATGAGTCGCTGAGAAGTAGTACTCTAAAGGACCATTCAAAGGCAAAGGTTGCCCACCACTTCTACGATGCAAAAGATTGAAGCAGAAGGCTCAACGATGAGATGAAACATATCACTATAGCACGACGTCCTCTCTACATAACCGCATAATCCAGATGGAGGAGTCTAAGTCAAATCTAAGCTCGACATCGTTGCCCTATCCGAATAGCTCGAGAAGCTTCAACAACCTTTCGATGACACCGTCGCCAAAGAGCACAGCCTCGCCATGCCACATCCACTACTTTGTCAACAACAAAAGTATCCCATATCATCAGGGTCAAACGTACTTTAGATTTGATGGCCTTGTTTTGACCCTCATATTCTTGAGCCGGCCTTATACTCTAGAGGAAACCAGAAAACCCTCCAGCCGAGTTCAAGAATAAGCTTGTGGAAAGTTACTTCTTCAAAGGCAAAAGTATCTCATATCATCTTTTCTCCTTTTTCTTCTCTTTATCCTTCTTACTGCTTGCAAGATAGGGAGAATGAGAACAATCAGCCGGAACTCGAAATCAAACTTCTGATATGGGACTGAGTGCTTGGAACTCTGATTGCTTACCTTGTCTGTCACCTCTTTCGACAGATCTCCTAGCTCGGCGACTTGGGGGGAATCCTCCTACATGGTTTGTATCACGCTTGACCAAGCCTGAAACTACAAGTAAGCTTCAAGTGAAATTGATACATTACCTTGTGCATCTCTACCCTGGATGGAGGAAAAGTACTTCCAGAGAAGATGCCACATCTACCTATGAGACAGATCAGGCAAGTGAAAACGATATCACACTTCGGTACTTAGAAGTTTCGTGATTACTCAGCGGCTTGGATCTTGCAAGTCCCTAACCGAGGAGCTTCCCTCACTCGGGAACTTAGGGGAGCACTATTTGTACCATACTTGACAAATCCCGAAACTACCGAGCACCGGTCAATGTTATACCATCAAGGACCCAGAAGAGTTTCCCTCCAACCAGGATGATAATAACAGCGCGACACGTGTCGACATCAAAAGCCAATCATAGCGCGACACGTGCCAATATCAGAAGCCAATCATAACACGACACGTGCCAATGTCAGAACAAAGCTAGAAACTCTCTTCTATAAAAGGAGATAATTCTCCCACAATATTTCCTAATGTCATTTGTACTAAATCATTCACTAGTACTCACTAAAGGAGATCTTGAACATATGTACTTGTGTTAACCCTTCACAATTAATGAGAACTTCTCTACTCCGTAGACGTAGCCAATCTAGGTGAACCACATACATCCTGTATTTACTTCCTTGTCTCTATCCATTTACATACTTATCCACACTAGTGACTTGAGCAATCTAGCGAAGGTCACAAACTTGACACTTTCTGTTGTACCAAAGTCCTCACTGATTTTGTGCATCAACACATGTAAATAGGTTAACCAAACAAGAAAATTCACAAATTCTAGAAAATAAAATTCCATCATTTCAATTTCCATCATTTTAAAATTCTTTAGTAATATTACATTTCTTCATCCAAACACAGCATAATAGTAATTGGCCTATAAACATTAATTATTTCTTATTTGTTTAATTCTTATGTTTATTAAAAAAGACATGAAATTCAAGAAGTACAACCTAGCAAAAAGAAATTATAGTAAATATCTAAGGGCATAATGGGTAAGAAAAATTGATCATGATTCCTCCATACTCTTGGAATACCACTTCCAATTAAGGAGTCCAATTACTTCAAATGAGGAATTGGATTCCTAATTTTGTGTGGGCGCACCTATTTGTTTATTTTCCCAAGTTTAGTAAATGAAAGTATTATCCCGTAATCGGAATCCAATTTTACATTTTGATTCCGATTACTGGTTCGTAAACACGCTATAAATGTTGTTGAATATTATTTGAGTGGTTGTCCATATTATAATATTGATTATTTTAACAACTAGACCTGACATTTTCATTTAACATATCGATTGGAGAAATTTTTTGTACAAAATGTCAAATTACCACCTATATCATCAAATACTAATTTGGCATTATTTTCTATGCTCGTATTCTTCCCTCCAATCTACATGAAGCGGATTTCACATCCATGTAGGCAAAGATTGGGCAGTATTATATCTGAAACTAAAGGTTAAGTTGGCAATTCATGGGGTAAGAATTCGTAACTTTATGAAGGTTTTTCAACAGTTTTTTTTTTTAACAATCAATATTACCTATATTATGGGTTTAGCCTCACAATTGTCTAGCAATAATATGGTTTAAATTCGTCTTTAGCGAGATGAAACCTAAGACCTTTCACTTACAAGTAAAGAGGAATACCACTAAAACATAATACTAAATGGAAGAAATATTTGAAATTAAACTTGAACTTTATCCATCTTCAATGTATTCTCAACTAAGTGGCAGTATTATATCAAAAGAGGTGGCAAACTCTCACTTGCAACCGTGACTAAATTATAATAAAAGAAATATGCTATTTTCAGGTCGCATTCAACTGCATAATTAGATTGTCTACATTAAACCCTCCAAACCAAGCATCAATATTTATTCCTTGAGAAACGCTAGCATGAGCCGAAAACCGAAAGTTAATGTATATCTTCGAATTCCAAGGAAGTGATCAACAATTCTCACTCGTTCACATATTCATAAATAACTCCCATAACTATATTTAGCAAAGCCTATTTAACTCCCTACATGCATTAGGGTTTCCTTCCCTATCCGCAAGTACTCCTTTGATTTTGAGTTTTATAATTTGACGCAGGTGGGAACTGTGGGAATAATCATTTCAACTTGACTACTTCCATGGCGCCCCTTTTGTTATGCTACATGTGCTTTCAGACCCTCATCCAATTGGCATGCGATCGTCTCAACCTTTTTCTCATGGGTCCATCTCCATCTTAAAAAGCTAAGCTGTATATCTGGATTCTGGGCCAGCAAATACAATCATGTATATTCTGAATCTGCTTTATTGATGTCTATAATGTTAGATCAATGTAAATGTCAGTCGCCCATGAGTTGAATGGACATGCATTGTAGGTGTGGTATGTAAAGTGTAACATTCTTTATAATGTTAGAACAATGCTAAAGTCTTTCGTCCATGAACGAACAGACAAATCTTAATCATCAATGCATTGTACGCACCAGCGACTAACTGTATTTTTAAATTAAAGCACTGCTAAATCTGGATCATCCATGCATATATTGTGGCTGACGAACTGTACCATTTTTTTATAATATTTGCTTTTGGGAGTCAGATTTGCTTTCATTTTTTTTTGTCTCTCTTCTGGATTTGATAAAATTCCAACTGGACTGGATGGCACTGCATGTCTTACACAGAGGCAGGTAGCTTGCTGTTCCCTGAAAATAATTTAGCAGTAACCATCGAATATACAGATTCCAGTATATCGACATTAAAAGGCTGCCAAGAGAAAAACGACACCAGGAATTGTCGTAGGGTTTCGGAATTCACATGTATCACAGAATCACACAGACCCCAGCAACCTCACGTTTACAACGAATTATCAACTGGTCCAGAAAATAGCTTTAAAAAAAAAAATTAACTGCAGATGCAGTTTTGTTTTTGGATAGATATTAGAGCAAGTCCACCGAAGAAAAAATGTCCCAGCCCTCAGTCTAAAAAACAAACTGGTCCTCAGTCAATTTGCTCCAGCCCACAAAGTTGCCTGGCACTCAGCCCATGCCAAGCAACAGACCAGCCCAATTTTGACAGACCCAAGAGCCGGCCTATTTGGCTGGCGCATGCACGACACTCGCACCCAGGGTGAGTAGCCGACAAGGTTGCAGAGGGCTATCAGCCCACTTGTGCTCCGGAGCCCCATGAGTGACGCGACATGCTCATAGCCGTTGGATTTCCAACGGCTATTTTTTGTAGACCGTTGGATTTCCAACGTTAAAAAAAATTTAAATTTAACTTTTAAAATGGACCGTTCGATTACAGATCAACGGTCCAAGTTTTTTTTCACAAAAAAAAAAAAAAATAAAATAAAAAGGCCCAACGGTCAGAAATATGACCGTTGGCCACATGGCAACTCCCTGGCTCTTGGATTTGAATATTTTTCAAATCCAACGGTCCAGATTAATTAACTATATTAAAATTTATTAAAAATTATAAAAAAAAATACATAAAATTTATTAAAAAATACAGAAAATTTTAAAAAAAATATAGAAAATTTTTAAAAATGTTATTTTTTTTCTATAAATACCTAACCCTCATCTTCCACCTTTACACCACATTTCAATTGTGATAGCCCGTCCCTGATTTTAAGAGTTTTAAAAGTTTTAATAAAGGATTTTACAAAAATGCCCCTTGAGGCACGCGCATTATTCGAGGTTAATCGTTGTGTCGTGCCATATAAGATTTGTTTTCTTGACATATCCTCATAGTACTCGTTGCTACGGACGCGTGGGCGCAGACGATGCATGATTTGGAGTTATATCGAATAATTTATTAACGTTTGAAATTTGGGCATTTTAGGAATTATAATTTAGTAAAATCTGGAAATTTTTTTTATGATAATGGACGGCCCAGATTTAATGAAGAATTAAATGGATGGTTGGGATGAGAGAAAGAAGGTTTTATGTGTGTAAGTGTGTGTGCGTGACTGGTGAAGAAAGAAGAAGAATGAGGATTGGGCAAAAACTGCCTAACCAGAAGGAAGAAGAAGATAACTCCAGGAGAGAAAAGAGAGAAGCTGGGCGAATGAGGAGAAGAGAGAGAAGATTCTGGCCAATCAGAGAAGGGGAAAGGAGGAAAGGAGGAAAGGAGAGAGGGCGAGAAGCAGAGGAAGAAGAACAGAAATTGGTTTTTAACCCATGACCCGCGCGACCCGGTGGGTTTTCGACCCATTTCCGTCGAAATTTCTTCACTTTTCCGGTGAGTTACTTCAAACCATCACTTGGAAAACCCTCTATGATCTTCCCTCTTCCTATTACACCCCAAAAATCAAGGAATTTGGCCTTGAAATTGGTTGAAACCGTACGGTGTGTGCGGTGGCTTAGTGTACAAATTCTTCAAATCTTGAAACGTTTTCTTTCAATTACTAACACTATTAGCATTCCCTTAGGACCTGGAACAAAGCCCAAGCATTAGTTGGAGCATCGGAGTGGTTTTGGAGGTCGAATTGAAAACACCCATTTCTAGGGTTCTTCACGGATTTTGGTGAAATTGAAGTGTTTCCAGGCCAAATTGGCCTTGGCCTCAGGTATAAAGTTTACTCTACTCATTGAGTCTTCAATTCTGTATTTTTTGAGAATTTTTGGAAATAGTTGGATTTTCCGGCGAGCCGGGGCGGCCCGTGCGGCGTTGTGTGGCCAATGGCCCGCCAATGTCATTCTAAGCATGTGTTTAAGGTTCTAGGTTCAGTTTTGATAATTGATGGACGTAAATTGAGTAATTGAACCTAAGTTCGTTTCGATTCGTGGTTAGGTGAAAATGTGAATTGACGATCCGACCGTTGGATCGTCACCACACTTTGATACGTTGTAATACGTAATATTAGAGGATTATAGGAACTTACGGATTGGGAATCCGAGTTACGGATTGGGAATCCGAGTTACGGATCTTTTGGAATTGGAGTTGTAAGTTCATAAAATAGAATGTTAACCGTCATTTGGTTTTGGAAATTGACGGAGATCCGACCGTTGGATGGTAATGAAATTTTAGGATGATGTCCTAGAGGTATATTGTGGACCTCTGGAAGTTATGGATTTGAAATTTGTGTTGCAGATCTTCCGGGTCGAACTACGTAGTGACGTGTTTTATATAAGTTATATATTGTATCGATATGATTTCTGAAGTTGGATTTGATTATTGTTCTAGGCGCCAATCGTCATGACGCCTTGATGTGTGGTGCTAGGGAGTTGTTGGGCGAACTCCAGGTGAGTGGGCAGTATTTTTGTTTATACCTATATACTATTGATATTTTTCCCAGAAATTGAGTTTAAATGAAAGTATGTTTTAAAATGCCATGCATGCATATTGTGAATTATGTGAATTGATATTTGATGCATATATATATGTGTGAATTGGTGTTGTAGGCGCACAAGTGAGTATCAGATGAGGTTTATGTTATTCATACGATTTATTATAATGTGAATTGCGTTGAGAGCTCATAACCTACACCCCTGGTGTTAGTGCTTATATTATTTACCGCACCGCACACTCACCTTAGATCCAAGTAGGTGCATGTCGTACAGACCGATAGAGGGTTCCGACATGCTAGTCGTACAGACCACTAGAGGTGGTTCCGACTAGTAGGTGACCTTAGATTATGTGCACAGATGATTGATGAGAGAAGCACTAGAGCGTATTCTTACACCATTCTTATCGTACAGATTACTTTAGGTAGTTCCGATTTATGTGCAGAGTAGTGCCGTACAGGTCACAGTGGTGACTCCGGTTGGATTGGATATTGAGCTATAGAATTAACCGTACAGGACCAACTGCAGGGTCTCCGGTTGATTCCTTATTTCACCTGTTATAATGTTGTATCCTTATTATGTTTTGATGCATAGCATGGCATATTTTTCTTGGAAAGTGTTAAAGATTTGTGATTTGAGTTTGAGATTAATTATGGTTATATATATATACTATTTTATGGGAAAGTATACAGGTTTTACAGCGAGGGGTTAGAAATGTTTTAAATGAAATTTTTTCGAAAAACTTTGTTTTACTGACCTACTCAATTTTGTTTTGTGCCCCTCCAGGTTCTAGATAGTAGAGCTTTGGTGGCCACGAGGAATCTAGTGGTGTTCTGACAGAATTCACAAAAGTAGGACTCACCCTCGGGTGTTTCATCTTAGTAATTGTATTTTTTTTAAAGCTTCCGAACTGTGTAAATGGTTACGTCACTCTCACGTGACGGCCAACATGCCCTCCTTCGGGACGGGGTGTGTCATCAATATTTTCTACACTTTCTATACTATCTACATTTCAATATTTTCTACACTTTAAGAGAAAAAAATGTCTTCATGGAAGCTCATTGAAGATGTTACGTTGTGTGAATGTTGGATTCACACTACTCATGACCCGATTACGGGTAATGAGATGGATAAGTGAGAAATGTGGAGTAAAATTATGAAAGCGTTTTATGATGTACATGGAAAAGACGCCTTAACTAGTCAAGGTCTTCAAGGTCGTTGGAAAAAACTCAACGCATCCTTTATTTGTTGGAAAAACGTCATCTCTCATGCTTCTGGTAACCTCCGTAATGGGACAAGTTTAGTGGATCAGGTGACGATATTTTTATTTATTTATACGCATTCCACCCACATCAATATTTTAATTTATTTAATTTCATATGTAATTTCTTATGTCATTTTTATGTAATTTATATGCATTCCACCGGTATCAATATTTTAATTTATTTAATTTCTTATGTAATTTTTATTTAATTTCTTATGTCATTTTTATGTAATTTTTATGCATTCCACCCGTATCAATATTTTGAATTTATTTATTTGTGTTACACCCGCATTTTTTAACATTACCTTATCCCACATTTTTATAGACACTACAAGCTCAAGCATTCTACAATTCAAATAACCAGAACAAATCATTCACCAGATGGGAATGTTGGCAAATTGTCAAAGATTGCCCTAAATACAAAATTGTGGCAATCGGTCCAGAAGTTGTCATGCACGGTATGGGTCTACATAGTTCTCCAGAACTAGACATGGCTGAACAAGAAGCCGACACATTTCAAGACACGGAAGGGACGCCTGAACAAGTGCCCGAGACCTAACCGACTCGTCAGTCCCTCAGGCCTCAAGGTAAAAAGGCATCAAAGAAAAAAGGTAGTTCTTCAAAAAATGACTACACTAAATATATGGAGGAACTTACTCGCCAGGGTGAACTGAACATGGCACGGGAAAAGGCTAGAGATGAGGAAAAAGTTGCTGCTATGACAGCAATAATAGCAGCTACTGAGGCCCGTGATGCGGCGGCTGAGAGACAAAGAGAAGTAGTTAATCGAGAGAACGAGCTGGTTAGAGAAGAACTTCATCGAGAAAATGAAATGCTTAGAGAAGAAAGGATGGCTCAAGCAGATCATGACACTATGAGCAAGTCTCTAGTAGGACTGTCTCCGAATTCTAAATATTTTTGGGCATCGGAAAAAAGAGATGTCATGTGAAGGAGGAGTGCAAGAGATGCGGAAACAAGTCAAGGGGGTTCTAGCTACACAAATCATGGCAACCAAGATCCTAGCACCACATATCCTAACTCGAGAGACTTTGTATAATTTTTATGTAATTTCTTATTTTTTAGAATTTTATTGAATTTCTTATGTAATTTTTATGTTTTTTCTATTTTTTTTTCTTTTGAACTTTATTTAATTTCTTATGTTATTTCTTTTTTTTTCTTTTAAACTTTATTTAATTTCTTATGTAATTTTTATGTTATTTCTTATTTATTTTAAAAACTTTATTTATTTTAATTTTATTTATTATGCAATTTTAATGTAATTATTTATTTATTTTTGTACTTTATTTAAACACATGAAATAAGATTACATAAACTCACCAAATAAGATTACATAACTCACCAAATAAACTTAAAAACAAAACACACTACATAGAATTACATAAACTCACCAAATAAACTTAAAAATAAAACACACTACATAGAATTACATAAACTTAAAAAAAAATACAATTTATTCTTCAACCATAGGCCTCATTTTAATTATCTTCGCCTTCATGCAATCCCTATTGGTGCTCAATCAAGTCATTATGGCGGGTTACGTGCCAGTATGGCTCTTGCACATCAGTGTACCGTTGAACGATCAATTCATTGTAACGTCCATCGCGTTCTAACGGCTCGTGTTGCGCTGGATCTTCGGTCCGGTCATGAGCACAGTAGATACGTGTTCTTAAGTTGTTCATCGGATCCGGCTCATATTCATCGACGACATCATAATCATACTCATCTTCAACAATCATGTTGTGGAGAATAATACACGTCATCATGATGGATCGAAGAGCCTCAACATAAAAAATTCTAGCTGCAGCCCTGACAATCGCCCAACGAGCTTGCAGGATACCAAAACAACGCTCGACATCCTTTCTACACCTTTCTTGACATTTTGCGAAGTGTTTTTCCTTTTCAGTCTATGGATGTGGCACTGTTTTGACAAATGTTGACCACCTTGGGTAAATGCCATTTGCAAGGTAGTATGATCCCTCGTATTGGGTACCATTAACCCAATATGTGCATCTCGGCAATTTTCCTTGCAGCAATTCGTCGAACACTGGAGATTGGGCAAGGACATTTAGGTCATTCTGAGCTCCTGAAACACCAAAAAAATCATGCCAAATCTATGTATTAAATGAAGCCACCGCTTCCAAAATGATGCTTTTGACTTCTTTTCTATCGCCATATGCTCCTTGCCACGCACTTGGACAGTTTTTCCAAGTCCAATGCATGCAGTCGATGCTTCCAATCATGCCAGGGAAGCCTCGCATCTCACCCTTCCTCAGAAGCCTTCTCATGTCCCTTGGCGTGGGTGTCCGGAGGTACTCTTTGGTGTAGAGGGCTTCAATTGCAGAGCAAAACCGCATCAGGGACTCCAAAACAGTTGTTTTTCCCATTCTCGCGATCTCATCCACTTGATCTGCAGATGCTCCATATGCAAGCATTCGCAAGGATGCCGTAACTTTTTGCTCATGAATAAAACCGAGAACATGAAAAGCATCATCTTTTTGCACAAACTATGGATCATGATTGCAAATATCACTCATGATTTTGTCGAACAAATTTCGTTGCATTCTAAAACGACGTCTAAAAATATGATCAGGGAATATGCTATTAGGAATAAAATAATCTTCCAATAGATCTTTACCTCGTTTTTCCCTTTTTCTATCGAGGTTTGCAGCACGTCTTGGTTTGGCTATCTGACCCACGGGTTCCATGACACGGCAGGAATGTGAGGCCTTCTGCCTTCTATGGTGATCATCCTCATCCCCCTCCATGAAGAAAGCCTCATCTCCACCTCCACCTTCACCTTCCTCGAGATTGGCCAATTCTGCCTGTTGTGCCAACAACCTTTTCTATTGCTCATGCAACTGTTTATACACTCTTCTTGAAGAAGACATTGTAATAAGAACTCAAGATTTGAAAACGATGAACAAGGATTCTGAGCTAAAAAGAAGGATTGAGCTTGGTGTGAGGATGGATGTAGGGATGTAGGGTTTATATGGACAAAAAAAGAAAGGATGAGGTTTTGGACAATGCCACGTGGCACTATGTGATTGGTTGAAAATCTTATCGAAATCTTGGCTAAATTATTGTAACCCGGAAGTGACACGTAGCGTGTCGGGATTGGTCGAAAATCCTATCGGAAATCTATCCGCAAAATAGTACGTTCGGATAATGACACATGACATGATGTGATTGGTTGAAAATCTTATCGAAATCTTGGCTAAATTATTGTAAAACGGAAGTGACACGTGGCGTGTTGGGATTGGTTGAAAATCTTAGTAGAAATCTATTCACAAAATAGTACGTTCAGATAATGACACGTGGCGTGATGAGATTGGTTAAAAATCCTATCCGAAATTAAAACTATTTTATTTTTTTATTCTTTTAGAAAAAATTAAAAAATATTTTAAATAGGCTGGGTGCCAGCGCATTTTGTAGGGGTGGAGATTGTTTGTGCCAGCGCATTTTTTTAGGGGTGGAGATGCATTGGCCTATTACTATTCATTGGAGTCTGTTACTGTTCACTGGAGTGGATAAATGGGTTGGGTGCTGGCACAAAGTCCTTAAGGGTGGACTTGCTCTTAATGTACGAACCAAATAATTGGATCGTATTCATTTGCATAAAGATTACAGGTACAACTGTACGTGGGGTTAGCTCAAGTTTTAATGACGGTCAAAAAATGGCAAGAATTAGGTCAAGGATTTTATTTCCCTTCTTTAATTGTAACCAGAAAAAATAATTACAAGAATAACAAAAGTTGTCGCTTAATATTATAATTTAATAATATTCTTTTTTATTTGTAAGTAAAAAATTTTAAGTTCGAATCTCGAGTTTGACAAGCTAGTAACCAATTTTTTCCCCAATTATGTAGCGTAGATATATCATTACAAGCAATATTACTATTTTAAGTTAGATTAAAAAAAAAAGAGTTTGAATTTAAAATGCAGTACATTGACGATGAATGATCTATTCATTTTACTAGGACAATTCACCACGAAACTTTCTTATTTGTAGTTAGAAAATAACTAAATTACAACTGAAAACTCATATCACTAAAAAGATATGTAACTAAATATTCGGAGTATTTCTGGAATAGAAGGGAAAATTAAGGATTTGATGAAGAAATGAGGAAAAGGAAGCAATAAGTATTTAAAGAGATATTTCAAAATCATCTAGCCGTTAAATGTGGACCGGTTTTTCAACAAATCCGACGGTTAAATATCAAGGTAGAGTATCAAAGTTAATTTCTCGTTTTTTGTGCACATGCAACAAATGCAACGTCTCATCATCACAAAATTTATAGCTCGATATTCAAGATGGCACGTCTGAATCCGAAGCGCCTCTACTTCATCGCCAAAAGTAAGATCAAACGGCTAAATTGATAGAATTGTGAAATAAAAATCCAACGGCTAAAAAGATTCAAGAAACCCTAAACAAGAAAAAGAAAACGAGAGCAACGGCCTAAACTATATAGATTTTGTGTACACACGCTGGAACTCAATGATTTGAAGGAGGGAGATAATATCATGGGACAAGGATTGTTTGCCCTCCCTTTTTCCATGCCCTTCCATGCCCTCCTGTTTTGTGTGGTCACGGTTAAACCACGTTAACATTTTATATTTTTTTTTATAAAGATAATAAGATAAAAATAAATAGTAATATAAAATGTTGACGTGACTTAACTGTGACCACACAAACAGAAGAGTATGGAAAAAAAGAGAGTAGACAATCCTTGTCCAATATCATGATAACGAAATGCATGTGTTACGAGGGAGTAGGGGCCACAGAATAATATCTCATTTATTGGCTTATTAAATGGAGTGTCATATTTTCCACTCAAATAAAGCTTGTTGGAGGCTTTGGATGCTGTTTCTGTTTTTTTTATTTTATTTTTTTTAAAGTTATTTATTTCTTTCGAGTTCAATGAGGTTATGAGAAATTTTACCTTACTCATGGTCACAGTCAAGCAAACTCATCAATTCAGAACATCGAACCCCAAAATCTCTCACATTTTTTTTTTGTTTATTAAAAACCTCAGTTTGCACCCTTATCACTGGATCACTTGCTGCGATTTTGGATGTGATCTTTGTAGGACAATGCGTCTTTGGTAAAGAAAATGAAAAGTGCAGATAAGATTGCTGAGTTGGCTTCTTGACAGCGATATCAAATAATGATATGGATTATGGGTATTTGAATGTATTATAATCATTTTCGCTATAGGTAGTGCCACTCAACAATAATTGATTTCAAAAATGTTTTTTTTCGGTGTTGCGTGGTTACTCATTGTAGTTAATCTACCATATTGACAATGCATTTTTCATAATACATCCGTTAATCAAATAGATGACAACTACTAAAATTCTGCATATCCCGAACAACAATCAATAAATGAATTGCACGTCGACAACTGTTACTAGTTTATTACAAGTGCTGTTATTTGGACCACATTCATTGATTACACTCACATTCATGGAACCCACCTCTTCCCTTGCATAGACTTCGATCTGTAATACTTACCTCCATGCGACCTACATTTTTTGACAAGACGAACTCCTCAAACTTACGGAGACGGAGATTCGAATTTTGGGGCGGGAGGATAGACACATTGCCCTAACCAACTAGCCTAATACAGGTCAACTCATTCCCTGAACATTGAAGTGTGCGATGAATCTATCAGCAAGATAAATGAATGACTTAAAATTTCTATGAAAGTTAGATAGAAAAAGATAAGGAAAGGTTTCTGTATTAACCTAACATTGCTGTAATCGTTGCAACTTGTAAAAGGAACTGAAATATTATTTCGTCCTCGATTCGAAAAAACTGTTACAACGGCGTGCAGTTGCAAAACTAGCCAAGAGCAAAACAGCGTTTGTTTTTTTGCGTTGGAAAGTCTTCTTTTCTGTGGCTTCTCTGTATTTCAACTTACTCCACCTTCTTGATGGTTTTGGGATCACTTTCTTCTTCAGATATCACCGCACTCTTCGACTCATCGAACGCCAACAGCTGCATCAATAAAGATCGGAACCTCACTCAGATACGTATTTCAAAAAATATAAAAAGATTTACAAATATGTACAAGAAGTGACACACACGACTAGTTTTCACCCCTCTTTTGGATTTCATCTCTTAAACCGTTAGCTTTAGTTTTCGTTTCCAATATTTCCTTCACCCCAAAACTTTAAGCCCCTTTTAACATCGACTTCACAAACATATATGATAGCATATATCTAACAAAAGGATTCCTAAGTCATTGGCCCGTCGTCACTTATACAAGAACCAAAACCACTAATGGGATTGCATATTTTTTTTTTCCTGGATTTATGTTGATATTATTACGGATTGTTTGAATGTAATGCCACAAGTAAAAATATTCATAATCTACTTTATGTAATAACATAAACCAAATGCATCAAACAAGAAGGCATGGATGTTCACACATACCGGTTTGACGTCGCCATTCCATATGCAGTGAGCAGCCAAAAATCCAATAACAGATGGTACAATATACAACAGTGCAGGCTGTAAACAGAAAACAGAAAGGATGGATCAGGTAATTAATTAGTTATGATGTACGGAGGAGACAAAATTAACGTAAAGTAAAGAAGTGGTCACTATAATAGATTGGGAACTTCAATTAAAATCAAGCCGCAAAGCCAACGCCACGAAAATACCTGAAGTGGTCACTATTCATAGTGAGAACTATGTGAAAAGTAATACAACAAACATAATTATGCCAAACTCACCTGCGCTGCCTGAAACCAGTTCATTACAACAATTGTGAGGACCAAACCAACTGTGTATCCCAAAAATGCACTCTTGAAGTACTGGCCCTTTCCCCCCCTAGATACATCAAACCGCAAAGCCAACGCAACGAAAATACCTGAAGGAAGGCATAACATTAAAAGTTAGAAACAACAACCAAAATGATGAGATTTTACTGAGTCATTCTCAATCAGTAAAATCATTTTCAAGTAATTGATCGATCCCTGTTGTCCACAATACCAGAATATTATACTTCCGTGATAGGATTCAAAAGCAAAGAAAAGAAAATGAGAAAATAAAAGTACAAATAAACAAAGTGAAAGCAAATGTTTCTGCTTCACAGCATTCCTCAACTATCCAAAAGTGGGAAATATAGATGCTTAATTAGGGAGGACAAAATCAGGTGGCTTGTGGGTCCCAGAGGATTCAAAACAAATGTCCTTACAAGATCCATTAAGCTTAGGTAGCATATCAAATGGAAAAGAATGAGACCTGTTAGAACTTAGGTAGCATATTAAACTGTCTATTATACTTAGATTTTAGTTCCACATAATATAACACTCAAACTCTATAGAAAGAATTTACAACAAAATGACAAATAAAAACCTATTAGACAAATCATGCAGTAGATACAAGAAAAATAGCATATGAAAGTTTTTAACCTTACCAGGGATAACAATATCACCAAGTCCAAGCATAGAAAATGGACGTGCAGCATCTGCTGTGGGGAACAACAGCTGCAGACCAATTAAATCATGGTTACAGTAAGAGCATTAGAAGTTTTTCCACATTAGGAAGCCGACTATTTATTGGTAAAAAGATCTTTGATTAATCTGGAGTACAAACCTTTATAGGCGCATCAAAAGATTTGGCAACACTGACCATAACTGGAGTGAAGAAAACCCAGAAAATATCATACACAAAAAGTCCAGCCTGCAATGCACAAGGACCAAAGAGTAAAGAAAATACGTGTATATATATAAATACACACGAGCATATACATGGAGTATTAGCATCCAATATTGTAACGGTCAGCAAGAGGAAACAAGGGGTATAATGATATAATCACAGTGACCCGGAAACCGAAATACTAGATCAAGAGTTAAAGCAGTGAAAACAGAGATAGAAAGGAAGGTTCAGCAGCACAAGCAGTGCTAAAGACAAACAAAAGCAGATAAAAATACTTCAAATTTTTTTTTGTAGAAATCCAAGGGAGGGCTTATTACCAAAAGGATAGCACCAGTCTTAAAAGACCCAAGAGAAAGCATTTCAATTCCCTGAAAAGAAAAATAATGAAATTCTTCAATACTCAGATTAAATAAACATTTCACAACATACGCCAGTGCAGGGTTAAAATTTAAAAGGAAAATAAAAATACTACAAAACATATAGATAAGAGAAGAAATGATTATTAGAGAGGAGGCTAAACATACTCAAATATCTATTAATTGGATACTGACAGACCTGAATACAGAAGGCGAGCCCCAATATATTGTTAGCCAGCCAATGCTTCTTTGAAGCATACCATGCACAGAAAAAGGTTCCAGGGATTGCAGAAACAATCTGAGATTTTGTGAACTCAATCTCCAAAGCTGTGAAAGAAAAGGTGCAAGGAAATTATCATTCTGCAGGATGCAAGCAAGATAATGTCAACTAGATCAAACCAAAACTCAGACCACAAGACTATCAAACTGCTTTCACACAATGGTAGACTCATGTTAAAACAAGAGAGTCATTGATCCATAACTAAAATGTTTTTCTACCTTCCTAACAGTTCTTAGAAGATCCACTAACTATATACACAACACTTCAAGCGATCATATTGATTTCTACACTCAGAAGAATTACAGCATAAAATAAAATCGAATTCATTGACATTGACAGTAAATCCAGAGTTTCAAACAAAACAAAAAAAACTACTTTGCAGAAAAAAAAACTGAAAAGGACATCACATACACCGGAAATAAGGAAAACGCCAGACGATAGGGTCCTTATTCCAACTCTCTGGCAAATATCGTGCAATAGCAGGTAAAAGTGTTGCCCTGTACACATAAGGGATGTTAAAAAGTATAACAATAATATACAACAACAACAAAGCCTTATCCCACTAAGTGGGGTCGGCTAATATAACAATAATATAGCAGTTGAAAATAAACTATAAATAAAGGACCTACGAGAGAGCAATGATCCCAAGAACAAAGAAATAGCACGTCAATACAGCATTGACCAAGTCTTTGGATAAGAACTTAAAAAGTAAAAATAGCGATAACAGCATTGCACTCCCCACAAATGGGAATCTCATGGCATGTTCATTAGACATTGTCTCCTGCATGATTGAAAATGAACGTGAATTTCTACGCAGGGACAAGAATACAAGGACAGATGCATCACAAAACAAATAAAAAGGACAGCTGTACTTACTGAAGGTGGAGTTGGCTTCACAGACCGGTAGCAACCCACAAAAACTGTGAGACACGCAGTTAAAACTACATTTAGGTTTGGATCTACCTTCACAACAAGTGGTGCTAACGTTAAACCTGCAGCCAAAAGCAACTTAGTCATTTAATTGCCGAGTGATGACCATTCCACCAAACCTCAACCATGGCATCTAAACATTACAGAATATACACTGCAAATTTTACTAGATAACTAAGATGCATTGCACTTATAACACTGGGATTGGAAATAAAAACAGATAGGCACGTAATCTCACATACTTTCCCCAAATTGGCTAGTCAAACAAGAACTGTGAGAGTGTACCAAGAAATTTTTTCATCCCCTTTTCATTTCAAATACTTATAGCAATGAAAAACATACAGAACAAAATCTGGCAGTGCATGTAAACTTTATTAGCCCGCTTATCTCAACCACCAAGCATATCCTACAACATATCGGTCTTAAACCAAATCAATGGGTGGTTCTGTCATTCCCTAATTCCTGTTCATCATATCCCTACTTTCATAAACTAAAAGCAAGGCTATAAATAGCCAATTATATTCTAGTTCTTCAAGATTAGTCCAAGGCCACCAGATGCTCCTCAAATTTTGATTCTTTTTAAACAAAATAAGTAAATAAATAAAACAAATAATTTGAAGCTTTTAGAGACTAGTGTCATTTTTCCTCACTGAAAGACCCATCAAGATTAGAAATTTATGTAATTCTACTCCCCCACAGCTCCATAGCTCAATGAACAACTCAATCTCAAACTTATTTTTCCTATTTATAGAGCAACATTTTCCAATACCCACAAAAAGAACCCAATAAATTAAAATTGAGAAAACAAATTCAATTTACTGCTTACAGAGAGCAAACCTGCTAATGCGATATTGGCAATCCGCTCAACGTTCTTCATCGTTAATGTAATCACGCGAAAAGAACCCGCTTCGAACTACAATTCCAATCAAATCGAACTGGACTAATACTCCTCCTGAAAACCCTATAAATGAGATCAAATTACAAGGTGCAAACCAATCAAATTCCCCCAAAACGCAATCTCAATTTCAACAAAAGACGCCAAATTTACACACAATTTTGAAAATTGACGAAATTACCGCTCTTGCAAGAGAAGGAATTGACAGTACCAGTGGGCCGCGACGCAGACGATTTCCAAACGGCCTCCTTCCGTACAGATCGGAGATTTTGATAAAATTTGCAGAATTAGGGTTTTACCTGACGAAGGCAATGGGGGGATTTGCGGGGTTAAAGTTACAAATCAGAGCCTGACAAAGAGAAGTGGCTGTCAGGTGGGATTTGGTGACGGCCAATAAGGAAAGAGATCGTGTGAGAATTAAAACCGTGGTACGGTCAAAGATGGACGTTTTCATACGTGGCGGGAGGTGATTGGCGGTTGTTTAAGGAACGTGCGTTCGTATCTGCAATGTGGATCGTTTTATCAGTCATAAATTTGATGACCGATTTGTACCCTTTTTAAGTGAGGCACATAGGTTGACGTTGAGCAGCCAACCATATTTCGCCATGTCGGATTTTGGAACCTCAAAAGATCTCCTTTTTCTAAGATTTTACCGCGGCTGATGTCAAAACTTTTCCGTTTCCCTTTTTGGTCAAAACCGTACTATGGAATTTGTTCGTTGTGGCTCAAACATTATAGATTGGGACTATTGCCCTTCTCCTATACCGGATCCCTTTCCACTGAATCCTCATGATCCATTAATCCGGATCCTTAAAATTTGATTAAACAGTTAAAAACAGGAAGTCTCATTAAAAGTTTTAATAACTTTAACCTTTGGATCAAATTTCAAGGGTTCAAATTGATAGATCATGAGGCTAACTGGTGGCGAATTACTGTTATCTACACATTTGTAATGGAGATAACTGGTGGCGAATTACTGTTATCTACACATTTCAAGTTCGGAAGAGGCTAGTTAGGAATTGCACTATACTTGTGGTCATGATTAAGTAGATTCATAGCTTATAGAATATCGGACTTAGGACATTCTTTTTTAATTGAGGGAGCTGTTGTTCATAGTTCCCCCCCCCCTCAAAATTACTCTTACTCATGGAAGAAAATATCCAAAATATCGCCGATATATCGGCGATATTTTCGTTTTTTTGAGTTACCGATATTTTAATGAGTATCCAATGAGTTTTCGTCAAAATATCGCGATATTATCGATAATATAGCGATATTAACTATAATATCGCCTAATATCGCGATATTAGTCCAAAAATTCCTGAAAATTTTGAAAAATCTCAATTTTGAGCATAGAGGGGTTCAAACCCCTGCCACTTAACTCCTTAACGCCTTAACCACTATACCACTTATGTTGTTGTGATAATGTGCTACAATATTTATATATATTCTTTTGTTTTGAATTCTTTTTACAAGAAACAAATTTGCACATTTTCCAAATTTTTTGTGGTATTATATTTTAAATTGTGTCAATTAATTACTTAGTCAATGGCATGTGGTTTTTAATTTTTCTATTTTTTATTTGGTCATTTACATGGTAGGGCTGGAAAAAATTCCGGAAAATCCCAAACCAAATCGAAAAAGTCTCAAACTCAAATCGAAAAATCCCAAACCAAAACCATTCTGAAGTTCGGGAATCCCATCTCGAAAAATACCGAAATTTTCGATATGGGATTGGTTTCCAAATCCCATTTGTTTGGTAATCCCGAAAAATACCGAAGTATTCGGTTTCCTATTGACTTTTGAGTTTTGGTTCTTGAAAACCATTGTCATGGTTGCTAACTACTCTTCAAAATACACTCACTCTACACATAGAGATGATGAAGATAGTGAAAATTTTGAACCTCATAGGAACTCTATGTGGTACTAAGTCACTCATGTATCTTACCATACAATGTATAAAGTGTAAAATATTGTACTAATTCATTATATATAAATGATTATGGTGTGTTTAGACTTCTTTCATTAATTTCTACATATTTTCTACATCACAATGTTTGTCAGCTCGCTATATAATCAACTTGATAATGTTAAATCCATCATGCAATGCATTTCCTTCCAATTTTTTGTGATAAACTAATAGATAATTGACTAAATAAACATCCTGCAAAGTTTCAATAAAAATTTCCAAGTTTTTCTTACAATTTCCGTGGTTTCCATGTAATTTTTATCAATATCGATATTATCCCGATATTTCCATCGATATTTCCGTGTTTTCGGATTACCGATATTTCCGATATTACCGATATTTTCTTCCTTGCTCTTACTTGACTATCACTAATATTTTCTTAACAAGTCAAATAAAAATTGTAAGTAAAGTTTATGTTTACAAAATATTCAAATTCAGTGGCGGAGTGGGGGGAACGATAATTGTGGCGCGGTGTGATACTTACGGTAATGATTTTGATGATGATTATATGAACGAATATGGTGTTAGAGAACTTTTTAGTGTAGCTTTTATAAATTATCAACATGCTCATTTTATAATAAGTGTGTATATTTATAATTCTACGACATAGTCAATAAAATATTAATCATGTCATTAATAAGCGTTTATATTTATAATACTATGACTTAGTCAATACAATATTATTGATTTCATTCACCCATATTAAAACATGTAAATTAGTCTTTAAATAAGTTCAGGACAAAAATTTATATTACAAAAGACATCATCACATATATTTTCTTTAACTCTCTAAGCTAGGGTATATTTTGTCGAACAAATACAAGTGCGTGACAACATTTTCGGGTGATTAAAGTGGATGTCATGTCGAGTAACCAACAATGGCACATGTTGATCACATAAAAGTGTTAGTACACCTGTTTGTCATCGTTGATCAACTTATATGTTGACACACTCGTGCACTAAATCGCACTTACACTATTTGTAATAAAACCTCATTAATCGGTTCTCTCAAATTCATGCATGAGAAGTGACTTGTTACTTAAGGCTTAATTTTCGCTTCACATTTAGTTTTATAATGAATTCATCTACAATGTGTAAACACGAATTTGCTTGTGATGAATGAGACAAGAACACGTATACAAAATAATATTTTGTATTTATATTGGGTTACAATCTCTTTTACAAATTTAGCCTCTGATTAGATCTTCGTAACGTGTAGGTTTATGGATGTACTGTTGATCCAAATGGCCGTTGGGGCTTGATCTTAGGATGAACAGTTGTGTAGATTTGTTGATGTTGTTGATCCAAAGGGCCTTCGGGGCTTGATCTTATAATGAGCAGTTGTTTTCTTCAAGGGCCGTTAGGCTTGATCTTGATGAACGGATGATCGGATCTTCAGGTGCCTTTAGGGCTTGATCTTGATGAACAGATGAACGGATCTTCAAGGGCATTCGAGGCTTGATCTTGATGAACGGTTGTGTGGGTTTCTTCAAGGACCGTTGAGGCTTGATCTTGATGAACGTTTCTCCAAGGATTTGATGAAGAACGAAGATAGCTTTCTTGATCCTTCAAGATTCTTGGGAATTTGGATGATTGGATGCTTGGAAGCTTTAGAGTTTCAAAACTTCAAGGATTTGGGGAATTCTCTTCCAATTTGGAAGTAGAGAAATGTATAAGTGAATTGATCCCCCAAAATGAATGCCTTGACTTCCTATTTATAGAATTCCAAAACTTGACTTTTGGATTTAAATAATCAGATGAAATAAATCATTTTTACCCTGTGTTGACATGTGTCATATTTGATGACTTTTCCGATTTATTTCGATTTTTCGTTAAGTCACATGCTACGTGTAAAATTTATGTGACATGTGAGCGTTGAGAATTTAATTATTGGTCAACATTTATTTCATCGAAATTTTGATGTCTACACAATGATAACTCATATTCCGTGTATTTTATGCAAGATTTAATCGTTGTAAAGATTCATTCAATCCCTAACTGTTGAACTTTTCTAAACCACTCAATACTATGTACCATAGAAGAAAAATCATACCTCATAGAAGAAAAATTATACATCATGTACAAAACCAAAAGAAAAAACTTGATGAAAACAAAATGAAATGATGCAGAGGGGCAAAATGGACATGTACTGACAACATAAGGAAGAGAACAGCAGAGAAAACAAAGGGAATCTTCAGGGCCTGTTTGGTAATTCTACTTTAATCTAATTTTTTAGGAAACTATTATTGGTTCTCTAAAAATCTTATTTGACACTCCTCACAAGTGTATTTTTCTTTCTAAATATAGAAAGTTTGGAGTGCTAATAACAATTCTCACTTTCTGAACTCAAAAACAATTTTCAAATTTTAGACCTTAAAAACTTGTTTGGTAGGACAATTTTAAAAAAATGAACTCAAGACTAACTAAAAAATATAATCTATTATCTCAAAAAAATAAAAGTGAGTTTTTAAACTTAAACTCACACATTTCTTTTCTTTCCCTCCTGCCCTCTGACTCAAAATATATCCCTCTCTTTTCTTCTTTCTCTCCTCTTTTGTTTTTACCTTTTTCGTCTCTCTTCCAATCCACTCTCTTCATTTTCTCGGTTATTTCTCTCACCCATCTTCCTCCCTATCTCGTCCAATCCTCTCTCTTCTTTCTCTTTCCTTCAATCATCTCTTACTTTCTTTCCTCCTCTCTCCTCTTTCTCTCTCTTTCTCTCTCTCTCTCTCTCTCTCTCTCTCGACCCCCTATTTTTAGATCTCTTTGTCTACTTTAAGTTGTAAGATTTAAAAATTTTAAATAACAAACCAATCAAATTTTTGAATTTTAAAGAAAATTATTTTGAAGAAATGTTTGAGAAATGGTAAAAATTTTCATATAGTATACCATTCCTTTCCCGGTCTATCTGGAATCCCTTAAGGGTGCGTTTGTTGCATCGAACAATCTCAGACTGAATTAGCTTCAGGAAGTAAGCTGGACTGGCTTAGACTAGACTAAGCTGGACTAACTTAGTGAAGCGTTTGGTGCAGTGTCGGACTAAAAAGCAGAATAATTAACAAATCCTAATATTATATTATTTAATCTATATATATTAATATTATATTATTAGTATACTCTATACTTTTTTTCATAACAATTCTCCATTTTTCTATTCTCTCCCTCCCCATTTTTTTTCTCCGTCCAAAGCAACCCAGTCCCTAGATCATCCCAATCGCCATCCAAACCCAGAAATAGAATCTTGGCCTCCTTCTGCCACAACCCGTAGAAGCAGTTCAGCAGAATCATGGCGGCAGCTGATTCTTATCCAGGAACAGATTGGTGGAGTTATGAGTGAAGGACCAAAATACCCACAACGAATCGAATGAGAAGAGATCCAATTCAAAAGTTGTTTGGCAAAGTGTTGCATGTCCTTTAGATCTGTGTTTGAAAATGGTTTTGGGAGAGTGAGATTGGGAGTCGATGAAGTTGAGGAACTAAGCAGAGAAGTGTTGCCTCTCGACAACGAGCTCGGCGATAAAGCATCTCGGGGATGGGCAAATCTGAGGTCTCGTGATTGTGGGTTCAAGACGAGGAGGGAGAGAGTGGTGGCTGTTTGGTGGTGTAAGAGGGAGAGCGGGAACGATGTGGTTGTCGTCTCGTGAGACAAAAAGCAGAGAGGGGTCTTCGCTAGTTCCATGGTTTTCGGGACTCTCGCTAAGGACATCGCTAAGAACCTCTAGCGATGTCCTTAGTCTAGACTAATCCCAGCTAGTCTCATTAATATTAGTCCTGTGAAACAACAAACATATGATTAGATTAATAGTCCAGTCTAGTCCAGTGAGAGCTAGTGAGGGTAAACAAACGCCGCCGCCAATCCACTCTCTTTTCTTCTTTCTCTCCTATTTTGTTTTTACCTTTTTCGTCTCTCCTCCAATCCACTATCTTAATTTTCTCGGTTATTTCTCTCACTCATCTTCTCTCTATCTCGTCCAATCCTCTGTCTTCTTTCTCTTTCCTTCAATCATCTCTTACTTTCTTTCCTCTTCTCTCATCTTTCTCTCTCTTGTGACCCCCTAATTTTAGATTTTTTTTGTCTAGTTTAAGTTGTAAGATTTAAAAATTTTAAATCACAAACCAATCAAATTTTTGAATTTTAAAGGAAATTATTTTCAAGAAATGTTTGAGAAATGGTAAATATTTTCAAATATGATACCATTCCCTTCCTGGTCTATCTGGAATCCCTTAAGGGTGCGTTTGTTGCATCGAACAATCTCAGACTGAATTAGCTTCAGGGAATAAGCTGGACTGGCTTAGACTAGACTAAGCTGGACTGACTTAGTGAAGCGTTTGATGCAGTGTCGGACTAAAAAGCAGAATAATTAACAAATTCTAATATTATATTATTTAATCTATATATATTAATATTATATTATTAGTATACTTCATACTTTTTTTCATAACAATTCTCCATTTTTCTATTCTCTCCCTCCCCATCTTTTTTCTTCGTCCAAAGCAACCTAGTCCCTAGATCATCCTAATCGCCATCTAAACCCAGAAATAGAATCTTGGCCTTCTTCTACCACAACCTGTAGAAGCAGTCCAGCAGAAAAATGGCAGCAGCTGATTCTTATCTAGGAGCAGATTGGTGGAGTTATGAGTGAATGACCAAAATACCCACAACGAATCAAATGAGGAGAGATCCAATTCAAAAGCTGTCTGGCGAAGCGTTGCAGGTCCTTTAGATCTATGTTTGAAAATGGTTTTGGGAGAGTGAGATTGGGAGTCGATGAAGTTGAGGAACTAAGCAGAGAAGTATTGCCTCTCAACAACGAGCTCGGTGATAAAGCATCTCGGGGATGGGAGAATCTGAGGTCTTGTGATTGTAGGTTCAAGACGAGGAGGGAGATAGTGGTGGCTATTTGATGGTGTAAGAGGGAGAGCGGGAACAATGTGGTTGTCGTCTCGTGAGACAAAGAGCAGAAATGGGTTTTAGCTAGTTCCATGGTTTTCGAGACTCTCACTAAGAACCTCCAGCAATATCGTTAGTTTACGCTAATCCCAGCTAGTCTCATTACTATTAGTCCCGTGAAACAACAAACATATGATTAGACTAATAGTCCAATCTAGTCCAGTGAGGGTTAATCAGGGTAAACAAGGCCTTCCTTCCCAAACCACCGGCAGCGGGCTTCAGAAAATGTCTTAGTTTCTACTTCAGTTCCACAATCTTCAAAACCAGCAAACTCCAATCCTTACCCTGCACCTGTTACCTCACCACTTTTCCTCAAAAGCCCACCATACTCAGCAAACTCCGCCTCTCTCTCCGCCCCCTTCTTCCCGCTCAATTCCCCATAATAGTATGCAAATCCAACGGCTAGGGTAAATCCTAACACTCAATCTTTTTTACTGCAGCCAATTGTAGTTGAGTTTTTTCAGTTTTTGTTTTATCAACTTATATAGTATGTTTAATTGCTAGACAGGCATAGACTTCGATGTTCTATCACGGCCATAAGAGCGAGAAGGGAAGCCTCATCGACACGCCAATGGAATATTTTGGATTATACTTGCTAACATTGGAATTTACTTGGCTGATTATGTGTTTCAGGTAGTGTTTTTATTAGTGTTTGATTAATCCAAAATTAACAGCTTTGTAACTTGTAATTAGTTCAACGTCTAATTGGGTTTAAATTTTATGATTTGTTTACGGTTGTGTTAGGTTCGCGTGATTAAAATGCTCTACTTGTACCACAATTGGCCTACTTGGTACCAGTTTCTAACAGCAACATTCTATCATGCTAATTGGTGAGGCATATGTATGATTATCTAACAAATTATGGTTGTGTTACTTATGTTGCCGGACTGTGAATCTGGATCATTCATCGGGTTGGTTTTAGTTCACGTATTCGTTCTTTTTAGGAGCCATCTTTCGAGCAACCTTTTCTTGTATATTTTTGGTGAGGGTCGTTTTCTTCTTTTCTAGTAGGGTCAAATTAATACTGAAGCTGAAAATTGTACCCGACGTATAAAATACCTATTGAAAATTAGATAGTTCCCGTTTTGCTTGAACAAGAAAGCTAGTTGAAGAAGAGGAAGGGAATTTTGCTCTGTGGCTTTGTTATATTCTTACCGGGGTTGGAGCAAACCTTGTTTCGTGGCTTTTTCTACCAAGAAATGCAGTTTCCATTGGAGCCTCTGGTGCTGTTTTCAGATTATTTACAATCAGTGTCTAGGATCTATCTTGCAAAAGAACGGAGAATTAGATGGAGATCTTAACCATATAATACAAGCTGGATGGATGAAGTGGAAGAGTGCATCCGACGTGTTGTGTGACCGCCGTATGCCACTGAAGCTCAAGGGAAAATTTTAGGACGACAATAAGGCCGGCGATGCTGTATGGCACAGAATGTTGGGCGGTGAAGCATCAACACGTACATAAAATGGGTGTAGCGGAGATGAGGATGCTTCGTTGGATGTGTGGGCACACGAGAAAGGATAAGATTAGAAATAAGGATATCCGAGGTAAAGTAGGAGTAGCCGAAATTGTAGGAAAGCTGAGAGAAAATCAGTTACGGTGGTTTGGACATGTGCAAAGAAGGCTTACTAACGCTCTGGTTAGAAGATGCGACTACGGGATAGAGGTTCAGGGCCGAAGGGGTAGAGGAAGACCTAGGAAAACTTTGGAAGAGACTCTAAGAAAAGACTTAGAGTACTTGGATCTAACGGAGGACATGACACATGACCGAGCACAATGACGTTCTAAGATTCATATAGCCGACCCCACTCAGTGACTTTGATTTTTCAAGTCTCCAATCGAGAAGTTTTCCTCACTCGAGAAATTAAGGGAATACTACCTCAACCTACATGCTTCACTCAAAAAACTTCAACATACAAGCTTCAACAAAAGAAAAATTCAAAGAACTTAGTGAATAAGGTTTTGGTGTATTTAACACAATACGTTGAAATGAAGTAAAGCTTATTTATTGATATCTCCGATAAGTTACAAATATGTACATATACATGAGTCAAAATAAACAAACAAGAGGGGGCCTTCACAAAGGTTGCTTAGGAGAAGTCTCAGCAGTCGGTAGAGCCCCAGAAAGAGAAGGCACCGGAGGGTGATGACTCAGAGCCTCAGTATTGGACAGAACCCTAAAAGGAAGAGGCATCAGAGGCTGATCATTTGGAGCTTCATTACCCGGTACAACCTCAGAAGACGAAGGCAATAAATGCCTTTGGAATAAACCCACAAACCTCTGATGATCAAGTAAAATCTGACCATCAGATTTCTTCACTTGGTCAAGCTTCCTCTTCATGTTTGTAGCATAGTCATGTGCGAACCTGTGCAACTGTTTATTCTCATACTTGAGCCCTCTAATCTACTGCTTGAGACTCATCACTTCAGCCGCCACTGATTCAACTTGGCGGGTTTGAGCAAATAGGTATTGTGCCATATTCGACACAGAACCGGCACACTGAACACTGAGAGCCAGAGAATCCTTAACAGCCAACTCATCAGACCGTTTGGAAAGAAGTCTGTTATCTTTAGGAGTGAGAATGTTCCTGGCCACCGCCGCAGCGGTTATATCATTCTTCTTCACGGAATCCCCAACGGTAAGAGGACCAGTAGGGGATAAGAAGGATATGCGCCATATGTTGTCTGGAGAAGGCGCGGCTGCCTCTTCACCAATGTTCAAGTCAAAACGACGGTCAGAAGGGCCAAACATTTTCAAAGGTGTTGAAGAGATAAGAGGTCGGACAAATCAAGATCTTAGAAGTGCAAGAAGGGAGTTTCTACTGGTGGAGATTCAAGTATGCTTTGGAACTTAATGCCAGCCTCTATAAAAATCTGCACTCGACGGAACTTCAGAAATCGAAAAGGCGTTTGCTTTCTCAAAAGTTGGGCTGCTCAGAGACCACGAGGGCCGATCTCAGAGATCGAAAAGGCGTTTGCTTTCTCAAAAGCTGGGCTGCTCAAAGACCACGAAGGCTAATCTCAAAAAATCGAAGAAGCGCTTGCTTTCTCAAAAGCTGAGTTGCTCAGAGACCACGAGGGCCGATCTCAGAAATCGAAGAGGCACCTGCTTTCTCAGCCTTGTCAGCACCTGTCACATGCACACTCAGCTTTGTGGAAATTACGGGTAATCTGTTGAAGATTTCTGGTGAAGTATAAAGCACGTGAATCTTACTGTTCAATCATCCATTTTCCACATGCAACATCAGCTCATGGGTACCACAGATAACTTTGCCAAAGATCTTTGACAAGGTTTAGACACGTGAAGCTTGCAGCTCCCACTATATCGCTATGATCAAGAAGGGTAAAAGAATAGCAAAGAAACAGCATTAACAAAGTTTCGACACATAAATTTTGAAGGTTTAGCTACCATATTATTACCCATAAGGGTAAAGGAACAGCACCACTGCTGGATAATTGGAAAGTCCCAGTGTATCAACCTCTGTGCTTCGTGGCAAGGTAGACTAGCAAAAATGCCCAACCTTTACTCACATTCGAGAAAACACTCCTAACAAGATTGCTTGCTCCAAAATCGAAGAGGCACTGCCCTCCGAATCTCGAGAGCCAGACTCCCAACAGGATTACGTTCTCAAAAATCGAAGAGACACAGCTCTTCGAATTTCAAGAGCCAGACTCCCAGCAGGATTGCTTTCTCAAAAATCGAAGATGCACCATTCTCCGAATCTCGATAGCCAGATCCCCGACATGATCGCTTGTTCGAAAACCGAAGAGGCATCACTTTCTCAACTTCGAGAGCCAGATCTCCTTGGATAAAGCTTGTCTGTAATCTTCACACGCAACATCATCTTTCCAAATACCACAGACCACTTTTTCAAAGTGCTTTGTCAGAGTTAAAACACGTGAAGCTGGCAGCTCCCACTTCAGTGCTATGACCAATAAGGGTAAAGGAATAACATTACTACTTGTTGTTAGGGAGACTCCTATATATGTCGACCTCCATCCTCAACGGACAGGCAGACCTGCAAAAATGCTCAACCCTTCCTCATATATGAGAGGGCACTCTCAACGAAGCCTCTCGAAGTACTCAGCTTTCTTTCCCCCCGATAATACCTTTGCAAACAAGCTACACCAGAGCAAGAACATCTCATATCATCAGGGTTAAAAGCAAGAGTATCCCATATCATGCTTTTTCTCTGTCTTTTCCTTTGGCCTTGTTCTTACCTGCAAGACAAGGAGAAAAAGAGCAATCAGTCAGCACTTGGCCTTGTTCA
Source organism: Malus domestica (assembly GCF_042453785.1). NCBI lineage: Eukaryota > Viridiplantae > Streptophyta > Magnoliopsida > Rosales > Rosaceae > Malus > Malus domestica. The sequence goes on from NC_091668.1 coordinate 10,213,057, forward strand.
TATCATCAGGAACTGACTGCCTGGAACCCCTTACCTAATTACTTACCTGGCATTACTCTCGAGTACTCATCTTCAACATCTTATGCTTCCAGAGAAGATACCACATCTGCCTGAGGAACAGATAGGGCAAGTGAGAAGGATACAAGGAAACATGTGGAGACAAACGTAACAGAACACGTGCCGATACTTCCACTACTTTGTCAACAGCAAAAGTATCCCATATCAGCAGGGTCAAACGTACTCTAGATTTGATGGACTTGTTTTGACCCTCAAATTCTTCAATCGGCCTTATACTCTGGAGGTAACCAGAAAACCCTCCAGCCCAGTTCAAGAATAAGCCTATGGAAAGTTACTTCTTCAAAAGAAAAAATATCTCATATCATCTCTTCTCATTTTCTTCTCTTTATCCTTCATGCTGCCTGCAAGATAAGGAGAATGAGAACAATAAGCTGGAACTCGAAATCAAACTTCTGATATGGGACTGATTTCTTGGAGCTCTGATTGCTTACCTTGTTTGTCATCTCTTTCAGCAGATCCCCTAGCTAGGCGACTTGGGGGACTCCTACTACATGGTTTGTATCGTGCTTAACCAAGCCTGAAACTACAAATAAGCTTCAAGTGAAATTGATACATTACCTTGTGCATCTCCACTAGTTAAAGATACCACCTCTGGACGGAGGAAGAGTACTTCCCAAGAAGATGCCACATCTACCTATGAGACAGATAAGGCAAGTGAAGACATCAGAAGCCAATCATAGAGCGACACGTGTCAACATCGGAAGCCAATCACAACACGGCACATGTCAATGTCAGAACAAGGCTAGAAACTCTCTTCTATAAAAGGAGATCATTCTCCCAAAATATTTCCTAATGCCATTTGTACTAAATCATTCACTTGTACCCACTAAAGGAGAGCTTGAACCTATGTACTTGTGTAAACCCTTCACAATTAATGAGAACTCCTCTACTCCGTGGACGTAGCCAATCTGGATGAACCACGTACATCTTGTGTTTGCTCTCATGTCTCTATCCTTTTACATACTTATCCACACTAATGACCGAAGCAATCTAGCGAAGGTCACAAACTTAATATTTTCTGTTGTACCAAAGTCCTCATTGATTTTGTGCATTAACAATCCTTAAGTCCTTACCTTTTTGCATTGGTAATGGATGAGTTAACAGGACATATTCAAGATGTTATTCCTTGGTGTATGCTTTTCGCAGACGATATAGGGTTGATAGATGAAACTCAGGAAGGGGTAAATGCGAAGCTTAACCTTTGGAGAGAAGTGTTGGAATCTAAAAGTCTTCGCCTAAGCCGATCAAAGACAGAATATATGGAATACAAGCGGGATGGATGAAGTGGAAGAGTGCATCCGGCGTGTTGTGTGACTGTCGTATGCCACTGAAGCTCAAGGGAAAATTTTATAGGACGGCAATAAGGTCGGCAATGCTATATGGCACAGAATGTTGGGTGGTGAAGCATCAACACGTACACAAAATGGGTGTAGCGGAGATGAGGATGCTTCGTTGGAGGTGTGGGCTAACGAGAAAGGATGATATTAGGAATGAGTGGGTTGGACATGTGCAAAGAAGGCCTACTAACGCTCCAGTTCGAAGGTGTGACTACGGGACAGAGGTTCAAGGCCGAAAGGGTAGAGAAAGACGTAGGAAAACTTTGGAAGAGACCCTAAGAAAAGACTTAGAGTACTTGGATCTAACGGAGGACATGACACAAAACCGAGCGCAATGACGTTCTAGGATTCACATAGCCGACCCCACTTAGTGGGAAAAGGCTTTGTTATTGTTGTTGTTGTAGTGTCCTTGTCAAAGGTGATTTCCGATCTTGGAATTTTTGTATCTTTTTGACAGGATGAATCAGTTTATGCTTAACCAGTTAACCCTTCTTTTGAACAATGCAGATGTCTTGGGACTGGAGGAAGATCCTCGAAGTGCTTATATTGGGCCAATTTGTTATAGAAAAGGTGAGCTGAGATTTTCAGAACGCTGACCTTGTTGCTCCTCAAGTCCTTTTACAGTTTTGTCATAACTTGTGTCAGACTATCTGGTTTGACACAAAATTACAGTTCAGATATCTGTAGTTTTTTAGTTTACGTGTCTGCGTGTGTGTGCACGTTTATTTTGCGTTTTTCTTTATTTTTTCCAAGATCAAGTACATATTTGTGTACAGATTACCAATATGATTCTGTTTTTGTTGCTGTTTTTGGCAACAACTAGGTTATGGAAGCAGCCCATCCTTCTACTGCATTATCGGGATCCTTTGGCAGAAATTCGTTGATGAATGTCAATCACATTGCACATCTCTCGGGTGCTCTTGTTGGTGTTTTTCTGGTATGGATTGTCAGCAAGGTTCCTTCTGAACCCCCATCACAAGAAGGATCAAGTTTCCAAAGCAAAGCAATGAGAACTCGACTACAGTTCGATATTGGAACCACACTTATATGCTTGTATTGCAGCCGTTAATATCATGCTCACCATTGTGCTCTATTTTTTGTTGACCGTGTGTAAAATCTTCTGATGCTAATTTATTCAATACAAAATGGATAGAATTTTCCCCAATTGGGTCGATCGGGATCTGAACCAGATGCGTCTTCAGATATAAGCTTAATGTTTAGACCAATAGCCATGGGTCCGAAACCGCATCAAGAATGAATGAACAAAGGAAATTCTGAATGGCCCATAAGCACTTTTGTTGAAAGTGCTTTTTTATAAGGACGCTGAACTGAAAAGCGCTTGGAAGTGTTTTATAACCCAAAAACATTGAAAACTTTTTCTCAACCATGTTTGATTACCTAAAAGTGTTTTCGATCTTTCAAAAGTGCATTATCAGTATGCCCCTTAACATGCTACATTAAGCGTGTGAGAAAATGAATCCTCATTTTTTATGAAAATGATATTCTAAACTAATCTAAGCTACGGGAAATGGGACTCAAACTTTCGCCGTAAGAGGGCGGGCACACCACTCTGTCTACATTCACGAGACTCTTCTCTATAAAAAGCAGCAGCAGCATGATTTCTCTTCATGTTCTCAACTGCCAATAACTATATTGATGATTAATGTGGGAAGGTACAGGGTAGAACATTTCATTTACAACAAGTAATCAACATGCTCAAAAAGAAGCAAATTTCAATGAAAAGAAACACTTTCTCTTCACTATCTACAACATTTGTACGCTGAATTTTCTTCCGGGAGAATTCTATGATTTTGTTTACATCCAAATCGAATTGTTCCTTCAGTTCAAGAACACAACTGTACATTGCTGTGCAAACTGACCATACACACCAAGCTGGCCCTGAGATTGCTTCCTGCATATAATTGGCGATCGCTCCCCGAATTTACAATTATGCGACAGATACATAGACTTTGCAGCAAGCGATGACACGTCCAACGAGAAATCACCATCTCTTAAAACCATTCTTCCTTTTCTAGTTGCTGAAGCTGACCCCTTTTGATCACTTGCTACGGCTGAAGGTATCTGTAAAACATTGGGATGAAATGCACTTGCAGATCTCTTTTGATATATTTTCTCTAAGCTCTCAAATGGCTCCTCTCCTTTTTTAACCTGAGGGGTCTTTTCCATACTTTTCGCAGAACCGAGCATCCTGTTTGCCTCTTTTGTTAATCCAATTGAACACCAAGCGTCTGCAACAAGCGAGACAGTAGATTTCTCTGGCTGAACACCAAACTCTTTCATAATCTGGAGTATTTCTTCAGCTTTCCATGGCAGCTTTGCTTCTCCAAATCCCCATATTAGGGTCTCAAACGTCTTCAAATTGGGAGAAATACCGGACTCATACATCTTATCGAAAACTTTAATCGCATTCTCCATTCTGCCAGAACTGCACCATCCACTTATGATGGTTGTGAATATGACAACATTGGGACGAACTCCTGATTTGATCATGGTTGCCAATAGTTCTTCAGCTTTCTCGACTTCTTGAGCACGCACGTAACCTTTGGCAAGAATGCTGTATGCATGCCCATCAGGTTTTATGCCGGCCTTCACCATGTCGTCAAATATTTGCCTACACTTCTCCATAAACCCTGCCGTGCTCCATGCATTCATGATGGTGCTGAATGTTATCACATCTGGTTTGACCCCAAATTCTTCCATCAACTTCAGCACCTGCAAATTAACACACATTATTTGTGTCAATAATCAAAACAAACACCATTTCGTGCAATCAAATAGCTATGCGATTCTGTAGGTTAACTCGCCTGATCAACCCCATCTCTATCCATGGTGTCTACGAAACCTTTAACCAGCGAGTTAAAGACAACGATGTTCGGGCGCAGACCAAGATCTTTTATCCTGCGCATAAACCTTAAGGCCTCCTTCAACTTACCTTCCTTGCAATACCCGCTTATGATAATGCCACAAGTTCGCTCGTTCGGATACAACTTGTTGTTCTGCATCTCTAAAATCAGTCCTTCTGCCTGACTCGTCTCTCCATTTTGTGCATAAGCTGTTGCTAATGTGTTGTAAGTAACAGCATCGGGCCGCATTCCAGAAGCAACCATCTTATGCACCACGCTCCATGCCTCCGTGATGTTCTTCTTCTTACACCATGCTCTGACTAGTACATTATAAGTCCTGATATTCGGCTTCACATTTTCCTCTCGGGACATCATCTCTAGCACTTTCAAAGAATCCTCAGGCTTACCCGAAATCCCATACCCTTTGATCAATGTGTTATAAGTACTGGTAGTGGGTTTCAATCCACTCTCCTTCATCTTCCTAAACATTTTCATTGCTTCCTCTACGTTCCCGGATTCAGAAAATGCATTTATAACAGCATTGAAGAATATCAAATCAGGACTCAATCCATTCTCTTCTACCTGTGAAATAACAAAAGGAATGGACTCGAAACGCTTCTGGGCAGTCAAGGCAGCCAACAGTGTAGTGTATGATATCAGTGATGGCATGTGTCCTCCTTCAATCAAACCATTGAAAAGGGACTGAGCCTCCTGTGGCTTCCCTCTTTCCACCAAAATGTTCATTAGCCTAGTTCTCGAACGCACGATTCGACAACTCTCTTTGGCAATGCAGATAGCACAATGGGATTGTCTCAATGAATCATTAGACTTTGAAATCAGATGCAATTGATCCTTATCATCTGGGTAATTTCCCTGTTGGGTTAAAATTACAAAAAAATAAAAAAATAAAAAAATAAAAAAAAATAAAAATTTACTAAATCAAACCCTCTAAAAACTTCAACTGTAACAAATCAAGCAAAATAATTTCCAGTGATTAGAATCAAAGCAACACATAATCATATCATTAAGCTAATTAACAGAAAAAAGTTACCTTGATGGGTAACTCTTGGACCGTTCCATTTACAAAAGTGGCAGTCTTTTCTTCATTTTTGTTGCCTGATTCTCCCATATGGATGTTTATCTTTGCACTGAACAAAATACCAAGAACATAATATTAATTTTTTTAATAATTTTTTTAATTTTTTTTAGTTTTCACAATTTTGGTTTTCCGGGTAGAAAACAATCAGAAGACACCAGAAAATCAAAGCTTGGTTCTTCATGGTCAAATCAACTTGAACATTAAGGAAAAAGATTACTGAAAATATATAAGATTAACTCAAAAAATAACATCTTGGGCAATATAATACCAACTAATAATAAATTGTATGGAAATGTGGCATTTTGAATATTTCTTGAAGAGCCAGAGACAAAGGTTTCACCTTTTAGCTTGAGATTGCAGAAATTTGCAGGCAGCGGGAGAGAGAGTGTGTTGTTGGTGTTGCAGAGTTGTAAGGAATGAAAACACAAGGAGAAGATATAATCTAATCTCGGAGCGGGTGAGAGACAAAGCGATGGGATAAGGGGGACAAAGTGAGGCTCTAAACTCTCTTCCATTAAATTTTAAAAGAAAAAATAAATTCACAAAAATAAATTCACAAAAAAAAAAAAAAAAAAAAAAACCACCTGCGTAACAAGACTGCAGGTGTTTAGCAAGTTTATTATTTTTTTAAACATATATATTTTTTTTCCAAACAAAAAAAATTTAAAATAAAAAAAAACAAATTGTTACACGTGTCGCAGGAAAGAGCGTAGTAAAAGTGCAAGTGTGATCAATTTTATTATGATTTCTTTTGATACACATAATTAAACAGAGAATAATGAGAATCAGTTGTACATCGGTGCGTAAGCTAATGCAGTAATTCATGTTTGGACCCATAAGCAAGAACATTTATGTTAAAATAATTTTTGGCATGACATGATTGGGTAGGACTTGATTTTTTTTTTGGAATTTTAACGAAAAGCTCCCGGTACTGTTCATTTTAACGAAAAACCACATTTTTATACTAAAAAGTCAATCCTGGTACTATTCACTTTACCCTTTATTTTGTCCTTATCATTAAAATTCAAAGTTTTCAAATCCTTTTTATTAGTTTTTTTTTTTTTGGCAAACGGGTAGGAATTGATTTGATAGAACCCTAATTCGTAAAAGAAAGAAAGTGCAGAAAAAGGAAATAAAAGCAAAGAAATTGAAATTCATTAATTTCATTCATTCCTTTCTAATAAGGGTGCGTTTGTTGCATCGGATTCTTTCGGACTGGACTATCTAGGGACTATGGTGAACTGGCTTAGACTAGACTAAGTTGGACTGATTTAGTGAAGCATTTGGTGCAGTGTCAGACTAAGAAGCAGAATAATTAACAAACTCTAAAATTATATTATTTAATCCCTATCTTTTTTAATATGTTTTTATGAAAAGAGTTTTAACGAAACACTTCTGGTATAATAGGGAATTGTTATTGGCATTCATAAAATCTCATTCTACACTCCAAACTTTCTATATTTGGAAAAAAAATACACTTGTGAGGAGTGTAGAATGAGATTTTTGGAATATCAATAACACTTCCTGGTATAATATTATACTCTATATCTTTTTAATACTTTATTATTAATTTTAACTTTTTATTTTTTGTTTCTAGAACCCTCTTCATCTCTCCCTCTCCTCTCCCATTTTTTCTCCCTATCTATCTTCTTCCAACTCTAGAAGTTGGAGAGCTACAAGATGCACATCAAACAAATCTCTCTAATCCTGTTTGAATTCCAGTCTTAATCCATCTGGAAGAAAAAACGCAGAAGATGAAGACAAAAGCAAAACTGGATCCCGTTTGAAACCCAGATTGAATCCATCGAATCCCTCAAAATTACAGCCTCCTCCTCCCCCCCCCACAACCCTTGCACCCTTATCCCAGTTAACTACCACGACAGCCCAAGTCATAGATGACGAGAAAAACCAATCCTCATTGCCCTTTCCGACTTTTTAGGCTCGAATTCAGAAGCCATTGATACCCTGAAATCGTTTTTGCAGCAGAAGATGAAAACACGATGAAGACGACGAGGCGCTCAAGATCTTGTAACGCTTGGAGTGGATGTTCATAATAGAGAGGGTTCTCACTGAAATGGGAGGAAACGATGGGATGAAGAAACGGGACTACTAATCCCATCCTTTTGCATGGTATTAGTAGTGAAGCCCTTAACGAACACGAGTCCCGTTTAGTCTCATTAAACCTAGTCATTTACCTGCACCAAACAAGGGACTAGGACAGTTTCTAAGCCAATCCTAGCTAAGAAGGCCAAACAAACACGGCCTAAAGGTTCATAGCCTTATCACATTCAGTATAAGCCTAGAAGCATCTAAACCAATAATAACCCGAATACCCGACTATATATTGACCCGAACCTATTGGCCCATTAATAATTAAAGTAAGTTTTAGATTCCACATAGCATGTTCTAAGTTGGATTACTGACGCTAGAAATCGCACGATGGTGGCCAAGGGAGGCTAAAATGACTTTATAAGTCTTTCAGAGTCCCAAAAGTGTAGACTATCGTGACGTAGCCACCAGCGTCCTTTTTTTTTTTTTGGAAAAAAAGGAAAAAAAGAAAAGAAAAACATAATTGTGAAGTGTCCAGCCTAGCCTAGCCAACCATGTTTCCATACTTCACTGATTTTGTGTCTACGTAGGTGAATGATTCTACCACTTCTCTAATGAAACAAAAAGTATTTAGTAAAGTTGTCGCGCTACAACGCCATACACAAAAGGGTAAATATCACAAAACATTGGGTAAGACAAAATATAGGAGGAGGTTTATTTTTTGCGTGCCGATAAAGATGCCATGATATCTAGATGTTTTTACTGAAATTTTTCTCTTAATGAACAACGTAATCTAGACTTCCATAGTGAAGTTTTTTTTTTCCAACCAATGATAATGTATGAAATGATCAGTCTATCAATCACCATCACCATTGCAATCTACTTTTACCATGACAAATTTGCCATGCTGAGATCATGATCTTTTCTTGGAGAACATTGTCAGATAGCTACAATGGGCTTTAATATTGGGCTTGAATCAGTTCACTATGGGTTATGGGCCGGGTCCCCATACATTGGTCTTAGCTATAAGCCCACGGCTCTACGAACTCTGCTTAATGCAAAAGTACTTCATTCTTACCGCTATTGGCAAAATTCTCGTTTCCCTTCAGATTTTCATAAGAAAATGCCGCGAAGATTAAACATTCAGACTACTCTTCTTTCTTTGTAATTAACAATATTTTTTTCGTTAATCACAAAATAATCACCGTGATTAAAACCCGGATTCAAGATTCATTTGAATATTTAGCGCAATTGTAAATTCTCTTTGAATTTTGGAAATTTTTTTCTGGAGTGGGCAATTTCGGGTAAAATTAAAATTATGCATTACCCAAATGGTTATTTATCCTCAATTTTGCTGGTAAAATTCTTCCATTTCTTGCTATGTTTCAGTATTTGCTCAAATGGGTCTCTGGTATTCACCGTTTTCCTAGATGTATCTTTCTTGTTTTCTCCTACATTTGAAAATTTAGCTCGTTTTGTATTTGTCAATGTTTTTGAATTGTTGCCATGGAATTTGAAAAGAATTTCATTGTGCTTGTTGCTTTTTTAATCCTCAAGAAGTGTAGATTTTGTTGCTTAATGGGGTTAATGTGGCATTCCAGTTTCCTGATATGGTTCTTCATGTTTAGGAGAGCAACTTATGTAGAACGAGTTCACTTTGGTGTCCCTCTGCCATAGTCATTCGATTATTAGAGCGGGACGTTATGGTGGCGAGACAATTTTTGAGTTTGGTTTTATTATCTTTTGCAGGTATGAAGGTTTGGATTGATATATACGGTCAAGACTTCTTCTGCAGCGAAACTCATTTCGGTTTGTTGTTTCTAAAGTGGTGATTGATGGGTTCCTTTTTGGGCCATTGGATTTACTTGTGTTTTCACATACATTGGTTTTTCTACCGGAAAGAGTTTTCCTCAAATCAAGGAAGATGTGAAAAAGGATTTTCTACCAGCCTTTGTTTTGGAAGGAGGCGTATGGCCAATTGTGCAAGTAGTAAGTTTTCATTTTATACCTGTGAGATATCAGCTCCTCTATGTCAACTTCTTCTGCTTGTTGGATAGCTCCTTTTTGTCATAGTTCAAGCAACAACAGGACGCTCCATGGAAGCAATGGATGAAATCTTTAGTATATGTCAAAAAACTACAAATTCAGCTTTCGTTTGAGGCCTCGATGATTACAGTGCCCCATGTAAGAAAAGGAAAACAGTTGAGTGAAAAAACTGAGATACCTATTGGATGTGAATGTAAATACCATGTGCTGTGCACATGATATTAGATAGGAGTGTAAATGACATGTGATGTGCACATGGGATTAGTAGTTTACTCTCTAAGTCAATGTATTATAAGAGTTTAAAAGGGGCTTTTCCCTCCATGTATTGTAAGAGTGTAAAAATACAATTACAGAAAAGGAAATAAAAATTCTTTGAGATTCATAGCTTCTTCTCTAAACCTTTCTTCTTCTTTGTATAATTTGTGAGTTGTTCTTGATCTCTTCAATGTGTTAAGATGATACCAAGAGTCAGGTTCAATTGCGCGGTGTTCCCGATTCATGTTTTTCGCTGCTCCGATTACTGTTAAGGTGATATTTTTCTTGTAAATTTCTAATTAGTTGTTGAAGTTGGAATTTGTTTTGGGGATTTTGAAGGCTGATGCCATACAAGAATGTTGTTTGAAGAATTTGTTGATGAATTGCCTCAAGGTCGATGCCAAAGGTGTTGATTGTTTGCTTGTAAATGTGATGTGGATCTGAAGGCCGATGCTGATTATGTTGATGAATTAGTTAATTCTTGAAGTTCTTGATTTTTTAAGGCCGATGCCATATCTGAGTTTCTTTCATTCTTGATAATTTCTGAAGAATATATCGATTGTAGTTGGGTTTTTTTGAATTTTGTCATCTGGGTTTTTCTTACCAACATAAGAATGTCAATATTGTGCATTTGTTTCTATTGCTGGGTATTGAAGATTGTTGTTGCTGATCATCATGTCAAATTATGTGAAGATTGAAAGCTTGTTGGGTATGCTTACTATTAAGCTTATTGATGATAATTTCATAAAGTGGAATTTCCAGTTTTCGTCTGTTTTACGTGGCTATGATTTATTTGATCATTTCGACGGTAGGCTGTTGTGTAGTAGCCTGATGCTCGATGACCTGCTGTTGTGTGGTAACTTGCTGCTCGGTAATATGCTGCTGAGCAGTGGCTTACCGTTTGGTGGTGGGTGGTTGTTGCTCAGTTCCATAATCAAACATACAAACTTTATCACCTTGAAACTCCCCCTGAAATGAGGACTCAAAGGAACCAAAATAAATCTCCGTTTCATGAAAAATGACATCGGTAATGATAAACATTTTCTTGGTTCGAGGGTGATAGCATCGATAACCTTTCTAAGTAATAGCATACCCCATCAACACACATCGAAGTACTCGAGGTTCAAGTTTGTTTTGTCGTTATGAAGGGTGCACGTGGACGAAAGTCACGCAGCTAAGAACACGAGGGGAAAGGTTAGGGACTGGCGAGCAACTGAGCAGAGACATAAGAGTCCAAAATGATGTCTGAAACTCAAGAGTACTAGAGGGAAGCCGATTAATAAGGTAGGCAGCATACGTGAGGGCCTTACCCCAACAATATAAGGGAAGATGTGCCTCAAGAAGAGAAACACGAACCATTTCTAACAAGTGTCGATTCTTCTGTTCAGCCATCCAATTCTCAGTAAGACTTAGTTTAGAGAAAATGGATCATAACCTCTTCTTGAGTGTTATAGAGCTTGGATTTTAAATTTCCACTTCCGGGAGGTGATTCATTGGAACCTATACGTCCATAATGTTTGATGCATGAGACATTAACATTCCTATATCCGCGGATTGTCCTTTTGGGACATGGATCCATGTGGCGACATCATGCAACAGTTATGCTTTGGGAATGCAATAGTTTAGTAGTGCCATATTCTTCTTCTTTCGAATGACTGAATCTTTTGAGTCTGAGGGTCTACCACGCTTTAGGAGTGCAACAGATGAATCATTTGTTGCCACATTATTTTGTCCAACAGAGACATCAATTCTTGCAAACACATTTGCAGCTAATATATGTGATTTTATCACTTTCCATTGCATCATTAAATGCATCTGGCATTTGATTGGCAATACTTTGAAGATGAACAATTATTCTCACCTCATTTTCACATTGATTGCTGCGTGAATCAAAATAAGACAAAATGGGTACATCCCACAACAATTCTCATCGTTCTTTTGGAACGGTCTTTTCTCCCCCTAACGGCGGAAAAACTGTCTATTCAAAATGACAGTCCGCAAACCGTGCGGTAAACTTATCCCCAGTCAAGGATTCCAAATATTGAATGATATATGGTAAATCAAATCCAACATAAATTTCTAGTTTGCGTTGATGCCTCATTTTAGTACGTTGTGGCAATGCAATAGGTACATAGATAACACAACTAAAAACTCGTAAATGTGTAATGTTTGTCACGTAAACATGAATTGTACTGAGAAGTATTGATGGTTGGCACTAGGTCTCAACCAAACTAATAATGCATCATGTAAAATGGCATCTCCCCATGTAGAAACTGACAATTTCTTTTTCATGAGCAAAGTGCATTAATCAATTTCATCCGCTTAATAAATGCTTCTGCTAAACATTTTTTAGTATGGACATGAGGAACATGATGTTCAACATCAATGCCCAGTGACATGCAATAGTCATAAAAAATTTGAAACGTAAACACTCATGGATTATATCATCATTTACATGAATCAAGGAACTTCTAGTCCTTATTTAATAGTTTGTGGACTGAGACTTTTATGGCTTTATTACAATTAAGTTGTGGCACTGCGACACTTCAAACTTATGGTACTCATCAAGGAACCTCATGTCTGATCTTGAGGTCAGGGAACTTCATGTCCAATCTTTTTGTATGATGATGATCAAGGAAATTCAGGTCCGTTCTTTTTACATGGTGGAACTTCGGGTCCAATCATTTTATATGATGAGGATCAAGAAACTGCAAGTTCTGATCTGATCAAGGAATTTCGGGTCCTGTATATACTTATCATAACAAAAAGAAGTACAATAAATAAACTAAAGTAATATGCGGTAATTCCAGCCATGGTAAATAAATTTCTTTTAAGTAAATAAAACTTGTGACAAAGACTTTAATTCAACACCATTCACATAAATAAATCAAAACTTAAAGCAAAGGGCGATAATTCCACTTACTGTAAATAAATTACTTTTAAGTATATGAAACTTTTGAAAGGGCTTTAAACCATCACCATTCACATAAAACAAAAGTATTAGACCCTTTTAATAAAGAAATGGACCGACGAGTCCATTTTGAATATCATCATTTTCTTTTTTCTTCTTTTCACATGGGGCCAATGCACTATTCCAAAACCTTTTTCTATTTCTTTTTTCTTCTTTTCACATGGTGCCGATGCACCATTCCAAAACCTTTTTCTATTTTTTTTCTTCTTCTTTTCACATGGTGCGTTGGGACCATGTGAAAAAAAGAAGAAAAAAAATAGAAAAAGGTATTGGAATGGTGCATCGGCACCATGTGAAAAGAAGAAAAAAAAAAAGGTTTTGAAATGGTGCGTTGGCACCATGTGAAAAGAGGAAAAAAAAATGACGATATTCAAAATGGACCCACCAGTGCACTTCTTTATTAAAAGGGTCTGATATTTTTGTTTTATGTGAATATTGTTGGTTTAAAGTCTTTTCTTTTGTTTCATTCCTTTTATTTTATTTTTACAACTCTTTGGGTCCGTTTGTTTGACCGGATTAGGGAGGACTGGACTGGACTGGACTGTAGTCCCTTGTTTGGTCTGTACCAGGATTAGGTTTAATGGGATTAGGTCTGACTCGCTAGGATTAAACCCCTCACTGGGAGTTCTAAGCGAAGCACCCCGATCACCCCCGGACTCGTAAGACCTCTGCGCTCCTGCAAGAGAGAACCTCGCTCAACCTCGATCCTCGCCGTGCTCCCTCCTTGCCCTGCTCCCTCATCGTCGTCCTCCTCATCCTCATCTCTGCATCCTGCTCGCCCTCATCTGGTAAACTTCAAATCCGACATTATTTCTTCGATTTTTTTTGCAGATCGTGATATTACTGGGCTTTATTTGATTTAGGTGTTTTGGGTTTGATAAATTTTCAATTATAAACCTCTGCACTTGAACAAATTAGGGTTTTGATTTTTAGGGTCAAATTGAGATTAGAATTTTCAATCATAGCTTGTCGTTGCTCTGGGCTTCGATTGATGGTTGATACATGCTTTTTAAGTTTGTATATCTTTTGATTCTGGTTTTCTAGGGTCTGTAGGTTTTAGATTTTAATTTCTTAACCAGTCAATTGTTGATTTGGATTATAAGTTACAAAACATTGTTGAGTTATTGCAAACACAAATGTATACACAAACGATCCTGGCTATATTACGCCAACAATCAGGGGTTTCCCTATCATATGTTGCCAGAGCGTATTCAAACAATCTGTTTTGTTTGGCTGTCCAAGTCGAATTGGAGTGTGGGGAAGATAGCTTGCTAGGTGCCATGATTACTTGTCATGATTACTGCTACTTGCAGATCAATCCTCTTGGCCTTCTTTCAGGCTTCTCCACTGAGCCCTGTAGTTATCTTTCATGCTTGAAAGTAACTGATAGAAAGTAAATATGTAATATGTACCATTGATGGGAACTATTTGTGACACTAGACTTCATATGGAACACTATCCAACCTTATTTGGTTGACAATCACTGCTTAGTCTTAAATTGAAGCCAGTCAGGTGAGGAGTGGTTTCTTCCTTATTCTCTCTTCTGGGTTGGCAGTGGCACGAAATAAGATTGCTTCTGATTGCTCAATATCTGTTCCATCTCTTTCCCAAATGGCAGCTGCTTAGCCTCTCTCTCCATCTGCTTCATTATGTTGTCCTCTTGGCCTGCATGTTTAACGTACAAGCAGAGTACAAACAAGGGACTTTTAGAAAAGTTAACCCTTTCTTTAGCACATTAAGGCCTTGTTTAATTTGATGGCATATTGGATTGGACCAAATAAACCACTAAAAATTCAGTATATGTTGATTCAAAACGCAGCAGTCAACTTTTCGAACCTTGTTCAAGTTGAAAGTTCTGTATTAAAGTTTCTTACTTGTTCATAATTTTACAGTCAACATTTTTAGAGTGATGATGCGTGTGTTTTCCAAATTGTCTGACTGCTAACTCTGCATCTTGAATCCAAGTTTTGACTTGCGTTCTTATTCCGGCATTCGGACTTTTATTTTTCTTATTGTACATAGTTTATTATTTTATGTTGATGTTCAAATTGCTTGTTTGTGATTCTAAACATAGAATTTAAACTTTAATTCCCTGAATCTGGTCATTTGCTCTTTTTGTTGTCATTTTATAACTGAAAAGTAATATCATACATGCAGAGGCTTGATTTTTTATCGGAGAGGATTCTTTCATTAGCTTTTGATGTGATTTCATCTCTGTTGAAACAGGGCCTGTAAGTTTTCTGATTAGTAAGTTTTACTGAATAAAGATCACCAAAATTCTGCCAACTTCATTCGTTAGGAAGTGGAACTTTGGATGTTGCTGGATCACAATTTGTTACTTGTTCAATCCACTCCTCTTAATTGGTTTTTTTTTTCTTCTTTAATCGTAAATCAGGGATGGAGAATAGTTTCTCCACATTTTTCATCTCTGTTGGACTCTGCAATCTTTCAAGCATTGGTAATGAATGAAAAGGTAAATTTCATTATCAGAAAAAAATGGGAAACATATATATTTTGAAACCTGAAGTTATAAGTTGAACTAACTCCTGTTTTTCTGGCAATTTTTCAAGTAGGATATCGTAGTGTGGGAAGAAGATGCAGATGAGTACATACGAAAGAATCTTCCATCTGACATAGTATGGAAAGTTTATACCACATTTAGTGTGTGATATGTAAGACATTTTATATAGGTATGAGGTATTACTACCAGTTGCATACTATGTGTGTAATATATGCGGCGTTGTCTTATGCTTAAGTGCTCTGCCTAAGATGTAAAATTGATGGGGTCTATTAGAATTGAACCATATTCGCCTTTTGGATTGCACGCCTGAGAATTCTGTCCATTTTTTTATCTTTCATGTAAAATACTTGACTTTTAGTGGAAACGAATGCATGCTTATTTATCATGAATGAATACGTAAGGTATGAGCCTTGCTCATATTTTGACATATAATTATCAACACACAAGAAAATTTGGAACAATGCTACTTTTGAATCATGTATGTTTCTTTCATTGGCAAGAAAATTTGGTTTTTGTATTTTTATTGAGTCTCACTCTCATCCTATATTATTAATTTTAATAATATCTGTAATAAAAAAACAATTAAAATAGAACAATAATGTAGTTCTAGTCTGAGCAAACACCAAACTGGTGAACAATATTGTTTTCATTATCCTGCTTCTTAGTCCGACACTGCACCAAACGCTTCACTAAGCTAGTCCAGCTTAGTCTAGTCTAAGCCAGTCCAGCTTAGTCCTTGCAGCTAGTCCAGTCCGAGACAGTCCGGTGCAACAAACGCACCCTTTTGGGTCCGTTTGTTTGACCGGATTAGGGAGGACTGGACTGGACTGGACTGTAGTCCCTTGTTTGGTCTGTACCAGGATTAGGTTTAATGGGATTAGGTCTGACTCGCTAGGATTAAACCCCTCACTGGGAGTTCTAAGCGAAGCACCCCGATCACCCCCGGACTCGTAAGACCTCTGCGCTCCTGCGCTCCTGCGCTCCTGCAAGAGAGAACCTCGCTCAACCTCGATCCTCGCCGTGCTCCCTCCTTGCCCTGCTCCCTCATCGTCGTCCTCCTCATCCTCATCTCTGCATCCTGCTCGCCCTCATCTGGTAAACTTCAAATCCGACATTATTTCTTCGATTTTTTTTTGCAGATCGTGATATTACTGGGCTTTATTTGATTTAGGTGTTTTGGGTTTGATAAATTTTCAATTATAAACCTCTGCACTTGAACAAATTAGGGTTTTGATTTTTAGGGTCAAATTGAGATTAGAATTTTCAATCATAGCTTGCCGTTGCTCTGGGCTTCGATTGATGGTTGATACATGCTTTTTAAGTTTGTATATCTTTTGATTCTGGTTTTCTAGGGTCTGTAGGTTTTAGATTTTAATTTCTTAACCAGTCAATTGTTGATTTGGATTATAAGTTACAAAACATTGTTGAGTTATTGCAAACACAAATGTATACACAAACGATCCTGGCTATATTACGCCAACAATCAGGGGTTTCCCTATCATATGTTGCCAGAGCGTATTCAAACAATCTGTTTTGTTTGGCTGTCCAAGTCGAATTGGAGTGTGGGGAAGATAGCTTGCTAGGTGCCATGATTACTTGTCATGATTACTGCTACTTGCAGATCAATCCTCTTGGCCTTCTTTCAGGCTTCTCCACTGAGCCCTGTAGTTATCTTTCATGCTTGAAAGTAACTGATAGAAAGTAAATATGTAATATGTACCATTGATGGGAACTATTTGTGACACTAGACTTCATATGGAACACTATCCAACCTTATTTGGTTGACAATCACTGCTTAGTCTTAAATTGAAGCCAGTCAGGTAAGGAGTGGTTTCTTCCTTATTCTCTCTTCTGGGTTGGCAGTGGCACGAAATAAGATTGCTTCTGATTGCTCAATATCTGTTCCATCTCTTTCCCAAATGGCAGCTGCTTAGCCTCTCTCTCCATCTGCTTCATTATGTTGTCCTCTTGGCCTGCATGTTTAACGTACAAGCAGAGTACAAACAAGGGACTTTTAGAAAAGTTAACCCTTTCTTTAGCACATTAAGGCCTTGTTTAATTTGATGGCATATTGGATTGGACCAAATAAACCACTAAAAATTCAGTATATGTTGATTCAAAACGCAGCAGTCAACTTTTCGAACCTTGTTCAAGTTGAAAGTTCTGTATTAAAGTTTCTTACTTGTTCATAATTTTACAGTCAACATTTTTAGAGTGATGATGCGTGTGTTTTCCAAATTGTCTGACTGCTAACTCTGCATCTTGAATCCAAGTTTTGACTTGCGTTCTTATTCCGGCATTCGGACTTTTATTTTTCTTATTGTACATAGTTTATTATTTTATGTTGATGTTCAAATTGCTTGTTTGTGATTCTAAACATAGAATTTAAACTTTAATTCCCTGAATCTGGTCATTTGCTCTTTTTGTTGTCATTTTATAACTGAAAAGTAATATCATACATGCAGAGGCTTGATTTTTTATCGGAGAGGATTCTTTCATTAGCTTTTGATGTGATTTCATCTCTGTTGAAACAGGGCCTGTAAGTTTTCTGATTAGTAAGTTTTACTGAATAAAGATCACCAAAATTCTGCCAACTTCATTCGTTAGGAAGTGGAACTTTGGATGTTGCTGGATCACAATTTGTTACTTGTTCAATCCACTCCTCTTAATTGGTTTTTTTTTTCTTCTTTAATCGTAAATCAGGGATGGAGAATAGTTTCTCCACATTTTTCATCTCTGTTGGACTCTGCAATCTTTCAAGCATTGGTAATGAATGAAAAGGTAAATTTCATTATCAGAAAAAAATGGGAAACATATATATTTTGAAACCTGAAGTTATAAGTTGAACTAACTCCTGTTTTTCTGGCAATTTTTCAAGTAGGATATCGTAGTGTGGGAAGAAGATGCAGATGAGTACATACGAAAGAATCTTCCATCTGACATAGTATGGAAAGTTTATACCACATTTAGTGTGTGATATGTAAGACATTTTATATAGGTATGAGGTATTACTACCAGTTGCATACTATGTGTGTAATATATGCGGCGTTGTCTTATGCTTAAGTGCTCTGCCTAAGATGTAAAATTGATGGGGTCTATTAGAATTGAACCATATTCGCCTTTTGGATTGCACGCCTGAGAATTCTGTCCATTTTTTTATCTTTCATGTAAAATACTTGACTTTTAGTGGAAACGAATGCATGCTTATTTATCATGAATGAATACGTAAGGTATGAGCCTTGCTCATATTTTGACATATAATTATCAACACACAAGAAAATTTGGAACAATGCTACTTTTGAATCATGTATGTTTCTTTCATTGGCAAGAAAATTTGGTTTTTGTATTTTTATTGAGTCTCACTCTCATCCTATATTATTAATTTTAATAATATCTGTAATAAAAAAACAATTAAAATAGAACAATAATGTAGTTCTAGTCTGAGCAAACACCAAACTGGTGAACAATATTGTTTTCATTATCCTGCTTCTTAGTCCGACACTGCACCAAACGCTTCACTAAGCTAGTCCAGCTTAGTCTAGTCTAAGCCAGTCCAGCTTAGTCCTTGCAGCTAGTCCAGTCCGAGACAGTCCGGTGCAACAAACGCACCCTTTAAGTCTTTTTAGTTACTCAAGAAGTGATAGTAATAATAAGTCTCAATTTGTGTTCCTCCTCCGGTGAGTTTCGAAAAAGTCGAAACGGTTCCCATAAGTTTTGGAGTCAAGAGTAGTGTCTGCAACTTATGAGAAGATCAAACCGTTAGATTTAGCTCAAATTTTAGTATGATATGGATAAGAGGATACCAAACAACTTTCTTGAAGAAACAGTTTTGATCTGAGCTACTAAAAATGGAGTTTCGGTACTCATAAGATGGATGTCGAGTTTTTTGCTGAATTGAAAACTGGGTTGGTGTTTCAGACATCTGCAACGATCGCACCGTTAGAATTTTCTGAAAATTTGATATGTTATAGGTACTAAGCAGATGAACAACTTTCAAGAAGAAAGTATTTCAATCTGAGGTCAGCAAGTTGGAGTTCAGAGGCCGTTTACATAGCTGTCAGATTTTCTACGGATTTTGAGTCTGTACCCTTTTGCTTCTGCAAAGGATGACATACAGTTATACAACAAGATATATAGTTGCTTCAAGAAAATCAGTAGTACAGAGATTTGAAGATGAAATGAAAAGATTTTCTTATCTGTGAGATTTCAGCTGACAGAGGTGAGAGGTAGGTAGTGCTTCACCGGATTTGTGGCGTTGTGCTTTCCACTGACACGAGAACTTCTCGTGCTGATAACGTGTTGTAAAATCGACAGTATGTGTGCAGTAGAATAAAAGTAAATAAGACACAATATTTACGAGGTTCCTCTACAGTCAGTGTGACTGGAGTACGTTCTCGGGGCAGCAGTGATGCTTTTATTTATAATCTAGAATAATAGGAGTACAAAAATAACTCTCTATACTCTCATCTCTTCTTCCTCTCTTTTCTTTCCCCTTCCTCTTTCTTTCTTCCGTTTGTTTTGTGTGTGTGCTCTCCTCCTTCTCATTCACTTTATAGGCAAAGAAATCACTATTTATATGGGTCATCCACGTATTATTTATAACATATAGGACGTAATTGAGGAGAGCCCGTGAACGAAATTTTAATTATTTTTTAATAAATTTCTTCCAACTAATCTTCCAACGAAACTCTCACTTACTTTACTTTTATATATGAATGGGGAAGCAGCATGTGATCAGTAAGACAGTAACTAGATGCTGTTGTTGTTGGTGGTGTTGGAAGTGGAAATCCCGTTCACCTTCCATTGTCTCACTAGGGCTATATAGGCCGCTACGAGTTGATATGGGAAAAGAGCTTGGGTGGACAACATCACGATAACGTTATTCGTACGACAATTCTCACAATATAAAATTCAATGTATTCTACGTTTTAATAGAGAGAACCTTTGATAGAGGTGTCATGCGATCCGGAGTATAAGACAAGCTAATAAAACGTTGCCACAGTGATATTTATGAAGCCAAACCAACTGAACATCGTTAGGGTTTGTGCATGTTTGTGAGGGGGAAATGGAATCCATTGCCCCATTGAGATTTTTCTGCAACCAGATTCCATGCATGCTCGCTCTATGTGAGAGCTAACCTAATAAAGCAGTCATGCCGAAGTCTCCCTTTTGATATAGGTGCCCATATCAGATAGTTGAGTCTATAGACTTCAATCATAAAAGTCATTAGGCACCCATCACTCACCCATTCAGTGTTTATCCTTAAGCTCTCTTCATTTGTAAGTAAGAAGTTTTAAGTTCGATTCTTGCCAAAGGTAAATTTGAACCACATTATTGCTAACCTATTGTGAGGCTAAACACATCCCCTCTCCGTTAATGTAGATAATATCATTTGTGAAAAAAAAAGTCTCTTCGACTTCTCAAAGTCTCAAATTCAGATTGAACAAATTTGCATACGGGGCCACTAGTGGGGGACCCACAAAAATTTCACGTACAAGTTGACTGACTTTTCTTGCTGGCACTGTTTCTACTGGGAGATGCTCCAATTAATAAGAAGATACAAAGGAAGATGTAAAAGTAGGGCAGATGACAACAATGCTTGCTTGGTTCCCAGGATTTAGGTTACAAGAGTTGGATGCTGTCTTTCTTCTTGGAGTACTCGTCTTTCATCCCGGATCAAAATCTAATATGTTTCTTTCCGTTCCTCGCAAGCCACTGAGTTCTCCGAAACAAGAGATCAAAAAGATTGTCCTCGTTTTTTCAACTGAGTCGCCAGTGTTACACCGTTGGAATACTTCGAGTAAACTAGAGTATGTATAGGATACACCGGCGCTAAAACCCTTTTTCAGCTAATTTCATGTCATTCAACCTGTCAGATAATCCTGCTCTTCGATAGCCGGCAACCAACAGATCATAAGTTGATTTCGTAAGTTCATAAGAACCCTCAATACGTTCCAAAAACAACTCCAGCCTGTCATGAGCCGAGCACCTGAAGTACGAACAGATTACCTTTTCGACATCATCCTGATGTTTAAATGACAATCCTTGCTTCAACATCCTCCCAACAGAGTACTCTACATCATCCAATCTATCCAATGCGGCATTCAACCGTATAATTCCACAGTGGACCAGCAACAGAACTTCCGAAACTTGATTGGCCTCCGTAAGAATTACAAGCAACTCCTCCAATTTCTCCACCATCTTAAGTTCAATGTACAATCCCACAACCATCTCAGCCATCTTCTCGTTGATCTTCAATCCGGCATCTAACACTATCTTCAAAAAGTCTATTACTAAATCAAAGTTTCTCCGTTTACAAATCCCTTCCACCATACTTTCCAATACGGGCAAGCTTGGCATGTGCCCTGATAACACCATTTCTTCATAGAACCCATCACCCAACTCAAAATTGTTTGATTTAATGCAACCCGAAATCAGATATTCATAGGTTTGAACACCAGAAGTGAATCCGGCAGCCTTCTTGGCCGAGTACCAAGCTTGCAAAGAATCAGCATTGCCCAACTTTGAGAATGCAAACATGAACGCATCATATGTGTCGGAATCGGGTTTAAATCCCTCCGAGCTCTTCATTATCTCAAATAGGCTTAAAGCTGTCAACACATTACCGGAAGAGAAGCAAACATGTATAAGGGAGTTGAAAACGGCAGAAGTGGGTTTGATTCCATTAGCCTCCATAGAAGAAAACACTTGCATTGCAAGTGGGAGATTGTGAATTTTTCCACACAGAGATATCAGCTCGGAGTAACGATCATGATATCTCTCGTTCGCCCCGAGCAACTTCTCCAGTTTCCACTCCAAAACCTGACTAATCAAACAATGCGCAGACATATATAAGTAGAAGTTGTTTTCAATCTTCTTGCCAACCAAGAAAAATGCAAATTATCCAATTAGACTAATCAATCACAGTGCCTGTTTGAAAGTGCTTTTACTAAAGCCCTCTTAGATAACCAAAATCGTTTATGGCAATGTTTGTCACAGATTTTTTTTGCTACTTATGGATTGTAAAATATTAGAAATTGTTTCCACTCCACGTGCTTCCAATAAAAGCACTTCCAGTAAAAGCGCGTATGAACATAAAACCTTTCGTTTCCAAACGAATGCTACTTTCTTATGGGCATTCCGTAAAAGCCCAATCGAGTTGAGTTCTGGACTCATTTCCCCACTTAAACAACATAAACCATTTCATTTTCTATTGATTTTCTCAGCAACCAAACACCGGGTGAGAAAATACAAACACTTCTCAAGAATCTAACTTTGAGCTACAACTACCCTAGTTAAGGAGCGGTAACATTACCAATCGGGATTTCTCGGGAGAGGAAGAAGAAGCGAGAGAACTGACGAGGGATTCCCAGGAAAAATCCGAGCTTTGGAGGGCGGAGAATTCATCGGAAGAGAGTAAGGATTTGATGCGTGAATTGGGTTCCTCCACCAACCTCCCAAGAAGAAAGCTTGTTTGGTTGCTCAGCCAACGCCGAGAGTGAGGGCTACTCGCCGAAGCCTTGTGCTTTAAACCCCTTCTCGCAGCCGATAAAACTCGGCAGACCAACGCCATGGCTCTGTTAGTTCCTCTACTCTACTGGAAAGTCGGAAGAAAACCAACTCAGATAAGCACCGGAGGTGCAGGCCCAAGCCCAAGTCCGACACAGGCCCAAGCCAAATCTTTCACCTACCGATGACAATGTGGGGCAGCGGAGTGGGGTAAGGGAAACGATTTTTGCACATTTGTTTTCGCTTTTAAGATATGGAAGTGTTATTGGCACTCCAAAAATCTCATTTTACACTCCTCATAAATGTATTTTTCTTTCTAAATATAGAAAGTTTGGAGTGTAGAATGAGAAATTTGGAGTGCTAATAACAATTCCCTTAAGATAACCTTGTATGTTTTTGTTTCCAAATTAAACAAATTAGCCGATAAAAAGCTATATGATAGCACCCAAATTTTTTTGATTCGGCAGTTCAACACAACAGAAAAGGCAAAAGACTAAGGTAAACGAAGTTTCTCCAAAATAAAGATCATGATGTAGTGCTAAGGTGCAAGGACACCGGCTATCTACATGCGTGCGAGTCAAACGAGGTTGTAAGGAAGCTGACTAACGAGATCCCCTGAAGGGGTTGGTTGATAAGCGGGAATTGGACATGGACATAGCTCACTCTCCTGAGGAAACTGAAATCCAATTCCAAAAGTATCTGTACATTACAATGTAAAACTTTATTCTGACTGCTTAAAAAAACGTAGCACATACACGAATTAATTTTACACGTCATGGTACTCTCCAAACTTCACCAGAAATTTGGGGGTGGTGGTTTGGGGGATACAACAGAAATATCGGTTCCGGTTTTACAATAAAAAGAGGAAAATTTAACATTACGAAAAGAAAAATCCACTCACCCCATATGGAATCTCATGTAGATTGATCTGCATCTACAAAATCACACTTTCGCACTTTTCCCTTTGTTTTCGGAGGAAACTAATCGAAGGGACTCACTTGTGCTCTATTTTCTGCTGACGTGAACTAAAATGATCATGGCATGCCGAATTTGGACAAGGCAGACTGGAACACGGATGAAAAGGGTTGAGTTGCATTTTGATCATCGGCTTTAATCTTTATTTGAGCTTTGGCAGATGATGTGTTGACTATACACTCTATCAAAAATGTAGAAGATTCTTCTGCCTTTTGTGCGAAGAAGAAAAACTTGAAGTTGGGGGATTGACCACCGGATGCAATGCAGTGGATGGATTGGCCTTGCATATGCCGTTGGAGAGCTTGAGGCGTTGTCAATGCTGCAACTCCTTGAGGATTAATAGAATACTCCTGCATCAAATGATAGATGACACTTGTGAAAAAAAATATATATAAAAAAATTGTACAGAAATATAAATCCAGGTATCCAGGTATAAACATTATGCAGGCCGAATATGGATTCCAAGGTGTACCTGTGATAAAGATATCGGCAGTTGGCGCCACTTCTGCTGAAAAGTTGTTGGATCTAAGACAGCTTTTGGATTAAGCTTCAATGGAGGAGGTGAAGGTGCAGGTGCAGGTGCAGTAGGTAGTCCCAAGCCAAGGAGATCATCAATTGCAAAGCTAGACTGCGGAACATTTCCAGACACGCTAGGGTTTGAAATTGCCAACTCCGACAGTTGAGAAGTGGGAACAGACAAAGACGAAGCATCGTATGAAGGAGCACTATATGCATAAGAACTATTATTGAGACCTCTTGTCTCCTCCTTCTCTGAAGTACTTAATAGCAGATCTTTATCATTAGCTTCGACTCTATGAGGAACAACAGTATCTGTAGATTCTGTCCCAATAGATACATTTCCAATTTCATCTGAAAACTCAAACGGTCCTCTGTGTTCCTTATAAGTAAACATGTAGGATGGCTGCAAGCATTTCATAATATCAGTCTTTGTGAGGCCTCCCTTCAACAAAGCTCTCAATATATTGTAAACAAGCGAAAACACGGCAATCAATAAAGATAAGTAGATATGGTTTACAGTTATATTCAGTAGTCACATATACATTGTGTGTGCCTTTTGTTCGTCTATCCTGACACCCAGGAAGGGAACTGGGAGTGTTGTTTTCTTTTAATATGTAATCATTTACATGGGAGGGGAATTGTTATTACCTTTTGATATACCACAGACAAACTGTTAAATTCGTCGAATATCCGATCTTTGATTTCACTGCTCTGGGTATCAGCAAAGACAGAAACAGCTTGCTTTGGAGGGTTCACCACTCGTTCTGCTACACTTATGTTATATTGCAAAAGCCTGTAGTAGAATAAGGCTCGATCATGAACATCCTGCAACCAACTGATAGTTTATTGAACATTCCTATAGAAAATATGACAAAATTCTCACCAATAGAAAATAATTGTAGAAGTAGAAGACTTTAAATTTAATCATACAAAATAACAACAAACACACAAGAACAGGCACCTGATGAAAATCAGCAAGACCTGCAGCCAGTGCAGCTCCCAAGGATTTTTGAGTCTCAGGCGGCCTCTTAAAAAAACACTTCATTACTGCTGTGAGTAGATGTAAACGAACCTGTGCAATGAAACTGTTCCATCACTCAATAGTATATAAGTAATTAATAGCACAACAAAAGGTTTAATTCATGAATTTGTACCATTAGAGGTTCAAAAGTATATCTATAGCTGCAAAATGCAAGAAAGAAGACCACAAGATCCTAAACAATCCCCACATTTTATACATTTAAATACAGAAATAGTAGACCCCAGTTTTGCTATTAAATTCCAAGCACTAGGATTTGAACCCACATTGGGCGATCAATTGAGACAGCAACACAATACTTTTTCTTTTCATAAATAAAATCCAAGTATATTCTGAGTAATTTAGAACCATCAAGAGGCTAAACAGGATACGGATCATCATCAAAACCAACTAATATACACTTCACCAAAACAAAATAACTTAATATCTTCTGTTTGCCACACGAAGTGAAGACATTGACATATAAACTGTGGCTCATTAAAATTCCAGCATATGTTTAGATGGAACAGAAAATGGAAACTTAGTAAATTACCTCAGCGGAATGCTCATCTTCCCAATTTTCAATCAAACCCTCTAAAATATAAGGTGCATCATGCATTTCGTGAGAATACTCCCCCAGCATCCATATAAGAGCTGCCTTGGCCTTGGGTTCTTGAACATTTTTGCTGCTGATGTTCCCAACAACCGCAATACAATCCTGACTCCATTGTGGATATTTCCTCAGCAGATCTTTTACAAGAACCTGTATAAAAGAACTCCAAACTTGAGTCATTCTGGCTAGTTATCGAGTATATAAAAGTAACATGATCATTACTTTGCTTTTATTTTCTATTTTCCTTCACTTTCTTTAACTGACCTATACAATCTCTAAGCCATTTAACATGTCATTCACAGGAATGAACCACAGTAAACTGGTTGCTCAGAATTACCATTATAAGTATCTAACAGAAATCAAACATGATGATTTACCAGAGCTTCAGCAGTTACATAGTCCTTTTCCATCTCCAGAAATTGAAGAAGTCGGTCAACAATTGCATTCACGTCATACTGTTGTAGAGCTATTTTCCCAACTGCACGAATCGACTCTCTTGCAATGGGAATATCAACATTTGCAGCATATTCACATAATTCCGTCACTGAAATGGAATCAAGATCATGCATCAGTCAAACTTGAAAGCTAACAAGAAAAACAGCACCCGTGACCAAACCAAAGAAAGGATCACCTTAAGAACACACTTTTACCATGTCACAGACAGACACAAATACGCATACACATACACTCAACCTATTGCTCAGGAATCTGTAATGAATTTCAGGTGGTGTTTTCTTACCGATTTCATAAGTGTTACTCTCATTTGCCACCGCAGTCAACATCTCAAGCTTCAACTTTTTAACATAAGATGGCTCATTGTACTGGCAATAAAAGTGTTTATAATCTGAAGAAAATATGAAAGGTGCACGCATCACCAAAAGATGCAGATGGCTTAGAACCGCATAAGATTGCTCTGGACTTCCTGAACTCACTAAGGTCAGGAGAGGAGCTTTAATACGTTCATATACCTAACCAATAAAAAGAGGGAAAATAAGCTTTAATTAGAGGAGTTAATCTTATAAAATTGCACGAATGGTACACGATGGTGCAACATGGATCATAGGCATAAAAGTCAAAATCATCAGATCCTCAAATGTTATTTCTTTTCCATGCTAGAATCACTTTTGATACTATATGGATTATTTTCCAACTAACAAAAAAAGGGATGACTAGCAGCTGAAAGTTCTTCTATATTGCTATATATATAGTAGCTCCTATATGATTATGCAACTATGAGAGTTTACCTTTTCTAACATTAAAACAGCTATAATTCTTCCTACTTTTTGAGTTGCAAAAATAAAAGTTTAAATGAAATTATCTTTATGTTTACCTGCTGATGAACATCAGTCATTGACAGAGTCAATTGAAGAAATACTTTAGTGGTTGCTAAGACAACAGCACCATTTGCATGCTGAAGTCTATCCTCGAGCAGATTCATGACATCAAATATCTCATTGGGATGTGCAGGTACATACTTAGCTACCAGCTCAAGCACCAGACACTGTGCCCATTCACTAAACTCCCTAATCCTGCATAAGAGAACATGTACCAAACTCAACTGCTGTTTTTTCATCATTAGTTAAGTTAAATGGAATTATTGATATTAAATCATTTTGAACAATTAAAAATTGGCCCCAGGTGAGAAAGTTGGCATATTACTTTGGCTTTCTACTTATGCGCTATGTGGAGGAATCACCATTAGATATGATATTCACTATACCAGCATGATGCAGAACCCATATGGAAAAGAGGAGAGAGAGGGAGAGAGATAAACTACCGGTTCAAAAGATAGTATATAACTGGCTTGCTAAGCAAAATTTCTCTTTCCCTGGATACTTCTTCAGACGCACTTCCTTCTAAGCTCCAAATCTCTTGTAGGGCAGACAAACAATTTGCAACCACCTGACAATATAAGATTATGAGAATCTCTTAACTAAAAAAAACAGAAGAAACTTCCTGAATCATCCATAACGTTCAATAAAACATGGTGAAAAAAATTAGGCAACATTTAAAAAACTGGAACATGTATAAGTATACATCAGATAAGTGATTATTTGATTTTTATATCTAAAGCATTGAACTTTGTTCTTCAGCCGATGCTTTATCCTTTTAAAATACAATTTTAGGAGAGCATCAAAATCAGCAAAACTTAATATAAAAACAACCCAAAGTAGGGAGATTGTTGTCAAGTTACTTTATAGTTGACCAAGTAAGGAGTATCACTGGTGAAAGAGAGGCCTCGGTATAATAGTTTCAATTGTCAAAGCATCCTTAAGCAAGACATTGTGAGACAACTGAAATGGCCTTACCTGAGTATCTCGGTCGTTAAGCAACAAATGCTTAAGCGTTGTTGGAAAATCTGCATCAACACAAGTTGAGGCCGATATATGATATAACTTCAGAACCCCCATAACTGCTATCATCCTCACATAACTATTATTGTCCTTCAAACCTGCACCTAAAGGCCCCACCAAATACTCCACGAGGTTTGTCACTCGTAGGGAACACAAGCTCCTCAATGCAAGCCCTCGGATCATCGGGTCCTCATCCTTGCAATCTCTTTGAAGAAAATTGATCGTCAAAAGTGCAAGGTCCGGATTGACCTTTGCGTAATTCCCAACATAAAGGTAACACATTTTCTTCAAAACTATATCCGACGTTGCTGAGCACATCACCATCTCTCCAAAAACAGACGAGACATCAATGCCAATCGTCATGTAAGAGATAACCTTCTTGAAAAGCTCCCTCTTTGAATCATCAACTCCCGGAGCTCGGCTGCCAGCAAGATTCCGGAGCTGCGATTTCACATCAGCAACTTCGCCTTTTCTGCTCGGAAAGTAAGTTGTGAGTATGGAATCAAATAATTAACTGATGAACATGCAGATTGTTAATGAGAGATTAAACCACAATACGAATGATTCCTAGAAAATGCTGAAACAATTGGGGTAGAATTTGCTTTCTAAGTTCAAATTAAGGCTTTCAAAAGATATAGAAAGATCATAACTTTACTTTGAATTCAGCTGTGCTCGGTTTTCTTATCGAAATTTGAATATAACTCTTCAAAACAGTTCCTCAGCAAGTAAATTAGTAAATACACTGATAATTCACATTCAGATGATCGATGCATGCAGGAAATGAGATTGACCCAAAACTAATCGAAATTTCTTCTACTGTTATAGAAATGCCAATTTTCTATAACAAAATTTTCTCGGGAACCAAACAGGTGATCAGCGTTGGAGACTAGGGTTAGAGAGAGAGGGAGGGAGGGAGAATCTGGACTTACCCAGAAGGCTGAGACGGCGAGGAAGATCGCTGAGCCTGCGCCGGAGGAGCCATGATCGATCGGAATTGAGGTCGGCCACGGCGGTAGGACTGTGTCCAGTGAGCTCGGAGATCTAATCGAGGACGAAGAGTTGGCCACTGAATCTCAGAAACCAAGTTGGAAAAACTTGAAAGAGGAGCATCCAAACAGCCTTCCACTTAGGAGAGAGAAACTTGTCGAGAAGATGATCTGACGTGGCTGGATGGTATTGGTTGTCTGTAAACTCTCCCCTCTTCTGTGCTGCACTGGAACAATTGGGCTTCAGGTCCAGAAAGCAATGAACAGAAGTACAAAATAATTGGTTTCAATGGGCTTTTTCCTGGAAGGCCCAGCAGCCCAACAATATCATCTAGAACGGGTGCTCCATTGTAATTGTCATGACGAAGCCACCAGCTACTTTTTTTTGTTAAAAAAAAAAAAAAACTTAAACATGATAGGAACATTGGTGAGGAAATTAACAGAAGTTAACATTGTACTCAAATACATTTTTTGTGACCTTTTGACATAAAGTTGCTCAGTAGAAGAACAAGAAAAATGTGAAATCTATGTTACAAGGATTGTTTAAACATTGCATTTTGGAGTGGATTTTTTAAGATATTGGAGACAACTATAATTTTGTTTGGATAATGATATGTACGCGAGCTTACCGTTACTTTGCAAGTGGAAGGAAGCGCAATCTATGAGCTTGCCCACATAGTTTCAACATGTCAAAACTTGATCTTAAATACAGATAAAACTATGCCTCTAATCAAAATACATATTACTTGGCTTTGGTTGTTAGGATTACGAGAAGCATTCCATCAAAGCAAACTCTGTATCTTAAGCCTACAACTAGCGTAGCTAGAGTTCGTTATTTGGTTGTTGGCAATAAGAATGGTTATTTGTTAGTATATTAAGTTAGGGTTTGAACGACAACTAACAATCTTACTCTATCTCATAAACCCTTAACATCATCCCAAGTTCTTTATGATTGGATAACATTATCTAAAGTTCAACTCAATCCTTAAATTTAAAATACATATAATCTTCGATAAATTTAAAATCCATATAATCTTCGAAATTTTAGGTGTAATAATATAACATTTTCATTTAGATTTTCAATATTTTCCCAACTTATAAATAGAGGACGTATCGTAGATATTTATTTACAATTTACAAAGAGGGAGAGCAATTGAAAGAGGGCGAAGTCTATGCGAATTTGCTTGAAGAAAAAAGGCTTAGCAGTTAGAGTTTTTACCTCGACCAAATCAAAGCAACGAATGATAAGGTAGAAAATCGTCGGTTTGAGTGAGTAAATATTCTCTATATGATAAACTCACTTTGCTTTTTGTTTAAGGTTTGATGGGGGACTCTATTCTCCTTTAGGTTTGTGTTAAAGTCTAAACAAGTGTCACCAGATGCTATGTGACATACAAATCAAATTAAACTCACTCGCAACTTTCAATTAACTTTTTAATATGTCAAAACTTTATCCAACAAGTGAAATCGCTCCATTGTGACATCCCCACTGGGAACACCCCTTGATGGTTATTTTCAATGATCGAAGGAAGGATTGAGTTTTGTCTAGGGATGGTAATTTTCGAAAACTCTGTATTTTGCTTATATTTTTCTATTAGACACTAAGCATACAAACATGTGGCTACTGGGCTACTCAATTTATTCTATAATGAAATATTTATCGGCGAGTTATTATTTTCAACCTATACCTAAGCTTGAATATACTATTTAATAGTTATTTTTGGACGATTATATAGGATTGGCTACAATATTTATATGTATTTAAAATAATTACCATTTAACAGTCAGATATGTCATTTCACAAAAAAAAAAAAAAAGCTGAGATGATTATATTAAATACATGTAAGTATTGTAACCGAATTCCGACTGAATGTTCGATTTGTCAAAAATAAGATATTTGTGATCACAAAACGCACCGTTTCTTGTCTATCACTAATTCCCTCCCTCGTCCAAAAACCCCCACCAAAACACAGCAGAGCTCAGCAGGCTGCTCCCAAATCATAAGACAAAAAATCAAAATACCAAAAATCTTCAGATATGGTTCTGCTTCACCTCCCAAGAACCCACATATCCCTCTCCACCCATTTCTCTCTATTCCCAAAACCCAAAACCCCCGCCTTCGCCACCGCTACAACTCTCCCCCCAATCCTCACCTCCGCCCTCTTCTCCGCCCCCAAATCCACCCTCTCAGCCTCCGAACCCATACCCATTTCCGAATTGCCGGAACCCCTAATCGAACCCCCTCAGGAATTCGAAACCCACATCGAAATCCCGCTCGAGAAGCTCTTCGTGCCGCCGGAAACCGAGGTGTCGTACACCGACGCCGGTGCTCTGAGCACCCGAATCTTGAAAGGGTCCAATATTCTGCTCAGTAAGTACGCCAGGAACGCTCAGGTGGAGCAGGCCGAGTTCGTGAAGAGCAGTGTGAGGACTGAGGATTGCCCCTCTGATGGTCTCCCGGAGTTTGCTCTCGTGGGTCGGTCCAATGTCGGCAAGTCCTCGCTGCTCAACTCGCTCGTGCGACGGAAGCGCCTCGCTTTGACGTCCAAGAAACCTGGTCAGAAATTTGTACTGTAAATTCAATCAATTCAATTTTCAATTTTTGGGTTGGATGCATTATTCAAGTCCTATAGTGAAGAAAACCCAACTAAAAATTAGTATTCGTTTGATTCGGAGTGCCGGTTTATTGAAGATTTCGCCATAAGCTCAACAAATTTAAGGATAATGTTGTTGCTTTGCTTGATTGTGTTGTGAAGTTTAGTAGAGTTTGAGAGATACCCTGATGTATGGCATTGTGGCATTTTGGTTTGTGGTTTGATCATGCGTTCTAGCATCTTAATTCGCTTTTCGTTCATTCTTTCTTGCAGGGAAAACACAATGTATCAATCATTTTCGGATCAATGATAGCTGGTACCTGGTGGATTTGCCAGGCTACGGGTATGGCTGAAAGATCTGTCTATTTGATTTCTACGGTTCGTTTTGTTCGTACTAGTCTGAAATTTCGGATGGTAGCTATGATGAAGAATTTAGTTTCCGAGAGCTGCGAGGGAGCGCGTTACTTATTGGTTTTAGTTTCTTTACAGTTTGTATTATGCTGGGATTCGTTCTGTTCCTATGATTATGCTCCTGCTAAAAACAAACACGAGACTGCTGATTTCTCCCTTGTTTATGTGAGTTTCTACTGATAGTCTTGTCGTATCTTTGTGTGTTGTGTAACCTGGCAGGTATGCAGCTGCACCACAGGAACTTAGAACTGACTGGGTTAAGTTTACTAAAGACTACTTCCTGAACAGGTCGACATTAGTTTCGGTTTTCCTTCTCATCGATGCCAGCATTCCTGCCAAAAAAATTGATCTGGAGTATGCTAGTTGGCTGGGTCAGAATCAGGTAATATCCTTTATTTACATTTAATCCTCAGATTACCAGATTGATTAACGTTAGCTTTCCGGGGGCATCTCCGGGCACTAGAGATTCCGACCAACACACACTTGTTTATTTTCTTCAGAATGATGAAGAAACATACATGGTTATTCTAATCTTGAGTTGGCCTTCCTAAACATGTCCGGCCGAAAAGTTTCAGTTTTTCGTTTTGTATATGCGAAGGAGAGCATGTCCCTTGGTTGGATGTCACTAAGCATTCGTAAAAACTGAAAGGGCGTTTTCTTGAGCATGCTTCTAATTCTATGTGCCCTTTCAGATTCCTATGACTTTGATATTCACCAAATGTGACAAGCGGAAAAAGAAGAGGCACGGAGGGAAGAAAGCAGAAGAAAATGTGCAGGATTTCCAGGAGTTAATAAGCGGCTTCTTCGAGACCGTGCCTCCATGGATTATGACCAGCAGCCTGACCAATCAGGGTCGTGATGAGATGCTATTACATATGGCTCAGCTGCGGAACTACTGGCTGAAGCACTAGGAAAACCGAAAACTTGAATCGTGCCATCACAATCTCAAGTGGGTCTGCTGTCTGAATTGTTCAGATAAATCCAAGTACAAGAACCTGTGATAAAATCCCAACATCACACGAAGTATTTTATCCACGAAGACTTTGTAAGTTGTTGCATCTGAAAATGGTGTTTAAATTGGCAGCCATACATTGAGGAAAAGGAGAGACAATGTGATTAATTTGGCAAAAGCTAATAGTTGCTCGATTTTGTTGTTGAAATGGAAAATTTTCCCTTACAACTTTGTGCTCCTTCAATCTCGTGTAAACCTATTGAAATCTTTATTTAAAGTTCAGGAACCATAATCTTTGCATTTCGACGTTGTGCTCCTTTTGTAGCTTACATATTTGTATCCCAGCCTGCATCAACTTGTTGTCTATATTAATCACAGATTGAACACTTACTAAACTGGTAAGAAATCAAACAAATCCGACTAAACTTATAAGAAATCAAGCAAATCCAAAAATCTCCACAAGGGTTGAGAAGTTGTTTTAGGATTGCACCCTAATCATGTACTTCTAAACATCCTGTGTTCTTTCCTGTTATCCCTTTTCAGTTCATATTCTCTAGGGGGCGTTTGTTTGCCCTCACTAAGTGGGACTGGACTGGACTGGACTAGCGGTTAGTCCAATAAGGTGTTTGTTCCATGCTGGGACTAACATTAATGAGACTAAAGGGGACTAGCATGGACAAAACCCTTCACTAAGAGGTCTTAGCGAGACCCTCCAATAACCATGGGACTAGCTAAGACTATCTCCTCTCGTCCTCGTCATGCTCAACAATCACTCTTGATAGACTTCTCGTCATCTCCGGTCACCTAGATCATAATAAAATATTAATAATTTATATATTAAATAATATAATATTAGAATTTGTTATTATCCAGCTTCTTAGTCCAACACTGCACCAAACGCTTCACTAAGTTAGTCCAGCTTAGTCTAGTCTAAGCTAGTCCAGCTTAGTCCTTAAAGCTAGTCCAGTCCGAGGTAGTCCGACGCAACAAACGCCCCCTTTAGGTCCAAGTTCTAACCCAAGATCTCGGATGCAAGTGTACAATCCCTAACCTCGGGTGCAAGATTCAATCCTAAGACCTCAGGAGATATTCAATCCCAAGACCTCGGGCGCAAAATTTCAATCCTAGGACCTATGCAAGATTTTGAACCCAAGACCTATGGCGCAAGAGTTCGAACCCACGACCTCAGGTGCAAGGGTTCGAACTCAAGACCTCAGGTACAAAAGTTCGATCTCAAGATCTAGGGTACAAGATTTAAATCTAAAGACATCAGGTGCAAGAGTTTGAACTTAAGATATAGGGTGCAAGAGTATAATCCCAAGATATCAGGTGCATGAGATTGACGCCAAAAGTTTCGGTGAAAGCATATTTCCAAGACTACGAATGCAAAGTGATCTTAATCACTTAAATTACAAGCACCTTAGCATCCGAGCAAATGTGCAACCTAGTATAATTCCAATTCATTAACAAAAGCGAGGCAACTTCAATCTTCGGAAGATACTATGAAGCTAAAGACATGCTAGGATCAACCCAACTAGAAAAATAAAGGCCAAATGTAATTGTAACTGAGAGTCATTTCCATTCATATCAAAATGCAGCTGCGAACCGAGACAGTCTAAACAAAATTCAAGTGAAATTCAGTACTATCAAGATAACTAAACAAAATTCAAAACGAAATCCAAACAGGTTTGAGTTCAGTGGGCTCTGAAAACTTATGAGGAAGCGGCAGCAGATCCCTTGCTCCTTGGAGCAGCCTGTGTACCTTCAAGGAAGCCGCTCTTGAACCTCCTCGGCACATTCCTCAGGTACCTCATCCGCCCAGTTCCGGTAGTCTTTCGGCGCAGCGCCTTCTCACTCCAGTTATCTGAAACAACCCCAAATAATAAAAAATTAAAAGTTGCACACTTAATTACATATAATTAATTCAAAAAATTAAAAATAAAAGTTGGGTTGGCTTACATTTTCTGAGACGGGCAGCAGGGTAGGCGCAGGCGGAGCAGCGGCTCTTCTGGAGGTGGAAGCTGCGGCGGCCGCACCGCACACAGAGAGTGTGGGTCTTGTTCCTCCTCTTTCCGAAACTTCCTGTTCCTTTGCCCTAATTCATATTCCCAAATTTACACCATTACAATCGTAATTATAAACTTAACTGTTATCGGAGCTAGAAATTGAGAGAGATGAGAGATCGAGAGAGAGTACCATTTCGTTGGTTGCAGAGAGAAACCCTAGATTTCAGAGGAGTTGCGGGAAATCTCTCACGGACCAAGGTTCAGCTGTTTATATGGTCGTCGTCAGCGACTAGATTAGGGTTTCACTTCCAACGTTGGGCCTTATTTGGACTGGAAATGTGGGCCCAATGATAATCACAGGCTTCTCATTTAAATGGGCCCTCTAGTCTGATCGAATGAAGCCCATTTTGTGATACACGTCCATGTCTTGCTGAACCCTTATTAAATTAGTGGAATAGTAACTTATTAGTACCTGCGGGGATAGCTCAGTTGGGAGAGCGTCAGACTGAAGATCTGAAGGTCAGGTGTTCGATCCACCTTCACCGCAGTTGATTTTTTTTCTTTTCACAATCTTATTATCTGCAATTTTTTTGTTTATTTGTAAAAGGAAAAATACAGACAGTATGGACTTTTGTTAGCTTAACAACTCGAAGTGGTCCTTTTGTGAAAACAAAAATCAACGTAATTTGAACTCAATAACAAAACGAGATTAAGTGTCGTTTTTAGAGTGCATACACAAGTGACTCAGCCCACCTCATTCTGGCTGATCACTATGCCCAAATGGCCACCAACATCGTAATAATATGAAAACTTCCTAATCACACAACTATATAGAACTATAATTACATGGTGGTGTGTATATATCATATCAATCACGTACATTGTACGTGGAAGATATATAATACTTTTCATGATGCATCAACGGAGAACTAACTTGAACAATGTCGATAGGGCAATAAGTGGGACACACCAAGATATCAAAACATCAACAATTCAAATTCGATTTTTCAAAGTATATTACCAAAGTGGTTGAATTGGCACCATCTTTCCCTCATCTGGGTTGTTTTTATACCATTTGGTGACAGACATTCCAGAGGAAATACTATTCATGATTAGAGAGTGAGCCCCGTTATCGTCGACTTGTGACCGTAGATTGGTGGACAATTTCCGTTGGCTAATGACTCGGTGCCATCTGATCGTGATACTGACTTTGTGCATGGCAGTCAATTTATAAAGTTAGGGCTGGAAATGGTCCATCCCCATGCATATCATGTACAAATCAAACCGTTAGGGTGATCAATTTCTTGGACCACAAGCAATTAAAGCAATTAAGGCAATTTTTAAGCCGACTATAAAAGAATTGATGGTCCTTATTGGCGTCCATGTACTCAATCATATATATATACATATATATGTATGTGTGTATATATATATATGTATATATGTATGTATATATATATATATGTATGTATGTATGTATATATATATATATGTATGTATGTATGTATATATATATATATGTATGTATGTATGTATATATATGTATGTATGTATGTATATATATGTATGTATGTATGTATATATATATGTATGTATGTATGTATGTATATATATATGTATGTATGTATGTATGTATATATATATATGTATGTATGTATATATATGTATGTATGTATGTATGTATATATATATATGTATGTATGTATGTATATATATATGTATGTATGTATGTATGTATGTATATATATATGTATGTATGTATGTATGTATGTATGTATATATGTATGTATGTATGTATATATGTATGTATATATGTATTACGTACCTCCTAAATTACCCTATCATTAAGCTTGTGGATGATATACGAAACTCACAAAGGACCACTTTGAGTTGTTCAGCTAAGTGCATTTGCTTAAAGATGCTTTCATTTGTGTTGTTCATTTGGCTAAGTTCGTAGTTAGCTTTTTAATATGGTTCTTAAAACCTAATTTGCTTTATATCATTCTTTATCTAATTGTAGGCTTATTTGACTGAACTATATAAAGGACGGAGAGGGAGAGGGGGCCGGAGGCAACAAGAGAGAAAGAGAGAGATTTAATTCTGAGGTGTGTGTTATATCACCCCCTTATGCCTTTATTTATAGTAGTAGGATAGGTAGAATCCTTACCCTTTTTAGGATTACATCTCTTAATAGGTAATCAACTCCTAATTGAAATAAACTAGATACTCCTACCTATATATTAGGATTTACACAATCACATTCCTAATCCAATAGGACTGCAACACTCCATTTTGAGTGTGTAAATACTCAAACAAAACGTCGCATCAGATTTTCAACAGATGGGGTAGAATAGTTGATGAAGTCGTCGACATAACTGGTGAACACGAGTCTCAAACACAAGTAAGTAAGTATGCATTGGTAGTAAAACTCTCAAAATCTCGCTATGGTAAAACCCAAGGCATGGGGAAAACCCATAGGCTAAGGAGAAAAGTGAGAAGTATGCATAATGTCTAAAACAAACGTCAAACATGACGAAAATAGTGAACTCAATGGAGTATCATCATCCCAGGATGGGTGCCTAATCGTAGGAAAAGAGTACATTAAGATCAAGCGAGTATGCTTTAGAATACTCCATCTGAGTTAGACATAACTTACAAATAAGAGAACTACAAGCGATTTAATTCAGATAATTTACGCATACCGATTCCTTGGATGAGCTTTTGAAAAGTAGACTTAGGCAATGACTTCGTGAAGAGGTTGGCCAGGTTGTCCTGGGAATGGATTTGTTTGACTTCAATGTTCTGATGTTGTTGTTGCTGGTGAAAATAAAAAAACTTCAGCGATATGTGCTTAGTGTTGTCTCCCTTGATTTATCCTTTCTTTAACTGCTCGATACATACTGCATTGTCTTCAAAGATCATCGTAGGAAGGTTAACGATGGAAGAAAGACCACTAGTGCTTCGAATATATTCCATAACTGCTTTCAGCCAAAAGCATTATCGGGAGGCTTTATGCAGGGCGAGAATCTCAACATGGTTCAAAGAAGTCGCAACTAGCATTTGCTTGGTAGACCTCCAAGATATAGCGGTGTCTCCAACGGTAAAGACATAACCTGTTTGAGAATGTGCCCTATGTGGGCCAGACAGATAACCAGCATCTGCGTAACCAGTGAGGCGAGAATCAACCCGAGGACCGAAGAGGGCAACGGTTCCTCTCGAGAATTCGTGGGTGTGGAATAAGCCCAAATCCATCGTACCTGATGCCAAAATTATCTTAACACACAAATTTAACTCTCTTTTGACAACTGTAGTATAAGTATAAGTAGGGATCGTTCTAGACCGGGGATTATGAGGGCTTGCTAATAACCTCTAAACTGACTCAAAAACATAAAACTAAACTTAAAAATACTTAACAAGACTCACAAGACTCAAAGCAAACTTAAAATACTCAAACCAGCTTAGAACAACTAAATAAACTTAAACTAGACACTAAGAATGACTTTGGACGAAAATTGACTTTTACTTGAATCAAAACATTTAAAAACACAAATTAAAACCGATTCTAACTAATTAGACACACTAAAGTAATGGGGGATTCAGTTTTGGACGAAAATTGAAACAAACAAACAAACAAGTATGAAAAACTAGACAGATTGTAAAACAAATTTGAGAAATAAGATGATGGATGGGATAGCTAGAGGCTTTTTCTCCACACATAACATGTATGCAAATAACTCGATTTCCAGTTACTACTTCATTGAATTATGAACGACAATGCTCCAAATTAACCGTGACATCACTAGTTAACTCTTAGATTTTCCTTGTTTTATTGGATTGGATGACATCATTCGACAACCCAAAACATTCTTCTAAAGTTCCCTACATGACATCATAATTGAGATACAATAAAAGATCATTACGTTTAATGAAAATCATAAGCATTGACAAAGCACTTGCAACTATGACATCATGTCACTCATGCTAGGATTTATGTGACCTTCACTACATGTGAATATAAGTTTGTAACGATTATGTGAAACTTCCTTATATTCTAGCAACGGATTTATGCATGCCAATTAAGTGTTGACCCTTAATTAACAAATACAAATAAGTTATCAATCAAATAGTTAAGCCAACTGCATTCACGATTCAAGAGTTCATAACTGGAATTTATCAAATTATATTGCACACATAATCATGGCTTTGAAATCACCCCTAGCCAAGAGGGGTTTAGCCACTCATATTCACAACAAAACAAAAGAAAATGAATTTAAACATTGGAAGCAAAAGAAAGAAAACACCTAAACGCTCAAACGATCCAAATTGGACAGCAAGCATGTCCAAGCACTTTCCTTCCATTCCTTTGTTACGGCACAAGGTGTTGGTAAGTGTTTGAAGGTTTGTTTGTATGGAGGAATGGATGTGAAGATGAATGGATGTGTTTGGATGAAGGTTGTATTGAATGCAGCAAAGAGTGGAGAATTGTGTAGATGATGTGTGTGTGTTTTGGATGGATTTTTTTTCCCTTGTTATGGTGAATGGTGGATGTATTTATAGGCTAGGGAGAGGATCACCATCTAATTAAGGTGGTAGTGGTGTATGTTGTGGTAATGAGTGGATGTAATGGGTGTAGTGGGTGAATGTTTGGTAATGAGTGGATGTAATGAGTGTAGTGGATGGATGTTTGGTAACGAGTGGATGTAATGGGTGTAGTAGGTGAATGTTTGGTAACGAGTGGATGTAATGGGTGTAGTGGGTGAGTGTTGTGGTAATGAGTGGATGTAATGGGTGTAGTGAGTGAGTGTTTGGTAATGAATGGATGTAATGGGTGTAGTGGATGGATGTTTGATAATGAGTGGATGTAATGGGTGTAGTGGGTGAGTGTTGTGGTAATGAGTGGATGTAATGGGTGTAGTGGATGAATGTTTGGTAATGAGTGGATGTAATGGGTGTAGTGGATGAATGTTTGTAGTCGTAGGTCAACACACTTGCACACATACATGCTGATTTCTAGCCTTTAAATCTTCAAAAACGTCTATCCTCATGTCTCCATGCTTGCACTATCCAATCTTGGCCAAAAAATGCTTCAAAATGCTCCAAATAGAACTTTGTTGCTAACTTTGTTATTTGAACCTACAAACACACGAAAATAGCTTAAAGTACTAAAAAAACTAGAATTAAACTAAGTAAATGCCAAGAAACAAGCTAACTAAGTTGCATAAATATGCTCCTATCAGTACCCTTGAAGTAACGGAAATTGTGTTTAACACCATTCCAATGTTTACGTGTAGGCGCGTTGCTGTATCTAGCCAAAAGATTAACAACGAATGAGATGTTTGGTCTAGTGCATTGAGCCAAGCACAATAAAGCACCAATTGCACTTAGGTATGGAACTTCAGGCTCCAAAATCTTCCTCATTCTCATTTGGACGGAAGGGATCTCGTTTAGCATCTAGAGTACGAATGACTATAGGAGTACTTGAAGGCTACACTTTATCCTTATTAAAACGTCGCAACACCTTCTGGGTATAGTTCGATTGATGTACTAGGATTCCATCCGAACAATGCTCGATCTCCAAGCCGAGAGAGTATCGAGTTTTCCCAAGATCTTTCATCTCAAATTCCGATTTCAAGTGCGTGGCAATTTCCTCAAGCTCTGCGGAAGTTCCAATGAGGTTCATGTCGTCGACATAAACTGTAACGATAGCAAATCCGGAATGTGACTTCTTAATAAACACGTATGGGCATAATTCATTGTTCACATAACCCTGACTTGTCAAATATTCACTCAGATGGTTATACCACATCCGTCCGAATTGTTTTAATCTGTAGAATGATCTCCTCAATCTAATCGAGATGACATTCTATGGTCTAGAACTATTTGAACCAGTCGATAGAAGTCCTTTTGGAATTTTCATGTACATTTCTGTATCTAGATCCCCATAAAGATACGCGGTTACCATGTTCATAAGCTACATATTTAGTTTTTCGAAAACTACCAAATTGATAAGGTAGCATAACATTATGACGTCTATTACGGGGAAATATGTCTATTCGTAA
Organism: Malus domestica; assembly: GCF_042453785.1. Lineage (NCBI taxonomy): Eukaryota > Viridiplantae > Streptophyta > Magnoliopsida > Rosales > Rosaceae > Malus > Malus domestica. The sequence continues at coordinate 10,254,273 of NC_091668.1, forward strand.
TCAATCCCAGGGCGTTGAGATAAACCTTGCGCTATGAGGCGTGCTTTGTACTGTACTATTTCATTATTCTCATTACATTTCCTCACGAAAACCCACTTGTAGCCCACATGTTTCACATGTGGTGGAGTAAGAGCTATATGCCCAAATACCCTTCGTTTCGTGAACGAATCAAGTTCGACCTGGATTTCTTGTTTCCAGTTTGACCAATTCGTTCTACATCGACATTCATCAACGGAGCGTGGTTCAATGTCATCGCTAAGCATGATGACAGAAGTAATGGTATACGCGAATGCATCATAGACAATCATCTCATTTCGATTCCAAACCTCATCCAATATTGCGTAATAGACTGAAATCTCGCGATTCTCGGGAGACCGGGTTATCTCATTTAAGACATCACCGTAATCTAGAATAACCTCATGCGTTGGAACGAATGAGTAAGCAATGATCAAATTCAAACCAAGGTCATTAGTTTGTGCTGTTTTCCTCTATCGGGGTTGTGAATCCTTTGAACTGGGAGACTTGCCACTCTTCAGGGTAGGAGCAGGTGATTGACTAATATCCAATGTACCATGTCGTGTGGGAGGTGCGGCGACCCCACCTTCGGGGTCAGTCAGGGCTTCCACAGCAGTTGTTTGGTGTATGTTAAGTATGTCTATCCTTGCAAGGCAGCGGGTATATGTGATTTCGTCACCTTAGCTAGATCAGTAAAAGCATTTGGCATGCTTTGAACAATGCTCTGAAGATCTAGATTACGTCACACTTCAGCTTTAGACTGAGGGGTGCAAGGATCTAAATGAGACATAGTGGGAGTAATCCACGACAAGTTACGACATTCTACAGGAACGTTAGTGATCTTATCTCCTCCTAACGACGGGAATACTGTTTCATCGAAGTGACAATCCGTAAAATATACGGTAAAGGGGTCTCTTGTCAAGGGCACTAAGTTGCATATAATCGTTGATGAATGATAATTGACAAAGATTTCCATTTTTCTATGAGGACCTATTTTGGTATGTAGTGGCAGTGCTATTGGCACATAAACTGCGTACCTAAACACACGTAAATGTGAGGCATCATGCTCGTGTCCAGTAACCAACTATAACGGTGAATGAGGTTAGGTAGCGGTGGGCCTCCAGCGAACCAACATAGCTGCGTGCAATATTGCATAGCCCCAGGCAGATACCGGCAAATTGGTTCTCATAACCAAAGTTCAAACTATCGTGAATACGCTTTATGAAAGCTTTTGCCAGGCCGTTTTAGGTGTGAACGTGGGGTACATGATGTTCAACTTTAATCCCAACAGACATGCAATAATCGTCAAAGGTCTGTGACGTAAACTATCCAACATTATCCAGTCAAGTCGACTTGATCGGATAGTCAGGGTGGTGAGCCCTAAGCTTAATAATTTGTGTTAGGAGTTTCACAAATACAACATAATGTGTGGAAAATCAGCAGACATGTGACCATCGTGTCGATGCATCAACCAACATCATGAAGTATCTAAATGGTTCGTATGTTGGTTGGATAGGTCCACAGATATCCCCTTGAATCCTCTGAAGAAATTTAGGGGGGTCGTGAATAATCTTTGTAATTGAAGGTTGAATGTTCAACTTCCTCAGGAAATATGCTTTGCAAAGCGGATGGCCGGGATAAGATTTTAAGTGATGCCCATGAAATACTTTGAGGTACGGCACATCATATCTCGTCCGGGGGTGTCCCATTTGATCATGCCAAAGCAAGAGAGTGTCCTGGAACCTAGCACTAGGGCCGGCCACATGGTGTGTCTCGGGGGCTCGAATGGTTGTTTTGTACAACCTACTTGGGAGACGTTCCAGCTTCTCATGATTATGCTTCTGGCCATATTCATAAGAAGTGATACAAAAAAATTCAGAACCATTCTCTTCAGTGGTTTCAACATGATATCGATTATCTCGAATATCTCTAAAACTTAGTAACATTCTTTCGGAACGTGGAGAATAGAGTGCCTCTTTAATAGTTAATTCAGTACCATTGGATAACATTATATGAGCCTTTTTGTATCATTATATCAGGTTGGATGAGCTTGAGAGGATTTTCAGAGGTGCATTCTTAGGTACGAAGTTAGTAAAATAGTGTTTTCACGCAATATGGTGTGTGTGGTTGTACTATCAGCCAAACAACTAACTTCCCCACTAGTTATACCTAGAAATAAATTAATTGAATCGGTCACATGCATAAATATAATTCCATTCATTTAATTAATCAATTCGAGAAATAATATCCATAAAATAATTGTCCATAGTTCAAAACAAACCAAAACCAAACAAATAATTCCAAAGACTTAGAAAAATTGTCCGAAAATTAAACCATAAATCTAAAAATAGGGAGGGGTTCGGCCACTAGGGGTTAAAACACCCTAAAAACATGTCTAAAAGTTATTCATCCATAGGAGTGGATGCCTCTTGAAAATCTGAAATCTCCATGGATGTAGTAGCATATTCGAGAAGTTCTACATGCGCAACGTTAGACTCACGACGGGAATGATACTTGGCAATAGCCTCGTGGGTAGCTCGGCATATGTGTGACCAATGATCTTTTGATCCACAATGATTGCACATGTCCATTTCAATGGAATCTGATTGAACGGTAGCTTTTCCCTTATTCTTGAAGTTTGGGGCCTTCGGGGCAAGGGGTTGGCATTTGTGGGTCAAGTTTTGTACCTTGGATAGGCCTCTGTTCGGTGGACCTTGGGCCCATGATGGCCCTTGCTGCCTTTTTCCACGGCCACAACAGGATCTTTGTTGGTTGTGGCTGTTAAAATTTGTCGCGTGTCCTTCAGGTGCGGCGTTCAAGCTAGTAGGTCAAGCTTGATGATTCTTCATCAAAAGCTGGTTCTGTTTTTCATCAAGAAGTAGAATAGATATCAAATCCAAAAATTTGGTGAACTTCTATGCCCTATATTTTTGCTGTGGGACAATATTGGTGGCATTGAAGGTCGAATAGGTATTCTCCAAGATATCCTGTTTGATTAAGTCATCTTTACAGAACTTAAGCAGTGATTGGATTCTATAAGCTTTAGAGTTGTATTCATTCATAGACTTCAAGTCTTGGAAGCGTAAATGCTGCTTGTCGTGTCCTGCTTCAGGTAAGTAAATGTCTTTTTGGTGATCAAAGCGATCCGCTAGGGTGAGCCAAAGGGTACAGGGATCCTCCTCTACGAGGTACTCGGTCTGCAGTGCATCATGAATGTGTCTTCGAATGAAGATCATAGCAGTAGCTTTCTGAGTGGTTCCTCGATGGTAGCTCGAAGACTCTTTGCAGTAAGATGGAGCTTCACGTCTTGAACCCACTTTAGGTAGTTTCTTCCAGAGACTTCCAGAACGGTGAAATCGAGCTTGTTCAAGTTCGACATGTCCCTAAACAGAGGGTACACACAAAACGTGGTTAGTCGTATGGAAAGCCATAGACATACATTGTAGAACATTTGGGTTCTATAGACATGTATTGGTTTAATTTATGCATGAAAGCTACAAGTTTCATGTGGTAAGTTTTGCATGAAAACTTTGATTTTCAAAGGCACTAAATTTGAAACTACAAGTTCGATTTAGTTATGAATGTTTAGTTCGTATAAGGGTACCTGCAAGAAAACATAATACAATATGCAATAAAGTGTAGTGGATTTGTGGATTGCTTTAGGAACTCAAGTGTGAGTGCTTCGGGACTACGAAAGATAGTCAATGGTTCAAAGAAACGAAATAATTTATTGAATCGTTAATGCCAAAAAATGGGCTTCAGGCTAATAATTTTGGATTAATTGTCAGATTAATGGATTGCTGGTCACTTTAATTAATTTAATATATTAAGACTATTCGGGTTCGATCGTAGAAGCAAAAATAATTATAACATGCGGGTTAAAATTAGTTTAGAATGCCAAAACCTTAGCCCAAACACGGTGGGCATAGGTGCCGTGAGTAGGGTATGGCCCTATAGAGTTTATTGGGCTCCGGTGGCTACTAGAAGCAGCCTAAATCATGGCTGCAGGCCACGAGTTGATCTGGGTAAACCCAATCATAAAGGCTGGTGTGTTGTGGGCCGGGTGAGATGCACGGGGCAAGCCCAAAAGTTTGCGGGTGTGAAGGGAAACCCCAGCCTCAGGGATTAGCCCAGCCACATAGGTTGGCTGATGGCATGGGTCGTGGCTAAGGCTAAGCCCAGCAACAAAGTTGCTGGCGTGTGCCGAGACTAAAAACCAGTTCAGCAAGCCAAAAAGGCTATTGTAGACGAGCATGAGCTTCAAGCTTGTGTTAGGGACATGCCTATCATGTTGCTGGCATACGGTTTGGGTTGGGTTTGGACTAAGGCTGCAGGCTCGTATGGTAACCAACCCAAGTAGAGGCCTGGTTGAGTTCCGAGAGAAGTAGCAAGCCCAAAGGGCTGCGTGCTAGGTCCAAGGCATTAGAGACGTCATCCAAAGGTTTGTCGCCACATGGCTGGTGCTACGGCGGTGCCACAAAATTCCAGATTTATTTATTTATTTTCGAATTCTAGGGTTTTAAAAACCCTAATTGCTTCTAAATTAATTTCAATTCTTTGACTCACAATTCCACATAGCATATATGCGTAATGCATGAACAATTATATATATTGACAAAATATATGAACATATATACGATATATATAATTGGAAGGAAAATATAAATATAGGGAGTTCATGCATCATGGTGAATGTTTTCATGCTTCAAGGTTTTTTCAAATATCTTAATTTATTTTAGAAGAACCTGATTGGCAAAAAACGATTGAAAGCCTTTGAATTTGTAGAAGATAGCCTCCTCCTACGATCCTTCAGTTTCTTAGCTTCTGGTAAGAGCGTGCTGATAATGTGTTATAGGCCTATTTGACTGAATTGTATAAAGGGCAGAGAGGGAGAGGGGGCCGGCGGCGACAAGAGAGAAAGAGAGAGATTTAATTATGAGGTGTGTGTGTTGTATCACCCCCTTATGCCTTTGTTTATAGTAGTAGGATAGGTAGAATCCTTACCATTTTAGGATTACATCTCTTAATAGGTAATCAACTCCTAATAGGAATAAACTAGATACTCCTAGATATACTAGGATTTACATAATTACATTCCTAATCCGATAGGACTGCAACAATAATCTTCTTTTTTTTTAATTTTAAAATTTCGTATACCTCTTATAAGGTCATTTAAGTTCATCTTTCATATTTGGTCATTCTAAATCCGTTATAGTTAAGTAAGGAGAACGTTATATTCTAACAAAGAAGAAAGGAACGTTTTTGTTACCAATGATGGTAAGGGGATTTCAAACTTGAGACTTCTTCTACTATTGAGAAGTGAGGAATAAAGAAGAACACTATATTCTTACAAAGAATAATAAGTTAACAACACTAGTCACTTGTTTGAGTCGTGTTATCCATATGATTATGGACTTGTTTTAGAGTAAATCAATACATATTTAAAGTGCATATTGCAATGTGTCTATTTCGTGCCAAATATTAATAAAAGCAATTTTCATAATTTGGAAGTGTTTTTAACCCTAATTGAAGTACTAATACTTGAGTTGTTATGTCTAAACTTATCTAAATTACCGTTAGATTTATTGTTGTTTTATTTTTAAAAGATCCATAATAAACTACCCTCTCATATCACCATGCATTAATCCATGAATTTATAAGTTTGACAACTTTTAGATTCAAACGCTAAAACATATAATCATATCTAGCATACAAACTAAAGCTAGCTCATTACATTAGGTTGGCGGACAAAAGCATAGTTTGTGGCCTCAACTAAATGAGATGTAGATACATATGATGAAATTGAGGTTCCACTAAAAAATCAATTGGCAATATGGAGAGTAGTCCAAGACCATATAAGCACATAACAAACCTTGTCCCTCACCGATGTGGGACAACTCTCAACACGCCCCTGCACGTGTGGCCGATTTTCAAGCCTACACGTGGACAGCACAACAGGGTGACGTGGAGTGCGTATGATCGTTTGGCTTCACACGAGGACAACCTGCTCTGATTCCATGATGAAATTGAGGTTCAACCATAAAAACCATTTTGGCAATATGTTTGGAGTAGCCCAAGATCATATAAGCACATAGCAAACCTTGTCCCTCACCGATGTGTGACAACTCTCAACAACATACATGACGTTGAACCTAATTTTTGGTTGGAGAGTGAAATTTCCTGGAAAAAAAGTCTTGCATCGAAACTAATTTTGCAGTAAAGGATATTTCATGTGGCTCATGCAATCTACAAGTATAGACAAAAAATGAATTCAACACAGTAAAAAAAGAGGTTACGGAGGAAATAATGTTCCAAAGGGGCCCGGGCCAGTGGCCACCAACATTTGAGATCTCATGGGCCACACCGCCATTCGCAATCTCTTGCCTTGAATGGGATTGCAGAAGAAAAACACAACCCATTGACGTTGAAAACTCTCTCTCTCTCTGTCTCTCTGACTGTGGAGGATGAAGTGTCCTTATTGTGAAGCAGCATAAGATTCGATTTGTATGTGTTGCCTCATCAAGGCAATTCGGTCGGAAGAAATCCTTCCATGCATCTTGTAATCATCATGAGTTGTCAAACTCAACTCATGCATTCTCCCACAACGTCGTACCATATATGTTATTCCCACGCAAATTGCAATGCAATAAAACATGCAAACCGGAAAAGAAAACCCACGAATTTGAGTTTGCCTTTTTTAAGGTAAATAATTTCTTAGGCTATATATGTAGGCATAACTTTTCTATTGGTTAGTAGCGAGAAATTATCGGCTTGCGATACTTTTATTGAAAATTGGCCTTGTGTTCATTGTTTATATAGTTGGACTCGAATCAATTTTATCACTTAAAAAAAAATGTCAGAGAAAAAGAACCACTGCCCACCTCTCACCCTGTGAGGCAGTCCGGCAATCTCCCACCATATTTGTTTTATAATGGTTTAGTTGTTATATGTGCAATTGAATCATTATAAGATTTTATTTAGAAGTCTTTTATAGCTTAATAAGTTTATAACTTAACAAAAAGAAAAAAAGAAGATAAATGAGATGAGAGAGGGAGAGAGCAGACCAGAGAGAAAGAAAAGAAGAGAAGAGGGGGGGGGGGGTGACGATGTGACGAAAAGAGGCATCGCGAGTTAGGGTTCTGCTGGGCCAGTGGCGAAGCTAGAAATTGGCGTGAGGAGGGACGGGTTCAAATGGGTGCAAGGTTAAAAAAACGTAAACAACTAAATCCTTTTAAATAGTAGAAAATAATAACGACGTTCATAATTTATTAATATTAATTACAAACTGCCACACTATGATGAACTTAGTGATAATAAAATGATATTCTTGTACTCTATGACGAATTTAATAATTGGGTGCATACATGTGGTTTGGTCGATTGTACATATGTAATGGGTGCATAAGTACGTTGAATGTGTTAGTAAAAACATATTGATGATACGCAATTGTTTATTGAGGCACGTAGTTTATTGAGACACATAGTTTATTGAAAAAAAAAACTTTATCTACTAAAGCGTAAACCAATATTTATCTGGCTAGCATGCATAGTTTCAATTCTATATCGAAATTATTAGGAAAAATCCAGCCTTGAAATCATTCAAAAATCCCACGAGAAAGAAGAATAGAAGGATGTTAATGCTAAGGCTTCGATGATCACGTGCTACTAAACAACAAAACAATGCATGGTCCCTACTGTCACACCTTTTATTAGAAACCAAAACGCACCGTTCTACTAAATTTTTTTTTCTTTGCCCAAGTCCAAACGAGGCATTTTGGCCTGGGTTTTGAAAAATAGAAAACAGAAACTATTGTTGCAGAGCACCAAAAACCAGAGAACCAGACAGGATTGCTCACTTCCGAAAGGACCAGAGGGGCGGAACCACTGCTCCTGGGCTTGATTTCCGTCGAGGGGAGGGGCGGCCACCCCTCTTTGCTCCTCTGTAGCTTCGCCACTGTGCTGGGCTGTCGAGGTGGCATTAGTTATTTTTTATTCTTCTCCTTTTCTGACGTTTTTATCTTTAATTTATATTTTAAAAATGATTAAACTAGGTTTTAAATCCAGCTGTGAAAATAAAGGACATATGGCATATTTTCAAAGGAAAACTAATGAAAAGGGTTTGAAAACTTTGAGTTTTAATGATAATGACAAAATAAAGGGTAAAGTGAATAGTACCAGGATTGATTTTTTAGTGTAAAAATATGGTTTTTCGTTAAAGTGAACAGTACCGGGTGCTTTTCGTTAAAGTTCCTTATTTTCAATGACAGTATCACAAGTGACGTGGTGATACGGTATCATATAAAAATTTCGTGTTAGTAGCAATATATGAAACTGGCACGACTATTTTACGTGAATAGATAAAACCAAAACCTTATTTATATTGAAGTTTCAATGATATCCAAATTAGATGCATGTGTCGGTATGGTTGAAAATAATTTCGTCAAATATTTGAATTCAAGACTTTTTTAACAAAACGAAGACTGTGAATTACTAGACCAAGTGAAAATTGCCAATAACGATAATCACGACATCTATCTTTCTTTTTGTTGACATGCAGCGACATTAATTTGAATTTTGAACCATCCCCATATATATGGTTCCATCCTGCAATTTAAGGATTATAGAAGTTACTGTAATTAGTCAGATAGATCAAGTGGATCTTATTGGTGATATATTAACCAAGGAATTTAGCTGAGAGCAAAAATGCTGACAATTTAGTTGGGATCCCCTTGACATGAGTTTTTTTTTTTTTTTTAATTTTTAATTTTTTAATTTTTTTTAATTTTTTATTAACAACGATAATATCTAGGCTAGCAATAATGTGGTTCAAATTCAACTTTAATGATAATCGAACCTGTGACCTCTCACTTATAAGTGAAGAGGAATACTACTAGGCTATAGTATTAAGTGGCCGTTGATATGAGAGATTGATCCTTTCTAGATAATGAAGGATTTAGTTGAGGGCTTATTTGTTGAATTATCAGAGAGACAGACCAAATGCCCACTTCCAACAACATCGATATTGTTCCCAACTTTTACACAATCCGTCAGGTGTGGGGTTTTATCACAAAAGGCCTCGATATTAGTTGAATATTTAAACTATTATTTCTCTTTTTCTATTCCGATGTGGGACTCAATACGCCCCCTCACATGGGGCCCAATTAGTAGGTCACACATAGGAGATCCACACATCGGCAACCACACGGAGCCAAGAGGACTCACCCTACACGTTGGGCTAAGGGACCCACCATCATCGCGCGGGGCTAAGGGGACCCATCCATCACGTGGCTGTACAGTATAGGCCCGGTCCTTGGATTTGATCCTTGGATTTGATACCATGTCGAATTATCAGAGAGACCAGCCAACAACATCGATATTGTCCCCAACTAGGTAAAAATCATCTACACAATCCGTCAGAAGTGAGGTTTTACCACAAAAAGGCCTCAATATTAGTTGGAGTGAGGTTAAGACATTTAAACTATTATTTCTCTTTTTCTATACCCGATGTGGGACTCAACATTATTAACAATTAATCTGGTTGGGATTCTGAGTTTTTGGATTAAATTCATCAATGATTGTCAGTTATTGACATATGTTATTCCTATATACAAGAACAACTGATGATAGCATATTTTCTGTTATATGATACATACCGCATGTATTTTGGGATATCCTTTAATTAGACTCTTCAAGTCTAACACAATCGGGGTTGGTAAATTCTAATCTTACCCAATTTCACCGGGATTATAGTGACATGATTTTGTCATGCTTAATTACTATTTGGATTCATCAATCATATATATATATATATATATATATATATATATCTTACCCACCCCATTTTTCTCTAAGTTTGATTATGATGAGATTTGTTTTGCTTTTGATCATTCGAGAAGATGTGGAGAGCTCGATAGTTGCTTCTTTCTTTGTCCATTTCAAGTGTGAGAAAATGGCATATACGCATGCCTACTAGTATAAAGTAATAATGGCTTAATGAGATAAATAGTTTTCGTGGTGATAGGGTAGTCAGAAAATTACCTCTGTGATAAAAAATAAAAAAAAGATTTAAACTCATGTGGTGAAATTTGTTGAGATTTAAGCCCAAAATTGAAAATTTCACCATCTCCATTAATTATTAGTACATAAGGCTCACAAATGAGGCTAAAAAGATAATGTTAGCCTCACATGTAAGCTTTACGTGCTAACAATTAACGGATAGTTTCGTTTTAGCTTCGTAAGTGTGGCTCACGTGCTAATAATTAACGGAGAGTTGACAGAATTTTCAATTTTGAGCTTAAATCCTAATAGATTTTACCATAGAGACTTAAATCCTAATTCTTTTCACCACAGTGGTTATCTTTCAACTACCCTATTACCACATAGGCTAATAATTCAATTAGGCAAAATTTTAATTACTGTCACAATAACATAAAGCTCAGTAAGTGAGGGCTGGCTAGCTAGCTGTATGCAGTGCTCCTTTAGGAAAAACATGATCAAACTACTGTAATCGCGTTGATTAATAATTGTTAGCACATATATACATATACATATTTGATCCAAGTGCTATGATTAAAAACGTGGGTTCTCGAACACTTTCTGGTATGATGATCCTATTTTATGTATCTTGGATTGAAAAAGTGGTGGTCCAATCTTCTACTTGGGATCGAAATCATTCTGACAGCGAAATTTGCATGCCAGCAGTAATAAAAATCAGCAAAAAGTTTGGTGCATAATACTAAAGAAATTAAATTTGTAAATAAAATTTTAGAAATTAAAAAATGTGAAAATTGATGATTGATTTATTACTTAAATATTAATAAATGTGCTCATTATTATTGGTGACACATAATTTAGTTTACAAATTTTGTCTCCAAGTTTAATCGCTCTATCATTACCCTATTTTATTTTTTATATTTTTGGAAACTTTGTCATTACCCTATTTACCCATACCCAAGTTAACAAGTTTCTCCATTTTGCGAGGGTCGGGGATGGGTGGGAGAAACGTAGCCTTTTTCTTACTTTACAAAGAGGTTGTTTCCATCACTTGATGAACTCGTGACATGTTGATCACAAATGAGCAATATTTCCGTTGCGCTAAGGTTCGCCCACGAAAAAGGAAAAGAGTATACGGTAAAAAAATTGAAGTTAGTTGAAATGATTTTCATTATTTGTCGGTGGATCAAGTCAAATTTTCCATTGAAGTTGTCTGAAGACACTACACCCCTCCAAAATAAATCCAAAAAGAAGAAAGAAATACAAAACCCTAGCTAGGTAAAGAGAAAGAATAACCACACACACAAAACCCTAGCTACATCAATGTTAATACTACTCTCTCAATTCTCTCATCCCAACCCCATTGGAAATACAGGCAAAAAAACCACAATCATATGCATACATTGATGAAAATTAATACCAAATCCTACCCCTTAATCTGTATCACTGATCTCTCTGCCTCTATAAAAAGTCATACCTAATTAGAGATCAATAACAATGATAATGTAGAAGTGTACATGCTAGAAGCTGATGAGGTCCACCTTGCAAAATCAATACCACACACCATGCTTCTTTCTCTCTCAGAATTCCTCTTTCCCAATGCTCTGCAGCTAGCTTCTTTTCAATTTCAAAAATAAAGGAATCATGGACCTAATTCTCTCCCTTTCAACCTTTTCTTGGTACTAACATTTTTTTTTTACGGAAATGATTTCTGCGCACCGTTTTCACTTCATGCATACTTTTCTTATTTTTAGTCATTGGATTGAACAAAGCAAACAAAATCAAGGACTGGAATTAAGAGGGAGTGAGCAGAAATCACTACTTTCTTTTTTTGCACATGGCACCAACCACCAAAAACAGTCCAAGAGGTGATCCTTGGGTAAAATGTTTCCTGGCCAACCGAAATCTCTCTCTCTCTCTCTCTTGCTTTGTCTCCCAGCTGCATTCTCGATGTTATTAGCTCATCAAATCAAAATCGTCACAGTGTGATGATGATGATGATGATGATGATGACGATGGGAAAAGTTAGGCGTTAAAGGGAGTACAATGCTTTGCCTCAGCTTTCCAACACCGTTCCATATCTTCAGCAATTCTTTTGGCATCCATTGAGGTACCAAGTAGTCCACGTTTGGTAAACCCCACTGCATATAACCCACGTTCACCTTTCCAACCATTTGGAAATGGCCTTCTAGGTAACCCATCTTCTTTTGAAAACATATCACCCTCCTGCAATAACATAAATGTGAAAATTAGGGTAAATGCTAAACTTATATTCCCTTTATGTAAAAATTAGGGTAAAATGTTCTTGGTAGACTTACGTTGTCAGGCAAACGCTTTATATATATATATATATATATATATAGTCAAATTACAATATATATTTGTACGACATGTTCATGCAAGAATCAACATCAATAATACATATTGTAGTGGGATTGGTACCTTTAGCCAAATGGGCACATTGCTTCTGTAACCTGTTGCTAATATAATGGCATCAAATTTCTCGGTTCGTCCATCAATAAATTCTATAGCGTGAGGTTTTAACCTCTTGATGGCTGGACATACCTACAATATCACATAGTATAACAAGATAGAAAATCAGGAAAGTGAACTGAGTCGACATTTATACATACAATAAAAAGCAAAAGAAGCTAAACTGATAACATATATTAAACAAGATTCTAAGAGCTCCATGCATATTTTGTCCAATTATGGTGAAAATATTTATTATCATACACAGTTAAACACAGTTATACGTAAATACAAATCACCGTATGACAATATGTTAAACTTTCTGACTAGAGAAAAAGAAAATTTACTTGTTTGTGGGACATCTATTACATCAAAAGGCATATCTAGGTACCATCATTGGAAAAAGTACTGTGTAAATATTAAAAGGCCATGGCTGGCAAAGAGGAAATTAAAAGAAAAAGAGAAGATTAAAGTGAGATTGAGAATTGACTTGATGAAAAAACTTAGTACCTGTATGTCTCCACTTTTAATCTTTGCCAGTGTACCAACGTCTAAGACAGGTGTCTTTCCAGACAAGTTCTTGAGCTCCAAGGGACCCAATTTCGGCCGGTCTAATCCGAGTTGAGAGGTGTTGCCGAGAAGCAGACGAGACACAACCAGCAAGAACCGATCTACAAGTCGAATGGGCAACCACTTGAGCAACCACACGGACAGCCCAAAAGTTGACTTTCCAAGCATCTCTCTTGGTAAGACATGAACCTAATCAATTAAAAAAAAACACGAAATTATAAAGTTAAAATTACACTCGAAAAAAGCTCAAAAGTGCACAAAAAGAAAGAAAGGCAATAAAAAATTAGCATGGAGGTGATGGGTGAGTCCCATTTCATGTAGTTTGCTAGGACTTTGCCTAGCTAACTCTGGCTAGCTAATTTCTTCATATGCCAAGGGACGAATGAATATTAAGGGCACTAATGTTTCTTTATTCTGAGAAAAGAAAAAAAAGGTTTGAAAGTATGAGAGAGCCCAAGTTTCTGACCAATTTTACGCATGCTTGGGTGTTCCAAGAAAGTGAAAGACCAAAGAAATTTTTGTTTTGCCTAAAATAGGGTTTTATATTCATGTTTAATCGACTTTGAACAAACCGCTGAATCTTGAAGTTATAAGCAGCTTGAGTTTTTTTTAGCCAAGAGTACAAATTTCTCCAAAATGGGGTCTGATTATATACAAATATACACAAATTAAAACTTGTTAAAAACAAAATACTAAAAAACTCAAGGGCACCAAAAATCTTAAAACACTTTAATGGCATTTGTTTAGAGAGAGAGAGAGAGAGAGAGAGAGAGAGAGAGAGAGATAGAGAGAGAGTTCTTACCGTATCTCTGACCACAAGAGAAGGCCTAGCATTATGATTACATAGATCCAAGCACACCTCCATGCCTGAATTTCCACAACCAACAACCAAAACTTTCTTCCCTCTAAACTCCTCACCACTCTTGTACGAACTTGTATGCCTTATAGGGCCTTTAAACTCAGTCATTCCCTCAAGCTTCGGCACCAGCGCCTCTGCATTCTCACCGGTGGCGGCAATCAACCATCGGCACACATACTCCGTCTCATCATCACCCTTCACTCCCGTTGTCCGCACACGCCAAAACCCGAGCGTGGGATCAAACTCGGCACTGGCCACGGTCACATTGAACTGTGGCCTAATGTCATACTTGGTAGCATAATCTTCAAGGTATTGAATGAATTGTTGCTTTATAGGGTAAGTTGGGAAATCATTAGGGAAAGGCATGAAGGGTAGCTCACAAAATTGCTTCGGCAAGTGAAGGCGAAGGCGGTTGTAGGTCTTAAGCTTCCATAAGGAGGCTATGCAATTGGATCTCTCCAGGATCATACTTGGTACACCTTTTAACTTCAGACATGCGGCTGCTGCAAGCCCTGATGGACCTGCACCTACGATGACCGGCCCTGGAGCACACACTACGAGTCTAGAATCTCTAGATGATGGCGATGGTGATGGTGATGATGCTGACAAGGACGAAGCCGACAGGGATGAAGAGGACTTGCTCATTTTGTCAATGAAATAAGGATCATTGGATTGTTTGCCTTGTAATTCTCTTGTGTTGTAGTAGTCCATGGACATCTAAATGACGATATGTAACAAATTAATTTACTTCAGAAATACAAGTAATGAATTAAAAGTTGAAGAAGCTAGCAGAGGAATTGGTAGTGAATGAAAGAGTGTGGTTTAAGAGGGAAATAGTAAGAAAAGTGAGAGGAAAACATTCGGGAGGGGAGATGTAGGTTTTGGGAATATGTGAGTCTCTTAATCAGTCTAAGTTTGACTGTTCTAAGAGGGGATTAAACTGATGATGATACAGAGTTAGTGGTGATCAAGGTGTTCTCTCTCTCTCTCTCTCTCTCTCTCTCTCTCTCTCTCTCTTATCAGAGAAAGATTAGGCATGTGAGGACGATTCCTTGAATTATGGAGTGGACTAAGAGGGTCATATCCATTTTTTAGAATGTGTAATTCGTTTTTTACTTCCTAATCTTAATTTTCTGTGTGTTGATCAAGGGGGTGGGGCTTTGGCTGGGGCTGGGGGGGGGGTGGGTGTGTTAAGCTGAGGAATGAGCATACTACGGGACTAAATCAGCATTCAAGACAAGGAGAGAGAGAGAGAGAGAGAGGGAGAGAGAGAGAGAGATGGTGATATGTGTATTTATATTCCTTATTGTCATACAAGAATTTGTGTGAGGAAGGCTAAGCGGTGAAGATATGTGATGCAAGTGGACATGACATGAATATTAATAAATACTATAAAGCATACTTTAAAAGTAATATTTTCTTAGGCCTTTTACAGTAGGCTAAAAAAAGTGTGTTTGATATTAATATATTAGACTCGAATACATATCGGACGTTACAGTGGGTCGAAAAATATATGAGTTCAATATACTAAACTCATGCATGTGATAACAATATATTGAACTTATACTAGTGTGATAGTAGTAGATATCAAATTTAGGTTACATTTTCAAACAGTCACATCTCGAAAGAAGTATTTATCATGAAGTTGATTATTATTTGAATATGTAACAAATTGAGACCCGGTAGATCTGAAATTAGAGATGTGAATGGACGTCTTAGGGCATAAATTCTTTTACATAATCCAAAAATAATGATCCGAATAGGATAAGTAGTCACTAATCTAGATGATTAAGCGCGTGAATGATTGGCATTGGATAATATGGATCGGACCAACTTGGGTTGGGCCTCGGGGCGGGTGGAGTATGAACTGTATCCAAGAGTTCACAGGGGATATTTTGGATGCTGTGTTTCATTTGTGATCATGGAAATTTAAAGTAGATGTACTATGAGCAAAATCATGTTTTTGAAAATAATTAAAACCCAAAAGTTTGAAAAATAATAATTTTTCAGGCTAAAGAAAAAAAATTATTTTTGAAATTTCTATTCTAGTGGATTTGAATTAAGGGAGTTAGATAGATGTTCTTTCATTTTAAAAGCACTCACATTAAATGTGAAAACTTCTGGTTACCAAGTTGTAGGAGTTCAGCATCTAGCCTCAATATATAGAGTTTATTACAAGTGCATGCGCACAAATATGAATTTTCAAGCCATAAATAAGAGCCCAATAAAATCAAACGTTATGAATCCAAAGTAATCAGAAAAATGGTAACATTAGAATACCTAGAGCAATTAAATGGTCAGAAATTAGTCTACCTTCAAATTGGTCTTTAACCAACAAAAGTAAACTGGTCGATGTAACCTAGAAAATATACAACAATTCTTTGATAGCACGGTAAGAATCAACTTTAATCCTCCTAGAAGATTTAGTGTCCATCTCAAGGAGAAATTTTTTGTTGTGATCGAGATATAAGTGGTACACCATGTGTTTTTATATAAATGGTGGGAAATTGTATTTTTTAAGTTATTAACTTTAACATACATATCTCACTATTTATATAGTAACAAGTCATATACCAGGTCACACTGAAAAATGAAACTAAGTCGATCAACTAAGGATAAAGAATTAGTTAAAAATTCATTTTTAGAATCAACCTTCATTGACATTTTAGATTGTGATCATGAATTGGAAAATTAATTAATGAATATGAAACTTAAATCAGTAAAAATAACTTCTCAAGTCGGTCAACCTTGTTATGCAAGCCAAAGTCAAACTAAACTAAACCTTCTGAGGACGAACCAACATCACCTATGGCTACTGTTCTGAAAATCCCCGTCTAGCGCCGCCTAGGCGCTAGACGGTTGGTCACCGCCTCGATTAATGCCTAAGCGTTTAAAAATTAAGAAAGAGCGCCTAGACCTACTGATGTCACATCCCAATCTCGACTTCGCCGTAGCACGATATTGTCTGCTTTGGGCTTACCATTCCCTCACGGTTTTGTTTATGGGAACTCAGACGAGAACTTCCTAATGGGTCACCCATCATAGGATTGCTCTCGCCCGAACGTGCTTAACTTCGGAGTTCCGATAGAATCCGAAGCTAATGAGTTCTCAAAATGCCTTGTGCTATATGGAGGTAGGCATGTACATATAAGGCACATCACCCCCTCTCCGTTGGTCGATGTGGGATATAACAATCCACCCCCACTTAAAGGGAACCTGGCGTCCTCATCGGCACACTCGCATCGAACGGCAAAGTGGCTCTGATGCCATTCTGTCACATCCCAGTCTGGTTCCGCTGTAGCACGATAATGTCCGTTTTGGGCTTACCATTCCCTCACATATTTGTTTCTGGGAACTCAAACCAGAATTTTACCAATGGGTCACCCATCTTGGGAATGCTCTCGCTTGAACTCGCTTAACTTCAGAGTTCCAATGGAATCTGAAGCCAGTGAGTCCCTAAAAGGCCTCGTGATATATGGAGGTGGGCATGTACATATAAGGCACATCACCCCCTCTCCGTTGGTCGATGTGAGATCTAATAACGGAGGCGCCAACCTAGACCGCTTAGGCACCTGCCTAGCTCGTCCAGACCAGCCTAGATTGAGACTCACTTAGACAGAAAATAGATAACTTTCATTTTGCATTATATTTTTTCAATAAATTGTAAGAGACATGTTGAATACTTAAAGGAACACACATTATATACTTGTTCCCCATGTTTTCATTATGTTCCAATAGCTCATAATATATCTCATTCCATTTTGTAGTTTATGATGAAATCATATATATTTTAAGTATAAACAGACACTTGTTTACACAAAATATAATAGATTTAATTAAATCCGTCTAATCCGCCTAGGCGCCCGACTAGAGCCCGCCTAGGCGCTAGGCCCTAACCCGCCGTCCGACTAGTGCCTAGTGTCTTTTTAGCAATTGATTTCGAATGAAATATAAACCCTCAACTATTAGTTTTAAATAAACCATCTAAAAATGTATTGGAAAAACTAAAATGCTGACATAGAATAAGAAGAAAATATACCATGAAGAGAATTATATAGACAAAATTACCCTCCAAAACTAAGATTAGGTATTTTTAAAAGCTGGAAAAGCTTTGTGACAAAACATAGGATAGATATATCCGTTTTTTGATTTTATTGAAGAACATTATCAATCGGAGAAAAAATTTAAAGTCATCACGAAAGAAAATTGAATTAAACAAGACAAAAGACTAGTCTCAACTAGTCATTCCCCACTAGAAACTAAGGAAAACTAATGAAAAGGGCTTGAAAACTTTGAGTTTTAATGATAAGGACAAAATAAAGGGTAAAGTAAATAGTACCAGGATTGACTTTTTAGTGTAAAAATGTGGTTTTTCGTTAAAGTGAACAGTACCGGGTGCTTTTCGTTAAAGTTCCCTAGAAACTATCCTAATCAATACTTCAAACACTCAAGGTGCGACTTCGTACAATATCCCAAAAGACGAGGCTGGAGTCAAACGAGGCATAAAACAAAACAATTTTACTAACCAAAGTTTAAACTTTATAGAAAAACAGTTAAACAAAATTGAAAATAAAATAGATAAACTTCCAAAACAGGAATTAGCAGCTAGGGAAAAACCTTTACTGGAATTTCCTGATGCTTTCTCTAGTAAAATTGCCCTAAAATTAAACTTCACTAGTGAAAATTTGATAAGAGGTTCAAAGAATTAAAAATAGAACAAAAACCTGTTTTCGTAGAAAAACACCAAGAATCAAAACCAGATACAACCTCTATAAATTCTGAGTCAGATGACAGTAAATTAAGCACGATAGAAAGATTAGAAGAAGCCTTTCAAAATCTTGAATTAAAGAGGATCATGAATAGAAGCAAAGTAAACCCATCCAGTCTTACAAAAAATTGGTATTCAGGCCAACACCTCCGGATATCCAATTTGAAGAAAAATTCACAAAGTTAATTTTTCGTATATGCGGATAAACTCTATGTATGGAACATAGATTGTTTATTTGAGCAAGAAATCTTAAACAAGTTACAACACATGTCTATGATTGCAAGCTGTTATGTTATTAGCTATAACCTTAGCCAATCAAAGGTCGTTGACCTTTTGGCAACCAGATTCACAGGAATGTTACAGAAAAACACATCACCGAACAGTCCAAATTAGCTATTAAACATGCAGTTAAATAGAATGAAGTTGGAATCCCTATTTTTGGTGAAAGAATTGGTATGGGAGTCCCAAACTCAGTCAACACATTATTTTTGTCAATAATAGAACATTTAATAGGAACATCAAGTAATGTAACCTCTAGAATACATGATCAACTTAATAATTTAAGATTTCCTACCTTGAGTCATTTTAGATGGTATAAAGATACTTTTTTTAGTACAAATATATTTTTACATTAAGGGGAGGGGGAGTTCGACTAAGCCACACAATGGGCAACCTAATTTGGTATTGAATTTGCCATTTACGAGGTTCAAACCTAAGACTTCTCACTCCCAAGTGAAGAGGAATACCACAAGACTGTAGGACTGAGTGGCAGATGATATAAATATATTTTTGGAAAGAAAAATTTATTAACGGATTACTAAATCTATTTGCATATAAAACCAGACAAGTATTAGTTAATGAAGATGGTATCATACCATACAATATCATTACTTATGGAAATATAATTAATATTACCCAAAAAGAAGGACTAAAAATGTGTACTGACATAAAAATAACTAAACAAGTCAACAAGGATAAAAGAGCAGCTAAATATGAGTTAGGTACATTTTGTGAACAATACGGGCTAACCCCTGTTACCCCTTCAAGTAAAAAGAAAAGAATAGAAAATTACCTAAGTACAAGTTACTATAGACACAACAGGAAAAACAAAAACAAGAATTTTGATACTAGTAAATTTTATGAAAAAAGCAAACCTAGGAAAAACTGGTCTAAAATACCAGTTCATAAAATCCATCCCAAAAATCACAGTAAAAATACATGTTACAAGTGTGGTAGATATTGTCATTATGCATACAAATGAAGAGTAAAAAAAGACAACTAATTAGTTAAAAATATCTGAAAAAGAGAAAATAGACATAATTAGAATTGTAAAATTAAAAGATACAGACCAAAATGAAGAAGAGCAACATGACTTAGCACTACTAGAATTATGGCTATAAGCCACCCTTTCATTTGGTGGCTATTGTCAAGTGTTGCCACTCACATTGGTGGCAAACCTTTATGGCCACCAATCACCCACTAAACTAAAAGTGTGGCCTATGTAGAGGACTCCATTGTAACAATGGCCACCAATATTGCATTGGTGGGTATGTGAATAGTACACCATTTTTATATTTTATAATTAATTGTAAAATGCAAAATATGTCATTGTCTCTCTTATTGGTGGCTAGATTTGAGACTAACATTGGTGGCTTTCATACTCATACACCCACCAATCCTATGTGTCTCTATTAGGATGAGTGGCTTTTAAAGTATAGGCACCAACAATGGTGTGAATCTATAGCATTCCAAATGACCTTTATGTTCGAATTGTATTACATGGTTGTTAAATCATTGCTTTGTACTACATTAAAACTCATCTTCTTAATATAAACTTCACAACTATATTAAATTTGCAAAAGGCATCACATTGACAACCAACCACACTTTATATCCCATACGGAATAATAACAAGGTTTGTCCCTTTTCAAGGAAGCATATTACATTCAAGTTTGTTGTCCAACACATCCAACTACCCAAGGGTGAGGAGATTACATTTTATAAAACCAACAGTACATATGCACATCCACCAACAGCAACTGAACTAACAAAATCCGCCCCATTGGATCTATGCCTTCCCTACGGCATTTGTACTATTTACATCAAGCAAAAATCACAGGAATGATCACAATTAGCTTATCACTTACTGAACCTAGTGACATTCACCATGCATGGACGATAGACCATCTCATCCGCTGTGCCGTTATTGTGCAGCACAACAAAGCCGTCATCTTCAACTTCTCCACTTGCCTGGATCTTTAAACTAGTCCCTTGTTCAGTTCTAGTCACACAAGCTTCACTCACATCAACTCGGTTTGGTTCCACAATGCCTGCATCAGCAGCCCTCATCGGCGCGGACATTATTGCAGCCCTCAGTTCACGCTTCATGTTCTCCACTTCCAACTCCATCCGTCTGTTATGTACCACCATTGAATCAGTTTGCTCTTTCCTCAATTGTGCAACCACATTTGCCTGCTCAATCCTTTGCCTTTCCTCTCTCTCACTTGCCTCCATCTTAAGTCTCTCAATTTCAATATTAGCAGCTTTTATTTGTTCCTCATATGCTACTGTAATTGCTTCAACTTCTCTACAAATCCCTCTTTTCTCAGTTCTAATGCCCGGCACGTCAGACCACACAACCCCTGTCCCAAATCCTTTTACACGGTTGTATTTCTCAGGCCCCAATACATCAGCGTACACATTATGGCAAACCTGTTCAGTTATGATCTCATTCCTATCTGCGTACAGTTTCAACTTTGTATTGAATTCATCCTGCAAGTAGTTGGGAAGATTAATCACATATACATATGAACTCTATATCGATTTCATAGCCTTCTAAATCAAATATATTCCAACCATGTTTCTCAACAATACTAGTTCTATTAGTGATTGTTCTGTTGTTCAAACAAACATTATACCAATAAACTCATATGCACCCTTATCTCTTTCATTACTTCAGTGTATTCACTAATGCAGCCGGTTGCTGCATTATGTTCTTTGTCTCACTGAGTTTGCGTATAAAATATTACAAACCACCTGATTGTTCACATTCCACAAACCTTTTATATATATCGCCTCCTATAGGACACCATGGCATACTAACAATTTTTTATGGCATACTTACAAACCGGAAACATATATATCACCTACATCGAATATCAACATTGTATCAGCTGCTAATTGATGGCATACTTACAATTATTGCAGCTGACCGAGCATCCACTGGTTCCCCATTTTTCCGAGTATGTGTTAGTGTAAAGAATGTAATGCAGTCCGGTTTGCTTCCATTCACTTGTTCCTGTTAACATAAAATGTCAAATAACCAATAGACCAGATATTTCATGAGATTGTTTTCATCCAGCACCTTCATTCCATGTGCACTAAACTGTACTTAAGTTAGCATAACACAAAACTGAAGGAAAATCCTTACATGTTCGTGTCTGATTTGCGCAAAAGACTTGGTTCCAGTCGTGTGATATATTTGTAGTGCCTTCCTGTTCTTTCTAGATGCCGTAGCACGCTTCTACATATGTCAATTGTATCATGCATTAGTGGGGCTATGTGAAAACATAATTCATCCTAATTTCCAATACATACAATCCATACATTTATCATTCACATAATTTCCCAACTAAATCAACCATATATGGTGTATAAACAAGCAAGAACATTTGATCACTGTGTGTGGTACCTGAGCATGTCCGGTGTCCCATAGTTGTACTAACAATTTCCATTGCCCTTGGTTGACCCGGCCATCTTGACAATGGAACCTCTCCGCTGATGGTGAGTGCAGGCATGGAGTATAGTATGCCTTCTTGAGGTTTGCCTTGTAATCCTTCCATCTATCATTCATCTTCATCTCACAAACCCGCCGAATTTTTGGCTCCAATTCTAATGTGATTTCATCTGTCCAATCAAGAGTCCCCTGCCCATTTAGATATATATATATGTTGTTGTTAATTATGCCCCATTACGTAATATATGAAATATGAAACAAAACATTTACTTTGTAATACCCCTGCAGTAGGTTTCAATTTTTTTTTATAATCGTACATTTTAGCCTTACATGAAACAGTTAAAAGCAGGCTCATTACACATCACCAATCTACAAGGATGCTGCCTTTTAGTGCTGCATTATGTGCAGTGGACCCTATTGTAATCGTATATGGTGCCTATTACGACGTAATTGGTGCGTCTTATTTCAAATATATCACATTCAAGCATAATTTATTCTAGTTCTACTTTGTAACTGACCACCTGCAGAATATTTGACATAACCAATGACGAGTATTAACTGGTGTATGGATAACAGTAGTTAAGGTCAATTAGTTTTGGAATGAAGGCATACTTTGTATTGATGGCATACTTATGGCTAACAGCAGTTAAACTTGTGTATTGATGACATACTTATGCATGTATAACAGCAGTTAATGTAATGTATTGATGGCATACTTATGGCTTCAACGTGTGTGTTGAGTAAGCAAACAAAAGGCCATGTGATGGCATTTTGTGGGTTTTATTTATTCCAGGTTTAAATCTAATTGACAGTGACATAACTATCTATCCATACAGCAAAACCAACCAACCATATAACCAATATCCTTATGTTGATTTACCTTAATCCTCTGCCAAGCACGATCCATGTTTGAACCCCTGTAGAAATGCCTCCAATCAACTACGTTAATCGGAAAATATGATGCTTCCTGAGATAGCATTCCTAAAAACCTAGAAAATCTAGCAACAGTGTGAGGAGGCTCTACCGGCTGCCCTTTCTCATTAAATTGCATCACCTCCTTCGTACCATTGGGTGCCCAATGTGGCCTATTTATGCCCCTAGGTGCATGTGCTCTACAAGTTATACGTGGACGTTCATCCACGCTACCTTCGACATTATTTGGAATCGGGAAATGATGTATGTGGTTATGTTCCATCAGGTTGAATGCTGGTGGTTCAGTTTCGATGCCTTCGTCAATCAACATTGATGCAACTGAGTTATTGATGCTGACCCACAGTACCTTCAAAATTACATTTCATGTAAACAGAACACAAGTGCGTCCAATGAACAGCAGTACACAAAAGCATTTACATTTAACACCTCAATTAATTATCTGGTAAGCAGAGAACAATAGTACATACCTCCTGAAATGGCTTCAATGTAACCTCTGTGCCCTCCAGATATTTTCGTCTTTGCGTTGATAGCTTGATGCAATTAAACAAGTCAAGTGATATCTATGAAGCCAGACACGTTCCGTATTTGAAATACAAACTTCAAATATTTGTAGACACATTTAAGTCGAGCGGCAACTCCTCCCGCCTACTAACAATAGTAAAACCATTATTTAATTGATATACACTGATGGAGTTCGCCCCTAGCCACACATAATGGCCAGCTGTTGCTATTAACGAATAAAAAAATATAGGAACCCATTAAATAATTTATCAGTCTGTGAGGTGGCAGATTTGGAATTCATGGTTGATGAGATTGGCATATGCCATGTGCGGTCAAATATCCCTGCTTTTGTAAGGAGAATCCCGGGACTTAATTGTTGACACCCTAATTAATTATTTTTTCAACTCAGTGTGTGTGAACTTACAAGTGCCTTGCTCTCCATTCTAATCTCATTTATAAATATCAACGTTGAAGAGGTTGTTGAACTTACAGCAGTTTCAACTTCATCTCAAATTTACACCAAATCACCAATGTCCCATTTATTCCCAAATGTTCGCAGACAGTTATTTTGTAACACGACTGAACCCCTTCTTCCTGCGGTGGATTATGAAGTGCTTGGTCCCATGATGCCTGCCCCAACCAATAACACTGCAACCCCGGTTCCTACCCAAGAAAACCTTCTCCCTGTGCTCACTGCCAATCATGAAGATCCTGATTTTTGGCGTTACCTACAGGCTAACTTTCACGTCGAATTCGAGTTCGAGCAAAACCCCACATTCGACTCAGGTGCCAACCAGCAGTTCGAATCCCCTGCAAAGACAACTACTGCCTGGGGTGAATGGAAAGACTTTTCGCATGGCTCTAACATGCCCATTTACCCTCATCCATCACCCAATCCCTTGATCAATATTTATTGTCCTCGTTATGATGAGGCAGCGAAAAATGTGATCTTAAAAGATGAGCACTTTCCATCTGATCTTCCAGGTTTTGGTGTGAACGTGGTTCCACCCTGGTCCAACGAAATCGGCTACGTGAAGCATGGTAGCCGTGGAAAACAACCTTGCATCAGTGCTGATACTGAGAAATTAATGACCAGTGGAAAGCAACCTTCCATCAGTGGTGACACAGTGAAAATAATTTCATCTTTTTTCCCCGGTGATTCATACCGCTTTGATCCTATTGAGATTTGCAATGCTGTACACTTCGATTCTGATTCTGATTGTACCAGTACTGCAAGGACTCGTCATCCTCAAAAAAGGTACAAGGCTGTTAAGGAGTGTGCTGCGTGCGAATATGTGGGAGGTCAAGAACGTTGTGATTGGATGAATCGTGCTATAGGTCAAACAAAACAGGAAGCCATCCCCAAAGATATTCAGAATGCAAAATCACCATTCGATGACGCTTATGGTAAGAAGAGTTGAACCTAGCTGGGAATGGATGTTATATTCTAGTATTAGTATGCACGTATGTCCATTGCAGTTCAAGTTGTCAACGTTTAAAAACAATTCTCTAGTCTTTTGCTCTATGTAAACATTCTTGCTCAGTTTGTACCACCGCAGAAGATATGGATGTTTATATTTTGAACCTAGGCATTTGGTAACTATATAGACTGCTATGTTATCTAAGTTTTTGTATGGATGGTTTATGGAATCAATATCATGTATGACTACGCTGTGTATTTTGCACTTTTACTAATGTGTACCAGTTTGATTTATATGTATTAAGCAACAGTTGCGCTAATTAAATATCATGACAGAAAAACAAAGAAATCTGAAGACAAAATATATATTGAACTAATGCTTACATCTTCCAGAGCAGAAGAATGGTTCGACACTTCAGAGTTTAGATGAGAAAACATTGATTGTGAATTTCCTTCAAGATCCCCAGCTATACCATCTAAAGCTTTATTACCAGAACCATACATGTTTTTAAGCTTTCCTAATCTTCGTCGTTATTCTTTAGTATCCTTCAAAATTAAGCCAAAAAATGAAGTTGTATATAGACTGACAATTCAATCTCAGGAATGCATGCAAATACAATCATCTTCTTGTCTAGGCCTTACCTCCGCCTTTGTTGATACAAAGGACTGCATGTCCTCTTCCATATCCTTTAATTGTTGCTCCTGTTGTGTTATGCTTCCCTGCCAGAGTCTTATGCAAGACTTCAAGCTGCTGAGTTAATTGGGACTGAAATTTCTGGACTAGTATCCGGTTTCCATCTTAAATTTTGTCCTTGCGCTGTACAACACCATCCATGGTCAGAAAATAAATAACCTAGAGTTTTGAGGGAGATCAAAGAAGAACAAAAAAAATAATAATACAAACCAATTTTTGCAAATAAACTGGACACATCTGATGCAGCATTATCTAGCTCTGCTCTTAGCTCAATTGCACGCCCATCGAGTGATTTCTTTCAAAGTTAACAATGCAATAATAGTAAGCAAGAGTCATTTAAATGTACCTTCCAGCATGAAAGTTAATATATGCCAAACATTTAACATGAACTATTGTACAATAATCATGAATGTCGACTGTATAACTTCAAAGTAAGATGAAATGGAGAGAATCTATCTATGGTCTGAAAATGCAGATGGTGACACGACAAGTTGTTTTAGCAAACAACTTTGCTCACCCGATTTGAGGAGATTAACTATCACAAATTCCTGCTCTTTGATGGACGCATTTGCTTCAAATGCTTGTCCTCAAGACCATACAGTGCATGTCCAGTTTCCTCAAGCTTTTTCTGAAGTATAAAGTGTTTAATTATCTCAGAACGAGAGCAGAAAGAATAAAGGACACTCTGTAAGTCGATATTACAAATGTATTACCTCAGTTTTCACAAGTTAAGCATTCAATTGTACAGCCAAAAGTTGCTCACAACTGTAAAGTTCCTGAAGCTCCAGCAATTTCTACTCTCAGGCCAATGTAACGTTCATATTAGTTCTCACCCTGTAGTCAATATTATTAAAAAAGAAAGGAATGAAATGTTGATGGAGATACCTTGTGTTTTGAATCATAATCAAGTTTCATCCGCTCTATCTTTTCAGACATTGCCTACAGTACATAAAGAGTTAATGAAGTTAGTAACCAGTCAGTTGTGAACGTAGGAAAAACAGTCCATAATTCAGTTCAATGACAAGAATAAGACCTTCTTCTCTGCTTCTTCACTAACATAACGATGTCGTGGTATATATATTCCATTCTTCTCTGTGGCAGCATATACCTCTGAATGAACATAAGAAACATGTCATACATTTTAGCCTGCAGCAAAGTAACAATAAGGAATAATTAAATAACCTGTCAAACAAAAAACATTATATGGAGAGAGAGAGATAGAGAGCACATCAACGCTGGAATCAGTTAACAACCTTGCTTGAGTCGATGAATCTCAGAATACAAATCGTTGATCAAAACAGACCTCATCGTTTTTTGAATGACCTGAAACAATAAGTAACAACATACCATAACAAGGGTCAGATTGAAAGACAGTTCAACTATATAATTTGAGAGAACATGGATGGGCGTCTACATCGATTCTAACTCGAACCTCATCATTATCACCAGTTGCATGTTCCACATCCTGTCCATCGCACGGATCATCATCATGTGTTGAGGACATATCAAAGAAATCGCGTGGTCTCGTTTTGATTGCAACATGCCATTCTATATCTGTTGGGTCTTGTACATAGAACACTTGTAGTGCTTGTGATGCGAGAATGAAGGGGTCACTCGTAGACGACATCTTATTGAAGTTAACCAATCTAAAGCCATATCTGTCTGTTTTTACTCCCTCACCAGTATTTCTGGAAGTGCCATTAAACCAGTTGCACTTGAATAAAACCACCGTGCGTTCCATATGGTACTTGATTTCAAATACATCAGTCAGAACCCCATAGTAGTCTACCAAACTGGTAACAGGGTTCCGGTCACGTGGGCCAGCATAACTTGGAACATCAGACTGTAGGAAAACACCATAGTTTTGGTAGTTCCCATTGGATTGTGTGCCTCTTACTTTGAACCTGAACCCATTACATACAAAAGTCTTATATCTCCGACACCACTTACTAGGTCCATTAGCAAGCGCCACCAAGTCGTCAGTTGCACTTGGATCACCTGATTGTTGCAATTGATTAACCTACACAATTTACACCCAGGTTCATATGCATAGTTAAGAATTGGAAGCTAAATAGGAAACCAGTACACACAGAATTAACTTATTCCGTACTAACATGGTTTTCGAACCAATATGGGAAGGATTTAATAGCTTCTTTCTTTGCTTCTAGCATGGTTACACGCATTCTTCGAGTTTTTTGAGCATTTTCCACGTAACTTCTGTAGGTGAAAATAAAGTCAATGTCACTCTGTAGAACCAACAGTAGAGTTTCAGAAGTTGGTGCCATTGAACTGCAGTTTATAACATTTAAGTTTAATCACCTCCTATATGCCATTGACTTATCACAATTGGCTAAAACATACGATCGTGCAATCTCCCAATCGTGGTTGTCAAGATGATAATCTTCCCGTATACCAAGTGAATGGCCGGTGGCACAAAATATGTCAAAGTCGCCCTCATGGTCAGGCCGTAATATATCTGCATTTCGGCTTGGACGGTTCAAACGTGTCTCCACGCCTTCCAAGTACATCGCACAAAAAGACAAGCACTCCTCAGCCAGATATCCTTGGGTCATGCTTCCCTCTGGTCGATTTTTATTTCGAACATACTTCTTCAACGTAAGCAGGAACCTAATTTAAATAGTACAACATCAAAATTGCTGTTCTAAATAGTATGATGCACAAATGTAATACCCATAGAAACATACTAAAAGTTAAGGAATACCTCTCAATTGGGTACATCCATCTGTAGTGCACCGGACCTGCAAGTGCAGCTTCCTCGGCAAGATGTATTGTGAGGTGAAGACTGACGACAAAGAACGCAGGGGGTAATATCCTTTCCAATTGGCATAGGATCATCACTATTTTGGGTGTAAGTTTGCGAAAGCCTTCCACTGACCCTTTTTTAGTACACAAATGTCTGAAGAATGCACTTAGTTCTAATACTATCTGTGCAGTCCCAGATGGGAGGCTTTTGCGTATGGCAATTGGAAGGAACTGCTGCATTAAAACGTGCCAATCATGACTTTTAAGTCCCCTTATGATCTTTTCCCTTACATGCACAAGACGTGAAATATTGGACGAGTAATTGTCAGGCACTTTTATTGAGGCTAAGACCTTGCAAAACAATTCCTTCTCTAATGGTTTCATAGTATATGCACCGGGAGGCATCTTTGGCTTTCCATTGACAAATTTGATCTGCAACTCCGGTTTCATGCCCATCAATTCCAAGTCCAACCTTGCATTCATGTTATCCTTGCTTTTCCCAACAATACCCAGCAGCGTTGCAACCAAACTTTCAGTTACATTTTTTTCAATGTGCATGACATCAAGGCAGTGTCGAAGGACAAGATGTTCCCAATACGGCAATTGGAAGAAAATACTATGTTTCTTCCATGGCCCAACCGTTGGTGTAGGTGGTGGTCTTTTGTCTCCAACCAGTTTCCGTGGCGTCTTACCATATTTGAACCGTAAAGTGTACAACCGCCGAAGGCATTCACGTCCGGTCATAGGGGAAGGTGCTTGCTCTCTTTCGTCAGAAAGATTAAAGGCTTTCCTTTGTCGACGAAAAACATGTGACATGGGCAAGAAACGACGGTGACCCCTATAACAATATTTCCTACCCTTTTTGAGATATGTCGACTCGGTGTTGTAGTTGCAATGAGGACATGCTAATTTCCCATGTGTGCTCCAACCAGACAAGTTCCCATAGGCGGGGAAGTCGCTAATAGTCCACAAAACAGCTGCTCGTAAGGTGAAGGTCTCTTGCCTAAACGTATCATAAGTGGGAACCCCGGAGGTCCACAATACCTTCAGCTCGTCTATTAATGGTTGAAGGTATACATCAATATCATTTCCCGGAGATTCTTTGCCCGGTATTAACAAAGCCATCAATATGAAAGGTGATTTCATACACAACCAAGGTGGTAAATTGTATATGGTCAACAATACTGGCCATGTGCTATAGTCGGTGCTGCATTTTCCGAAGGGGTTGAATCCATCACTTGCCAACCCAAGACGTACATTGCGCATTTCCTCACCAAATGTTGGAAATTTCAAATCTAATTGCTTCCATGCAAAGGAATCAGCTAGATGTCTTAAGTAGCCATCCTCGGGCCGAGAAAGACCATGCCAACACATATCTTCACTGGTGTGTCGAGACATGTAAAGCCGTTGCAAGCGGGGTGTAATAGGAAAATATGTTAGCACCTTCCGAGGTATTCTCTTTTTACTGCTTGGCGCTGTGTCATCTACCTCGGTTGTATATCACACCATATGTAGGACAAACATCTAAACCACTGTTATGTTTCCAATACAACATGCAGTCATTTTCACATGCATGGATCTTTTGGTGAGGCAACATGAATTTTTTCAGCAATCCCTTTGTACTCATCACCTTCTTCGGTAAAGAATGACCATTTGGGAGTATATGTTTGAGAAGCTGAAGATTAGCTTGTACTGCACTTTCGCTGCACCCATATAAGCACTTGTTTTGAAATACTCGTATTAGGAAATCCATTTTCTTCATACCACATCCCGGATATAATTCCGTATTTGCATCTTGCACCATGGCTTCAAACTTACATGCATATGCAGGTATTGAAGCTTCCTGCTCGCTGTGATTATTAATAGGCATGCCACCCATCACACTGGGACCAGAGAAAATATCTTCAAGCAAGGGGCGTAGTTCAGAATGAGGAGTATTAATAGCAGCAAGTTGTTGTGCAGCTTCGCTACTTGGAAGAGGGTCACCAAATGTCTCTCCATGCCATACCCACGAGCCTTGCAAGTATGAACGGTCCATACCTTCAACAATTAGATGCGCTTCGACTTCTTTATTACTCAACCAGAACCTATTCAAGCATTTAGCACACGGACATTTGATGTTCCCCTCATGAGAAGCAACTTCCAATGAGTTTGAGATAAATTTTGCTAGCCCTGTTCTGTAATCCTCTGTAAACGGATTGAAAGAGGCCCAACTTTTGTCCATCATCACTGAGTATAATCAATAGTTTCTAGAATTGGAACAACAAGGTGCCTAAAGATGAAAAAGGCAAGTAAAATATGTAACGTAAACAAATTAAGTAAATATAGTATGTGAATACTATATGGACAGAATTTACATAAGCAACTGCAAGGGAGAGTATATTATTTTAGAAATCAATTTTTGTAAGTGGGAAAACAACTCCAATCGCATTTATGAGTGACATTGTATATATGAGTCTTACACAGGATTTTAGGTTGCAGGGGATAGTAAGAAGGTCATAAAAGTCACCAAAAGAAGTTAAGGAAAAAGTTCATATACTGAGTAATGTCGGTCAGGCAGTCATTAGTTTAAAATGTAGAGGTATTTAGTATGTTTTGTATACAACATTTGTATAGTATTTGTAGGAATGTGAATCGTGTTTCATTCCAAATTTGTATCTATGTATAGAGGTTTAAGTGTTCCATTCTAGAATGGTTAAAAGTCCATTGTTCAAAACCTCACATAACTTGATTTGCACCATTTGATAAAAAGGCACGAATTGAAGGAAGATATATTTACCAAATGATTATTCACAGAAAAGCACAGTTAAGAAATGATTATTCACAGAAAAGCACTTTTACCAAATAATCAGGCAAGCATTTGAATTGTATTCATTCTAAAAACAACTGAAACACAAGTTAAAATAAATAAACAGATAGATAGGCTTAAGCACTAGATTGCAAATATTTCCCTGAAGCTTATAAAATTAGGTGCGGAAGAAGTTAGGGACAGGAAGAGATGTAGGAACCTTGAAGTGGAGTTGAAGGGATTCTTCAAGACGTAATCCGTGTACAGCTCATAGATATGTTTCAAGAAACCTTCCATGTGCTGTGTCCCAGGCTCAGAGACAACAAAGAACTTTGTCCCTGCAAATAATGAAGGTATATCATCACTTTCACAATCCAAGACATTGTAAAAATTTATAGTAAATTTTTTTCTTCCCAGGATAAATTGAACAGCCACAGGAAAAATGAAATTGAGACCAACATCCTGTTCGATAAAAAAGTCCCAATTCAAAAGGAAAAAAAGCCAAGCCCAAAATAACAGACTCAATTACTCTAAAAACAGAAAACAATAAAACTTGTCAACACTAAAACAAACAGTAACTTCGTGCTGAACACTTTCTAAACCAGGCAGATGGACCCGAGTCGACATCCTAGATACTAAACCAACTCATTCGCCTTACAAAATTCAAGTATAGCAGTTGTCAAGACGTGTAATATGTACGGTAAGCTTGGGTCATTAGAGCTACTTTTTGCTTAAGAAGTATAGCAGTTGTCAAGACGTGTAATATGTACGGTAAGCTTGTATCATTAGAGCTACTTTTTGCTTAAGAAGAAAAACAAACGAGTAAAATGGTATCATAGCAGAAAGTACAGAACTCAGAAAACCCAATATTCACTACAATAATATGACGCAAGTCAAAGCGGATTGGTAGATATAGAAACTAGAAGGAGCAAAACAAAAGGTTTCACCCTTTCTATAACCAGACCAAAGAAGATCCTAATTATGTGGAAATTGATAACATCACACAAGATCATGTAGAGGAAAACACTTGTCCATAGCCCATCTTCAAAATACAGAACCACAAGATAGATGTTGCCGTTGACACCAAATGGCTTACAAGAAAGCACCACCATTAGTTGTGTCAATTAACGGATCAACTCACTCAATCCCAATATTTAGCAGTCACCACACTTGCGAAACTCTCGTTGTGTACCCATCTTCCAAATTACAGAACCACAAGACATCTGTTGCCTAAATCGTACACTAAATGGCTTATAAGAACACTGCCATTCAACTTGCTCGATGACAATATTTAGCATTCACCTCAGTTATGAATTTATTCCCCCACCCCCGGTAATAACTATCATCCGCTAGATTACATCGTAAAGTGGTCCTAAACTACTGCAATGCACAACATAACTCACAAGTAGGACTAGCAACAGATAGATAACAATAATAGGCTTAAACCCTGTATGGTTTCCAGATTGTTCCAACTTGAACAGATAGAATAAGCACTTCAAACTGAACTAACAAAAAACTCCAACAGAAGCGCAGACATAATAAACAAATTGAAATGTTTAGTCTAAAAAATGCTGAATATTGAATTTGTGGAACACAAAATTACCTGTTTAGACTCCCAAAAATCAATCCAGTTGGTTGCAACCCCAAATTGATTGCAAGAAACCCAGCTGATAATAAATAATGAACTGAGGAGCTTAATTTGCTGAGAAATTGACAGGGCAAGGTATGCGAAGCAAATACCCAGCCGCGTGGGAGCGGACTTCCGTTGACCCCTCGAGTCGCCAACTAAACGAGGCCACTAAGCTTCTTGTCCGCTACGCCCTGTCCGCATTGCCCGACTGGGACTGGTTCGCAGAACTGGTCGACTTCATCATTGATGCAATAATGGCCGATACATGCGAGTAGGGTCGAAGGCTCTGTCATTCTATGGGTTTTGGCTCTATCTCCCTTTTGTATTAGATGTGCATCCGTAGGTCCTGATAAGCAAAGATATATCCCAGCTTTATAAACAAAAAAATTAACCTGCCCTGCCACACAAAATAAATTAAAAAATACATATGAAATTAAAAAGTAGAAGGAAATACAATTTAAGAAATAAAAATATTTAACAGCCACCAATGATTGGTGGCTGAATCTTGAAGGCGACCAACATCAGTGGCATCCCATGGTAAAGCCACCAAAAAATTGTAAGAGTAGCAACTTTACATATATGGCCACCAATTGCAAAGGGTGGGAAAAAAATGGTGGCCTATGAGCCAAATTCTAGTAGTGTAGAATCCAACTCCCCTGAGTCTTCAAGCAATTCTGACTCTCCAGACATAAATATAGAATGCAAAGATGATTGTTGCAAAACATTTTCAGTTTTAAACAAACAGGAAGAACAAGAAAATTTGCTAACAAAATTAATTAGTAAAAATAATGATTCAGAATTATAATCTTAATATTTGCAAAAATTAAAGAAAATAGTAAAATAAGGAGAAAGTAGTACTAGCCAGACACACAATCATCAAGGTAAAATCCGTCCTAGCACAATTTTAGAAAAGTTTAGTAAAACATAAAAGGAAGTTACAATTAAGGATTTACAACACAAAGTAAACAAAATTAAGGAATAAAAATCCTTAAGTCAGACAATCAAGAAATTCAAACTCATCTCAGCTTAATTAAAGCACAAAATCTTATTAAACAACAAATCAGTAAGAAACCTAATTCTGAAAATGAACCAGTAATTGCAGCCTCATCGATGAAGACTCAAGTAAGGAAAAACCCTGAGTTTAATTAACAATATCAAAATTAAAAAATGGTATTCAAAGGTAAAATTAGTAATAGAAGATTTTTAATTAAAAACTATTGCTCTAATAGATGCAGGAGCAGATTTAAATTATATTAAAGAAAGAATTATCCCAATAAAATACTTTCATAAATCAACTGAAGCCTTTAGCTCAGCTAATGGTTCGCCATTGAAATTAAAATATGAAATACCCAGAGCCCACATCTGTCAAGAAAATGGCTGCTTCAAAACATCATTTGTCTTGATAAAAAAAAATAAAACAGACCATATTACTCTTGGTCTTCCATTCCTAGCTATGTCGTATCCTTTTACAATATAGTATGATGTAACTTTTACTAATGCGAGTCAAATTTAAATTCTAATAAAAAAAAACTTGGAAAAAGAATTATTGAAAAAAATGGTGTCCAAAAAGCAATAAGAGCCTAATTAAAAGTAAAACACTAAAAGAACAAATAAAGTACAAAATAATAGATGAACAGTCGGCCATTAATGCTCTACAACATAAGATTAGTATTTTTCAGCAGAAACTTGTTTAATTGATATGCTATACATTCCTAATGCCTTTTGGAGCAGAAAACAACACCTAATCAAACTTCTTTACATCAAAAAATTTGATGAAAAGAAAATCCCCACTAAAGCTAGATCAATCCAGATGATTCAAGAAGCTATGGAATTCAGTAAAAATGAGATTACAGATTTACTTAGCAAATGTATAATAATAAAAAAGTAAAACACCTCGATCATATCCCACTTTCTATGTTCAGAACGGTGCTGAATTAGAAAGAGGTGCCCCAAGATTGGTCATTTAATTACCATACTCTAAATGAAGTTTTGGAGTGCATTAGATATCTTATCACCAACAAAAGAAATTTGATAAAAAGATTAAGTCAAGCAATAATTTTTTTCAAAATTCGTTATGAAGTCTATTTTTGGCAAATGTAGATACATGAGAATGGCAAGTACAAAACTACCTTTGTCACCTCTTTCAATTATGATGAGGGGAATGTAACATAATTCGGATTAAAAAATGCAC
The DNA here is from genome assembly GCF_042453785.1 of Malus domestica. Lineage (NCBI taxonomy): Eukaryota > Viridiplantae > Streptophyta > Magnoliopsida > Rosales > Rosaceae > Malus > Malus domestica. The sequence continues at coordinate 10,289,605 of NC_091668.1, forward strand.
CTAGTGAATTTCAGAACATCATGAATGAACTATTCAATTCTTAGTCATTTTTCTATTATTTACGTAGATGATGTTCTCATTTACTCAAAGTCAATTGATGACCATTTGAAGCATTTAAGCATGTTTGTCAAAATAATTACGTCAAATGGGTTAGTTGTTTTGACAACAAAAGTAAAACTGCTCCAAACTAAAGTTTGGTTGCTAGGATACAATATTTAACTAGTCAACAATCCAACCTATAGAGTTATCCAATTTGTAGACAAATTTTCCGATGAGATCACTGATAAAACCCAGCTTCAACGATTCTTCAAATCTCATGTTAAGTCATTGCCCTATCTTAGTATTCCTACAATCAATTATTTCAAAATTGTTAAAACTAATACTGCTAAACTCTGTTATGAAGGTATTCTCAAACAAAGAAGTCGTTCTAATTCTCTTGAACAAATTGTCATTTCCATTCAAGAGTTTGGAATCTGGCCCAAAGAAATTATAGTACTATTACATAAGAAATATTATTCATAATACTATGTATATCAAAATTTCAAGATGATTTATTAAATAATTTCTTTACTAAGAGCCAATTGTAAAAGTGCTAAGCATGTTTTACAAAAAGACGTTCAAAACATTGCATCATAACAAATTTTTGCAAGATGGCAAACCGTACTAACCATTTTTTATTTATTTTGAAATTGAGTATTTAAAAGGTAGTCAAAATTGCATCCCTAATTTTCTAACCAGAGAATTCTAATAGGGAAGAGATGTTAGGAAAGAAACCTGATACTAATCAGTCAACTAGCAGACTTCCAGCCTCATTCATATCAGTAAAACAAGAGTCAACCCTCATTCCTTAAACATTTAGTAGTTCAATCAACCGATTTACTCTCGTGGGTTCTACTTTAGAAAGTATTAAATCAAACTACCAGTCAGCCTTAGTAAGTGCGTATGATCCATTCCAGCCACCAATCAGAAATTCATCCCTGCCTATAATAAATAACAGTAAAATCCTTTTACTCAAAATCACCAATTAAAGACCTTTCTGTATCTCGACGACACTTTGTCACATCAAAACACCATAAAAGTTAGCCAAAGCCTGATTTTCTCCGGGTTTCCTTTACTCTACGGGAGATTCATTCAAACGCTCAATTTTACAAAAGCATCTTATTTTAAAAAGTCAGTATCTATTAAACTAATTAGGAGTTCTACTGACCAAAAAACCAAAATTCTTTACCATTCCATTTATTTATACCATATTTAGGGCCTCGTATTTAGACCTCGTATAAATAATCGGGGGACTTAAATGTAATTATGTAATAAAGGAAGGGGCAAATATGTAATAAGTGAGGAGTCCTTATTCTATAAAAGGACCCTCACCCTCACAATTAGGGGGAGGCCAACTCTTAGGCCTGAAACCCTCTCACATCCCCTCTCATATTACAGAGACTCTCTCCCTCACTTCTCAGAGAAATACAATACAATCAGTGTGGACGTAGCCCAAACCTTGGGGTGAACCACGATACACCTTGTGTTATTTACATTTCATGCAGATTCACGGTCGGATGTACGTTGTTCCAAGACCTCCGGTTTTGTGCATCAACATTTGGCGCCGTCTGTGGGAATCGACACAAAAAGCTATGTCGGTTCTCTTTCATTTTTTCATCTCACCACTGTGAGACCTCATCACTGTCCTCCGTGATTTTGCAAAACCCAGGGCCCAAAACCTCACTTTTGGATTTTTTCCAGAAAATCCTCTCTCTCTTCGATTCTCAAAAAAAATAAAAAGCTTCAGTCTTTCTCTCTCTACTAAAACAGTAGAAGAAACCCAACTCGAGATGCGCCTCTCCTTCTCTTCAAGTCTCAAACTACCAATGGAGAATAATCAAAGTATAAGAAGTGGCAGAGCTATTTTGGTGACTAACAATGGCAAGGACGAATGAGCAAAACACCCTTTTATTCTCAGCTGGTGCCACGAGTCCTCCGTCAATCCTCCCAAGCCTTCCTTCTAGTGCCACCGTCGGGTCAAGATCCCGCAGATCACGATGATTAAACGACGGACGACGATCCGTCCACACTGATCCTTGATCTCACCAGGATTTTGGAACAGAGACGAGCCCTTACAGAACTGTCTCACAGATCCAACTATGGCATCCCATCCACGACGTCCATTCATTTTCCTGATTTCGGACTCCAAACCTCTCCTAAATTACCATTTAATGCCACTCCTCCTCTTCCTCCTCACTCTCTTTCCATCTCCACTGTGAAATCTCCGACCTTCCGACCCTTCTTACTGCAACTCCCACTCGCCCCCGCAGCCTCTCGAGCTCAGTTTCGCAACAATGGCGGTTCCTTCGAGCTCAATCTCTCTTCTCGTTTAGTTTCCACTACACTCAAGAGTTTCATTCCTCAACAATGGTGGTTCCGGTTCTTTACACCTGAGGACTCTATAAGATTTCATATCTCTTAGCGTTCTCACACTCATACAAGCTCTGGAGGCGATTGGAAGAACACGAGGCTGACATGCCGACGCAGCCTTCGAATTTATGCACCGATTGGCCTCGGTTTCAGATCTAACCGCCGTTGATCTTCATTTCGACTACGACTGCAAGGCGTTTTCTTAAAGAATGGTTGCTTGAGCGAGTGGTTGGAAATCAAGTTTTAGTTTTTATAAAATTATCGGTGGAATCTGTGTTTATAGCGATGAATCGGAGTTTTAGAGCTCATGACTCGCAAATGCAAGCGATGATTAAGCAGAGGCAGCAACTCAGAGCCTTGGTGAGGAAGGAGAAGAGCTCGCTTTATTCCTAGAGATGAAGAAGCGCAAGAAGGAACAGAACGATCTTCTTCTCAACAGCTCCGAAGAGTTCGATTCACTATCAGTCAACTCGTACTCAAGTGCTTCTGTCGGTGATTAAAGTTTAAAAGCTGTGTGTGACATTGGGCATATATTCTGAGGGATTATCTGCTATGTCTCGAATGTGGTGAGAATGTGCTCGAGCTAGGCCCTCATGCTCAAGAAATCAGAGATGCAGTAAAACAAAGCAAAGCAACAAAAAGCAAAAAAGAGAAGAAAAGCAGGAAAGCAGTAGGGAACAAAGCATAAAAAGAGAAGAAAAGCAAAAAGCAAGAGGAAATGGCATTATTCTGTCATCTACCAAAAGAAAGAAAAATAAAGAGAAGGGAAAGATCAGCAACAACCCAGTACGCAGTAAGTGCAGTACGCACCAACGATCTGCAACTGTCAAAGCTTTTGTGTCGAAACTTTTTGAATGATGTAATTTATTTTCCTTATCTTTCGGAGACATTTGTATAAACCCTATCAGAGGGTAGTATGTACAAACCCCATCAGAGGGTAAAAAAAAAAAAAACGCCAAAACCCAAAACAAATGGGCTGGCATGTTGTGGAGGGCGAAAGCCCATAAGCCCAAAATAGCACCTACCAGGTCATCAAAAGTACGACCAGTACTCCAAAATTATTCGGCAACCCGTCGTTATTACCACCAACCAGGTGATGAGATGTACAACCCATACTCTAATTTGGCAACTAGCCATTCATGCCACCAACCAGGTGATCAAAAGTACGCCTAGTACTCAAAATTATACATGAGCATTACTCATGTCATTCATATATAAACATTCATGAACATCACTCATGACAATCATACATAAACATTCATGACCATCATTTATGTCAACATTCATGAGCATCACTCATGTTAAACATTCATGAGCATCACTCATGACAACATCCATGAGCATCACTCATATTAATCAACATAAACATTCATGAGCATCACTCATGTCAATCAGCTTCAAAAACTTCATTTACAGAGCTCTAGCTTCAAAAGCGTCATTTACAGAGCTCTAGCTTCAAAGCTTCACTTGCAAAGCTTCACCTACAAAGCTTCAGTGCAGAGTATACAAATATCGCCTCCGAACAACCGCCATTTCGGCCCATACATGGATTCAATTTGAAGTCTCCAGCCAACAAACTTTGTTGACCGAAGACTTGGGGGATTACAATATACACCATATATTGGGCCTCAACTGGGCCCTATGAAAAATACTTGGGGGACTTAGCCCATTACTTATGTATTGAGGAGCGATCCCTTATTCTATAAAAGGGACTCCTTCACCATCATTAGAGAGCAATGCCGCCAGCTGAGCAACCGCCTCGCCGCGAGCATCACTCTTAACACATCACTTATGTATTGAGGAGCGAGCCCTTATTCTATAAAAGGGACTCCCTCACCACCATTAGAGAGCATCACTGCCTACTGAACAACCTTCTCACCGCTAGCATCAACTTTAGCCCATCATTTATGTATTGAGGAACGAGCCCTTATTCTATAAAAGGGACTCCCTCACCATTATTAGAGAGCATCAACTCTAGCCCATCATTCATGTATTGAGGAGCGAGCCCTTATTCTATAAAAGGGACTCCCTCACCTTCAAACGCCACAAGCCGAGCCAACCAAGGCAACATAAGCCACGAGCCGAGTAGCCTCGCAGCGTTTGCTACTTCTAGTTGAGCGTCATTTCAGATTGAACACTGCCTCATATCGAGCATCAGTTCAAGACATCATCTAGTTACTTCGGCCCACACATGGACTGAATTTCAAGTCTCCAGCCAAAAGAGTCTCTTGACTGAAAACTTGGAGGACTAGTATTTATACCATATTTAGGGCCTCGTATTTAGATCTCGTATAAATACTCGGGGGACTTAAATGTAATTATGTAATAAAGGAAGAGGCAAATATGTAATAAGTGAGGAGTCCTTATTCTATAAAAGGACCCATCACCCTCACAATTAGGGGGAGGCCAACTCTTAGGCCTGAAACCCTCTCACATCCCCTCTCATATTACAGAGACTCTCTCCCTTACTTCTCAGAGAAATACAATACAATCAGTGTGGACGTAGCCCAAACCTCGGGGTGAACCACGATACACCTTGTGTTATTTACATTTCATGCAGATTCACGGTCGGATTTACGTTGTTCCAATACCTCCGGTTTTGTGCATCAACACCATTCATATAAGAAAAGTCATCCCTGAGTCAGAATGGGGTATTCCCATTTATTAATACAAACCTCTTTGTTCATAACTACCAAATATTCAGTATAATTACTATGACTATATTGACACATCAACTAACATTTTCCCCTATCAAACAGAGGATTTTAGTCATTCTTGGCTTACTAATTTTGACAGTAAATTCAGGACAAACTTCCTAGCTTGTTTTCTAGGTCGTGGATGTCTCGTGGGCCTACAGTCGATGTTATTCCAAAAACTCTCATGCAAAAAGTCAGGCATTTCCAGTCTCACTACAAGAAAGACACATACGGTGAAAGATTCCTTATTCTTTTACACTTCATGGACAAATACAAGGTGCCATGAATCTTAAAGTGGAGATATGATGTTAGTTATGAAGATGTTTTTAGAGTTATCCCAGTCAAGTGGTTGGACAAATTCAATCAGCAACGAATCATGGACTAGATCCTCAAAGAGTTCCTAATCGAGTAATCTCCGATTTCTCCAACCCAGTCACTCTCGTATATTTCCCTTTCCTCTTCCCTTTAAGAAAGGTCAAAACCATCATCCTCAAAAGGAAACAGTTGTAGAACTTACGAATTGCTCAAGTAGCCTAACTAGATTCTGAAAATGAAGATGACTTTTCTTTAGAATCTTCAGATGCTTCCTCCCAGAAGCCGACCACTACAGTTAAAATCGATCCAGTAAAACAAAGGTTGAAGCTTAGATAGGTAGATTGTGAAGACAGTCAAGACCCTTATGAATAAATTACCAAAAATTAAAAATTAAATTTTGATGACAATTATTCATCCAAGACATAGATTCAAACAGTAACTTGAAAAAATACTATTCATCTATAGTGTTGGCCGTTGTGCCAATGATCATTCAGCATGCAAGCTCAACAATAAACCAACAAGATACTATTCATCCATGTTGTACCAATAATTACTCCACGTACAATATCAACAATCAAAATATTAATCATTCGGACAACCCACTATTCACGCATGAACTAAAGTCCATCCATCCCATGCTCTCACAATTGCTTCGTGCTTCTAATGTCAATTGTGCAATCATTCATGCTTTATCTCCAATCTATAAAAGAAAGGCTCCGAAGCCTAAGTTAGTAAGTTAATTCAAAATTTATTTTCTCAATTTCAAAACTTCTCTGAGTTCTTCTTGTACCTAGAGACAATTGCAAACAATTTTAATTTCTGCAATTCATTTAGAGAGATGCATGCATGCATCAATTTCTCATTTCAGTAAATTGTACCTTAGTCATTTGTAAGTTTTTTAAATTTACAAAGTAATTTCATAACTCTTTTTTAGTAATTCTTTTGCATCATTATTTTGAATTTATTATTTCATTATATAATGTATCGTCCAATAATCCAAAATAATCTTAAGCATTCCAGACATGAAGTTTTTGTTTCTTACCTCATTCATAAAATAAACACAGATCCAAATTTCCATCTAATATCAGTCATCTAATCAAGTAAACTTCTAATCCCTTTGATGTGTGTGTGTATATATACATATATAAACAAATTGGTAAAAATAAATCATCGTTGTGCTAAAAACCCGACATATATGTACACATGTGATAAAAATCATCCTTAACTACACCATTATATTTGATGGACAAAATATCAGAAGAAATGATTGAGCCTAAAGGGCCAACACTGTCAACACAACACCAAATACTATATATGTGTTAGCTCCCCTACTATTTTCCTTATGTTCAACTCTATTGTTGTTTTGTAATTATTGTTACACTGATAAAATATTAAATAGTCCAATGCAAAACCCGAGGAAACCAATGATTTCAGTAAAATGCAACTACAAAATCCCAAAAGTTGTAGCTAGCATCTGCAACCATACCTAATCATTGGAAAATATCAACAAAATTAAGAGCGTTGTGGAAACAAGGACCATACAATTATTAATGACCTGGACGTACGTACGAATTAGAGGGCCACCTCTGAAGACAATATATGCAGGTGGTTTTGATTCTTATATATGAACTTCTCATCAAAAGAAATCATATCGACAATCATTACGTGATATGAATTGGCTCAATGGAAGTAGAATATTAGCCCTCTAATCACCAGTGTGATCAATATCTGTCCCACTGATGTTTTCATAAAATTACGTGTTCAGTTGTTTTTAATTGGTCTCACACTTTTCCAAAATAATGCATTTTTAAGAATGAAAATTTGGTGACATATATTGTGTTATGAAAATATATGAGGTTCAAAAGTTTGTCAAGTTAATTATAACCCCATCAGGGTTTAATTTTTGACTTTGTGTGCATGCGTTTTCGGACAATAATCATTTTTCCAAAGATCATGGTGAAATATATATTAGCCTATGTTTTCATTACGGTTTAGGAGTGTGATAATTTAGGGTTCCTTAAAAGAAACATAAATCTTTGATATATATTGATTTTTATGTGTAACAACATTTTAATATGTTTGCGGAACCAAATTTATAATATGTAAAAGAATTTCTACGACGCCACGAGATGGTGAATTTGTTTCAAGTAAGTTGCTCTCAAGTTTATGAGCAGGTGAGAAGGAGAGGAGATATAAATTTCATACATGTGGCATTTCGTGGTGTCCGTAGTCCTGTCAAGTGATGCACGGTCATTATACAAGCATACATATATATGCAAATCTTGGGGCCGGCTAGGGCGGCTAAGCACATTTCTGAAGCACATTGCTTTCAAACAAGAGCACAGCAATATGGAGAAATTTATCATGGATAAGGTGCATGATTTTGCTATTGGGTACGTAGGCGCCTTGCTGTATATATGTCATTCATTTCTTCTCCTTCTTTTTGTTGGGTGAAATAGGATAAGGGTGCATTTGGTAGGGGGTAATATCATGGAACTGTGGGGACTGAAAATTGGTGCATGGCAAATCGCAAACATCTCCAATAGGAAAAATGGTGTTTTCTGTTTTGAAAATACGAAGGATGTTGGTTAATTACGTATGTATTAAGGTTTTTAGTATGATAAGGATTATGATTACTTTCCTTTTTTAAATTAGGGTTCAAGCTTGCTTTCCTAATTAATTCTTCCAAAATACAGTCTTATAACTCGGTATGAAATAAATCTTAATAATTTTTATTTATTATTTGGTGATGTAGACAATCTTTAGCATTTTTTCTCTGCTGTATACTCAAAGCTCTGCAATCAGTTTCTCTTCTTTCCATCCTTTATTCAATATGCTAATAATTGTAGAAAAAGATGTATAGGGTAAAAGTGTATATTATTGATACGTGAATAAGAAATATATACAAGTACATTCCTTGCTCTACAAGGCTTAATCCCTACAAACTAGGAATACAATCTCAATTAGGATTACAATCATATCTATTACTTTGACTAGGATTCTATTGTCTAACACTCCCCCTCAAGTTGGAGAGTGAATGTCAAGAACACCCAACTTGCACATCAAAGTTGTAAACTTGTCTTTCCCAAGAGGCTTAGTGAACAAATCTGCTAACTGGTGTGCCGTACCCACATATTTGGTTGCTATAGTGCCATCTGCAATCTTATCCCGTATGAAGTGACAATCCATCTCTATGTGACGAGTCCGCTCATGAAAGACGGGATTAGCGGCTATGTGCAATGCTGCTTGATTATCACAAAATAACTCGGAAGGTCCTTCAAAAGAAACGTTCAAATCCTTCAATAAATGCCGAAGCCAAACTAACTCACAACAAGCACCTGCCATAGCCCTATATTCTGCCTCAGCTGATGAAAGCGACACGGTTTTCTGTCGCTTTGTTCGCCACGAAATTAAAGAGCTTCCCAAGAAAACACAATACCCAGTAGTCGAACGGCGAGTGATAGGACAACCCGCCCAGTCAGAGTCACAAAATGCAGCTAGCTTGGTCTGGTTGTCAGAACGAAATAATAAGCCTTGACCTGGAGTAGTTTTCAAATAACGGACAACACGAAGCGCAGCATCCATATGAGAGATACGAGGCTCATGCATAAACCGACTCAAAACATGCACGAAATAAGTGATATCTGGCCGAGTTATGGTAAGATAAATCAACCTTCCTACTAAGCGCCGATATTTTTCAGGATCCTTGAGAAGTTCTCCTTGATCAGATAATTTTGTATCATCCATAAGGAAAGCAATGGGACGTGCCCCCAGAAAACCATAATCCTTAAGAATCTCCAATGCATACTTCCGTTGTGAAATATAAATGCCCCGTTGAGATCGAGAGACCTCAATACCCAAGAAATATTTTAATTCACCAAGGTCTTTTAATCGAAAACGATCACGGAGAAAAGTCTTGAGAGAATCTATAGCTCTGACATCGTTGCCTGTAATCACAATATCATCCACATAAATAAGTAATGCTGTAAAAGAAGTACCGGACTTTCTGGTGAACAATGAATAGTCAACCTTTGATTGTTGAAAACCAGCGGAAAGAATGGCAGTAGTGGAAAAGAGGACGGACTCGGCAAGGTCAGGCTCCAAAGAATGAAGAAGCCATGAAAGAATCATATCGTTGCAGCGACGCCAGGCAGCGTGCGCATCAGGGTCTTCGGAGGAGGACGGTTCTGCAATGTCACCATTAATAAAACCAAGTTTGTTCTTGGCACTCAAAGAGATCTCCATGCCGCGTGCCCAGGTGGTGTAGTTGTCTCCATTTAATTTTTTGGAAACAAGAACAAGGTTAGGGTGATCAGAATGGTGAATATAAAAAGAAGTACTGGAATCGGAATCTCCCATGATGGAAGAACAAGAACAATAACGGCAGGAGGATGAGGCTGCCGAAAAAAAAAATATATTAAAAAGAAGCTAGGGTTATGAAGCCTGCTCTGTATACCATGTAGAAAAAGATGTATAGGGTAAAAGTATATATTATTGATACGTGAATAAGAAATATATACAAGTACATTCCTTGCTCTACAAGGCTTAATCCCTACAAACTAGGAATACAATCTCAATTAGGATTACAATCATATCTATTACTTTGACTAGGATTCTATTGTCTAACAATAATACACCATACATTGAATCATCTAAGTACATGGAGCTATTTCAAGTAGTGATGAGGGAGAGAAACATTGAGTTAAAACATGAATGATATCGTCTGGAATAAATTCAAAAAGTTCAAATTATAGCTTCCTCGGCCAAATTAAATTCATATTTACTTGATTAACTGTACGGTTGTATTGTATGTTTATACGCATACAATAATGCATATTTATGATCAGCTGGTTGCTTCATTTTCTAGAGTATGATTTGGCTTCAGGTCATGTTTGTATGGCCGTCCCAATCCTGAAAGATGATTCTAAAATTTAATAAGCCACTACTGTGTCTGGAAACCTAACAGTACGACAAATAAAATTTTAGTTTGAAAAGTGTTTCATTATTTGATGAGGAGCAAGCAATCATGTGTGCTTAAGAGGCTTGATGATATCGTGCGGGCTGCCTACAATTTTTTCCTAAGGGGAAGGAAAGCACTGCAAGATTTTTTTCTCGGGTATGGCAGCCATATTGTCATTCTTTCATTTAAAAAAAATAAATCTCTATGTGCGAAAAAATGATATGGACGAAGAGTTTATGTTCAGTGAAAAACACGAATTTATAATTTGTAGTATAGTATTACTAAGGGCTCGTTTAATAATCATTTCAGAGTTTGCACAAAATTGAAAACCAAAATAAAGCTATTTTGAAGACTCCAATTTTTAGTTCACTTATCATGTTTTTTATTTAATTGAAAACAAAATTATTATAAAACAGCCCATAAATAATATATGTATTATATCATGCATGAGTATAAGCAATACCATGTGAGAACATTATAGTCACATCGAAAATTCTCAACATTTGAGCAGAACTCGCACCTTGTGTTGTGTAGAGATACGTACTATTATACGGCTAAAAGTCAGTATCTCCATCTTAACATTCATACATACAAAGTAGCATGCAAAACCATCAAATTAACTTTTTCCCTTTTTAAAGGAATCAAATTAACCTTTTTCCGTTATCATTGCACTTAAACTAGACCCGGCAGTTTTTTTTTTTTTTTTTTTTTTTGACACGACATGAAAACGACACGAAAGTAACGGATTTTGGGTCAACACGATAACTAATCAGGTTATTATTGGGTAACCCGTTAAGAACCCGTTAATAATAGGTTCTTAATGGGTATACATGCGGGTAACACGTGGGTAATCCGTTTCGACGCATTAAGAAATTTTTTTTTTTGATAATTTTAAAGTTTAATTACTAAAAGATTTATTATAATATACAATAGCCATATTAATATATACAATATATTCTATATTAAATATATAATTTTGTATTATTATTCTATATAAGTTAAAAAAAATTAGTCATTATTTATTTTTATTATGAGAGTTCCTTATTATCATTACTCTTAACATGTTGTTTCCCATGGTGATTGAGGAAAATTGAAGGGTTTGATTGAAAGAAAATGTGCAAGGTTCCAACATTCTAATGTTCCAATGTCCTTAATTTTGCAAATCTTTTGAACATTTGATATTTTGTAATGTTCTAATGTTTTTTTATTATGCTCTTATTTTGGGTATGTAAATATATACTTAAAAGAAAAATGTGTTTTTATGTTTTGGATGTGACAAAATGGTATGTATATACTTATTTAGCATTATATTTTTCATTTTGATTATTTATTGGTTTAAAATATATTTTCCTTAACAGGTAACCGGTCGGGTCATATTACCTATTAATATTATCAGGTCAATTTCGGGTTGGGTCATTTTACCCTTTTATTTTAACGGGTGTTACACGACACGACCCGTTAAGATATTGCTTATGACACGAAAACGATACGAACACGGAAAAAACGACATGAATATAGAAAAGTAAAACTAGTTTTTTATTTTTTTTAAGAAGGAGAAATGCGAAGAACCTAGTTAAAAAGGCAGGCATGCAGAAAGCTATATGCAATTAATCTTTGCCTGAACTAAATAAGAATGTTATCACCAACCGAAAGCATAAAGTAAACAGAATAGTGTGTTAAAAATAGGGAAAATTTGAAAGAGGTTCAATTTTTATAGTCATCTTAGGTCCAATTTTTAATGACTTTTGACTTTTGAAATATGTTCAATTAGACCCATATCAAAAGACCTCTTAAAAATAAGTAATAACACCTGTAATAGCACATGAGGGTATAGGCTTATAGCCTTATAAGCCTATCTCCAATATAGATGGAAGAGGCCAAGAGGGGAGCTTAAACTTGACGTTGTTACTATATTTAGCATTTCTCAACAAAAAGTATAGGGAATGAGATTCAGATCAAAAAGTTGTTACTATATTCAGTAATATTCCATCTTCCTAACTTAGAATCGAATCTGACCTAGGTGCCTATGGCAATTAGAAAATCTAACCTTACCCTATAGCTTGATTTGCCTCTATGAGCGAAAGAGAGTTTTGAATGGGACCCTTGAAAACGAATATAGAGCCCAAACTAACCAATAATTTGGGCTTGCTTTTGCATGCGGACTCTTTGAGACCAAGACCTGATAAATGTGAGTACGTTAAGCAGATTAAAATTTTAGCCTATATTTGTAAATTATGTGATATATTACCAGTAAGAAATAAACATATTAATTAACATTTAAGTATAAATTCAATCATCAACAACCACGTCATATAATTTGCAAAATATAATTTTAAATTGATGGTTTTCCTAGCGTTACCTTTAAGTTAGAGAAATGTGTGGAGCCAAAAATAATCACAAGGCGACACGTGGATCTTTGGACAAAAAAGGACAAAAATAACCTTGAGGTATAACGAGATTTCTACGCGCGAGCAGCGGGCAATCATTCTTCAACTAAATCAAAAGTGCCCAAAATAGGTAACAATTCAAAACCTATCTCGTTAAGCCCCTTCTACAAGGAAACTCCCAAAACCTATTTCATTCCATATATTTTTTTTACCTCATTTTCCCTTTTTTAGCTAATCAATTAGCTATTTATTTTATTCATTCCATAACCTCCCAAAAACTTTCCTTTTATTATGTTAATTAGCCAATTAATATATTTATTCCTAATCAATATATTAATTGCTAATTAAATCACCAAATAACACCCAAAAAACATCCCAAAGACCGGCAACCTTTTCTCCAAAGGGGACCGGCCATACTCTATATAAGCTACCCCATTTTCTGCAAAAAAAAGGAAGTTGACACTCGCAAAATTCCAAAAACTCTCTAAACACTTTTTCTCTCTAAATTTTAACTTTTGTATCAGAGGTTCTTCGGCCAAAGCCCTCCCCACCTCATTCATCGTGGGCGCGTGAGGCTCTTGGCCTTGACCCTAAGGTGTTAATTGTTTTGTAGGTGCAATTTTGTCCAAGAAGAAGGAGGAAGAAATTTGCATCCACAAATTGGTGCTTTCATTGAGAGAAGAAATCTACACTCGTAGAAGACTCTTGCATAAAAAAGGTTTTCTCTATTTTCTAGTCTACTTATATTTTTTCGTACGTTCTTATTATTAGAATTTTTTATTTGCAAAAATTATTTGATAAAACGTAAAGGAAGAATACAATGGCTAGAAATTTAGAAAATTCCACGAGTGAAAATTCCAATATCCAAGGAATGGGACCACGACGATCCATGAGGCTAAATGCGACAATAAGTGGAGTGGCACCACCACCACGAGTTTCCACCACGGGAACCACCGCGGTGGCTACTTCGGTAGCCACCCGTGGTGAGGTCCAAGGTGCCTTCACCACGGTCCGAGCCGTGCCATCCAAGGCGACTCACGGTACTAAGGCCATGACCCAAGCTTCACTCTCGCATGCATCTCGCACTAAGCAGCCCACTCTCGTGGCCCAGCTTACTCCCACCAAGCAACATGCTCCCGTCAAACAGCTTGCTCCTGTGGTCTCCCAAGCAGCCCAAGTCGGCTCGAGACCATCTCGACCAATCATCGAGTCGGGGGCATTTTCACCACATTTCTCCACGGATTTGACATTTCCCAACTCGAATCTCGTGCCCGAGGCCTATCATCATTCCACTGCTCAAGAAGGCACATTTCACCGCATTTCTCCGGCAATGCTCTGGCAAGCAGCCACTTGACCAACCACAAAATGAGCATTTAGGCAGCATACATTCTCGATTAAGCCCCTGAGATAGTGTATACTCCCGTCTTAGCGCGCGGAGGAGCGTGCACTCTCGATTAGGCATACGGACAATTATTCATTCACGGTTGGGGCCACATTCCGATAATCAACATGAGCAGCCTTCTAGGCAAAACGTTCATTGGCGGCTAGACCCGTAAGGAGCATTCTCCTCATCACATCGGAGCAGACAACATAACGGATGGAGATAAGCAATCACTCAATTTGTATCAAGTTCAACCGGTAACCTGCATATAATTCCCTTACCTACTTGGGATGAACCACATGCACCATCGCCGGGGCATGAACAAGCCAAAAGAATGGAAGAGTAGCCTAGACCAGCAGGTCGGGCAGCCGAGAACTTCGCTACCCCAGCAAAGGCAAATCCAAGAAAAGGTAGAAAGAATTTTCAATGAACGGTTGCGTGATTTTCGATGCAACGAAATGGCTGATGAAACACTAAGGCGAGATATGACATACATAAGCAAGTCACCTTTCACGGACAAGATCGAGTAGGCAGAGCCTTCACGTAAGTTTAGCATGCTGCACTTCACATCTTTCAAAGGATATGAAGATCCAGAGAGGCACTTGAAGCACTACCGAAGCGCAATGGTCCTTTATTGGAACAATGATGCCCTTATGTGTTTACCACCACTCTACAAGACGAGGCACAAGATTGATTTCACACTTTGCCATCACGATCTATCCAGAATTTTGATGATCTTTCCTTGGTTTTCACCAAATAATACTCATCTTACCGCTCGATCAAGAAAAAGTCCGATCACTTGTTCAACGTAAAGAAAAACCCAAAGGAGTCACTCTGCGACTACATGAAAAGGTTCAAAGCAGAGAAGGCGAAGATCGTCGGATGTGACGACTCGATAACAATTGCAGCTTTCCAAAAAAGACTCACAACAAACCACCCATTGTTCGGAGAAATGATCATGAAAGAAGACGTAACTCTAGTGGATTCCTTTGCACTAACAAAGAAGCATGCACTTGGGAGGAGGCTTGACGAGCAGAAAAGATGCCCGAGCAGCCTCGAAAAGAGTCGACAGCTGCTTAAAGAAAGGAGGACGGGAATCAGCCCAACAAGGCCAGGCCGGAAGCCAAGCGTAGGGATCAACCCAAGAACAAAGAAGGCTCGATAACCAAAACTAGTCTAAGTTCTCAATTCTGATCCATCAAATCCTTCATGATATCAAGAACGAGCAGTGGTTCAAGCTGCCGAAACAATTAAAAGGAGATATTTCCAAGTTGGACCATACCAAGTATTGCACATTCCACCAGGGTCCTAGTCACACAACCAACGACTGCTACACTTGGAAGAATTACCTAGAGAAGCTTGTGAAAGAAGGCAAAGTCGATAGATACTTGGACAAACCAGCTGCGCAGCAAAAAATGAATGCAGACGATGATGAGAAGCCGCCAACCAAGATGATTCAAATCAATGGCATTTTCGTCGAATCTGAGCACTTAGGGGCTGCTAATAACTCCAAAAAGAAGAAGATCCATTAGACTTTACTAATCTCACAAGTCCAAGTAGTCGATACCCAACCTGGACCCATTATTGGCTTCATTGAGCAGGATGCAGAAGACGTTGATTTCTCACACGACGATGCACTAGTAGTATCTGTCCAACTAGCCCATGCTATAGTTAACAGGATGATGGTTGACAATGGGAGTGTAGTCAACCTATTTCAACTATGAGTCATTCAGTAGATGAGTATGGAAAGCACAATCATACGCTGAGCAGAGGTACTTACCGGATTCAACGAACACACCCCAACTGCTATCGGCCACATCACACTTGACGTGAAAACACCACTAGTCATCTTAAAGCAAACGTTCACGGTCGTAAGGATCTGTCTCCCTACAATGGGATTCTTAGGAGACCTTGGTTAATTAAGCTGGATGTCGTAACTTCCGTCAAGTATAAAAAAATTCGATTCTATATCCCGGGAGGAGAAATCGAAGAGATCAAGTTTGACCAGGCCTCTTGAAAAAGCTATGAAAAGGGCACAACGAGACAAATGGGATGAAGAGTGCGAAAAAGCTTTCCAAGACTTGAAAAAGTATCTTACATCACCTCCCTTACTATCCAAGTCGGAAGTAGTGGAGGATTTATATATTTACCTGGTAGTCTCCGAAGTAGCAGTGAGCTCTGCCATTATACGAGAAAAGCTGGAGGCTACATTTCTAAAGCTCTTCTCGATGCGAAAACAAGATATCCGAAGATCAAAAAATTAATTTTGGCATTAGTTATTGCGGCTCGGAAGCTTTGACCATACTTTCAAGCTCATACAATCATTGTCATGACTCAGTATCCTCTACGATCAAGCTTACACGGTCCGGACGCTTCTCAACAAGTAATGAAATGAGCAGTGGAATTTGGCCAATATGGTTTAGTTTTCCGACCTCGCACAACGATAAAGGCTCAAGCCTTAGTGGACTTCATAGAAGAATTTGCACCTAGCCTAGGATATGCAACAGAGCAGCCTAGTAATACTCCAGAAGCCAAACACACCTTAGCCATGCTTACACCCCCAAGTGAAGATTTCTGGCATTTGCATGTTGACAGCGCATATAACTACAAAGGCTCGGGAGCAGGCGTGGTCCTTGTTATCCCAGACGGCTAAATGTTCGAGCAGGCGATCACTCTAGGTTTCAAAGCATCCAATAACGAAGCAAAGTACGAGGCCTTACTAGCAGGCCTCTGAATATAAAAAGACTTGGCAGTGAAGAAGCTTGCAATTCATTTTGATTCCCAACTAATCACCAACCAGGCTACTAAGGAATACAAGGAAAAACATCCAAGGATGGTGCAATACCTAGAGAAAGTACGCCAGCAGCTTGAGTCATTTCAGACTTACACTCTCACTCAAGTTCCACGTGCAGACAACGCCCATGCAGATGCGCTAGCCAGTTTACGCTCCTCTATCGACCGCTAATTTAAACGCTCCATTCCAGTGGAATATCTAGACAAGCCAAGCATAGAGATGGAGCCGACAGCCGAAATGTCATAGGTTAGTGTAACTTCCAACTGGCAAAGTTCTATTATAGTTTACTTGGTCAACGGCACATTACCCACCTAAAGACTGAAGTCAAGGAAGCTCCAAATCAAGGTGTCACGCTACTATATGTGGAATGACATTCTCGTCCGAAGATTCTACACCAGATCGCATCTCTGCTACTTAGCACCTCCCGATGACTTGAAGGTTCTAAGCTCAATCCACGAAGGCGTTTGTGGGAATCACTTCGAAGGTCGATCCTTAGTACAGAAGGCTCTTAACGCAGGCTACTACTACCTTACCATGCACCAAGATGCTAAGGAATTAGTACAAAAATGCGACCATTGCCAACGTTACAAACCTGTACCAGCACTGCCTGCCAACGAGCTCCATCTGCAGACTAGTCCTTGGCCATTCATGCAGTGGGCAATCGACCTGGTAGGGCCTATGCCCCCTGCTAATGGGGGCAGATGCATGATGATCATGGCAACCGACTACTTCACCAAATGGGTAGAAGCAGAGCCCATGACGACCAGGACTCAGACGGACATAGAGCGCTTCATATAGAGGAACATCATTTGTCGATTTGGCATCTATCAGTCCATCGTCACCGACAACGGCCGACAATTTGTGGGAAAAGATTTGGCGAAGTTTTTCCAAAAGTATGACATCAAGTAACATATGTCCACGCCAAGATATCCTCAAGGCAATGGGCAGGCCAAAGCATCCAACAAGAAGGGAAAATGGCCAGATGAACTCCCCATATGTTTATGGGCATATCGCACCACCAAAAGACGAGCAATCGGTGTGACTCTTTTCTCTTTGGCATTTGGTTCGGAAGCAATCATTCCTCCCAACATCATCGTGCCAAGCATCAACACCCTACTGCCAAGCATTGAGCAGAACATCAAAGAGATGGCCACAAACTTAGATCTAGCAGAGGAAAGGCGCGAGCAAACGATCACCCGTATTATAGCCTACCAGCAGCAATTCCTTTCTAGCTACAATAAAAGGGTCAAGATTCTGCAGTTCTAACCTGGAAATCTAGTCCTAAGAAAGGCCTTCATCACTGCCTGCAGAGAAGGCTCGAAAAAGATGGATCCCATATGGGAAAGTTCGTACAAGATCAACAGAATAGAAGGCAAGGGTAACTACACCCTCACCACCATGAATGACAAAGAGATTTAGAAGCAATGGAACACCTACAATTTGAGGAAATACCATGTGTGACTTCCCACTATATCAAGACCCTAAGACTCAAGCAGCTCAAAGGGCACCACCTCGTAAGCCGATGACTATCCAGTCATCATGTAGTCTTTTACAGCTAAGTTATTCGTTCATTTTGTTCATTTTTCAATGAAGAATTTAGAAGTAATTTGTAACTTGGCTCGACTACATGTCTACAATAACTTATCTTTCCTGCATTTCAAAAGAAGATCGCACCCCCTTTTTGGGACTCACCGTAGGAATTGCACCTCTCGAGAAACCAACCATGCTCTCCAAAGCGGGAGGATAAACTCAACACTCCGAATATCTAGATGTGGATGAGCCTGGCTGCCCTTGTATAACTAGATGCATGATGGCTTGCACCGAGATTCTTAGAAGTAGCCACAATGGTATTTTTCAAGGCCTAGCCCTAGAGACGGATGAGGCACATTATGCAGTACATTTTACGGGAGGCTGCCCTATAAACCTAAAGCTGCTACCGAGTGCACTAAGGTAGCCTACGGTTTTTCGAAAGACTGCCTATGGCTTGCCCTTCAAGCAGTGAAGCCACGTTACACTTGTACAACTATGCATCCTTGTGGAAGGTTAAACAAGCTAGCGTGCATATAGGAAGTTTTATCCATTGCCGACATGCTACTTAGTCGATAAACTTCACCTCTGCCAAGCGCGGAACAATCTATAACAAGTCCTAAAGTGTTGTGATACTTGTTACGCAACCTACGGGATTGAAGGAAACCAAGGTTAACAGCTTAGTGGTTACGCGGATTTGTCTACTTCTGTAAGTAAGACATCCGGCTGCCAACCCTATGGCTAATAACTTTGCAAAAGTTCTACACCAACACCTACGATTGCGTAGGATACATAGGCCTGTCTGCTTATAGAAAAGTAGCACGCCTGCCACTAGTTTATAAGATCTAAAGGTTAGGGTAAGGACAAAAAGAAGCGAAGATAGAGAAAAACGAAGGAAGCAAGTTTATTAAATTTTCTAGCAAAATTGATAAACAACTAGCAAAGACTAAAGGAGTTCAAGTTAAAGCAATAAGGAAAAACAAAGAAAATCCTAAAGGCTAACTAAGAGATCTGCACTTTCATACTTTACTTGGATTGCATTAATCCTAGTCTTCAAATCCATGATCTTTTGGCGAGCGGTCTCAAGCTGTAGAGAAGTGGGGCCATAAATGTTAGATCCCTTCAAAGCAGCAAGCTTAAATTCTAATTTCTTGATTTTTTTGACCGAGGAGTAAGCTTCAGTAGCCATGGTTTTTGCCATCTTTTTAGCAGCCTTAGTATCCTCTTGTTCAAGGAACATAAACTCGGCTGCCAGAATTGTTGTTTTCTGCATCATGGCTAGCAGAGCAGTCTTCCTATACTCAGATGTGTGCTTCGCGAAAAGACTCAGACCAACAATCTCCTTGATGCCATTAATAAACTTGGCACATATATCCATGTCTTCAAGTAGATTTGGCTTCAAAAGCGTGCAAATCTCAGCAACTTCCCCAGAAACAGTCTTGGTGGATTCTTCAAGCCTGCATGCACGAGCAGTTTCCTTCTTATCAGCAGAGGAGTTGGTCGTAGCAGCGGAGGAAGCAGGTTTTGGCACCACTTTAGCAGGCAAGGGCACCTTGTCATACTTCATAGTAGCAAGCCTCTCCAAAGGTGAGCCAAACTTAGCTTTAGACGAACGCTTTGGCACAAACTTTGGCACATGATGCATGGAGGAACTTTTGTGCTGGGCAATCCTTTCAGCAATCGAGCTAGCAGCCTTCAGAGCAATAGGCGTTACCGGCATAAATCTAGCAGTTCTTTCTTTCTCGCCCTTAGAGGAAGTCAAGTCAATGACAAACTTGGGAACAGTTGATGAACCTTCACGAGCAGTAAAAGCAATCTTTGGTTTCTTCTCAGCAGGTATCTCTTAAGCAGCCGGAGAACCCTCGCGAGCAGTATTCAGTTTCTTTTCAGCAGGCATCTCTTAAGCAGGCGGGGAATGTTTCTTTTTCCCACTTTCATTGGTAGCAGGCTCAATCACAGTGATAGGATGAGCCAACGCATCTCCATTGATCCGTTTTATCTCCTCTTTTGGTGGCAGCCCATTTTTTTCCCTACGAAGATGACTAAGTAGCCAATGCCACTAACGATATTCGGAAGTGATACCTAGAGCGACATGTACTTTCTTTATGTCTGGAGAAACCTTAGGAGTTGAGCCGAATTCTGAATCTACAAAAACAGCGAAAGACAATCAGAAAATTGAAAAGTAGCTTGGCATTAAAGCAAAGTAGCCGAGAAGATTAAGCAGCTTGCTTACCAGATATGAAGATCGTTGGTACACGCAGCTCGGGTGAAGAATCAAATTCCTATTCTCCACTTATCTCTAAAGTTTCTTTGGCCTAGTCATGATCTCCCTTGCTCGAGTTATCAAAAAGCTTATGGTGAGATCGCAGTTGCCCAACTCCATCAATGTGACGTATGTCAAAGAAGTACCAAAACTCGTTGACGGTTAGATCTAAGTCAAAGAATCGGCTTAGATTGTGGAATCCCACCATTACACGGACCGCGTTCGGGGAACATTAGGCGAGGGCACATCTTATGGAGCAGAGCACTTCTTGGAAGAAACGCGGCATAGGGAAAGTAAACCCTAACACAAAATAGTAGGGGTGGAACTTGATGGCTCTCCGAGTTCCACTGCATGGTTCCCGGCTGCTACCATCCTTAACTCGCTTCACACGCACCCCCGACGGAATGTCATGCCAATACGCCTCAAGAAAATCTCTAAACAAATCATCGTAGCTAATCTTGAAGTGAGCAACTTTGGAGTAGCCAACCTTGCTCAAGGACCCGCCTTGACGATGCAATGTCGGCACACCATCATCATTCTTATGGTTCAAGGAAGACATACTTGAAGGAATTCTACAAAAAATACAAGGAAGATTCATTAGAGGGTTGTTAAAAAAAAAAAGAACCAAGTCGCAGAAGCCTAGCAAAACTTCCAGGCCCCATGGCCTGGCTTATTTTTCCTCACACCAGCGCCCTATCGCCCAAAGATATATGAGGATGCACACAACACAACCTTGCCATGGCCTCCCAAGCTACTCTTTCACAAATCCTCGACTTCCGTCAAGCCAAATTTCGAGCCCCGTGGCTTCCAAAAAATTATGAAGACAAGGAAATTAAAAGTTTCTTACCTAGAAGCAACAAGAAAACGAAGCAAGCAACGAAAGACGATCCTTTGCACGGGCAAGATGTAGAAGATTGCTAGAGAAGGGGGAACAAATATCCTCTAAGCTCTCTCTCTCTCTTGTAGGGTAAAATAAATTGCTCTCCAAAGTTGATTTAATAATCCACTTAAGGTGGACTTAAATAGGCTTTGAGAGAAATTTATTTCCTTTTCCTAGAAGGATCTAATTTCCTATTAAAAGAGAGAATCAACATCAAAATAGGAAACAATTCAAAGTTTCCTAATGCAAGAAAATCTCTACACCTATTGCCCTTTTCTGCAAGCAGCCCAACATGTGTAGGGGCATTTGTGAGGCCAAAAATAATCACAAGGCGACACGTGAATCTTTGGACAAAAGAGGACAAAAATACCCTTGAGGTACAATGGGATTTCTACGCGCGAGCAGCGGGCAATCATTCTTCAACTAAATCAAAAGTGCCCAAAATATGTAACAATTCAAAACCTATCTCATCAAGCCCCTTTTACAAGGTAACTCCCAAATCCTATTTCATTCCATATATTTTTTACCTCATTTTCCATTTTTTAGCTAATCAATTAGCTATTTATTTTATTCATTCCATAACCTCCCAAAACATTCCTTTTATTATGTTAATTAGCCAATTAATATGTTTATTCCTAATCAATATATTAATTGCTAATTAAATCACCAAATAACACCCAAAAAATATCCCAAAGGCCGGCGACCTTTTCTCCAAAGGGGACCGGCCATACTCTATATAAGCTACCCCATTTTCTCCAAAAAAAGGAGGTTGACACTCTTGCAAAATTCCAAAAACTCTCTAAACACTTTTTCTCTCTAAATTCTAACTTTGACATCGGAGGTTCTTTGGCCAAAGCCCCCCCAATTAAAACCCTAAGGTGTTAATTGTTTTGTAGGTGCAATTTTGTCCAAGAAGGAGGAAGAAATTTGCATCCACAAAATGCTAAGGAGACTCTCTCAAAAATAGGACTCTCCATGGACTCTTCGTCACCTCATATTTTTGGCACAATTCACATGACAATATTACAAAACATGCAAAAAAAAAAAAAAAATGAGATGACAGAGAGTGTATAGAGAATCTCACTTTTAATAGAGTCTCCTTAGCATTTTTCTTAAGGTTAATATTTTGAATTTTTTATTTTATAGAAAAAGTAAATGGCCTTGTATTATAAAATGCAGCTTGCAATAGGCAGTCAACATGCATATACGAAGTTTTTGTTACTTTAGAGCTTTACCTCTTACCGGAAACCTAGAGATAAATCCTAAGTACAGAACATAAATTTTTAGGGGAATTATTATTGGCACTCCACAAATCTTATTTTTTACTTCAAACTTTCTATAATTAGAAAGAAAAATAGACATGTGAGGAGTGTAGAATAAGATTTTTGGAGTGCTAATAACAGTTTCCAATTTTAAAATGCAAACCTAATTGTGTTTAGTTTGACACAATTACAGCAACATGCAGGTATGAGGTTAATTACTTAAGAGTTTATATTCTTCTCACCCGAAAACCCGAGTGCTAAACTCTAAGCGCATAGGGAAATAAGTAAGCATGCGAATCTAGAGATTAAATTTTGATGCCCTGAGCCAAAACTTTCAGTCACAGATCTACAATTGGTAATTCTTGATTGTCAAAATGAAGCTATGTATAAGTGTTTAAAATACATCACTACTACAAAAAACACTTTGTACAACAAAATAAGATTTGTTGTGCAAATTAAGATTTCGTCGCTTAAAACTTTGGGTGACGAAATTTTTGTCGTGCATGGTTTGTGTAGATAGGGTTTGCGTGATGAAAATTAATCTTCATTGCGCAAAGTTTTAGTTTTTTTATTTTTTTATTTAATTTAATTAATTTAATATTTTGCGCTACGAAATATTTGGTAGTGCAAGATTTTGTGCGCAAAAGTTTTTGGTTTTTATTTTTTTATTTAGTTAAATTGACATTTTGTTTTATTATTTCTATTATTTAATTTAATTATAGTAATTGTTTGCGCGATGAAATATTTGGTAGCGCAAGATTTTTTGAATTTTTGACTTTTTGAATTTAATTTAATTGTGTGGCTTTATTTTTTTAATTACTTTAATTTAAATTGACATATTCAAAATAAAATTACAAATAAAAAATAGTGATCAAATTATCCATAATATACATTATATTAAAAATGTACATAGAAATTAACAAATTACAATAATAAAATCCTAATACAAGTCTATTGTGGTGGTGGTGGCGGGGGATATGGTCCGATAGCGTCATAATCCTCAACTCCTCAACTTTCACCTTCAAAGTCCCGACGATTCCCTATGAAAAATGCAAACATGGTCAAATAAAAAAAAACCATAAAATAATACCGAAAAATGGGCATATTTAACCTCCCCTAAAATCGGCATACCCCAAATCCGACCCAAACTCCACCCCTTTCCATATACCCAACCCCAAACCCCACCCAAACCCAAAATTAACTCCAAAAACACATATTAATGAAAAATATATTAAAATTTAGGGAGAAAATACCTTTTGGCAAGATTGAGAGTGGGTGAGAGATAGGCAGAGAGGAGAGAGTGTGAGAGAGTGAGAAGAGATAGTGAGAGAGTGAGTGAGAGTGAGAGATAGAGAGAGAGATGAGAGATTGAGTGTGAGAGAGGGTCGGATTTGCGGAGAGGGTAAGAGAGAAGAGGTAAGAGAACTAGAGAGAGAGACATTGAGAAAAATGTGGAGGAGTTATTTTGGTTTTAAAAATTGTATCACTTTGTGCGACGAAAAGTATTAAAAAAAAAATTCCCGCTTCCCATTTTAGGAACCCACCCAAATTTTTAGGGTTTTGCACGACAATATTGGTTTGTCGCGCACGACGAAGGATTGGTGGCGCAAAGTTTAAAAAAAAAAATTTTAGCGTCCCATTGTCGGCACCCACCCAAATCTAACGATTTTGAGAGACGAAATATTGGTTCATCGCGCAAAATTTATACAAATAAATTTTATTAGACAATTTAAAATATAAAATTAAATAAACAGGGTTTATGCTACAAAATAGTATTTGTCGCGCAAAGTTTTAAAAAATTAATAAAAAAGAAAATAATTTTATTTTACAATTAAAAATATAAATAAAATAAATAGGGATTATGTGATAAAATGTTGATTCGTCGCAAAGAAAATAATTAAGGTTAACAATATAAATATAAAATAAAATAAAAATAAAATAAAGAGGATTTAGGTGGCGAAATATTAATAATTGTCGCACAAAGTTAAAAAAAAATAATAAAAACTATGAAAATAATTAATTTTACAATTTAAAATATAAAATTAAATAAAAAAGAAAATAAATTGGGTTAGGCGACGAAATATTTGGATTTCGTCGTGCAAAGTTTTTAAAAAACAATTATTTATTTTTTAAAACATATTGCGCAACGAAGTTTAAAATTTCGTGACTTTGCACGACGATGTGTATTTCATCGTGTAAAATTTTGTTGCGCAAGGGATTTTTTTTTTACTAGTGCATGCATGAACAAATCTACTCATTGTCAATTGATTTTAGGTCTTAACTCTAAGTTTAAATAATAACATAACAATATTTTGGACTGATAAATAATCAAATCTATATGCCAAAGTATATATGCTAATTGGAATTATTTGCAAGTGTTGTGGCATGTTTAATCAAGTATTCTTTCACCTTTACTTATTCGATTACTTAATTAAATGACCACTTTAGCTAAAAAATAGTTTCGTTTTATAGCTTTAAGAACATTGAAAGCTAATACATACCACTTATTGCACCAGGTGCAATACACACACATATAGTCACAAGCTTTTTGATGCATATCTTCATTGGTCATCATAAATTGCATATCTTTACACTTGTAGCCCACATGAAATCTAATAATGGGTACACACCATAATGCTCTTCTTTTTTTTGGCTCTTAGAATCTTCATTCATCCCTATCATGTAATTGGATCTGCTCTTTGCAGTCGGTTCCAATTAACAAATCGCTGCCACTTAAAATTTGCAATTTACCACTTAGACATTTTGTTTTGTCTATATTAGTCAATTCCAAAACGAGTTGAGAGATATTTTCTTGCTTAAATGATGTTAAAAGAACTGGTAGGCCAGTCAAAGGGGGTTATTCCATCATATTTAAGCATAAATTAAGAAGTGACAATTAGGTTATTTTAGGTACAATCTTCATCTAAACATGAAAGGTTATCATTTAAACACAACATATATTTTGACACTTTGGAAAGCACCTACACCCCTCTGTGGTTCCACTTCCATTAATCTATCTTTGCTTATATTGCTAGACATTCTTCAACTTTTCCTAAATCGTGATACGTTTTGTAGTAGTCAGCCACCAAATTGTAATAAAGGTGTGATCCTGTAATATGTCGGTTAGAAATCTACCTACGATCATGCCTTTTCTTTTCCTATTTCTTTCACAACTTAATCACTCCGTTTTAAATGATGAAATTAATCCATATATCAACCTTAACAAGAGAAAAATGTATAATGACAGTCCCACATATACACAGCTGGATGCATATGGGACGTGCGATGTATGTATAGTACATGATGATACTTCAAAATCTCAGGGCTGCCAGCCCTACATCTCCAATTTGCTCCTTTCATTTCCTTTCTTTTTTGTCACTTCTTCTAAGTTTTTCTGATTTCAAAAACAAAATTGCAGTTCAAAATCCAAATTAGAAAAAGAAAAAAATGAAAATTGAATGTGTCGAAACTCAACTCCTCATGAATAAGCATGTGTAAAATATATAAAGAAAATTACAAAATTAGTACTTACATCCACAATTCTCCTTGAAAATCAAGACCCGCGTGCACAAAACAGTACTTAAATCCACTAAAAGTAATCTAATTATTGCTTGAGTTGACATAATCTTTCGTGGTATCTTAATCATCCATATTTAATTGGCCCAAAGGCTTTATGGGGATGATCCTATAACATTCTGATATTAGCAGTTTATTATTGTTAGTTGTACTATGGATATATATATATGTATGTATATTTTAAAGCACTATGGATATATTTATAAAACCAATCTAATCATCACGAAATTAAGTGGGGACGTGAGGAAAGGAGGACTTAAAGCAACTCACTCTGGAAGTGCTTAAATTAATAAAATTTAAGCACTCAAATATGTATTTAGCATGTTAATGGTAAAGATAGTATAGGTACAGTGTGAATAACTTCACTGTGAAGTTTAGATCCATTTATTAAATTCCCCTCCAAGTTAAAGCACAATTAGAGAATGAAAAATTAGATTAATTTGACGCTCTGTGTAATTTAAAATTGAAGTTCGTTTTAACTTTTTTAACCTTTCTTTTCTTCGGCTTTCTGAAAGTTCCTGCTTCAGAAAAGCAAAGTGAACAATTCATATTTGAGGCTTTGAGTAAGTTAACGGGCAGAAGCACCATATAAATTAGTCAAGTATGTCTTGACGAATTAGAAGTGAAAAAGTGTTAAGTGTTATGTACAAACCCAGAAGACGACATTTTGATAGTGTAAATCCAGAAAGAAGTTAAACGTCTTCTTCTGCAGCACCAATTTAAATCCCTGCAGCTCTGGATGATCCATGTAAAACTTACACTGCAGTTTTTCTATTTATTTTCCATTATAATGAACCTTAGGTCATTTTTGATTTATTAACCTGGAAACTCAACATGTCCATGTCTATATTACCTAATAAGATCAGTTCTTTAAAAAAAAAAAAATTAGTAATATTAAGGGATGAGAGAGGGTTTGAAACTATTACAATAATTTAGTAGATGGGAGTTTAAAATCTGGGACTCATGGGTGGAAACCCAACATCCTATCCATTACGATATTGGACCACATGCACCTTATAATATCAATTCTTTTTTTATACTGAAAACCTATATTTAGATCTATTTGGACATAATCAGCCTTTTCAACAAGTAGCTTCACAAATGGTCTAGAAATTGATATAATAACATTTAATTAGACTTGTGGGATTGAATTATGTGACACATCAGCATTTAACAAAATTGTTATGGAATGACCATATTGATTGGTGACATTCATTTTTAGGGACCATATAGATAGACTTTCAATTTCAGAGATCACCATGATGAGGTGAGTCAATTTCAAGGACAATTTTAATAAAATCTCTTTATTTTTTAGTTTTTTGCTATAAATTAATTTCCTCTATTGTAATTTATCCTACAACTATTTAGTACTGGTTTGGTACTGAGGTGATTTTATAAAAAATGGGTATAAAAAGCTAAGCTCAAAAAGGTGTTTGGTAACCACTTAAAAACAGCTTATTTTCATAGTTTTGGATGAAAAAAAAGTTAGAAATGTGAAGCAGCAAAAATGAACTTATTCTCACAGTACAGCAGAAACAATTTTTTTCAAAGCACAACAATATCAAACCAGCCCTTAGTGTAATTTGGCTCCGTTGCTCATAAATTGGCACAATCTCTCCTCTATTGTGTTCGATAAATAATAAGGTAATATACAATAGGTTCATCAAATTATAAGAAAAGAGATTCAAACTTGAGTGTAGAGAATGAAATAAATTACTCTAGCCAACTTACTGTTGAACCCCACATCGGTCATAGAAAGAGAGAACTAATAGTCTAAATATTTTAACCACACTCTAACTAATACTAAGGCTTTTTGTGGTAAAACCCTACACTTGTCAAACTGCGCATGTGGTAATTAACAAGTTGGGAACAATATTAGTGTTGTTGGAAGTGCGCATTTGGCCTGTCTCTATGATAATTATGGTATCAAAGCCAAGGAGTGGGCCCGTATTGCCATATGATGGGTGGGTCCTCTTGTCCCCGTGCAATGATGGTGGGTCCCTTGGCCCCACATGTAAGGTGAGTCCGGTGGCTTCACATGGTTGCCTATGTGTGGATCTCCAACGTATGACCCGCTACTTGGGTCCCATGTGAGGGGCATGAATCCCATATCGGTCATAGAAAGAGAGGAATAACTGTTTAAATATCTTAATCCCACTGCAATTAATACCGAGACATTTTGTGATAAAACCTCAAGCCCTGTCAAATTGTGCATGTGATAATTAACAAGTTGAAGACAATATTGTTATTTGAGAAATGAACATTTGGCTCGTCTATTCGACACTTACTAAACCTAAATATGCAGTATAAACCTCATTTTATAAGTTTCATTCTTTCTCCCACTATGATTTATGTTTTGATAGTAATGCATAAGGTTGAATATCCATAACTTCCACAAAGTGGTGCAAATGTTTTGTTAATAACCTGCCACACAAAGAAACAGTATGATTTGATCATGCTTTTGTCCATGTGGACTTTTGTCTCGATGGAAAGCAATGTGGCCTATACAAACAGAGCTGTGCTCTCATACACATTAAAGGACCAAAAAAAAATAGTTGAAATTTATCTCAATCGTTCATTCTTTTGTGACTGAAAAATGTGCGGGAGAGAATTTGTGCACATAATATGTATTCCACCTTGATAATTGCAAACTCCTAATTTTTTTAGAAAAAAAAAATTATTATTAAGGAGAAAGGTGAGAGGATTCGGAACTGTAACATTAATTTTGGATAGGTAAAAATTTCGAACTTGAAATGCATGAGTAGAAACCCAACACCCTATTCATTGAAAATATTGAATTCAAACTCCCAATTTAATAAGTTCAAATGAGAGCTTTTTAAACCCTTTTCAAACACAATAACACTTTATATTCCATCAAATATCATTGTATCCATTTGATATCATTGTGCAACAAGCATTGTATCCATTTGATATCATTGTGCAACAAGCGATGTATCTATTTGATAGAGACCGATATTGATATGATAAGCAAAATAAATACATGAATATATTCATATAAAAATACCAATCAGAGGAATCTCTTGAAGCTAGCGAGAGGCAACAATTCCACAAGTCATGGTTAATTATAGCCTTACAGGAGATTAATTCTTTATTAATTATGAATATACTTCTTCCACTCCCTCCATGGAACAACTTTGTAGAAGAGACAGAATCTGCGTGTTTCATGCCTTCCACTCCCTTCAATAACCTTTAGCCTTTTACACTGCCCAAACCATATACCTTTATGTTAATTAAACTCAAAGTTTTGATCAGACGGTTGTGGGGATGCAATTAACTTTAATTTCCTTTATTAAATTAAATTAGCTAGTATTCCACTAATTTCAAAATGCTTGTATATACCACTTCACTCATGAGGATGTGCGTGGAGATGATGTGCAAAGAGATGATGTAATTTTAAAGGGGCATGCAACTGTAGATTGGATTATAAAGATGCTTATGCCCTAGCTAGAAAACAGTTAGCTAGGTTAAAGCTCTAGGATGATACTAAACCAATCATATAAGGTACATGAATGCTTTGCAGTAACCTTCCTAGAAAAAAAAACAGATATTATATAAGGAGAAGGGCTAAGGAGACTCTCAAAAGTGGGAGTCTCCATAGACTTTTTGCTACCTCATATTTTTTGCACAATTATATAATGTTGGCATGAGAATTGACATTAAAGTGTGAGATGACAGAGATTCTATGAAGAATCCTACTTTGAGAGAGCCTCCTTAGTATTTCTCTTATATAATTATAGGATTATGATCGGAGGGCACACATTTTTTGACATTCATTTTGTATGGCTCACTTCATAATTATGTTTCAATGATTTGAACAATCCATCGTTTTAGGTTTTCTCTCAAATCTAATCTCTACCAAGTATCATCCAAATCCGAAATCACATAACCATTGGATTAAATTTAGTGTTTTTTTATAACCATATTCTTTCTTTATTTTTCACTATAAATAAATATCTTAATAATTTTGGATTTGTCTAATTTTTTCAAAGATGATCTATAAATGATGAATTGAAATATAGATAGTTTAGATCATTAAAAACATTATAGAATAAGATTTACAGAAATGTATGTCAAAATGTGTTCCGTGACCCTGACCCTAAATTATATAGTGCTAGTATTCTTTAAATGTTTTTTTTTTTTTTTTTTAGTTCTCTCTTTTTTTTTTCTTTTTTTTTCCTGGTAAAAAGGTAAATATATTACCACAAGAAGCAAACAAACGTACAAACTATACAACGAAAGGTCCAAAGACAAAAGTACATAGACAAGCAAAATGGACCAACTAAGGCCCCGTTTGGGATTGAGGTGATTTTAAAAAAAGCCACTGTGAAAAAAAGCTGAGGGTCATTTTTGTGTTTGGTAAACTGAAAAAAAGGGCTTATTTTGGAAGCTGCTGTGAGAATAAGCTGAAAATCAAAGGAAAAGCTGAAGCTGCTATTTGCTGCTTTGAAAAAAAGCCAGTTTTTTCAAAGCACACGGAGCTACAGTGCTCCTTTAATGAAAAGACACACTATCATCCTGCTTTTTTTTCCAAAAGCACTTTTACAAAAAAGTTTACCAAACACTCTACTAGCTTTATTTCACAGCCGCTTATTCTCACAGCACAGCCGCTTATTCTCACAGCAGCTTTTTTTCAAAGCACAGCAATACCAAACCAGCCCTAAGCAAACCAAAGCAAAGCCCAACCGACAGTGTGGGCCCAAAACAGAAAAAACTAAAGAAAGCCGAGAATTCCACAGCAGCCACCGCTGCAACAATATTTCATGATTCGCCCAATTCCACGCCTCCAACCTCATGCCGACTCGTCGATCATAGCATCCAACCCCAAGCACCACCTGGTACGAATCCTCAACTGAAGAATTCAAGCAACCAAAAGAAGAATTCCGGCTACCAGAAGAAAGAAGCCCGTGAAAATCCATGAGCAACACTGTTAACAAAGGTAGACATAAAGAAGGTGGTGGTGTTGGGAACACCTGAGCCTATATATGCAAGCACCGATGCGGACACACTATCTCAATAAAGCATGACTGTAGATTGGATTATGGATGAATAAGGAGGAGGGACGCCAGTGGGAAAAGAAGAAAAGGGCAAAATGAAATAGAGAGCAGGGGAAAACACAACCGAAGGTAGGAAGACGAGACAACGAAAGGAAAGGGAGAACGGCTAACCAACCCCAGCCGAAGCTAGGGTCGGCGCCACCATATATGCACAAAATTGAAACCCTCACACAAACAATGAGAAAAACCCTCAATCAGAGAGAAAGGCTCTCACAACGAGAGAAAAATATCAAGTGCTACAGTAGCATGCACTGCATTTAGGCTCTTTTTCTCCATGGGATTACATCCTATCGGATGCATCACGGCTCCATATGTCAATAAAGCTAGAAATTCATATTGAGTAGTATAAGATATATATATAAAATCAAATGAAACAATCCTTGGCTTCGTAACTTTTATTGTTTTTCAATTTAAACCAAACCAATTGAGTTTTGAATAATGTTGAGTACACTGTGTCGGTTTCTAACAAAAAACATAGCAAAACAACACTAAGACGTAGAGGAAAGGTTATTGGCGGAGTCAAGTTATGCTCAATCAATCTATGCATAAATAAGCTTGTTGTGTGTATGGTAAGACAACACTAAGGCTAATGACTAAATAGGCCAATAAAATTATCTTAATAGGCAAAACTTGTCAACACTCTTCGTTAATAAAACGAAAGAGAAAAGGAAAAGAAACCTTGCGAGGAATTGCCACAATTCTTTTAAAGTATAAAACCCATCTCTATTGAGTTCAAACCAAATAAAATGTCACTAATGATCTAACCTCCCCATTTTGACACAATGTTCTTGACATTTACTATTTAAAAAAAAAAAAACAGAAAAGAGAAACAAAAATCAAGATCACCAAACCTTTATCAGTATTACTATAGCTAGGGGAATCACCTTTGTACAACAAATGGCTTCTTTTCTATTTCTTAGTACAATAATTGCTTTCACATGCTCAAGCTGTCCACTTTGATTAGGATGTACAAATTGAAGATCATCACAATTATCTCCAAAACATTTCCTCAAGAGAACAATCCCTACCAATATGACAAACATCAAAAACCCCACAAGGGAATTGACTAATTTCATGAGTCTTAACAAATAGAAAAGTAGAAAACTATTTGTTGGGTGACTTTTAGGTTGAGGTGGACTTGGGTTTTGCGAGTACTCTTTTGCTTCTCTGATTCATGTTTTCTTAACAAGTTCCAGAATATCTTGACATAATTAGCACATCTTAGGAAATATCTCGGTTGGATCAATGACTCAAAGATAACATGATTAAACAAATAATAGCTTGCTCAAGTAAGGCATGGTGTGGAAGCTAGAAGTTTATTAGTTTAGCATGAAAGAAAACTTTGCATGATTGCATGTTGTTCTAAGTTGGGTAATCTAGGTTTCCTACGGTTCTAAGAGGGTTCATCTTGACCCAGAGAAATGAAGGAAGTTTAAGGAAAACACAAGGTTGCATGAAGGTGACCCTCCCAAAGATTTAAGACCGTTTGCATTTAGAGAATTATTTCCCTTACTTGGTGCAATACAACCTTGATTGCTTCTCTCCCTCTCTCTAACACTTTATTTTGTTCTCTCTGTCCCCCCATCCCCTATTTCAAGACCTTTGACCTCTCTTTTGTAGGTGAAGGATTCATTTTCTATCTTATGTCCCCTTTCTACTAGCATAGCTATGACCTTGCCCTTCCCCGAGCGCTTATTTACCAAGTCAGTTCCACTACTAAATTAAACACTTTGCGTGACGAAGGAGTCTTTGTCGTGCAAAGGTAGTGAAAAAAGACCTTGCGTGATGAAGAAGTGCACATTCGTTGCTCATCTAAACAATTGCGCGACGCTTTAGTACTCGTTGCTCGAAAGGCATATGGACAAAGCCTTTCCTCGTACGATATAAAAGGGTACAAGTGTGCTTTGTGACGAGAAATTTTTGGGGACGTCAACAATTTATCTCGAAAAAACTTGCGCGACAAAACATATAAGACGTGCGTGGTTTTGCGCGACGATTAGTCAGCGTTGCGCAAGTGTGATTTTTAATAAAAAAAATAATAAATAGAATAAAAGGACTATTATAAAAAAATATTTCATACAAACGACAAAATAAAAAATAGAAAATTAATGAATAAAAAAACAATGTATTTATAATAATTAATGAATAAAAAACAATGTATTTATAATATAAATAAAAATGTACGTACAAATACAAAGTTTTAAAATAAAGTGGGAACAAGACGATGAAAAAAAAAAGTGAAATAATCTGTAGGCAAGTCGTTTGGAGGTGCATGGTAATCTTGCTACTGGTAGGGGGTGGGGTTGGGGACGGGGTCGAAGGTCGATAGACCTGATTGCTGTGTATGCTCAGGGTGGAAGGGCTCTGACGGTGATGGTGCAGAAAAATCAAGGAGACGTATTCCAGATGAACTGAGGGCATGTACAAGCATTGACATTTGAGACTTGTGCAATGCCAGCTCACTCCTCAGGCCAGCAACTTCCTGCGTCAAAGCCTTAACCTCGCCCTTCGACTGCGAAGATGAAGAGGCTCCATTCTCCCGCTGCCTAGCATTTCCCATCCTCCGACAATGTCCCTGGCCTCTGACTGAAAGTCTAGTCCAACGTCTCTGTCAGGATGCGAAACTCGCATCCTCAGGGGGATCCACAGACTCCATCAGTGTGTCTGGGGGAAGTTGGGAGGTGGACTCCTAAAGCATCAACTGACCCTTCTCCACCATAGTCGCATGTGAAAAAAAACATGGATTGTTAATATAAAACAATTTGAAATGAGTAGTATAAATCTTTAATACATAAGAAATTACTTACATGAAGGGATTGGGTCAACTCATCCCCAGGTCGAACATAAATGTTAACAAAGATGTTGATCTCTGGGAATTTTGAACCCTCTTGAAATAGAAAAAGATAAGGAAAATGTTCGTACGAAAAAAAAAATTTATTACCGACATTTTAAAAGGAAATGAAAGCTGTAATATATACTTTCTGTCGTGCCTCCATCATATATGAGAAAGGCCTCAAACCCGAATGGTGGAGAAGGGCCTTCTTCTTCTTATTGTTTTTGTTTGCTTTCGTCTTCTTTTGTTATACACAAAATAAACGTATTAGTTGTAATATTTAAAGAAAATAAAAAAAATCATAATAAACATTACTAAAAATTTTAAAAAGTAAAATGAAAGAAGTCCTACTTAAAAACGCACCATATATCCCGGCTCCTGAAAATGACTACAGAGCCAAACCCAACTATCTTCTAAGTCCTCAAACTCATTCGGGCAACCCTCCTCGACTTGCGGATCATCAAAATGGCTCGAAATACTGCTACAGGTCACTCTTCCACTGCTTGTAGCGTTCGGAGAAGAGCCGATTGAGGTATGCCAACATGTCCTTGTTGATGGCATCGAAATTGTAGTTTGTCTGCAATGTATACGAATGTAATAGTAATAAAATATAGTAATAAATATAAATATTTAAATTTTACATGAAAAGCATTAAAAAGGCTACGCTACTTATCGACAAATGATTGCGCACCGTGTTCTTCACCTCCTCTGGCATCACCTTCCAAGACTTCCACCACATAAGGCAAAACGTCCGCACGACGTGCCCAATGTCATGGACCAATGCACTATGTTGCTCCGCCGTTGGTGCTGCCCAATGTCGCTTATCGTATTCGATTGCGATACGACTGTTGGTCACCCGAGTGACCTTCATCCTCTTCAATTGCTGACAAGGTTCCCGGGTGTTTTTCTTGGTTGCAAAGAAATGAAAAAAAAAACGTTAACCAAAAACTAATAACAAATCCTACTAAAATTTTGGCATAATCTCCCTATAATTAAAACATTTCCCAAAACCCTGAAAACAACATAAACAATATACGTATCCAACACAATGATCACAACAATTTAATAATAGGTTCAGAACGATGACAACTTTTTAATCCTTAAATGACATAACTTAACAATTTGAACCTAAAACAACAAAACTCAGTTAACATGGGAATGAGGGAGTAAATTAGGATTGTATACCTGGTTGTGTACCTGAGGCATTGGTTGTGAATCTCGATGGCGACATCTGGTCAGGAGTGCGAGGGCGCCGGTGAGCACTTCGGGTGCTAACAGGTAGTGCCACTGAAGAAGTCGATGATGCTGACGCCTGTAGGACTGGAGGACCAACTGAGTCAACTGGATTCATTGGCCTATGGTCCATCTTTGCCGGAGCAGTGGCGGCAGTAGTTGGTGTAGTCGTCAGAGAAGGTGTAGTCGTCGGACTAGGTGTAGAAGTCATCACCCTTTGGGATCTAATGAGTTATGCATCTACAAAATTGGAAATAAATTTGTTTCATACACAAAGATTTAACTTACCGTACACAGGCATAATAATTTCAACTTAAATTTAAAATGAAATTTAAAAACCCTAATTCTAAACCCAATTCAAGTTTGGCAGAAACAAAACTTAAAACTGATCTATTATACACAAACTAATCAATGTTTGCTAGAATATAGACCCTACAATTATAACTTATACGAAGAAACTAGCATAAAGGAGTAGTTGGAGGCAAAATCATAACTCAACAGCTTATCATGGAGAGTGGGCAGTTTACTACTAATTTGAGTACTTGACACAATGCAATAAAAGAAGGGTTAATTAGATTAAAATTCAATTGAAATATATGATCTATTGACGAGCTTATGTATGTACAAAAATTTGTAGGTGATTTGGAGTACAGTTATATAGAACTTTTTAACCGTTAGATTGGTTTTTGTGTTTTTAACCAAATATTTAACATTTAAAATGCATATATGCAGGTATCTATATTAATGGGACTAAAAAGAAATATTGACAATTATCTAATTTACCCGAGCAAGAACAAAACCAGGAGAATTTAATTAGTGTAATGTCATAAAATAGTTCTAAAGTTTGCACCAGGAGAATCTAAAGTGATTGCTGCAGCGCATGCTCTTTCAACCTTATTTTAAGGCTTATTTTTATTAACTCTCTGAAAATTGTTGAATAAACTCAACATACTTAATACACCTTATATTTGTTTTTTTACTTAAAATTTATCTTAATACATCCAACTATTTTCCCATAATACTCACACACCCCACATTTTCTATACACCTCACATTTCTCAAATCTTATAACACTCATTTTTAATTTTCAGGGACCGAATCTAACCATTTGAATGTTTAGTTTGCCAAAAGATTTCAAATCATCTGAACATTTAGTTTGCCGAAAGATTTCAAATCAACTTATCAAATTGGTTCCATTACCTTAGTTGGACAAGTGCTCCACCATCGTCCTCTAGTGAATCTCAGCAACGTTACCCACATTCAGATCATCCACATAGAAGAGGATGATCTCAAGGGTTGCCATACTTGCTAACAAGATGATGGTCACTTGTAGTAGAATAAGGAGCCCTGAATGATATTCTTGCGGTATGGTTTTTGAGATATGAAAAATTAGGAGCAATAATTTTTTAGAGTTTTTTTGTTTGCTGCAAATTTCCCCAGAATTGAATAGAGGATTTTCCCAAATTTTTGTAGCAACTTTCTTCATCTTTCACTTCACGTACAACACTATTAAATAGAACCAGACCTAGAGGCTTGAGGTTGGAAAAGGGAAAAAGGGGCTTGGGCATAGGATGCATCCAATGCACAATAATTGATCAAGGGGGGTTAGGGTTTTGTTCAACAATAGAGGTGGGAGAGTTTTGATAGTTGAGAAGATAAATAATACGTTAAAAGTGCTTTGGAGTGTATTTAGAATTTTAAAAAAAAAAAACTTAATAATGTCAAAATTGTCATTGCATGGTGGGTAAATAAGTCATTTAATATTACATTTTAATGTGGGGTACATTCAACATTTTATGAGGTGCTAATATAAAAAGCCTATTTTAATGCCATTTCCCTTATGTTCTTGCTGGTTCATAATCCTAATTCCAGAACCTGAAGACTATTTATTGATTCCATCTGGCAATTTAAGTTTCTAATCATTCTTTAATTATATGTTTAGCACAGGTTAGAGCTGGTCCCAGTTCTTGATTAAAGATTGAATTTGTCCTCTCTATCTTATATTATCTCTATTATATTCGTCGATAGGAAATAATATTCATTAGATAAATTTTAACAATACATTAAAGATGTTGACAAGTAAAAAATACTAAATGTAAAAGTAATAATCTCAAAAGTAAAACTTAAGGAGGAAGAAAACCACATAAGTGTAAGTATTAGCTCATTTCACCAAATCAAAGCTTAATCCTAAACCAAACTCATGCAACCCAAAATACTCGAAACCGTAAATTAGTGTCCAAAAATCCACAGATTGATTCTTCCTTACTTGTTTCATCGATGTCTCCTCCTATACCAATTCCAAATAACAATAATGTTTTGGTTCTTCTGATCAATCAAGTATTTCATCTAGTACTCAGTCATTCAATCAAGAGGGAAAAGAAACCCATACTGAGTTGATTTTTATGTTGTGTAATTAGTGTTAACTAGTATAAGGCTACCATCCATTTCTTCTTACAAGTTCACTCGAGTTGAACAAATAAACTCAGAGCGTTCACTACAATTTCATACATCAAAATGCACACCCAAATGGGATAACAATCCGAATTCAAATCTTATCAGTCACAAACAAGGTGAATAATCACCAGTATTAATTATACACAAATTATAATTGATTTGTGCACTAATTTAATTAGTTTCTCCCATACAATTTCCATTAAAAGTGAAGAGAAAAAAAAAATCATAATTCCACCCAAAAAACAAATTGCAATTGTTATAACAAGAGGAACATTGCAAGATTTTTCAGCTCCCGCTAGTACATGTTTGAGCACAGACTCCAAAGTACTCAAGGCATAAGGAACATTGCCTGTGTTGTTCAATCTAACCCCAGTGAAGCAGCCTAAATCTAACCCCCAATTTAAGAAAACCTAATCTAACCTCATTGCCCAAAATCGTTCCCCTAATTTAAGACCTAAATCTAACCCCAATTAAGAACCCTAAAAACTCTAATTTAAGAACATAAATATAACCCCCAATTTACAAACCCTAAATCTAAACCCCATTGCCCGAATTCTAACCCCCAATTTGGGGGAAAAAAACCCTAATTCTAACCCCCACAGTCAATAAACAAAACTAAAAATAAAAACGGAAAATGAAATTACCTCTTGGAGATGAAGATGTGACGGCTGGTGAGAGGGATGGAGAGACGAGGTGAGTGAAGGAGAGAGGGATGGACATACAGAGGAAGGAGAGAAAGGGTATCGTGTGGGGAAAAAAAGGAAGAAGAGGGAAGTGAGGGGAGGAATGAGACACATGGGGTTAAAAATATAGAATCTTGCGTGATGGAGGCTTTGTCGCGCAAGGTTAAAAAATCATAGTGCAAGTTTTTTAAAATTTCCCCAAAAAAAAAGAGCCTTAATTGAATTTTCAGACACTTGCATGATGAATACATAGTTTTGTTGCGCGAAGGGTATTTGAGCGATGACATATATGTATTCGTCCCGCAAGTGTATGAAAATTCATGCTTCCCGCGTAAAATTAAAATGCTTGCGTGACCAAATATTGTTGTGCGTCGCGCAATTATGTTTTTTTTTTATAATTTTTTATTACAATTTATTATAAAATACAAATAAAACAAATTTATTTACAAAGTAATTCACATATAAAATGGGAATCATTCATACCATTTTTTCCCATCACTCTATACAATGCATTAAACATTTCATGTGTTTTACAAAAAAAGTTACAAATAAATTGCATTAATCTTCATTCAAACTATAATAACTTTCACTTTTGTCACTATTATCATTTTCAGTGTCCCATTCCTCATCATCGATAGGTACGTCACCATCGTCGTTTGTAGGCACTAAACCATCGTATAATGGAAGATTACCGAGGTCAATTGTTATCGACTGGATCGGTATTTCGATTGAAGATACTTCTTTGATCTGAAATGGTTATTGGATAAGATTAGTATCTCAAAGTGTTTCCACACCACTTTCCATCGAAGATTCTAGACGATGGTTAGCATCATTGTCGATGTCGTCGTCAATAGGGTATTGTTCTGGTATAGCATACACATTCCTATGATCCATCTTCTGAACAACTTTCCAACCCCTTCCGGCTTTAGGGTCATCTAGATGCACAATTTGTTTGGCCATGTTTGCTAAGATGTAAGGGTTATCATCGTACCAAGTTTTGGTAGTGTTCACTGATAGTAATCCATGATCTCTTTTCACACTTCTCTGCCTATTTAGGTTTGTATCAAACCATCACACTTAAATATGATCACTTGGTATCGATCTTTGTAAAGCAATTACACGACACTTGTTAGTTTGCCATAGACTTGTGCGTCCAGTTCATATGTGTAGAAGGTCTAGTCCTACTAACATTGGTCCATAAAAGAGCAAAATCCAAACGGTTGAACTGTTCCAAAATCTGATCACTTGACCATTCTCTAGGTTTGAGGCGATGCTCTTTCTCCCTATCAAACTCTTTATCATTCTCTTGCCACTCATGGTCCCATGGCAAACATCTCCGATGACCAAGGTAACAAACTTTCTAGCGTGCCAACTAGATGTTACGTCTTCCTTGCATACATGGTAAGCCATATAACCCCTAGTGCTCTACCTGAAAACTATTACATATGTGGGCAAATCGTTCACAGTCCACATCACTACTACCCGGAAAGTGAACATCTTGCCAGTACACTTATCGTATATGCGCACATTGTGTGTCCATAAATCCTTTAGCCTATCCACCAAAGGCCGTAAGTATACATCGATTGACCTACCAAGATCCTCAGTTATCAATAAAGTCATCATCATGTATTCTTTTTTCATATATTTCCATGGAGGCAAATTATACAAAAATACGAAAATCAGCCAAGTACTGTGATGTTGGTTTAGAACCCCTAACATATTATTTCTGTCAGTGGCAAGTCTCAATCTAATGCTCCGAGGATCAACAGCAAATTCAGGGAACGTTCGATCAAACTCTTTCCATGCCTTTCCATCTGCAAGATGCCTCAGGACATCGTCATCTACCCGCTTTTCCTTATGCCATCTTAAGTCGGTGGTAGCATGCAGTTACATATACAACCGCTGCAACCTAGGCTTCAACCTAGGCTTCAAAGGCAAATAACACATGACTTTTTGTGGGATGTTCGTCGATCTATTATGAGATGTCATTTTGAATCTCGACTCATTGCATACATGGCATTTATCCAGTGCTTCATTCTCCTTATAAAACAATACACAATTGTTTTTGCAAGTATGAATTTTTTTCATAACCCAATCCGAGACCATTCAACACCTTTTGAGCGTTTCTATGGTCTTTAGGCAAATAATTGTCCTTTGGTAGCATTCTCTTGAAAACTCCCAAAAAATAATCAAAACACTGGTTCGATATATGATACTTTATTTTTCCGTGCATTAGTTCCATAATAGCTGTGAGAATGGAAAATCCCTCACACCCCGAGTATAACTCTTGGTTGGCATTTTTAATAAATTTTCATATTCTTCGAATTCTTCCCTATCCATTGGTGTAGGCACATCATCTTCCATTTCCTGATTGGTATTAGTCAATGAAAATGGAAAAACATCATTTAAGATTTCTATGACTTGTTCATTAGGATCCATATTAGGTTCAACATTGGCCACTGTTGTCACGTTTGAAGACGAAGCATTGTGTAATTGTTCCTTGTGATTGCTCCAAATATTATAGGTCTCTACCATTCCATTCCTTACTAAATGAAATTGAACATTTTCAAAAGTTTCCCTTAACGTGTTGTTACACCTCTTACAAGGACACCGAATTCTAGTTGCACCTGGGTTGTGTGTACATGCAAAGTCAATAAAATCCTCGATTCTGTTCAAGTATTCATTGTCCCATCTGTTCGGGTTATGCATCCACATTTTGTCCATCACTCCTGCAACCACAATAACAGTACAACAATCATAACAACTTCTACCTGATATTCTCACCTTCTGCCTCCAGTAAGTGCCCTATCCCATTTGAGAATGCAAAATTATGTCACATAATTTACAGATACTTTGAATTAGATTTCGACGTGGAGAAATTTCGACAGCATCTTTGTGCAGTTCTTCAAGTGCACGACATAGATATGAAGTACCTATGCGCCACCCGAAGAACGTAGGAAGATGACACTGAAATCCCTACGACCGAAACCTAATCATTTAACCGTAAACTACGCGGCATAACTTTGCATTCCCAAACTGTCCAGATAATGGGACAATTCAAGAATCAATTGGACCGCAGTCATGCTTTCGCATCCATGCGCGATATCCAACTAATCCTCAAACGGGAAACTAAGTTTTACTAAAAAAAAACAAGTACGAAGTTAATTTCAATTAACTTTGTACATCACAACACATATTTATGTGTCACATACAAAATTGTACATATACAATTCAACATTATACATAATTATAACATAACAATTAATGTAATTTAAGAACTTAATATAAACAAGTTTAACAATATAATTTCAATATACTTTAACTAATTCATATTTTATAAAATAAAACGAAGAAAATACCTTCCAAATCGTTATCCACTGAGCGCTAGTCACACACAATATCCCTATACACAACGAATTTTACGGTGTTAGTATGAATTGGCATTGATAATTTTAAACAAAATAACAAAAACCCTTACCAAACACAATGAAATACTTCGATCAACCTAGAGATTTAGATGGATAAAGTTTTAAAGGAAGAAATTGAGAGAAAATAGGACTGACGGATCCCGATTTGAAGAAAAGCAGAAGGATAAATTGCAGGCGAGAAAATTGTAGTTTTCTCCCTCTGCAACTAATGTCAGGTTATAAAGATCACTTTTGGAAGAACAACTTTGTGCGACGAACATAGAATTTGTAATGCAAGTTCCCTTAGTGCAATGAAAAGTTATATTCGTCGCACAAGTGTTTTTTTTTTCTTTCAAGATTCTCTTTTTCGTTTTCTTAATAATTTAATAACGTAATCTATTTGTGCGACGAACATTGTTCGTCGCTCAAGTTGCATTATTCATTTTTTTTCCATTTTATTTCTTACTTATGTAAAAAAAATTTATCCAATTAAAATTAACAAACCAAATTATATATTACCAAAATATTTAGGGTTATTATAAAAAATGGTCCCTGAGATTTGCATGATCAATAGAAATGGTCCCTGAGATTGTCTATCATCCATGATTTTGGTCATTCCATTAAAAACTCTTTGGGCAATTTTCAAAGCTTCGTAACTCAATCGATTCTTAACCAAATTCGACCCATAATTTATCAAAATGAAGATAAGAAAGTGTAGAACAAGATTATACCTATTTGGAAGCCCAATGATTATTGGAGATGGCCAGAAAATAGCCTGAAAGGTGACTGGTCTGCGAGAAAACTGGAAAACTCGCCAGAAACTGGGTAAACTTTAAACGTTCATAACTTCTTTAATACTCAACCAAATCAAGTGATT
Organism: Malus domestica; assembly: GCF_042453785.1. Taxonomy (NCBI): domain Eukaryota; kingdom Viridiplantae; phylum Streptophyta; class Magnoliopsida; order Rosales; family Rosaceae; genus Malus; species Malus domestica. Next base: position 10,332,617 of record NC_091668.1, read on the forward strand.
CAAAAAGGAAAATCATATTTCTCGATGAGACGAAGATAATTGTATCTTTCTTGATTGCTAACTGGCCATGGTTTGGCCGGAAAAATGTTCGAAAGTGGCTAACTATAAAATGATTAGCCATTTTCGAGCAGTTGTCCGACCAAACCACGACGAGTTAGCCTTCGAAAAAGGTACCATTCTCTTCATCTCGTCAAGAAGTATGATTTTCGTTTTTCAATCACTTGATTTGGTTGAGTATTGAAGAAGTTATGATTATTTACAATTTACCCAGTTTTCGACGAATTTTCCAGTTTTCCCGCGGACCAGTCACCTTTAAGGATATTTTTTGGCCAACTTCGGCTACCATTGGCTTCCAAATAGGTATAATCTTATTCTACACTTTTATATCTTCATTTTGATATATTATGGATCGAATTTGGTTAAGAAACGATTGAGTTACAAAGCTTTGAAAATTGCCCAAAGGGTTTTTAACTGAAGGACCAAAATCATGGATAGTGGACAATCTCAGGGACCATTTCTATTTATCATGCAAATCTCAAGGACCATTTTGTATAATAACCCCAATATTTATTAAAACTAATTTATTAAATTTTAAAAATAAACTCCAACATAACGTTCAAATAAATTTTATCTCACAAATAAAAAAATTAAATTAGGTTCACTCTTCATCTGCGTCATCAGCAGGGGCATCGACAGTAGCATTTTCAACTTGTGAGCACTCTACAGCCCACTGTACATCGAACTTCCACTCCCTGAACTTCTTCTTAAAAAGGTCGTCCACATACTTCCGCTGCTTCTCATCAGTTTCATCAACATCCCAAACAACCTGTAATGGCAATAAAATTAAATTAAATATTGCAAAAATATTATTTTTATACAAAATCAATTACACATTCTTTAATATAAACTTATCGATAATTGTTGCACCATGGAGTTCTTCACGTCCATAGGCACCATTTTCCAAGAGTTAAACTTGATAGAACACTTTTTCCGTAGCAATCCCTACATCACAAATAAGTTCGTCGTACGCTTCAGCTGAACTTTTGTCACCAAACGAGGGCAAATGCTTACGTCGGTACCTCTCCTATGTCATACAACTTTCTTCATTTTTTTCCTACTACAAAAATTTAAATGTAATATAGCCTATTAAAACAATAATTTCAACCATATCAAATGTAAAACAATTAACTCAACAATAACTTTTTTTTACCTTTCCCTTCACGAGAGCCTTCTCCATCCCAACCTTTTGTTGACTTAGAAACTGAATCGGCCATCGTTTGATATAAAACCTTTGCAAAATAGGGTTCTGAAACTGTGTTTATATAAAACTCCACACACTTTGCGATACGAACCCTTGGTCGCACAAGGTCATCATAACTGCCCATTATAAATGGAAGCGTTTAATGCGTGACTGACCAGTTTGACTGTGTTCAGAACCATTTGCGCAACGAATAGTAGTAGTCATCGCGCCAAGTGGTCTTGTGTGACGATCAATTTTAAGTCGTGCAACGATTACTATTGTTTGTCGCGTAAACATCAGAAGACTTAAAAAAAAAAAACCTTTTTGCAAAATAATTACAACCAAATATTCAGTTATAATATTTATTCTACAAATAATTAAAACCTTAAATAAATTTATTTAATCCATTCAATTATTTAAAAACCCAAACACCAATTAAAACCTAATTAAGTCCAAATACATAACTTATAAAAAAAACCTTAAATTTAAATATTGTTCTCAAAAACTTAAATTTAAAACTACTATTTCGATGGTGCTCCATTCTACTCGACATCATAAGGACACCGATTGTTACCTCCATCCAACACATCCTCCATCAACTTCATCAACTGTTTGTTCGTATCATCATCATTAAGAGTATACTTACATTGTTACACATATATGCAAATAATTAATTCCAACATATAACAAAAAATTTCACAAAATTACTTATTGATCCATCGACAATATACTTACTAATAATTCATCCATCACTGCCTTCTTCGCATTCTTGGGCACAAATTTCCAAGAACGCCATTCATCAGTAGGATAATTATTTCGCATGGCTACAGCAATCGCATGTGCGAACTAAAAATGTTGGCTCAAATCATAAGGGTTGGCGGCGGGCATGCTCTCATATCCTCCATCTTAGCACGAACAAAATTGTGATGAATAAGAAGAATATAATTGTGAAGAATACGGACAGCAGAATCGCATATTTATAGGAAGGTTAGGGCCTTTGCGTGACGAAGGCTTCATCGCACAAACATCTATACTAAATGCAGTATTTATTCCTCTGCAGTGAATGATCTGAGTGAAAACTGACAGCAACTTGCACAATGAACCCTTTGTCGAACAAAGGTCCAGTTTTCGTTGTGTAAGGTGTTCACGCCAAAAAAATTACTACGCGTTTTTCTTGTGACTTTGGGTGATGACAATGCTTATTCTTCACGAATTTTTTTTTTCTTTTTCTTTCCTGTCTTTTTTGCGCAATGACACTTTTTTTTTTGTTGCACAAGGACCTCTTGTGTGACGAAATTTGCTTCGTCATGCAAGCTGTTTTTTCTACTAGTGTTCCACAAATGTTAATTCTAGTAACAAGTCTCTTGGCTTTCGTTTATCGTTCTTTTGTTGAGCTAGTTGTTGGCTATCCCACATCGGTGAGGGAAAGAATAAAGAAAGAGTTTAAATATGTTTACCCCACTCTAACTAATACAGGGAATGGTGATGTTGCCCATTTTTCAGTATTAGTGTCTGCTTATTTCTTCATTAAGTACAAGCTCTGTTAGGCTCTCACTTGAACTTGAAACCTTGAGTCTGATTCTCTTCTATTGCTTAGTTGGCTTGCTAGGAAAAGGAAAAAATAGGTTTGTTCTCTCTCAAACTCACCTAGGTGGACTTCAAAGATTGTGAGCTTGGATCTTTGGGCTCCCAAGCAACCCAAAGTCTTCTATAATTTTGACTTCGTGTAAACCTAATAAACTTCTTTAACCACTCACACCACAATTCACTTGACAAGTCCTGACATGTGACTTGGGCTTAATTTAGCATAAATAGTATTCAGTATGATAGAGCTTGGAGTGACGAATATGCATGGAATAGCATAGGCATGGTGTGATTTATACTAACGTCCAACTTATTTATCATACTGTGGCATGCTTGTAAAAATTTTCCTTTCTCTATTATGCACATTTGCATGTATTTAGTCTTAACTCAGGGTTTGTATGATGGTTGGACCTTGACTTTATTGGGCTTGCTTGTGACATTTTTAGGCCTAAACAGCCTTCTAATTAGTGGCTGATACACCCCACCAAAATTTTACTTGCTAATTATTCAACAAGAAGGCCTTAATATTGCTTGTTTGCCTACATGTGGGAAAGTAAAAAGAAGAATTAGTGCACCAGCCCACCATATGGGCTGTAGGACTTGAACTTTGGTTATTCAAATTAAAAAAGGAAGCCGACATAAGTTTTACAAAAACGAAACCACGCCTTGTAATTACATCCCATATTTCATGTTTGATTCATCTAGGAACATCATTCTGGTCAAATTGTTATATTGTTAGGGTAGTGCTATCTATACATTTATTTTTATTTTTCACACATTATCTCAATTTTCAATTGTCAGATCCAAAAAATTAACAAAGATATGTAAGTAAAAATGAATGTGTAAATACTACTATCCTATTTATATTTTACGAATGATTATATCAGATGCTTTGGTTTTTGGGATTAAGGTTTTGTGAAGTTCAAAGTAAATATTTCGTTTTCATTACCCATCAAGCCAACAAGCCCATAAATTGAGGATGGTGCTATCCACAACCATTTTTATTTCTTACACATCCTTTTTAATTTTTGGTCGTTGAATCGAATAAATTGAAGAAAATTAATGAACAAAACTTAACAAGATTGTGAGGAGGTAAAAACGGAATGTGTGAATAGCACTACCCCTAAATTCAATAATTGCCAATTCCAGGGTAAATTTCTTAATCTTTATTGGGCCACTATATAAAGTTCCTATATTATGTTTAAGGCTCAAACCATGAATCTTTGGCAAAAATTGAGGTAGGGGATCACGTATGTTTATATTCATCCAAAGCCCATATTGAGAGAATTATTTTGTTCATATTGGAAAATATTAGAAACCCAACAATTTTCATTCGACAACCAACTATACCTTACTACGCCGATCCTTTCTCACCAAGCAATTAACAATTTAATTCATTAGTGCTATTGTTTGTATAAAAAAATAAAAAAAGAACCAATGTTGCTTAGGAAATTTTGAAAAATTTATTTTTTAGGGTATAAAAAACACTTTTGTCCTCCATTTCAATTTTTTTTTTAATAATTGTCATTTTTAAGTGTGTAATTTTAGATTTGTCATTTTTAGTGTGTAACAACTTAACCGACCTTATAGTTTTGATTGGATTCAAAAATGACAATTCTAAAAAAAAAATGAAGAAGATAGTAAATAATATGATACCATGCAAACATAACACTCGAGAGAGTCTTCATTTTAATTTTAATTTTATTTCTTAATAATTTTAATTTTATTTCTTAATTTAGCCTGGCGTGAGGCGAGTTAAATAGCTAGGTTCGTTACCTTGGAGTAAAGGGACATAAAATATAATACTTTTACCAATTGGTTTGGAAATTCAAAATACAATTTTTGAAGTTGTGGGAGGAGCAAGCTCTTAGAGTCACTTTAAGCAGTGAGAGAGAGTGAGGTAACTAAAAATACAATTCTTGTATACTGTTTAAACATAAATTTTGTATAATATTTGGGTGAGCAGTTGTTTTTGTTGAAGAAAAGTAACCGACGAGAAAAGAAAAAAGAGACTTGTTTTTTTTGAAATGTCATATGAATTCATACTTATTTTTCCATTTGTCATATAAATTTTATGAAATCATTAATTTGTCATATCGCTTTAATTCCATTAAGTTTTACATTCAAAAAATGGTTATCTTGGAATTTTGACCTCATTTTTCACACTACCAGAAATTATCATTTCCTACACTACCAGAAATTATCATTCCTAGATGAATGTTTACTGACAAACTAATTTTCATCATGCAAAGTAACTTTACCCGACGGAATAAAACATTTGGTTGGGCGAAAGTAGTCAACGTTTTGATTTATTTCAGAGACTTGCGCTCAATGAAAGACATTCAACAGACAAACTATGCTTTGTCGGGCAAATTTTGTTACTGACGAACCAATTTTCATCAGGCAAAATAACTTTACCTAACAAAATAAAACTTATGGTCGTCGGGCAAAAGTAGTCAACATTTTGGTTTATTTCAAAGACGCACCTGACGAAAGATGTTCGACATACTATGCATCGTCGAGCAAAATTTATGCGCCAAGGAAAACAATGGCACAGGGATATGCCACATTTTGCCCAACAGAAATAAGTTTGTTGGCACAAACAAGTACACTCGACGAAATATTTGTCTGGCTAAGTATATGAATCGTAGGGCAAAGACCCACAACGACCTGTCACAAACCATATTAACAAATTTTAGCTCAACGACTTTAGTGGCTTTGCCTACGAAGTATTCTGTCAGGCAAACTCCAGTTCATTAAAATAGGCCATGCGGCCTTCCTTTTCCTTATCCTTCTATTTTCTTCATTCTTTCCCAGCTCTTTGTGCTTTCTACTCTCTCTCACTCACACCCATCTCATGCCAATATCTCACTCTCCTACTCCCAGCTAATTTAAGGTTTTTTGTTATTTGTTATTTTTTTTGTTTAATTGTGTAATTAATTTTGCTTGTTGTAGGTTTGCGATTTGTGGGACCATGATTTTTTCAAGGTTGGAGTATGACGGATCAAAATACAAATACCTTAAAAGTCTAGTCATAGACTCAACAACTCTTATTAGACTAAGTTGCACAAACAGACCAGTGATGCCACCATTATCTTGTGTTCTGGAAAACTAGGCAAGCCTGCTACTTGTAAAAAAAAAAATTCTCTTTTTTCCTCGGCCCGTAACACTGCAACAAGCATGCAGCTTGCTTTGAATGTTATTCGGCTGCCAATTACAGCCTACTCAAGCCCAAATTTGCGCCTAATTTATTTGTGTGGCCTGCATCCAACATTAAATAATTAATGGGCCTTGACAAATTTTATTTTGCTTCTACGATCGACTTTGTTTGGTTCCGATCTATTAAATTAATTAAAAGTGACCTGCAATCTATTAATCTAATAATTAATCCAAAATTATTGACCTGAAGATCACTTTTGGACATTAACGATTCAATAATTTATTTCTGTTCTTTGAACTGTGACATATTTTCATAGTAACGAAGCTCTCACACTTGAGTTCCCGAAGAACCTCAAATGCATTACAGTTAAATCATCATCATATTGCATTCTGTGTTCTTGCAGGAACCTCTTTTTTATGAACTAAACGTTCATAAACTAAATTGAACCTGTAGTTTCAAAGTTAGTGCCTTTGAAACCCGAAGTTTTCATAAAACAATACACCCATGAAAACCCGACGTTTTTCTTGAAAACCATGTCTTAGAACTCGAATGTTCTAACTTTGATGCATATGGATGTTTCATTCCAATAAGCACCAATCACAATCTTGTTCCCTCCAATTCAATGGATTGTCGAACTGTCACAAGTTCGATTTCCCTTATTTGGATGTTCTAATAGAAACCATTTTATATGTGGGTACAAGACGTGAATCTCCATTTAACTATTAAGAAGCTGATAAACCATTGTAGCTAACAATGGCATGAAAGAGTTGAATAAGCCTCAACCATGATCTTCATTCAAAGACTTATGCCTAAAGCATTACCAACGGAAGTACCTCATGAACGAAGATTCAATGGCTCTTTGCCTCGCTCCTTTGGACTGTCTAATCATGAAGGATATTTCCCGAAGCACAACATGATTATGTCCATGAATGAGTACAATTCTAAAGTTTATAAATCAGATTGAATTTTGACTAGAGAATACTTCCTTCCTTGTTTCTAACTCGCTCCTGAAGCAACAAGTGTAGAAAGCGAAAGTTTACCAAATTCTCGAATCTAATTACTACCACAAACATATGGTAGAATTAGGGCCTGCCAAGGTGTGGCATCATTATCCTTGGCACCTCAGACCTAAAACTTCAAGAATAAGGGATAGTATTCTCGAACCTCAACCCTGCATAATCTATTTTTGTCTCGATTGAATAGATCATTGGTTATGCACCTGTTCGTGCCTCTACCAATGTTGTTGTGAAGTACCATTCTAGTAGTCGATATGTGAGACTAATTTTGCTCCACCGAACACCATTGGAAGAGCAGAATTTTGACATGGATGGCCTTGTTGGCCGAATCCCCTTAGTAAATCATTTACTTTGTGAACATTTTTCCATGTTCTTGGATTTATGTTTGGTGTTTGTTTTACTTATGGATAATCTTATTGATATTGTCCTCGAATATGAGTTAATTGAATCATGTTTCTTAATACATGTGACCGATTCAATTAAACACGTGATTAGGTATAAATGTGGGAAAATTAGTTGTTTGGATGAATGCGTACTAAGCACACTAACTTTACACCTAAATCACATCTTTAACAACAACTTCAGGTCCATCCAACCTGATTAAGAGCATTGGCATGCTCTTTGTTGTATGAATGGTACTACATTACCATTTAAGGGACCTTATATTCTCCTTGTTGTTAAGTTTTTTAAGGATATTCGAGATGACAATGATCATAAATGAAGCCACCAAAGAAAATATAGTGGAATATCTTTGCACCACCTCCAAAAATGAGCCTAAAGCTTTGATTTGGGGCCAATGAGTTGTCTCCCAACTAGGAATATACCACATGCAGCCGGTCTGGAGTCTGGTGATTGAGTAGTTTACTTGCTTTAACATGACCTTTTGGGACACTTAGGTCGAACAATGATGCTACGACGGATCTCTTTACTCGAAGTAAGGATATTGTGCCTACAAGCACACTTTGGCAAGCCTGCTCATTAGGGAAATTGATTTTCTATATCATTTCTCGCAAAGATACAAAATCAACCTTTTTCATAGTGGATTCAAGGGAATATATGTGGACTAATCCAACCAAAATGCGGACCATATAAATACTTATGGTTTTGGTTGATAAATCGGCAAAATGGTCACATGTTTTTCCACACACATTGCTGTTAAACCTCATGGCCGATTAAGGGTTCACCACCCTACTTATCCTTTAAGGTTTGGGAGACTGGATAATGCAAGAGAGTTTATATCGACGGTTTTCGATAAAGTATTGCATGTATTTTGGGTTTATAATTTAACATCGAATTCCCATGTTCACCCTAAATAGTCTCGCTTAGCGATCATAAAGCGCAATTTAAATGATTGCCTAGATTTTGGTAACTGTACCAAGTTTTCGATTTATGCCTAGGGCTATGCAATCTTGTATGCAGTTATGTTGGTTCGCCTTGAGGCCCATTGCCACCCAACCTATATGATGTTACAATTAGTTACTGGGTACAAACTTGACGATTATCGTATTTACGCATTTGGGTGTGCATTCCATGTGCCAAGTTGCGCCGCCGCAACATACCAACATGGGTCCTCAAAGAAGGATATGTATCTTTTGTAAATCATGATTCTCCTTCACACTAGTTCTCTTCGAGCCCTTGCATGCGATCTTTTACCGCTCATTTACGGGTTGTTACTTTAATGAGACAGTTTTCCAACCGTTAGGGGGAGATAAGAATGTCAACATTCATGTAGAATAACGTGAATTTGCATGGACATTGCCCACTATGTCTCATCTCGATCCCCATACCGCCTAAGTGTGATAAGCCAATGCAATGAATTCTAACTTTCAGAATGTTGCTCCAAACGTATTCCTCTGATTTAGCTGAAGTGACAAGATCATATACCAACTGTAAACATGCCTACGAGGATAGACGTACTCAACGGACGTTGGGTCAACATCCCTAGAGGGTGTGCTGATGTGAAAAATAAGTTAACACACAAATTAAACCCTCTTTTTGACAATTGTAGTATAGATGTAAGTAGGGTATCGTTCTAGGCCGGGGATTAGGAGGGATTGCTAATCTAATCTAAATTAATTTAAAAATATTAAACAAGACTCAAGGACACAAAACTAGGCTAAAAACTCTTAATAACTCGAAACACACTTAGAATGACTCAAAATAATGAAAACAATCAAATTAGACACTGGGAACTAAAATGGACGGAAATTGAATTAAAAGACTAACAACAATGAAAACTAACTAAATAATATAATTTAATAATGGGGGGTGTTTGGTTTTGATGAAAAGTAAATTAAACTTAAATAAATTACAGAATTGACAAAAACATGAAATTAAGGTGAAAGGATAGGTGACGGACTAGCTAGAGGGTTCTTCTCCACACATGACACATATGCAACCTAAATTGATTTTCAGTTGTTCTTTCAATAAATTGTAAATCTCAACGCCCCAAATTAACCGTGAATTGCACTAATTAACCTTCAGTTTTTCCACAAGTTATTGGGTTGGATGATTGCATACGACAACCCAAAACATTCCCTACAAGTTCCCTACATGAATTGCATAATAGAGATACAAGCAAGAATCATTAAGTTCTATGAAAAACATAAGCATTGACGAGGCACTCGTTACTATGATTTGCATGAAACTTATGCCAAGAATTTACTTAACGTGATTGTGACTAGCAACCTTCACTACTTGTGAATATAAGTTCATAACGATTAGGTGAAATTCACTTATATTCTAGCATCAAATTCATGCATGTAAATTAAGTATGCATCCTTAATCGACATACAAAAATAAGTTATCAATCAAGCAGTTAAGCAAATTAAATCACAACTCAGAAATCACAACTGAAGGTAATCAATTCATATTACAAATATATTCATGGCTTTGAATTAACCTCTAGCCAAAATAAATTTAGTTACACATTATTAACAAATTAAACCAAACGTAAAACATGAGTTTGAGAAGATAACACCAATAAGACCGGAGTGAAGCCCTCTGCCTCTGTGCTCCTCTTCTTCCCTGTGCTTATTTCTGCGCCTAGCAAGTCCCTGACTTGCCCTCCTTTCAATTCCTCGTGTCTCACGCTGCCAAAGGTAGCGTCCTGTCCGTTCTCCCTTGCTCTTTCTGCGTTCCTTTTTATATATCCCCTTCACGTCTGACCTCTCTGCTCCTTTATGCCGTCTCAATGCACTCCCCTCTCTTCTTTATTTTATTATTCTTTTATTTTGCCATCCCCACTTCTCTTGGCTGCCCCGTTCTTTCCTCCAGCTGCAAAGCAGCTATTTCTTTATTCTTCTCTGACCTTTCCAAAGTTGCAAGGGCAGCTTACTCCTTTCCTCTCTCACGCTGCCAAAGGCAGCTTTCTGCTCTCCCTGTCTACCCGTATGCCTTCTCCTTCCTGTTTTTTTTTCAAAGCTGCAAGGGCAGCTAAGCTCCTCCATCCCGCACTAACTCTTTCCTTTTTTTTATTTTTCTTCCAATCCGTGTCCTCCCGTAGCTGTCTCCCACTCTTCTCTCCCCGCGTCCTGCCAGTCAAGCTGCCAAAGGCAGCTTGTGACCCCTCTGCGCCTCTTTCCAATCCCCCCTCTTATATTTCCTCGCGCGCTGCTTCTCTCTGGCTTCACTTCTCTCCCCGCGCCTCCTTTTATTTTTTTATTCAATCCCATTTTCTTTTCTGACCTGTTCTCCATTTGCCAAGACAGCCCACTTCTCCTGTGTTCTCTTGCTGTCCAATCCGTGAGTCTCCACTTGTTTTCTCCTTTTGCATGTTCTGTTATAAGTGGTCCGATAATTGAGTATAGAGAAATTCCATCTGCCAATTTCTGATCAGAATCCCCAACCTAAAGCACATGCCAGCTCTCAATTAGCAAATATGATCAGATGAATATGTCGATCCCATAAGCCATCTTTAGACTAGTAATTGTTATGCGACAAAAGGTTATTAGGATTGATTGGGGAATTGAGATAAGATCTATGATATGCGAAAAAAAAATTATTAATATTAGTAATCCATACAGAATTAAGTTCACAAGTGACTCAACTCAAAGGTGAAAACACAAGGTTTTGGGCAACACAGGGCCTTAACATTTCTGTTTGAACCAACACTAACCACGAAAATAACGTAAATAGATCTCATTTGTGCTATTTTATTTTCTTTGCATAACAAATCCTATAAACACAAAAATAACGTAAATAGCTCAAAAATATAAGGAACTAACTAAGAAAAGACGGGTAAATTTGAAGTAAATATATATATAAATATGATCCTATCAAATACCCCCACACTTAACTTTTGCTAGTCCTCGAGCAAACCAAAGAAAACATGAAAAACATTAGCTTCCCTCTATGTGACCCTCATAGAATTTCATTTAAGAAAACAAATCATCAAGAACCATAGCTAGCATCAAACCAACTAATTCAAGTTCATCTTCCTAATTCAAATATTAGCAGTAATCTTTGAATCATCCTTGAAGTGTAGTGTGTGATATAGCCATGCTAATGCAATTTCAAGTTTTTATTTTTAAAATCATCATATGCAAACTAGCGACTTTCTCACGGGATATGCACTCAATCACACATGTGTTTAGTTTTAATGTGTTTCGCTCAAAGAAACAAATGTGAAATTTCTACCATAAGCTTGCATAAAGATCACTTCTCCACAGTCATAATTGCAAAACTTAAATCAAGAGGACTTTTATTGGATGTAATGAGGTTTAGGGATAGGGTTATTGAAACGATAGAATAGGAAAACACAAGTTCCAAGCTATATTGCAAGCAATTCTTTTGTTTAGATTTATAAGAACTCAATTTTTCCAGCGATTCTTCTAGCACCTCCAACCATATTCTTAAACTGAAACTTTAAAAACTTTTTATTTTCTTTTTATACAATCTTTCATTCTTTTTTTTTTTTTTTTTTTCTTTTTTTTTTCTTTTCAATCACAACTAAATACAAACATGAAATACCCCCACACTTATTCTTTTGCCAAACACCTTCAAAGTACTTCACAAACGTTTCTCATAAGACAATCTCGCATTGCTCACTAGCTTGCTTGGAAAGGTAAGGAAAAATGTTTCAGGCATAAGGGTAAACATATCTGGTGATAAGAAATAAAAGGCTCAACAAAGACGGCTCAAATTGGCAATCTAATGATATCATTTTTCTTTGGGAAACATGGTTATTTGGGCCATAGTGGTAAACCTAATGCCTCTATCATTTCCAAGTTCATGCAATCAATGACAAACATTTCGAAAGATCGTTACGCAAGTTCTAGAGATGTATCTCACATAAGTTCATCACACATGAAAGAATAGGAGTGTATGAAAAATGCACACACTTTCAATAGGCTCAAAAACTCACATAGGATATATATGGTCACTAAATTCACATATGAAGCTTTAAGTAATGCTTTAGTTTCACATCAACAAGGCTATGTGCATTTAGTTTTTCAAAGATGATCAAACATGTACAAAACTAACAAGAGAATTAGGAATTTCACAAAACACATGTTAACTAAGTTCTTGATAATCATGATTCAAATTTGATCTAATTATATCATTGGGTCGGAAACTAACAAAAATCTAATTCAAAACAATAAGGGAAACAAGACAATATTTTTGGATTTTTTTTTAAAATTTCCGATTTATTTATTTATTTATTTTTTTTTTTAAGAAAACAAAAACTAACAACACAAAAACAAATGAAATTCTAGAGATTTCTACCCCCACACTTAAACTTGACATTGTCCCCAATGTCAGAAAACACTATAATGCAAATAAAAAAAATAAAATAAAATAAAAAAATAATAAGAAACAAAATAACGCAATTGGACTGAAAACTTCCCTAATTTGCAGTAAAATCAAGCGATGACCCCCAAGCTAAAATTCTGCAATCAACTTCAAGGGTGGAAATAACCAAAAGTTCCTGCAAAGAAAAGAAATAATTCAGTTAAGTAACGCAAGAAAATTAATTAAAAAAAAATTGCAAACGAAAAATTGAAAATTACGATAAAAGATAATGAATAAAACTAATAAGTAATCATTGGTCGTGCTTGTTGACTTTCCACAGCTTTGATCTCGAACTGATTTGGAATTCTGAGCGAGGATTGCACAGTCTGCATTCTTCTCTGCTTGTTTCCTCTGCATGGCGGGCAGGCACAAGGTAGTTGTGTTGGTCTGATTCTTTCTTCAATCTTTCCAAGTGCCCACCTCTTGCTTTCTTTCTCCCTGTCCCTAGCTGAGGATGAATCAGCACGTTGTCTCCACATGCTTCGAGGTATCATTTTCACCTCCCTTACTTGTCCCCCAAGTAGATGTGGTAGACAAAACGGAAGCATAAGATGAAGAAGATGAGTACTCGAGAGCAAGGCTAGGTAAGCAATCAGGAAGGGGTTCCAGGCAGTTGGCTCCAGATCGGAAGATTTATACCAAGTGCTGGCTGATTGCTCGCTTTCTCCTTGTCGTAAAACAAAGACAAGGAGAAGGACATGGAGAAAGCATGATATGAGATACTCTTGCTTTCAACCCTTATGATATGAAATACTTTTGCTTTGAATGGGTTGTTCGCAGGAGTATCCCAAGGAATGAGGAACACAGAGTAACTTAGGAGGATTCTTTGAGAATGCATTTTCGGAGATGAAGAAGTGTTGAGAGGGTGTGTCTTTGCTGTGGAAGGCGAATGTAGATACTTTAAAGGACTTGTCTTCACAACCGGAACTATTCTCTCACGTATTGTCGGCAGCCGGTGGATGAATGAATAGTACAAATTACGCGCTTTCTGACAAAGCTGCCCGTAATTTCCGCAAAGCTGCACGTTGCATGTGACGAGTGACAACACGTCTGGACAAATTGATTTTTTTGAAATCCGGGGTTCGGCTCGTGGTTTCTGAGCAAGCCCAATTTTTGAGAAATGAAACGCCTCTTTTGAGAAAAGAATCCGGCTTTTGAGAAAGGAGCGTCCTCTTTTCAGAAAAGAATCCGGCTTTTGAGAAATGAGCCCCGACTCTTCGATTTGCGAGAGGACGCTTCATCGATTTCTGAGGAGCGCCTCTTTGATTTCTTCTTTTTATAGAGGCGTTAATTTTGTTCCACAACACACTTGAGCTCCCTCTTGTAAACACTCCCTTCTTGCACTTGTTTAATCTTGATCATTCCGACTCTCTTCTTTCTTCACCACCTCTTAAAAATGTCTGGCCCTTCTGATCGTCGTTTTGACTTGAACATTGGTGAAGAGGCAGCTCCGCCTTCACCAGACAACATATGGCGGCCAACCTTCATATCCCCTACCGGTCCTCTTACCGTGGGGGATTCGGTGATAAAAAATGACATGACCGCTGCGGTGGTGGCCCGAAACCTTGTCACTCCCAGAGATAACAGACTGCTCGCTAGACGGTCCGATGAATTGGCGGTTAAGGAGTCTTTGGCTCTTAGCGTGCAGTGTGCGGGTTCTGTATCCAACATGGCCCAACGCCTATATGCTCGAACCCGTCACGTTGAATCGTTGGTGGCTGAAATACAGAGTCTCAAAGAGGAGATTAGAGGACTCAAGCATGAAAATAAACAATTGCACAAGCTTGCACACAACTATGCCACAACCATGAAGAGGAAGATTGACCAGATGCAGGACACTGATGGTCAAATTTTACTTGATCATCGGAGGTTTGTGGGTTTGTTCCAACCGCATCTGCCTTCGTTTTCTGGGGCGGCACCGCGTAGTGAAGCTCCAACTGATCAACCTCCGATACCTCCTCCTTCCGTGGCCCCGCCGACTGCTGAAGCTTCGCCGACTACTGAAGCACCACCTGACCAATGAATGTTTATTAGTTAACACATCATTGTAAAATATTTTTACTTTTATGTTTTTTTTTTTTTTTTTTTATTTTTTTATATATGTAAATTAATGTAAAGAGACTTTGGTTAACCTTCCCCCACACTTAAACTAAATAACACAAAATCACAGAAATCAACCAAATAACACAACTAACTAAACAAAACAAAATGAAAGCAGTAAAGATAAGGGTGGAAGAATGCAAAGCTGATTGGGTTAGTGATTCCAAAGTCTCTCTTCGTTGAATGCTTGGGTTGCCTCCCAAGAAGCGCTTGATTTAACGTCTTTAGCCGGACGCATCTTTCCTTTAAATTTCCCTCGGCTCCATTTGAACCTAAAATCAAAGAAAGAAAAATAAATCAAATATCAAAAGTAAAATACACAAACACCAATATAAACATAAACAAAAACAAAAATAAAAGGATTAGCAAAGTTGCTAATCCCCGGCAACGGCGCCAAAATTTGATGTGAAAAATAAGTTAACACACAAATTAAACCCTCTTTTTGACAATTGTAGTATAGATGTAAGTAGGGTATCGTTCTAGGCCGGGGATTAGGAGGGATTGCTAATCTAATCTAAATTAATTTAAAAATATTAAACAAGACTCAAGGACACAAAACTAGGCTAAAAACTCTTAATAACTCGAAACACACTTAGAATGACTCAAAATAATGAAAACAATCAAATTAGACACTGGGAACTAAAATGGACGGAAATTGAATTAAAAGACTAACAACAATGAAAACTAACTAAATAATATAATTTAATAATGGGGGGTGTTTGGTTTTGATGAAAAGTAAATTAAACTTAAATAAATTACAGAATTGACAAAAACATGAAATTAAGGTGAAAGGATAGGTGACGGACTAGCTAGAGGGTTCTTCTCCACACATGACACATATGCAACCTAAATTGATTTTCAGTTGTTCTTTCAATAAATTGTAAATCTCAACGCCCCAAATTAACCGTGAATTGCACTAATTAACCTTCAGTTTTTCCACAAGTTATTGGGTTGGATGATTGCATACGACAACCCAAAACATTCCCTACAAGTTCCCTACATGAATTGCATAATAGAGATACAAGCAAGAATCATTAAGTTCTATGAAAAACATAAGCATTGACGAGGCACTCGTTACTATGATTTGCATGAAACTTATGCCAAGAATTTACTTAACGTGATTGTGACTAGCAACCTTCACTACTTGTGAATATAAGTTCATAACGATTAGGTGAAATTCACTTATATTCTAGCATCAAATTCATGCATGTAAATTAAGTATGCATCCTTAATCGACATACAAAAATAAGTTATCAATCAAGCAGTTAAGCAAATTAAATCACAACTCAGAAATCACAACTGAAGGTAATCAATTCATATTACAAATATATTCATGGCTTTGAATTAACCTCTAGCCAAAATAAATTTAGTTACACATTATTAACAAATTAAACCAAACGTAAAACATGAGTTTGAGAAGATAACACCAATAAGACCGGAGTGAAGCCCTCTGCCTCTGTGCTCCTCTTCTTCCCTGTGCTTATTTCTGCGCCTAGCAAGTCCCTGACTTGCCCTCCTTTCAATTCCTCGTGTCTCACGCTGCCAAAGGTAGCGTCCTGTCCGTTCTCCCTTGCTCTTTCTGCGTTCCTTTTTATATATCCCCTTCACGTCTGACCTCTCTGCTCCTTTATGCCGTCTCAATGCACTCCCCTCTCTTCTTTATTTTATTATTCTTTTATTTTGCCATCCCCACTTCTCTTGGCTGCCCCGTTCTTTCCTCCAGCTGCAAAGCAGCTATTTCTTTATTCTTCTCTGACCTTTCCAAAGTTGCAAGGGCAGCTTACTCCTTTCCTCTCTCACGCTGCCAAAGGCAGCTTTCTGCTCTCCCTGTCTACCCGTATGCCTTCTCCTTCCTGTTTTTTTTTCAAAGCTGCAAGGGCAGCTAAGCTCCTCCATCCCGCACTAACTCTTTCCTTTTTTTTATTTTTCTTCCAATCCGTGTCCTCCCGTAGCTGTCTCCCACTCTTCTCTCCCCGCGTCCTGCCAGTCAAGCTGCCAAAGGCAGCTTGTGACCCCTCTGCGCCTCTTTCCAATCCCCCCTCTTATATTTCCTCGCGCGCTGCTTCTCTCTGGCTTCACTTCTCTCCCCGCGCCTCCTTTTATTTTTTTATTCAATCCCATTTTCTTTTCTGACCTGTTCTCCATTTGCCAAGACAGCCCACTTCTCCTGTGTTCTCTTGCTGTCCAATCCGTGAGTCTCCACTTGTTTTCTCCTTTTGCATGTTCTGTTATAAGTGGTCCGATAATTGAGTATAGAGAAATTCCATCTGCCAATTTCTGATCAGAATCCCCAACCTAAAGCACATGCCAGCTCTCAATTAGCAAATATGATCAGATGAATATGTCGATCCCATAAGCCATCTTTAGACTAGTAATTGTTATGCGACAAAAGGTTATTAGGATTGATTGGGGAATTGAGATAAGATCTATGATATGCGAAAAAAAAATTATTAATATTAGTAATCCATACAGAATTAAGTTCACAAGTGACTCAACTCAAAGGTGAAAACACAAGGTTTTGGGCAACACAGGGCCTTAACATTTCTGTTTGAACCAACACTAACCACGAAAATAACGTAAATAGATCTCATTTGTGCTATTTTATTTTCTTTGCATAACAAATCCTATAAACACAAAAATAACGTAAATAGCTCAAAAATATAAGGAACTAACTAAGAAAAGACGGGTAAATTTGAAGTAAATATATATATAAATATGATCCGATCATGTGCCACCCCTGTTGGACGGTTTGGACATCCCTGTTGGATGGTCTTGTATACAGGCAGATAGCCAATCAATCTGTCTTGGCTTGGAGCACGACATATCATTCAGTTCGTAGGATTTACTTTCCTAAAAGAGGAAGACACAACACAACAATGAATCTATACTCGATCGCTGTCTCAAATCATTTTCCATCTCATGAGATTAATTCGGATTACTCCCAAGACTTGAAGTTCTTGGTCTAGTATACTAGTTTGGATTAGCTAAATGGAATTGAAATGAGATTACCATCGATGATGTTTTCACTTATATGGTAGCTACTAACATAAATGAAAAGCAATGATATCGAACGGTGTTCCGTTGATTAAGTGACAACGTAGAATTGATTAGACAACCGAAATTACAATCAAAGTCAAATTCCTTACCAAAGTGTGTTTGGACCTATTATTCCTACATTGCCTAAGGTAACCTTCTTATGTTACAAATGGGAAAGGAAGCGTTATAAGATCAATAAAATAGTGTGATATGATGCACGCCTTACAGCATAAAGTTTCTCTCAAACGTCCTGTGATTGATAACAGCATTATGAAATGTGGTTAGTGTTTTCTCCATTGGGATATAAATATGGAGATTTACCTGTAAGTTCTGGAAAAATTACATAGACTGGTTCAAATACTTCCAAAGCATAGAACACCCTCTTAACTTGTTTGAGGCGTTCACTTACAATCTGATCGATGTGGTATACCTGTCTAAGTGATTATTTGATCAGTCAAGGATGAATTATGCCCTTATGTATTAAAACTATGAAGTCTTATTCCGAATTGCTAGAGTTACAATTTATATCGTTGACACGAATCTCAATAAAACTTCGGAAGAGCTTGAGAAAACTGCCTCGCACCTGAAGATGGAATTTGAGATGAAAGATCTTAGGAAAACTCGTTTATGCTTTGACCTAAAGTTCAAGCATTGTTCTGACGATATATTGGTCTACCAGTCGAATTACACTCCGAAGGTGTTACCTTTGATTGTCCATACGTTATATGCAAATGAAACCCTAAAGAGGTTATGGAATTCGAAATTCCAAATCTAAAGTTCAACTTTGCGCTTCATTGTACTTAGCTCATTGTATTTAGACAAGACATCTCCATTGCTGTTGATATGTTAGTAAAGATGCAGCACTGCGCCTACACGCAACCACTGAATTGGTATTAAAGACGTATCCTGAAGGTACTACGAGGGCAAATCCTAACGCATCTCAGCGGAACTAACCCCCTATGATCCTCCAAATGATGTTTGCCTTGTTTGTTATGCTGACGCTGGTTGCTTATCAAACCCTCACAAGGCAAAATCCCCAAATGGTTATATCTTTACCGTTAAGGGATATCGTAATATCTTGGAGGTCCACGATCTGACCTTAGTTGCGAAATCTTTGAACCGTTCCAAGATTCACCTTACTTACTACGCCACAAGTGAGACATGGTTAGGAGTTCTTTGTTGAGCATATTTGAAATACTTGTTGTGTTTTCATCCATCGTTGAGTCCCAACAACGATCTATGAAGATTATGCCACATGTATGCACCTGACCAAGACATGATACATCAACAAAGTCAACGCCAAGACATATTGCGTCTACATCAGCAAAGCATCAGGAGATTGAAGTCATGCAAGCCGATCCCAGACAACCTTGCCAACCTCTACATGACGTCACTACCGAAGTCAATCTTCCAGAAGCTTGTCCGAGGAATTGGTATGCCTAACTATCATATGCAATGCTTATAGTTCTCATTTGGAAGTTATGTCAAACTCAGGGGGAAGATCTAGAAGTATACTCACTTGATCTTAATGTACTCTTTTTCCCTACGATTAAGAGTATTTTTCCCACTAGATTTTTGCTACCTAACTAGGTTTTAATGAGGCACTGATCCTGGGCTGATCATACCCTTGTGAGCTCTTCTACTTGCGTCCAAAAGATGTATAGTTTTAACTTAATGCAACTTCTCACTTTTTTCCTTAGTCTATGGGGTTTTCTCCCACCTTGGGTTTTACCATAGCGAGGTTTTGTGAGTTTTACTTTTTATGCATTTTTCCGTTGATTTGAGACTCACATTTGCTCATTGTGCCAAAGACTTCATCAACTGTACTTCATCACTAAAGACCTGATGCGACATTTACTTGAGTATTTACACACTCAATGAGGAGTGTTGCAGTCTTATGGGATTAGAAATGTGATTGTGTAAATCCTAGTGATATGGTAATGTATCTTATATTCCTGTTAGGAGTAGATTACTTATTAAATGTTGTAATCCTTAAGGGTAAGGAATTAACCTTCCCTACTACTATAAATAATGGCACAATGGGATGGAATAACACACACCTCACAATTACATATCTCTCTCTTCTTCTCTTTATGCCGCACCTTCAATCTATATGGCCTTCATAATTGTTCAGTAAATTATGGCTACCACAATATATATATATATATATATATATATATATATATATATATTAGTGCCGTTTTTAGACCTATATATTAAAAGTTGTGTTATTCACACATCTTTTTTTACCTTTCACATGCCTTTTTTAATTTGTCACTTTCGGAACAAATGAACTTAATAGTAAAGAAAGTTAAGGTTCCACCATAAATCAATTGGCTATATGGGAAGTAGTTCAACCTCTTATAAGCCATTGCAAGATTTCTCATTTTACCAATGTGAGAATCTTTTACCTTCACATTCTCACACATCCCCTCATGTGTGACGAATTTCAAGCCAAGCACGTGGACAACACAAATTTGGTGATGTGAAATATGTGTGGCTATTGGGCTTTCACATGTGGGCCATTCTGATACCATGAAGAAGTTGGAGTTCCCCCATAAAACCAATTGCCTATACGAGGAGTAGCTCAACCTCTTATAAGCCTTTGCAAGGTATCTCCTTTCACTAATGTGGAACTCTTTTACCTTTGCATTCTCACAACTATGATCAAATAACATAATAATTAACAAGACTTGTGTGGAAGATAAAAAAGAAATAGCACCACTCTACATTAATTGAGTAAATGCAAAACACTATGAATAGAAAACAGTGGTTATAAATTATGGCCAAGAATTGGTTGACTTTTTATCTCTACGTTGTCCAAACATGTGAGAGATTTTTCCTTGCGCCCGTAACAAAATTAATACACCACGTGTTATTTTATAAGTGGAGAAAAATTCTATTTTTTACGTTATTGATTTTTTAGCACAAGAATCTCACTACTTGTATAAAAACATGTGATGTATCATCCCAGATTCCGGGCACATTGAAGAATATCTCCTAACATGCATCCTTATAAAAGTCGTGCCATAGTTCCAATAGTAAATAATGAAATAAAAGTCATGTCATTTATTATTTTTTGCAATAGCCTTGTAACATAATTTTGATACTACTTTACTTTCTAGAACTCCAATTTCACGACCTTACACTTTAAAATTCAATATCCGACTCATTTATCATTTTAGTCATATATATTAAAATTTTTGTTAAGTACCTAATGTAGCATGAGTTGGACCCATTTACTTGCTGGCATGTTTGCCATGTTAGCTTAGAAAATGTATCAATATTTAAAAAAGAGTAATGCGAGGAAGACCATCTATTCGAATTATATTTTGTAAACCATATGACATGGTTGTTAATGATTTGATTATTACTTAAGTATTGATTAACTTGCTCATTTTCTACTGATGACATGTCACATGATTTATAAATATGGTTTAAAAAGTTGGTCTATCTAGCATTACTCTTTAAAAAATGTTAAAAATAAAATAAAATAAAATTCAACTGAGAAAATAAAAAATGGAAAATGGTGGCATGTAGGGGTTTTGGTTTGGAAGTTGAACCAAAGTGGGTAGTCTGAAAACCGACCCATTCAGAAAGGAAAAAAAACGAAAACCAAATTGATTATTATTATTATTATTTTTGGAAACTGGAAATATATTACCAAGGCAAGAAGCCGTACAACTACAGGGAAAGCCTACTCAGAGGCCAACAAACAGAAAACAACACAAACAAATAGCGAAGAGGTAGGAGAAATACACTAGAACTAAGTTCGAGCGTCACCCCATCAACTGCTACCAAACATCAAGGGGGACAAGGTAAACCATCTTTATTAAGTATATGAACTAAAAAAGATGGAGGTCTACTAACCCAAGTGAAGTTGCACATCTCTGTGGTGATGCGCAACTTCAAGAAATCCACCGCCATATTGGCTGATCTTGGAACCCAAGACCAGCGACAGTCCTGGCAAGACTCCCCATACTGTTTAACAATCGTTAAAGTAGGGAAGGCTTCCTAACTGCCAACATCCAACGAACTTGACAAAGATAAAATCATGTCCTTTGAGTCAAATTCAAAGATTACCAGACGATGGCCCAAAGTATCAGCAAGTTGACACCCTCGCAACAAAGCCAAGGCTTCAGTCGCATACCTCGCGGCAACGACAAACTGACTTGTCGGTCTCCGAATCACAATGCCCACAAAACCATTCCGGAAAGAGGAAGACCAGCTAGCATCCACATTGACCTTAAAGAAGGAAAATGGAGGGAAGGAAGAAGAAGAAGCATCAGTAACTCCGAGGAATACAGAAGCCGAATTTGATATGGCAAGAAGAACCTGTGTTGGGTTAATAGGACATCGATTAAACAAAAATTGGCACCTAGCTTTCCAAATATGCCAACAAATAAAGGCAATATGAGAAAGTTAAAAACAGTGCTCCTTCTTCGAACCCAACCTCCAAGTCGCAATGGATTGGAACCAATCAAGCCATGAAGAAATCATGGGTCTATCCACTTAAGGTATCGATTTTTTGGTTTACCGAAATGGTATCGATTTTTTGGGTCAGTATCGATACATCAACCAAATTTTGTTAGACTTCTGATTTTAAGTTGCGTTTCAACCCAATTGCAAAAGCTTGACCAAATTATTATTATTTTTTTCTCCTTACTCCAGAAATGTTTCACATGTCCAAATAATTAGACTTTAGAATCCAGGCGATTGATTAAAATCCAATTAGTAATAGTATGTTTAGACCTTAATTCAATTTCACATCAAACCTACATTGAAAACCCTAAGAGAAGACAGAGAATATGGGGAGCGTTGATACGATTCAAAACGAAACCTTAATTTTGATTCAAAATTCCCAAATTAAACCTAATTACAATTTCAAATGCCCAAATTGAAACCCTAATTCTATTTCATAATCCCCAAATCGAAAACCTAATTTTGTGAAACTTCAAAACCCTAATCCCAATTTCAGAATCCCAAAACTCTAATTAAATTTTACTATTTAGGGTAAAATTTCTTACCTTCAGCACTGTAGCTAGCTGTCGAAATAGATAGAAAAAGAAGGCGTCGCGTCGATGATGTGGCTGGGTGTGTTGTGTGGTCAAAGAAGGAGATATAGAGAAGGCATCACGTCAAATCTGAAACTCAAAAGAACGTCGAAGAGGAGTCAAGAAAGAGGGGGTGGAGTCATCAAGGACGAAGAGAGAGACTAAACATATGAGAACTAAGGTGAGGTCGAGAGAGAGAGAGAGATGAGTTTAATTGAATGGTGGAGATTAAATCTCAACCAATCCTATGGCTATAATATTTATAATCTTATATATTTTATATTTTAATTAAAATTATTATACATATGATATATTTTTTAATTCGGTTTTGGTTCGGTATTACTGAACTAACATATGTGTGATACCGATACTCATACCAAATTTTGTTTCAGTTACCAAAGTTTTAGGTATTAACGGTTCAATATTTTTTTTATTCTGTTTCGATATGGATCGATTGGTTTTATATTTTTTTGGATTTTTTCAGCCTTAGTGAAGTGGTTTTGGTGGTCCGATGGTTGCGGCGTTGGAAAGAGAGAGAGAAAAGGGAAGAAGATGAGATAAAGTAATATTTCTTCCTTTTATTCTTTTAATGTTGTAGGGATTCTCTCACAAAACTCTCAAATGTCTTTTTCATTTTCTGGCGAGATCTTATCAGGATTCCTGAGCGATGTTGGCTTTGCACTCGACAGACTAAGCGTCAATATCCTTGAGCCAGTAGGGGGCCGAGTCGATCAACCGCCTTGAGCCAAGTATTAAAGAGATTGGTCGATGGGCCCAACACCTCATGCTTGCGGCCATTGACGGGCGATGGCAAATAGCTTGACTATTCGATTAGACTTCGGCGAAGTGGGTGGGTGAGATTATGGAGGTTTTTAAATTCTCAAATATTAAATGCATTAACATTGTGGTAATGTTGTGTGGATGGGAAGCTGATGTGGCAATGTTGTGGCAAACATGTTAGCAAGGGAGTCGGCCTAACTCATGTCACATTAGATATTTAATAGGATTTTTATCAGATTTGACGGATTATGGAAAAAAGAGTTGAATATTGAGTTTTAGAGTGCAAAGTGACGAAATTTGAGTTTCAGAAGACAAAGTGAGATCAAAGTTGAGTTACATGGGTGTTTGGGCCCAAAATATTATTTTGAGCCAAGCTTAGAGTCATTCTCGTCCCAGTGGCATTCATCTAGAATCTTGTTATGGGCCGTCCAGCTAAGGTAGGCCAAATCCTATTACGAAGAGGTTTGGTTTGAATAAGGGTGAAGTAGTCAACTCCTAGTGCAGCAAGGAGTCTTAAAGCTGAAGATGCTTAGGATCAGGAGATGAAACTGGTTTGTTATGGAATTTGTTTCAAAGTCCTATTGGAGCTAGAACTAGCCGAAGCATAATCAGATTGGGTTAAAGAGTTCTAATCCGAGTACATTTTGTAGTTCGGCAATGATGGGGTTTTGCTGCTATAAATAGAGCAGAAAGTGCATCATTCAAGGCCCTCCAATTCAATACACAAATTGTCCTGCACAAAGCTTCTCAACACCCTTTGAGACTTTATCCTCTTCCCTTTTTTTCCTGCGAACACATCTTCAGTTTGGATAAACAGCACTATGAAGGCAACCAGCGACATCTTCAGTTTGGATAAATAGCATTGGAGCCATAAATAGCACTATGAAGGCATCCAAGTCTCAATCAACAATGATTTCCGAGTCCTTGTTGGTAGAGGTCATCTCATCAGCTTTCTCGACGAAGTGAGGTGTTATAGGTTACTAGGCTCGGCACGTTGAACGCCAAGTTGTTTTATGATTGGATATCCACAAGTACACTTTAGAGTTCAGCATTCCGACGGCTGAATCACATTTACCATCAAGACATACATCTCTGTCGAGTATTTGTGTTCATATAGTCTAGTGCTAGTTTGGTGTGCTTATACTTTCACGAATATAATCATCGTGACTGAACCCAATGCCAACGATTTGTGAACTTTGTAGAACTAGCAGCCTTGTCTTTAGGCTTTAGAACCTGAATGCCGAGAAGTGTTCCTTCCTCAGCCGTAGTCGCAAGATCGAGAAGTCAGCAGTGCGCTCAATGCGACATCAACATATTTTACTCTCCAGCCGAGCTCGACTATTGAGTTGGCATGCCCCACACATAACCAAATGATGTAGTTAGCTCATTAATTACTCGGCCTGCGCGCCACATAGACTTGGTAGTTTTTAGGGTCAACAATGGGATATTACAAAAATTAAACCTTTGTGTCTAATGATCCCATAATGTTTTTTGGGGTGTGAGTATATATCCAAAGTAATTAACTCTATTCGAATACAAAAAAAAAATAAAAAATTACAAGGGTTTTTTAAAGTAATAATGTACTTTGTGACAAGTAGAGGACACTATGTCACTTCATGTTTTTGACACAATATTTTATAATATTGACATAGAATTGATGTTAAATTGTGAGGTGACAAAAAGTCCATAAAGATTCTCACATTTGAGAAAGTACCACAAACACATAGAAATTCAAATTCCTTGATATTATAAAAGCTTTCATCTTTCTTTGTGTTTGTCCCACAATTAATGGGGGCAGTTGGTGGGATTTGGCCCAAAAGAAAATCTTCATAAACTTTTGCAAAACCAAAGATATTACGCACATAAATAACATATTTTCTCGAACCATCACAATTAACATTCTCAACTTGGTAAATGAAATTAAGACCAAATAATTTCTTCCCAAAACTAACGTGTGCATCAAATTCACATTACTTATTTTGAAAAAAGAAAAGAAAAAGAAATAGACAAAGATGACCTACTTTTTTAATTTTGGGACAGAAATAGGACAAAATCAATCATACAAAAGTCATGCACATCATGCACAAAATTGAAATAACTAAAATGCCCACGTATAAATACGAAAAATTCTTAGCTCATTGCATCACTTTACATCATTTTTCTGATTTGGAATCGAGGAAGTCGAGAGATAGTGTGAGCTCTGAGTTTCTAGGTTGAGCTCAAATATGTGAGCATACCATGTGCATGTCGTGCACATACAGTGTATGAGTAAGCTTAATACGAAGAAAGCGAACGAGTTCGCGAACCAATTTCGTCCATATCCTTCTCTCTTCTTCTTTCCACTCTGATTTTTCTCTTTTCCCTCAAATTTCCTCCTTCTCTCTTCTTCTTTCCACTCGACATGAACATAAACTGGAGGAGGTGTGCGGGGGCAGGGTTGCCTCTGCCTGATAGGATGATTTGAATAAATTGGACGAATTGGTTTGTGAAGTGGAGTGAGGAAATATCCACTTGTTCATAGAGGAGAGGGAGGTGGGGCTGAAAATATATCCAGCTTGAAAATAAAATACTTCAAAAACAAAAAACAAAAGAAAAAAACACCAACCTTTGGTGAGATTATTGCCTGCCTGCTATTGGGTCTTTGGATTTTGGCTCCGAGGAGATAATAGATCGAGAGAGAGAATGAACAGAGAAAGACGAGAGAGAGAGTAGAGAGAGAAATCAGAAAATGGGAGGAACTAACATATTTATATACAAAGGTAATTAGATTATTTTAATGTGTAAGAAAAATCTTGTTTATGTCATATTGTTATGCATGCCATGTACATTCCATATGCATATTCAAAAAATCCTACTTCTGTCATTTTTGTCTATTTCCAAAAAAAAATCACATTACTTATTTTCAACTAACGTGGAGACTAAATCCAAATTATTTTTCCGAATATGGAAAGGGACATGAAAACAAACAGAAAGAGAAAAAATTGGTGGAACCGTGGAAGCCACCAAAAAAAATATGAGAAGAAGATGACATGCAACTCCTACTAAACCCTAATAATAGGGCAGTTAGTCGTTTAGTTTGATACGAGGAAGAGATTGTCCCCATTCCTCTAAGAAATGATCTTTTTTTTTTGTGTGCGATGGTAAACAATATATACAACATATTTTCTAATATTAGTTGATAAATTTACATTAATTTTAGGGAAGTGTTATTGACACTCTAAAAATCTCATTGTACACTCCTCACAAGTAAAGAAAGTTTGGAGTGTAGAATGAGATTTTTGGAGTGCTAATAACAATTCCTTAATTTTAAGGTAAGTGTTAACAACTAAAATGTAATACAATATAAGTAGATTAGAATTGTTTGAAAGTCTTTTTAAAACAATTTAAAACGCTTATTTCAGCTCTTAAAAAACACTGCTAATTGATAGAAAAGGTGAAAAATATTTTTGAGTTCAAAAAAGTACACAAAATATTTTTTCAAAAAAAAAAAAAACTTAAATTCTATTAAAATTCTTAATGTGCTTCTAATTGGAAAGCTTAGCGCTTATACGTAAATGTATATTTTAAAGAAGTATTTTCAAACCGGCCATATGGTACCATGTAGTAGAGTTACGACCACCCTAAAATTTTATCAATTGCCGCTCATTGAATTTTATTTTTATTTTTCATCAAATGATAGATTTGTTAGATTAATTAAATATTATATTAGAAAGCAGACAGAGTTCGAACTTATGCTGTGGTAAAAGGACAATACTCACTGAATTAAATACAAACCTATCACCAGTCTATACACCTCTTTGTTTTCAGATTTTGCACTCACTCAGAGTCACAATCTTATATCCCACCGATCTTATAATACCCAACTCATATTGTTTCTTGTTCACTCTCATGCACTCGCATTGTCTTGAGCCCCTGCATGGCCTACACGTGTCCCAATCGACATCAACAAAGTAAAGTGAGTGAGCCTAGGGCAGTTGAAGCAATAAGGTAGTCGACAATGCTGGTGGAGTGTGAGTGTTACTTATGGACCCATCAACTTTCAGTACATGGTACATTTTCCTCGATAAATGTTAAATCTGCAGGCTCTCATTGCTCAAATTTGGTTGTGGTCTTGGTATGTATGTACTTATTTTCTTACATATATGTCAATAAAGCCACAATAAGAACAGTGAATTTCAAAACAACCGGTCTGCTTTTTAGAAACTTTTCTATAGCGTGGGTAACTGAAGTATTTAAAATGGAGGATATGTGGTTGATGTTGATACTATCAATCATTTGACTTTACAATTGAATGTGTCCTTCAATTATCTGTCGAGGACGAAGAATCAGTTTGCTGATATAAGTTTGACTACATTTTAAGGTATTCTTATGTTGTTGATAGAAAAAATTGTTTGACTTTACAATTATGGTGATGTGTCGATACACTTGACTACACTTTAGAGGTACGATTTTAACGGTGCATTTTGGTATTTTCTATATAGGTCTGAAAATTTTCACAAATTTTAGCATAATAATCTAACTCTTCTCAGTTGTTCACCATTTATGTTGCTAAATTTTGCAGATTTCACAGAAGATAAAAGCACCTCTGTTGTAGTAGGAAAGGGTGGTGTCAATGTTGATGCAGGCAAAGGAAAGCCCGGAGGCACCCATGTCGATATTGGGAAGGGTACTGGAGTGCATGTGGACGCTGGAAAGGGAAAGCCTGGAGGCACCAATGTAAACGTCGGGAAGGGCGGTGTGCACGTGGAAGCTGGAAAAGGAAAGCCAAGCGGCGGCACTAACGTAAACGTAGGAGGCAAAGGCGGTGTTGGGTTGAACGCTGGCAAGCCCGGTAAGAGAACCAATGTTGGTGCTGGCAAAGGAGGAGTGTCAGGTCACAAGGGCAAGCTCGTGTATGTTGGAGTTAAACCAGGACCAAACCCTTTTGACTACAGGTATGCAGCCACCGAAACCCAACTCCATCAAGACCCAAACGTCGCTATTTTTTTCTTGGAGAAAGATATGCAACGTGGAACAACAATGAACTTGCACTTCACTACAAATTCAAACACAGCAACTTTCGTGTCACGCGAAACCGCCGAATCCATCCCATTTTCGTCCAACAAGCTGCCAGAAATCTTAAACCAATTTTCAGTGAAACCGGGGTCTGTAGAATCAGATATAATCAAGTAAACAATTCAAGAATGTGAAAATCCAGGCATTAGAGGAGAGGATAAATATTGTCCTACCTCTTTAGAGTCCATGATTGACTTCAGCACTTCCAAGCTTGGAGGAGGAAATATTCGAGCAATTTCGACAGAAGCCGGAAAGGGAGCTACATTACAGAAGTACACAATAGCTTCTGGAGTGAAGAAGTTGGCGGCGGATAAATCCGTCGTGTGTTACAAGCAGAACTATGCCTACGCTGTTTTTTACTGCCATGCAACAAAAACAACAACAGCATATGTGGTGCCCCTGAAAGGTGCCATTGGGGTGAATGTTAAAGCAGTAGCAGTCTGCCATACAGACACATCAGAGTGGAACCCTAAGCATTTGGCCTTCCAAGTGCTGAAAGTTAAGCCAGGAACGGTTCCGGTCAGCCATTTCCTTCCCAGTGATCATGTTGTCTGGGTTCTCAACCAGAAATCTATATGATTTGATTGATCAACCCATCAGTTCTACATATGATGATGTGATCAGCTGAATTAGCATAGTTTGGACTGTCGATTACTTCTTCTTGTCACTATGTATTTCAGCCTATACATACTCATAAATGAAAGCATGCTATCTTGTGGGCTTGGCAATTTTTCACACTACATGTTAACCCCACTCGAAACGATACGAAAATAATAGGTTTCGGGTTAACACATTAACTAATCAGGTTGTTACTGAGTCACATATTAAAAACCGTTAATAACCAGTCATGACCAAGTTTACATGCGGATAATCCATTTTCATCCATTAAGAAAAAAGTTATCTTGATAATTTTAAGGGAACTTTAACGAAAAGCTCCTGGTACAGTTTACTTTAACGAAAAACTACAATTTTACACTAAAAAATCAATCATGGTACTATTCACTTTACCCTTTATACAAAAAAAACTTACTACAAACTACAATACCATAGTATTTATATAGTATATTAAATATGTATTACTATATTATTATTCTTTATTTTTTTTTAACAAAACTGTATTATTATTCTTTAATAAGTTAAAAAAAATTAAAGTTAAAATTTCATTTATTTATTTTTATTATAAGAGTTTCTTACTACCATTAGTGCTATTACTTTTACTTGGCCTGTTGTGACTCCAAATCAACTAGTAAGTGTAGTATACAGGGTTATTAGGCAGAGTCGCAGCCTGCCAGTGTTAGAGTTCATCTAAAATAGTTTTTACGTACTCTCTCTCTCTCTCGTACTCATAAATGTTTTATCCTCTTAATTTTTTTTTTGACAAACTATTTTATATAAACTAAGGAGGAAGGGTGAGCTTAGCCTCACAACGAGCTAGTAATAATGTGGTTTAAATTCACTTTTGCCAAGAATCGAACCTAGGTCTTCTCACTTACAAGTGAAGAGGAATACTACTAGATTATAGTACTAAGTGACTTATCCTCTTAATCTTAAGTGAGAATAAAACATTCTAAAGCACATTAAAAACATCAAAACACATTAAAAATATATAATAATTAATTTACTAGTTTGAAAAAAAAAAATACACAAACGCTCATGATCATCCTCTATAGAACTGGGTTCGATTGGCAAACCATGTCAAATTCCTTGTGCCACTTGCCAGCCACATATACATAATTACTAAAAATCAGTTATCGCTAGCCAACCGTCTTCTTGCGGTTGCCAAAAATTGGTTCAACCAAATTTATTGGCTGGTTCGGTTGGTAAATGGCACAACCAGTGGTTTCCACTTCTTCCTCGCTATCTTCCAGTTCCAAGGGCTCAATTTGATTTTTAGATTAGGGTGCTTGTTTGGTTGCATTGTGTGGTTCATTTTGGTTCATTTTGGGTTAATCCATGTTGTGCACTAGCGGTTGATTGGCTAGACTCCATCATCCTAAACATAAGCAACGCATATACATTCAAAATCATATATATGTACGCGTATATAAAGTATCAATAATCATCATGATATCAATTTTGTTAACAATATTTTCTATATTTATTATGGCATGAATCATATACATATACTTATATTTTTTTTAAACCCTAAAACTAAAGAGCCATTTATTTTCTAAACCATAAAACTGAGGAGTCAAGCATGTAAAAAATACCTAAAATATCTAAATACCAAAATATATATATATATATATATGTAGGTATGGCATACCGCCGCATACAAAATCAATTACCAAAGTCATGCCATTAATTGTCGGTTCATTAAAATGCCAACCGATTATGAAAAAATGCCAAAACTATACCATACCATTATGAGCCGACCGGTATGGTTTGGTCGGTAAATCGGTTTATGGCAAAATTTCTCACCCCTAATCCTCTACACTTTAATGATAAGTACATCGTCGTTTGAATTTTTAAAACCCTCGTGAATAGTTTGTTTATAGGAGTTCAAAATAAATAAAAATTCATAAATAAAAATTCATAATAATAATGTAAAAGTGTGAAAATGTGAAAGAATATACAATCAGTCGTAATGATAAGCTTTACAAATTTCATAAAAGGGATTACTCTGAAATTTGACACCATAATCCATAAACCTTAAATTTATCTTTAATTGTCAATTGTCATTTACGCTTTATTCTTCTCACCTGATTTCCATTTTTAGATTTTCTTTTTTGAAAACATAATCTTTTTGAGGATGCAAAAAAATGAACGGTTCAAATCGTTGACATCATGTTCCAATGTTTAAGGTTAACTGAAATATAAGTTGAGGTTATATTGTTTCTATAGACTTTATAAACTTCGAGCAATATTTTCATTGACGGTAAGAATATGAACATTGTGGAGACAAAAATAATCAAGAAAACTATGGAGGTGACACGTGGACTTTTGGGTGAAAAGAACAAAATTACTCTTGATGCACACTGGGATTCTCATGCGCATGCAACGGACAATAATGGCTCAATCAAGGAAGAGTCATGAAAATGGTATTTATTCAAATCCCTCTCATCATTCCTCATCAAATCCTTATTCAAAAGGTAATTCCCAATTTTCCCTTTTAGTTTAGGTTTAATTGCCATGTTAATTGCAAGATATTATTTCACATAATATCTTGCAATTATTCTCCGATTACACCATATATAGCCAGCCACTCCCTTATAAATAGCTCTATTCTCCCACTAAAAAGTTAAGCCATTTGCTACCTACAAACTCCAAAACACATTATTTTCAAAGTTCTAACTTTGGCATCGGAGATTCTTCGGCCAAAGCCCCCTCATTCATCGTGGGCATGTAAGGCTTTTGGCCTTAATATTAGGTGGTATTATTTTGCAAGTGCATTTTCGTCAAAGGAGAAGACGGCGGAAATTTGCATCCACAAATTGGTGCTTTCATTGAGAGTTTGATTCACACACTCAAAGAAGACTCGCATTCAAAGTTTCTCATTTATTGTTCATTTATAAATTTTTCTTAAGTTCTTATTCCTAGAATATTTTAATTCTTGGAATAGGCGTAGGAGAAAAATACAATGGCGGGAAATTCAAAAACCACAACGAACGGAACTTCCTACATTCAGATCCAGATCAAATGATGGAGGATGAGGCGTAGCCCCACCACGACAATCCACGAGGCTTAACGCAATGGTAAAAGGATCAACTTTGCCACCACAAAGCACCACCACCATGGCAGCCACGGGGACCATCGTGGCAGTAGAGAGTGGGCCAGTTCTATGGCAGCAAATCCACGGTGAGCAGGGAACAGTAAGGCAGCCACTATTCAGCAACAGGCCCAGGCACCAGAGGTAACCCAAATTGTTGCCCTAGTAGCACAGACCCAAGCCATGCACACCTCCACTCAGAGCACGGTCCAAGATGTCCAAGCCTAGAGCTTACAGCCCTAAGGCCAGCGCGAGCCTAGCGTGTTCCCGAGCCAAGCCCAGGCCCAACGCCCACGTGCACCGCACATGGCCCAGCCTACTTTCGTGGCCTACCTAGTAATTCAAACCGGTCCAAGATCGGTTCAACCGTCATCTCTTCAAATTTCTAGACCAACGATTGAACCGAAAGTATTTTCACCCTATTTCTCTGTAGATTTGATATATCCCAACTCAAATCTTGAGCCTAGAGTCCATTACACTTCCACTACTCAAGGAGATGCATATTGTCCAAGCTCTTCCAACCCAAATAACGAACAACACTTGTCTCGACAAGTTATAGAGTTGACAAGCGCCCTCACGCAACAGACAATCTTAGTGAATCAGCTCTTGCAGCGTGCCCCAGACGAGATATCCTGAAGTAGGACAAGGGAAGACGACAAACCTCTTCAGTACCGTCTTGGCAAGTAGCCGCTCGACCAGTCACGAACCGAGCATTCTGGCAGTGTACACTTCCGACTGGGCCCCCGAGATAGTGTATACTCTCGTCTTAGCACACGCAGGAACGTGCACTCTAGGTTAGGCCCACAGATGAGCATACATTCACGGTTGGAGCCACACTTCAATAATTAACATGAGCAACCTTCCAAGCAAAGTGTTCATTTGTGACTAGGCCCGTAAGGAGCATCATCCACCTCACATCGGAGTAGGCAGCACAACGGACTGAGAAAAGCAATCACTTAATTTGACTAAAGTTCAACCGGCAACGTGCGAGAAATTCGCTCGTTTATTAAGAACATACCAATGCACCACATCCACGGCATAAACAAGCTGAACATATGGAAGAGTAGCCTAGACCAGCAGGTCACGACTAGGGGCAGCCGAGAGATTTGCTACCCCAACAAATGCAAATTTATGAAGAAGTATAGATGCTTCTAGCATAACGATTATGCGATTTCTAACTCAACGAGGCATTACAATGGGACATGACCAGCATAAGTAGGCCATCCTTCACGGATGAGATCAAGCAGGCAAAGCCTCTACACAAGTTCAGCATGCCGCATTTCACATCCTTTAAAATGGATGAGGACCCGGAAAGACACTTAAAGCACTACCAAAGTGCAATGATCCTCTATCGGAACAACGACGCACTCATGTGCAAGATATTCGCCACCACCTTGTCGCCACAATCCATCCGGAGTATCGGTTAGCTTTCTTTGGTTTTCACCAATGAGTACTCATCATATCGCTCAATCAAGAAGAAGCCCGACCACTTGTTCAACGTGAAGAAGAACCTAAAGGAGTCGCTTTACGACTATGTGAAGAGGCTCAAAGTGTAAAGATGGTCGGATGCAATGACTCGATAGCTAGTACAGCCTTCCAAAAGGGATTCACAGTAGATCTCCCATTATTTAGAAAATAATCATGAAAAAAGATCTAACTCGGGCAAACTCTTTCGCTCTGGTAGAGAAGCATGCACTTTGGGACAATGCTCGGTAAGTAGACAAGGCACCCAAGCAGCCTAAAAAAGAATTGGCAGTAGCTTAAAAGAATGAGGACATGAAGCAGTACAACAACAAAAGCAGGCAGGAAGCCAAGCACAGACAGCGATATCCTCTAACGGTAAAGACATAACCATTTGGGGATATTCCTTATGCGGATTTAATAAGTAACATGCGTTAGCATAATAAACAAGGCAAGCATCATTCCAAGGATCAGGGGGTTGGATCCATTTGGGATACGTTAGGATTAGCCCAAATTCATAGTACCTTTCAGGGTAGTGGAAAAACGTCTTTAATACCAATTCAGTGGTTGCGTGTAAGTGCAGTGCTATATCTTTACCAATAGATCAACAGCAAATGAGATGTCCTATCTATCGCAATGAGCTAAGTACAACGAAGCGCAATGTTAAACTTAGATATAGAATTTTCAGATTCCATAACCTCTTCAAGGATCTCATTTGCATATAGTGTATGGAAGATCATAGTATACTCAAAGGTAACACCTTCAGGGTGTAGTTTGACTGGTAGACCAAAATACCGTTAGAACAATACTTCAACTTCGTGTCAAGGCATTAACGAGTTTTCCCTAGATCCTTCATCTCAAATTCCATCTTCAGGTGTGAGACAGTTTTCTCAAGCTCTTCTAAAGTCTTAGTGAGATTCATATCAACGACATAAACTGTAACTCTAGCAATTCGGAATAAGACTTCATAGTTTAACACGCAAAGACATAATTCATATCTCTAATTGATCAAATAATCACTTAGACGGGTATACCACATCTGCCGGATTGCTTTAATCTATAAGTGAACGCCTCAAACAAGTTGAGAGGGAGTTCCATGGTTTGGAACTATTTAAACCAATCCATGTAAATTCTTTGGGGATCTTACATGTAAATTTCTGTATTTATAACCCCATAGAGAAAACAATAACCACATTTCATAATGATGCAATCGATCACAAGGCATTTGAGAGAAACCTTGCGCTATAAGGCATGCATCATATCGCACTATTTCATTCATCTCATTATGCTTCCTTTCCCACTTGTAAAACAACAGGATTACCTTGGGCAGTGTAGAAACGATAGATCCAAAACATACTTTGGTAAGGAATTTAACCTGGATTGTAATTTCAGTTGTCAATTTAGTTATACGTTGTCACTAATCAATGGAACATGGTTCAATATCGTTGCTTTCATTTAAGTCGATAACTACCATATAAGTTAAAACATCAGTCTCATTTCAACTCCATTAACTCATCCAAACTACTATACTGGACCAAGAACTTCAATTTTCTGGAGTAATTCGGGTTAATCTCATGAGATGGAAATGATTTGAGACAACGATCGAGTGTTGATTCATTTTGTGTTATGACCTTCATTTTCTAAGGAAGTGAATCCTATGAATCGAGTGATCTGTCGTGTTATAGGCCAAGACAGATTGATTGGCTATCTGCCAATGTACCGGATCATCCAACAAGGGCGGCACACCCTCCAGAGATGTTGACTCGATGTCTATTAAGTACGTCTATCCTTGCAGGCATGTTTGCAGCTGGTATATGATCTCATCACTTTAGCTAGATCAGAGGAATGCGTCTGGAGCAACATTCTGAAAGCTAGAATTCATCGCACTCGATTATCACACTTGTGCGGTACGGGGATCGAGATGAGATATAGTAGGTAACGTCCATGCAAATTCGAGTCGTTTTACAGGAACGTTGACATTCTTATCTCCTCCTAACGGCAGGAAAACTGTCTTATTGAAGTGACAATTCGTAAATGAGCAGTAAAGAGATTGCATGCAAAGGGCTCTAAGAGAGCTAGTGTGAAAGAGAATCATAATCGACAAATATTCACATCCTTCTTTAAGGACCCATATTGGTACGTTGCAACAGCTCAACTTGGGGCATGGAATGCACACCTAAAACATGTAAATATGAAGCGTCGGGTTCGTACCCAGTAACCAACTATAACATTGAATAGGTTGGGTGGCAATGGGCCTTAAGGCAAACCAACATAGTTGTGTACATGATTACATAGCCCTAGGCAAAAACTGAAAACTTGGTATGTTTACCAAGGTTCGGGAGATCATTTAAATTGCACTTTATGATCACTACGCGAGGCTATTTGGGGTGAACATAGGAATTCGATGTTCAATTATAAACCCGAAAGACATGCAATACTTTATCAAAAATTGTCAATATAAACGCTCTGGCATTATCCAGTCTTCCAAACTTTATGGGATAAGTAGGGTGGTGAACCCTTAAAATTGACCAAGAGGTTTAGCAGCAATGTGTATAAACGAACATGTGACCAGTTTGTCGATTCATCAACTAAAACCATAACTATTTATATGGTCCGCATTTTGGTTGGATCAGTCCACATATATTCCCTTGAATCCATTGTGAAAAGAGAGTCGTTTCATACCTTTGCGAGAGATGATTTAGAATATCAATTTCCCCTCAATGAACAAGCTTGGCCAAGTGTGCTCGTAGGCACAAGATCTTTACTTCGGGTAAGGAGATGCGTCGTGGCATCATTGTTCGAACTAAGTGTCCCAAATGGTCGTGCCAAAGCAAGCAAACTACTCAATCACCAAGTTTTAGGCCGGCCATATATGGTGTGTTCCCAGTTGGGAGGCAACCTATTTGCCCTAAAGCAAAGCTTCAGGCTCATTTTTTAAAGTGGTTCAAAGATATTCCACTTTATTTTCTTTAGTGGTTTCATTCGTGATCATTGTTCTCTCAAATATCCTTAAGACTCAACGACGTTCTTCCATAACAAAGAGAATACAAGGGCTCTTAAATGGTAAGTTAGTACCCTTCATACAACGAGGAGCAAGCTAATGCTCTTAATCAAGTTGGATAGATCTGAAGTCATTGCTAGAGATGTGATTTAGGTATAAAGTCAATGTGTGTAGTATCACATTTATCCAAACAATTAACTTTCCCACATTCGTACCTAATCACATGTTTAATTGAATTTGGCCACATGTTTTAAGAAATATGATTCAATTAACTCATCTTCAAGGACAATATCAATAAGATTATCCATAACTAAAACAAACACCAAATGTGAATCCAAGAATATAAAGAAATGTTCGCAAAGTAAATGGTTTACTATAGGGATTTGGCCAACAAGGCCATCCATGTCAAAAATCTACTCTTTCAACAATGTTTTGTAAATCAAAATTAGTCTCACATATTGACTACGAGAATGGTACTCCTCAATGACATTGGTAGGGCATGAACAGATGCATAACCAATGATCTATTCCATCAAGACGGAAATAGATTTTGCAGGGTTAAGGTTTGGAAATATTATCCCTAATTCTTGAAGGTTTAGGTCTTAGTGCCAAGGATCACGCTTTGAGCACGATGCAAGATCTTGCAAGCCTTGATTCTACCATATATTGTAAAAACAAACTCAAAATTGGATTATGAGAGAGACAGACCCAGAATTGGATTCGATAAGCTTCAGCAGAAGCTAGAGGGGTTTGTTTGATAAGCCTCTACTGAAGCAGAGTAATACCATTCGGTGCATCTCTGCCAAAGTAAAGCATGCCATTTGGTGCATCCCTATTAAAGCAAAGCACCACCATTATGTAGGCTGTGACTGAATTGGGTTGAGCCATTTGGTAGACTCCAATCGAATTGGGTCTATACCGTTTGGTAAACTCATGCCGAAGCTAGGTCTATACCTTTTTTCTCACATTTGTGGTAGTAATCAGATCTAATAATTTTGTAAACTTCCATTTTCTACACTCCTGCTTCAAGAACGAGTTAGAAACTTGCAAAGACGAGAAAAGTATTCTCCAGTCAAAATTTGATCGGATTTATAAACTTCATAATCGTACTCATTCATGGACGTAATCATGGTGTGCTTAAGGCAATATCGTTCATGATTAGACAGTCCATAGAAGCGAGCCAAAGAGCCATGGAATCCTCATTCGGGAGGTATTTCTTTTTGTAATACTTCGGGCATAAGTCTTCAAATAAAGATCATGGAAGAGGTTTATTCAACTCTTCCATGTCATTGTTGGCTTCAATGGTTTCTCAGCTTCTTGACAGTCAAGTGCAGATTCACGTCTTGTACCCACGTAAAATGGTTTCGGTAAAGAAACGTCCAAACCAGTGAAATTGAACTTGTTACGGTTTGACAATCCACTTAATGGAGGGAACAAGATTGTGATTGGTCTTATGGAAATAAGATATCCATAAGCATCAAAGTTAGAACATTTGGGATCTAAGACATGGTTTGCATGAAAAACGTCGGGTTTTCATGGGTGTATTGTTTTATGAAAACTTTGGGTTTCGAAGGCACTAAATTTAAAACTACAGGATCGATTTTAGTTATGAACTTCCAGTTTATAAAAGGAGGTACCTGTAAGAATACATAATGCAATATACAACTAAGCAGTAGTGGATTTGGGTTGCTTCAGGAACTCAAGTGTGAGTGCTTCAGGACTATGAAAGGGAGTCAACGGTGTAAAGAAAAGAAATAAAATATTAAATTGTTAATGTCTAAAAGTGGGCTTTATTTTGGATGTCTTGTTAGATTAATAGACTGCTCGTCACTTAATTAATTCAATAGATTGAGACTATTCGAGGTCAATCATAAAAGCAAAAATTATACAAAGTTTCAGGCCATATTGTGGGCTAGATGGCTACAAGCCATACAAAACAAAAGCCCAAAAAAATTGTGAAGGCTGTGAAATTGGGCACCAAAAATATGGGTGCAAGCTGAAGAAAAAAAAGCCAAAAATGGCTTTGGGCTGAGAAACAAAGGCAGTCCAGCACTGAAACTGCTGGTTGCTACTTTAAGCAAGTTACAAATAGCAACCCAATAGGGCATGCAAGCTGCAGGCTTGCAGCAAAGATGGGCTGAGGGGTAACAGGCCAAAAACAACTGAAGTCCAAGTGGGCTAAGCCTGGACAAAGACCAAAAAAAAAAAAAGGTTTGGGTTTACTTCGGGCACCCCAGCTTCGTTGGGTGCGTGCAATCATCAGAAAAACTGAACGACACCACCACAATTGGTGGTGTTCTCAGACGAGGATGACTGGGGGTTCAACAATGACCCTTAAATTCATGACGGAGACTCACTCAACATTGGAATAAAAAAGGATGGCATCGGTTGTCCAAATCCTAATGAGATTCAGTCTGGAATCTCAATCAAATTGATTGTCGAGGACAAAAAGCTATGAAACTAGACAACTGCAGGTCATCGATTTTCACCAGAATTGGTGGAAGGGGGTCGGAGAAGCTCGGCTTCAAGCAAACGCATGTCCAACGAGGCAGACAACGTGCAAAACGGTGATGTTTTTGCAATTCTGGAATTTTCTGGGCAACGGCTAAAACAGCGATGCTTGGCTTAAGCTTGGAGCGAGCGCGTGGCTTGAACGTAACTCTATGACTGGCTCGGCGTGGCAGCATGGCTACAAGCCGTGACTCAGCCGAGTTTTCCCTTTTCTTTCTTTTTTTTTTTTCTTGTTTCTTTTCAGACTTTTAGTATTTGGGTTTTTAAAACCCAAAAAAAAAAATCATGCTTCTATTTTATTTAGATTCTTTGACTCACAAAATTTCACATAGTATAATTGCGTATTGCATGAACAAATACACACACACACACACACACACACACACACATATATATATATATATATATATATTGACAAAATATATGAACACATATGCAATATATAAAATTGAAAGGAAAATATAAATATAGGGGGTTCATGCATCATGAGGAATGATTTCATGCTTCATGGTCGTTTCAAATATCTTAATTTATTTTAAAGGAACCTGATTGGCAAAAAACAATTGTGCCTTTGAATTTGTAGAAGATCATTCTCGAAAAGCCGAAATTGAATCTCTTATGCGTTGTATCACGTTCAACAAAGAAAAAATTAAATTGAATCAATAGCATGTAGATCAATTTAATAAAATAATAAATTAATCATAAAGAGAATAATTAAAACGTAATACGCTCCTAATTGAAGAATAAACTCTCTTTAGCGTAGCGACAAGAGCATGTTGATAACGTGTTGTAGGCCTAATTTACTGTATTATATAAAGGATAGAGAGAGAAGGGGTGCGACAATAGTAGAGAGAAAGAGAGAGTTGTGGAATTGTGAGGTGTGTTCTATTCACCATTTGTACCTTTATTTATAGTAGTATGGAAGGTTAATTCCTTACCCTCATAGGATTACAACTCTAATATGATATTAACTACTAAAGGGAATATTCAAAGATATCCCTAGATACACTAGAATTTACACAATCATATTCTTAATCTAATAGGATTGCAACATAAGCCACAATTGCCACATCATTACTTAATAGCCAAACTAACGGATATATGAAATTGAAATGAAATTTTAATTGAATTGTTTTCTTTTAGAATTCTAATTGGGGAGAGATATTTTTGGAATATTGAGAGCTTCACCATTTTCGTATGCTCTCTTTATCTAGACTACTTATTAATAGAACTCACTTTGTCAACCAAAACCCAATGAAATTACAATGTAACCTTCAATATATAACTGAAAAAAATGGGGGCATTAAAGTAATTTCGAACAAACAACTTTTTTCTTTTTTTTAGGGAGACTTTGGATTCGGTCCTTAATTATGAATATTCTTTGATTGAAACCTTGTTGGTTTTTAATTTTTGATTGAGGTCCCTGAAATTAATTTGATAATTTATTTCTATGTACGTTACTATATTTTTTTAATTAAAAATTAGAAATTTTAGTTGTTTATATAAATGACATTTTAAATTAAAAACACATAATTTGTCGGATTAAAAATATTAAAATATAAATATACTATTGTGTGTATGTGTGTGTGTGTGTGTGTGTGTGTGTGTGTGTGTGTGTGTACACACATGGGTACATTCATCAAAATTAACCAAAAAAATTATTGTATCAAAACATGGGTACTTTCTTCAAAATCACAAAAAAAGAAAAGATATTAAGCTTAATAATATTAGTAAATTTCTTCGATTAAACTTGACATGGATACATTTTAAAATCAAAGAAAAAAGAACGTACCCATATAAGTTTAAAATGGATTAGAAAAAAATTGAATAGATATTATATATAAAAAAGGGTACATGGGTACATTTAGCAAAATAAAAAGTACAAATAAAAAAAAATCTATGGGTACAAATACAAATAAAATTTAAAAAATATGGGCATAAAAAGAAATTAATATATGGGTACAAATTAAAACTAAAAAGAAAATTGGTGCAAGTTAAAAAAGAATTACATATTAAAAATGGGTACAAACTAAAACTAAAAATATATGATAAAAAATTTAGTCATAAATATAAATATACTAATTGTAACATTTTTAACATTAAATGAATATATTTAGAAATAAAAAAAATATTTTATTATTGAAATAATTAATAATGTTATTAATACTCAAGGACCTTGATCAAAAATTGAAAAGGAATAGGCTTTTAATCAATGGAGTAGCAAAGGATGAGAACTTAATTTCTCCTTTTTTTTTTATTCTAAATCTCACAACCATGTCACCGTATCGCTATCCTCTAAACTCTCTCTCT
The DNA here is from genome assembly GCF_042453785.1 of Malus domestica. Taxonomy (NCBI): domain Eukaryota; kingdom Viridiplantae; phylum Streptophyta; class Magnoliopsida; order Rosales; family Rosaceae; genus Malus; species Malus domestica. The sequence continues at coordinate 10,374,426 of NC_091668.1, forward strand.
CTCTCCTCTCTCTCTCTCCCCCCATAACTAGCAACACTTTTTTTTTCTGATGCCTGCATAAAATTATATTTCTCACACATGGAGTATGTGACCTTCGCTAGTATATACTAGCACATGCCCACACACTTTTAACAATTTTTGTTTTTGTTTTTAAAATGGAAGGAGAGGAACAGAGTGAGAGAGAACGTGGGAATGGAGAGAGAGGAGAAATGTTTGTTTTTTAATATCAAAGACGTTAAAGTTACTTGTGGGTGACGTTTTAATAAAAAAAACAACAAAAAATTGTGTTTTTGTAATTACTAAATTATCCATAATTTTTATTTTTATTCAATTGCAATTAGAGGGTTAGAATGATAATTTCATAAAGTTTTGTTTGACAACCAGAGTTATATTAATATGTAGTTTACATAGACAGAGAAAATTCATTTGTACAAATAAAATCCACAAAAATACAAACTAAAAAAAATAAATAAAAATTCAGGCCACTGCATGCTCTTGCTTTCCGGGTTTCCTTCACAAAGTTTTCTGTTGACAGGTATGCCGAGTAAAAAATGGGGAGCTTCACACCTAGCAATGGAAGGAGGTTCATGTTTTACCCCTAATCCCAACAAATTGGTAGTTTACCTTCTTACTTCCCTATAAAGAATGAACCCATCTGCTCCTGTTTACCACAGCTTTCTGAGTTTTCTTGTTTCATCCAGTAAAATTTTCATTTGTGTTGCAGAATTTGAGTCTTAATGGGGTTCATTCTATCCAGAATCTTTACTTTTTTTACTGTAAGCGCTGTAATTTGATCTTATATTTTTACTATTTTCATTTTCTTTCTATCTTACTAACTCTGTGATTTCAAATTTTGCCGCTTGCACTCGTGGGAGTCCATGCTGCTTTACCTTTACCACCTGAGCCTTACTGGAACTCCGTCCTGCCAAACAGACCAATGCCGAAAACTATCAGTGAACTAATCCAGCCTGGTTAGTATATACAACCACAGATTGGCTCCAAGAACTCATATTTCACAACCAATGGTCAAACGGCACTAATGTCCTTGTGATTTACACATGTTTTCACGTTCACACGAGAAGAAAATGGGGAAACAACCACGAAGCAAGTGTGTCTGTTGCTAGTCATGGATTGCTTGAGTGCCAAAAACTCAAAAAAGCGTGTCAAAAGTATGACATATTGTTGTCACGCTTTAAAGAATTGTGACCCCAGCAACAGTCACGCTATCTCCGTCGCCATTTCTCTTTTTTTTTTCTTGTAGCGTCGATAAGTAGCTCTTGTTTCGATTTAGCTTAGTCTTGCCTTTTCATTTTCTGCACTTTGAAGAATTCAATTTTGATTCATTTGCCTATACTTAAAAATGAAGTTGCGGTTTTTGAGAAGCATCCTTCGGGGTTTCTAAATCTATTTTCAATTTTAATTTTTCATTCTCATATGATCGAGTAATCGGGCTTAAAATAATTACTTTTTCAGGATGTGGGATACATTAGGCTTTGGCTAAAAACAAAAATATGAGTTTTGGCCCGATTATAGAACATTTATCACGAATTAGTATAACTATGTACATTAATTTTTGTCTATTAAAGCCACAAAAATACAAGAATCATCATCTGGAAAGTTTTAACTAACATATCTTACTTATTATCCATATGTTGGTAAATCCACAGACTTGATTACTGTTGGTAAAGGAGGAGTTTGTTAAATTGTAATCTTATCTTGGCCCAAAACTAATGGATCTAGCCCATGCACAAAGAAAGATAATGGATCCAGCATATGCACAAAGAAAGATTCATGCACATGCAAGAGAATTCTAGCAAATGTCAAGTTGGTGGAAGAGTCTAGAAGAATGGTGAGGATTCCACCGACATACAAGATTAGTGTAGATAATTCTAGCTTAGGAAGGTAGTGGAATTATCTAGATATCTCTAGCATGATGCTTTCATGCTTCTCCAAGGTTTCATCCATGCCTATAAAAGAAGAAGGCATCCATACCATTTGTAACAACCAAGAGAGCAAGTAGTGAGAAGTGAGAATGCCAAGTGAGAAGTGAGAAGAAGCAACAAAGCTTCTAAGAGTGTTTGAGTGTTTCCTCTTGTACTAAGTTTGTGAGTGAATAAAAATCTCGTGTAATACTTTGAGTATTCTTTTTTTTTCTTGCCTATTAATTCCGCTGCGTTACATTCTCCTTTGTAAGATAAACAACTCCAAAGTAGTGAAGTCTTTGTAAGCCCCAACAAAGTTGTCATTCACAACCAAGTTGTAGATCCTGCAAGTAATAGTCTATTCAATTGGGGGGATGATTCAGATGAAAGCTCAATGTTTGGTTACAATTCAGATGAGAGCTCAATGTTCGGTTACAATTCGGATGAAAGCTCAATGTTCGGTTACAATTCGGATGAAAGCTCAATGTTTGGTTACAAGGAAGATGTAGGTGAAATAGCAAACACTTATAAAGATGCCTCTGAAAATCTAACAATTGAGGACCCAACGCGTGTACTTTTCTTCTTGGAGACGGACATTCATCCAGGCAAAACAATGAATTATCAGTGAAACGGGGGTCTTTGAAAGCCAATACAATGAAGGATACCCTTCAAAATTGTGAAAGGACAGCCACGAGAGGCGAAGAAAGATATTGCGCCACCTCTTTAGAGTAAATGATCGACTTCGCCACCTCCAAGCTTGGTAGAAATAACAGTAAACCAATCGCGACAGAGTTGGAAAAAGGAGCGCTGCTCCGCTGCAGAATTACACAAAACCCGTGGAGTGAAAAACCTTGCAGCCAACAAACTCATTGCGTGCCATAAGCCGATCTATGCGTATGCTGTCTTCTACTGCCATTCAATAGAACAAACAAGGACTTATATTGTGCCTCTGGAAGGCGCTGACGGTACGAAAGCTAAAGCCGTAGCAGCCTGCCATGTATACACAGCTGGATAGAGCCCTAGACATTTGGCCTTCAGAGAGCTCAATGTTAAGCCGGGAACTGTTCCCATCTGCCATTTTCTTAAAGACGAGAATGTTGCTTGGGTTTCAAAAGAAAAACGACATGTGTAGAAATCTCATTAATAAATGGAATCAATGAGATTGATTAGTTTTTTATGTGGATTTTCTGAAATAAAAGTTCATCATAGAAATTGGAAGTCGAGTAGAAATTTGGTTAGTATTTTGGCCATTTTCTCAGGCAATACAACTGGAAAATGCTTGATCCAAGCCCAAACTTAGAACAAAACAATGGAGCCAATCAGTTTGAGCATAGTTCCATGAGCTTAATCAAAGCTCGAACATGAATAACATATTCAAACCCTAAACTTTATTTTTATTTTTATTATTATTATTATTATTATTTTGACAAAACCCGATTTAGTTTTATCTATTGAGATAAAGAAAATGGACACTTTGAATGCGGTCCTTAATTACCAATGTTCTTTGATTGAAACCTTGGTGCTTTTTAACTTTTGATTGAAGTCCCTCACATTAATGTAATAATGTATTTTTTATGTAGGTTATTATATTTTTAAATTAAAAATAAAATTTGTAGTTATTTATATTAATGAGATTTTAAATGAAACCCATATTTTATGGGATTAAAAATATTAAAGATGAATTATACTCTCCAATATATTTTGTGTGTGTGTGTATGTATATGTGTGTGTGTGTGTGTGTGTGTGTACATGGGTACGTTCATCAAAACTAACCAAAAAATTATTGTACCAAAGCATGGGTATATTTTTCAAAAGCATAAAAAAAAAAAAGCCTTAATAACATTATTAAATTTCTTCTATTAAACTTGACATGGATACATTCTCAAATCAACGAAAATAGAATGTATCCATATAAGTTTAAAAATGGATTAGAGAAAAGTTTGAATGAAATTTTATATAAAAAAAAAATGGGTACATTTTAAATTAAAAAAAGGGCACATTTTTAACAAATTGGTATATTTAAGAATGGATACATATAAGCTTAAAAAATTGAAATTTTTTTATACAAATTGAAATTTTTTTATAAAAATTTAATGGGTACAAACTTATTCTAGTTTTATTTATTTTTATTTGGGAAATGTTTGAATTGAAAATTAATTAGGAGTTTAATAAGGGTGTGAGTATTAAAACTCTAAATCAATTACTATTTTTTTTTATATAAAAATTATGTAACTTACATGTAATTCATTAATATATTAATGATAGGGACTTTGATCAAAATCTAAAAACTGATAAGGTCTTAGTTAATGGACATTAGAAACTAGGGACCGGAAACTAATTTTTCCTAAAGAAAATGTCTCTCCCTTATTCGCTTGAATTATGATCTTTCTTTCTACCGTTTTAAAAAGTTTAAAATTGAATATCACTTGTGTTAAAAAAAAAAGGTGAATTAATTTCTCCATTTTACCCTCACAAAGGAACAAAGAAAAAAGAAAATAAGACGAAATTTAGGCCACTGAAGGCTCTGCGTTTTCTGGTTTATATTTCTATGACACACACGCTTGCATACTCTGCATTTTCGGTTTCGTCAGTAGTTTTACTGACACATAAACTTAACATGAGGCAATGGAAGGGGCCGCAGGATTTACACCTAATCCTTACAAACTTGAAAGTTCAGATTTCAGTTACGAGTACTTCCCCCATAAAAGTTGAACCAACCTAATATATTGTTTACCATCGGAGCAGGCTCTGAGTTATCTTGTTTCCTGACCTAGTATATATAGCAGTAGTTTTCCATTTCATAAGTTGAGGAGTCTTAATCTTAATGGGGTTCCTAAATAGAAACTATGTAACCTGACTTCATCACTTGGCAAAGTGCTCCATTCCAACGTAGCAGTTTGAAATTCGGGCCCTTTGTGGTTCTGTACTTAGTTCATTGTAAAAGGAATACCAATATTAAAGTTTCAGAAGCCTTGTGTGAGAAGCCCTACCATTTATTAGAATATGTAACATTAAGCGTATTGGAATTCCTTCCCTAGATTTTATGTATTGATTGTAATTTAGGGTTGTATACCAGTATATATATTTCATCGTTGTGAGAAGAATAAGTTAACGATGCATTTCACGAATTCTAACTTGATATCAATTTATTGTTCTGTGGTATATCAAGATTCAACCTTCGGTTCATACTTTGTCGACCAACCCTTCCTAATTCACATCTTTGTTCTGAGGTATGCCAAATAAAAAAAGATGCAAGATGACTTAGGGTTCTCGTGCGCAAAATAGCGTAGATGTTGAATTATAAGTCTATAGCTGATTAGTATTAGTGAAATAAGATTTGTGTATTCACTTGAGCATATCTGCCAAGTGTGAGGTCAAAAGATGTAAGGCTAAAATAGCCATGTGTAGTGATTCTATAAATTAGCTAGATGTGTGGCTGAGATCAAGTGTGATGTGTGTGGATCCAGCTAAGGAAAAATGGTCATGAAATGCACGTGTGTGCACAATTTTTCATTAAGAGAAATATATATTCCTCTCTGCAATTTCTGAAAGAGAGAAGAGAACATTCATTCCTTTTGTATTCTTCAATCCTCTCTATCTCCATATCGTAAAACCCAGAAAGTTTAATTACACTAACATGGCCTCAGAGCCAGGTTCGATCATCTGAGCATGGGCATAAATCTGTGATCTCATTTAGCTGAGTTGAAGCTCGGTGAAAGTCGCCGGAGACCCATTATCATCTGAGAAGAGAAATCAACCCATTCAGACCAAAGATGTCTGGATCTGGAGGCTCGGAAGTGAGAACTCCAATTTTCTCCGGTGAGAACTACGAGTTCTGGAGAATCAAGATGGTGACGATTTTCAAATCACATGGGTTGTGGAATCTGGTAGCGAAGGGAGTTAAAACGTCCGATTCGAAGAAGAAGAAGACTGAATGATCATCGGAGGATGATGTAGATGAAGAAATGGCCGCTGTGTTGATGCAAGACGCAAAGGTTCTGGGAATCATTCAGAATGCAGTCTCAAATCAAATCTTTCCTCGAATCGCTAATGTTGAATCAACGAAGATGGCATGGGATTTGTTGTATGGAAAGTATTATGGTGGTGATCAGGTACGATCTGTGAAATTGCAAAATCTAAGACGTGAATTTGAGTATGCTAGAATGCGTGATGATGAAACTTTGTCTAGGTATCTTACTAGGCTAAATGAGTTGATTAATCAGATGAAAACGTTTGGTGAAATTTTGTCCAATGAAAGACTTGTGCAGGAAGTTCTGATTAGCCTTAGTAAACCATATGATCACATATGTCTTGTCATTGAGAATACAAAATGTTTGGAGACTGTAGAATTGCAGGAGGTAATTGCAATTTTGAAGAGTCAAGAACAACGGTTTGATTGGCATACAGTTGATGCAACTGAGAGAGCATTCTCTTCACTCTCTGTGAATCCAAAGGAACAAAACAAGAGTGGTGCTCATTCTAGTTCATCTAGATTTCAGAAAAACTGGAATTCTAAAGGCAAGAAATAGGAATCAAAACCCAAATTTTAGCAAAAATCTCATCTGCACACTTATCAATGTGAATGCATCTCAGTCAATGGGTCACGAGGTTGCAAAGCCTCAGTGCAAAGTGTGTTCTAAATACCTTTTTGGTGAGTGTAGATACAAAGGGAAACCAAAATGCTTCAATTGTGATAAATTTGGGCATTGGGCTAGAGAGTGTATTGCAGGGAAGCCAGTGCAAAAGGAAAATAGGGCTAATCAATTAGAGATGACAAGGAATCTATTTTATGCAAATAGCACAGTTACAGAACCAAGAATGAATGGAGAGTGGTACATCAATAGTGGTAGCAACCACATGACAGGAAATGTAGAATTGCTTGTTGATGTGAGAACCAACATAGCTGGCAAAGTTCAAATGCCAACTGGAGACCTTGTGAATGTAGCAGGAATGGGTTCATTGGTGATCGATACAAATAAGGGCAGAAAGTATGTTAGAGAAGTAATGTATCTGCCTGGTTTAAAAGAAAACTTGCTAAGTGTAGGTAAAATGGATGAGCATGGATATTTCTTAGTGTTTGGTGGTGGAATGTGCAATGTGTATGATGGTCCATCACTGGAATGCTTAGTTATGAAAGTGAAGAAGAAAGTGAATAGGTGTTATCCATTGGCTTTATTATCTGAAAACCAAGTGGTTTTAAAAGCTAGTGTCACTCACTCTACTAAGATTTGGCACAGGAAACTTGGGCACTTACACTTTAGTGGTCTTAAACAATTGCAAGACAAGAAAATGGTGCATGGTTTGCCTCAGCTTGACGGCTACAATGGAGTTTGTGAAGGTTGCCAGCTTGGAAAACAACACAGAGAAGAGTTTCCAAGAGATCAAGTGCAACGAGCAACTGCACCACTTGAACTAATTCATGTTGATCTATGTGGACCTATGAAGAATGATTCAATTCCTGGAAATAAGTATTTCATGCTGTTGATAGATGATCTCACTAGAATGATTTGGGTTTATTTTCTGAGATATAAGTCCGATGCATTCAACTGTTTTAAAAAATTCAAAGCTATGGTAGAGTTACAAAGTGGATTCAAGATTAAGTGTCTGAGAAATGATAGAGGAGGGGAGTTCAAGTCATCTGAATTCAACCTATTCTATGAAAAGAAAGGAATACAAAGACAATTCACTCTTGCATATACTCCACAACAAAATGGAGTAGTAGAGAGGAAGAACAGAACTGTGATTGAGATGGCTAAATCCATGTTGCATGAGAAGAGAATGCCATATTTTCCATGGGCAAAAGCAGTGCATACATCAGTGTATATTCTAAACAGATGTCCCACAAAGGCTTTGAACAACATCACACCTTTTGAAGCTTATTCTGGAAGAAAACTAGGAATAGCACATCTGAAAATATTTGATTCATTATGCTATGTTCATGTCCCAGTTGAACATAGACATAAACTTGAGCCTAAAAGCTTCAAAGGAGTATTTGTGGGATATGCAACTTGTGAAAAGCGGTATAGGGTATTTGATTCACTATCCAAGAAACTATTATTGTCAAGAGACATTGTATTTGATGAAGAAGCTGCCTAGAATTGGGAAAAGAACTCAGAATCAATATCCCTTAATACTGGAAGTTTTATTCATGGTGACATAAGTATAGAAATAAGTGACAGAATGGTGTAGTCTCCTACATCATCTATATTATCTCCATCTAGGAGAGTTCTTAGTATTGAAGACTCTGAAGTTAAATATAAGTCACCTATCTCATGTGAATTTGCAAGCATGTCAAACTTAAGTGAAAGGCACAATCCAGCTTTTGACCATACACCACTGAAGTGGAGGAATCTGAATAAAATGTTGGCTCAATGCAATCTATGTATTATGGACCCAGAGAAGTATAAGGATGCCAAACAAGATGAGTCTTGGTTAAAAGCTATGGAGGATGAGATATTTATGATTGAAAAAATGGCACCTAGAAGCTTGTTGGCAGACCAACTGAAAAACCTGTTATAGGGGTTAAATGGGTCTACAAAACCAAGTTAAATCTTGATGGCTCAATGTTGAAGAATAAAGCAAGGCTGGTTGCAAAAGGCTATGCACAAAAGCCTGGTTTGGACTACAATGAAACTTATGCATCGATTGCTAGGTTGGATACGATTAGAACCTTAATTGCCTTGGCTATAAAAAAGAGCTGGAAACTGTATCAATTAGATGTGAAATCAGCTTTCTTGAATAGAGTCCTACAAGAAGATGTCTATGTTGAGCAACCTGAAGGTTTTGTAGTCCAAGGTAAGGAGGAAAAGGTGTACAAGCTTCATAAGGCTCTCTATGGTCTAAAACAAGCCCCAAGAGCTTGGTATGGAAAGATTGACAACTACTTCTCACAGTGTGGTTTCAAGAAGAGCTTAAGTGAACCAACATTGTATATAAAAGCAAGAAGATAAGATGTCTTGATTGTTTCTATCTATATGGACGATATAGTCTACATTGGCAGTTGCAAATCAATGCTAGAAGAGTTCAATGAAGATATGAAAATGAAGTATGAGATGACAGATTTGGGACTCCTTCTTCACTTCCTCGAAATGAGAGTGATTCAAACTGACTCTAGCATTTTCATTCACCAGAAGAAGTATGCAAGTTCTCTACTAAGTAAGTTTAGATTAAATGAAGCAAAGACTGTCATAACTCCTCTTGTAGCTACTGAAAAGTTATCTAAAGATGATGGAAGTGGATCTGCGAGTGAGGAAATGTATAGAAGAATTGTGGGAAGCCTTCTATATCTCACTGCTATAAGACCGGATATAATGTATGCAGCAAGCTTATTTGCAAGATTTATGTATTGTCCTACCAATAGACACTAAGGAAATGCAAAGAGAGTACTCAGATACATCAAGGGAACTCTGGATTATGGCCTGGAGTATGTGAAGGGAAGGAAAGCATGTTTAATTGGCTTCTGTGATAGTGATTGGGGTGGCTTATTAGAGGACAGCAAAAACACATCAGGATATGCATTCTCATTTGGCAGTGGTGTGTTTTCTTGGGCTTCAGTTAAGCAAAACTGTGTTGCACTCTCAACTACAGAGGCTGAATATATAAGTGCATCTGAAGCCATAGCTCAAGCAATATGGCTGAGGTTTGTTTTGGAAGATTATGGAGAATTACAAACTGAAGCTACTCCTCTTCACTATGATAACTCTTCTGCCATTACTATTACAAAGAATTATGTGTTCCATCAGAAGACCAAGCACATTGATAGAAGGTATCATTTTGTTAAGGATGCACTGCAGGAAGGAATCATTGATTTGGTGTATTGTCCCAAAGAATAGCAGCTAGCAGATATTTTCACAAAACCTTTGGCTAAGGATCGTTTCAACTATCTTAGGAGTATGCTCGGAGTGAAATCAGCTGAAGACTTAAAGGGGAGTGTTGAATTTATAAGTCTATATCTGATTAGTATTAGTGAAATAAGATGAGTTTATTTGTGTATTCACTTGAGCATATCTGCCAAGTGTGGGTCAAAAGATGTAAGGCTAAAATAGCCATGTGTAGTGATTCTATAAATTAGCTAGATGTGTGGCTGAGATCAAGTGTGATGTGTGTGGATCCAGCTAAGGAAAAATAGTCATGAAATGCACGTGTGTGTGCACAATTTTTCATTAAGAGAAATATATATTCCTCTCTGCAATTTCTGAAATAGAGAAGAGAACATTCATTCCTTTTGTATTCTTCAATCCTCTCTATCTCCATATCGTAAAACCCAAAAAGTTTAATTACACTAACAGTAGAGGTATATAAATGGCAATAGCAAAATATATAATGATTCATGATCACTCAATAGAAAAGTTGCTTAGTTAGATTAGAAGTTAATGGACCTCAATTGATAAGCAAAATCTTAAGCACTAAACTTAATAATTATGTGCAAGATGACTTTTTAGAGTATGTACGATTACTTGTTTAGAGTGAAAATAAGAAGCTCAATGTATCAGGAGGCTCCTTCTCTCACAAGTCGCTACGTTAATATAAATTAAATTCTCTAATTTTTTTTTTCTACACAAGGAAACAAATAAAAAAAAGCAAGAAAAAATTTAGGCCACTACATGCACTGCATTTTTTGTTTCATCTGGTACGTTTTTTTATCGACAGATGCATGCTCTACAATTGGTTCAAATCTAGGAGTAAACGTCGGAACATCACACTAGACAATGGAAGGGACTCCTCTATAAAAATTGAACCAATTTGCTATTGTTTACCATATGAGCCTGAGTTGTCTTGTTTCTTTCTATTCAATGAGGTTACTTCCTTTTAGAATCTTTGCATTTTTCACTGTGAGTAAACTGTGCAAATTTGAATTTTCCCAATGAAGTTTTACAAATCTTATAACTATACATATCTAATTTTCTTTATCTCATAATATTGATAGTTTTAACTAGTTTGCAGTTCACAATGGTGGCGATGGCAAGCCATAAGACTACTTTACTGCCACCTCAACTTCACTACTGGAACTCCATCCTACCAGACACCAATGCCAAAAGCTCTCAGACAGCTTGTCCAACCTGGTTTGTATTTACAATTTTTGACTCAAAAGCTTCTCTCATCACTTTACTGATACGATATGTGGTTAAAAAAACCAAAGAATATATAGAATGGAGTGATTTAATTCTTTGTGAATGGTATATATTCTAAAGGGACTGGGATCATTCCATGAAATTGGGGTTGTCTCCATGAACATAGAACAGTTCATTTGTATTGGAATATTTATGAGAGTTACTATTGGCACTCCAAATAATTAATCTGTTGGGGAGATTACATTTTTGTACCATATTGATGTATCATTTGATGTGTCAGGTGATATGTGCATGTCACTTTAATTAATGAATTTATTTCATTGGATATTGGTTTTATACATCACTTAATTGCCACATGAGATGATAAACTAATGTGATATAAATAGGTAATCTCCCTAATATTACTCATAGAAAAAGAGTGAGAATGGAATTATGACTGTTTGGAGTCCTTATTACAATTCCCTTGTGACAATCATACTAGTGTTGCTAATTCTCTATTTATGTTGCTAATTCTAGAGACCACACAAGAGTTGGCAAGGGAGACTTGTCTTTTTTCAGTCAAGATGCTGCTCGAAACTGCTGGTGTGTTTTTGTGAATTACAAAGGTAAAAGTGGAAGCCCGAGTCAAGTATTTTTCTTCCTGGAGAAGGACATGCATCCTGGAAATGGAAAGAAATATCGCTTTGCTAAAAATTCGACTCGAGCAACTTTCCTATCCCGAAAAACTATAGAGTCCATTTCTCCACCAATATTCATTGAAACCAGGGTTTATGGAAGCAATTAGAATTAATGAAACCATTCAGGTGTGCGAAAGTCAGGGCATTATAGAAGAAGAAAAACAATGTGCCACGTCTTTAGAGTCGATGATTGACTATGCCGCTTTCAAGCTCGAACGAAATATTGAAGCAGTCTCTACAGAGGTAGAAAAAGCAGCTGCCGCTGTGCAAAATTACACAATATCCCTAGGAATGAAGAACCTTTCTGCAGCCTACAAGAACAAAGTCATTGTGTGTCACAAGTTAAACTATTGGTTGTGAAGATTTCTGGAGAGGAATAGCCATCAACACCTCAGCACAGCTCCCCAAGGGATTGGCACTTTGAATGTATAGTCGGGCTCTTGCTTGTCGATGTGCTACAAGAAGATGACAGAGTTAGTTCTGAAGGGTGCCTTTGTGAGGCCTTAGGTGTAGGCCTTGAGGCTCGCAATCAAAACTAACTAAGTGCTAGGCGTGCCACTGCTTTCTCAGTATAACAGATGTAGAACAAGTGTGTTTTAGTCGATTACTTGTGACCCAAGTTATTCGGACTTCTTGTTATCAAAGGATGTTAAGTCCACATTAAGTTCTTTTTCTTGCCTTGTGACCAAGGACTTTTAGTTCATAGTCTTCTATGTTTGTATGAAGGTAGTTCAAAGCGTTTTAAGCCATTTACTTGGTTCTTGATTGGTTTTAACGATGACATATCCATTAAACTAACCAGATCCAACTACAAATGGCATTCTCGAAATAGGAAAACTGATAGAAATAACTTGAATACATACTAAAGAATGCATTAAGTAATAGATCTACAAATGTAAATACAAACATAAGGAAGTCGGGCAAGATTTCACCTTTTCTGTCAAGGTTAAACCTCTTGCAGCCACTTCTCTTTGAGTTTACAGAGGTTTGTATGTTGGAAAGGGATGGATGGTAAACAGGTTTACACGAGGGGATCAATACTACGCCACGAAGGGAGGTAGCAGAGCTTTTAAACTAGAGAAAGATAAGCTTTCTAAGGAGATCTAAACAAGAGATAGCTTGTTGCTAAAAAGATCTGAGATCTGGGCTGATTACAGCTTTTGGATGCAAATCTGGCTTGAGAGCAGAGTTTATATGTTTATTTGTTTGATTGGTTGAGTGTCCTTGTCTCTAGGGCCTCTTCTTCCTTTTATATACCAATTAGCCTGACTGTTGTAGCTTTGCTCTTGCCCGAAAGCATCTGAAAGGTAGTGAGTCATCAACTTTTTACTTAGAATGCCACTGAAAAGTGTTCTTTGGCTGGTAGTAGGTTAGTCTCCATCAGTTGTCACTTCAATGGAAAAAAATTGGCTTATATTTGGCTGAGAAGGCTTCAATTTGCCTTTGGTTTTGGTGCTAAGCTTCGAGCAAGTCTCCTTTAATTTGGCACCCTTGGGTTTTTCTTTATCTAAGTCCAATGTTCAAATATTAACCCAAACAGTGCCCCCTTTAATCATTGCTGAGTCTGCAACCCAGGACGCTAATAATGATTAAATAGTCGTCGCATGCACTTAATCGAGACTTGCACCATTTAAAGTAGCCGTTGTTAACAAAACCTTTGCACTAACCCATGAACTTCATCGTTAACCAATCACTTACTATATAACCCTCACACAAACTCCTTGGCAAAGTACCTTAGCCATTTTTAATCTTCAAATTCCCAGAACTTCCCAGAATTCTTCAAGCCTTCAAAAACTTCTTTCACTCTTCAGTTCTTACCATACCCTATTCTGATTTTCTTCCCATCTTCTCCTTAAAATCACCTAATGGCACCCAAAGTTGTTCAAACTCCATCTCACTGCGAGATTGGTGAGAGGATTTCCATTATGCGCATCTTACTCAACGACCTTCATTGTCCTCGAGCAAGAGTGCACTCCTTATGACCTGCATGGACTTTTATAGTCCCTATTGTAATGGAAAACAACATGCCTAAGGAGAAATGGTTTACCCTAAACCCATTTTAGGCTAAATCGGGCATTTCTTCCTTTAAATAGTCAAACCATCGTTGTGGTTTCCCACTCATGAAGGATAAGGCATTGACACAATAGGTCAAAGAGCTTGAGCCCATCTTCAAGCAGAAATGGACGAACAACGAAATTTATGAGATGATAATGTTGTCCAAGTCGACTGTGATTGCTATGCTCGAGCTGTTCTCTACAGCTATTCTCTTTTGGAACTCGGGCACCAATACCTTTGACTTCAGGATAGGCCACATGTCTCTTACCATCCTTGACATGGCGCATGTCTTTAGGCTAAGGCCTTCAGGTATAATTGTGGACGTTACCCACGACTGGGCTCCTCCTTCTTGCCCAACCGCTAAGAGCTCGGACAGTTCTGGTCCCATGATTTAATTGAAAGATAACTCTATAACTTTCAATAGTTATGGAACTTCCTTCACGGGTTTTATCTTGTTCGTCAAGAAGGAATTTGGCTCTTCTTCCTCCAATGCCAATAGAGATCAAGAGCACATGTATTTTCTCATCTATTGGCTTAACAAACACGTCTTCCCCAATAAATCTAAAGGAGTGAAAGTAGAATGGATTCCTCTAGTAGAAGTTCATCACAACTTTGATGATGTAGCCACAGGCCCCTTCCTCTTTGCTCATCTCTATCATCTCCTGTATGAGATTATAAAGGGTGAACCATTCGAAACCAACCTTAATGGTCCAACTTGGATGATCCAGCTTTGGCTTCAATGGTATTTCCCAAGCTTCGAGCTCCTAACCTAGAATTCCTAGAAGGAGTAGCCCTTACCCTAATCCTTGCTGAAGTATCTCCCACCAATCACTCCACATTTGTTTATCTCTATTTCTTTAGAGTCTACAAGAATTGGGCAGATTTGTAATATAGGCCTCCGTCCTTAAGATATACCCATGGTTCTCCAATCAAGCTTTTCAAAATTCTTTTGGGGAAGATGCCAGCCCCTTTTGTAGAAAGAGATTTATCGGTTGTATTCAACCGAATAACCTAGCTTGAGGAGTAAGGAGTGACCACTATGAGCGCTGGCTGGAGGTTTACCACCCTAACTTCTGTGCTAGACAGTTGGGGTTCAGGCAAGCCATTTCAATCCCCTTCTTTGACTCTATCCAATGTGGCACCTCATACTGTTTTCACTCTCCACCCGAAGTCACTTTTCGAGCTGCTCGATGTAGTCTTGAGGTCATGAGCAAGGTCGCCTGAAAGTTCATGGCTCTGAACTTCGAATACACTTCAAGCTTCTCATCTTGGTAGGAAGCAAAATGGACTAAGAATTATAGAGGAGACCTGCACGAAGTTCATGACTGCCTCTTTAAGCAACTATCCATCAAGTTTCATCCAAAGCCAATTAAGCTTGAAGATTGGAAGGAAATGATTCATCAGAAGAATCAACTCCTTTTGATAGGTATTTCTTACTCTTTTAACTTGAAATTTTCATGAATATGTAATTTCTAATCCTTTCCTTGGTTTCTTTGTACTTGTAGCCCAAGGCAACCCTGCAAAGGTGGTCGTCAAGCAAGATGAAGATGTTGTTGACGCATTCATCCTCCAAGAAGCCGCAGCTAAAGTAAAAAAGGCAAGGCACTGGAGAAGATAGAGATGCCTCCTAGTTGCTTGGAGACTCTGAGGGTGAGACATAACCTGTAGTTGAGCCTCAGGCTGCACGTCAAACTCGGGCAACAGTAGTAGAGACTTCAAAGTCTGAGCCCGAAGAACGGCCAGTTCCATCAAAGAAAATGACGATGACACAAACCTTCAAATCCTTTAAGTCTTCTACTTCAGTAACTGAGGCAGGCGTGGGTAAGAAGAAACATAAAGCCTCCAATAAGTAATCCTCATCTTATTCCCTCATTCTTATTCACAACTTTTTGATGAGAGCTGACAACTCCATTTTCTTTGACTCTATGGCCCCAAGCAACCAAAAAGCTTACTATTGCTTCAAGGGAAGACCCATTACGAGCTGAGATGTATCAACAAGCCAAAAATCTGCAAGATTCCACCCTGGAAGTACTAGAGGTATAACTCACATCTTAAGTTTTACTTATTTGAGTTCTTCCCTTTCTCTTTTCTATTCTCTTTTTTACTATCTGCCCGATTTCTGAAACAGGCCATAAGGAAAGAAAATATATCTCCATCTGAGGCCTCTTCATCTCCAGCCCGAATGGTACAAACTTCCCCTCCACAAGTTAAGTCTTCAAAGGTATATCTCTTTTTCATTCTTTTAACTTGTATCTCTACCAATCTTAGAGTTTTAACACTTGTCTTTTACTTTTATAGGTTAAGGTCGGGGAACCTGTATTGGCAATGACTCCAACCTCCCAAGTCAATCCAAAGACAAAGGAAATGCTACATTTTGTAAATGAGGATACTAACTTGGTGGGTATTTGTTATTTTAGCACTTTTATGCTGAAAGCCTCCCTCCTTTTATACTTATTTTATTTTCACTCTTTTCAGTCTTCCCCTGCACCAACCTTTCATCGATCAGCAACATCTGCATTTGGGGAGCCCGTAGTCTTTGAGATCCCTGTGGTTTCAGAGGTCACTAACCCGCCAGCTTCTCAAGCTACAGATCAGGCTAGCCCATCCGCCCCTTCTCAGGGTCCTACTAAGGTATGGAGGCTTTTCTTCTTCTGTTTTCTTTTTCTGCACCAGTTAGTTTGTTGACACTATCTTTTTCAACTTCATATGCCTCTGGTGAAGGCTCGACCACCATCTCTCATCCTCCAATTAGCAAAGATGATCCCTCTCAATACCCAAGTGTCACCACTCATCTTCCTTCTTCTTCCAAGGCTTCAAGCTTGACTCAGGTACACCACTTTCTTGTTTCACTCTTTGTTCTATGCCCTGATTTGTAATCTTTCTTCTTAATTTATTTTCTTGGTTTCCCACAAGGCTCTTGAGAAGGCTCGAGCAAATCTCCACCTCATCTATCTTGTTTCTCCTACCTTCTCCATCTTCTGGGGTCATAAGGACTCCTATCCCTAATCCTAAGAAAAAGACCAAGACCACCACTACTCATACGACCATCATTGCTCATTCCTCTTAGGCTCCTCCCTTTGTTGAGACCTTCTTCCTTGCTGCACCCTCTGAAATAACTGAGGCACGACCTTCTTCCCCTGCACCTATTTCCACAACTGCAGTTTTACCCAAGCTTTTTAAAGAGTTCGAGCAACTCAAGACAAAGTTGAAATCCTCAAGGCATCATTCTAAATCTTCTAGCTTTCAAGAGCAACACCGAGTCTTTCAAGAATGGGTGAAGAGGGGCTTCTATGCATCTTTCAACCTCAAGGATCTTCTTAATGTAGAGAAGGCTATAATAGATCTATTCAAGGTTGATCAGCTATCCAAAGCTCAGTATGAATCATTTCTTTCTTATTTTGAGAACTTGAGAGCTTTAAGGGATCAATATCATAGGGCTGAGAGGAAAGCTAACTGAGTGAGGTACTTTAAGGAGAAACAATCCAGCACTTCCACTCATATTCAATAGCTGGTGGATGAAGGTTCGGTGACAGATGAGAGGATTAAGGTAGTGACTTTTGAAATTCAGAAATTAGAATAGCAACTTGTTGTGCTAAAGGCTGAACAGGTGACTCTCCTTGGCACACTCCAACAACAGATCGAAGAAGTGAAAAAGAAAAATCTGGAACCAGAACATACTGAGTCTCAACTTGTTAGTAGCAGTATTGTTTTGGCCAAACCTACCAGAATTTTTACCACTATGCAGACTTACTACTCCAGAATAATCACTCTAGGTGAAGATGTAAATTTGACAAGCTAGGGCCATTGTAATTTTCTTTTTATGAAATAAAATTATTCTTAGCCTTTATTGTTTCACTTCTTGCATTATATTGAAGTTCTTTTTTGCATTGTACTTCTCTTTGAAATCACTAACTCTTTTTAATATAACAATTTATAAAGAGTTGGATGATATTTCTTTAAACACTTAGTATTAACTGGATGTCAAGTAATATCCTCCCTTATCTAGTGCTTGGTAAATGACAAAAGGTTATTCCCAAGTAGGCCTCCATTTCCTGAAGGCAGAATTGCTTTCCATACTAACCCTCCTTCCTTGAAGGTCTCTAACTTTACCTTCTTATTGTATGCTCAGGCAATTATTCTCTATTTCCAGCTTCTTCTCTCTTCCATACATCAACAGTCTTTTGATTAAGGACCTGATTGCAACTACTTGGTCCTTTCTTCTTTGTTCTGACATTATTGGTGTTAGGGAGTTGGGACAATATGGGGTTTATCCCATTCTTCCCTTGTGAGGAACAATCCTTACTCCAAAAGCTTTTGGGCCGTCACCTTAGTTGGGCGGCCGTTCTCATCAACTCCTAAGCACTAGAGAATCCCAATACTAGGATTATAAAAGATGACTTCTACAACATTAGCTGTGGGGAGGAATGACCATGATTTGGCCTCCACCATTTCCCAAAATCCTGGTCACATGGCTCCTTCCTCGTGATAAACTACTTGTTGATGTAGGGTGGAAGGCACAGAGAAACTCTGATTAATCCAATCTTGGCCTAGTAAAGCTCCATAAATAGAAGTGTTGTCCACCACGAAAAAGGCTAGCATGATTTGCTTGGAACCCAAGTCCACCTCTGATGGCAGTATCCCATGAGTTCTAGTGATGGCTTCAGAGAAACTGGAAACTGTTAGATTCGTGAAGATGAGATCATCCTCATTTTTACACATCATTTTCATCTGCTTATATGGTAACACATTTACCGCATCCCTTCCATCAATCAAAACCCTTTTAAAGGGTACTCCCTCCAAATGAGCAGTTACATAAATACGCTTGAGATGGTTAGTTAAGGTCAAGTTCAGGTAGCTGAAGACCACTATATCTGTGTATACCCTATTGGGCTCTTTCTTTGTGAGTTCGTGTAAACTTGTTCTGCCCAACCCTTATTTTCCCACTTCTTCAACACTAACATGTGCCAGCATAGGTTATGTCACCAAGTAATCACCCTCCATTGTGGCAGGTTGATCATGTTTGGGACAAAATATGGCAGATAAAACATATGTCCTGTTTACGTGAAAGTTGCTAGATCCAGGTAAGTCCTTCTTCTTGCTCCTAATATGGTCCATGAATTCATTTAATCAGGCCTCTGTTTCTTTGGGTAGCATTAGTTCGGGCAGTGCTTCCTCTTGAGTTATGCCAAAGTTTGGCATTTGTTCTGGGACTTCACAAAGAGTACCAACCAACAATGATGCGGGCAACCTTCTCTTAGGCGAGATAGTTCCAAAACAAATTGGCTCTGGGCTCCACTTTGGTGTTGGCATCATTACCATGTCCTTCTGAGCTCTCCTCAAGATTATGTACTTACGAGGATGAGGGTTTTATGGCACATGATCTTTTTCCCCTTTTGTTTTGCTATTAGCCTTTTCTACCTCCTTTTTGGTTCTCCAATAAAGTTGATTTCTTTCCCCATGAGGTACTTTCTCAAACTTCACATTTTTAGAAGTTTCTGAGGCAGCAAGGACTTTTAATGAGTTCATGTGGGCTTTGTGCTGCCTCTGAACTTTCCTGATCATAAAGGCTTTCATTTTTTTGACAGGTCTTTCATCCTTTCCAACCACATACCATTTTCGCCCAAGTCGGGCAGGATTTTTCTTCATAACTGGATTCGTTATCCTCTCCTTTATTCTGACATCTCCCCCTACATAGCTTGGCTGAGGTGGCTTCACATCCACCCATTTTGGTATTTTGGCTTCTCTATCTTCCCCTTTTTCAGAAGCTTCATAATTTATGAATACCTCTTACAAACCTTTTAGTTGAGAGCCTCCCCCCAACCGTTGGAAAACATTCTTGGAAGTTTTTTTCTTAACTGCCCGCATGATGCTTCTGCAGATTTCTTGTTCTTCTTTCTCTTTTCTCATGATCAACTCTTGATCAATGATAACTCTTGATGCTAGGACTTCCAACTCATATTCACACTGGCACTTGCTACACAACACCAATCCTTTAACAATGGCTGCTTTGGGCTTTTTGGGCAACTTGATAACTCTTTCAGTAGGCCTGTCATTTGGTCACCTTTCAGCATTTACTTCCCACATGGCTTTTCTTTTCCCTTTCTTAGCCCAAGTCAAGTTGATCATGTTAATTGGGGCTTCTGGGAAAGGATCTGTGTCAATCATCATATTGGCCTGAGGTTTCTCCAATAGTAATTTTCCCTTAACTATGAGGTCTTGTATTCAATCCCTGAACTGGACATAGTTGGCTATAAAGTGGTTAAAAGTGTAATGCAGCTTGCAATACTTCTTTCCTCTTAATTCCTCAGGCTTGGGCAATTTTTTAGTGCTGTCGGGCACAATCACTCTTGCCTGCACCAACTCTTCATAGATCTCCGAGGCTTTGGTTAATAACTCTGGTATTTAGGGGGTTTCATAAGGACAAACACATTGTCCTTCATTACCATCTTCTGATCATTGACTGGTTGGCTAACCCCTTCACTATTAAAGGCTTGAAATGGGTAGTCATCTCTACCGCATATTTGTCCATCCCTTCTCTTCCATGGCCATCATTTGGTTCTGGCTCAGCTCCTTCAAACTCCAGTTGATGAATTACAGGTTTACTTTTGTAAAAAGGATGAGCCTTAGATGAGTGTTTCACTTGCAGTTCCTCAAGCAACAGCTTCTTATACTTTGTGGAAGCAATCACAAACTCTTGTAACTCATTGAATTGTACATCATAAAACTTCCTCCTCAAAGGCAGCCTCAAGGCTTTTTGAGCAATGGATATAAGTTGGGCTTGATTGATAGGGAATTGGCATCTCATTCTTGTCCTGCTGAACCTCATCATGAAGTCTTCTGTAGACTCGTGTTCGTATTGCTTCACCTCCACCAGGTCATTGATAAACATCTTAGGCCTCATCCTATAAAATTGCTCATAAAAAGCCATCTCCATTTGCCCCCAGTTAGCAATAAAATTGGGAGGCAATAAAGAATATCATTGAGATGCTAGGCCAACCAATGAGTTCCCAAACAATCTTAATTTATAATTAGGATTGTCCTCAAATGCCACGCAATGGTTGGAGAACTTGAAGATATGATATCTAGAGGACACACTGCTATCTTCCCCACTAAAAGTGGGAAACGCGGGCATCTTGAAGTTGAGTGGAAAATGATTCTGCTTATCAATATACTCTGGATATGGCTTCTGGTAGGTGATCCTGAACAGCAGACGAGTTTGGGGTTGAGCATTCTAGGCCACCATCCTTCTTAACTCGGCTAGCTCATCTCTGAGCTGCTAGTTAGCCGCATTGTTGTGTGGGGTATATGGGGCTTCCCACTTTGGGATGCGATCATTGCCCGAGAAAGTCTCCTTCATTGGTTCAGGCTTTCTCCATTTGGCATCCCCTCCCTTACTGGCCAATGGTGAGGGCTTATAAAGAGGAGGCTTGTCTGCCTTGGTGGGCTCGCCTTTTCTACTGGATTCTCCGATTAACTAGGGCATCTCATACTTCGTTCTTTCTTTCTCACTCTACCCCCTACTATCTAGTGAAAATAATAGGGGGGTCGGGCAACTCCGCTTCTAGGATCTCTTCCAACACTAGCTGACTGGCTCCAGATCTTTCCCTGTTTTTTCCTTTATCCCTCATTTCCTCAAGCACAGGAAATAGGGAAATAACTGGTTCTTTCTCATGACTAACCTCTTTCATCACTTCCCTGGCATAACCATTCTTTGGATTAGAGAACTCCAGATCTAATCTTCTTTGCAAACTCCCCGTTAAATAACAGAGTCTGCTTACTTCACCTCTGGTTTCCAGAGTGATACTCTCCATAGTTTTCAGTATTTGCATCATAGTGGCTTACAAGTCTTCATTGGTCACCTTCCTTCCTGACTTCTCGGATGAGCTCGAGCTTTCTAGAATAGATGGTCCTTAGAAGGAAGAAAAATCCTCTGGGTGATTTGTCATGCTTGGTTTTGGTAAACACTAGGGTGGCCTGTATTTTGTGTTCCACCTGAAGGTTTTCTCCTTCCTTCTTCTTCTTGGCATACAAGACTTTGAATGTCTCACCGAGCGCGCCAAAACTATGTTGGTTGCAAAGATTTCCAGTGAGGAAGGGTCCTCGACACCTTAACACAGCTCTCCAAGGGATTGGCACTTTGGATGTATAGTTGGGTTCTTGCTTGTCGATGTGCTACAAGAAAATGACAGAGTTAGTTCTGAAAAGTGCCTTTGTAGGGCCTTAGGTGTAGGCCTTGAGACTCGCAATCAAAACTAAGTGCTAGGCGTGCCACTGCTATCTTAGTATAGCAGATGTAGAACAAGTGTGTTTTAGTTGATTACTTGCGCCCCAAGTTATTTGGACTTCTTGTTATCAAAGGATTGTCGTGAATGGGTTAAGTCCACATTAAGTTCTTTTTCTTACCTTGTGACTAAGGACTTTTAGTTCATAGTCTTGTATATTCGTATGAAGATAGTCCAAAGTGCTTTAAGCCATTTACTTGGTTCTTAATTGGTTTTAAGGATGACATATCCATTAAATTAACCAGATCTAACTACAAATGGCATTCTCGAAGTAGGAAAAGTGATGGAAATAACTTGAATACATACTGGAGAATGCATTAAGTAATAAATCTACAAATGTAAGTAGAAACACAAGGAAGTTGGGCAAGATTTCACCTTGTCTATCAAGGTTGAACCTCTTGCAGTCGCTTCTCTTTAAGTTTACAGAGGTTTGTATGCTAGAAAAGGGATGGATGGTAAACAGGTTTACATGAGGGGATCGATACTACTCCACTGAGTTGGGCAAGATTTCACCTTGTCTATCAAGGTTGAACCTCTTGCAATCACTTCTCTTTGAATTTACAAAGGTTTGTATGCTGGAAAAAGGATGGATGGTAAACAGGTTTACATGAGGTGATCGATACTACTCCACCGAGGGAGGTAGCAGAGCTTTTAAACTAGAGAACTATAGCATTTCTAAGGAGATCTAAACAAGAGATAGCTTGTTACTAAAAAAATTCTGAGATCTGAGCTGATTATAGTTTTTTTATACAAATCTGGCTTGAGAGCAGAGTTTGTATGTTTGTTTGTTTGATTGGTTGAGTGTCATTGTCTCTGAGGCCTCTTCTTCCTTTTATAAACCAATTAGCCCGACTATTGTAGCTTTGCTCTTGCCCGAAAGCATCTGAAGGGTAGTGAGTCATCAGCTTTTTACTTAGAATGCCACTGAAAAGTGTTCTTTGACTGGTAGTAGATTAGTCTCCATCAATTGTCACTTCAATGGAAAGCAAGTGGCTTATATTTGGCTGAGAAGGCTTCAATTTGCCTTTAGGCTTGGTGCTGGGCTTCGGTTAAGTCTCCTTTAATTCAGCAAACTTGGACTTTTCTTCATCTAAGTCCAATATTCAAATATTAACCCAAACATAAACTACCCGTATGCTGTCTTCTACTGCCATGCATTTCAAAGTATTAGGGCTTGTATGGTGCATTTACCAGGATCAGACGGGATCACCGTGAAAGCAGTAGCTATCTGCCCTACAGATACATCTGAATGGAACCCAAAGATCTTTCAAGATTTGAAAGTTAACCATTCCCGTTTGCCATTTTCTTCCGGATGGCGATATTGCCAGGGTTTTAAAACAGAAACGTTAGCTACCTAGCATGATTACTTGCCAGAGAGCTTTCCCTGTAAAAAGAATTCAATAAGAGCATTCTAGTTGATTCCCGCTATTTATAAAAAAATAAAAATATAAAAAAATATAAAAAAAAATAAAAATATCCCATAGTTAATATTGGAGTAAACTGTCGATTTGCCCCCTAAACTTTCACCGAACTTTCGATTTCCCCCCTGAACTTTTCGATTGGAAAATTTCCCCCCTGAACTAATTTTTTTAGCCAATTTGCCCCCTACCGTTAGTTTTTCAAATATTCCATCCAAATTTCTGTTAAGTGAGACCATGTGCACAACATATGAGGGTAGTTAAGTCATTTCACTCTTAAAAATGATTAAAAAACTGAAAATAAATTTTAAAAAAAAATTCCCTCTATTTTTTACCTCTACCGCCGATCTCCTTGTACCCACCATTACCACCTCCTCCCACCCCTGAGACCCATCAACCACCATATCCGGTCCTCCCCCTTCCCACACACAGAGACTCCTCATTCCCCTCTCTATTTGTTATTCTACGAACAATGCAAGGAACGAAGAAAGTGGGAAGAGAGAGAGAGAGAGAGAGAGATATTTGTGATGCAGGAAGAGGGTTGGGTCATTGGGGTAGCAGAGGGTGGGGCCAAATCAGGGAGTGGGGTTACGGTTGAGGGAGATGAGGTAGGGGGAGGATGTCGTAGGGGTGGGTGATGGGGGTGCGGAAAGGAAGTGGTGGTGGCTGGGGTTTTTGTATTTTTTTTTTCTTTTCTTCGATCTGTTTTTGTTTAATCATTTTTTTTAATAATGTAAAATTACTAGAATGTTCATGCCATGAAGACAATAACACCGTATGTCATTTTTTATACATAGGAATGAGTGAAAAATAAAATTGAGGATATGAATTAGAGGGAAATTTTCAGTTTTTTAATCATTTTTAAGAGTGAAATGACTTAACTACCCTCATATGTTGTGCACATGGTCTCACTTAACAGAAATTTGGATGGAATGTTTGAAAAACTAACGGTAGGGGGCAAATTGGCTAAAAAAATTAGTTCAGGGGGGAAATTTTCCAATCGAAAAGTTCAGGGGGGAAATCGAAAGTTCGGTGAAAGTTTAGGGGGCAAATCGACAGTTTACTCTTAATATTGGGATGTTATGTTCATTAAAACAACTAGCAATTTGACTATTAACTTCAGTAACCAAGTACTCATTAGCAGCAAATTAAGACGTACGCAGAAGAAAACAATAGAGTAAAAAACAAATAAAATGATCTCTATGACAACTGCAAAATTCTTGCATAGTTGAGTCCATACTCCATACTGGCCTTCAACTAGGACTTAAGGGATGAAATTGGAGTTAGTAAATAGGGCCAAAATATGTTAAAAGAGTAGCGTACTTTGATATTGTAATTAATTTTTTCAGTCCAACAAGACTCATATCACCGATATTATTATCCTCAATTAACTACATATTAAACCTTAAAGTATGGGTTTTCATCACGAAAGACCAAAAGATCAGTGACTATTAGTGAACATCCCATATGTATAAATTATTTATTGCTTTGTTTTATACATCTCCAATGTAGAACTCCTGTATCTAACAGAAGGTGTTAATTGAAATATCGCTGAACACTAGACACACTATTTTAAATATAGTCTAGATTTCACTAATTAGTTATTTTTTCATGAGAGACTTTGGATACGGTTCTATTTATCAATGTTCTTTGACTAAAACCTTGTTGGTTTTCAATTTTTAATTGAAGTTCCTAAAAGTAATATAATAATGTATTTCTATGTAGGTTATTATAATTTTTAAATTAAAAATTGAAATTTTTAGTTGTTTCTATTAATGAGATTGTAAATAAAACTCATGATTTGTGAGAATGAAAATATTAAAAGATAAATTATACACTTCAATGTATTATAATATATATATATATATATATATATATATATAAAAGCATGGGTACATTTATCAAATTAATCAAAAAAACTATTGCACCGGTACATTCTTCAAAACCAAAATAATAGACATTGGGTAGCTAGGCTTGTAAGAATCTCACATCACATGTTTATTCACCGTTAGATTTACGTTAGATCATTTCCATCTACTTTGTTAGGAAAAAGGATCCGGCGCGGATCCTTTTCCTAGGGATCTTAGGAATTCTGCAATTATGTCCGTTCATCATATATATCATGCGATCAGAAATCATATAAAATTTAAAATTTAAAATTCAATTATAAATAGTATTTAACGAAAATTGACCGCATGATGTACCACAAACAAACACGATTTCTGAATCTATAGCATCCCTAGGAAAAAGATCTGGCAAGGACCCTTTTCCCTCTGTTAGATTCTTAATTTTTTCAGTTGCTTTTTAGATTCTTATCTTCCTGCTAGTTGTCTTTTTATGCTTGGTTCGTAAATGTTTAATTTTTTTACTTTATTAAATGTACCTCACTTAATGACACATAACAAAAAATTGTGTCCATATGGTCATTTGTCTAATCAACCATACAAGGGTGTGATGTGAAATCAGATAGGCAAATGACACAATTTGGAAAGAACTGCTCATTGAATATTAGTACATTATAAAATTCATAGGGCACAAATAGCACGCCTATATAGATTGCATGTGCAATTATAGTTGCTACATTATTGCTATTGTTACATAGGCACATTGGTGCCCTTTGGCCTTGTAGGGCACAAATATCTTATTATGCACAGTGGCCATATTTTTTTGTAGTGTATTGAAAAACAAGAGTTGGTAGTCACCGTTTTCTTGATTGCATGACAATAAAGACTACATACGCATGGGTCAGTTTGTTACAGACAATCAATTTGTTAGCCGGAAAGCTTCTTCACTACATTACAAAAAATATGGTCACTGCGCATAATAAATTATTTGTGCCTTATGAGGCCAAAGGGTACCAACATTGGTGCCTATGTAACAATAGCAACAATTGAGCTATTTGATCCTGGCTTAGCTTGTATACGAAAAATTGAGGAATATATAGGTGTATTGGTGTGTATTGGTGTGTAAGTTGAGAATGCAAACCGTACGTGCTATAACTGAGACAACTAAAAATCGAATGAAACAAAAGTGATTTGCATGTCAAGAAATATTTAAGCAGCGTCGACAGAGGTGGAAAAAGGAGCGTGGAGTGAAGATGAGCATAATTTCCAGTCATCTTTGAGAAATATTCAGGTGGGCAGGGAAGAGATTCGTCAACACAAGCCAACAAACTGCGGCTCTTCAAAACTGGAACGATCTGAGGAAGCCGTAGGTTGCAGTTATAGGTCGAGATTTGATAGTTATGGCTTGACTTGAGACAGAAGGGAAGACAGTCAGCGGCAGGAGGATTGGTAGAAATGGTTGACATGGTGAGAGAGAAGCAAGATCGGGAAAGAAAAAAAACAGACGGTGTGAAAGAGGCGGAGGCAGAGAAGAAGATGAAGTGAATGGCCTCGACAACTCATCAGAGGCATAAGGTATGTATTAAATAATCATTAATCATGCTGTCCGATGAATACATTTTGAGTTAATGAGACACATCTGTACAATCGAAGACTAAAAACATCTGAATGAATGATGATTCTATCGCTATCAGCTGGCAGGCAACGAAAGCTCGATTACAAGTACGCTGTCTTATCCAGTCATGCACCAGAAAAAATAAGTGCTTATATGGTGTCTTTGTAAAGTGATGACAACATGAACGATAAAGCAGTAGCAGTCTGCCATGTGCAGACACATTGACATGGAACCCAAAGCACGTTGCCTTCCAATTTCTCAAATTTCAGCCACGAACCTTTGCCATCTTCCATTTTCTTTTCGAGGACACTATTGTCTGGTTTAAGAAATCAGGAGCTTACGATCCTTGAACCCGTCAGTTCTACATGGTCAGTTAGCAGTGCGTTTCTATTCTAGGTGGTTCTTCTGTGATCTCCAACAGTTGCACCCGCTCCCATGAAAAGAATTCCCTGAGAATGCATACTAATGTCTGAGAAGTCCTAATTGAAAAATAGAAAGTAAATAAAAAGAAAACTAACAATTAGAATAGTGACAGAAAGAGGATCTCACAAGTTCATAAACCCCAAAGACAGCTCTGCAAATTTTCTTCAAGAATTTTGAATCACATGCAGTCCAGTCCAGCATCTTTCCAAGGAAAGCATTGCTTAGCCAGAATATATAGTGAATTTCCCTGTGTATTATGTATATCATCGGAACATATTTAAAAACAACTGCAACACAATTAGAAAACATGCCATAGAACATTTCTTTTGACAGCAAGTACATAGATTCGTTGTAAAGCCATCACTCACCACCATCCAATGCATGAATGTTCTACTTTTTCAGATCAACAGCAA
Source organism: Malus domestica (assembly GCF_042453785.1). Taxonomy (NCBI): domain Eukaryota; kingdom Viridiplantae; phylum Streptophyta; class Magnoliopsida; order Rosales; family Rosaceae; genus Malus; species Malus domestica. Next base: position 10,402,146 of record NC_091668.1, read on the forward strand.
GAACATACCTTGGTCAATCTATTGTTCAGGCACAACAGCTTTATCTTTATATTGGTCGGCCTGAAAAGGTTGCAAGGAACCCCACGATCTTCCGACTTTCACTTTGACATCCAATGGAACTGAACAACGAATAATTAAATTAGGTGCAGCAAACAAATGTCCTCAAATTATCCACTATTGAGCAATGTTCCAGAAACTTTAGAAATATACCACGAAGCGAAACAGCATTTTCCATGCTCGTCTGAAGCAGCAAAGCAGCTTCCTTTATCACAACAGGATCAACTTCTAGTACTAATTCATCATGTACCTGGTTAGAAACCACCAACAAGCATTGTTACATGAGTTGCCTTGTAAATGAAGCAAAATTATATTTAAATAGAAAAGCTAAAAAGATGCTAAATATCTTAGCTTATTAATATCTTCCTCTACACTTCAAATTGACCAAAGAACTTAACACAAACAGAATTTCCAAAACCGACCTGTAATAAAATTCGGCAGCGGCCCTTCAGTATGTGTAACTTTGTTGCAGGATGAGAAGAAGAATCAGGCCTTTCAACACCTTCAACTATCACGGAATATATATTTATCATTGCAATCTTAATTATGTCAGCAGCAGATCCCTGTAAAAGGAAGACATCAAAGAAAAATACTACAATTTAGTGATTAACGTTAAACCCCCACACTCCTTGTCCCCACAGAAGGGAGGGAAAAAGCCGTACCTGACATATAGAATTCACAGCTTGTCTCTGAGCCTTCGACTTTTCTTCACTGTTTCCTAGTTTTATTTTTGACAAAAAGCGCTTTCTTCCCTTAAGGGTTTCGATGTATCTGGGCACAATAATGCAGATAATCAACAGTTGGATATCTTCAAAATTTATGTATACCAGAGTGTATTACATTTTCTTTTTCTGGGAAAGAAAAAGAAGACGAAAAGAATGCTAAACTTATATCAACATTGACCCCTATTCTTTACGAAGAGATGCTTCTTCCAAAAACTTTATAACCAGCACTAGGAGAAGAACCAGTGAATTTTGAAAACAAGTCAAAACACAAGAAAAAAAATGCATAAACCTTCCCTCTCATGCCAAAAAATAAATAAAAATAGACTTAATAAATAAGAAACCTCAAACTGATCATATGATAACACAACTATTTAGAAGGAAAAGGCAACGTGATGAAAGAGTTGAGTAATTGGAGGAAGAAAAAAACAGAAAAAAGCCTATTCAATTGTAAGAAATATTAACCAAAATACTACATGGTTTTCAGATATGATAGCAACCTATTCCCAAGTGAGTTCAAAGACTTCTAGCAACCAGGAAAATAGTAAGATGTCCTCACCCTTTCGTGCGGCAATATGCAACTGCTTCATTAAGCCAAGAAGCAACTCCAGGAAAAGAACTTCTAAAGTTCTTTATTTTTTCGGAAGCTTCTTCTGGACTGCAGTCCAGTTGTTCTGCAAGGCTATTAGCACCCATTCCATAAAGAATGCCATACACCAACCTTTTGGTCTGATCTCGTACATGGGAACTAACAGACTCTTCTGAAATCCCAGTCCATCTAGCTGCTATCATGGTGAAGACATCACCATGGGGATTACTAAGGAGTTCAGTGAGTGCAGAGTCTTTAGAGAAATGTGCCATCAGACGCAATTCAATCTGAGAATAATCTGCAGTTAACAGTAACCAGTTGTCCTGCGAAAGAATAGCAACAATAAATCAACTAATGTAAACCATGAAATCATAAACCCCATCCCCTTCTCCTGTCCTCTATCTAAATATATGACATTACTGTATCAACCCTCCCCCGCATCCTCATTTACTCAAGAATTTTGACTTTTATGGTATAAATGTAACAATAACACACAAACGGCCTTCAAGGACATGAACAAGTTGATCATTACCTGAGTAGGAATGAAGTAGTCACGAGCATTGATGTTGAATTGATCGACATCAGTTTTGTTTCCATTTCCATCCTCATTCATTTTAAAGTCAACCATATGTTCAACACACTGCATAAATAAATCACGGTTAAACCTTGTTAACGACTGAAGGAGAGGGAGGAGAGAAAAAATCAACTCATGGGAAACCCAAACCTGGAGATTTGGTTCCTCCATTGAAAGCCGACCAGTTGCTGTTGATGTTTGGAGCCAATGACCATGTAATGTGTACTTTTGTGTCCTCACGGATAGCCTACCCAGTGAACAAATTGATCCCAATGTACAGTTTAAGAGTTTTGCCAATGTACGATGCTCTTTAATGACGGGAATTATAGGATGCTCATCCCTGAAATGAAATCGATTATAGGTTGCTCATCCATTAAATTTAAAACAATGAGAGGCTGATGCCACAAATGACAAAACCAAAAGATTCAAGTGTGCATGCAAGAATACTCAAAAACCATCTCCAAGTGTTCACTATTCAAACAAAACAATCTAAACGGGATGGAAACCTCTATGGAATCAAATAATTAAATAGCAATCCTATTCCCTTGAGTATTAATATTTCAACAGCTAATTCACACATCAGATGGGTGAGGTTACGTAGTACGATAGAAGAAAATAAGTCACAAAGTACAATAGAAGAAAATAAGTCTCGCTTAATACCTTAATAAATCCAAGCAATGCTTGTCCGTACTTGGATGTTGCTTCCCCTTATTGCGCCCCTCTGGTATGGGCAGCTTTAAGTGTCCATACAATACATTAGCAATTTCTGCTGCCGTAGATAACGAAAATTTCATGCCAGCTAGCTTGTAAGCTTCCTTCTCAAGCTGTCCTAGCTTTTTTCCTAACACCTTGCGTGCTTGTAAGCATCCCTCCATGTTAAGACCCACTCCCCATAGCTCCATGTCAGCAAGAATATTAACCTAGCATACAAATAAGCAATAAGCTAGCGTCAAAAGTGGTAGGGTTGGGTACTGGTTCTCAAGCACCTAACTAAACAGTGGTGATGCATTTATACATGCATTTAAATCCAAAACAAACAATAGCAATAATGTAAACCTCAAATAAAATGAAGTTCCTCAGAAAATTAAGTCAGATGCTATGAAAGTAACTTACCAATGGGATTTCAATATTTAGGAGGGCTTCAGTAAGGCCTTCAGCAACAAGTAACTTCCAAAGAACAGAACATAAGGCCCGTATTTGTGCAGCCCGACGGCAGCAACCGTTGTGTGCAGCTCTTCGCATCTGATTCTTCCACCTTCCATTCCGATTAGCAGCTGCCGCAGCTTCACTGGATAACCTTTTCTTAACTTCCTATAAATCATTCTAAAATCTTCAATGCAAATTCAATAACGATGAACATGTAAACAGTGAATGAAACAATTATAGTTAAATACTTTTTCCTTTAACAAATGCTTTGATTGAAATGATGTTCTTTTTTTATTTTACCTTTTCCAGGTTAGGATTAGAGCTTCTCTCCTCATCAGGCCAAAGAACCCAGGCCACGATGCACATGTCAATTCCATCTTTTATATGAACTGGAGGCAACAATAAAAATGAGCTGTCTATGATTTCAAAACAAGCACTTTTCCCTCCGAGATTCTGACAACCAAATCTCTGAGTATGAACTGCAGGACTTTTAAGTGCCTGAATCTGAACTTTCAACTTCCAAGTAATTTTTCTAACACCTCTTTTTCCCATTATTTTACCAATCCTGTTCCATCTACATTCAGCCATCTCCAACAAATCATCAAGAGGTAAGCCATTACTTCTATTGCCGGATCCATTCAAATTCAAGCATTCATTTTTACCGCTGTCTGAGCACAGTAGATCCCTAGGAATATTGACATAGTACACAGGAGAGTTTTCCCAACAGATGGCTATGCCATGTATTTCAAAGGGCGCAACAGAATTGAATTCTGATCTTTTGTTGTAGTGAATATCAAAATAGAACTCTGAGGTGGATTGCCAGAGATCCAAGAAGGAATCAAAACCACCAAGAGTATTAACTGCATGAATTGGGCCTTTCTCACAAGCATTGCCCTTATAGCCAGAGGACAAATTATCCCTTCTGCAGCGTTCCTGTTTTTCAAGATCGTGAGACTCATCAGATGCCCTAGTTCTATCAACTAAGCTTTGTAACTGAACCCGGTCAGGCAAATCAGTATTTTTGTTTTGATCAACCACAACAGTAAGCTCATCTACGGGGGTAGCAGACCCTCGAATATGTACTTTAGAATTTTCAGGACCAGACTTAATTTGCATGACACCAGTTGACCTTACTTCTGCAACCTTTTCAGAATGGACCCTACCTTCCAAAGATGGCTTAGCAGCATACTCTGTGCTGTGCTCTACATTAGGAAAGCTACTAGTGGAGTTATCACCAGAGGAATTTCCTGCTCCTTGCATACTGGGACTTCCACCGCCAGTTAAAAATACCGGTCGAGAAAATTGTGGGACATCTAATCCAAGAGCTTTGAAAGCTGAGAAGGCAGCAACTCTTGCCTCTTCAGCTTTTTCAAGAACTATTTTGTGTGCACCATTCTTGATCTTCTTTGCTACGCCTACTTGGATGCGCCTTTGAGCTGAACCTTCTGCAGTCATATTATCAACTTACCAATATTAGGAAAGAATACAGGAAAAATACACATTAAAATAAAAACAAAACTTTAAGAAATATTAAAATAAGTTAGAAAAGATAAAGGGACAAAAACTCTATCTTCGTAAAATAAAGTACATAAACAATAGAGGTAGAACCATTTACATGAACAAATATTATCACAACCCCGCTGGCACACAAGCACATGAAACAAATGCATCTGAGCAAACTTACATGCATGTAGAAAACTAATTGTTGTACAATACTTGACTGGAAAGAGTACCATTTGTGCAGTTCATTGAAAGACCAGAAAGAGTGTCGCATTCAGAAAAAGGTCTTGACATGAGTTATCACTTATCACATAGTAAAATTTGCCTTCTTAGAAAGAAGTCTTTTCTGTAGTTACTGGTTCGTAATATTACTCAAACTCATTTCCTTTTTTAACGGTCAACGAGAATGCATTCACCTGATAAATGAATGTCTCCAAAGCAAAGAAATGCTAAGAACTAAGCTAAGATTAATTATTTCTTAATAGTCCTGGTAACCATCACAAATCAAACATAGTTTAGAAGAATGTGATCTTATCAGGACATTTAGTTGATATTAAGATATCATTTCCAAGAAACTTATCATAGGAACCAGAGAAGCCATGTACTAAAATTAAAATCTTATATGCATCACCTTGTTCATTCCATGATGAAGATTCAAAAAGAGCTTTGACAATTTCAGGGATGGACGCTTCAGCAATTGCTAAAGAAGTACGCAAGCCAGCTTTATAGAGTGCCCTTGCTCGAGAACCCTACAGATCAACACATACCATTTACATATAATTATATAAAAACCACTGTTGAACATACTTAAGGTATGAAAAGGAGATTACAAATATAATTGTAGTTCACATACCTTGACATATGGAATTGTAGTAAGCTCTACAATCTCGGCTCTCACTCCAAATGAAACACGATTTTGGAACTTGCAAACCAAGCCCTCGAAATCATGCCATCCAAGCCTCTCACAAAACATGGTTACCATAGATGCAAACCTTCCAGCATTCTCTTGTAAGGCCTGCACCATACCTCTGGCCACTTTGAAAGCTTCACAAACCTCAATGATAGCAGCTTCCTTCACCACAGATGGAAGAGTACACATTTAGCAAGACAGAAATCAACAAATATCACAAATTATATACAAGCAATTGCAATTAATATCCCATAAATAAATAAATTTAAACTGATTGGTGCTCGAAAAAAGAAAAAGAACAAAAATTTGAATGACAAGACTAAAGGAACAAAATGCATGTCACCTCCCATGTTCGTGTGTAAAACCAGAGCAAGGGAAGCCATTTAAATAAACGTGAATGCATGCCAGAAACTCAGACAATGCCTCTGAGTATGTGTGCCTATCAATAAATGAGAATCACATGAAGGAAATCCTCAGCTGTCAGGCTGAGAAAGAAGAAAGACGATACCTGAACTAGTCTTGACAGGATGAGAGCAACATAGAACCGTTTACACACTCGAAGTATTTGATCATCCTGAAGTACAGTATCGTTGTTCATTCCAGGTCCACTTTCATATTTTCCATGCAGCGGTTTCAGATTTTCTCTGAACCTGTTTGATGAACGCACAGGTGCACCATGTGCCATGCGCATCAAAAATGGTTCTGTCACTCCAACACGACTGCCAACAGACTGCATTCCATGAAAAGAGAATGAAAAAGAAAATTATAAGAACCATAAATTTTGAAATCCATGAAATCAGTTGGCATGGAGTCATAAAGTCATACAATTTTGACTTAATGCTCACTGCTCAATTCACAGGCAAATATCAATTATTGAAAATATTTCAGTTTTATGTTTGAATATGGATGATGGACTGATATAGATAGGTTTGAAATAGTACAGGAGTTCAAAACCACTCAAAGTGTTTATAAATCCAATCAGGGTGGTGACCTCTCAGCAGATGGGGTCAGCTCTAGATAATCCCATAAATTGCTAGCATAAGACAAATTCATACTTTAAACATGATGTTTTCCATAATGTCTCCAATGAACTTATTTGTTCTCCAATAACATATAAAAAATATATTACATGCACAGGCACAAAATCATTAGCAATTAATTGCTTATTTGCTAAGAGGCAAATTACCTGGTCAAGAGCAGACAATTCCATGAACCGTTCATAATACAGTTCCCAATCAGGCTGAACATCAACATTTATTGGTGTTACTAGGTAAACTAAATGCAAATCAGATGCAAGCACAAACCCTTCTCTTGCTCTTGAAAGATCATCCAGCACAATCTAGAACATCAATAGAGAAAGCATGATCAATGTCGAATGCATTACCTAAATTCAAGTAGTAGGGGTCAGCTAACAGAAAAATATAATCCATCTCACGAGTTATTGTGCTGACAAGTTTAGGCTCAATGATGTGCAGATAACAAAGATATTTGGGCAATTAATTGGACAATAACAAGAATAAGTTAGAATCTTTACAAGCGATTCTTCAGGGCAGAGGGAACTGCCAAATGCTGCACGTCCAAGAGGTGTGATACTGTATAACTTAGTATCCTCATTCCATTCTAGAAATTTCCTGTGGCACAACCACCTCAAAGATTCCTGTGCTGATTTCACCACATCTTGAAATGGTTTAGTGGAGTTTAGAAGTGTGCACCTAACATATCGATGAATGTCATTAGCAGTTTGAACCATTCCCCCAGCTACAACTTCTAAGATAGCATGGGTCATTCCATTCATATCTTCAGATAGACAAGAACGCAATGGCAGACAGCTTTCAGTAAGAACTCCCATAATTCTTTTGATCTCTTCTGGCTTGCAAATAAGTACCTGGTCAAGTAAAAATATACATATTAATATAAATGAAATCGTTATACCAACTGACAAAGCAAATAAAAAAGAATGAACTAAAAATAAAAAGGAAATTACACAAAGATCACAGCATACACATATAACAAACTGATTATTTAAGAGAATCCTTGAAGAAGAAGAATAGACACTAAAACATACACTTTCTCCTTTTGTATCTATTCCAGTTCGACCAGCCCGACCAGCCATCTGTCTGTACCTTGTCCCATCAATAAAATCACGACCAATCTTGGGCTGACGAAAAATGACCCGCCTAGCTGGTAGATTAACCCCAGCTGCTAAGGTAGATGTAGCAGTTAAGACACGTACCAGGCCTCTACGGTAGCAATTTTCGACAATCTCTCTCTCCTCAACCTAAGAATAGACAAAAGCAGACAGATTCATTCAGGAGAAAAGCTCATCTACTATCTATTTGTGGAAACTAACCATCAAAATAAATAACAAATGGAAAACAGAAAAAATTATAGGGAAAGAATAGTAAAAACTTAGAAGAAGACAACCCAAAGCAAAAGAATACCGTGAGGCCAGCATGGTGATAGGCAACACCAGCAGGAAGAGTTTCTTCTAATACTGGATCCAAACCAGCAGGGCACCTTCGTAAGGCATCAATAGCCAAAGCAACATCATGAAATTCACTGTCATCACTGCGAATGTTAGGTGAAAATTTCTTGAGGAATCTTGAAACATGCCTTGCTGTTGATTCACATCCTTTTCGACTAGAGCAAAATATTAGCACGGAAAGACCCTCTTGAACAACCTGAGATACATTCCCTCAATTCATCATTGATCAACTTTCAAATTAGTGCCTCAAAACAACTTCAGTAAAAGATGGGATGTAAAAAGTCCCTACCTCATTGCACAGCTCCACAACATGATCAGGATCTTTACCACCAAGGTCAGCTGCTTTAGGAAATGTTCTAACAATATCCATTTTCTTGTTATAAAGGGTGTTACCAACTTTAATATATTCTTCTAATGGTACTGGTCGAAATTCTGTCTGGTATAGTGCAGCCTGCATGTATATTTGTGGAAAGTTAGGTATAGAATATGGCCAGCCACACCATGAAGCTGGAAAATTATGGAAAGATGTGTGTGCTAGCTAGTAGGGTACTTTGTACTCCCTCAACACAATATGTGAACAAATTCAAAATAAATTAGTAAAATTTTCAACAGAAAATACTCTTATTCAATTCATATAATATCAAAGGCACCCTTAAGCAATCTTAATCATAGATCAACAAATTAAATTAAGATGGTACTACATGCAACTCACTTCCAACCAACCCACTCTCAACTCGCATACCCCACTTCCTGTTGTAACATCCATCATACATCTTGTGTGTGTGATGCGTTTAGTTCGTAATTTGGGGTAACATAACCAAAAATTCTAACATGAAAGACATGAATAATGAAATGCTTTCTAAAAAGCCAACATTTAACCTGTCGACTGTATAATGCTTCAGGAATAACCAGTTCGTCCAATATCAAGTTGGCCCATAAGAATCTAAAATACGAAATTTTAAAAACATGGTAGTTCTCTTCAGTCACTAAAAAGGTTAAAATTTGTAATCAAGCTAGTTGATTGCCTAATTGGGTGATTGGTCAAAAAACATTCCGCTGGAAGATTCAGAACAAGACTAAACTATTTGATTTTCTTTCCCTCAGAAGATAGAGCTTATGAGAAGGTTTACTTATCATATATAGCAAAGTACTTCAAGAATGGAATTCAATCCCTCTTAGATAAAAATCCTTTAATCCAAGTAAAGATTATATATATCTATAATCTTAAATCAATGTTGAAAGACCCACAGCTACACGTATTATGAGACCTGCAGGTGTTAATGACAACTGCCTACAATGAAACATTTGTTCAAAAAGGATATAGTGGAGGATAATAGTTTGTTTTATAGTTCCACTTACCTGAAGCCAATCAGCAACGGCTGCCACATTTGGCATAGTTGCACTCATCCCAACAATTTGCAGACCATGAGCAGTGTCAGCCTTACCACTACTCATACCTGAACTTTCTCCACTACTTGATCCAGAATTGCCTTCACCAGCTGCATAACGAAGTTTGGTCAACAGAAGTTCCAGAAGATAACCCCTACTTGGATCTCCAACCTGTTAATGATTTATAAGCATGACAGGCATTTAAATAAGTCCACCCAATAGGCATACACCAAAAGAGATAACCAAATTGAGAAACGAAGGAAGAATAAATATGCATAGAAGAACAGGATGTTGATACATAAGTTAATAACCACAAAGATATGGCTTAAAGTACCATGTGCAATTCATCAATCACAATAATCCCAATTTCTGAAAGACGACCCTCTTCCAGCAGCCTGTTTATCAAAAAGTTTGCCTTTTCTATTGTGCAAACAGCTACAGAAGTATCTTTGGGAAGTGTTCCACCACCTTGGTTTCCGTAATAACTACGAACATGCTTACCAAGTGGTTCAAGAAGTACGTCCAAATGTTCTGCCTGCACCAGAAAGGAATTTGTAATTGATATTACATTTCAAAAGAAACAATAACCCAAACTTGCAAATCTTTGAGGGAAACAACAATATCACCTTTTCTGCACAAATTGATACATAAGGCAGTACAAGTAAAGCCATTGCTCCAGTTGATAAGACCCGCCGCAACATTAGAATTTCTGCAACAAAACTTTTGCCAGCACTGTGGCAGAGGAAGCAAGACTAAGAAACATATAGATGCCTTCCAGTGAAAGGAAAAGAAAAAAAGCATAAACTTTTTCTACAAAACAACTCCATCTTTTCATTGTGATAAAGAACATAAAAGTTAAAAGAGTTAAAATAATAAAATCTTCTGATACATAAGCTGGAAGCACAAATAGAATGATAAAGTAGAGAATTAATAAATGAAAAAAACAACAGTGGCTTAAAACTCTGAAATGTTAAAGGGTTAGTAGATGTTACATACACTGTACAACCCTATCAAATCACTAAGGAAGACTCAAAAGCACAAAAATGACAGAAAAAACTAAGATAAAAATAAATGGCATAAATACCTTGTTGATGCACAATATACGAGATTCCTTCTCTGCAATACACCATCCACCTGAAGGCAATCAACCTGAAAGATGGAGAATGCATATACATTATGCTTGAAAATTAGTTTTAATACAGATTCACAACAACCCAAGGTCCCAATCATAAATACGTTGAAAGGTACTTTTACCTAAAGCCCTTAAAACAATGAAATCCTAGTCTAACAGTAAAGAGAAGCATATTGTTGGTTCAAGGCCAAACCACGACACTGGATCATTTGTTATAATGAATATATATAATTTCAAAAATAATAATAGACAAAAGCTCAACCTGATAAAAAGTAATAAAGAGAAAGTGGAAGACCAGAGCGAGTGGTTCATGCATATACGTAAAAAAATAAAACTTCGGACACCATAATAAAGTCCTTTCTTAAACAAATTGAAAACCTTAATAAAGATTAGACATTGGGAAATCACAATTTTAACCATTTACTTGTGACAACACCATCAACCATGAGCACCAATTTTCTTGTTGTCCTTTCGTAGGAAGATTATGGGTTTGTCATTGACAATGCTTCCTCAAGGCAAACTTATCCCAATTCTATTTCCAAGTTTTCATCCCCAAATCACACAACAAACCTAACTGCATAGACAGTAGTTCATTTTAAGTGCAATGTAGATTATCATTGTCATTGAAAAAGTATCCTAAATGGAAAATGCTTAAGAACTGAACATCTCCCAACCTTTTTCCCAACTTGTGTGGCACGTGATATAAGCACTACATCATTGCATTCAAGAACACAGCCACATTGTGTAACTCAATGTGATGATGTCATGTAGGTCGGATAAAATTTTGGAAGAAAGTTCAGGTAGTAGCACTGTCCATCATAGTTAAACCAAATAGAAGCATCAAACCCCAACCCAGACCTAGTTCCATTTGACAAACAAGAAAAACCAAAACACACAATAACCTAATCACGTGTCAAAACAAACTAAGTAGATGGAAGATCCACCCAAATATCAAGAGAGCAGACCACCCAATTAACCTGCCCTCCGTCTGTTATCCTCCAGAACTAATGAATTGAGGCTATTGAGCACTGGCTTAACTCAGAATTTGAAAGATACCTGCCAAGGATACAGTTTTGAAATTCCTTTCTTTCTGTATATGCTGCATATTTCTGGTGGAAGCCAACTGTTCAGATCGAGGCGATCTTTGAGAGGCATAGAGCTTGAAGGAGTACTTGCTTCGCTAGATTCATGGTTACCAGTCAACTTCACAACTTCATCAACTGGTGAATAAGATGTCATGCTATCATTATCTTTGCCTGTCAAATCCACTTTCATGTTGGTCACTGCATTAACAGTATCTGTATCTGGTTCTCGAAATATGACTTGATTTTCCTGAGATTTGCTGCAACGGGTCATGATAGTATTTCTCAGACCTCTATGGTCTGCAAGGCTGGATTCAGATTGCTCACCACCTATAAGAGCTGCGCTTTTTAAATTGTATGCATCACAATGATGTGGTACAACTTCACCCAAATTTTTGTCTTCGCAAGAAAAATCAAAATGTTTAACCGGCAGTGGGGACACTTCTTTATCTAAATCCTTTCTATACTTCCCCTTTGGCCCTGAATTAGCACTGTTATCCATGCGCTCACCTTCATTCAGCATTTCCTTTGACTTGCCATCACAGGGTGCATTTCTCAAATTGCATGAACTTTTACTATGATATTGGATGTCTGCAGCACTAATTACTTCTGCTGCTTGTGCACACAGGCCATCAGCAAGTTGAATGGCATCATTCCAAAAAGCTTCTCCAGGTGAAAATGATGAGCTTCCACGTGACTTGGGGGTTTCACTAACAATAGATTTTCTAGTCATCGAACCTGGTGTATAGCATTTAAACATGTCTAAAAATTGTTTTGGTGTATTACTGCATGTTTTCAAGGTTGACTGGAGCTCGAGCAGTTCATTAACGATGGTAACCTGGCCATAGCATTAAAACAATATCATATCAAGTGTGATCCTACAACAACAACAACAACAACAAAGCCTTTTCTCACTAAGTGGGGTCGGCATATCAAGTGTGATCCTAATATAAGAAAATTTCTGGGTATAAATTTAACCAAGGTAACACATTTTCAGAAGTCTTGAAATCATATACCCTATTTTCATCAGGACGACCAGACTGCATGGCTTCAGAACTCTTCTCACTGCAGCAACTTGATTCATGTTCCATGTGTGACTGATTGGTAATGAGATGCCTCTTTTTAAATATCTTGTCCTCCCGGTCAAGCTGAGATGGGCTAGCTTGTCTCTTATGGTCATTTACTTTCATCTCTGGCAGAGTACTTTCATTTGGTTGAACATCACTAACACAAAACGAAATAGATTTAGGAGGAAACGAAAAGTATGTTGAATGCAGAATTTGAAATATGAGAGGTTAGGGAAAACAACAGGAGCAAGCTCAGAAATAAAAAAAGTATATATCATGGTGCCCAAATGTTTACAGTCCAGTACAATACCTGCAATACAAAGACAAAAAGTCTGCTGCAAACTCTTTAAGTTCTGCACTTTCCCCACCTTCTGTGAAAGCTAAGTAATCCTTCACCGTATCTCCAACTGCACCATCACCCACCTTGGTTAATCCCTCGAATGTTTCCTTCTGATTTTCTTTGGAGGCATTATTAGCTTGAGAGTGCAGTTGATAAGACAAGGGGAGCTGTTTAAATTCATCTTTCAAGGAACTATCCATCACTGATGTCAAATTCCTTTGAACTTGATCTTGCTGGGCTAATGAATCACAAACTCTGTGCGAAGGCTTTGGGGAGATACTATTGTCCTGTGAACCCAACAAATAATTCTCCAAAGTGCCTTTGGCATCGGGCGAACCCTCTACCATAGTTTTTACATCTTTTTCATTTCTCCCAGACTTCGATGCGGGTGATGAAGGCTTCCTTTTCTTTGAAGAAAAATACTGTACATCCACACAGATGAAAAACTGAGTTATGTAGAACTGTTTATACAAATTACTTCATTTTCATGACTCAAGATATATAGATTCAACTGAGGTTTTTCAGAGAAACCCAGTAAAAGCCAACACTTTTCACCAAGAATCACACCTGATTTCTAGTTCAGTTACTGTAAGAATGTAATACAAAATCTGTCCCTGAACCCCACAAAGAATACGCCTTTCATGCACAATTGGCAACAATAACGAAAACAATGTGTTTCTAAATCCATCAATTTCTACCCAATTATACTCCAATAACATAAACCCCGAAGAAAAAAATGAAATTACAAAACAAAACGTGCGTCAATGCAAAATTCAAACAAACTAATCACCAATTCTTCAAATAAACGCGTCAAGATTCAGAAAGATTTCAAATTTGAATGTGAAATGGCTCCTGTGAGTTCCTAGGGTTTTATTATAAGAATTTATTTGGAAACCAAACCTGATTGACGCGCGACCGAGGAGGCGACGCCATGGCTGAAAGCGGAGAGTTCCACTGCAATCGGAGAAACCCTAGAAACCAGTGGCTTTGCGCTCTGATCGAAATCTTAATTCCGACGCCGGAAAACGGCCGTTTAGCTCTCAGGTGGGTGCCCAGTAGGCATGGTTCAAACTTCCAAATCCGCAGGAAGACTACAGTACAGTGGTGCTCTTAAAATAAGCGGCCTCACCCGGGAATTGAAAATATTGGCTCTTTTTGCAGCTGTGCCCCTTTACTTTGTTCCATTTTTATAAATACCACTTAACCATTCGAAAATACGATCACTCGATAGAAAAAACAAATAAATGTAAAAGGATAAGTCAATAAATTTATACGATAATGGCGTATTTTTTTAGAGTGTTGTTATTCTCATCCAGTGTCTTATCTGTCTACCCATTTTTTAATAAAAATTTAAATTACTGTTTTGCTCTTTTGTAAAATTACTAATAAAAACCTTAAAAGATAGGTTCACAAACAATTTATCTTTCCTTAGACCCTAACTCACCCGATAAAATCCCAATACGACTCAGCTTGAAATCGTTCCAGTTCCACATTATTTTCTATATTTGCTACAAATGAATTCTCATAAAAATCTTGAAAACAAAGACAAACCCAAAAACCAGGCAACCAGAGTTTGTTTCTTCTTTGCTTTCTCCGGCCACTCTCTTGTTCAAATTTAATGTTTTTGTTTTGTTTGGATGCTTCAACAATGGATATCATGAATTGATATGCAATGTGGACTTGCTGCATATGTATAGTGCTGATATTTATATACACAAGTGTGGAAGAAGAACCGGGGAAGAGTAGTCTTTTATAAAGGGTATCGTGTTTGATCAATAGAAAACAAGGTTGCAAGTTTTGTCAGTGAGCGCTATAAAAATATTTCTCCACTGGTGCAATAATTTTAGAGACAAGCTCGGAGTTAAGCGAGGATGCTAATTGGGATATTTTAGGAATAAAAGTGGGTGGAAAAATAACATTTTAATTTTTGTTTTTTTATGGTGGTTGGGATTATAATGTAGATGGAGAAATAGGACAATGTGGTAGGTTTAGTAGCTTTGTTTTTTTAATACAATTCCTCATTTCAATGAAATTGGAATTTTTTTAAAGGTGTGCGAAAGAATAAAAGTTTTATTACTTTACCCATTATATAATTTCTAAAATTTCAAAACAATATACCATTAAAAAATATCAAAAATAAATATATGGTAATAAATAAAACTATTTTTATTGGGGTTTTTTTAAAATTTATTACTTTACCCATTATACCTTCATATAGTTTCTAAAATTTAAAACAATATATCACCAAAAAATTTATCAAACGATCAAAATACTAAGAATCCCATTTCTCAGTTTGATCGTTCAACTGGAAGATGATGTACTATGTTGAGGATGACAATAACCTAGTAAGTGCCTACCTCTAACATTTTCATACTAAGAATCCCCTTTCTTTGTACTCATCATCTTCTATTCTTTCCAACCTTCTCCAGCATAGAAACTCCATCAAACACCAATTTCCACTTTCAGGGAGCCCATAGTCCCTGAGATTCCTGTGGTTTCAGAGGTGACTAACCCGCAAGCCTCTCGGGCAGCTCCTACTGATGCACCTAAAGCCTCTAAAGTGTCTGCTCCTCAACCTCAGGTTCCCCCTCAGGTACATCATAACTTAGACCTTCTGCTTTTCTTCTTCATAAGTTAATTTTTGACTTTGGTCCCCACTTCTGCTATTTGTAGGCCTCTGTTGAAGGTTTGAGCACTGTCTCTCCTCCCTTAGTAAGCTATGACAATCACCCCCAGCAATCAAAGGAAGTAACTCCCCCTCCACCTGCTTCCAAGGCTCCGAGCTTAAATCAGGTAGATTTACCTTGTCTTCTTTTGACTTGTAAATTTTCCTTTTAACACGTCTGTCTTGGTTGCAACAAGGTTTTGGAGAAGGTTTGGGCAAATCTCCACCGCGCGTAGTGCACAAGAGAGATATTCCTTGTCCCTCTCCTGATTCTGGTATCATAGGAATCTATGTCCCTGAGCTTGTGAGTAAGCAAGCCAAGACTTCTACCACAACTACTTTCATTCCTACCCCTGCAATCCTTCCTACTTCTCTAGCTGAGGCTGCCCCTACTGTTACCGTTGAAGGTGCGAGAGGTGCACTTTTCCACTTCTTCAGCATCATCCTTGCCCGACGTAGTAAAGAAATTTGGGCAAATCAAAACTAAACTGCAGTCACCCCAAGCATCTCTAAATCTTCTTCTTTTCAAAATGCTCGTTAAACTTTCAAGGATTGGATGAAATGGGGCTTCACAACTTCTTTTAGTCTTAAGATTCTCCATGACGTAGAGAATGCCCTTATTGAGCTTTACCAAGCTCAGTTGTTGTCCCAGGCTCAATATAAGTATTTTCTAAATTTTTTTAAGAATTTGCAGGCATTAAGGGATCAGCATTAGAAGGCGGAGCAGGCGTCCAATAGAGTGAAGTGCTTTCAGGAAGAGTACAGCTACGCTCCGGCAATTGGTGGAAGAAGGGTCAGTGGTGGAAGAAAAAATTGCAGTGGTTGATTCTAAAATCCAGTGCTTAGAGGAACAGTTGTCTTTACTCAAGGCCAAGAAAGTGACCCTCACCAACCATCTCTCCCAAAAAGTAGAAGAGATGGAGAAGATTTCGCAAGAGGTTGAGGATTCCAAAACCCAACTTGTGAATAGCAACATGTATTTAGGAGAACCAGGCCCAATTTTTACCATCATGTAAACTTACTTTTCTAGAATAGTTGCTCTGGCCGAAGATGTAAAGTTGTTGGACTAAGATTTTTGTAATCCCTTCATGAAATGAAATCTTCTTCTATTTCACCTTCTGGATTTTTAATAGTAGAAATCTCTCTCCACACTTATCAACTTGCTTAGACCCCTTTGATAACAATTCTTGTTAAGAAAAACTTCTAAACATCTTGGACACACCCTTTAGTTGAAAATCCCCTCCCAACCTCTAGAGGACCTTCCCTAAGGTTTCTTTTTCCAACTGTCCACAAAACACTTATGTAGGCTTCTAGTTCTTCCTTCTTTCTTCTCTTCATCATTTTCTGATTAAAGATGACTCTTGATGTTGGTACTTCTAGCTCATACTTGTATTGGCATTAACTGTATAAAACTACCCCTCTATTATGGCTGCTTTGGATTTTTCGAGCCTCTTGAGAGTTTCCTATGTGGATCTTTCATTCTGCTTTTACCTCCCAAATGGCTCTCCCTTTCTCTTTCTTGGCCCATGTTAAGTTGATCATGTTTATTGGGGGTTCCGGGAAGGGATCCGTGTCAATCATCATGTTGGCTTGAGGTTTCTCTAATAGAAACTTCCCTTTAATGATGAGATCTTGCACCCAATCTCTAAACTGGACATAGTTGGTGATAGAGTGGTTAAATGTGTAGTGCAGCTTACAATACTTTTTCCCTCTTAATTCCTCGGGCTTAGGCAACTTTTTGGTGTTATCGGGCATAATTACTCTTGCCCATACCAATTCCTCATAGATTTATGTGGCCTTGGTTAAGTCAAAGGAATAGTTCTGGTATTTTGAGGGTTTTATGGGAACAAATCCTCCGTCGTTCATCACCACCTTTTGATCTTGGACTGGTTAGACTAATCCCTTCACTATCAAGGGTTTAAAGGGAGTGGTCATCTTTGTTTCACACATTTCTATCGCTTCTCTCCCATGACCATCTCGTCTTGTCCTTCTAAACCTCATAATGAAGTCTTCGGTAGATTCATGCTCGTATTGTTTTACCTCGACTAGATCATTGATGGTCATTTCTAGCTTCATCTTGTAAAACTGCTCGTGGAAAGCCATCTCCATTTGCCCCCAGTTAGCGATGAAATTTGGGGACAACAGAGAGTAACATTGAGATGTTAAGCCCACCAACGAGTTCCCAAATAACCTCAACTTATAGTTGGGATTGTCTTCAAATGCCACACAATGGTTGGAGAACTTGAAGATGTGATCTTTGGAGGACACATTGTTATCTTATCCGCTGAATGTTGGGAATGCGGGCATCTTGAAGTTAAAAGGAAAGAGATTATACTCATCAATGAACTCTGGGTAAGGCTTTTGATAGGCGATTCTAAACAGCGGGTGAGCTTGTGGCTGGGCAGTCCTCACCACCATCCTTCTTAACTCAGCCAACTCATCTCTAAGTTGTTGGTTGGCTGTATTATTAGGCGAGGTATGATGAAGTGGTTCCCACTTCAGGCTACGATTGTTGCCCAAGTTAATCTCATTTTTTGCCTCGGGCTTCCTCCACTTGACCTCTCCTCCTTTAATGGTCATTGGTGGTGGCCTATAAGGAGAATGTTTATCTACTTTGGTAGGCTCTCATTTCCCACTGGTTTCCCCGATCAACTGAGGCATCCCATATTTTGTTCTTTCTTTTCCACTCTGCCCCCTACTGTTTAGTGAAACTAGGGGGTCAAGCAACTCTTCTTCCAGGATTTCTTCCAACACTGGCTAATTGGTTCCGGATTCTTCTTTGTTCTTTCCTTTATTCCTCTTTTCCTCAAGCAAATGAAACAAAAGAATAACTAGCTCCTCCACAGGGCTGTCTTCTCTCATCATTTCTCTAACACGGTCATTTCAGGGGTAGAATATTCCAGATCTAGCCTTCTTTGCATATTTCCTGTCAAGGTACATAGTTTGCTTATTTCTTCTTTCGTTTCTAGAGAGTTTTTCTCCATGCTTTTTAAGACAGCTATCATGGTAGCCTGCAAGTCTTTTTTTGTGACTCTCCCTCTTGATTTCTTAGAAGTAGTCGGGCTTTCCATTAAGACAGGCCCTTGCAAGTCTTCGGGGAGATTTGCCAAGCTAGATCTTGGTGTATACTAGGTGGTTTCTACTCTGTTTTCCTCCTAAAAGTTTGTTATTTCCTTCGTCTTCTTGACATACAAGACTTGTGGTCCTACTAGGCATGCCAAAACTATGTTCGAGTAAGAAACTCACAGGGAGGGGTCCATGGATATAGCACATAGCTCCCTGAGGAGTTGGCACTTTGGTTGATTGTCGAGCTTCGGCTTGCCGATATACTGCAAGAGGAAGACAAAGTTAGTTCTGAAAGGTGCCTTTGTGGGGCCTTAGGTGTAGGTCTTGAGGCTTACAATCAAAACTAACTAAGTGCGAAAACGTGTCATTGCCATCTCTGTATGGCAGATGTAGAACAAGTGTATTTAAGTCGATTACTTACGCCCCAAGTTATTCTGACTTCTTGTTATCAAATGATTGTCGTAGATGGATTAAGTCTACATTAAATTCTTTTTTATGCCTTGAGATCAATGACTTTTAGTTCATTATCTTGCATGCTTAAAGGGTGGAGGTCCAGATATGATCAAGTCATCAGCTTTAATTCACTTTTAATCTTTTTATGACAATAAAACAACTAAGCGAACCAGATTTGAGAACTAATGGAACTATGGATAATTGAAAGACTGGAAATGACTTGAATATATATTGGGGAATACATTATAACACCAGATCTATTAATTGAAAGACAAAACGAAGAGAGGCAGGCAAGATTTCACTTGTCAGGCAAGGTTAAATGTCTTGTGATCTCTTATATGTTGTAGTTACAAAGGGTTGGGTACTAAAAGAGGGATGAGTGGTAAATGAGTTTACACAAGAGAATCAATACCACAACATTTAGATAAGGTAGCAGAGCTTTTACATAGACAAAAGATGTCTTTCTAAAGGAAGTCTAAGGCTAAAAGGTTGCAAAATATGGACAAAGCATAACTTTCTGGATATTTGCTTGACTAAGAGGCAAGTTGTATGTTTGTTTGTTTGATTGGTTGAGTGTCCTTGTTTCTGAGCCATTTTCCTCCTTTTATAGGCGAATTAACCTGATTGTACTGTTTCTGCTCTTGCCCGAAAGCAACTAAAGGGTAGTGAGACATCAATCTTTTTACATGTTCTACCATTTAGAAAGTGCTTTTGGGCCAAGAGTAGGTGGATTTCCATCGGTTGTCACTTCTCTTGTAAGCACCTAGCCTTTGGATTAAATGGGAAGCCGTCATATTGTCTCGAGATGGGTATCTGGGCTTGAATATGGGCCTTAGGCAAAATCTCTTTTATTGAGCTTTTTGGGCTTTCTTCTCTTGAAATCCAAAGTTAAATATTAACCCAAACACATACAACATGAGAGAGAATCTGTTTTGTTAAATTATAACCAAGTTGTGCTCAACCTAGTTTAACAAGATGATGAGTGGAGTTTTACACGAAGAGACACAACAGCTTGTTGCAACACTATACACACCATTCTCACATATATAGATACATATAGATATGCAGTAGCACACCGTCAGTTAATTAATCAATCCCCAATACAACTGTAGAAGGCATTTTATTCTCTTTTTACTCAAATGAACTGTGTAATCTCTTTTGTTTCACATTATAACACATCTCAATAGAAGTTGGTTTTACCTAACATTTGTAGTGTTTTGGGTGAGGGATTTGGTAGTGAGGTTTAGTGTTAGTTCTTTTGTGTTACTAATGCCTAGTTCTTCCAAAATGATAACATAAAGATCCCAAAAAGGTTAACCTTGGATTTAGTTCTTACAGTTTCTCATCTTCTTTCTTGCAGGATAGAAGAACATGGTTCAAGAGATTTGTGAGTTGTTCATTTTCACTTCTATTCTTGGGTGCAATTGTTTAATTTGCTTGTGAATCTCAAATTTTTGTTTTATTGTTGAATTTGATTCTACTAGCTTGCACATGTAAGACCATCTCCAAATGAGATGTCAAATATGCCAAATATGATTAAAAGACATTTAGGTGTTTTCCAATGGATATGTCATATATGATGTGGCATGTGAGTCATTTGACTATTTACTTTCTAGCTGCCTTTTTTGACAGCAAACAAATGAGTCAAATATATTTAATTAAATTTTTTAATACATGGGTACCATTAACAACCAATAGAAGAAAAACTACAATTAATTTTTATTATGTTTAATAGTTAATGTAACTCTAGGCCCAATAAAATAATAAAATAAATATTTGACACATCCATTGGAAAAGAAGAGAATTTAGCACTTGTATTCAATTTGCCACATCAACCATAAAATAAAATTTTGACATATTATATTTGACATCTCCTTTGAAGATGCTCTAAGGCCTAGAAACTGTCTTCCACTCTATTGCCAAGGGGCAGAGAAACAGAACCAGGTGTTCTCAATTTGACCTCAACTGGTAATTACTTTCATCAAAAATTAAAAGAAAAGTGCCTTTAAATGGGCATTTAGTGGATGTTTTAATGTGGGCAGTTGTGAGGGCCATGTTGGACTGATGAATTATCTTTTATCAATGTCAGCCTTGGGAAGATAGAATGCAGACTGCACATGAGCAAGGCACTCTTGTTCTGCTCCAGAATTTGGATCCAGCATACACTTCAGCGCAAGTGGAGGTAATAATCGCATTGGAGCTTTAGTTGCATATGCTGTTGTCACTTGGTGCACAGATTTTGAACTAAATGTACCAATGTAGTGTATTCAACTCTAGGCTGCCACTTATATGTTGGTTTTTCTACTTTACAGCAACATCTAATTTGATCTTATGTATTACATTTCAGGTAATAGTATGGCATGGTATTAAGGAAAGCTGCACGGCTAAGATGATTCAGCGGACCGCAAATTCTAGTCCTCACTATGGTATAGATAACGTATTTAAATGACTTATTTTTATTCTCTTATCTATTTTCTGGGAAAAATTGACTAAATCTTGCTTTCAGATGATATCATTTATTTGTAAACACAACATGGATGAAATTACGCTTACAGTATAATTGTAAATCTTTTGTTTGTTCATGTTGTGGGACAAGCTCTTGTGATTCTCAAAACTAGGGAAGCAGCACAAAAGATTGTTAGAGAATTGGATGAGGGCTGCCTATTGTTGTCAAATGGAAGGTTTGTAGTTGGATGATATTCTAGCACAGGCTCTATAGCGTACATCATTTTGCGATTTACTCTCATATATCTTGTTTTATTTCTCCTTGTTTATCTGTTCCACTCCCCATTAAATAACTTAGAACCCACCTTTTTTTGGTCATTTAACTATCGAGAAACCTCGGCACCAAAATGCACGGGAAATGGCACACACGCACCAACAAGGCAACAAGGCTCCTTACAAGCATCGATACGTATAAGAGAAATACAGGCGCATAAAGTTGTTATTGTTTGTTTCTGTTTAAATTTTCTTCTCATCTACATATTTTTATATTTTATTTTCGTATCCAGAGCAGAAAGAAGCCATATCAACTTCACATTGTTCCCAACCCAACATTATTGAATACGATATGACCATGGAATGGTGTCTACAACAAGAAGGATCAGATCTTTTTCGGAAGAACTTGTATAAGGTCTTTGAGATATTAAATCTCATTTTCAATTTATTGTATTGTGATGGATAATGCTATTAATGTTTCTTCGTGTTGTTTCCTTCGTCTACCTATCTTAAATGATTTTGTTTTTGCTTTTCAAAACTTTGGTTTTAGCAACAAGGAAAGGAGTTGAGACAACTCAAAGCTAAACTTAAACGCAAAGATGCACTTAAGGCGAAATAAGCATTGTGGCTGGGTGAACTTGCTCCCATTGGTAAGTTTTACAACAAAAAAAAAAAAGATCTCTACTTCCTCATTGAGTTACTTAATTCCGTTGCTCCTTGAATTTTTTCGGCCATCAATGATCGTTACGTCAGCTCTATGTACTGTGATTCAAATGAAGCTCTTCTCCTCTTTTGGAGCTTTGTGAAATTGTCAAGAATGATCTAGTTTCATATTTTTTTTTTATAGACTTGTGTGGAAGTGATTCATGAAAGTTCAATGCAAAGGTTTTAAAGGCTATGGGCCAGCATATGATGTGTATCTGTTCCTCTGTACAGTGTTTTGTAAAGTGTGTGCGATCTAGCACATTTAAGTTTCAGTTAAATACTTGCATCGTTCGTAGTCCTTTCCTTGAGTAAGAGAAACTCAAATCATGTATTTGCATGTTCTGTTTAGTCTACTCTCTCTCTCTCTCTCAGTTTAGTCTATTGACACAATCCTTTTTTCTTCCCCCAGTTTTATCATGGAAGAACTTATATGGCTGGGCCGTAATTCAGGGATTGGGCAATTTCATGGTTGCGCGGGTACAAGTATTTTGTTCAGGACTGGTTTCCAGGTGTTGTGAATCTCACCCGAGTCTTTGCCAGTAGGAAATAACTGGATGGTATGCTTCATATGAGCTCCATCACCGAAGAAAAATGTAAATTCCGTAGTATCATCTTCAGACAGGTGAATGACCATTTGTACAGTTATGATTTAGATTAAACAAGTGTTTTTTCATCTTAGTCGAAATTAACAGGCCGTGTTCAGTGTGTGTACAGTTATGATTTAGGTTAAACAAGTTTTTTTCATCTCAATCGAAATTAACAGGCCAAAATTCTCGTCGGCTCTTTCTAGTACACTATTTACCATTGAAAAGTTTTTCTTGGTGGGGTAACTGGTCAAATTCACTCTTTCTATGGGAGAAGGAACTTACATTTAAGGGGATGACAAGTATTTGTACTAAATTAATCACGTTACATCATATGAGAAAGTTAAAAGACATGATCACGAGATAGGTTTATGCATTGCCATTTTGCCATGCGGTTTTGTTGTTGATTTTGGTATTTATAAAAATTAAATAGGGAATTAGAGTGAAGGAATAAATCAAGGGAGTTTTAACGAAAAATCCATGGTACTGTTCACTTTAACGAAAAATCACATTTTTACACTAAAAAGTCGAACGTGGTACCATTCACTTTACCCTTTATTTTTTTTTTATCATTAAAACTCAAAATTTTTAAACCATTTTCATTAGTTTTCCTATAAACCAAGCCTTGCCTTTTGATTTAATTTATGATACTTTTCTATTGGATTTGACATTCCTCCCAGCCAAAGCAACAAGGCGTTGAACAGTTGAAACACGCAAAAAGTTGTCTACTTTCGCTGTTCCATGGCAAAAATATATTTAAAATTTTAGATTAATAACACCTGAATTTTTTCTACTTTTGCGCAATTCAAAATTTACGATTTTACAATTTAGCACTCTGGTTAGGGCTCGTCCGATAAACGTATATTCTTTATACAAGCGATAGTGGAAGGGAGAAATCGACCCTGGATATCGAGTGCAACACGACATGTTCTTGGCCATTGTGTTGCAAAAGACTTACAACCAGTGGCGAAGCCACAGCAGGACAAGGAGGTGTGGCTGCACCTGTCGTTGTCAGAAAATCCCTATGAAGAGCGAGGAATCTACCCCTTTGGACTTGCACGTTCAGCGAAATGCTTAAATGAACGGAGACGGCGAGTATGCCGTCAGGGAGCTCGGGAAAGTCAAGCTTCTCCCCGCCGTGAACGGTGATCAAATGGGGCAAGGATTGGGTGGTTCTTGTTCAGGAGACTAAGATGAGTTGAATGGGGTGGTTGCCGAGATAGTATTTGCCATAAAATTCACCTAGAAAATCTACAGAAAACTGGGTCGGTACTCAGGTAACCAAGTCATCGGGTTGGTCTTTCTAGAAATGGTAAGTTTGCTCCAGGTTTGTTGGAGCTCCTAGCTATATACTGAACGTCCAATTTGTCCCTATCTTTGCTCACTTATTTCTCTTTCGTTACAACTTCGTTTTGCAAACGGATTTACCTACACATGTGGAGTTGAGCTCTATTCGAAAATACTAAGAGTAACCTTGAAAGGTCTACAGATTTTTAATGATTAATTACAAAAAATTGAACTTCGTAACTTGCCAACTAAAATTCTAAAATTAACGTTAATAATAGTACTTTCCTGAAAATACGAATTTTAATAATGAAATCTGGAGACAAAATTTCACATTTAGCCTTTTAGTTTCGCCACTACTTGTAACACACACGTGTTTATGAGGCTCTTTTCCCTTAAAAAGCTTAGTCATTTCTTCTATTTGCTTTCAAACTCGTGTGAGTGTGTACCATTTTCGTTAAAAAAATGATGAGGATTCCCTTTAAAAGGGACTTGTGCATTAAGTGGATAGAGGTGCCGAATTGCAAAACTGTGAAAAACTGAAAACATTTGAACACAATGTATGAGTACAAACTCATTAGGCGCATGACATGAGTACAAACTCAAAAGTTTTTGTTGGAGGAGGCCACAGTAATACCACCTTTTACCTAATTCACCGGCCAACGTTTATTCCATTCACACCAAGTAATTTTTAATTTATTTTTTACATGAAGTAAGTAATTAGGTAGGTAATAATCTGTTTACCACTTAACTCACTTATCAACAAGTACGACGTCGTATCAACTGCCTCAAAATGTGTGACCGTTAGTTTTTAAAATCATAACTACGGACACCTCGTGTAGACGTTAATGGAGATGGACTGTCTACACTCCCTTTCCCATACCTCCTTCTTATGTCTTAAATCACGTTAATATTTTATATTAATTTTTTTTATAAAAATAATAAAATAAAAATTAAATATTAACATGACTTAATCGTGACCGTATAAAATAGAAAAATATAAAAAATGTATGAAGAGGGAAGGCAGACAATCCATCTCCGACGTTAATTCCTCCGTTCCGTCTTCTCTCTCCCTCCTCTCCCTCTCTCTCTCTCTCTCTCTGCTCACTCTGTACCAGTTTTGGTAGCACTCACTCTCTTTTCATTTCATTTCGTTGCCCTCCTCGTCCATTGGAACACTTTCTCTCTCAAAAGTGAAAACCCGAAACAAGCCCGTCTTCGCCTCAAATATCTCTGATCTACCAGAGCTCCCGAAACCCAGCTCCAACAAGCTTCACTCTGCGGTATCCATGGAAGCGGCGCCGTCTTAGCCGTACCCAGAAGCTCCAAACGCAAAGCCCACATGTTGTTTCTCGTATTTTTTCCAACCTTTTGCTCTTAAATGTCAAAAAGTCCAAAACTTTGAGCATTTTTTAGTCGTATTTTTCTCAAGACACCCACAAAAGAATGGGGTGCGCCCAATCGAGAATCGACAACGAGGAATCTGTGTCGCGATGCAAGGAACGGAGAAACCTGATGAAAGAGGCGGTGGTGGCCCGGAACGCCTTCGCTTCCGGTCATTCCGGCTACGCCGTGTCCTTGAAGAACGCCGGCGCTGCGTTGAGTGATTATGGCCATGGAGAAACCCAAGTGACCCAAGAGATGGAAATTCTTCACTGCCAACACCGGCCGATTGACCCTGCATCTGAGCCGCCGCCCCATTTGGAGAATTTGAACCTTCCACCGCCTCCGCCGCCTTTGCCCACTTTTACTCCGAGTCCGATCAAGCGGGCCATCAGCATGCCGGCGATGAGCGCTGAGGCTCGAAAAATGGGGGGGCGGAGAGTTGGGCTGGCCATTGCCGAGGAGGATGAGGAAGAAGAAGAAGACCATGAACATGGTGAGGATGAGAGCCATAAAGGATTTCAGAGGAGATCGAGAAATGGGGCTTCGGAGACGACGTCGTCGCCACCGCCGAGGACGCCGGAGATGAAGGCGGTGCCGCCAATGCCGGAGTCGAAGGGCATGGCTTGGGACTATTTCTTTATGGTGGATAACATGCCGGGACCTTCTTTGAGTGAGAATGAAGAAGCTGAGGAATTTGGTGAAGATGAGAATATGGGGATTGGTGGCGGCGGCGGCGGTGATGTGGATGATGGGGTTGAACCTAAGACTCCGGAAAAAGTGGAGGATATTGAGGAGAAGCCGGAGGAGGAGACTCCGGTGAAGGTGGCAATTGAGCATTCGAAGACTGCACCACCGGAGTTCAGTAGGAGAGTAGCTAATGTGATTCCTGGTGTGACTTTGATGGACATATTGAATAAGATTGATGATCATTTCTTGAAGGCCTCCGAGAGTGCTCAGGAGGTTTCCAAGATGCTCGAGGCCACTCGGTTGCATTATCACTCGAATTTCGCAGATAATCGAGGTATACGAGTCTTTGTATTTGCTTTAAGATCAAGTTCTTTGTATGATGTGCTTTTATTGTTCTGTTTCTTAGGTGTGATGCAATGGTTATGTTGCTCTTAAAAGTTTGAAAGAGACCTTTTTTTTTTCGCTCAAAAGCTTGGGCTTTAGCATTTAAATATCAAAATAAAAAATCTTTGGTATTCAAACTACCTTTTGGTAATCTGATGTCAACCAAAGATGTTTACACTTTCTGAAAGGTTGATGTCAACCAAAAAGCTTTAGTTGTCGGCATTTGTCCTTTTTTGTTTAAAGGTTGATGCTTTGAATCTTCCTGTTCCGGTACTTGAAAATTGTTGAACTAGCTTATGAGGCCAGAATTTGAATGGCTGTTGTACCAAGAACATCTTTTGGGCTTTTCTTAAAATTCTATTTGTGAGAGAGATCTGCTGAATCATTTGTTGGATGTGGTACTAATTCTCGTGATGTTATGCAGGACACATTGATCACTCTGCAAGGGTCATGCGTGTTATTACATGGAATAGGTCGTTCAGAGGCATACCAAATGGTGACGGGAAGGATGAAAACTCAGAAGATTATGAAACTCATGCCACTGTTTTGGATAAGATGTTGGCATGGGAAAAGAAACTTTATGATGAAGTGAAGGTATACTGCATTAGTTTGTTTCATTTTAATCTTTTGCATCATGTACACTGTTCGTTGTGGCGGTCCTCTTTCTAATTGGATAATTGATAACAGAAAAATGTACGGCTTCCTATATGTTTATTCTCTTACGCTGAAACATTTTTTTATCTTACTTCATGTTGATAGCAAGGGGAGCTTATGAAGGTTGAGTATCAGAGAAAGGTTGCTCTGCTGAATAAGCAGAAGAAACGCAGCGCTAGTGCTGAAACCTTAGAAAAAACAAAAGCAGCTGTAAGTCATTTGCATACAAGATACATTGTTGACATGCAGTCCATGGATTCTACGGTTTCGGAAGTAAATCAATTACGGGATGAGCAGCTGTACCCTAAGCTTGTTTCTCTAGCTGATGGGTAAGTTTGTGCATTGAGATATCTTGTTGCTTATTTACTTCGTTCTTGTTGCCCCGAGTGTCTTCTTGACTGATCAGATTATCGTTTCTGTCTTAAAATCATTTTGGTTATGCATCAAGAGCGTTTCATCATAAATAGACTAGCAACATTTAATGTTCTACAAAAGTACCATCTCTATTGCGGAAAATTGAACTGATGGATGATTTCCGTTTCTGTAATGTTATGTGTTGAATTTTGCCATCGTCTTTTGTAAGGTTATGTGCTCGCACACAATTATTGTACGTGATTTTTCATCTAAGTTATTTGCTTCCACCTTAATTGATGTGACCATATGCTTGCTGTATTACTGAGAAAAGGTTTCCACTGGAAACATATTAATCACATCTGCAACTCAGGATGGCAAGTATGTGGGAGAACATGTGCACACATTACGACAGCCAGCTGAAGATTGTTACAGACCTAAAGTCCCTCGACATTGGCCATACTCCAATGGAAACAACCAAGCACCACCATGCCCGCACTGTCCAACTTTGGAACGTTCTCCAAGAATGGCATTCTCACTTCGAAAATCTCGTGACTCATCAAAAACAATACATCCAAGCTCTTAATAGCTGGTTGAAGCTTAATCTCATTCCCATTGAAAGCAGCTTAAAAGAGAAAATCTCATCCCCGCCAAGAGTTCAGCATCCGCCAATCCAAGCTCTCCTCCATTCATGGCATGATTTTCTTGAAAAGCTTCCTGATGAACTCGCAAAATCTGCAATATCGTCCTTTTCGGCTGTGATAAAGACCATAATACTTCATCAGGAGGAGGAGATGAAGCTAAAGGAGAAGTTTGAGGAAACAAGGAAGGAGTATCTGCGTAAAAATCAGGCATTCGAGGACTGGTATCAAAAGTACTCGCAGAGACACGCGGAAATGGATGAGGAGAGAGGTGAAGATGCAGTTCCCAAGGATCCCGTCACAGAGAAGAAATTTATTGTTGATAGCTTGAAGAAGAGACTGGAAGAGGAATGTGAAGCTCACCAGAGACACTGTATACAGGTGAGGGAGAAGTCACTCGGGAGTCTCAAAACTCGCCTGCCTGAGATCTTCCGCGCCATGACAGACTACGCTCGTGCATGTTCCGAGGCTTATGGAAAACTGAGGTCCATTAGAGAGACACAAGTATGAAGATGGTGATGTCCTAATGCGTATGGTCTGTTTTGCTAGGAAGTAGGAGGATTGTGCACGTTTTTGTATTTGGAAAAATTGTTTCAGTTGGTTGGTGATCTTTATTCCTCTGAAAAAATTGCTCTGAAACATGCAATCATGCATAGGAGACAATGAAGTTGTGATTCTACGGGAAATTTCATTTAACTTATGCATTTTTTTTGCTTGTGGAATTGGTATTAGCAGTTCAAAATAATCGAATTACTCTCTTGCCCTTTTTTTATAAAAAAAAAAAAAATGTTAATATTTTTAGAGTGTCGATATCAGCTTCATATTTTTAATTACTGCCTTTTTTTTGTTCTTTCTTCTTGTCTTGGTTAATATGAGAGTGAGCTAGAAATTGCAGATGGTTCTCACATGCAGTTGAGATTCTCCTGTGCCACCATGGCACGACGATTATTGGACGGTAATGCTATCGGGATTAAAACTCATTTTCAAAAGTTTTAATCCTACTAACGTCATCATCATTCAATTAATACTTGTCATCTGTTTTAAAAATACATTATGATTCAAGTAAATGGTCATCATATAATAAAAGGAAAACTAATGAAAATGGCTTGAAAACTTTGAGTTTTAATAATAAGGACAAAATAAAGGGTAAAATGAATAGTACGAGGATTGACTTTTTAGTGTAAAAATATAATTTTTCGTTAAAGTAAACAATACCGAATGCTTTTCGTTAAAATTCCCTATAATAAATCGGTGACACAATAAAATCTCGTTTTTGTAAGAGATGGCTAGGGCAGCCCCACACACTCGTTGCTTGGTAAAACATGGAATCTATCAAAAACAATGTTAGTGGATGACTGACTGACATTGTCAGGTCAGGTAACGTGCGTGGCACAATAGAGAGATAAAGGTTATGAGAATATATGACAAAACAATCAAACATGCTAAATTCTCTGACTGACTGAGGATCTGAGGTGCCGTGGTGTAATTAATTAACACGAGAAGTCATGTGATACTTTTGAATGAGGATTTTGAAGAATCTTTTAATAGCGCGCATTTATTGTACATTGTGTGATTAGAAATTATTTTAAATTATTTTATTTAAAATTGAACATAAATTGTACTTGATGGAAACTGATCGCATGATATATGATAAACGAACACAATTAAAAGATCATTTAGATCCTTACAAAGACGAGAAAATGAAGAAAACATATTATTCTTTGTTCGTGATTAGTTTAATAGGAACTTTAACGAAAATCTTCTGGTACTGTTCACTTTAGTGAAAAACCATATTTTTACATTAAAAAGTCAATCCTGGTACTATTCACCATACTCTTTATTTTGTCCTCATCGTTAAAACTCGAAGTTTTCAAGCTTTTTCATTAGTTTTCCTTAGTTTAATCTCAACCTATGATATTCTTGTATTTATGTTTTTGTTTTGT
This sequence comes from Malus domestica, assembly GCF_042453785.1. Classification (NCBI taxonomy): domain Eukaryota; kingdom Viridiplantae; phylum Streptophyta; class Magnoliopsida; order Rosales; family Rosaceae; genus Malus; species Malus domestica. Next base: position 10,432,660 of record NC_091668.1, read on the forward strand.
TACACTACCTTTTAAGCAAATGCATATTTGGCAGTCCCATTCGATCACGAACTATGAACATTGCTTTTATCACGGGTGATGCCATAAGAGATTACATCTAATTAAATTATTCTTTTAATAAAAAATATAAATAGGTCTCACCTTTATTACAGAGATAATTTATATCTGGTTTACAAAATGTGATTACCCTAACATTTTCTTTCTAACCGTACAGTTGCCATTGCAATTCAACTCTTTCTTGGAGCTTCATGGAGAGCAGAGTTGTTTGTAATTAGGTAAGTCTTTCCTTTTCCAACAATTTGGAGTCCGTTTCGACCATATTATATTGACCTCGAAATCAGTGGCGAAGCCAGGAATTGACGGGGGGAGGGGCGAAGTTAAAAGAGTGCAAGGTTCAAAACGATAGCAATAACCAAATCATTTTCTATAATAATGTCTTCCATAATTTATCAATACAAACAAATTACAATTGTTGCCGACGAGGTTTCATATCATGAAAACGTCTCATAATAGGCTCATTATCAATAAAAGTAAATACATCTCTCTCAATATAAACAAGCATGCTATCACTCAACCATTGATCTCCCATTTTGTTACGCAATGGTGTTTTCACAATTTTTATAGGATTCATATTTATACGCAAAAATCAATTATCAATAACTATATTAGTGTGTTACTCTATGATTCTATATTAATAAACTAAAATTTCGTATTAATTAATCAATTAGGGTTAGGGATAATATAAATTAGAAAGTTAAAAAATTTACCCAAAATTGAGAGAGAAGTGAAAAACCAACCAATAGGTTAGCTGCTAGAGGCTGGCGGCTGGTTGGCTCGGCTTGAAGGAGAAATAAGGGACAATGGAACGGGACGGAGGGCACTGAAACTGAAACTATTGCTGGGATTTTGGGGGGGGGGGGGGAGGGACGGTTGTTCTGATTGGTTTTTAAAAGGGAGTTTTGTTTTGAAAAAGTGTTGGCTGCTTTAAAGGCACGGGACAATGTTCCCTTTAAGTTTTTATTTTATTTTTTAACCTATCAAACGAAACGGCACGTTTTAGTAAGGAGTTTGGTTTTTTTTAAAATGAAACGATGTCGTTTCATTTAAGGGATTTGAAAACAAAAACATAAGCTGCTGCACAGCAGCAGAAACTCAAACAGAAACCCAGATAGGAACTGATATGCAGTGCAGGTGTAGCCATTAATTCCGACAAGACCAGAGGGGCGGAACCACCCTCCTGGGCTTAATTTCCGGCGAGGGGAGGGGCGGACGCCCCTCCCAGTCCCTCTGTAGCTTCGCCACTGCTCGAAATCACAAGTACTTGTCAACTAGGAAGCTTAAGTAACCTTTCTAAGATCTCTGCCGAAGCACACGAGCCAACCTCAAACAAATGAGTTTTTCATTTCTCCACCATCTTTTGCGTTGACTCAATGTCCACCCGATTTTGTACATCAAGAAATACAATAAATTTTAGAAAAGTACCAAGTGCTTCTTCAAGAAGTATTTGAAAAGCAATAAAATGCGCTTTAAGAATCCATAAAATTGTTGATAAAAAAAAAAAAAAAGCGCCAGAAGCATTTTTAGTTAATTATGCAATGCTGTCATAAGAATTTTTAATTTATGTAAAAGCTCATGAAAAAATTTCAAGGGTGCTATATGATTTTCTTTCAAACACTTCACAACTTCCATATGTTGATAGTCTAATCCGGGTGAGTTAAGCTTTGGAAATTTCAACACAATCTAATCGGAATAATTAACAAATAATCTTTTTTTAATTACTTTTCAAAGGAGGGTAGGCGTGCGGCTATAAAATGATGACTCTTTCGGCGGTCACACTTTTGAAACCTTTAAACAAAGCTGCTTGCTGACACACCTCTCTCTCTTCTAGTAACCTTTGTTATCGTATGGCCTCTTCATCCAAGCTTTTTCAGCTCATGACCATTTCCAACTTTCAAATCTTACCAACTTTACCAAAGTTTCAAGTTTACATTTTTGTTTGTATTCAGAATACAAGTTTGGTGCATTACGTGTCATAATATAAATAAGTAAAACAATATATTTTTCAGTATCTCTTCATTTATAATTTATATTAGTGTACCACCTTATGTTCTACGGGCTATTGACAAATTGTCAATAACACATGAATTCCACCCAATATTAACAGTTAACATGTAATGAGTTTTTGTTTCCACAGTTTGATTTTGAAATGTTTTTCACTAACATTATCGTGTAACGATTAGAGGAACTGCACTAGTTAAATATATCTTTCAAATGGGTAAATTATTATTAGGAATACGACTTTAATTTACAATTTTTGTTTCTTGGTGCTAGAAGCCACCTTAACGAGCAGCCGAGTTGAGCCAAGTCAAAAGCTAGAGCCATCTATTTCCAAGAAGAGCCCTTACATTTAAAATATATATACATTATATAATATGTATATATATAATGTCACACTTAGAAAAAATGTCATATCTTTACATGTCTATATATATATACACATTGCTTAAGCTAATTGATTATCTAGATTCTACAGAGATAAATTAGGTGCACAAAACTCGGTCTTTGTCTTGGCAATGGGCATCAGAGAGTGGAGAAATTCACGCAGCCAAAGCATAAGGCTGGGACACAACTACGACATGCCAAGCAACTACAACAAGTCTCAACCAGGGTGGCAAAAATTCTGGAAAAGATTCAAGATCGAGAGGAAGAAAAATTTCGGTTCAAGTACTGTCACGCCGCAGGCGCAGACGTCTTATGATCCGGAAACATATTCGAAGAATTTCGATCAAGGGACGGGATGGATGGAGCCGGATAACTTGCCGCGGTCTTTCTCAGCTCGTTTTGCTGATCCTTCTAGGGTTTCGCATGGCAATAGGAATTTACTTGATTGATGCTTTGAATGCTGAAGAAACTTTGTGTATATAGTTCTTGACCTTGGTACGTTGGAATGGTTTTTTTCTGAATTTATTTGCTCTCTCTCTTTCTCTCTCTCTCTCTCCTCTTTCACATTCATCGTTCCATATATACGATAGTTAATTACTTTAAATTTTGTAAGCATCAATATTATTGACCACATAACCTATAGGAAATGATAAAACTCTCCATATGGAAAGAAAATCCATGTAAAATGATTGAGTTTGGCCAAGGTTTAGTCTTTGTACCTTAGCTTAATTTTTTTTATCTCAAACCAAGGATAAAGATCTTTCCTACAAATAGTATATATGTCACTGTTACCGCATTCTAAACAAATCGAACATTGTTATGTATTTTAACCTTTTTACGTAATAATACATAATTAACCTGAGATATCACCGCATGACAATTTGGTGCGTTTAAGTTTCTCTTAAATAGAAGGTAAAAACACAAGCTGAAGAACAACAAAATCTTAGTGGTCTCTGGAATAAAAAGACAAGAAGGCAAAAGATAAACATTAGATTGGTCCAACAAATCATGGCCGTTGATGAGATTCCTACGACTGAAAAACTTTGCCAACAAATTAAGCACACCGAAAAAAAAACCCTAGAAAATCAACTCCCAAGTTTCAACTTTCAATCCATCAAATCAGATCAGAAAACCAAACCAAATAATACCAAATAAAAAATACAAGATAATAATTCACACCAATCCACTGCTCTCAAAAATTGAATTTTAAAGCAGATTGCTTGTGACTTGTAGATAAAGTAATGAACAATAAAAAACCCAATATAATCCCAACGCAAAATCCGGTAGCCGGTGACTGAGACGATGGTTGCCGGTGATTCTGTGTTCACCATGAGGTTGAGAATTAAAAATTAAAAGTTTATTCAGGCTGCACGATTGGTGTGAACGATCATGATTGAATGATCCGGAAAAGATTTCCCACAGTGGCGGAACCAGAATTTTACAATAGTGGGGTCATGATTTCTATATAAAAAACAGTTCATTGCACCATTCCATCAAGCATCTAGAGGGCACCTATCAAAATTTACCAACATTCGCCGAAAGCTTGTATGGCATCTATGATAGCTGCTTGTTCTTCTAGCATCTTTCTAGCATCTACATCTGCCAAAGGCTAGTAGGGTGTCAAGACCTGCCTGCCAAGACTTTCTGAGCGAGCATTACATCATCATGTGGTGCGCACAACTGGGTTGCACACAAAAAAAGGAGAAGGAAGACACGAGAAAGAAAGAAGAAACTTGGAGAAGGAAGAAGTAACGCTAGGCTGTAATTCAACGTTATTCACTTTCTTTAGTTGGGATCAAAGGTAAATATAGCAACAAATATACATGGAGATAGTAGTTGTTGGGGTCATAAGCAACGTGAAACTACTTACCGGAAAATGTTCTCAAAGAAATGCTGCCTCCATCGGATTCTGGCTAGCTGCCATGCACGGTTTATATAGTTTGAGAGAGAGAGAGAGAGAGATCACCAATAATCGCCAAAAGAACACGAGTCGTCCTCAAACTTGTGAAACCTATTTGCATCTCTCATAAAAAACACCACCTTCAAAACCTTCAACAAGCCTTTGATAAATGCATGGCAATCCCCACACACTCTCAAGTTCTTGAAAAACCGAATAGTCTTGTTCCCCTTCTCCATCTCACCATGCACCAAAGCCAGCCCAATTGCCAACTTCTCAATGTGAAATCTCAAGCTCTCCTCCTTTAATTCCTCTTCCACATCGTGTAGCGCAAACCCCACCCTTGTGAACATAACCGAGCTCAGATTTTATTCTCTTCTCAATCTCCTTCAACACTTGATGAATCTTTTCTGTAAGCAGATGTGTCTCATGTCCGTTGTAGAAGAAGTAGACCTCCTTATTGATCTCCACCCAACTGCGTCCAACCTCTTTCTTTAACCCTTTCATCTTAAATAGTTTTCTTCTCTCGCACTCTTTCCAGTACCCGGCCTTAGCGTAGATGTTTGACAACATCACATAGTTGATAGGGTTATTGCCGTCCATTCTCAAAAGTGTCTCTCCTACTTGTCTACCTATTTCCAAGTCCCCATGTACTTTACAAGCACTCAGCAGAGTTTGTTGTATTCCAACATTTGGTTTTAAAGGCATGGTGTCTATGAGATTCTTAGCTTCTTTTACGCGCTCGGCTCTTTCAAGGAGATCAACCATGCAAGCATAATGCTCTACATTCTATTTAATTTGGTTTTCGCAGCACAATCTTGAGAAGTATTCTTGTCATTCTTCGACTAGTCCAAAATGGCTATAGGCTAAGAGCACGGCTAAGTAAGTCACTCAATCGGGTTCAATGTCATCCGATAGCATCTGGTTGAAAAGATAAATAGATTTCCTTCCAAGACCATGTTTTCCGTAGCCAGTGATCATAATCATCCAAGAAATTACATTCCTCATCGGAGTTTCAGAAAACAGTCTTTCTGCCTCATCTGTCAATCCACACTTGAGATACATATCCAGAATTGAATTAGTCACTAATATGTCTAAACCAGATGGGATTTCAATGGTGAAAGCATGCATTTGCTTACCTTGTTCTATAAGAGCAAAATCAGCAAACACACTCATAAAGCTTGATAGAACAAACCCATCTACTTTATGGTCGACACTAACCCTGAGCTGCCTAAACAAGTCCATAGCTTGTAGTAGATTGCGTTCTTAAGCATAACCAAGAATCAGGGAACTCCAGGACATTAAATTTTTTTTGATCGATTTGATCGAATACTCTTTGAGCTTCTGTTAAGTGCCCGCATTTGACATACAGATCAACAAGAGCACCGGCAACAGTAGTCTAAACTAAACGCAATAATCCTTTTGTGATTAAGAAGGAATGTATTTGGCTTCCTTGCCGAATTGCTCCAAGGCCACTACAAGCCTTGAGCATGCTTGTAATCGTATACTCATCGGGCACTTCCTTGAGCCTTTGCATTTTCCTAAACAAAACCAAAGCTCTCTCCCCATTTCCTTCAAGCATGAATCTAGCTATCATCGCGTTCCAACTGATAAGATTCTTAACTGGCATCACATCAAGCATTTGTGCTGTTTCGCGAAATTTTCCATATTTCGCATACATGTCGAGGATATAATTACTCACCACTGTCACCCATTCAAAACCAGATTTGATGCACATATTGTGAATCTGCATTCCATTCTTAGCAATTCCCACAAATCCAGACGCCTTGAGATTGAGCGAAAAAGTGAACTCGTTTGGTTTAATCCCCAAAACCCCCCATTTTGCAAAAATGAGACAGTGACCTTTTGGCATTGCCGTTCTGTAAGTAGCCACACATTAAAGCCATCCATGAAACCATATTTCTCTCAGGCATTCTATCAAGCAGTTCACAGGCAATCCCCATTCTACCACATTTGCCATACATATCTATAAGATCATTGTTTAACATCAAATCAAACCCAAATCCCATTCTCATCACCATCCCATGAGCCTACATTCCCTGATGAAGTACCAAATTCCTCGAACAGTTTCGAAGGAGATTCGCCAACCTCTGCCACTCATTCATCCTTCTGAGCAACTCCGTTATGCAAAGTCCCCAACGAGAATTAGCGCCTTAATTGGAAAATTCCTTCAAACCCTAGTTACTAAATTGCAAAAGCACAAAGGGATATAGAGCATCCACGCTCAGATTGTGAAGCTCTCGTTATCACAGAGTAATTTCCTGGTTACCAAAATGGTGGACGTGTGTGACTACATTGGGAATTTGCTCTACGCTGGTTCGTTATTCAAGCAAGTAACGGAGTCGAACTTGGTTCTATTCAACAAGATTAGAGCTTATACGCATAATCACATATATGATTTAGCAATCAATTTGTATAAGTAAATGCTCCTCAGAGAAGCAGAGAACCAATTTTTCCTGACAAATTCACGTTCTCGTTTGTCATAAAATCTTGTGCCGCGATTTTATATGAAGTTTTGGGGAGGCTGGTTCATGCCCAAGTGTGAATTTTGGCTTAAGTCGCATTTGCTGATAAAGATGCGTTGATGGATTGGTAAACGAAATGATAATTTAGAAGATGCACATAAGGTGTTTGATAGAATGTCTAAACGGGATATGATGTCTTGGAATAGTATCATTTTCTGGGTATGTTAGATTGGGGCAAATGACAATGGAAATATGGTGCCTTGGACAGATGGTTTCAGGGCATACAAGAATTGGGTGCTACCTGGATGCTTTGGATATTTTCTGACGAATGCAAATACTGGGTATTGAAACCGGATGAGATCAGTATTCTTTCCGTTTTGCCGGCATGCGCGCAGCTTGGAGCTATGGAGGTTGGGAAATGGATTCACATGTACTCGGATAAGAAGTGGCCATTGCAGTTAGGGTTTGTGTTTGCAATGCCCTATTTGAAATGTATGTGAAATGCGGCTGCATTGACCAGGCTTAGCAGTTAGTTGATAGCAGGGCTGGCGAATAATGTGTTCAAGAGATGCAAAGAGCAAAGGTTGAACCTAATGCATTACATTTTAGGTCTTTTATCAGCCTGCTCACACGCTGGTTTATGGAATGAGGTAGTCAAATATTTTTATTCTATGGGAGATAATCATAATATAGAGCCAGAAATCGAGCTTTATGGTTGTTTAGTTGATCTTCTGGGACGTGCACCTTGATCAGGCTCTTGACAGAAAAAAGAAGATGCCGATGAATCTAGGCTCAAAAGTTTAGGTTCGTTGTTAAGTTCCTGCACGACTCACTGCAACCTCGAGATTGCCATTACCGCGAGAGAGCACCTTTCGGAGCTTGAACCAGAGGATGCAGGGAACTATGTGTTGCTTTCCAATATCCACGCATACCTAAGGAAGTGGGAGGATGTGTCGAGGATAAGGAAACTCATAAGAAGCAAGCGCACAAAGAGAACCCTGGGTTACAGTTCAATCGAGGTTAACAATATGGTTATGGAATTTGTAGCAGGTGACGATTTAAAACCATTCGCAAAAGACATTTTCCATGCTAGAGCTGCTCGTTTCTGAGCAGAACATACAAGATGATAAGTTAGAACCTATACAAAATGACATGATAATAAAAATATCGGAAATTCGAAAGCAAATTTGATCAATTTGACTGATATAAACTAAATTTCCAAAGAAAAACATACAAGATGATAAGTTAGAACCTATACAAAATGACATGACAATAAAAATATCGCAAATTCGAAAGCAAAGTTGATCAATTTGACTGATATAAACTAAATTTCCAAAGAAAAACATACAAATCCTAATCCTAGTTGAAATGTTATGCAAAAGAAAGGCCACATACAACAATTATTGCATACACAGCATAATCCATAAACAGAGCATCAAGTACCTTCTTCCCCTTCAAGCCTATCCCCAAAGCCACGCCTAACCGCTCAGCCCACTCATATTCGGTGCCACTAAGATTTTGACAATCACCGAATCGGGCAGGCACTCTGGAGAGTCTTTGTGGACCAATGTCGAAAATCCATGCCAGCACAAGTGTGACATTGGTCACCAAAACCAGGTACACAGGCCTAAAACCCAGAAGGGTTTTAACCATTTTACTTCCAAGTAAAGGAAAACCAAAATGGGCAAAAACCACCAAGAGTGCAACCGCCATGGAAATGTAAATTCGGGTCCCTTCTGATGCTTCAATGGCGCTACTTATTCTATTTGCAGTGAAAAGTCTAGGCTTTTCAAACGACAATGATGACGGTGGTAATTCATTATGAACCATTGATGGTGATGATTCATTCTAAACCGTTGATGATGATGATCGTATTTTCTCAATCTCAGAAGTGAAAACTGCAATCCACAACTGCCATTAGCAAACACAACAACAACAACAACAACAACAACAACAACAACAACTAAAGATAGAGACTTTTGGATATAGAGTGAAATAGGGTACTTGGGATTTAATCAGGGACGTGGGTTCTAGTTTGGGACGTCGGTGATTCATTCTGAACTGTTGATGATGATGACCGCTTTTCCTCAATCTCAGGAGTGAAAACTACAGACCGACACGCCATTAGCAACTAAAGATTAAGGCTTTTGGAGATAGAAAGAAAAAGGGTACCTAGGATATGATCAAGGACGTGGGTTTTGGGAATCTGATCAGGGGAAATCGATAGCTGGGATGGCGGGTCTGTATCTTCACTGTGAGTTGTTGGGTGTGGCGGTGTTGAACAAGAAGAAGAAAAGGGTAGGGTTTGGATCCGACCCGTGATTAGGGCAAGGCAGTCGACCCCTCGCTCCATAATCTTCCTCTGTTAGGCTTCTCTGCTTTTTGTGACCATATTTTTCAATCAATCGATAACCGCTTTGTATTTTGCTTGTGGGCAAAAGCAGTTCATACTTCTTACGAGTCTGATATCAGTTCTGGTTCTGGGTCGGTTGGTTTTGGATACCGCCTTTGATTTGGATCTGAGTTCGATAGTTGTGAAATTCCCAACTTGACCTCATATATTAACTAGCCTTTTTTATTTTTTATTTTTTTTCAAAAATATATTTCGTGAGATTTGAACTCGAGACCAGTTTCAACAAAGTGGAGACTGAGTTTTAATGAGAACGGTTACCAGCTATTAATTATATCTAGGGATGGTATTGGTACCATTACCGTACAAAAACCCATGTACCAATTACCATACCAAACTTTTGGTATGACAAAATCTATTACCATTACTGTGCCAAACTTTCGGTATATGGAATTTTAGCATGCCAAATAGTTCGGTTGGTATGATATGGTAATGATAATTACCACTTTGTTTTGGACCATTCTTTTGGGCCAAAATTTGAATTTTTTTTTCAACCCAATTCAAGGCCCAAACGTGTTTTGGCCAATCTCTTTGGGTTTCTAATACAATTTCCTTCATTTTCTCATCATGATCCACAAGGAATTGCAAGAGCTCTAAATAATTCCCCCTATTATTCGAAGTGTCACTCTCATCGTGGCCACGAAAAGGAAGGCAACAAGAACTTAGTGCAATCTATTGATGCATTCAAGCAAAGACGATATTTCATACACTCTTCTTCTGACTGTTTGATCACAACTGCTTCAATATGTGTCTTTTGGTTCATTAGATAACTAGCCACTTCTCTAGCTTTATTGTGGAAACTACCAATAGGACCAACATGTTTGTCAAAACATTCTCTTGCATTCCTCCATTTCTTAAAGCCTACCCCAGTGAAGGCATCACTTCCTAATTGTGAAAAGTTGATTTTAAAGAGATACCAATGAAGATAAAATGCCGCATCTTTAGATATATTATACTCCAACCAATCATATTCTTCAAACCACAAAACAACAAATCGTCGCTTTTTTCTTTGCATGCAAAGTGTATGGGAAGTCATACTTTGTAGGCCTATAAGGTCCCATTTGCAAATATGTTATTCGGATCTCATCTTGAATATTAGAAGGATAGTCCTTCATTCGAATTCTTTTTCCCGGGTCTCTCTCAAGATTATTAAAATCAATGTCACACTCATTTTGTCTTGAGCTCGAACTACCTGAACAAATAGATGGTGCTATTGGCTTTGGCTTGAAAAATCTTTCGATATTTCTTATTTCCAAACTACACATTTAACCAAAAACACAAAACATATACCAATCAACCAATAAAAAAAAATTCCATCTAAATTTCAATGATAAAATGAGTATACAAATATAAAACATATCAACAATCATATCAATAATAGACTAAAAATCTCCACCAATATCTAATATAATTTAATTGAGATTAGATTAGAACACCAAATAGTGGTGGCTTGGAGAATTGAAACAAGTGGAGGTATGATATTGGAGTAATGTAATTATAATATGGGATTGGGTGGGATTAGAAATTTAGGGTTTTGCGGGAATATAAGAAAGATGGGGATTAGGGGGAAAAGTAGAGGTGCGGGGAAAGGAAAGGGGACTCTCGAGAAAGATGTGGCCCATGTGGGGCTAGGCTTTAAAAGAATATGGAACATCATGGATAAATGGCAACGTTTGTCTTTTTTGTTTTTTTGTTTTGTTTTTTTAAATTAAAACAATTGGCCAAAACACTGCCGTTTTTGACCAATTGTTAAAAAGGCCCTATTTTCTTTAGTCTCCCCTGTTGTCTTCTTATCCATTGCACCTGCAACCTACAGCATATACCTCGTGTTTGAGTACAAGGGGTCCCTCGAAAAATTTCAAGCAGCAATTTAGGATCGCCAAAGGGTCCTGGGACCTCCCAAGTCCCTCTGTAAATCCGCTACTAGACATCAGTGATTCATTCTGAACCGTTGATGATGATGACCGCTTTTCCTCAATCTCAGGAGTGAAAACTGCATACCAACACGCCATTAGTGTCACATCCAGGGCTCGACTCCGTCGTAGCACGATATTGTCTGCTTTAGGCCTCGACCACGCCCACACAGTTTTGTTTCTGGGAACTCACATGAGAACTTCCCAGTGTGTCACCCATCATGGGATTGCACTCGCGCGAACTCGTTAAACTTCAGAGTTCTGATTAAACCCGAAGCCAGTGAGCTCCCAAAATGCCTCATGCTAGGAAAAAATGGGAATATACATATAAGGCTTAGATGATCCACTCCCCTGGGCGATGTGAGATGTCACAATCCATCCCTTCTTAGGGACCCGAAGTCCTTGTCGGCACACTTCCGGCCAGGGATTGACTCTGATACCAAATTGTCATATCCCGGCCCAGGCCCTCACCACATTTCGGGCTCAACTCTGTCGTAACATGATATTGTCCGCTTTGGGCCTCGACCACGCCTTCATGGTCTTGTTTCTGGGAACTCACACGAGAACTTCCCAGTGGGTCACCCATCTTGAGATTGCACTCGTGCGAACTCACTTAACTTCGAAGTTCAAATGCAACCCGAAGCCAGTGAGCTCTCAAAAGACCTCGTGCTAGGAAGAGATGGGAATATACATATAATGCTTAGAGGATCCACTTCCCTGGGCGATGTGGGATGTCACAATTAGCAATTACACCAACAGCAGTAACTAAATATTAAGGCCTTTGGAGATAGAGAGAAAAATGGCACCTAGGATATGATTAAGGACGTGGGTTTTGGGAATCTGATCAGGGGAAATCGACAGCTGGGATGGCGGGTCTGTATCTTCACTATGAGTTGCTGGGTGTGGCGGTGCTGAACAAGAAGAAGAAGAGGGTAGGTTTTGGATCCGACCCTTGATTAGGGCAAGGCGGTCGACCCCTCGCTCCATGATCTTCCTTCGTCATGTTTCTCTGCTATTTGTGACCATATTTTTCAATCAATCGATAACCTCTTCATATTTTGCTTTTGGGCAAAAGCAGTTCATACTTCTTACGAGTCTATCAGATATTAGTTCTGGTTCTGGGTTGATTGGTTTTGGATACCGCTTTTGATTCGGATCCGAGTCCGATAGTTGTGAAATTTCCAACTTGACCTCATACATTAACTAGCCTTTTTTAATATTTTTTTTTTCAAAAATATATTTCGTGAGATTTGAACTCGAAACTAGTTTCAACAAAGTGGAGACTGAGTTTCAATGAGAACGGTTACCAGCTATTAGTTATATCTAGGGGTGGTATTGGTACAATTACCGTACAAAAACTCATGTACCAATTACCATACCAAACTTTTGGTATGACAAAATCTATTACCATTATTGTGCTAAACTTTCGGTATATGGAATTTCAGCATGCCAAATAGTTCGTTTGGTATGGTATGGTAATGGTAATTACCACTTTGTTTTGGGCCAAAAATTAATTAATTTTTCAACCCAATTCAAGGCCCAAACATGTTTTGGCCACCCTCTTTGGGTTTCTAAAACTTTTTTATTTAATTATGAGAATTTTATAGAAATTCATTTAAGAAACAAGAAGTAAATAGATGGAAGAATTGCTGAAAGAACCCAACATCCCTAAAAACCATAGTACAAAGATTCCTAAATTCCATCTCTACATTCTTTAAAATTGTACAAAAATTAATTTGATAGATGAAGCCAGGGAGAAAGACATCTCAATTTGATGAAGAAGAAGATGAGATGGACTGCGAAGAGAGAGAGAGTTGCCGGAATGGGAGCAATATAGATGAAGCCAAAGGCTAGATGAGTGAAAAGATGAAGAGTCGTAGCGCAAGAAGGCTTAAATTTTTTTATTAGGAAAGCAGAGGTTAGAGGGTGAGATGATTGGATAAATGACTAGGAAAAAAAATATAAAGTGCATATATAATGATAATAATACCAAAGTATATATATAAACGAATAAATAAATGATATAATATTAATAGTAGTGGTACGGTACGGTATACCATTGGTAATGGTTTCAAATACTATTACCGTACCAAAAATGTATGGTACAATACAAATACCGTACCATTACCAATGGTACAAATTTTTTGGCACAACTTTGGTATAGTACGGTTGGTAATTTAGTTGGTATGGTAATTTGGCAAAAAATTACACCCCTTCAATTTCTATTTTGTGGTTCAATTATTTAATCAAAATCATTCATTGAAAGTGAGAAGCATGTATTTTGGCAAATTTTAAAAGACTTTTTGGCAAATTTATATGATTTTAAAAGACTTTTTAATAAGTGACAGATTTTAAAGAATTTTAATGGATTCTATAACTCTATATGGATTTTGGCAAATTTAGATGGATTTTTGTAATAGATTTCTATGGATTTGTATGAACTTCTTTTATGAATTAAGTAGGATTTTAAAGGATTTTATAACACTAGAAGAACATATAACAGTGGATATCGTACTAGTTCGGATTTCAACAACTCAACTCTCTCTAGCAAGTCTGAGATATGATGCTTCAATGTCTTGGAAAGATGGGAAATATATTAGAAATGAAATAATAGCCATGCCTGTCTTATTGTCAATAGATTCCTAGGCCTTAATGGAACAGAGCATTGATAGTTCTTCCCACGATAGAAACTAGATTGGTTAAGTAAAGCTGGTTATTATGACAAGCAAGGGAATTCACATGAAATCGAAGCTAAGGCTAGTAAAACAATTAGGAAGTTAATGTCAAAAGGCATGAACCCAAATTAGGCAGATTGGATTACACTTGGACTTGAACTTCTATAACCTATATAAAGAACAATTTGGCATGAACCCAAATTAGGGTTCCTCCTTAAGTAATTAAGCTTGGATTGACTAAACAATCATCACAAAGTCGTAAAGTCACAAAATCTGCGATTCGGCCTAAACAATTATCACAAATAAACCAGCTGTCATTACTTACACACCAACAACAATAACATCAATATGTGAAATAATAAAAATAAACCATACAAGAATTTGGAAGAGATGCAATACGTTAAGGGATGAGGGAATCAGGAATAAAAAAATCAGAGAAAATAAAACCAACAATCATTACTCTTCTATATCTAAGAGAAGAGGACTGCTCTTATTCTAGAGCATGAAAAGAAATCAGAAATCAGAGGAGGAGGGTTGGATTCTTGATGGCATTTGGTATTTATACCATCATCCTCAAATTCATCAAAATCCTTCACTTATTAAAATCCTAGAAAATCACTAGTATTTTGACTACACTTAGGAGGGTGTATTCAATTGGGATTTTAAGGGATTTTAATTCTTTAATGAATCTAGGGGTATTCAATCAGGATTTTAAGTGATTCTCTGAAATTCTAGGTGTATTCAATTAGAATTTTAAAATAGTTTATTAAAATCCTTAGAAATCCAGGTGTATTCAATTAAGATTTTAAAGAAGTTTATAACATTCCAGGTGTATTCAATTAGAAATTGATTTTAAAGAATTTGAGAAAGTTGAGGAATTAGAGGGAATTTGAGAGATTTCGTAGTGTATTTTAAGTATCCACAAATCTCACCTATTTCCATGAGATTTCGAGGGAATTGAATCAAAATTTTATATGGAATCTCTACAAATCAATTAAACTCCATAAAAATCCATGGATTTATAAATCCATTAAAATCTCTCACATTCTCAATTGAATACACCTCCCTTAGACATTTGTGAACGTTTTTAAAATCCTAATCGACTACCAGTGGATTTGGATGTATTCTTTAAATTCTTCTTAAATCCTAATTTAACTACACCATTTTAAAAATCCTCTTTAATAAGTCTTAATGGACTACACTTGGATTTTAGAATGTATTAAGATCCTATTAAATCCTAATTTGACGACACTCCTTTAAAATCATCTGAAATCCAAATTGACTACACCTCTAAAAAAAAATGTACACTGACTTTCTTTAACAACAATTATCCACTATTAATCCTGAATCAACGATAAATTTTTGGTTCAATTATTTAATCATAATCATTTATTCAAATTGTGAGAATAAGCGTGTAATACCAAACAAACTAATCATTGGTTATCAACCAGTTATTGATGACAAATGATCGATCAATAACCTATTCACCGTTTACAAAGAAGGGTGAGATATGGGCAATTTTTAGAAGTACAAGTACAACTAGTGCAATTTTCCTTGCCAATTACCAACTTTGATAAGTATTAACTATTAACTAAGAACTATGACTATAATCCGATAATACATATTAATATGGCTATACAAATGGCAAATATTGATACTGAATCATGCATGGTTATAAGCAAAATTAATAATCTCAAATATAAGTGATGGGGTGAGAAATAGCGTAACGTAAAAATCATGCATAGTTCAACAAAATTAGTAAATCAAAGATTTCAAAGACCAGATGATCTTCTCAAGAGTACTTAGAAAACTCAGCCAAAGGAAAGAATAATCCACTGCAATTTTTAAGTTAATCAACCCGTTTGTCGACTAAGATAAAACACCCGAAGTCATAGAGATGGTGCACTTCGTCTGTAAACCGCTCGGAAAGTCTGTCCTCCATTCCTGTCAACCTTCTGTCCTTCCTCGGTTGCAGAACTCAAGAGCTTCGTGACTGGATCTGCTTTGAGCTCTTTGTCTGTGAGAGCTTCAAACATGGGGTGATTCTCCAAGCAAGTCTTCATCCAGTCTCCAAGCTCCTCAACATCCGTAATTGTGTATATGATCCCACCAACTTCTAGAACGTAAGCATACTCATCCAGCAAGAATGGACTGATCACTCTACGACGATGATTTTTCTCTTTGAAGTGAGGATCCGGAAAGAGAAAAAACATCTTCGAAAGCTGTCCTTTCTCAAAGTAATTTGGAATGTATTTCATGGAATTAGTCCGAACCACTGAGATATTTTGGTATTGACCAGGATTTGTCACCCTTAAAGCCAAGATCCTTTCTTTGACATACTCTGTCACTTTGTCCCTAAGCTCCATCCCGATCATCAAAGTCTCGGGGAAAAGGGTTGACAGACTTATCAGAAGCCCCCCAAAACCACAACCGATATCTGCAAACTGGATCTTCTTACAGCTATCAACTTGATCGGACGAGGGGAAGTATTGTGGGTAATGAACAGAATAATCTACATGACGTGGGGAGACAGGCACTGGAAAGTGGGAGTCACTCAGAGGGTTGCTGTGTGCTCTTGCTCTGTAGAAACGCTTCCGAGGCAGGCCAGTTGACTTGCTAAACGTCGGGTTTGTTTCCTTTCCCGACATGACTTTTTTCAGCTAACTGCAGAATAGTAACAAGCAGGAATTTCAGGACATGATGCTAAATTATGAAGGGAATCATAAAATGCAAACTAAGTAAAAATTTCCCTCTTGTTGCTTAGGTAACTTAAACCCTCAACAAAGTGAGGTGTGCAGCGAAAGGCCCAACTCCACGACTGTCGATATACACTGCCGGTAAGGACCGAGTAAATTTCACTACGTGTCTTGTACAAAAGATATCAGGGAAAGCAAAATGCAATCACCATTGTAAATCTTAGAAAAGTATACCAATTGCAAACATTGCCTAACCCATTAACGAAATCCCTATTCATTGGATTCTAGCTAGACAAACCAAATCGTAAGAAAAGGGTTTTCCTTCGGATATTTAAATTCACACTCGTGTAACTCCCGAAAATAACTTCAAAGAGGCATTATCACAAACAGGTGGTGGGCATATCTAACATATATCAGTTTCAACAAACAGCAGTAGATGAACATTTACGACGTAAAAATTTAGCAAAGCTAAACAAATTAAATCCCATAAATTGTTCGAATGAAGCTGTAGAGCATTAATGGGCGTCGTTCAGAAGAAGCCTCAGATGGCCGTAAAACCACAAAAACAATGGAAAACCAGAGAGAGAAGGTTTAAAGAGAAGGAACACAGACCTGGGTATCTAATTGGAGGTGAAACCCAACAAAATTTTGAAGCTTTTTCGAAGATGGAGAAGCTCTACTACCAAGTCTCGGAGGCCGGTAGGGAAAGTGCCGAGCGACTGGAATTTATTTTACAGAGCCAGACGCAGTCTGAAGGGTCGGAACGAAACGAAAGAAGAGATTAAAGTTGGGCTCTCCTTCAGGTTTGGGCTCTGGTGTATTTCGAATTCACTCAAAGCCTAGCCCAATTTGTTTAGGGTTATATGATCCGGCCCATCTCGCTACAAGAAAAAAAAAAGTGCCATAAGGCCCACGGGCCACAACTTATCGACAATGACGGCGCTATTTTCAAACCACGCTCTTTTGACACACGAAATTTGCACATTTGTTGGCACATTCTATAATATATGTGAGTCTCACATATAGGTGTGTTAATTTTGCGTTTAAGAGCTCGTTTGTTATGAGAGGGCCAGAATCACTAATGGAAGAAGCACATGAGAAATGTTTTTCCATAAAATCACTAAGAAATTCGTTTCTTAATAAATCTCAAAAGTAATTTTCCAAGTGATTTTATTGTTATTTTAGTACAAGCTAATATGGGGTGTGCAGGAATCGAACACATGACAGGTGTGTGAGAATGTGAAGGTAAAAAGAATCCTACATCGGTGAAAGGAGGCACCTTGTAAAGGGCTTGTAAGTGTTTGGGCTACTTTTCATTTTGCCAATGATTTTACGGTAGAACCTCAACTTTCTTAATGGTATTAAAGCAAGTTGATCCACGTGTGAAGCTCAACAGCCACACATAATCCACATCATCCAATTTGTGTTGTCCACGTGTTTGGTTTAAAAATTCGACACACTTGAGGGGGCGCGTGAAGATGTGAAGATAAAGTGAAGCTCAATGGTCACACATGCTCCACGTCACCCAATTTGTGTTGTTCATGTGTTTAGCTTGAAAATTCGATACACTTAGGAAGCGTGTGAGGATGTGAAGGTAAAAGACTCTCACATCAGTGGAGGAAAAAATAAAAAATAAAACTTGCAAGGGCATATAAGAGGTTGAACTACTCTTCATATTGCCAATTAATTTTCTAGCATATAAGAGGTTGTGCTATTCTTGATATTGTCGACTAATTTTATGATGGAACATTAAATTTCTTCAAGGTGCAAGGGGTCAAACAAAGCATCACGGATGTAGAAGTATTGCACTTTAATCACTTAGCTGCAAACCCCACGTTAAAATTTTTTTAAAAAAAAATTAAACAAAAATTCAAGCCCCAAACTCCCAGCACTAAAACTGCCAAAATCCACCTAGTGCTCCTAAAATTGAAACTTCAAAATATGCTGTTGTGCTAAACAAACTACATATTACAATCCAATCCAATCCAATCCAAAAATAGTATAATCTAATACGTCGCGTGCTGAGACTTTAGTATATAAGTTATTACATAATGACAATACGTCTAATAATGATCAAATCATGTCTTGAACATACTCTGATCTGAGTTTTCTTTTTTCTTCTGTTCTGAATTAGACATCTACATACATAGTAGGAACCTACATGTATATATGCAGGCAGAAGCAATTAACTTCTCGTCCCTCTCACACACACATTAATGGAAAAGATGACCCAAAAATTCATGAGACGATAACAACATTCCAACGTATGTGTGCTTCTCAGAATTATATACATGTTAATATACTAGGATATATTTAAATTTAGTAAAACCTAATCTCAGTACTCAACAGAAATCCGGCAAAACGTGTCCTTTAATTGGTTTGAGTTTCTCTCCATGGTTTGCTAGTTGTGGAAGTACAAAGTGATTTGCAGGCATGCATGGCTCTAGCTTCTAATTAAGTTCTAATTAAGGTCTAATTTCTCACCTAACTTAACTAATAAGCATCCTGTGTTGATATGGTTTGGACAAGAAATTCCAATAAATCAACTACTATATATAAATTACGTACATATATACGGACATAGTCAGTTTATCAAGCACTGATTAAGTTTAGTACTAGTATTGCTCCACAAAACTATCTATTAACTCCAACAAGGACCAGATTTTTATAGACTTAATCTGCATATACAACATTGGCTAGGTGGCTTCATGAAATCTTTACATACAACTACTCTTTTGAAAATTTGCATCCCTTTTGGGAACAATATTATCTCAACCTCATGCTGCCTTCGTGATCTTTCTTGCACCCTTTCCATCCCCAACAACTTAAATATATACCTAATAGTTAATTTAAAATTTTGCTTGATTATTTTGTGTAGTGCAGGAAGGATGCAAACACATGCATGTGAGATTAACAGCAGCCTGGTATTTTATTGTGAAGTGTTTGACAAGTAGCATGTCTGACGAACATTGTGAGACTGGTTTAGGGGTTAGGGTTCTTCAATCATTCTAGAGAGTCTTCTTTGATATAAACCTATCAACTACTACTTCAAATGTTACGAAAGTCGACAAAGTCGTCCCAATTTTCAAAAGTGAATCGTTGAGCGTTAGAGAATGTGATCAAACACGTCTCCTTTCTAGTCATGTATCCTGAGTCACTCGATTTATAATTTTCTTTACGTTGTTTGTAGATGCACGCTAACTTAAATAAATTTTATAATTTTGTACATATAAAATACGATAAATTGGTTAAATAACTAGATGACTTGTTCCATGAATATATATCTATGTGAGTAACAGATTAACTCAGTCATAACAAACGCATAATCATTCATTCACATCCCAATTTATTGAATGAAACTGTGATATTAATCATGTTTGTGAAAGCTTCTCTGACAAGTAGCTTAATTAATGTAGTCAACCAAAACCCTAGCAAGCTAATATATACATAATCAATATATCTTTCAATTTTAATCTTTGAGAGGCAGATAAATTTGTTTGGATAAATATTGTTGTTACTGGAGGCTTAAATAATTAAATGTTAAACAAAATTACACACTTTAAAACATTTTTATAATCTTGAAAGGAGGATGACAGATGGTAATCGTTTCTGCTAATCAATTTGTCTCCTACTATAAATATTGATAGTTACACAGACAAACGTCTAACAACTACTTTGATCATCATCCTGGCTAATCTTCTTTGACACAGATTATGATAATTTGGTCCCAAAAATTGGACTTGGTTGAAAGTGCCCAAGTCCTTAATTGTTTTCCTTTGCAATGTGGAAAGTGTCCTAATCGTTTGAAGCATTTCACAATTGCAACTTTAACTCCTGTATTTTAGTGATGAGGTTAGTTATGATTATGGAAAGATTGAGAGGTTTAGAACAGAATTATTGAGCATTTCGGCCCACAGCTTTACGAGAATTTAATTAATTAAGCACAGTATGTATGTAGAAGTAATCCATCACAATCTCTCTCTAGATTACTTGATAGACACTTCAAATATGAAATTGGTATAGGGGTCTTGATCAAACTCACCCGTTCTTCATGACCATCCAATGCTCATAACTTGCTAATATTTCATAACGAAACTACGAGGATTATGCGCGATTGACCGAAATTTTGGGTCATTGGAAAGGGAAATCAAATAAATTTAAGTATTTGTTATATAGGATTGATTAAAAGGTGATAGTACACAGATTCATTTTCATGTATATACCACTGCAGAAGCATTTCTCTTGTTTTCTTCTCTTTCCTTTCTGCCAAAGACCTTCATCGGGCCACTCCACAAGCATATTGATTTGATGCATTAAGCACTTGAAGGACATGAAGGATATGTGTGTGTGTGTCTAGGGTTTTTTATAATGTGTGTATATATCTATATATATATATATTTATGTATGTATGTATAGCGTATAAAAGAATATCATATATACTCCTATCTTGGTGTTGAACAAATATATTAGTTGCTCTCTCTACGACTTCTCGTCTACAAGCAACCGCAAAACGGACCCTTCACTATTGTCAAACAAGAAAGTACCACCCTTGATAAATTGTCGAGCAAGAAGCCAAAACATAGAAAGAAACGGATCGAAGTTGTAATTATTACTGTTGGGTTTTCTGTAATGATAATACATATACATTCTAACGATCACTCTTGAGATCAATAATTATAGGGTAAATGTCAATTTTAGAAGAATTGTAATAGTCATCAATTCATATATTTCTGCATTGCAGAATGCATCATGGGAGTATTTACCTTGGTTCAGGCATTAACATCTGAACTACTTATGTGCAGATATGATTGTACATATTTGGTTGAGGATATTGAGCTTAATTAATATATATCATTCGGACGTATCCATTAATATATTTTGGACATAATCTATAGCTAGGCTTCTATCCCTAGGAATAAATATAAAGATTTCAGCTCGTCCAACCAATTTGCTATTAGACAAAATAAGGATGAGAACTTTTGGGGGTGGTGCCATGAAACTAGGGTTCCTGTTCTCCAAGATGACATATATATATGGATTAACACTAATTTCCTACTGAAGAATAAGCATAATGTATCAGTACTAATTATGGATATATATTAACATAAAAGAGCCAAAACACAAGGGAACCAACTACCAAGGGCAAGGGAATCCAGGGGGTTGTGTTTGGTTTGTGCCCTAAACTTTATTCCTCTCCTATTTTTCAGTACTCTTCAAGCATGTGACTCTCTCCGAGGCCTGCCAGTAGACGCCTTTGTTATTGTTTATGCTAATGGTAGGTGGACCAAAATTTTAAATTAAATTTGTAAACTAAATGATGTGTTATTAATAAAAAATAAGCATGTTATATCAACACTTAAGTAATAATTCAATCATCAACAACCACATCATTTGGTTTACAAAATTTGGTATAAAAATTTGGTCTCTCTAGCATTACCCTATGGTTTATACGTACATGTTAGCATCTTATATATGAGAAACAAATTAATGAGATAAAAGTTAATCTGAGAATTGAATAAATCATCGAATATAACATTAGTCTCAGCGTTTGATCAACAAAATTTAGCAAGTACATCTGAAGTCATATTTAGTCGTCGCTCTTGTAACATCCTACATTGTCCAGGGGAGTGGATCATGTAAGCCCTATATGTATATTCTCATCTCTACCTAGCACAAGGCATTTTGGGAGCTCACTGGATTCGGGTTCTATGGAAACTCCGAAGTTAAGCGAGTTCGCGCGAAAGCAAAACCGTGATGGCGTGGTCGGAATCTAAAGCGAACAATATCATGTTACGGTATAATCGAGTTCGGGATGTGGTGGGGGCCTGGGCCGGGATGTGATAATTTGGTATCAGAGCCAATCCTTGGCCGGAAGTGTGCCAACGAGGATTTAGGGCCCCTAAGGGGGGTTAAGGGGGGTGGATTGTAACATCCCACATCGCCCAGATGAGTGGATCATGTAAGTCTTATATGTATATTCTCATCTCTACCTAACACAAGGCATTTTGGGAGCTCACTGGATTCGGGTTCTATGGAAACTCCGAAGTTAAGCGAGTTCGCGCGAGAGCAAAACAGTGATGGCGTGGTCGGAATCTAAAGCGAACAATATCATGCTACGGTATAATCGAGTTCGGGATGTGGTGGGGGCCTGGGCCGGGATGTGACAGCACTGAATCACAGTTAGTCGTCGCGAGCCGATGTAATGACACATGTCATGCACTAATTGGTGAAACCATATTATGTCCAAGTATGACCTAGCTAGCACGCTGGCTGTTTCTATTTGACCTAGCTAGCACGTTGGCTGCTTCTATTTGAAGAAATTTTTAGTTATGACGGGAATATGGATGGTACATCACGTGTTTTTATGTAAGTGGTGAGAAATTTTATTTTTTAAGTTGTTAACTTTTTAACACACATATCTTACCATTTATATAACGACACATGATGTATCACTTCGTATGACGATTACACTAAAAAATCTCTCTTCTATCTTAATGTGAACGCGGTTTACGTGAAGCAGTGGATATATATACAGTGGTCGTCTGCACGTGATTTGTCTTATTTGAATGTAGCTAGTCTCTGTAACTAAGAATTATAATTTAATCTGTTATCATTTGCTTCTTTCAGCAGTACTTGTCTGAGCTTCCAGTCACAATTACAAAAATAACCCTTCAACCTTCACTAGCATTATAGCATATATAGTACATGTACGTACGTATTCGTGATATCACACTTTGAATTAATTTTTATTCCAAAAATATCTAAGAATATAGTTGTAAAATCAAATTCAAACTTCTCATATGTAAGTGGTCATTTACCATAGTGGTATAAAAGTATTATCATTGTATGACGGTATAGATTCAAATCTCATCTGTAACTAATCTAATATATAACTTATTAACGTTATCGTTTAAAACAAAAAAATCAAACTTCTCATATGTATATCCAAAGAGGAAGATCCCAGCTTCATTAACTGTAGGATATATCCTTGAAAACAAAATTGAATGTGTGCGTGGGCCTTATCAATTACAAAGGTCATTTCTGTCAATTCATACTTCATGAGTGCAGGTAGAAAATCATGCAATAATCCCAAAACAAGGATTTCGTCCATGATCTTTGATAATATTAAAACACTAAACCTGGCACCCTTGTATCTCAAGACCCATAGTAGGTGAGAACTTCACCATCACACACAGAGGCCCCCATTTACTTTTCTTCACACCAGCTACTAGAAAGTTTAAATTCCAAATGTTTTGTGCATGCTGAGCAAGAAAAGCCCTAGCTAGCCTCACCCTCTCTCTCTCCCTCTCTTGCACCTTCATTATTCATCCGTTGTACCGCTCGTGCATCGGATCTCTTGATATTTTATGCCCAAAACAAAAAGGTTTTGAAAAGTGTCAAGAAACCTAATCAACATGTATGTACAGATATAGCTTTCTCCATGCAAGGAAGATACCTAGTTGCTTTTTAATTTATTTTTTCCGTTTGGTTTTTAGCTACTTAATTACTAGCTCCTACAAGTCTCCAGTACCCACATAGGGTTTATGTTGTTGAGTATTTTTAGGACATGAAGAAAAATTAGATAGTTTTTTTTTTTCCACCTTAGCAAGTTTCAAAGTGAGCAATTCTCGGTAGTATTCTTGATCATCGATCTCATATAATTATCTTTGTGATATATGCAGAAGCCAAACAATCCGGCCGGAAGGGGAAAACCCTAAAAGGAAATTTGATTTATCTTCACATCATGACAGCAGAACCAAAGGAGGAATTGCCACCAGGATTCAGATTTCATCCTTCAGATGAAGAGCTTATCACCTTCTATCTCATGAACAAGATAAATGATGCCACTTTTACTGGAAGGGCGATTGCCGATGTTGATCTCAACAAATGCGAACCCTGGGAACTTCCTGGTACATATATATAGTTGTTCTAATCTAACCCTTGTTTTCAATTCATGCATCACATGCACAAATTTGATCTATTTCTATATATCCGAAGTTTTGAAGTTTTTGCTGCAGTCAGCTCTTTCTTAGTTTTGTACGTATATGTGATCTGAGGGGTCAGGAAGGGGGGATTCGGATTTGTGAAGAGAAATAGCAATAGAGCAGTAGCTAAATCTTGCTTACTTTTATCAGTTCTTTGTTGGATTTAATTTCTTTTACTTATTGATATTATTTATTAATTTTTAATTGGGACCAAATTTTTTATGAAACGTATTTAACTCGCGTGAACTTTGCATATGAACATTACATATTTCATAGTATGTACTCTTCTTCGATCAAAAGTTTACATTCTTTAAATTAGGTGTACTCACGAGATATTGTTGTGAAAACATTTCTTGTAACATTGATAATGGAAAACAATTAAACATTTTCCCATAAATATAATGGGTATTATATTTCTATCTTCTCACCAGCTTGCATAGACAAATTAGCTTCTTGTCCGATTTAGTAAAGTGATGATGAACTTGTAATTTCTTGGATCAACTATTGTAGCAAAAGCGAAAATGGGAGAAAAGGAGTGGTACTTCTTCAGCCTACGAGATCGGAAGTACCCAACAGGAGTGAGAACAAACCGAGCAACAAGTACAGGTTACTGGAAGACCACAGGGAAAGACAAAGAGATTTTCAACAGTGTCACATCTGAGCTGTTTGGGATGAAAAAGACCCTTGTTTTCTACAGAGGCCGAGCTCCTCGTGGTGAAAAATCCAACTGGGTCATGCATGAATATCGCATTCATTCTAAATCTGGCTTTAGAACATCAAAGGTACCTAATTAAATTGATTAATACCATTCAAGTATAAGTTGAATTAAGGATCTAAAACAACAAGTTTTAAGTTCCATTTTAACTAGTCTTATAATTAGTTGAAATCATCTTTGACATCAATAGAACTAGGGCTGATGAACTTGTGAAACTGAAATTCCAACCTCTCTCTAGCTCTCTCTCTCTCTCTCTCTCTCTCTCTCTCTCTCTCTCTCTCTCTATAGATGGAGCTATGGAGATAAACTTGTGAATACATGCACACATTGAGTTAAGCACAAGTTACATATTTATATATAGCATGATTCCATGCAAGATTTGTGAAACGTTGTTGATAGACGACAGTCCATATATATTCCACGTATATATAATACCTATATAATATCGGGTTTTACAACTAGCTAGTACTTGTACCTTGAACATAATAATATTCCGACCAACTTAGAAGACTAATACAGTAGGCAAGTCGACCCATTGCATGAAGTTAACGATAGAGTATAGTACATGAACCTTAAAACTATTATGTTTCAAGTTATAGTATCATGTTCATTACCGATATTTTGTTGATATTTTAAATAGATCAATCAAATTAATGTCAATAAGATATTCACAAAAACCTAAAGCATACCAAATTAACAAAATATCATACAATATAAAATTAGGGTTAGCTATCCACACATATCTTTTTATCTTTTACACACTCCTTCCAATTTTATTGTTGGATGGAATAAATTGGAGAAGATCAAAAGATAAAAATTAAAAGTTTGTGGTAACCACCACCCTAAAATTATGAATTGCTAATAAATGATATCCAAAAATATAGCGAAGAACAAAAAAAAAAAGAACAATAAATCATCTATATGAAAAGTAAAAGAACATAGATATGCATGCCCCCGTGATTTATGTCTTCCACTCCATATTATTCCTTACAACTAGATTTGATATTATGGATCAATTAATGATTAATTAACTGATCTGACTAGATTAATGTTGTATTAGCAGGATGAATGGGTGGTTTGCCGAGTCTTCCAGAAGAGCGCAGGCATAAAAAAGTACCCAACAAACCAATCAAGAGCGGCCAATCCCTACAACCTAGAAATAGGACCAAGTATGGTACCATCACCCCTAATGCAGCTAGGTGATCCAAACCACCATCAGTTCCCCTATGGCAGAAACTACATGACAAGTGCTGAGATGGCCGAGCTTTCAAGAGTCTTCAGAGGTGGCGGTGGTGGCGGTGGTGGATCATCAAGTAGCAATATCAACCTACCAATCCAACACCAATTCAATTACCCAATTGGTGGAGGAGGAGGTGGCGGTGGTGTTGGAGGAGGAGCAGGAGGGTTTACAATGTCTGGGTTGAACTTGAATCTTGGTGGGCCAGCATCACAGCCTATGTTGAGGACAATGCCACCACCACAGATGCATCATCATGGCCCTCCATCTATGAATCATCATCATCAAGTGCAAGATGTTACTATGATGAACGGTCCAGATCATCAAGCTGGATACGGAACAATAGACATGAACAACAGCAACAACGCAAACGGTGGGAGTGGAAACAGGTTTATGAACATGGATACTTGTGTTGATCTTGAGAACTACTGGCCTCCCTACTAGGGTACTTAAGAGTATCCACCAATTAATTCCCAAGGCCAATTAAGTTAGGGGTGTGCTATCCACACACCTCATTTTACTTCTCACACACCTTTTTAATTTTCAACCGTTGGATTGGATGAATTAAAGAAGATCAACGGACAGAAATTATTAAGAGGTGTGTGAGAAGTAAAATGGGGTGTGTGGATAGCACACCCCTTAAGTTAGAGACGAGCTTTCTTATTATTACTTACTGTTATGCTTTAGGTATAAAATCGATTTACTTTTCCTCCCCAGTTAGGGTAATCAAGAACTAAGAACCCAGCAACTAAGGTCAGATATATTATATATAGTCCTGTGAATTAGAGTCAAGTGACTACTCTCGTTCAGGAACGTTACATCTATGGTTATTCAATTTACTTCCATCATCTTAATGTCTTTCAACAATTATTAAGCTTATTTATAAAGTTGGTTTTGCCTTAACGCACATTTGCCATCCCTTTTGCATTTTTTGAGTTGCTTATTATTACATTTCAACATGATTCAAAATATCCAAACCGATGCTACGATTATCCACGTAGAAGGAGAAGTTGTGGCTATTGGGTCGTGGCCATGCTATACTGAAATAATGTAAAGTGGTGTAACCAGTATTTAAAATATTCACGAAATTGTAGAATATTTCCGTTGAAATATTCGAAAAATCAAGAATCAATATGGAAATGCAAACTTCACCCTATATCG
Organism: Malus domestica; assembly: GCF_042453785.1. Taxonomy (NCBI): domain Eukaryota; kingdom Viridiplantae; phylum Streptophyta; class Magnoliopsida; order Rosales; family Rosaceae; genus Malus; species Malus domestica. The sequence continues at coordinate 10,460,277 of NC_091668.1, forward strand.
GCGAGATATAGAAAAATTATTGATTCACTATAAAAAAATTTGCCAAAACTTATTGCAGATTTCAAACTTTTGATTTATTTTTTATTTTTAGAAACTTTTCTTTAATTCTCTGAAAGAGTTGATAAACTTATCCCATTGCAAATTTCTATAATTTCCTTCGAAAACAACCGATATTGAAAATACATATCGATGTTTTAAACAGTGGCTGTAACCAATCTATATATAATATTATATGGGAATACAATTAGTTTTGCTCTGGGGAATAGTTTGATGGACATGCTAGAACATACGATGTATTGTACTATGCATGTGTCCATATTACACAATATCTTGTATCTAATATATAAATCGCCTAATATGTATAGTTTAAGCACTCCACCTTTGTTACACCACCTCCAATCATTGGTCTAAAGACATGCATTGGGAAGTTTTTGTTGGCTAAAAATTCAAATTTTAAGACGAACTGCCAACTAGCGTGCGGAGGGAGGGATAACTCTTACGCTTGTACAAGGAATATCGACGGGTCAAAGAAAGAAAAATGGCAATATCGGCAAAGCGTTGAGGGCAGTTGGTCACAAACCAGCACCAGTTTCCCAAGAAATGCAGCCCAGCAAACCAAACGGGCTTAATGAGGCCTAACGATTGAAAACAGTCTTCCATTTTATGCAAAGTTCAATTCGTGCAGCAACATCACCATTTCGATTATTAGTCTCCGTCACAACCAATGCACGCATCGGCCATCCTGTAAGGCTAGCCGACCCGTGCCATTGGTGTTGAAAGGAGTACCGGTAAAGAAACCATTAACCACCATCACGTATGCTAAAAGGAGCTCACACAAATTAACCACCATCATTAACATTCCATAGCCTTGATAACCACATAAATCGGTCTTCACTAAAATATTGATTCTCCACAGTGCTTCAAAGTCCGAAAGAAAAAACGAAGCGCAATATGAAGAAAAAGAAAAGAAAAAAAGAGGAAGAACAAATGTTAGTTTAAAAAACAAGAAAGAGTAGGCACGACAATCCTTTCGGCTGTGACTTTGTAAGAATAAAGACGAAACTAAAATACACCTTTCAACAACATGAGTAAAAACTGCCCACTCTACACACCAACTCCTAGACTTAACTAAACATCAAACTTGCGTATCACAGTTTCTAAAATTTTACGCAGGCGATTCAACCTCCATGAAGAAAGGACATGTAAACAAAGCCAGTAGTCGCTTACTTCTCTGGATGGCCCCTTTTAGCCTTACGTCGTGTATGGTTGGTACCTCGAACGGGTTTTTTAGTCTTTGTGCTGCATAATGACGCACAAAGTCGTAATGAGCAAACAGAAATATGTTAGGATTACTTTTCATTAGAGAATGGGGTGTTCATGCATAAGCACGTATAAGTAACTAACCCGAAAAGTGAGGAGAAAATTCTGAACAGAATTATGATGGGCAGGGCCAACAAAGCCGAGGCCTGCAACATTTTAATTGTGATTAAATAAGGTGATCAAACCTAAATTTCAAAGAAAGAAAACAGAACAAAGAAAGAAATGCAAGAAGATTGATTTCATTATACGTACCGCAAACCACTCCAACTCCTTTGTAGCAAGAGGTCTTGTCAGTTCATGCCTCTTCAGCAAATCTTTTACTGTCCCTTGAACCTTGAAGAAATATTGATCACAAAATTAAATAACACCATAGCTGGTTCAGTGAATGGCTTAGGCTACGGGTGCATCCACCACGGCAAGAACATCCAAAGAAATAAAATAACACACAATTCATTCACAACATGCAGTCAGTCTTCAACAGAATATAACATATGAACTGAAGACCATTCAACGCGGTCACTATAAGATAGTAGACAAAACATATATGTCATCTTATGTCATGATGAAGTGATTGGTCAAAGCAGTTGATAATTATATGTTAATTATCGTCATCAAATGGAAAAGAAAAAGAAAATAGAAAAACAAGGAATAATAAATGAACTTGCAATCAGCCTTTAAATAATTTGTATCTAACTAACAGCAGCATATTGAATGGAGGTTATTTCGAATTGATGTTGATACCTGATGATGGTATGTTGTTGCAAATTTGAGAAACTTCTCGTAGGCAATAACTGCCTTCTTTGTATAAGGCTTCAATACCACTCGAACCTTATCAACATGAGGTTTTGCCACAGTGGCCACCTGATCAACATACGGCTTGCTGAACCTTTTTGCTTCCTGTCACCCAAAAATACAGCTGTAGGATGCATGTAGGCAACATGAATGGACCAAATTCCTTGTCTAAAGAAATGTATATGTGAAAATATAGATACCTGAAAATAAGGATCAACAACTTCCTGCGCTTTTAGAACATGCGGAGCTAGTGTAGTCTTTGAAACTTCATAAACTTCAATAGTTTTTGCACTTAACGATTTCACATGAGGTTCAACAGTATCCTTCACCACCACCCATTGTTCCTTGATTGCCGGGACCCATTTCTTTAATAGGACAGACATGAAAAGGGGGGAAAATAAAGTTTAGTGAGAAAGGCAAACCATTTCATATAAACAAGGCATAAACCACAACTGAATAGGAGAACATACTAGCATTCATACATGCATACAAGCATACTAACATAAATGTAAACATACTAGCATGCATATGCGTGTGTGTGTGTATCCTGTAACATTATTAACGCCATGGAACGATTTTTTAGCTAGAGTCAGTGGAAACAGCAATACCATCAATCTCAGGTTCTCATTTAGTGTTATGAATCAAAGCTCTACATTGTTACACAAAAGTGGAAATAGAAAATAAAATAAATTAGCTTACGGTTTTTAATGTTGCCACATGGGGCCCAGCCCACTTTTCAGCCTGGGCTTTTTTCTCCAGAGCCTGAACAAATTTGAAGGACCTTGTCAGTTGTTGAAGGATAATACTACTCAGTAAATTAAGCATAAACTTGTAAAAGAGAAAATTGTAGGAGTGACGTATCAGATTCTTCAAGTGACCATACAGCAATTAATTGTAATACCTTCTGAATTGCAATATCCACTGCCGGTTTTCCATGAACTTTCCAGTGTGTCTCTAGAAAGGACTGCAAGTTGATAATAATGTCAATTCCTTGAAAAAAACTTTTCTTTACTACTGTAAAATGCACTCAGTTTACCTGGCACTGCATAAAATGTACAGCAAGCCATGGTGGAATCCATGCTCCATGCACCTGATTCAAAAAAACAAAATATCCTTTAGGGCTCGCAATCAAAACCTAATCACCATATGATATATAACATAAGGGGAAAGATGTGTGAAATCATATGATATATGGAGACCAGAGAAAGAAAAAAAAGGGGGGGGGGGGGGGGGGGGGGGCATATGTGCGACTGCAAATTGAAAGAAAATAAGCAAACTAAACTTTCGTTTCACTTTCAGATTCCAACTGAGCCATTGACGGATGAGTTATATAAATTACTGAAAAAAATTGAGAAATGAACTTTAAAGAACCTTAGTTCTATGACAAGCTTAAACAAAACTTTCAAATTCTATTTCTTAAGAAACTCACTTGACTGATTTTTTCTTAATTTACAACTAGCTCAGAAAGAATATAGACAAACATTGAGAGACAGTTAAAATGACAGAGAGAATTCATGCAACTTAATACCTCATTTAACTCTTTTGCTTTTTTAGTAGCTTCAAACTTTGCCCTTAACATTTCCTCCTGAAGACAAATTTAGAAACATAGACTGAGCATTAGCACCAACCCCCACCTAGAAAAATGCACTTCCGCAGAGACTTAAAAATTACCTCAGCCACTTTAAGAGCACGCTCAGTATTACGGATTTTGGTCTTCTGCTCATCATTAGTCTTTTCAATCTGTAAAAAGATCATCAAACATCATTCTACTATCCCCACGGGATAACATTAAGCAAATCTCGAGTAGCATTACACCTAGTATAAAATGATATGAAGGAAAAAGAAAATAAGAAGTAGAATTTTTTGTTCATCATTGTATAGAAGTCAAGAAAGTAACACAAAAAACACCACAGCATCCCAAATTGTGTCTACATTGGTTCTAAAGAAGGATGTAAACTAACAATATTGTTTTGCCCACCAACAGCTTACATTCTAATATTCTATACAAAAGACATTCACATTAACAAACTCATTTCTGTGGGAATAAACAGAGGACTCATCACAAAAAGGACACAAAACGTATTGACAATATCTACAGAGTCAAAAAATTCAAACCAAAACAAAACGGTGATCAATTGACAGAGTTAGTTAAAAATAAGACAACTTTTGGTATCCTTTATGTTACTATCATTCTTTACTTAACACTAAAATCCAATGCGAAACAATATTCTTATAATCAGAATCACTAAGGATTTTCACTATGAGCACATTCAGCTACAAAATAACTTATATCCCAAATGAGAAAAAAATAACTCACCTTCCCTATTTTTAAAAGCAAAACATCGATCTTCTTCTCAGCTTCATTTGCCCGGGCTTCCAAGCCCTCTTTCTCCTTACGTTGCGATTGTAATTCCTTTTTAAGTTCATTAACCTGCATAGGAGAATGAATGAATTGGCAATTCAGTGGTATTCTCTCTTTTCGCCAACAAGAATGTAGTGGTTTCCAGAGAGTAAAACAGTCCACTTCACCATATCTAACCTTTTTCTCCAGTTCACCGGCACGTGCATGAGCCTTCCCAACCAGCTGCTCAGCATCTAATGACCCTTTTTTCTAAAAATACAGAAACATAGACAGAAATCAATATGTAGATAAACAAACTGTTACTCGAAAAACAGATTGGGTATTTGGTTTTCTGGCATTTCATGGAAAAACGCCTAACCTGGAGAGACTCGATTTCACTCTGCAACGAAGAAATGCTATCCGAGTTCTCTTGAATGACTTTCTCCTTCTCTTCTATAAGCTCATTCTTCCCTTTTAGTTCCTTAATCTTCTCACCGACCTCGAATTCTTCAACATTCAACAAACACAAACCCGTCAGCCAGGGAAACCCCAAACAGCACTCAAAGCACTTAAAAATGCTCGAAATCGAAATTCAACTAATATCAATGTTGTTTCTACTCACAACGTAACTACAAAATTAAGCATTTTTACTGCTCTGATTAAAATTATAACAGATTGAAAATCCAAAGCTGTAACTTAGATTCCAAAACACAAACACAAAATTATGAATGGAAAGAAATTAAAACACTTCCCAATTGAAAAACAAAGGATCTCTAATTTTAGTAACATTGGATGGCGAGAAAACCGTGGGAAACAATCGAAATCTGCAAACACTTGAAAACTCAAAAATTTCATCCCATAAACCCTAGAATTCGCAGAAGATGATAGAAACGAACCTAGGGAGTGGATCTTAGCCCTGAGCTGATCCAACTCGATCTTCAGAGCGGACGAATCAGGGCCATCCGATCGGAGGAGCTTCACTGGCTCGTCTTCCTCCGCCGGGACTGAAGCGTCGGCCCTAATCTGGGAGCAAATTAGGGCAAGAAAGATTGAGAGAATCGCGAGCTTGGAGGCCGCCATGGGAGCATGCAATCACAGCCAACCAAACTCTCAACAGCGACGGTTTATTCGATTTTTTGAGTTCGAGTTCGATTTCTTCCGACTACAAATAGTAAATCTCCCTTTTTCTTTTTTCTTTTTTTGGGATATACACACATTAAATCTTGTTTCGGTACGCCTTGAGGGAAAAATTGGAAACTGAAATTTACATGACACGTGTCGGTTGATAAAGGGCATGTGGACGTGTGGGGATGCGTGGATTTTTGACTCGTGGCAGTTGAGGTACTTGTCAATGAAGGTGGGCGGTTTGGTGCACGTAGCCGGGTGGGTGAGGTTGGTGATGGTATAAATTGGAAAGTCTCATATTATTTCAAACATAAGAGTATCCGTCCACAAACGCAAGTAAGGGCATTCAATCCACGAACACATGGCATTCGTGCATCCATATAAGTAAGTATATCCGTCCGCATACACAAACAAATGACATCCATCCACGAAAATAAGTAAGGGGATCCATCTACAAACACTGTGTGTGCATGCCTCCACAAACATAAGTATGTATACAATGCGGCTCGCTTAAGGTCTTCATTTTGAGAACACGCAAAGTTTTTTTTTTTTTTTTTTAATGAGCTATCAGATTAATCTTGCAATAGATTAAACTATAAACTTAATTAATCTTTGTTATACCGAAACACAATAATTCTGTAAAGTGATTAAATAAAAAATAATAGTTCTTGCTTGAAACCTTCCATTTTCTTCCCCTTCCGCCTCTCTTCCACATCCCCTTCCTCTCTCCATCTCTCTCCCAATCGCTCACCCACCTTCTCTCCTCCTAAGTTTCTTATCTTTCCCTTTTGTGTATGAAAAAGGGAGAGGGACGTGTTTCAAAATTTCATCGTCGGAAAATTTCATATGAAAAAAAAAAGTTCACACGTTTAATAAGAATAGGTTCCTAATTTTCAAATCCACACAATCCCATTTTTTTTTTTTTTTTGCTTTATAACTAACTGGGTTTGAATATTATGACAAAAGATTAGATGAAATTGGTTGTGTAAAATTATTAGGGTTTTATGCAATTGGATTTGATAGGTTTAAATATTCAATGAGAAGATTAAGTTTTGCACATGGACAGGATTCATATGACCTTAAACCTTCTTTTCATAGCGTCCAGAACGGTGGACTACCATGGCTTGGCCACCAGCTAGTACCTCTTTTTGAAGGAAAAGAAAAAGAAGGAAACTCACTTCTCTTTACTTATTTTGTTCTTGTTTCTTCTAGTTTTTGGTTTTATCAATTAGTATTTTGTTTCGGTGTAACATAGATTATTTAAGTTGCTAACTTCATCTACCGTAAGATTAAACTGAAGGATCATATGAAAATTATATTAATGAATGTAGAAAGTTAAACAACGTCATTTTTAAAAAGTAATAAGTGTGTTATAAGCAAGATCTAAAATATCGATATTATCGGCGATATTTCGCCGATAATATCTTTTTTTTTTTTTAGAGGGTGATATTTTCACACTTATCCACTTAATTATCGTCAATATATCGATATTTTTGTCGATATTATCGCGATAATATCGGAGACGATATTTTCAGCATTTTAATGCATTATTTGGGCAATATATCGTGATATTATCGATAATATCGCAAGCAGTGTTCTAAAAATCGACCTGGGCGCTGGACGATGGGCTTCCGTGGTGATTTTGGGCAAAACGTTCAATAAAACGGAGAGGGTTTAAGCGGTCGACTAGGCGGCGCTAGGCGGCATGGTAGGCGGTTCCTTGTTTCTCCGCTTTATGTTTGTGCAAATTGCAAACCCAGAACATCTAGATGTTTCTCGTCATGCTGCATCTAAGATTTGACCAGTATTGCAAACCCAAGACTTTTGTGAATGAAAACGGAGAAGTGTGGTGGTGGATAAGAGATGTGCGGTGGAGAGATGAAGGGATTGAGGGGGTTGTTTTAATTTGGAGGGATAGAGGGAGATATTTTCGATGTTTAATTTGTGGGTTTTCAGGAAAGAAGAAAATGGAAGGATAGAAACTGAGAAGAGGTAAAAGAGAAAATCTGAAAAGATGAAGAAGAAGAAGAAAAGTTTGAAAAGTCAGAAGAAGAAGAAAAGTGAAAAGATGAAGAAGAAGAAGGAAAGTTTGAAAAGTTTGAAAAGTCAGACGAAGAAGAAAAGTGAAAAGATGAAGAAGAAGATGGAGCAAAGAGATAAAAGAGAAAAGTTTGAAAAGATGAAGAAGAAGATGTAGAAGGAGAAAAGTTCGAAAAGATGTGAACGGGCAGCAGGGAACTTGGGAAAGTGAAAAAGTCTATGAAAAGAAGAAATTTACCTAAATCCGTCTAGATCCCGCCTAGGCGCTAGCCCTTTTAGAACCTTGATCGCAAGATGAAACCCAAAAATACTTGAAAAATGCTGAAAAGTCTCAATCTTGCGCATAAAGGGATTCGAACCCCTCCCTTTGTCAACCACACACCTGGGCCTTCTCCAACTCACTACAGATGTGTTTGTGATTACATATTCAACATGTAATATTTATATGGTCGTTAAGATGTCTGCAAGGCTTGCAAGCTAATATTTATTATCTAGGACAAATTTCTATATTTAAAAAAACACCAGGAATTGGTGCCATAGGGAATGACTATACTCGTAGAGAAAGAGGCAAGGGGACTTTGTCAAGTCAAGAAGATGACTCCTTATCTATAACTTCAGACTCTGTTGGAGTGGGAAGTAGTAACTATGGTTATACTCATAACCAACCATTTCCCTACCCTTCATATCCCATTCCTGTTGGGATGGAATCGAGCGACTCATGGAAAGGATCTGAGACTCAATCTTCAAATGATTTTGCTTATGGACAACGTCAACCAATCTTGGATCCATATGGATGACATGTTAACAATTACATGCAAAACTATTTTGGGGATTTATCATTTGATGACTACTCTTCAGAATACACTTACTCTACACATAGAGATGATGAAGATAGTGAAAATTTTGAACCTTATAGGAACTCTATGTGGTACTAAGTCACTCATGTATCTTACCATGCAATGTATAAAGTGTAAAATATTGTACTAATTCATTATATATAAATGATTATGGTGTGTTTAAACTTCTTACATTAATTACTACATATTTTCTATACTCACAATGTTTGCCAGCTCGCTATATAATCAACTTAAATTAGTTAAATCCATCATGCAATGCATTTCCTTCCATTTTTTTTGTAATAAACTAATAGATAATTGACTAAATAAGCATCTTGCAAAGTTTCAATAAAAATTTCCAAGTTTTTCTTACAATTTTTATGGTTTTTATTCAATTTTTATTGATATCGATAATATCCTGATATTTCTATCGAAATTTTCATGTTTTTTGACTACTGATATTTCCGATATCACTGATATTTTAGACCTTGATTATAAGAATTAAAAATATTCATTAAATAGTCAAATATATTTTTTAATAAAGCAGCTTTTTGCTTTTAAACGGGCCTCAATCTTTAATGATATGTAATTGAGACCACGAGTTTGAGTTGACGTTCTTTTGTGTTGAGGTTGTAGAAAGGAGAAGGAATCAAGCAAGAAAGGAAAGTCATAGTTTCAATTTGCAATTTGGGCTTTCGAAGTCCCAGCTAAAGATCCATACTGAAGTGCCGAAGAACAAAGACATGAGAATTTGCCCATGCGCGGTTTGAGCTGGCTATAACTTACAATTTGGACTTGCAATTTGGGCTAACTATGTCACAACTTGACGAATTCATACAATCATTCAAAGCATAGAAATACAAACTGATACATATTTCAATATGTGAGGGTACAAAATGGCTATAACTGATCTCCAATCGAAAAGACTAAATATAACATTGTCTAGAATTATAGTCCCGCAAAAAATATCGCTAAATGAACAGTGTCAGACCATATTCATATATCATCTCCGACCGAATTGGCTAAATATAGCCCCCTCAATAATTTATTAGTTTTAAGTTCATACTTTAAATTTATTGATTAATTTAATTATATTGTTGGATATTTTCAAATCTAGGCATTAAATTTAAATAAGTTATTGGACCTAGGCCGAAAAAAAAAAAAAGCTAAGAGGAGGGTTACATTTGACCAACCTGATGCTCATTTGACCGGACTCCATAGAATTATAGTCCAGTCATCGGTTATAGATGAGTTTTTGAGCAAATTAGGCAATTTTTTGGTTTTTGGACTTTTAACCCTCTTCATCGGAGATATCTTAATATCCATGAGGTAAGTGCTTCAGTTTTGGTTGGGTTTACTTATGTATGCTTTAATTCTATTTGTTATACTGGTTTTTTTAATTTTTTATTATTATGCTACTCCGTACTTGGAAGGAGGTTATGCTGGTCCTCTATGTATCTTGAGTTTGATTACAATCAAGCAAGATGTGGATAAAATTAGAACTATCTGAAATCCACTTGCAGAAATTTTATCTTATTTTACTTTTTCTTAGGTTTTCTTGTGTCGTGATATGTTCACAATCGACTGCCTTGAATTAATTCACATGCAACAATTATTAAATCAAAACTTCATGAAACAGTGAACTCATTTTATGTAACTTAAAACGCTTCAATAACATACCAAAAACGCTTTCATTTCTCCAAAGAAAACTTTCCAACCTTAGAATTTAAAATCATTTTTATATGCAGCATTGGTTTTTTGAATTTTTGTTACTTTGTTTCCGTGCCCACTGCGGGACCGCAGTGCAGTCTGCAACCTCTCCACATAAGGCTTCTTTACACTTGACTGGCTGCAACAAGTTCTGCAGTCTTTATTCGTATCTCTATCTTAATAATTTATGTCCTTTTTTGTTCCTACCAAATTATACCAGATTTTAAGTTCCTAAGTTGACATACAGATACTTTGTGATACGTGAATTCTAACATGCACTTTAGAATTGTCATTTTCTTACATTAATTTTATAGGTTTTTTTTTTTTAGCTACACCTCCGAAATTCATATCTAATCTCATTTTGCTCTCTATAACTCAAAAGTCGTCATTTTACTCTCTAAAACTCAAAGTTTGCTTAACTTTGTGCATTGAAACTCGATTTTAATTTCATTTTGCCCCATGAAACTTGAAAGTCGTCTCTATAAAACTCAAAATTCATTTCACATTGTCTTTAGATATGTTAACTTCTTATGTGGGATTGATTCAGGTGCACCAGGCTAATCAATTTCTTTTTTTATTTTTTTTGTCTCTTCAATTTTTTTTTTAAAACTTAATATTATCTGATTGTTGAATGTTAACGCATAATGAAGATTTATAATTAAATTTGTTGCACATGTAGCATAGTCTTATTGGGTATTGGGTCTCACTTATGTTTTAGGAGGCTGCCTATAAGTTTCAAGAGAAGAGAGAGTCAACAAATTAAAGTGAAACGTTTTTTGTGTTTCAGGAAGTAAAGTGATGACTTTTAAGTTACAGGGGCAAAGTAATCGAAATGAAGTTCCAAAGAGCGTAACTAAAAATAAGCCTAACTTATAATACAAATTTAGGTTGTAGTGTTAATATTTTTCATGTAATTTCTTACACTTTTGTTATCTAACATTTTCAACATTTTATGCATTGTAGACATGACATGTGCTTACAACAAAACTAGTTGCCACACTGCTTATGACTTGTAATAACCCAAGCAACTTCATGTAATTTCTTACACTTTAGTGACCAAGTAATAAATGTGTGTATAGTACACATCTGTTCATATTTGAAAATTGCACAACTTCATCACTCAAATAAACATTCATCTACTAGTAGCATTATATGATACCATTTTTACAGAAGTGTTATTGATTATATTCGGTATCGTGCTTGCAAACGTACTTTTTGTAACAAAAAAAAAAGTGAAGAAGTTGAGGTTTTACCATAAAATTAATTGGCAATATGAAGATTAACCCAACAAAGTTTTGCATTGGCTTCTCCCTCATTGATGTGGGACAAATTGTCCTCACATCATCAACTCTCAACACATCCTTGCATGTGTGACGAATTTTTAAGTCTATACGTAGACAACAAATTGGGTTATGTGTGAGCACGTGTGGCCGTTGGGCTTTAACACGACACTTGAGACAATCTGACTCTGATACCATGAAAGATTTAAGTTTCTACTATAAAATTAATTGAAAATATCGAGAGTATCCTAACATTTTATAAGTACTTACATTGACTTGCTCCTCACCCACACATTATCAACTCTCAACAAAAGAACTTGTACACACTATCTAAAAAAAAAAATTTTGCTATAAAAATTGAAGCGGGCTTTTGAAACATTTTTTGAGAGAGAAAAAAACGTGTTGCTCTCTCGCCATCTTAATTAGAGCATCTCCAATACAAACACACTAACATTCTCACAATAAGAAAGTTTAAATTTCGTATGTGATTAATTCAATTATTTGCAATTTTTTTTATGTATTCGCAGCTCTTTATGAGTTAAATTTTGTCAATGTTATTCTTTATTTATTTTAAAAAGATTTACACCTGAAACTCTTTAAATTCTGAAAAGAGGAAAAAATATGGATGAGGTCAAGACTCAAATTTAGAATGAGGAGTAAGGTAGTACTAGGGAGACTAAAATTTTAGGACCTGGCTTCTCTGCCCTCCAACTTCTCATACACTCTCATCCTCTCCTATTTGTGCGGTCACGGTTAAGCCACGTCAACATTTTATATTACTATTGCTTTTTGTCTTATTATCTCTATAAAAAAATCAATAGAAAATGTTGACGTGGCTTAACCATGACCGCACAAAATAGGAGAGGATGAGAGTGTATGGGAAGTGGGAGGGCAGAGAAGCCGGGTCCAAAATTTTAACCTAATTTGGAAACCAAATTATGTAGTTGTTGATGATTTGATTGTTGCTTAAGTGTCGATTTAAGGTGCTTATTTCCTATTGATGATATATCATTTGGTTTGCAAATTTAATTTAAAGATTTGGTCTCCCTAGCATTATTCTAAAGAGTACGTACGCGTTATTTCATAGTCGTTGCCTGCCACTTGCATGTACAGCTAACACCCTTTTTAGCACTATTTTTGCCAGGGGTCCCACTGAATTGGGTCTTTTTTTTGGATTGTATCTTTTATCGCTACCTTGAGGGGGTGATAATGCTCACCAACCTACTTATTATCATTGGATGTGATTAAATTTTGATATTTATATCTATCCACTATATATATATATATATATATATATATATATCGAATCTAAACTCATCTAACGGTGATAAATAATGTGGTAAATATCACCATCACTTGATAGTGGTGAGAAAAATATTCCCTCATGTGCATGTATGACTCTCTGAAAATTTTGATAATTCAACACACTGCAACATAATTTTTGATATGGTACCTGACATAACGACTTTTGATTGGTGGATATTGAAGTTTGGTTTATGTGTGTATTGGAGTTGGTTGGTTATTTGTATATTGAAGTTTGGTTGGTGTGTGTATATTGAAGTTGTTTGGTTGGTGTGTGTATATTGAAGTTTGGTTGGTGCATTTATTGAAATTTGGTTGGTTGGTGTGTGTATATTGAAGTTGTTTGGTTGGTGTGTGTATATTGAAGTTTGGTTGGTGCATTTATTGAAATTTGGTTGGTTGGTGTGTTTATAAAAATTTGGTTGGTTGTTTGTATATTGAAGTTTGGTTGGTGTGTTTATAAAAATTTGGTTGGTTGTTTGTATATTGAAGTTTTGGTTGGTTGTTTGTATATTGAAGTTTGGTTGCTGCTTGCATTGAAGTTTGGTTGTTGTGTTTATTGAAATTTGGTTGGTTGGTGTGTTCATAAAAATTTGGTTGGTTGTTTGTATATTGAAGTTTGGTTGGTGCGTGCATTGAAGTTTGGTTGGTGCGTTTATTGAAATTTGGTTGGTTGGTATGTTTATAAAAATTTGGTTGGTTGTTTGTATATTGAAGTTTGGTTGGTGTGTTTATAAAAATTTGGTTGGTTGTTTGTATATTGAAGTTTGATGTGTTTTATTCGGTCTTGAAAATTTTGTCAAAATTTAATTTTTAGGTCAAAATTTTGTAAAATTAAATTAATATAACCTAATTCAAAGTAAAAAAAAAAAAAAAAAAAATCCTTACTGAAAAAATTAGGGTTAAAATCACTGTACGACAATTAATACATTTAGGTCTAAAATTTAGGTTCGGATGATTGGATGATGTTCACTGTTTAAAAGACTTAAATATTTGAATTGAGTCCAAACTGATGGAGTTGGTCATAGTTGTTTGCTACCTGTCATCCAACAGATGCTTTTTAGAGAGAAAGAGATAATGCATGTGTAGGACTTTCTTGTATGCATGCATATCACTTTTGACTGTTTTCTCTAACAGGCAAAGTACCTCATCCTTTCAATTTGAACAATTATAATTAAGTTACATTAATATTTTAAATTAATTTTTTTATAAAGAAAAAAAAGATAAAAAACAAAGTCTTTCAATTTGAAATATTATAATTAAATCACGTTAATATTTTAAGTTCATTTTTCTATAAAGAAAAGAAAGATAAAAAACAAAGTATGAGAGAAGATGAGGAAAATAAAATGAGTGAGAATTCTATTTCTTTTCCGCATGCTTTTAAAATGCACTGACATTACAGTACATCAGTAAAATCTTTGACTGATAAGGCCAAAGGATTTTCTTAAGAAAGGCAACGGGCTCAATGTTCGTAGTTGAAACCATGGCAAACACTGAGGATTAATTATGATAGGGGATTAATGCGAGAGCAGGATTCCCATATAAATAGGCTTCACCTTCTTCATGTTCTCCACCCACATTCCTTCCTCCGCATTTTAGTCACCAAAGTCCGAAGGTTCTGTGCCGGTTAATGGAGGTTTTTTTTCCGCCACTAAATTTCCTCTTGATTCATCAACAACCACCCAGCCCTGTGAGTTTTGTTCCCCTCTCTTTCTTCATATTGTCTTTGAGTTTAGTTACTCTCTTTTTCTTCATATTGCACTAATTTATCTACATTTAAATTAATTTACCTATTCCTAAAAAATTAGTTTCAAGGGGTTATGACAAAGAAAGCTACTACAAAATATATTAGAAATGGTGCAAACAAAAATAGAGAATACCGATCTCATCGTCGTATGTGGTTGTACTGCTCGTCGTTGTCGTCATCCTTGTCAGTATATGGAGGGAAATATGGTGGAAGTGGTGGATGAGTCTGTGCCTATTGATGGAGCTTTTTTCCGCCACGATATTTCCTCTTGATTCATTTACAACCACCCAGCCCTTTGAGTTTTGTTCTTGCACCATATTGCTCTCCATTCTTCCACCATATGTCCCTCCATATACTGATGATGACAACGAGGAGCAGTACGGCTACGTATGGCTACGTATGACAACGAGGTCGGTGTTCTCTATTTTTGTTTGCACCATTTCTAATATATTTTGTAGTAGTTTTCATTGTCATTACCCCTTGAAGCTAATTTTTTTTGAAATAGGTAAATTAATTTAAATGTATGTAAATTAGTACAATATTTTATATCAGTAGGCTCTTGAAATTGGGGTGGGTTGAGATGAGCAACAAAACCAAACCATGCTTAACGATGGATGGACTATAGTAAAAAGTAAAAAAAAACGGATGGATGGATCGGAGCGACCAGTGATGGAAAAAAGATTAAATTACCCAATGTTGTCTCTTAATTTTTATCCAATGTCTTTTTTTGTTTTTCTCAACTTTTTATGTTCTTCTTTCCAAAAGATTATGAATTACACAATACATCTAAATTGACCTATGTATTAGTTACATGATATATATCACAAACACAAAATTAATTTATCAAGAAGAAATTACCAGTTGATGGAGGTTTTTTCCGCCACCATTTTACAGATCACCCGCAAACTTGCGCTATAAAACGCGCATTCAACCCAAAAAAATACAAGTAAGAAATTGCGCTCACACCCAAAAGCCCAACCTTAACTATCGTTCTGTCGCGCGAGCTCTCTGTCTGTCTGTCTGTCTCTCTCTCACAGACAAAGCCATGTCCAAGATCATATCCCAATCTGAAACCACAGCCTCCAGGTACGACGCAGGAGCAAGTTCCATGGAGTGGCGTCCGTTGATAGCTATCGATGCGAACGTCCAGATGCAGAACCCTAAAGGTATGATTTGTGTTTATCTAGACTTTTTCCTTTTTTATAATTGTTAGTTTACGATCTAACACCCTAATGTCGAACCCTAACTTGATTTCTATCACTCTCCTGCCTATCTCCTCTATTCTCCCTCAGACGAAGCCATGTTCGACGAAACAACCATGGTCGATGATGGTATGCTTTTATTCTCCATTTGGCTAATTTTCAATTCAGTATTATAACCTTTGGTTAGATATGTTAATGTTATAGCAACCACGCTAACAAAGCGTATGGGGTATACAGCAAGCAAGGGACGATGCGTGTGACAAAATCAGTTTTAGGGAGGGGGAGACTGATAGAGTAATACATTTGTTTTTTTTCTGTTCGATATGTTGAGCATCTCCAAGAGGTTTTTAGTTTTTTTGTTAAACTAGATAGTGAATAGCATCGAAAACCTATTTTTGTTGGTCTTTAACTTAGTATCTCCAACAATACTCTTTATTTTAAAGAACCCATAATATTTTAAATTGTTTAGCTTTGGTGAAATTCTCTCTTTATCTATAGAGTTACTATTCATTAAGTTAAACTACCAAGCATTTTATAGAGTGTATATTCATTGGAGCAAGGTTTTGTTGGGATTTTGCTAAAATAATTAGCTAATGTTCTTTTAAGGAGTCTCATGGAGATGCTTGACATTTGAAAAGAGTGATTTAAATTTCCGAAACCCAATGTCGGTTTTCTCTCGCTTATATGAATCACAATTATGCTCTACCATTCACCCACCCCAACTCTTATAAATTGCTCTCTCTCTCACACAGATGAAGTAATGGCCAAATCTAAAGCTACAGTCCAACCAAAACCAAGCTGGTTCGATGATGATGACTACATTGTCCAAATTCTCAATGGTATGCTTTTGATTTTTGTTTTGGTATTAAATCCTCAATTTCTCCCTAATGAATATGAATGCATCTATTATCCTTAATAGTCCTTCATTTAGTGTATTCCCTTTTGTAGTGCTTAAGTAGTTAATGTGTGTCTTGTTCTAGTGTATTCATTCCTAGTAATCGAGTCTAAAGTTCCTTGGCACTTTGAAAGTGGTCCCTTGTCCGAACGTAAGGTAATGAACAGTAAACAGCTAGTAGAGATGGTGCACACTTCAAGTCCTACTTGTAGTTATAGGTGGAAGGCATGATGGATGCATTTCAAACAAACATATATATATATATATATATATATATAGGGAATTATTATTGGCACTCGAAAAATCTCATTTTGCATTCCAAACTCTATAATTAAAAAGAAAAATACACTTGTAAAGAGTGTAGAATAAGATTTTTGAAGTGCTAATAACAATTATATATATATAAACTCATGGAAAAAGCAAAATCCACGAAGTGCAAGCATACCAAGAGAAAATTACAACAATGACACTTTCATTTGCAGTGAAAGTTTCGATCATTGTTGTAATTCTCTTAGCTTTGGATATGCCTACACTTCGTTGATTTTGCTTTTCAAGTTAGGTGGCATGGCTTTGCAATATCCTAACGTGTTTCTAATGGACGTTCATGTAGAAGAAGCATTTATGAGCCGAAGTGCTCTTTAGAAAAGTTGTCCCATAAGGGTCTGATGTTTTAACACTGGATTTAGTTTATACGTGTATTCATGTTTTTGTAGCAAGAAAAAGTCTTACGGGCCTTGAGATGATATTTTACTATTGTTATTAATATTTTGTATTATAATTATGAAACTTTAAACAAACAAATGAAGAGAAATTATACAAAAGGCGATTAGAGACCAATGGCTTGACTCCAACTGCGAAAAAAGAGCAATTACTGTGAAGTTTGTTGTAAGGAAGTTGAGGACCACAAGAGTCACAATTGACCGTACTTTGTTTTGGTCCCAAAGGGCGCTCGTGTTGGCGAACACTATGATATAGTTTGCACAGAATGTGGCAAACACTGTGATACATGTCTAAGCTCACCACATTCTATGCAAACTATATCACAGTGTTCGCCAACACGAGCGCCATTTGGGACCAAAATAAAGTACGGACAATTATGACTCTTGTGGTCCTCAACTTCCTCACAACAAAATTCACAGTAACTGGACTTTTTTCGTAGTTGAAGTCGAGCTATTAGGTCTCCAATCGCCTTTTGTATACCTTCCTCTTCATCTGCTTGTTTAAAGCTTCATTGTTAGAATACAAAATAAGAATATTAATAACATATTATCTCAAGGCCCGTAAGACCTTTCCTTGCTACAAAAACATGAATACATGTCTATACTAAATTGAGTTGTAAAACATTAGACCCTTATGGGGACAACTTTCTAAGGAGCACTTGAGCTCATAAGCGCTTTTCGTACAAGTATGTCCCCTAGAAACACGGTAGGAGAGCGAATTCTACCCAATTAACCAACTATTAACTACTAAAGCATACAAAAATAATGCAAATACACTAGAACAATACTACTCATTAACTAGAAAAGTAGTGCGAATACACTAAACAAAGGACTATAACCCCTTTAATTCAGTTTAGACTAAAGCAACAAACATTGGCATTGAAGAACTGAAACAATAACTTCACAGGGCCATAACCCCTTTAATTCAGTTTAGACTAAAGCAACAAACTAAGTTCATCTTAAACTTTAGCTTCAACAGCAACATAAGGAACAATATTACATGACCTTGGAGCAGAAGCGATTAATGCTCTGCTAACAATCCCTTTCACCCTAGCATCCAATTGGAAGTGGATGGTCAACATGCTCGGGTAACTTGTAGCAAGAGCTTCATTCATCGAGAACAATTAAATTTTTTTAAAAAAGTTCCCGAATATCTTGCAACATAAATCTTGTACACTTCATAGCCAATTTGCCGTGATAGATACTTGAGTCTACGCTCTTTCGAAAATCGAACACGAGTTTGTTCACTGTCGACTTCTGTCTTTTGAATTAGTTTAGTAACAGATGATTCTTCTTGGAAAACAACTCTTTGAATGTAATAATTGCCACGCAATTTGGCCAAAGGAGTCAATAACATTTGCCCAGATTATGGGACTGTAGCATTTGAAGGTCATCCTTTGGCCAAATTGCGTGACAATTATTACATTCAAAAAGTTGTTTTCCAAGAATAATCATCTGTTACTAAACTAATTCAAAAGGCAGAAGTCGACAATGAACGAACTCGTGTTCGATTTTCGAATGAGCGTAGATTCAAGTATCTATCACGGCAAATTGGCTATGAAGTGTACAAGATTTATGTTGCAAGATGTTCAGGAACTTTTTAAAAAAATTTAATTGTTCTCGATAAATGAAGCTCTTGCTACAAGTTACTCGAGCATGTTGACCGTCCACTTCCAATTGGATGCTAGGGTGAAAGGGATTGCTAGCAGAGCATTGATCGCTTCTACTCCAAGGTCATCTAATATTGTTTCTTCTGTGCTGTTGAAGTTAAAGTTTAAGATGAACTTAGTTTGTTCAATCTAAATTGAATTAAAGGGGTTATGGGACTACTAGAATTTTGGCTAAAAAACACCTTTTTCATTGGTGTCTATTGTCAATTGTGGACACTCACATTGTTAGTAAACCTTAATTGCCACCAAGCAACAACTAAATTAGAGAACATGTCCTATGTAGAGGACTCTATTGACACAAATATCCACTTTGGTTGGATCAATAATTCGAACATCCATTACATCTTCATAGTTTCCATCGTCAACCAAATTTGCAATCACTTAAAAGTTATAAATTCTTTATAAAGTATGATGGCTTACCGTAACTTCAGTGTCTTGAAAACTTTATTTGGTATGCAGACTTGCATGACCAATAACTTGAACAAAAACATTTGATTATCAGTAGTAGTGACAGATATAAGGAAGGGAAAAACAAACGATGGAAGACAGAGTTTTGGATAGCAGAAGATTAGCAAATGTGATTAACATGTGAAAAAAAAAATTATAAGCAATTGAGAGCGAGATTGAGATAGAAAGACACAGATGTTACACTTTTATCGTATGAAATACAACTTCATATGTATACTCTTAACTGGAAGATTGAAAACCATGCTATGACCAAAACTAAAGAGAACAGTAATGTCATAGCATGGGGAGAAAAAGAAGAAAAAGAACATACTTTCCAGCTTCACCAAGTATACTCTTAAGGTCTGAATGATCCTCAGGTAGGTTCTCTACCAAAACAGTGCACCATAATGCACAAATTAGATGCTTGAAGTTTCCGAAAAATAATACATAAAAAAATTAAGAACAAAAACTTAAAAAATTAAAATCAAGTTCGAAAGGATACCTTTGCTATCAACTTTTTTGTGACCGGTCGTCGTACCCAGTGCACAAGGCTCCCGCTTTACGCAGGGTCTGGGAGAGGTGAATGTCGGCTAGCCTTACCCCCATTTATGGAGAGGCTGCTCCCAAGTCTCGAACCCGAGACCTACCGCTCATGAGCGAAGGCACTTGCCATCGCACCAAGTGCGACCTCTTTTGTGACCGGTAACAACAAAATTTAATTAAGACTGCAGTTTATGTAAAAGCTCCAAATTTATTTCACAAATCAACGAAAAGAGCTTTAGAGAATGAAAGATTACCAAAACCAAAAGAGAAACTAAGAATTGGAGTTAGCTTTATGAAGAGATTACATGTAACATAAAAATGAAATAAGACCAACCAAAACACAATAAATAAAAATAAATTCCATGATAATACTACCAGACTAATTATGGAGTAGTAGCAAGTAACGATGATAAGAAATTACCAGAACTTGGCTCCAAAACAGGGCACTCTATTCTTATAGTTGTCATGATCCCTCAATCAGCTTTCTCTAACCTTGAAACATATTAAAAAAAACAGCAAATCAAAATTGAAGCATATTTCAAGCATAAAACAAACACTAAAAACAAATAGTTTTCCAGTTTCTAGACTACAAACATAGAGTACAAGAAGAGCTATCAGACATTACAGAGTAATCACATATGTTAAATAGTATTTCACAACAATGTATATATGTTAAATAGTATTTCACAACAATGTATATATGTATATTTCAATAATAATTACAGCTACTAGAACAAGTAACAAATTAAGAAGTGGAACATTAACAACTTACTTCTTCACCGGGTATTACACCCACACTCAAATTAATAAATAAACATACTTCCACAATTCAACTTTTTATCAAACTTTAATCAGATAAATAAAATTATTGCCAAAGAACTTGCTAACTCACCTTCAAACCATTCGCAATTTCCGTCTTCTCCTCCATAGTTAATTCTTTCCACCCCTTGACTGTCAATGGAGTGCTACTTGATCTTTAATTACATCAAGCAAAGAAAAATCATTAGTATTAAAATAAAAAAAACTGTTTCAATCACTTAACCCTTGCATGTAAACTCATGGTTAACCAATCCTTAACAAGTTCTCATCAAAATTTCTCCAAGTTTCAATTTTTGAACCAACAAAAGCTAAACATTAACAGAAAAGTATCAACAACCAAATAATATCAACCCAATCAAAAACCATAAAACCCAGAATTCCAATTACCATATTACGCATCAAAATCGCCCACCCAGGCTCCAATTAGTCCTTATCGACAAAGGAAAACATCCCAACGTGGTACTCAAGACCGTCGGAGGTCCAACTCCGGCAGGCTTGGCCGGAAGACCCGCGGTCACCGTTTATTAGATCTGAAATTAAGGAAATTCGGCCACGAATTTGTAGAAACTAACTTGGGGATTGGAAAGAGGACGGGAAGAGGATTATGTAGGTATAGGCCTGGCAAACGGGTCGTGTCTGTCGTGTTCGTGTCGTTTTCGTGTAACACCTGTTATCTTAACGGGTCGTGTCGTGTCACACCTGTTATCTTAACGGGTCCTAACAGGTCGGGTCACTTTACCCAACGGGTAAAGTGACCCGACCCGTTATGACCCGTTATGACCCGTTAAGAAAATATATATTTTTCTTAAATTTGCACATTCCACTCATTACCACATAAATATTACTTCAAAACATTAAAACATATTTGTCATTTAAGTACTACATCTGCACTCGAAAATAAGAGCCTAATAAAAAAAATATTCATACACTAGTATATTACAAAATATTAAATGTGCAAGGATATGCAAAATGAAAGAGTTTTTGTTTTCAAGGTTGTGAAGCCTTTCTCAAAAGTTTAAACCTTGTCAATGGAACTCAAAGTTTGCATGTTATTTCTTTTACAAAATCCTCAATTTTCATCAATCATCATGGGGAAATTGTATTGGAACTTTGGCTTGATCTATTGTCTTCAAGAGTTATGTTGATGATGTTTTCGGTAAGGTTTTCCACGTCAGAACTCTCTTCCGCATAAACTAAGTATAGAAAAACCAAACATTAAAAACCATTCAAATTATGAGAAGTTTACCAAAATAATTATGAAAAGAAATAAAACAATAGTATTATACCATATAAAAATATATTACCTCCTTTTCCAAATAGCCAATCTCGTGTGCACAACAAAGCTTGAACTGTTTCTGGTAACAATGAACTACGATACTGATCTAGTACTCTACCCCCAATACTAAATGCAGATTCTGATGCAACAGTTGAAATGGGAATTGTTAACACATCTCGTGCTAACTGAGAAAGTATCGGATAATGAAAACGCTCCTTTTGCCACCAAGAAAGGACATCTATGTCTACTTTTCTATCTATTCTTTTATCCTCCAAATACTTTTGCAACTCATTTTTTTCAATCGAACTTGAACCATCGTAATTATTATCAAAATCCTACATCATAAAAAACAAAAACGAAAAACGTAATAAGAATCATGCATCATAGTACTACTACTACAAATATATAAAGTAAATAAAAACAAACTTATGTTACCTCAAAGAGAACATCTCCATATTTTGTTTGACGATTAGGCATTGAATTCACTGGAGTATTTGAATTATCAAGATGCGAAAGTTTTTCCAAGTACACACCAAAAAGAACATTCAATTTGTCATTAACCTTTGTAAATTCGACCGAATTCACACCATGAAGCTTTGTGTAAGCCCAATCCACAAAATGCAATTTATAACGAGGGTCTAAGATGATTGCAATTGCCAAAATCAAGCTGTACTCTGACCAATACTTCTCAAACTTCATGTACATGCAAGTCCCCATCTTATTCATGAAACTTTCAGAGTCATTCATGGCTGTTTTAATTTGAAGTTGGATTACGAACACCTTAGGGAAGAACAAATTTGATGTGGGGTACTTTGTCCCAGAGAATAAGCATGTAACCTCATAAAAGTACCCCTAATACTTGGAAATCTTCACTATTTTATCCCACTCTTCAGAAGAAGGACAACTACTAAAATTGGAATCACTCAACCCTAAATGAATCAAAGCATATCGATAGAAAATTGCACTATCTAGCATAATATAGGTTGAGTTCCATCTAGTAGGGACATCTTGTCTCAAACCTCTCCTACTATCCAATATTCCCACTTGTCTAACACATTCATAAAACTTTAGTTTCCTAGCCTCAGAGCCCTTTATATACTTGATGCATTCACGAATCTTTATCACCGAAGAATCAATTTCTTTAAGTCCATCTTGGACTATCAAATTCAAAACATGAGCACAACAACGCACATGAAAGAACTCACCATTCATCACAAGAAGACTTCTAAGATTCAATTGATTCTTCAAAATGCTAACAAAAGAAATATTTGAAGAAGCATTATCCAAAGTAATAGAAAATAACTTCTTCTCAATCCCCCACCCAGTCACCAATGCATTAATTTTCTCAGATATTGCAACACCAGTATGCGGAGGAGGCATGTGACAAAAACTTAAAATTCTTTTATGCAATTTCCAATCTTTGTCTACAAAATGAGCAGTAAGAGCAAGATACCCATCAGTGCATTGTGAGGTCCATAAGTCTGATGTCAAACAAATTCTACCTTCAACTGAGCCTAACAAATTATGAAGCTTTTGTTTTTCATTTTTGAACATCCTCAACACACAAGCTTTAATTGTATTTCTACACGGTAACTTGATATCAGGAGATATATATGCAAACAAAGCCCTAATTCCCTCATATTCTGAAAAACTAAACGGAAGATTATGCTTGATGATGGCCTCTACCAATAAGCTTCGGAATACCACAGGATCAAAGTTTTGGGGACATAATTCAGACATCGACAATAATCCACCAGTCGGTCCAGGGCATGTTTTCAAATGTCTATTCATATTACCCGTCCCATGATGACTATCATCTATTACCAATTTCTTACAATCTTTACATTGAGCACGACTTTTACCATCTTCAAAAATAGTAGTCAATTTGTTGAAAGTTTTCCAAACAGGAGACCTGAGTGTTCGCTTACCTAATTTGATCACTCTAGCCTTTTTCTTTGCCGGACTTGTATTTGTATCTTCTGTATTCTCACTTTCATGATCAGGTTGTATTCCCATTGTAACTTCCACCGACCCTCCATCACTAAGGTTTGTAAAATCTTGGTCTACAACATCCATTGCTTTAAGAAAGAAAAACAAAACTAAGATTATCAATTCTAGATAAACATAACTGCAAATTACCAAACAATACTAAGCAATTTGCATGAAAATTACAATCACTAACCAACCCCTACTTAACCAACCAATAAGATAACAAATTCATCTTCAAAAAAGGGATCCCAGAACAAACACATAAAAATCAACAAACGCATACAAACACAGATCAAGGCAACAAGAAATATAAAAAAGAAACATCAGCATCTACTTCAAACTTTTGGTATATTATATATACCATCAGCATCTAAAACAGCACCAAGTTTATGGCACCCTAGGGCTTTATTTATATTTTTTATATTCACCACACTATTTGTTCAATTCAATATTAATCTTTATGACAATGACATTGACTACAACATGTATAATATTAATATCCCCTAACATACTGTTTGGACCCAAATTTATATCATCGGCCCATGTAATCAAGGCCGTTGAGTAAACGTAGTTCTCAACCGTCGGATGGAAAAGTGGAGATAATTTTTATTGTTAAAGGATAATATTATGATTTTTATCATAATATTTATCGTTTAAAAAATTATCTTGATTTTTTCTTGTACAAGATGAGGTGCAAATTATATCTTCAAATTGAGCAGTACAGTTCTATTTAATTTGGGGTTCTTGGGATTTAAACGTGAGGTAGATTAGAGCATCGGAGTATTTTATTGTTATTATCCATTTAAAAGTGGGTGATAAATGGTGGATAAATGTTGTTGAGCACGTAGCTTGGAATCGATCAAGATGGTTTGTTGAGATGCATGCATGATGCATGGATGGGATGAAATTATGAGATAAAATGAATTTAATATTCATTTAAAGGAAGCCTAGGAACGTAGGTCTTTTTGGTGATGTGATGATAAGGTAGGCTAGGTTTTTAATGCTTATTTCTTGGGTTGGTTCCGTGAAGATGGATGGAGGAAAGCAAGTGGTGAAGCCACGTCACCAAAGATCAAATCCTTTAAAGATCAAGTCACGTCAGATATGGGAATTTGAAATAAGAGTCTGATCCACGTCAAGAAATTCTCACGCAATACTCGGCAGCACATCCCTATAAATACAGAGGCAGTAGCAACGAAGAGGAGACCCCTGCAAATCAACACAAAAATTGCCCTGCGCAAACTCTCACAACTTGAGATCTTTTTCTTTTCCTTTTTCGCTGACACATCTTCCGTTGGCATCAACAGCACTGTGGAAGCAACCGGTGATATCTTAAGTCGGCATAGATAGCTCTGTCACCGTAGAGTCGGTCGGTCTCGCAGTATCTTCCGTTGGCATCAACAGCACTGCGGCGAGAACGGTCGATTGCCTATCCAAGTCTCGGTCGAGAAGGGTTTTCGAATCCTTGTTGGTCGAGGTCATCTCATTAGCCTTCTCGGCGAGGTGAGGTGTTACAGTTATTACATTCGGCACATTGTAAGCCGAATTCGGTTCGTGAACTTTGTAAGAAATAGCAGCCTTGTCTTCAGGCTCGAGAACCCAAGAGGCCGAGACGCGTTCCTTTCTCGGCCGCAATCGCAAGACGCAGAAGTCAGTAGCGCGACCCAACGCAGCATCATCAAATTTACTCCTCGGCCGAGCCTCGGTCGACGAGTTGGCACGCCCCGCAATCACCGAAGGACGTAGTTAGCTTAGAATATATTCGGCCTGCGCGCCACGTAGGCTTGTAATTTCTAGGGTCAACACATACAAAATACAATATTGGGCAGATGAGAAGTTCAGAGAAAGAACTTACACGGAAGAGGATGAAGTTCAGAGAGAGAACCAGGGGAGGGCCGAGAGAAGCAGGGGTCTGTCTGCGGCAGTGAAGAGAAAAGCAGAAGAGGATAGTCTCCAAAGTCCAACCTAAATACCTAATGCATAATGGACAGCTGAGATTAAATCTCAGCCAATCTAATGGCCACCAATTTTTTAAATTTAATTTAATATATAGATTCACTAACGCTTAATAAGATTTTGTGGTATCCACTTGTGTAAATATTTTAAATTGACGATCGAATTCATCCATTGTATTCGTATAGGGTCAACAAGTGTGGTTGTAAAAAATCATCAAAATCGAAGTTAAAATAACCGTTAAATCGTGATTTTTTGTTTTATAACCGTCGAAAAGTTTTGTCACATTACTTGATCTCTGAATGTTTTTTTTTTGTGATTTTTGGCGTATGCGATCTCGAAGCATATACAAACAAGTTTGACGGTTTGATCATTGAAATTAGTTTCATAGAATTTGTATCTCATCAAAACGATAGATTCATTAACACTTAGAGTTTATTTATACCTTCATTAAGTATAAAATAAGATTTTGTGGTATCCACTTGTGTAAATATTTTAAATTGACGATCGAATTCATCCATTGTATTCGTATAGGGTCAACAAGTGTGGTTGTAAAAAATCATCAAAATCGAAGTTAAAATAACCGTTAAATTGTGATTTTTTGTTTTATAACCGTCGAAAAGTTTTGTCACATTACTTGATCTCTGAATGTTTTTTTTTTGTGATTTTTGGCGTATGCGATCTCGAAGCATATACAAACAAGTTTGACGGTTTGATCATTGAAATTAGTTTCATAGAATTTGTATCTCATCAAAACGATAGATTCATTAACACTTAGAGTTTATTTATACCTTCATTAAGTATAAAATAAGATTTTGTGGTATCCACTTGTGTAAATATTTTAAATTGACGATCGAATTCATTCATTGTATTCGTATAGGGTCAACAAGTGTAGTTGTAAAAAATCATCAAAATCGAAGTTAAAATAACCGTTAAATCGTGATTTTTTGTTTTATAACCGTCGAAAAGTTTTGTCTCATTACTTGATCTCTGAATGTTTTTTTTTTGTGATTTTTGGCGTATGCGATCTCGAAACATATACAAACAAGTTTGACGGTTTGATCATTGAAATTAGTTTCATAGAATTTGTATCTCATCAAAACGATAGATTCATTAACACTTAGAGTTTATTTATACCTTCATTAAGTATAAAATAAGATTTTGTGGTATCCACTTGTGTAAATATTTTAAATTAACGATCGAATTCATTCATTGTATTCGTATAGGGTCAACAAGTGTAGTTGTAAAAAATTATCAAAATCGAAGTTAAAATAACCGTTAAATTGTGATTTTTTGTTTTATAACCGTCGAAAAGTTTTGTCTTGTTACTTGATCTCTGAATGTTTGTTTTTTGTGATTTTTGGCGTATGCGATCTCGAAGCATATACAAACAAGATTGACGGTTGGATCATTGAAATTAGTTTCATAGAGTTCGTATCCCATCAAAACGATAGATTCACTAACACTTAGAGTTTATTTATACTTTTCATTAAGTATAACATAAGATTTTGTGGTATCCACTTGTGTAAATATTTTAAATTGACGATCGAATTCATTCATTGTATTCGTATAGGGTCAACAAGTGTAGTTGTAAAAAATCATCAAAATCGAAGTTAAAATAACCGTTAAATCGTGATTTTTTGTTTTATAACCGTCGAAAAGTTTTGTCTCATTACTTGATCTGTGAATGTTTGTTTTTTGTGATTTTTGGCATATGCGATCTCGAAGCATATACAAACAAGTTTGACGGTTTGATCGTTGAAGTTAGTTTCGTGTATCCCATCAAGTTCAATGGTGTGTATATTATATATATATATATATATATATATATATATATTTTCTTATATATATATATATATTTATTTATTATGTAAATTTAAATCTATTTATTTTGTAAGTATAATTATTATAGTTTTTTTAGGGGTATAAAATTTAATTTAAAATTTAATATATATATATATATATATATAATTATTATAGTTTTAAACTTTTTAGGGGTATAAAATTGTTAAATTAATATATATAATTATTATAGTATTTTTTAGGGTTATAAAATTATTAAATTAATATTCTGCTTATCGTGTATCGTGTTACCCACGTGTATACCCGAACCAACCCGTTATCTTAACAGGTGCTTATCGGGTTACCCGATAATACCCGATTCGTTATCGTGTCGACTCAAACACCTGTTAATTTCCGGTCGTGTCGTGTCGGGTTATCGGGTCGTGTCAGGAATTGCCAGGCCTATGTAGGTATAATATGACGGTCATTGGCGACCGGTGGACGGCGGCGCTGTCTCGTGAGAAGAGGGGGAGAGAGGATACGGGAGGGAGGAGAGACTGAATGGGGAAGGGAGGAGAGACAGAATGATGGGGGAAGAGAGGAGAGAGAATGTAGGAGAGGAGTTTGTCGTTTGTTAAAGGGGAGAGAACATTAATAGCCTTTTATTTTCAGTTTATTTTTTTAATTTTTTTTTTAAATTTAAAATTTTAATTGTATTTTGCACGAAAGGGTTAGCTTAGCACCGATCAACGGTGGCTCTCAACTTAAAAGCCACCAACCTCAGCTTAAAAGACACCAAAAATAAACAACAGCGGTATTCTTTTTTACATCGACACGGATAGCAAATGGTGTCTTTACAATGGTGTCCTATAGCCCTTTTTCTAGTAGTGTGGCCCTGTGAAGTACTTGTTTCAGGTCTTCAATGCCACTGTTTGTTACAGATGGTAGTATTAAAAGTGGAACCTCTGTTGATTACTTGAAGTTCTTGTTACGAATTGAATTTCTTGTTTCAATTCTTCAATGCCAATGCTTGTTGCTTCCTATGTTGATTACTTGAATTTCTTGTTCCTTTCGTTACGTATGATTTGCTGTGTATCCATGTTCCTTGTACAAGACCATGAAAATGTCCGACAATCTCTTGAGTCCCATGGATGAAGAAACAACTCTCACATTGCCAGCCTTTCATATTCTCTGTTGGAGTTCATGAAAAGTTGGCAGCCAACAGTAACAGCCTTGTTTAACTAACTCTATGAGATTATGATACAGTAGTACATTAATTTGTCATAGCATCCCCCTCCATCCCAAGCATGAGATTGGCAAAACATTAGAGGAGAAAAACTAATCAAGCATTGGACTTGGCATAATCAGAGCAGCAGCAGCAGCAGCAGCAGTAGTAGATTTGCCATACAAGAATCAATCAATGTTAGAGAGAAATGATGCCAATGCCAGTCATTGTGAAACTACCTCCAAGATTAATGCTTCTGAGGGCAAACTCGGCGCCTTCGCCTTTGCCAGTCATTCGCATATGGATGCCCCGTCAAGCATGCATTCCTATGGCTTTAATTCACAACACTTTCAGTTGGATGCATGATTTCCAGGAGGCCAATGAAGAACTAGTGGAGTGAGTAAAACTAAACAATCATGATGGATGCCTCCTAATGAACACCTATAATTCTTCATTGAAATATGCAGCATTCATGGGCGATATGCAATCATCATGTTTGACGTTACCGCTAGGTCGACATACAAGAATGTCCCTACATGGCACCGTGATCTCTGCAGGTGAAATTAACGGGCAAGGCGTGCTGAAAATTACGGGCCAAGTCTCTAATTAGACGTTAAAATTGACGAATAAGTTAAATTGATGCAATTTAAAAGTCTGGTGGTATAATATGCAAAAATTGAAACTTGTGGATCGTTTTACAAATCACCCCGAAACCTTGTGCTATAAAATGCATTCAACCCAGAAAACAAAAATTGTAAGTCAGAAATTGCCGAACCCCAATATCGTTCGCTAAAGTTCTCTCTCCCTCTCCCACAGCCTCCAGTTACGACGCTGGAGCAAGATCCATGGAGTGGCGATCGATGCGAACGTCCAGATGCAGAACCCTAATGGTATCATTTGTGATTATCTAGAATTTTTCCATTTTTTATAGTTGTTAATTTACGCTCTAACACCCTAATGCAGAACCCTAACTCGATTTCTATCGCTCTCCTGTCTATCTCCTCTATTCTCTCTCAGACGAAGCCATGTTCGACGAAGCAACCATGGTCGATGATGGTATGCTTTTGATTCTTCATTTGGCTAATTTTCAATTCAGTGTTATAATCTTTGGTTAGATATGTTATTGTGTTATAGAAACCACTGGGGGTATACGACGATATGTGTGAGAAAATCAGTTTCAGATCAAGGTTTGGTTTTGTTGGGGTTATGCTAAAATAATTAGCTAATCTGTTTTTAAAGAGTCTCTTGGAGATGCTTTATATTTGAAAAGAGTTATTTAAATTTCCAAAACCCAGTGTTGGCTATCTCTCGCCTATAGCTATAAGAATCACAATTACGCTCTGCCTCTCACCACCCCACCTCTTATATATCGCTCTCTCTCTCTCTCTCACAGATGAAGTAATGGGCAAATCTAAAGCTACCCTCAAACCAAAACCAAGTTGGTTCGATGATGATGATGACTACATTGGCCAGAATTGTGGTGGTATGCTTTTGATTTTTGTTTTAGTATTAAATCCTCATTTTCTCCCTAATGAAGAATATGAATGCATCTATGTACGGGTGGGTTCAAAAAACCAAAAACCGAAAAAAATCAAAAACCAAACCGAACCGAACGAAAAAACCGAACCGAATTGAAAAAACCGAACCAAACCGAATTAATTAAATTAATTTTTTTATTTAATTATTTGTTTTGGGTATTATTTTCTAAACCCAATTTTTAAGTTAAAATGTGCTAAACCCAATGTGTTGCCAAACTTTAAGCTCAAAATATTAAAAAAAAAAAGCCTGTAAAAACTCTAAACCCTAACCTATTATTTATCCCCCATATAAGGTTTCGGAACCAAACCTCCTCCTAAAGTACCTACATCCATCTCCATAGCACTGTCTACTTTTGCCTCAGCTTTCTTTTCCAAATTTACTCTCATATAACATGTAACAAAATCCATAAACATTTATTTCGGGTAGATTACTTGGGTAATTTGTGATGGAAAAGAATCCAATACATACTAAATAAATCCACCCACGCATTACTTTTTTACTAATCAAGTTGTCAACATCCAGTTACAAGCAAACAACCTTGATCTTTGAACAACATCATACAATTTAACTTTTCTAAGTCATTTGTACGATTTTTGTGTTGTGAGGTTGTTAGTTTGGACTTTGGAAGACTTGATTGATGATTTTAGTTCAACTTTAAATGTTTATTTTCATTGTCTTTGATTCTAGTTATAATGCTTATGTTATGATTGTGTTGGATATGTTAAAATTTAAAATTTCAAGGTTAACCGAACTAAAATTTCGGTTTGGTTTCGGTTTTGGCAAAAAACCGAACCGAACCGAACTGAAATTTCGGTTTGGTTTCGGTTTTGGCAAAAAACCGAATCGATTTAAACCGAACCCACCCTTACATCTATGATCCTGAATAGTCCTTTGTTTAGTGTCTTTGTAGTGTAGTCGCACTACTTTTCTAGTGCTTGAGTAGTTAATGTGTAGTCTTGTTCTAGTGTATTTCTAGTGTATTTCTAGTGTATTCACACTATTTTTGTGTGCTTCAGTAGTTAATAGTTGGTTAATTGAGTAGAATTCGCTGCGAAAGTGTCTGTCATTCTTGTAATTTTCTCTTAGCTTTTGGTTATGCCTGCACTTCTTTAGTTTTGCTTTCAAGTTAGGTGGCATGGCTTTGCAATCTCCTAACGTGTTTCTAGGGGATGTACTTGTAGCAAAAGCGTTTATGAGCCCAAGTGCTCATTAGAAAAGTTAGCAAAAACGTGTATGAGCCCAAGTGCTCATTATAAAAGTTGTCCCCATAAGGATATGATGTTTTACAACTCAATTTAGTTTAGACATGCATTCATGTTTTTGTAGCAAAAAGTGTTACTAATTGTTATTAATATTCTTATTTTGTATTCTAAAAATGAAACTTTAAACAAGTAGATGAAGAGGAAGGTATACAAGAGGCGATTGGAGACGCAATGGCTCGACTCCAACTGCGAAAAAAGCGTAACTACTGTGAAGTTTGTTGTGAGGAAGTTGAGGACCACAAAGTCACAATTGCCCATACTTTGTTTTGGTCCCAAAGGGCGCTCATGTTGGGGAACACTGTGATATAGTTTGCACAGAATGTGGTGAGCAAGTTTCTGAGCACGAAGGTGAGCTTAATGTAGACTATGAAGGACGTGCTATTTTGAAGTACTGTGATTGGTGTGAGGATTACTGTAGCCACTAGACTGAAGAATGCGAGTCCATGCCAAAATAGTGAATTGGTCCAGACCTTTTCTTGGTGAGTAACTAGTGGTAAGTTTGTTGGGACTGAGGTGCTGCTGGATGAAGATGATTGGTTCTCATAGTAGGAGGAAGATCGAGTCCCTGTAGTTGTTATGTTTACAAGTCTTGTAAGCGCATCATTTTGGGTGTAATGAATCTAATGATACGGTGTTATTTGCAGTAGATGGTTCTGTATATATAAAGAAGGGAACCTTACCTTTTTTTAACTTGTTTCATTGCCCTTATCATTGCTTATGAATTTTTGTGCTAGTAAATTAAATGGTTGGTATGATGACATTATGATGCTCTCAAACTCAATTACTAATTAACTGATCATGACGCTTTAGTTTTTGTGGCATTTCTTGGCAATTCATGGGTAAATCGGATGTGTCATGTAAGTTTTGCCTGTTTCATTGGAGCGACGAACTTTTTTTATGAGACAATTGAGTAGGCAACATTTTACGTTAGCATTTATAGTACGATTTTGCCCACTTTAATTTTCATAATACCATTAAAGGTGCTTTGAGCCATTGCAAAATATTGGTTCTCCTATACCCGACGACTAAAGCATTGCTTGTCGAAAACAGATTGTCGAACAAATGCCCTTGCACAAACCAAGGCGTGGACTGTTTTGTCCCAACAAATGTTTGCATTCCGTTGGGTAAAGGTTATTTGCCCAACGAAATACTGTTTGTCGAACAAATGGTCATTGCTGGTAGTGCAAGAGAACATGAAACATGTCTCTTTTCTCTCATCCACTACTTCCATAGGTGTCGAACATTAGAGGGTTCCTAAGTTGGAACCTTGGAGAACACATGCAAGGAAGATCAAGGGGAAGAAACTTGGAGCATGGAGCTTGTAGGACGGAGCTTGGAGAAGTACCAACAAGGGCTTAAAGCATGCTACAAAGGTAAGCGTCGAAACAAAATATAGTTAGAAACTTAATTTTTTTTTCACTCGAGTAGTATACAGTATTCAAAAGCTTATAAAATATATGAAATTCTGAATTACGTTTCATAATTTCAGATATGCCTAAAAGTTCAAATTTGAAAATTGTGATCCAATCCAATTTTGAAATCACAACACGCATGCCTCAAAGTTCTTTTGAATCTTGAAAAAAAAAAGTGAGAAATTTAGGTTGGAATTTGGATGTTTATATATGTGTTGTAAATCGATGATAAAACCTCATGAACAAAATGAAATGAGGTGCGTTCGGCCTTGGTTGACTAAACTCCTCCCTTTGCATGCATTTCTTATGGTCCGAATGTTAATGTAGTTGTTCAGTGAATGACTCCTGAATGTATCTTATGTTGTTTGTTTGGTGGACGACGCAAACAGGTGTTTAGAATATTTAGACATGGTTCCCCGAGCACGTCGTGATAAGCTTCTTATGTGAAATTGTAATGGAAAAAACTCAATTTTTTCTCGTACCTCGCTTCAAGACTGCCAAACAACCATTTGTGACCAAAATCTTTTTTTTTTTAATCACCAATGTATCATGAAGCATGTGAACTGAAAGGATTGAATTGGAACTATATGAGCCGGCCCAAGCCGCTGCCCTAGCAGGGCAGGCCCAACGCGCATGGCAGGCCCAAGCTGCGCCACAATCCCCTCGGGCTAGATCTAACGTGCTCCCAACGCCGCACCGCACCCACGCGCCTTGCAAATGGCACGGCCCACTTTTGCAGCCCAACCCGCTTCTACGACCCATTTGGCGATCCAAACTGGTCCAAGAATAGTTCAACCGTCTCGGCTTTAGATTTCTGGACCGACAATTGAACTGGAGGTATTTTCACCCTATTTTTTTTTGCAGATTTGACATATCCCAACTCAAATCTCACATCCAAAGTCCATTACACTTCCACCACTCAAGGAGACGCATACCGTCCAAGCTCTTCCAACCCACATGGTGAACAACACTTGTCTCGACAAGTCATAGAGTTGACTAGTGCTCTTGCGTGGCAGGCGACCATGGTGAATCATCCTTTGCAGCATATCGAGATACCGCGTGCCCTGACGAGGTGTCCCGAAGTAGGAGAAAGGTAGACAACGAACCTCTCCAGCAGCGTCTTGGCAAGCAGCCCCTCGACCAGCCACAAATCAAGCGTTCCGGCAATGTACACTCCCAATTGGGTGATAGGTTAAATAGCTAAAGGGTGAATATGGGTAATGAAAGAAAAGGCTAAGTGATTGGCTTCAAAAGGGTAACTATGGATTATATAACATAAAAGGTTTGTTAGAAAGGCTCAAACGCTCTAAACATGGCCAAAATCATCTCCCTAATGTTGCATGACTTAGGATTTCGCCTTGAGAGATATTGAAGCAAGTTCTAGTGAATGATAATACTATCATGAAACTCACAAGAAAGAATATGCAAGAGACTCAAAATCTCACAAGGGTTCACTAAGTTTTCACTTAAAATCCACATATAATTCTCTAAGTTAAGAGCTAGTCATACTAACATTGGTTATTTGTATAAAATAAACTTAAGAATGATCATGTAAGAATTTGATTAACCATATAAAACAATTAAAATTTCACATATAAAGAACCAACTCAAATAAGTTTGTGACCTAGAAGAAAGCGAATTATTATCATTGACTTATAGAAGATCTAACTAAAATAAAACGACTCAAGAAAAAGAAAATCTTTTTGAAGTTTTGACATTTTTTTTTTTGCTTTTATAAAATTTTATGACATTAAATTTTAATTAAATGAGACATTAAAAACTAACAACACAAAGTAAGACCTAAAAAGTATGTAAACGACCAAATCAAAATAACTAACTTTCAGCAAAATCAACTCCTAGCACACTATAATCGGACAAACTATAATCAAACAATGCTTTTGAAAACCATAAATTTTTCGATATTTTTTTACACACCATGACCGAGATCAAGGCACGCTGGCTGTCACGTGAGGGTGACGTAGCCATGTGCACAGTGCGGAAGCGATAAAGATAGCAAATATACTAATAATTAAAGACCAGATTACTAGAGTGCACTACTAAACGAAAGTGATAGGAGTTAGTTACAACAGTGAACACTCCTAATCAAAGCATAAAGTCTAGGTGCAGTCCAGTAGGACAAGTACTAGTTACACAGTACCAGGAATGTCATACTATTATTCAAATAGGTCAGAACGGCCGACGATCCCGAGCCACCGACAATAAGCTTACTTAAAACCTGGAGGGGCGCAAAACAGAAAACGTGAGTGGGCAAAAACAAATGTTTTACAAAATCATTTCATTTATCAATATACTAACCCTTTGCTGTAAAACATGTATAATTTTCCCAGAATCAAGATATAAGTATATACAATATATATATGAAATCATATCAATTCAATTCATGCTTCACATAATCATATTCATATGTATGCCATGCCAAAATATAACAAAGTAAACAATCCATGTAAGAATGATTTCGTAGTAATATGATATGTTAGCCGGAACCCCTGAGGTAGTCTGTACGGATGAATTCATAGCTCAAAGTTACTCTAGCCGGAGTCACTACAATGACCTATACGGCAACATACTGCACATAAATTGGAACCACTAAAAAGGGGTTTGTACGACAAGATTGGGTGTAATATAGTTATGCTTAATTTTACTTTCTCATAATAGCCGGGCAATGAATCGCTAGTTACCTATGAGTCGGAACCATGAATAAGGTCTGTACGACAAGACTGTGCACTTAAGTTGGATCCAATATGAGCATATAGTGCGGGTGGTGACGTAAATAAACAGGCCTGTACCTCATATCTCTGGCTAATTCACAATCACCCTAGGTGCAGCTTTATGAGCTCAACATTACTTAATCACATATCACATCATCAATGATTCACACAACCAAACATAACTTACCTGAACTCACCTGTGCCTCCACATCACCACATTTATATATATATATATATATATATATATATATATATATGCAACCATGCAATGCATATTCAAAATATAGAAGCATTTGGCATATTATTTCAAAGCATACTTTCCTTAAAAATGCATTTCTGGGAAATATATCAAGTATATAAATATATACTGAAAACAAAAGCCCACTCACTGATATGTCGAAGGGTCGTAGCCCTCGAGTTGCCCGTGGATACGCTCGTCCTCGGGATAAGGTTCACCTATATGCGAATGAACTATAAAACGTTATTTTTAAAGCACATAGGCAAAACTAGCTAATAACTTCTCATACATTGCACAAAATAGGTATATGAATATACCACAGTGATCTACACAACCTTAGGATCATCCCCAAATTTTTAGAAATATTTTTGAACCTCCCATGCGCCGCCACACGCCGGCGGGTGCACGGCAAGACGCTCTACCACGCGCAGGGAATCCGTCAGGATTCCCTAACTGCCGTTAGGAATATTCCGTTAAAACCAACGGAAACCGTCCAACTAACTAACACCGTGAGAATATTCCGTCAAACTTGACAAAATATTCTTCCATCTCCTACCTCCAGCTCCGGCAACCGTCGCTGGCACGGAAAACTGGGCAAATTTTCCAACTTCTTATTCTAGCTCATTTCTGCACCATTTTTTATGCAATTACCATCAAAATGAAGTTTAGGAGGTAGAGAATTGCGTTATACCTCTTTCACGCCTTGATTCACGTGAAATTACGTTGGAGAAGTCCTCGAACTCTGGCGACCTCTGCAAAGCTCCGTTTTCGAGCTTCCCGTGGTCCAAATCCTACCAACGATGCACTCCGAGCATCGTGAGGACCTCATTAAGCTCACTGTGGTCCTAAAATTCACAAAAACTTAAGGGTTTAAAAGTTGATGAATAGTGCCCAAGTCGAAGATCCACTTTCCGGGGTTTTCTGATGTCCAAAATCATTCCAATTTATGCCAAAACAAGCAAGAGGACTACAAGATTACCTTTTGAGCCTTAGAACGTCTTGAAACCTCCACGAACTGGTTTGGTATATTGTACACCCACGGCTCTCTTTCAAACTAGGGTTTCTCGAAGGTTTCCTTGCTGAAAATGGGTACCACTCAACTCGTAAGGATCCTAGGAACACACTGGAGACCTCAGAACCTTCGATCCGTGCAGATTTTGGGTTTGTTTGAGTGTGTCCGTACGAGTTTGAAGAGAGAGAGAGTGAATCGAGAGGGAGAGAGAGAAGTCCACGGGATAGAGAGAGAGAGAAGGTATGTGTGTGGTCCAAAAGCCACCAATCAAAACCAACAATTCCCTTACTTCCAATTGGGTCCAAAAACTTAGGGAAAATAATAAATGGATCCAAATCCAACTTAAATCACACCATACACTTAACATCCAAGGGTAAAATTGTCATTTCATGTCATTGAAAATTAGTTATTCGGGACAGACTATGACATTTTTCTTCTGCTTTCAATGCTTATAAAACTTAAATCCAATCGCTACCCCCAAACTTAAATTAAAAATTGTCCTCAATGGTTAAAACATAGAAAACATAACAAATAACACATGTAAAGAGAGGGTTTTGAAAACTTCCCCGAATTTTTCATTGGATCATGAATGGACAATGCTAAAGTGTGATGCGAATCGTCATATAACGAATTCTCCCAAACTTAAATCTTGGATAACCCATGTTCTGCAAAACAAGAAAGAAATTAAAAACTTACTAAAAAAAAAAAACAAAATGAAAACTACAAAAATAAAGGAAAGATTTAGAAAACTTGGGTTGCCTTCCAAGAAGCGCTTTTTATAGTCATAAGCTAGACTATGCCGAAATTAAGTGGAGGATGGTGGATCATTCAAATGAGGAACCACTCCGTGACTCTTCTTTTTTTCCCTTTCTTCCACCTTTTTAGCTTTGAAATTTGGTGTCGATAAAAGGCAATGAGGCATTGCATATTTTTGCTTCTTCAATTTCAAAGCTTGAGACTTCTTTCTCTTCTTCATTTTTTTTCGTTGTCTCTTCCACCATATCTTGGCCATTCGAATGGAATTGAGTTGAGCATGCATAACTTCAATTTTGGTTCAATTCCAAACTCTCTTCCATAATTCGAGCAGTGGACTTCAAAAGGATTTTGAATTTATGTAGAATCAATGGATTCAAAGATGTAAGACTCGAATTTTTTTTGGTGGAGATGGATTTTCTTCAAACACTTTAAAATTCGGCATCCTGTCAACAATTTGAATTTCTTCAGGAATTGATTTCTTGTTGGTAGTGATTTGACTAGTCATATAATGCAGATGGCCTTCCAACATTGAATACTCTTTCTTTTCTTCATCTACAACTAGTTCACTCAATTCGTTGTTGAAGTCCTTCTCACTTCTCAATGTGGTGTAGGCATTATTTTCTTCATGGAACACATCTCGCTCAATCGGATTAGATTTGGATTCACTTGGAAATATTTCTCCGTCTCTTTCACTCAATATCGCTGCAATTTGACCAACTTGCTTCTCCAAATCTGTGATTGCTTGGGCATTTTCTTGCAGCCCATGTTGGAGAATTTGATGTCCTTGAGTGAGAACTTGCAAAAGTTGAGTTGTTGTTTGTTGATATTACATATTAGCTTGAACCATAAATGTAAAAGCTTCTTCCCATGAAGGTTTCTTGGGTTCCACGGGTATGGCTTCTGGTATAAACTCTAAGAATTGAGCACTAGAAGACCAATTTTCTGTTGGAAATTGTTGATAAGCCATCTCCTTCCTCCTACAGGAAACAAGTCAAAAAGTAAAATGACTAATAACTTAAAAAGAAAACAAAAAAATAAAAATAAAAACTGCCGTAAAAAAAAAAATATTAAAGAGGAATGGAAAGTAAACCTAATGACTAACAGGAAACTATGAAGAAAGGAATCCCACAAACGTAAGGAATTTCAAAACTAAACACTTGCGGCAATTTTTTTTTAATTTCTATTTTCTATTTTAAAATTTTTTTTTTCTTTCTGAAACTAAGAATTGAATAGGACATAAAAGAAGACTACCCGTTATTTATTTATTTATTTTTATGTAGAACAGAAAATGGAAAGAAAGAAAAATAAAATCACTGCACAAATAAAAATAGAAAACGAAAAATAAAATTTAGTAAAGTGCAATCAAAAAGCCAAATTGGGAATAAGGGGCAATCCCCGGCAACGGTGCCAAAAACTTGATGTATATTTAAACTAACCTAAATAATAGATTAATTTAAACCAAATTAAACTAGCAAGTGCACAAATCGATTGTAGTAATATATGCAAATACGAGGTCGATACCACATAGATTGCTTTAACACTAATTTAATTGATTAATCACGCTAAACTTAATTAAACAAATAAATGATAGATTGGAATGAATAATTGAGTAATTGATTAAGACTAAAATTAACAAGAAAAATAAAAGACAATTAATTAAAATAAACACACGACACAAGAAAACCTAAGTTATGAATTCACCAATAACAATCCTATTTACTTTTCCTAGAGGTATCCAATTACGATGCCAATGTTAAAGGTTGTTCTTTCTAAGGTATGAATTAATCCGTGGTCAGGCATCAACAATTGTATCTCTACATGATAATTACATCCTATTGGTTAGACATACAATTAAACACATAAAAACCCATGAAGTGTAGAAGAATCATGTCAACCAAGTAGGACTAGCTTGATATTGGTCATCCTCATAGATTTATCTAACTATCTAGAAGCAAAATTCCTAAAGGTGATCAGTCATTAGAAATCTGAATCTAGAATAAAATACCCACAAAGATTAAGAATATAACATGGCATATAATCGGATAATAATTAACAAAGTACTTTGCAAATATTCATATCATGACTTCATCATAAACCTTATAAAAAACTTAATTACACATAAAAATAAAAATAAAAGAAAGATAGAACCCGTAATCCATGGCAAAGCACGTCCCTAAGCTCTTCTTCACAAATTGCGGAGATGGTGAATGGTAGTATGATGTCGAGTGATATGGGTTATCTAGAGAGAGCTTAGGGCACCTTATTTATACTACAAAAACCATAAAAGGTCTGGGAGAAACTCACCTAAATAAAACAAACTCCTAAACAATTAATGACACAAACTAGGAAAGAATCCTTCTTGGCTTGGGAAACATGTCATTTGTATTTCATGCCAAGTTTAAGGTCAATTTCTCTTCTGGAAAAATCTTTAAAAATATAGGAAATGTAGTTTTATCTTTTATCTTTCTAAGAATATATTGCACACCACTAGGAAAAATCGGGAAAGCCTTCAAATCATCATTCTCCCACAGCTGCGCAATTCTAACACGAAAACAACTTTTGTAGGATTGATTTTGAAAACTGGAATGTTTAGCTTCATGGAAAATTATGAAATTCGGAAATAATAATCTTAAACCTCTTAGCTTCCTTCTCCAATTAGCCTTGCATCAAAACTCCTTCAGAAAGTTGAATTATCACAAAAAATGTTCTAAGTGTGTAGAATAGCTGAAACTGAGGAAAGGAAAGTAATAAGGCTCTTTTATAATCAATTCCTTAACAAAACCTAGGGATAATTAATATTAGAATATGATAAATAATGAACCTATCAATGGACCTCCGATATAGTGTATACTCTCGTCTTAGCGTGCGGAGGAGAGTGCACTCTCGGTTAGGCCTACGAACGAGCATACATTCACGGTTGGGGCCACACTCCGATTATCAACATGGACAACCTTCCAGGCAAAGTGTTCATTCGCGATTAGGCTGCAAGGAGCATCTTCCACCTCATATCAGAGCAGGTAGCACGACGGACGGAGAGAAGCAATCACTCAATCCGACACAAGTTCAATCGGTAGCTTGCAAGTAACCTGCTTGCCTGCCAGGAACGTACCACATGCACCACAACCGCGACATAGAGGAGTCGAGCATAGGGAAGAAGAACAGCCTAGACTAACATGTCAGGATCGGGGGCAGCTAAAAGCTCTGCTGCCCCAGCAGAGGCAAACTTAGGAAGAAGTTGAGAGGCTCCTGACTGAACGATTGTGCGATTTCCAATGCAATGAAGCTACTGACGAGGTGCTCCGACGAGACATGACCAACATAAGGAGGTAACTTTTCATTGATAAGATCGAGCAGACAGAACCATCCTACATACACTGGCGGATACAAAGACTACTTATGTTATGACAAATCAGCCTAAACCAGAAGGACACATTAGCCTAAACCAATGGCATGTCTTGTTCTTATCACTCTAGACGATTCAATACTAAAGCAGCACATCACCAGTAGTCGAGCATTCGGAACCTAGTGGTCCAATTCCTTATGCTGTGCACAACCTGGCCCAAACCGGCTATAGTCTTGCCTACCTGCTCCATGATTCTCGGCAGCCCTTGATCTATCACTATAGCTCATAACCGTGCCGAGCTTTCACCACGGCTTTTAGCCTTGCCGATCTTGCCATGTGGCTTCTAATTGCGCTGACCAAACCCAGACACTTTAAACTTCAAAGCATCAAATGACAGAGTGGAAGACAAGGCTTTATTAGCAGCCTTTACTAGTGAAAAACTTAGCGGTGAAGAAGCTTGCAATCTATTCAGATTCTCAACTCATCACCAACTGAGCCTTAGAAGGACACACGACGAAACATCTAACGATGTCGCAATACTTGAAAAAAGTTTAGGAGCAGCTTGCTGCGCTTTCCACTTACATCCTTATGCGTGTTCCACAAGTAGTTCAAATTTTCAAGTAAATCACCGAACAAGACCTTACAACTGAGGATTATTTCATTTGTCTAACAGTCTAGTTTTCCTCAGCTGTGGTCACAACAACAACTTCCATGCTCTCCAGTGTGAGAGGATAAATTAATTGCTCTCCAAGGCGAGATGGTAAACTAATTCCTCGACACCTATTTGTGTTTGCTCTCCAGTGCGAGAGGATAAACTAATTGCTCTCAAGTGTGAGAAGGTAAACTAATTCCCCGACACCCATTTGGGTTTGCTATCCAGTGCGAAGGGATAAACCTAATTCCCCGATACCCATATGGGTTTACTTTCCAGTGCGAGAGGATAAACTAATTGGTCTCTAGTGCAAGAAGGTAAACTAATTCCCCGACACCTATTTGGGTTTGTTCTCTAATGCGAGAAGATAAACTAATTGCTCTCCAGTGCGAGGGGGTAAACTAATTCCCCGACACCTATATGAGTCTACTCTCCAATGCGAAGGAATAAACTAATTACTCTCCAGTGTGAGAGGGTAAACTAATCCCTCGACACCCATCTGGGTCTGTTTTCTAATGTGAAAGGATAAACTAATTGCTCTCCAGTGCCAGAGGGTAAACTAATTGCCTCAAGAAATCCCTCTCTGACAAGAAGGGAAAATGGCCAAACGAACTTCCTGGATGTCTATGGGCGTATCGCATAACCAAACGACGAACAATCGATGAGACTCATTTCTCTTTGGCATTTGGTTAAAAAACAATCATTCCTCCCAATGTCATCTTGCCAAGTATTAGCACTTTGCTGCCAAGCATTGAGCAGAATGGAAAGGAAATGGCCACAAACTTAAATTTGGCAGAGGAGA
The DNA here is from genome assembly GCF_042453785.1 of Malus domestica. Classification (NCBI taxonomy): domain Eukaryota; kingdom Viridiplantae; phylum Streptophyta; class Magnoliopsida; order Rosales; family Rosaceae; genus Malus; species Malus domestica. The sequence goes on from NC_091668.1 coordinate 10,503,035, forward strand.
AATGCGAAAAGGTCATCACCGGTATTGCAGCCTGCTAGCAGCTCCTCCTCATCAACTACAACAAAAGGGCCAAAATCCGGTAGTTCCAACCATGAGTTCTAGTCCTAAGAAAAGCCTTCATCACTGCCCACAGAGAAGGCTCCAAAAAGATGGATCCCATCTGGGAAGGTTCGTACAAGATCAGTAAAGTAGGAGGTAAGGTTAGTTACACCTTCACCACCATGAATGACAAAGAGATCGAAAAGCAGTAGACCGACTACAATCTAAGGAAGTACCATGCATGACCACCCGCTACATCAAAGCCCGAAGACTTAAGTAGCTTAACGGGTACCACTTGGCAAAGTTGAGGATTATCTAGTTATTATGCAATTTCTACCTTACAACTAAGTTTTCATTCGTTTCACTCATTTTCCGATGAGGAATTCAGAAGTAATTTATAACTTGGCTCGACTATATACTTACAACAACTAATCACTCCTGCACTTAAAAAAAAGACCGCGCATTTCTTAGGGACTTATTGTAGGAATTACGCGCCCCTAGGGACCAACCATGCTTTTCAGTGCGAGAGGGTAAACCAATTACTCGACATCCACATAGGTTTGCTCTCCAATACGGGAAGATAAACTATACACTCTGAATATCTAGACGTGGATGAGTCAGGCAACCCTGGTGTAACTAGGTGCACGATGGCTTGCGTCGGGATTCCTAAAAGTAGCCACAATGGTCTTTTTCAAGGCTTAACTAACTGAAGGATTTTGGGTCTTTTGGCCTAATCCGTAGGGAACTGGGCCTCAGAGACGGAGGAGGCAAGCTGCTACCGAGTGCATTAAGGTAGCCTACAATTTCCAGAAAACTATTTACGGCTTGCCATTCGACCAGTAAGTCGCACTAAACTTATTGTAGACATGTAAATTTTGTTGCATGAAAATGATGAATCACAAAGATCCACGTGGCATATGACTCATCACAAATAACCAAGTCATCAATGACATGTATCATAAATCAAGCAAAGAAAGCTAAAAACTTCCCCAAAATTCGGCAAAATGAGGTAATCTTTCCTTAAAATCGGCAAGGTGCCCAAATTACTCCTAAAATCGAAAAGAAAACTAAAGCATCTTCATAAAACAAGCAAGAATTGAAGATTGCTCACAAAATAGGCAAGAAAGCCCTAGAATTCGGCCAGGGTAAGGGAAAACGGCTAAAATTAAGACACAAAACATGCCTAGGTTCTCCCATGGATGAATCAAGACACAAATCAAAGCTAAATCCATCAAAATGCAAGCTTTGAGAAGTCTATAAATATAAAGTCCTCAGACAAGCATAAAGGTGGACAATTTCTACATAAAAGGGTTGAATCTTTGAAGACTAATACGCTGCCAAAGCTCCTCTTGAAGAAAGTACAACCAAAGTCGAAGCTTTCTTTTGACCAAAGTTGAAGCATTCCCTTGAAGAATCAACAAGCACTTGTGCCGATTTCTTCAAGACTTTGTTGCAAGCTTAAAACTTGACACGACATTCAATTCAAGATCAAGTTGCCAAGACCCTTGAATCAACAAAATCCCACATCAACATCACCTTTGTCGCAAGTCATACACAAACCTAGAGGTGAAGACTATCCACGTATTGTTTCAAGCAAAAAACTTGAAGCAATCGCTCAATCGTTCGTCCGAGATCAAGTCATCGTGACCCTTGGATCAACAACCTACGCATTTACATTAAATTTGAAGACTGAATCAGAGGAAAATTGTAAACATAGATTGTTACCCTACAAATTCATCAATACAAATCTACTTTGTACACGTGTTCTCGTTTCATTCGTTACAGAATTTTCCTGTTTACAAATTTGGCATGCCCGTTGGGATATCTCTGCCTCTCATCTCCGTCTTCAAATCCACAAGAAACACACATGGTAACAAGAAAGGATCAAGCTGTTCCCGTAACCAATGTGAAGAACAAGAACATCCTTACCTCAAGTGGTGACACATTGGGCATCACAACCTGAAGCAAGGCAAAAACTTTCTTTACCCTGCTTTCCACCCCTACATCAACGCTACCGAATGAGTAAGAGCACCCAAGGCACAGGCCCGTAATCACCTGGCCTCGTTAAGGGCGCCAAGGGAAAAAAGCCAGAGAAGGTACTCCGAGTCGTTAACTTCTGATGTTGACTCAAGCAGCAGCTCATATCCCATAGCCATGCAAGTCATGATTACTGGTGCGACTTTAATCGAAGAGTAGTGGTAAAAATAAGCGAAGTAATCGCAAGGATGACAATGACCGTGGGGGAAAAGAATTTACAGATTGCTACATTCGTCAACTATCTGGAGGCGCAGCACGACAAGAAAGCTGGCCCGAAGGTTGATTCACCAAATGAGGAAAATGATGAAAATGAGGAGCCCTTAATAGATAAAGCTGAGGAGAAGCTAAGGGTGGACCGAGCTTCGACCGCTCATGAGATCTCTCTATTCAACAGTTGCAATAGATGATCACAAGCATGATCAAGGCGTAATATGAATGAAGCTCGCATGATTTCGTGCTGTACTCAAAGCCATACTCTAAAAGAATTGATGCTTTAAGGATGCCAAGGGGTTATCATCTACCCAAATTCATGCAATTCGATGGTAAGGGCAATCCTAAATAACGTATTGCCTATTTCATCGAAACCTGTAACCATGCTGGGACGGAGAGAGACTACCTCATCAAGCATTTCGTGCGCTCGCTAAAAGGTAATGCCTTTGACTGGTCTACCAACCTTGAGCCCGAGTCTATCAAAAGATGGGACCAGCTTGAAAGTGAATTCCTCAAATACTTCAACAACACTCACCGCATCGTTAGCATGATAGAGCTGACGAGTACGAAACTGTGGAAGGATGAACTTGTCATTGACTACATCAATATGTGGCGTTCATTAAGTTTAGATTGCAAAGATCAGCTTTCTGAAACCTTCGCCATTGAGATGTGTGTTCAAGGCATGGACTGGGGGTTACATTACATCCTTTAAGGCATAAAATCAAGAACATTTGAAGAATTGGCAACTCGATCCCATGATATGGAGCTGAGTATTGCTAATAATAGGAAGAATGAGCCGATCATCGACTTAAAAAAGGATAAGATGTTCACCTAAAATGTAGACAAGACTGAGAAAAAGCTCACCAAGAAAGCTTTTGCCATCTATAGTACCCCTATCAAAACCTCCTCCGCGCCCATCAAGACCTCTTCCAAAAAACAAAACGAAAGAGATGAAGGGAGGTGAGCCTTCTCACACACAAGACAGGTACAAAAACACATTGAAGGAATTATAGCAGAAGACGTACCCTTTTCCTGACTCTAACATGGCTACAATGTTAGACGACTTGCTAGAAAAGAAGGTGATTGAGTTACCTGAATGCAAGCGCCCTAAAGAGATGAATCCCGTTAACGATTCTAGGTACTACAAATACCATCATATTGTAAGTAATATTGTCGGTAAATGCTTCGCCCTCAAGGAGCTCATCATGAAGCTAGCACAATAAGGGCAGATCGAGCTTGACTTTGAAGACACGGCCACAACACATACTACTATGATTGCGTTTGGATCCTTTGATCCCTTGCCTCTCCAAGTGACGCTTGACCATTCCTGTCCATGCTCAAGATACACGACACCTTGTGCACAACCATTGCTGGGGGTAAGCGATCAAAATGCACCTACTGACGATGAAAAAGGGTGGACACTGATGACCTATAAAAAGACAAGGAAGCCAAGACCACAAGCCACACGGCCAAAGGTGGAACAAGGGAGAAATCATCGCCGCTACAACAATAGGAAGCCCAAAAGGAACGTAAGAGCTGCTAAGCCAACATACGCAGGGGGAACCTATGGAGCAGGAGCCACGCATTCCCGTCTCTTTACATGAGTACTTCCTGAAGGACTTCTTCCAACAGCACGCTACCGTTGCCTATCACTTGGTTGAAGTAGAGATAGAAGAGCCCTCAAAAGGAAAAGATATCGCTGTCAAGGAAGAGAAGACCCTCATGCCCAAAAAAGGTCTGCCAACATACTTTAGCATTGAGGATGCACTACGATTGCCCAAAGAGATGCGAAAAGCACTACTAGCGGTCTTGGCAAGCCTCAACGACCATGTAGTGTAAAGAAGCAAGGATGAAGTCTTGAAGCTTCGACCATACAATATGTCGCATGTTATGCCGCCTATGATGCAATCAACTTAACTGACGAAGACTTACTACTGGGATCAAAGCCTCACAACCGTCTCCTCTTCATCTCTGGGTACATGAGAGAGCACAAAATCAACCGCATGTTTGTGGATGATGAATCGGCCATAAACATCATGCCAAAGTTAATAATGACTACAATCGACATCAAGGTGGATGAACTATCCCTAAGCCGCCTTTTAATCCAAGGTTTTAACCAATGAGGACAAAGAGAGATAGGCATGATCCGAGTAGAGATGACAATTGGCGAACTCAAGTTAAGCACGTTATTCTATGTGATTGATTCAAGAACTTCTTACAGCTTGCTCTTAGGGAAGCTTTGAATCCACGAGAATGAAGTTGTGTCGTCCACCCTTTACCAATGCTTAAAATTCTACCGAGAAGGAGTAAATATGAAACAAGGTGACACCAAGCCATTCACCAAAGCCGAATCACACTTTGCAGACGCCAAGTTCTACATGGATGAAGACATGGTGCTTGAAGCTCTTCCAAAAGAGATCAAATCCACAGGCAAAGTCGCGCCCAAAAAGTTGGAGTGGCAAGCCGTGCCCAACAATCAAGAAGGGGAAGCTGTGCCATCTTCAAACAAAGACAATGATGAGCCTGCCAAACCCACAACAACCAAAGGGAGTGTGATGCCTTCAAAAGGACCAAACACACCTGTCTTCTGATACATCCCGATGTCGAGAAGAAAGAATGGGCAATCCTCGTTCGAAACTGGAACAAGCAAAGCCGACACATAGTTGCACAAGGATGATGTAAAGCTGCTCAAGACAAACGCAATTTTACCTTTGACATAGCTAGGCGACGCTAAAGTTTCAAAACCATTGTAAGGTTTCATAAAACTCCTGCCAAAGGGGGCGAAATTGAGCACTCTTCCAACCAAAAAGACTAAAGAAGGTTTCGACCTAAACGTCTACAAACTCATGTCAAAGGCTGGGTACGATTTTGCCTCCCTTTCAAATCTTGGAAAGAAGGTTTCAAACACCGTCAACGATAAAGAACATGACCTCACCGAGACTCAAAAGAAGTTGAAAGAGCATGGTTACAAAGTTGACAACAACAAAGCTAGACTTTTCTTCACACCAAATACACGTGTGAAGATTTCAAGCAAAGCAAAAAAGGCTAATGCTTAACACATTAACATGAGCATTGAACAAGATCAAGAAGAGCCTACACCCATCCCTTGAACATCAATCTTTGATAGGCTGAATTGTTCAGAACCCAGAATTTCAGCACTTGATCACATTGGTGGTCGAGACCGAACCTCCATCTTCAAAGTGTTTAATAAGCCAACACCCAAAGCTCTGTTTTCAAAAGGTTGTCTAAACTTAAGAGGCAAAGCAACACGGCTAGCTCTCCTCCACGATGGTCAGCCTTGGAAAGACTTGAAGAAACCAAGAAACCTTCTAAAAAGAGGAAGACGACGCCAATAAAGAAAAACTCGACGGTTGAGCAAAAAAAGACGTCGTTCAAAGCTCGATTCCTTTAAGTATGAAGTGCCAAGCAATTTTGGAGGTTGACACCAAAGGACAACTGAAGGTAAAGAGGTGCACCATTGTCCACACTAGCCAATCTTCATGCCAACAAGTCCAAAAGGACGGCACTGAAGAGCAGGTCCAAGACGTCTTCCACATCACGATCAAAGAAGATGAATAAGGTGAAATCCGTAAGGAAGACGTCACTGCCGCACCACCACAGCTCAAAGATGAGGGGCAAGCCACGGTTGTTGATCTCAAGGAGCATATCATCACCGATATGATGTGCCTTGCTACATCATCACCGACAACGGGAAACAGTTTTCCATTTGAATCATGGACGAGCTATGCGAGAAATACAAGTTCAAGTAGCATAAGTCTTCCATGTATCATGCGCCGACCAACGGTCTTGCTGAAGCATTTAACAAAACGTTGTGCAGCCTCTTGAAGAAGGTAATCGGCAGAACAAAGAGAGACTGGCATGAAAGAATAAGCGAATCACTTTTGGTATATAGGATGACTCATAGAACTCCTACCTAAGCTACGCCTTATTCTCTCGTATATGACGTGGAAACTGTTCTGCCGCTTAAAAGTCAAATCTCTTCACTAAGGATGGCTATACAAGAAGACTTGACTGAAGAGGAAAATGCAAAGCTACGACTTCAAGAGTTGGAAACACTCGACGAAAGAAGGCTTGAAGCTCAACAACACTTGGAATGCTACCAAGCACGGCTATCCAAGGCATTTAACAAGAAGGTTTGCCCAAGGTCTTTCCAAACTGAAGATCTTGTCTTGGCATTACGAATGCCTATCATCACAACTCACAAGAAAAAAAGCAAGTTCACATCAAAGTGGGATGAACCTTATGTAATACAAGAGGTCTACACCAACGGTGCCTACCTAATCATGGCAGAAGACGGCTTGAAGATCGGCCTCATCAACGGCAGATTCTTGAAACACTACTACCCCTAAACCAAATAAACAAATGCTCCTCACCTGCATGAGCCTAAATTGCACACGGTACAAAGCTCTTCACCTGCATGAGCCTAAACTGTACATGGCACAATGCTTCTTGTTCATACAAGCTTAAAAGGTGACACTCAATGCTCCTTGTTTGCACGAGCTTAAAAGGCGACACTCAACACTCCTAGCCCACAAAAGCATAAATAGTGTACGGCAAAACCACTATAAAAAAAATCCATCACTCATTTGAACTATGTCATGACGTGATCCATTCTCAACCGAGGGTACGTAGGCAACTTGAAACTTCAAAATTTCAAGTACAGTCACATCATCAACAAAAACATAAACACTTTGAAGAATAAAGAGCAAATTCAAAATGTGAATACTTTATTTCTTTAAAGGAAGAATTTGGCTACAAAGCCTTATTACAAAAAGAGCAAAAACAAAGAAGGCCTAAAGTACAAAAAACTGAAAAACATTACTTGAAAGCTACGACGATCTTCAAGCAAGCCTTCCAAAGTCTTCAAAGTCTCTACATCGGTGGGAGACAAGTTGGGCACTTCCATGGCCGTACCTTTGTCTTGCTCTAGGCGTAAAATCTCCTCTTGATGTTGAGAAAGTGTAGCTTCTTGCTCCGAGAAAACACCTTGAAGTCGTGATGCTTTGATTTCCAACTGCTCTCACTCTCACTCCAATGCTTCTAGACATGCCTGGATGGAAGCCAAAGAAGTATATGTGACTTGATAACCTTATGAAGCATCTTACTAAGTAGACCGAACTTGGGCAATTGATAAGTCTATTGCCCCCAGTTACTGAACTCTAACCTTTAGATTCATCTTTTTTAAAGAAACAACATGGAAAGAAGAATACTCAGTTAAGGTAGCCATAAGTTCGACAATATTGACTCTTAAGAGTGAGAAATCAAAATTAAGGTTATCGATCGTAGAAACAAACTTCGATAAGTCTTCCTTAAGCAACGTAAGGTCTTCTAGTGTGTAATTTGAAATCCTCTTCTTAATGTGGCTCTTGATATCCATAGTCACGCAAAGGTTGATGTGATGGATGAACTGCTTAGTGCCACTAAGGTTCGGCCCTCTAAGAAAGATCTCGGAGCTAGCTGGCAAAAGTGTTGGATGTATGACAGGCTCTTGCATACCTACACCTACACACGGCAAACTTGGGCAACTTGGCTGATTTGCAGCAAGCCCTGCACTAGGTGGATCCTTAATCTCCTTGTCTATAGGTAGGTTGCCTCTAAATAACATATCCGTAAAGGAATGAATGCCCATGTTCCCCAAATCAAAAGAACAAGAAGGCCCAGCCTAAAGAAGACAAAGAAAGATATTAGAAATAAGACCTACACCAATAAAAGCAGAAGAAATCACAAGAAAGAAGGAAATACATACATTTTTCTCAAGTGACACACGACCGTCAAATTAAGGAAGTCTAAACACTTTCTTCTTTTTATGATGAAAATTGACATCGTTGTCATCTTGAGCACCTTCAAGTGGTCACTTGTTCAAAACTTGTTAACGCTGCTGCAAAACAATTTCATTTTCGTGCGAATCAACTTCATCACCCACTTCTTCAGAAGCATCTAAATGTTGAGAAGACAAGCACAGACATTGAAGAGCCAAAGCCACAGGTCCATCTTGCAAATGAGTTGCACTCGCATAATTAAATGGTGCCAAATGCTTAGGAACCGCAGAACAACCCTCTCTCGGTGCATCATTGCGTGAATAAGAAGAATTGGTGTCACTTGCCATCCCTAAATTTTCACAATGTATCTTTGACCACCAGCTTACATAGGCATGGGTCACTGGATTACTCTTGAACTTATCCTTAGCCGGCAGGGTGATAAAAGCATTTGTACATACATAGGTACAAGACTCCCAATGCATATACACGGCTTGCAAGGATTCCGACTATGCGTTTTCCTTTAGCTTGCCTGACACATGTTGGACAAAACTAAACTGCTTGCTAATATGGTGAGGACTATACGACTGAACAATACATCGGTCTCCTTGCTGCAAAGAAACATACCCTGAGCGAAAACTTATGAGATAAGACAAGTTTGAGAAACCAAGGTGTGAATCACTTGCCGTGTCGAGCCAACTCTCGCCAGATGGTCAATCCTTAAATCGTCATAGCTTCTAAACAATGATCACGCCTGCAAATCATCAAGGCTCTTTGCAGAAAGCAGGCCAAAGTACTTTGTCATCAAAGGCCCTAACTTGGCCGAAGTTAATGAAGGAGGCCTAGACTTGTCTAAATTCAATGAAAAAAAATGAGTGCCAAAGTACTCACCTAACCAACTATACACATAGGGTATAGAAGTACTGCAACACGATTTTCGAAACAACACTCAAGCCATCATAAATATTGGCTAAGACAGAAATAGCAAAGCTGAAAGATTCACCTGCAGCCATCTTGCTAGCCACTTTGAAGACTTCAGGGTAGATAAAGTTAACGTCATCTTTGGGGAAAACAAACTTACAAAGCCAACAAGCTAAGAAAACAACTAGGTAAGATTCTTCCACGTGCTCTGACGCTACACCAAGATCCTCAAACACTTTGAACTCAGCAGGGGCACAGAGCCTAGCTGAACCAATGACACCTGACGGGTCTGAGTCTCTCTTTGGCTTAGTGGTCTTGTTGCGGCCACTTTTCTTCGAAATCTTCTTGTACTTCATGGCATCCCAATACCGAATCGGATCCATGAAGATATCTTCAAGCCTGACTTACCTTGAGCCTCATGGGAAAGCTTGTGATACGCCCAAAACAAATAGCAGTAACTCGTAGTAAATCCTCAACTATTGCGATGAGAAAATTCCTCCACGCTAGGAACAACCTCGTCGTAAAACTTACCCTAGATCGGCAAGCCTTCTATCTTGTGGAGATCCTAAAGTGAAATCCACATTTCCCATTCTGCTGTGTGAAGTGTGTTGGTTGCTGAACACCAATGCTCAAAGAACGCATGAAGGACAGAGGATGACGATCATAACTAAACAAAGATGCGTACACAGCGTGATAAAGGCCCACGTTGGTAAGCACATCTTTGGATCAGCTTAAGACATCTTTAAGCTACTCCTAATAAAACTCAGCAAAGACGGCCTCTCCAGTAGTAGACAAGATGCCATTCCAAGTCATAGCTTCACTACGGATGCAATCACCAAAAACCTCAAACTAAGCCGGTGAATTGTCACGAACATGGTGCGTAGGATTCAAGATAAGAATCCTCGACGTACACGCCTTCTTCTTCGTATTGGATCGACCAAAATCTGTCACCTCCCAAGATATTTTAGAAGACCACGACTTGATATGTATCGAGTTGTCTTTTGTAAGAAGAATAAGCGTATTAGGGCCAGTCAACGGCGCACAAAATTTCAATGTCGTTACCCTATCTTGTGAATCGCCTTCCTTTGTAAGAATAATGATGGTATTACTCTTAAATCACTTGAAAAGTACCATGGCTGCAAAAAAAAAAAAAAAAAAAAAAAAACGAGAGAAGACAACATAAGCATAAGGTAGGACATCAAGAAGAAAAAAAAGATTGCTTCACTAAAGCAAAAGACATGTGAGACAAACCTCATGAGCATTGAAGAATGACGATGACAAAGTCACAACAAACAACAAGAAATCAGCCACAAAGCTTGAGCAGCACGGCAAAGAGGGCAGCTACGAGATGATCCTTCAAAGCACTCTACAGTAGCAAAGAAAACCAAAATGCTACCCAATCGCACTATGCAACCCCATAACGATTACGCAAGCAGTTTCTTGCACTGCACAACAACGTCACCCTGAAGGGAAACTGTGACCAAAGGCATTACACAACGCAACCCTGCTACAGTCTTTTGCATAGAACCACGTGGTAAAAAGTGACGCACTGCAACAAGCTCTAAACAACAACACACGACAGCACCAAGCAGTAACAAAAGGCACGACAAGCAGTAGCAAAAGGCACGACAAACAACAGTAAGCAGTGCATCACAAGGATGATTTGTGACAAAAAGACACACCCAATTGTCCTATAAATAAGGGTCAATTGCTTCCTAATGCTAGAGGGAGAATACAAGCCCAAATAGAAAAAGGAAAATCAAAACAAGGAAGCACATTCCAACCAAAAGAAGGAAGCAAATTCCACGCAAAAAAAAGGGTAAGGTGAAACCGACAACAAGGAGGGAAACATGTTGTTTTTTGCAACAAAAATTAGCAAAGAAAAGAAAAGGAAACGAAAAAAAAAATGAGGAAAAGGCTTCAAAATTTCCAAAACATCAAAGGAAAGTACCTTTCTTTGCCAAAATACAAAAGGCAATCCCTTCAAGGCAAGGACAAGTCTTCAAGTTGAAAAAAAATGCACATCCTACTTACCCAAGGACAAGCATTAAATCTTACCAAAACTTTGAAGGAAATCACCCTCATTGCCAAAATTGAAGGAGGTTCCTACCTAAGGAAGGAAAAAAAATATTTCCCACAACCACAAGGAAAAAGAAAAATCCAAGTCTCAAATACACCAAATGTATTTTGTTAAAATTATGGAAAATCAATACGAATAATAAGTATGTGCCAATTTATCAATTTCCAAAATTTCTTTCAAGATCAAGCCTCTACGGCCCTTAAAGAAACAAAATTTCATTTCTTTCAAGATCAAGCCTCTACGGCCCTTGAAGAAAAATTTCATTTTCACTCAAGATCAAACCTCTACGGCCCTTGAAGACAATTTTCATTTCATTCAAGATCAAGCCTCTATGGCCCTTGAAGAAATGTTTCATCCAAGAAATATGCCTTAACGGCTGTTGACGAAATTCATCACTTCAATTCAAGTTCAAGTCTCGACGACCCTTGAGCTAGAACATTCACATTGTAGGACTTCAAAACACGTTTCCTACATGTGACAAGCACATGCCTACAACACGCCTTGAAGTGGGGGCATTTGTGGACATGTAAATTTCGTTGCATGCAAATGCTACATCACAAAGATCCACGTGGCATATGACTCATCACAAATGGACAAGTCATCAATGACATGTAGCAAAAATCAAGCAAAGGAAGTTCAAAACTTCCCCAAAATTTGGCAAATCAGCAAATGGCCCAAATTGTTCCTAAAACCGGAAAGAAAACTAAAACATCTTCATAAAACAAGCAAGAATTGAAGATCGCTCACAAAATAGGCAAGAAAGCCCTAGAATTCGGCCAAGGTAAAGGAAAATTGCTAAAATTAAGACACAAAACATGCCTAAGTTTTCCCATGGACAAATCAAGACATAAATCAAAGCCAAATCCATCCAAAGGCAAGATTTGAGAAGTCTATAACTACAAGGTCCTTAGACAAGCATAAAGGTGGACAATTTCTACATAAAAGGGCCGAAATTCTCACAAAAGGAGAACCTCTGCCAAATCTTTGAAGACTAATACGCTGCCAAAGTTCCCCTGGAAGAACGTACAACCAAAGCCGAAGCTTTCTTTTGACCAAAGCTGAAGCATTCCCTTGAAGAATCAATAAGCACTTGTGTTGATTCCTTCAAGACTTTGTTGCAAGCTTAAAACTTGTAATGATGTTTGATTCAAGATCAAGTCGCCAAGACCATTGAATCAACAAAATCCTACATCAACATCACCTTTCTCGCAGGTCATACATAAACCTAGAGATGAAGACTATCCACGCATTGTTTCAAGCTCAAAACTTGAAACAATCGCTTAATCGTTCGTTCGAGATCAAGTTATCGCGACCCTTGGATCAATAACCTATGCATCTACATCAAATTTGAAGACTGAATAAGAGGAAAATTGTAAACAGAGATTGTAACCCTACAAATTCATCAATATAAATATACTTTGTACACGTGTTCTCGTTTCATTTGTTACAAAATTTTCACGTTTACACTTATACAACCACACATTTTTGTTCAAGGTTAAACAAGTTAGCATGTATATACGAAGCTTTAACCACTACCGACATGCTACGTGGTCGATAAGCTTCACCTCTGCCAAGCACGGAATGATCATTTAGATCTACACTAATTCCTAAAGTGTTGTGTTACTTGTTACACAACCCACATAATTGGTTACATAAAAAGTAAGGAGTTCTCTCGGACCTTTGCTTATGAAATTCCATACAACTACGTACTTTTTGATACGAAAGGTTAGTGAATTTCATGACCTAAAAATCTTTAGTATGTTGTGATATAGGCCACGTAACTCAAAGGATTGAAGAAACCCAAAGTTAACAGCCAAGTGGTCATGTGGACTTGTCTGTTTCTGTAAGTAAAGCGTTCGGCTGCCGACCATATGGCTAACAACTTTGCAAAAATTCTACACCAACACATACGGTTGCATAGGCTACGTGGGCTTGTCTGCTTAAGCGAAGATGAAGAAAAACGAAGAAAGCAAGTTTATTAAATTGTTTAGCAAAATTGATAAACAAATAACAAAGGTCGAAGGAATCCAAGCAAATCAAAAAGCAACAAGGAAAACAAAGAAAATCCTAAAGGCTACCTAGAAGACTGCTTTTTAGTAGCTTGGACATCCCATAACTACTCGATCGCCATACGTTTAGCAGTCGCGACATTCTTAGCAGCGCAATCATCCAGTGCTTCACCCCTGGCTGCCCCAGCCTGGGCACCAACTTCTCCAACTACTTCTTCAATGGAAGCCTTAAAAGTAAAGGCAAGCAAATCTTTCAGAGAAATAGAGAAGGTCTCAAAGTCTTTCCTATCAAACTCAAAGTCAGAAGGCTTACCAAAGAAATGATCTACATAACCCAGCTTGTAGAAATTGGCTTGACTCTGAAAAAGCGAAGCCTCGAGCCCTATCTTATCACCTTTCAGCTGCTCGTTCTCCTCGAGCAAACCAATATGGACACACTGCAGCTCATCCACTTCTTTCTTCAGACTTTCATTGATCTTCAATGCACCTTAGAGTTCCAACACTTGAGATTCAAGCCTATCAACGATCTTCTTGAAGTGGATCACTTGATTATAAGCAGTAATCAACTTTTCATCATTTGCATAAATAGCGGAACGAAGCTCAGAAACTACATGATCAAGATCTTGAATCTGAGGTATGTAACATCCAATCTCATCCTCTGCACTTTCATACTTAACTTGGATCACGTCAAGCCTAGTCTTCAAGTCAACGATCTCTTGGCGAGCGATCTCAAGTTGCAGAGAAGTAGGGGTAGAAATGTTAGACCCATTCAAAGCGATGAACTTAGACTCCAACCTCTTGATCTTTTCAGCAGAAGAATAATTTTCAGTTGCCATGGTCTTTACCACCTCCTTGGCAGCCTTGGTATCCCCTTGGTCAATGAGCATAGACTCGCCTGCCAAAATTACTTTTTTTTGTATCATAGCAAGCAAAGCAGTCCTTCTATATTCGGTTATATACTTCATAAATGAACTTAGCCAAACAACCCCTCTAACGCCATCGACAAGCTTGGCACACATGTTCATGTCTTCAAACAGATTTGGTTTCAAGAGCGCATAAATCTCAATAGCCTTCCCAAAAACAGGCTTGGTGGATTTCTTACAACTGCCTACGCGAGCAGTCTTCTCTTTCTGAGTAGGCGAATCAGTTTTAGCATCAAGGGGAATGGGCTTTGGTGCCACTTTAGCAGCAGAGTCTACCTTATCACTCTTTATAGTGGCAAGCATCTCCAAAGGTGAACCAGACTTAGCTCCCGATGGACGTCTTGGCACAAATTTCAGCATTGGGGGCATGACGAAATCTCTACTCTGAGCAATGCTATCAGCAATCGTACTAGCCATCTTTGGCATGGTAGGCGTCATAAGCTCAAATCTAGCAACCCCATCTTTCTTCCTATTGGAAGAAGTCAAATCAATCACAAGTTTATCGGCAACAGTTAGACCCTCATAAGCAGCGGAGGAATCTTTCCACCTTCATTCACAGCAGGCTCCATAATAATGATTAGACAAGCTAATGCCTCCGCCTTAATCTGCATTATCTCCTCTCTCGGGGGCAGCCCATCTTTCTCCCATCGAAGATGACTAAGCAGCTAATGCCATTCACAGTACTCAGAAAGGATACCTAGAGCAACATGCACCTTCTTCATATCTAGAGAAGTCTTGGGAGTTGAGTCAAATTCCAAATCTACATAAGCAGAGGAGGACAACCAATAAATCAAAGAGCAGCTCAGCAAAAGTACAAAACAGTTTACTTACCAATGATGAAAATCATTGGAACACGCAGCTGAGGGGAAGAATTAGACTCTCACTCTCCACTTATCTCCAAAGTCTCATTGGCCCAATCATGATCTCCCTTGCTCGAATGATCGAAGAGCCTATGGCGGGATTGCAGCTGCACACTCCTTCATTGTGGCCTATGTCAAAGAATCACCAAAATTCATTGACGATCAAATCTAAGTCGAAGCATTGGCTTAGATTGTGGAATCCTACCACCACATGGACTGCATTTGGAGAACATTAAGCGGGGGCCACACTTCTTGGAAGAAACGCGCCATGGAAAAAGTATATCCTAACATGAAGTAGTAAGGGTAAAACTTGATGGCTCTTTGAGCCCCACTACATGGCTCACGGCTACTACCTTTCTTGACACACTTCACATGCACCTTAGATGGAATTGAATGCCTATATGCTTCAAGAAAATCTCTGAACGAGTCATTAGAGCTAATTTTGAAGTGAGTAGCCTTGAAGTAGCCTACCTTACTCAAAAACCCGTCTTGATGATACAACAGCGGTACACCATTATCACCCATGTGGCTTAAAGAAAACATGCTTGAGAAAATTCTACAAAGACACAAGGAAAATTCGTTAGACGTTAAAAAAGAAGAAGCAATCAGCGCATCAAGCCCCATGGACAAAAGACTAAGTCATGGCCCAAACCGCAGGAGCCAAGCAGCCGCACCAGGCCCCACGACCTTGTCCATTTTCCTCGGCTCAAAAGCCTCGACACCCGGTCCAAAAGGATAGGGGTTGGTGCCTTCGCGCCTCCCTTTCTTTCATCTTACTAGCATAGGCCCAAGCCCAGCGGTCCAAAATCCAGAACCTCTTAATATCGACCCAAGTAGAAAGGTTCTGGACCGAAGCCGAGCTCTAGCTCGCCTCCACGGCCCATGCCGTTGCACCTAAACCTCGGCTCGCACCAAGATGCCGTTGCACTAAGCAACCCTACAACAATAGCCATGCTGTGGCTCCTCAACCATTTTTTTTACACATTCTCGACCCCCGTCGAGCCAAATTTCAAGCCCCAAGGCTCCCAAAAATTAAGAAGACAAGGAAAAATAAAATTTTCTTACCTTGGTGAGGCATGAAGATGAAGAAAACAACAAAAGACGGTCCCTTGCACGAGCAAGTGTAGAATATTGCTAGGGGTGGGGGAACAAATATCCTCTAGCTTTCTTTCTCTTGTAGGGTAGAATAAGTTGCTCTCTGAAGTTGATTTAATCATCTACTTAAGGTAGACTTAAATAAACTTTAGAAGTAATTTATTTCCCTTTCCTAGAAGGATCTATTTTTCAATTAATGGGGGAATCTACATCAAAATAGGAAACAATATTATGTTTCCTAAAGCAAGGGAAAATCTTTACACTTGCTGCCCTTTCCTGCCAGCAGCCCAACATGTGTGGGGGCATTTGTGGAGCCAAAAATAATCAAGAAAATTATGGAGGTGACATGGGGACTTTTGGGTAAAAAGGACAAAATTACCCTTAAGGCACATCAGGATTCCCATGCGCATGCAACAGACAATAACGGCTCAATCAAGGAAGAGTCAAATGTGATCAAAATGATATTTATTAAAATCCTTCTCATCTCTCCTTCTCAAATCCCCACTCAAAAGGTAACTCCTAATTGACCTATTTAAATTAGGATTGATTGCCAAGTTAATTGCAAGATATTATTTCACATGATATCTTGCAATTAAACTCATAATTCTACCAATAATGGCCGGTCCCTATTTCTCCAAAGAGGGCTTGCCAGACCTCTATATATAGCCTCATTCTCCCACCAAAATGCAAATTCATTTGCTCCCCAAAAATTCCTAAACACTTTCTCTCTCAAATTCTAACTTTGGCATCAGAGATTTTTCGGCCAAAGCCTCCCATTCATCATGGGTGCGTGAGGTTCTTGGCCTTAATCTTAGGTGTTAGTATTTTGCAGGTGCATTTTCGTCAAATGAGAAGTAGGCGGAAATTTGCATCCACAATCTAGCTTTAGAGTTTTAGGTTATATTAGGAATATTGATTAAGATAGTTTTGATTTTCTTTCCTTTTTAAGAGAGATATAATAGGAGAAGGCACCTATTTATGACCCCTTAAAAAAAAAAAAAAAAAAAGAAGAAGAAGAAGAAAGAAAGAGCCAGCACCCGTAAAAATAGCATAATTTATATTTTTATTTGACCGTGTGAAAGGGGGTAGTGTCTAATTATGCTAGTGAAAAGCAATGAGCCACGTCCCCCATCCGCCCCGCCAGAATCATGCATTTACCACCTTTCTGAAATTCTGCTTGGAAGGTTTGTTGCCACAATACGTGCTTCGTGGCAAGCTTATGACTTTGTGATCTTGAGAAAAAAACGCTAAAAAAAAAAAAAAACTCACAATGGCTTTCAAATTTGTAATTTGTTCAGGCGAATCAAAATACATACAAAAATGCATCCGCAGGTTGAGAGAGTGCAAGACATTGCTTCAATATCCAAGGACGAAATCCCGGAGGAGTTCATTAGGTCAGATAATGAGCAACAAGGAATCACGACTGTTCAAGGGAAAACCTTGGAGTGCCCTACTATTGATTTTAGCATCCATGACGACGTAAAGATCCTCAACCAAATCATCGAGGCGAGCCGTGATGAATATATACATAAACCAAATGTAGTTCAACGCCCTAATTAATTTTGTAATGTATCATTGTACCTTACGACATCAAAGAATAATTAGCAAACACATACTATTGTCAACCCAATTTCATATCATGCAATTCTAACTACCAAATTCACAAGACATTCTAATTCAATTATTGCAGTCTGATATTTATCATCAATATTTCCCAGAACGATCTTTTGTTATTTTGTATATATACAATCGACAACCCATCATCTAGCCCAATGATCAAATTAAATCTTTGTATTGAAATTGGGAAGATTCATGTCTCAGTTTCATCATTAGATGTAGTGATCTTCATTCTCGAAGAGGGCTAGGGTTTACGTCAAACACAACATATTCTATTTCCAATATCTAGCCACTGCTTTATGAGAATTTTCATATTCTCTAATTATTGCATAAGTAGCTTCTGTCTTTAGATTGTTGGAGCAATATTAAAAAAATATAAAAATAATAGAAGAATTTCAATGATAATAATCATAAAGAAAATCACAACATCAATAGTATGCAAGATTAATATAAACATCTAGAGAGAAAGTAAGAAAGATTGACAAACTTGGAGATTGAGGCTTGCATAAATGCAATGTCCTAAAGACGGAATTTCGCCCATACTCTTATGCTTGTAGTTCGGTGGGCGTCCGTCTCCCAAGATTTAACATTCTATAATCCAGAGTTGAAGCACTTCAATCTTCGAACTCTAGCGAACTTTATATATTCCGTACTATCAAGACACGACTCAAAATTTGACAAACGAAGAACAAGAGAAACAAGCCCTATTTCTCTTGTTCTTCGTTTGTCAAAATTTGAGTCGTGTCTTGATAGTTCGAAATATATAAAGTTTGCTAGAGTTCGAAGACTGAAGTGCTTTAACTTCGGATTATAGATTGTTGAATCCTGGGAGACGGATGTCTACCGAATTACAAGCGCAAGAGTAGGTGTGAAATTCTGTCTTTAGGACATTGCATTTATGCAAGCCTCAATCACCAAGTTTGTCAGTCTTTCTTAATTTCTCTCTAGTTGTTTATATTAATCTTGCATACTATTGATGTTGTGATTTTCTTTATGATTATTATCATTGAAATTCTTTTATTATTTTCATATTTTCTAATATTGCTCCAACATTCTAAAGATAGAAAATTATTATTTGGAACAATCAGAAATATGAATGTATGAAATTTAATAGGGTAGAGATGTAGCGTTAACCCTATAGAGTGATTCTCATAAAATTGCGGTAATGATATTTACCTCTCGCTCATGTCTGGATAGACATGAAGCAGTGCATAGGGTTTGCTTGGCTGTAATTTCTTGATGTTATTTGTTTTGTGTTTGATATGAAGAATGAGAGAAACTGAGTGGGAAAACCCCATTTCTCAATAGTAAGAATTAACTCTAATTTTCTATCATCTAATACCAATGATTTCATGATTTTATATAGAACCAAAGTGCTACTTTTTAAAAAGATATAACTTTTCATCCATAAATATACATTATTTGTCAAGAGGCTGCACCTAAACATGATCTTTCTACGAAATAGAATTAACACTATTTTTTATTCAATTATTAAAATTATATTTTTTAATATTTTATATTATAATATATAATTTCCAACAAACGTATCACTGAACGTGAGGACAAGAAACTCAACTTATTGAGTAAGGAGACGATAGCGGTGGAAATGGAGACAAACGTCTCTTCCTTTTTATGGGAATTGTGAGAGAGGGCAATTGAACTATCTAGCGCAAAAGGACAAGTTGTAAAGAAACTCAACCTATTGTGTAGAGAGATGATAGAGGTGGAAATGGAGGCAACGTCACTTCCTTGTTATGGGAATTGTGAGAGACAAGTTGAAAAGAAACTCAATATATTGTGAAGAGAGATGAGAGCGGTGGAAATGGAGACAACGTCACTTCCTTTTTATGGGAATTGTGAGAGACAAGTTGTAAAGAAACTCAACTTATTGTGTAGAGAGATGATAGCGGTGCAAATGGAGACAACATCACTTCCTTTTTATGGGAATTGTGAGAGAGGGCGGTTGAACTATCTAGCGAAAAGGAATGAGCCACGTCCTCTTCATGAATGCATCTTAACTTCTTCTGCCACATATGTAAGTATATATATACAACACTTCACGTAAAGGGAGTGTGACCATAATATCAGATACACAAAAGTCTAAAGCCCTTCAAATAGATTGTTCGCTACCTTTCTTTTTCTGTTTCTTTTTGGAGTTTCAGAAAATGGGAGTGGAGTCTGTGAAAAGAGAACGCGAAAGCAATGAGGGTACAATCCCAGCTGAGTTCATTAGGTCGGAGAACGAGCAACCGGGAATCACAACCGTTCATGGGAAAGTCTTGGAAGTACCAACAATTGATTTCAGTGACCCTGATGAGGAAAAGCTCATCGTCCAAATTACTGAGGCCAGCTCCAACTGGGGCATGTACCAGATAGTGAACCACGACATTCCCAGCGAGGTCATAAGCAAATTGCAGGCTGTTGGGAAGGAGTTTTTTGAGCTTCCACAGGAGGAAAAGGAGGCTTATGCTAAGCCTCCGGACTCCGGCTCAATTGAAGGCTATGGGACAAAGCTCTTCAAGGAAATTTCTGAAGGCGGCATTACGAAGAAAGGGTGGGTGGACAATCTGTTCAATAAGATTTGGCCTCCATCTGTTATTAATTACCAGTTCTGGCCTAAGAACCCACCTTCTTACAGGTTAGTCACACTTTGTTTTGAGTGCCAATTACTATTATTTAGACATACAGAACTGCACATTCAGTGATCCACTCTTGCTGTCGTTCCAATTTTATCAAAATTGCATAGAACGACACTCTTTAAATGTGGTTTACATATATTTTATTCTTTTAGTTTGGGTTTTGTATATTTTTTCTGTGATAATTTTTTCATTTCGTGGTCGTTTTTTGATGTTCTTTTTTCCAACGTTATTAATTATTATTTTTTGACGAATTTTCCAAGGTTATTATTTATGAAAACTTATACATATAATTAAGAATAATATTGCAAGTGGCCCACTATTAAAGTGGTGAAAAATAGTGTTTGCTCATACATTAAGGTGCTTGTTCGACTTTTTAATTTTATATTTAATCTAACTAATATATCGTTTAACAAAAAAAATTAAGAGTAAAATATTGGTGTCAAATATGTAATATTAGTGCCACTTAGTAAATGAGAGGTCTTATAATTAGCACTTTAAATTCTTATTTGGCACTTTAAACTTTTTATAATTAAAAAAAAATATACTTGTGAGAAGTATATAATAAGATTTTTTTTCTTTTTATTTTTTTGTCAAAGTAGAATTAGATTTTTGAAATACTAATAACAATTCTAAAAAAGAATATATATATAAAATATAATTTATGATTCGTTTGGAAGTATTCATAAAATAACTTAAAACTCTTTCGGTGAAATAAATTTTGGATTATAAGTGTTTTTTGATAGATTTTGGATTATATGTGCTTTTTGATAGAATCATCAATGTTTTTATCAGGAAGTATATAAAATTATTTTTTGAGGATTTACTTGAATTTTTATTAAGGATTGATTTTAAAAAATATTTTCACAAAAAATACTTTAGTCATTTCAAAACATTTTTATACGAGCCCTTATTGCTAGATTTGAATTGTGATTATATATTAAGCAACAAGAAAATTTCAATTAATCAAGAGTCATTGTTCATTGAAATACACCGTGGTCGTTAAAAAAAAATGTATGTATTTACATTATTAATTAGTAAGATAAATTATATTTTATCCTTTTAAATTTGAGATTACAATCATATACAACATATTTAAAATATTTCTATTTCATACCAAAAGAATTATTTCATTTCAATTTCATACTTCTGTCATAATTTTTATTAAATTCTCAGTTATTTGCCCATTAGGATACCACGGGCCCCATAAAATTTGTCACATGGATAAAAGTTGAGAAAAAAAAAGAAGAAAATAGTATGGTAAAAATATTTTTTTAAACTTAAAAAAACGAAAAAAAACAAAATTTCATCTTCCCGAGCAAGTTTCTGCCGTTCATCCTCACCCTTGTTCCCCACTCCGTCTGTCCCCCTCCCTTCACCTTCACCACCAAAACCACAATTGAGAACCCAACTCAAGTCCAAAAACCCCAATTGAAAAGCTTGCCTCAAGTCGCCGAAATCACACAGCCTGCAAATCCAGAGCTCCTCCAAAACCTTGAAACCCACCCCAAACAAATCAAATTCCAAATTTCCAATGTAAATTAAGAAATTAAGGGAGTGTATTCAATTGAGATTTTGAGGGATTTTAATTCTTTTAATGAATTTAGAAGTATTCAATCATGATTTTAAGTATTTTCTGAAATTTAAGATGTATTCAATTAGAATATTAAGATAATTTATTAAAATCTTTAAAAATATAGGTGTATTCAATTAGGATTTTAAAGAAGTTTATAACTTCCAGGTGTATTCAATTAGAAATTGATTTTAAAGAATTTGAGAAAGATGCGGAAATAGAAGGAATTTGAAAGATTTCGTAGTATATTTTAAGCATCTCCAAATCTCATATCTCTCCTGAGATTTATAGAGAATTTAATTAAAATTTTATATGATACCTCTACAAATTAATTAAACTCAATAAAAATTCATGAATTTATAAATTTATAAAGTCTCTCAAATTTTGAATTGAATACACCCTTAAGAAAGATATATGGTGATTCTGATTTCTGAATTTCTGATTGATGAATTTACGGCGAAGTGAAGCTGGCGATTTCTAAACCGACGAGCGAGTCAACTCAGTGAGCAAAGCGAAGATGCGAGCAAGCCAACTCTGAACCAGTTGACCATCAAAGGCTACCTGCATGTCATGATTAGCAGTAGATCCATCAGTGGTGTCTTCAATTTTTATTTTCTTCCAAGTCCTGCCTGCCCACATCCCGCTCCAGATCCGTCGATCTCCATCCCAGAAGCCAAAAACTGAAAAAATTCCCAAAATTTTCCTGCACATTTTCTCTCAGTTTTCCTCTAACCAAACACATCATGTTATCTTTTCCCAAACAATATCTAGACCCTAATCTACCCATTTCACTTCAAATACTCTAATCCCAGCAAAACCAAGAAACCAAAAACTAAAAAAATCCAAAATTTCCAATTGAGGAAAACGCTGAGGTTGGGGGCGGGGTCCTGCATTTGCAGAAGTTTGGGTGGGAATGGCGGTGAAGTGAAAGATTTCGAGCTCTCTTTTTTTTTTTTTTTTAATCCTTTTCTACTTTTTAAGTTTTAATCATAAATATTTTTTTAATTAAATATTTTTATAGTTGTTTGACCATGTAGTATAAGTTTGGTAGTCACGTCAACACAAATGTGAAATTTATATTTACCATGTTATCACTTAACGGTTAACTTAACAGTTGTATGAAATTAAAATGAAATAATAGTATATGTATGATATTGAAAAGTTTTAAAGATGTTGTATATGAAATTAAAATGAAATAATAGTATATGTATGATATTGAAAAGTTTTAAAGATGTTGTATGAGGTTGCAATTCCATCCAAATCCGAGAGTGCAAAATATAATTTACCCTAAATGGTAAGTAAGGAAGTCAGAGGAAAAAATGGAAAGAGGTAGAAAGTAAATAACTAAAATGGAAATAAAAATTAACAATGCAAAAGAGTAAAATTTAGAGTTCAATTGTCTAATGGACCACAACATACCATCACTTTCGTTTTTATGATCACAAAACAAAACCATTTTCAAACTAGCACATACATTGACGTACTGATACTGATACGAGAGGAACGCCTGGCTTGCTTTGAGGCCTGACTTATCTACATGCCCAATTTTATTTTGTACATATATTTTTCAATTTTCAATCGTCGGATTAAATATAATAAAGAGAATTAAAAGACATAAATTAATAAAAAGCACGTACAAGATTAAATTGGTGAGTAAATAGTGCAACCCTTGAAAAAATTATTAGCAAAAATATGAAGCTGTTATTTGCTTTATTACTGCAAAAATATACATCAAAGCAGTTCTAGCGTGGTGGAGGCCCCCTAGGGCTATCCACTATGCTATTCACCTAGTGAACAATAACCGCCCTTAATAAATAGTAATTGTCTTTTACATCTTCACCCCTACACTTGAATAGCCCTGACAATAGGCAATAAAATAATAGTATTTTATTTATTTATAAAATAATACAAAATATTTTACTTTCTTCATTTTCCCGGAAAATATTTTACTTTCTTTCAATTCTCCACAAAAATCCCACTTCTGGGTTTTCTTTCCCATTCACTTAATTCCCCCACCAAGCTCAGAGCTCTCAGTCCTTCATCTCCAGTCAAACCCTCTCCTTCTTGCCGTCAAGATCCCTTTCCAAGCTCTATTCCCCCACCTCCTTGCCTTCCAAGCCCCTCTCCTTCTCCCCAACCGCCGCCGCCGCAACTCACCGGGTCAAATCAGTCTGCCTCGACCGACCCAGTCCCAAACCCTCTACGAGATTATGTCCGACGACCAGAACCAAGACTCCAGGCTCCTCTCGGACCAGAAAATCCATGAGAAAATCCTTGCATCTTCACCCTGACGTCAGCGTGCATCACCTCCACCTCGGGCTCTCAGGCTGGCAACTCCTACCGGGCCTTTCCCTCGGGGCCGCTCGGGCTCTATCGCCAGCACATGCTGGACCTCCCCACTCGGGCTCTCTAGCCCTGTTCCGCAGCCTATCCCTCGAGCACGAGCTCCAGCTGGAGCTACTCTCAAAAGTGGAGAGAAAAAGAGTTAAACTATGTTTTCTTCTTTGACACACATCATTTTGAGTTCAAACCATTTTTCGTCATATCCGTCTAAATAATGCAAAATATTGCTTATAATAATATATAAATAAAGCTGAGCACTACCAAATCCCATTTTATATACATGAATACTTAAAATCTTGTTTCAACGAAGAAAATACAAACTCACTCTAGGCTGGACTAACTTTACACTACAATTGGAAGTTTCTCCTTTCTTCTTCTATTTGTGTAGTTAAGTGTTTCTCAATAACATTATTAGTAGTTAGAAGGATTGAGTTAATTATGTAGAAAAAAGGAAAAGTATTTTAAAAAAGTGTTTCTCAATAACATTAATAATTAACTATTTTAAATTTGATGGGGTGCAGGGAAGCTAATAAGGAGTATGCTAAGCATATGCACAAGGTGGTGGAAAAACTGTTTAGGCTGCTGGTGGTGATAACTTGGAGTACCTTCTCAAAATTAACTACTACCCACCATGTCCTCGCCCTGATCTTGCCCTTGGAGTGGTGGCTCACACCGACATGTCCACCGTCACCATTCTCGTCCCCAACGATGTTCAGGGCCTCCAGGCTTGCAAAGATGGCCGGTGGTATGACGTTAAGTACATCCCTAATGCCCTTGTCAATTGTCATCCACATTGGTGATCAGATGGAGGTACCTATTTATAAACTACTTACGGTAACCCACCTAAATCATAATATGCATGTTGCTCCTTAATATTAAATAAAAAATAATTAACACTTTCAGCCCGTCATTTAATACTACACTTTAGGATTATTCATTCACTTATAAGTAAAAGATCTTAAATTTAAATGTCATAAATGACGAGTTTAATACTGATTTATTCCTCCACTATTAGTGTATAAATATATCATTGTATAAAAGATACACCTTCAATCCATAATCTAAAGAAGTTTTAGGCTTCTAATTTTAAAACCCAAATAAAGTTCATATGCAGAAAAGTGAAAGATAAAATATTTAGAGTTACGCAACACCTTTTATAAATACTAGTTAGAAGACCATCATGTATTACAGTGCTCCTACATTATTGTAGTTAATGGTCCCAAAATTTGAGAAATTTTTTAGTATGCTCAAAATATGATTCGATACATCAAGTATTATAATATAAATGGTTAAATTTTTTTTTTTCAAGTATCAAAGTACTTTGTATTATGATATTTTATATATTGAGCCTTGTTTTCGGCACAATGAAACTCACCATCAGAGCAACTCCACCCATGGAGCCCTCCCCCTGGCAATCCATTATTCAATCCACCCTATTGAACAGTAATTGCCTTAAATGAATATTAATTACCATTAATGAACAGTAATTGCCATTTACATCTCCACCCTTGGAACCCTCCCCCCTGACAATAAGCAATAAAAATAATAGTTTTTTATGTTTGTTTAAATAATAAAAAATTACAAAAGCTATCTCTCTCTCTCTCTCTCTCTCTGACACAAAAAAAATAAAAATTTACAAAACCCTCGGCCCGTCGACTCCCCACCCCTCCTTCGCTCGACCTCCCACCCTCACTCGGGCCCTTCCCCGCTGGATTTGCTCCCACCGGCCCGAGGGCCCTTTCTCCTCGCCTGACGCCCGAGCAACCAGCAAGGCTGGAGTTGCTCTCAACCCTCCTTTTCTAATCACTAAGTTAATTAATTGTGCAGATAATGAGCAATGGAAAGTACAAGGGTGTCCTACACAGGACAGGACCACTGTGAACAAGGATAAGACAAGAATCTCATGGCCTGTGTTCTTGGAGCCGCCAGCAGACCACGTTGTAGGTCCTCATCCACAGCTTGTGAACCCCGTTAATCCACCAAAGTACAAGACCAAGAAGTACGGCGACTATGTTTACTGTAAGATTAACAAGCTTCCCCAATAAATAAACAATAAGCACCAAAATAAATAAAATTAAGAAGTGGGTGGTTTTGTTTATTTTTCTTTTCCTTTTTTGTTTGTTGGTGTTGTGAGTGGTGTGTACCTTATTAATATGAAATAATTGTTTGAATGTGTGTTGCGGGTTCAAACAATTTCTTGACCTTTTATGGCATGTTTACTAAACGGGAATGGAATGGAAAGAAACGGAATCGTATTCCGGAAGCATTCTGGTGTTTATTAACATGTAGGGAATGAAAAAGTAAGTGGGACCCACTTAAAATCCGGAATCGAATTCCTTAATCTTCCAGAATTCAATTACCTACATGGAGGTGGTAATTGAATTCCCGAAGGAAGCCTCCTTCTGGAATCAAACGTTTGTACCCAAAATACCCTTGTACTTTCCACCAGTAGCGCACCCTCTCCTTTGTTTCTCCTCCGCCGACTCCTTACACCTTGACCACCACCACGACACTGAACTTACATATACCAACAAGAACGCCAAAATTGATTCGACTCAACCGCCGAGTCGACCATTCAATCTCGTCCATTAGCCACCACAGTGGGTTTTTGCTTTCTGTTTGTCCACAGCCATTCTCCATTGACCCATCTTGACCCACACACCGACAACCCATTGTAGCACTTCCCAGCACAACCCACCTTATATATGACAATAAGATCTGGTAACAATTCTATCTCGTATTTTATGTATGATTTGGTGAAGACAAAGGTCAAATTTGGTGGAATAGGGATTGGGCGTCAGGACTGCAGGGTGAATTAGGAAGTACAATGCGAGTTGGTATTGGCGGATGAGGTGCTTCGGTGGAAGAGCTGGTGAGATGCAGACGAAACAGAGGGTTGGTATCGATAGAAGGAGTTTGTGTGTGGTGGCGACGGCTGCATAACGAGGGCTGGTATCGGCACAGAGAGAAACTGATGGCCCTTTTGTTCTGGTTGGCCCTATTTTGGAGTGTTTCAATCCAATATATATATATATATATTAGTTGGCACAAGGATATTTTAGTAATCACATGAATTTTCATTCCGATAATGTGCATTAGTAAACAGTTTATATCATTCATATTCCGATTCCATAAAGTTTTAGTAAACAGCTTTGATAAAAATCTAATTCTGATTCCACCTCATTCCAATTCCTCTTCAATTCAATTCCCTTCCTTTTGATTACGGATTAGTAAACGCGCCCTTACTGTTAATCAATGTAAGATTTTGCTTGTGCTAAAAAAAAAATTTCGAATCAAAAGGTGATGAGCAAAATCATACTTAGTTGTATTTGATTGTGGAAGATGAGATTCGGTTTCAACATTCTTATTCCTCTAATTCACAATATGTTTTGGATTCAGATCTCGTTTGGTGTCTAGAATTAGATTAGACTGAATAACCACTATATTGACTGAATGTTGATCGAACAATGAAAAATTTGTATCCAACTTAAAACTAGAAGACGGATTAATTCATTCAGGAAACTTATCCATTCTAATTTCCTCTCAAATGGTTAGATTAGAAGGATAAGTTCCCTTCATATCTAATCCCGTTTTAATGTACTCTAAATGAAAAATCATTTACCTCTACTTCTAGTATTCCTAGAATTTTATGAATTGTCCAATCTATTACAATTCTAGACACCAAACAATACCTAAGAAATAAAGAATATAAAAAAAAATTTAAACTTAGAACTTCGAATACAAAAATATATATTTTAATCAATTAAATTACAAGTTGTTTGTAAAAGTAGGGGCGTTTGTTGTACTGGACTGCTTCGGACTGGACTAGCTTCAAGGATTAAGCTGGACTGGCTTAGACTAGACTAAGATGGACTAACTTAGTGAAACGTTTGATGTAGTGTCGGACTAAGAAGCAAGATAATTAACAAAACTAAAAAATTATATTATTTTAAAGCATATCTAGAATATTTTATATTAATTATTCCTCTTTTTTTTTTCTTCTAGAAACCCTTTTCCTAGAATGCTCTATCTTCTCTGCCTCACCACTCCCCCTTTTGTCTCCATCTGTCTCAATCCTCTCTGCCTCTTGATTGTTTCCTTCAGCCATCTATTGCTTTCATGGAATCCAGTTTGCAAAAAAATCAACCAACGCAACACCTTTCAAAATCCCATTTCCTTTCATGCAATTCCCCAGTTCTTACTAATTGCCATTCCATTTTCTTTTGTTTTCTCTTTCAATTTTCTCGCCAACCAAACACCTTTCAAAACCCCCAATTTCAAATAATTGCTCACCTTGTTTGGCGTACCAGATTCAGATTATGGTCCGCTGAAAACAAGAGTCGAAAATTGAATTCCCGCGACGGAACACGACTGGTGGGGGAAGAATCAACCGAAGCAGGGTGGTTGGTAAGTGAAAATTAAGGGCGTTTCTGGGAGAGAGCGATGTATGTATGTGTGCGATCTGAGATACCAAAAGACCCAGATGGTGGAAGACCCCAAATCACCGAACCCAGATGAAAAAAAATCCTTATTTTCGAGGATTGAGATCTTGTAAGTTGGAACGATGCACAAGGTTTGGATGAGGAAGAAGATGAAAATGGATGTGGGAGCGAAGAAGAAGAAGCAGGGGCGAAGCAAAAGAGGCTAAGCGGAGATGGTCTTAGCGAGTCCCATGGTTTGTGGAGGGTCTCGCTAAGAACTTCTAGCGAGGCCTCTAATCCACGCAAGTCCCCTTTAGTCTCATTTAACTTAGTCCCAATACAAATTAAACATGGGACTGTAGTCCAATCTAGTCCAGTCTCAGTTAATGAGGCCAAACAAACGCTCCCTTATAGTTTAGAATGCGTAATCTATTAAAAAAAGTTATACTTACACAAGAAAAGAAAGAAAATGAGGAGATTAGTTGATTGTACAAGACAATATTGTAGTCATATCCCAGAACCACTTTTGGATGAGGTAATCACGTGGTGGTTGGTTGGGGGAAAAGACTAAATATTTCGACAACCAAACTACATTTTAAGGAAATGGTGTAATTATAGTTGACGAGTGGGGCTTTTTTTTTTTTTTTTTTTTTTTGATACAGACATTTGAATATTATTAAAAGAGTATAACTTTTTTTTACTATTTAATATTACAGTCTAGTTATATTTTTATATATTTATCATTGAGGATTTCAATCTTGTAAATGAATAGTTCAAATTAAATAATTATGGTTGTATTTCTTTTTACTTGTCAAAGAGGTCATATGTTTAAATCTCGTAAATGAATATTTTAAGGGTGACTTTGGATGAGGTCTCTATTTATTAATGTTCTTTGATTGAAACATTGTTAGTTTTAGATTTTTTATTGAAGTCCCTGAAAGTAATGCAATAATGCATTTCTATGGAGGTTATTATAATTTTTAAATTAAAATTTGATATTTGTAGTTATTTATATTAATGAGATTTTAAATAAAATCCATAATTTGTTGAAAATATTAAAAGAAATTATACTTAAATAAAACCCATTATTTGTCACTACTTATATTAATGACATTTTGCATACAAAAATTGTTAATTTTTATACGATGCATTTTACATACAAAAAATTGGTACATTTTATACAAAAAAAGGTGATACGTTTTATATAATGGGTACATTTCATATAAAAAAAAAACAATGGGTACATTTTACACAAAGAGATGGTACTTACAAAAAAAAAAAGGGTACATTTTACATATAACAAAGTGGTACCTTTTTAAAGAAAAATGAGTACATTATTAATAAATTATGGGTACAAATAAAAGGTCAAAAAAAAAAATGAGTACAAATAAAAGTTTGAAAAATAAGGACATGAAAAGAAATTAATATATGGGTATAAACTAAAAATTGAATAGAAAATTGGAACAATTTAAAAAAAAAAAAGGTTGCAAATTAAAATGGGTACAAACTAAAAATAAAAATATATTATACAAAATTTAGCCATAAATATAAATATATCAAATGTAACGTTTCAAACACTAAATGAATAATTTAGAAATAAAATTTAATTATCTTGATATGTAAAATATTTTATTATTGAAATAATTAATGATGTTTATTAAAACCAAGGGACATTGATTAAAATTTGAAAAGGAATAAGGTTTCAATCAATGGAGTTGAAAAAAGAGGGATGTGAATCTAATTTCTCCATATTTTAAACTAATTATTACCATTGATTTATTGTATGACTTAACTTTATCTTCATCCTCCTTGTTGAAAATATATCATTGTAATTTTTTCTTTGAAAAAAGTCATGTTTCTTTATTTACAAATCACAATTTGAATATAATATGGCAGCAAGTGCAATTAGTATCATAATTTATCTTTGCTTATAATGGATGAATTCTTATCTCAATTCTGTTGAAAGAATACAAAAAAATTATGAAGCTATCGAGTGAAATGTAAAATATAGTAGAGTACAATAAGAACTCGGCCGGTGTTCAAGCTAGCATTGGTCACAGCCTGGTTTGGAGATACTTCTGCGAGAGACATGAAACTGGGTGCATACCCCATCTATCTGTCTCATCGCCTAAGGGCAGAGATGGATACATGAAAAAGATTTCGTGTAAGTATCTCCTTCAAGATTCTGTACACTCAAGAAGCACAAGGGTGTCCTGTGCTTCGGTTAGATTGAAGCCAGCATGGTACTACTTGTATCCCTGAGCGTGGTACTACTCGTATCCCTTTGTCCAAATAGGTACACAATATATCAGGATCCCCAAACCAAACGAGGTGCATATCATAGCCATGGCGTAAGCGTAAGCTCTCCAAGGGTATTTGCTTTCTCTCATCGCATTAAACTCAACAATAAAGGTAGAAACAATACTCAGGAACCCAGAAATCCGAATTGTATGCCTGTTGCAACAATGTCGCAAGTCTTAGTTTTCACCAGCGCAAACAGTAAAGTTCTGCACGTTAAATTTCATTAGATTTTCTATTAAAAAACTGTGAGCATGGATCAAAACAATGCAGGACAAAGGTAACATACAAAATATTGCGTTAGAAATGATTACACTTCAAGACGCTTTTAAAACCTCGACAAGAAAAAAAAAACCCAAACTAACAAGCTTGGCAGTTTATAATGTGACAAATATATATGTAATATAAGCTTCCCGAACACGAGACCATAACACACGAAAAGTAATGGTGAGGATCAAGCCATCGAGTGGATATCGACAGAGATCATATCACAAGAGCTTACCAATCTCTTCACAGTAGACGGGGCAGCCATGACACAAGCTGCAGAAATATTGGCAATTAGAGTACCAAATGGAACCCATTTTAAGCATCCCGCCGTCACTAATCCACGTCCATTAAGCTGGGCTAAGAACCACCGGATCCACACACCAAAAGGTCCAACTATGTAACCCAACCACAGTTGCGCCTTGCTGCTGTCTCTGTTAAATTCCTCTCTCAACAATATTCCACCACACCCCATAGAGAACCAGTTGAATATCAGAGTACGCAACGAATAAAATTACAAAATAATAAGAGTATTATTAAACATACTGAGAATGTTGAAACGGCTACAAAACCCTAGGAGACTACATTGTGAATAACTTATTCTCAAACTAAATTACAATCAATATTTATAGAGAACTAAACCTAAAAAACCCTAACTCGGATGGGCTAGGCCCAAATCCTAAACTAACAAGAAAACCCCAAATACTAAAATAAACCTAAATACTAATATTTTCCAACACCCCCGTCAAACTCATGGCGGTACACGACATGAGTTTGCCACCAAGCAGATGTTGATACAAGCCTCCAAATTCCAATGCCGATACCGATGCCAACTTCCGAACAAACAAACAAAAAATCCAACCAAATTTTTTTTTCCCTTTGCCCACATGGGACTCAAACAAGCAACCAATTTTTTCTTGTTTCCTCCTTTTTTTTTTTAACTCCCCTTTTTTTCCTTCTTTTTTCATTCCATTCTACCTTTTCCTCTTTTTTCCTTTGCTGCAATACAGACTTGCGGATACTCCTGCAGGCTGCAGCGTTCAAAGGTGCAGAAGCAGAGTCACTGGACAAAAAACGAACAAACAATTTTTTTCTTCTTGCAAACAATCAATACCAACTAACAATTTGAACACGAACGACAACAGAAACAAGCAAACAGACAACAACCCGAAGCAGATTAAATCTCGAAGGATCAAACCTGCTCTGATACCAAGTTGAATATCAGAGTGCGCAACGAACAAAATTACAAAATAATAAGAGTATTATTAAACATACTGAGAATGCCGAAACGGCTACAAAACCCTAGGAGACTACATTGTGAATAACTTATTCTCAAACTAAATTACAATCAATATTTATAGAGAACTAAACCTAAAAAACCCTAACTCGGATGGCCTAGGCCCAAATCCTAAACTAACAAGAAAAACCCAAATACTAAAATAAACCTAAATACTAATATTTTCCAACAGAACCTAGCATCAGCAACAACACTATGAAAGCTACCAAGTGACGCTTGTAGCTGTCAACCCTCCAGCTTTTTCTAGAGCTAGTGATACCACATACTGAGTTCTTCTCAAGAAGCTGCCTAAAACCCTTTGTTTTCTCTACCCCGAAAATGATGGAGTAGGCCGCAAGAAACAAGCCTGATATAATCCGTCGCATAAAAGAGAAGCTCAGATTAGTTCAGCAATGAATTCAGAGTAACTCTAGAAATGATCTTGGAACAATTGCATTCATTGTCTTTGTAAGGTAGTAGATCAACCGGTGAATCTTCTGACGCTACACACTCTGATCCAATTCTGTGTATGGGGAATGGATCCTAATCTAGACAACTTTCCAAATCGCCAATAAGTTCTTCCCAATACAGCGATTCAGTGTCCTTTATTTCTCAAGATGGATTTTCTAAGATTTGCTAATGGCGATGATCCCTTGAGCTGGATTTATAAAAAAGATCACTATTTTGACTTCTTCAACATAGAAGACTCCAAGAAAGTAAAAATGACATCCTTTCACTTCGAAAGAAAGCCATTGTAGTGGTTCCACTGGGCTAATTGCATTGCAAAGTACCCCAAATTAGATGATTTCACCAAAGCTTTATGTCAAGAATTCGGACCTTTCAAGTTCGAAGACTCAACAGAAAGTTTGGTGAAACTAAGACAAACAAGTCTCTTGAGAGAGTGCATTTTGGAATTCAGAAGGCTAGCTAACAGAACCAGAGACATAAGCCCTTCTCTCTCGAAATCTTGTTTCATTGGAGGTTTAAAGTCAGAATTAAGGCATGATGTTAAGATCTTGAAGCCAAAGGATGTCTTGGAAGCCACAATCTATGCCCAGCAACTTGATGCCAAACTCTCAGATCTAAAGGTTAAAACTTTATCTCGATCTTATGGTGCTACTTTTATGCAAACACTTTTCTACAATGTTAGTAATACACATGCTGGAGATGTTAAGAACAAACCTGATAATGTGCGTAGACTAACTCCTGAAGGGGTTGAATTTTGTCCAAAAAATGGTCTTTGTTTTCATTGTAAAGAGAAATATAATAGAGGCCATTCTTGTGAGAAAAAACAATTGTTGCTTATTGATATTCAAGAACCTGAGGAAACTGCACAAATAGAAGAAGAGAATTTAGATCTTGAGATAACTGCTTGTGCATTGTTTGGTATTCCTCAACCTAAGTTAATAAAAACTATGAAAGTTTGTGGTATGATCAAGAATTGTTCAATAGTTATATGATCAAGAATTGTTCACTGGTTATACTCATTGATTCAAGGAGCTCTCACAATTTCATTGACCTATCATTGTATACAGTGGCGAAGCCACGTGAGGGCGAGGAGTGGCGTCCGCCACTCCCCTCGCCGGAAAACACAACCCCAGCGCAGGTTCAGCCCCTCCCCTCCCGGAAAACCCAACCCCTCCATGGCTGTTCTACCTCCGCCACTGTGGTGCACCATGGACCTGTCCTCGGTTCGAATTCTTGCTTGGGAGGGTCCTAGGGTGTGCGTGTGTATAAGATTGTGGGTATGGATGTTGCTCACGGGTAGAGAGGGAGAGGGTGAGGGCGACTTGAGGGAGAGAGAGCTCGGGGAGCTTCGAAGAAGAGCAGAAGAGGGAGTGAGGGGAGAAAGGAAGAGAGATGAGAGATGGAGTATGGGAGAAAGGGACAGATATCAGGGGGTGGGCCTTGGGCTCACCAATTAAGACCCCAAAACTATTTTTAATTAGGAGTGTGGTGTGACATCACATGTAGGCTTGTTTATATTAATACATTACAAACGATAACAGTTGTAACTTGTTTATATTAATACATTACAAACGACACTTAAATTTTTTACTATATAAAATGATTTTGTTGTCTACATATTTTTTGGAATTTTGTACGCTTTTAAATTTCTCCCCTCCCCTTGAAAATTTCTGGCTTCGCCACTGATTGTATAAGAGAATTAGAGGGCAGTTGGATACCACTCATTCATTTAATGTCAAGATAGCTAATGGTGGGAAAGTAACAACTATGGGCACTTTAGGGGCAATGCCACTCAAGATCCAAGACTACCAATGCATCACAAATTTATATGCTATGTCATTGGGTGGTTGTGATATAGTAGGAGTACAATGGCTGGGGACACTTGGTCCCATGTTATGGGATTTTGACAAGCTTTACATGACATTCCAACAAGCCAACAAAACTCACTGTATTTCCAGTCTAGAAGCTTATGGGGATCAAGTTCAAGATGTAACTGCATTCCAAATGGAGAGGTTATTGTTGCAGGAACCATCAGGATGGGCAATTTTGTTTCAGTTGGAACCTGAGGTATTTGAGTAGCAAGTGGACTCACTCTCTTTGGAACAACAATAGCTTCTACAACAATATGAAGTGATATTCCTTAATCCTAGTGCATTACCTCCTCACAGGTCACGTGACCACATAATCCCTCTAATTGAAGGCAGTAGACCATTGTGTATAAGGCCTTACAGGTATGGTCCTCTACAAAAGACAGAAATTGAAAAATGTGTTCAAGAATTGTTGACTACTAGTTTTATCAAAGTAAGTAATAGTCTTTATTCTTCTCTAGTCATTTTGGTTAAGAAAAAAGAAGGGACTTGGAGAATGTGCATGGATTATAGACATCACAATGGTATCACTATTAAAGATAAATTTCCAATTCCATTGATTGATGAGCTCTTAGATGAACTTTTTGGAGCTGAATTTTTCTCTAAGTTGGATCTCAGATCAGGCTACCATCATATACGGATGCATCATGATGACATTGAAAAAATTGCTTTTCGAACTCATGATGGTCACTACGAGTTTTTAGTCATGCCATTTGGGTTGACTAATGCACCTGCAACTTTTCAGTGCTTAATGAATGAGGTCTTCATGCCATACCTTCAAAAGTTTGGTTTAGTGTTTTTTGATGATATTTTGGTATATAGCAAAACTTGGGAGCTACGCTTGGAACACCTTCAAACATTTTTTTGAGTTTCTGCAACCTCATACTTTCTATGTTAAACAATCTAAATATGCATCTAGAGTGGAATATTTGGGGCATATGGTATCAAAAGAAGGAGTTGCTGCTGACCCTTCCAAATTAGATGTCATAGCCAAGTGGTCTATTCCTACTACTGTGAAAGCCTTAAGAGGATTCCATGGTTTGACAGGCTATTATAGGAAATTCATTCCTGATTTTGGAAAGATTATCAGTCATTTGACAGTTCTTACAAAAAATTATAATTTCAAATGGAGTGAAGCTGCCACAGTAGCATTCACTACACTCAAACCAGCCATGATGTCACCTCAGGTATTGACCATACCAAACTTCAATCAACCTTTTATAATTGAAAGTGATGCATCTGGTTATGGCATTGGAGATGTTTTACAACAAAATGGTAGGCCTATTGCATTTACCAGTAAAGCATTGAGTGTGAAAAATCAATCCTTATCTACTTATGAGAGGGAAATGATGACTATACTGCATGTTAAGAAATGGCAATCTTACCTTGTGGGTAGACATTTCATCATTACGACATCCCACCATAGCTTGAAGTTTTTTTGGCAAAATAAGGCCAACACTCATTTTCAACAAAAGTAGGTGTCTAAACTATTGGGTTTTGCTTATGAAATCCAATATAAACAAAGGTGTGATACTCAGGTGGCTGATGCCTTGTCCAGAAGTCCTCTAGATGCACCTCGGGATCAATCAAGTCCTACAATAGATCAAATGGAACTCTTGGCTATTTCTTATCCTTATCTTATTTGGATGGATGATTTAAGAAGACACATTGAACAAGACCCTTGAGTTTTGGCAAAGATTCATGAAGTAAAGAATGTCACAGATTCATCTCCATTGACTATTTTGAAATACAAGATTGACAATGGTTTTCTCAAATACAAAGCTCGAATTGTCTTAATCCCTAACTATTGTTGGAGACGACATGTGTCTGAAGAACATCATAGCAGCCTTTCTACAAGTCATCCTTAATTCTTGAAGACATATGAGATTTTCAAGTCTTTTTATTGGAATGGAATGAAAAAAGATATCAGGGACATGGTAGCAAATTGTCAAGTCTGTTAGCATCAAACATATGAAATTGTAGCTCATATGGGTTTAATTTAGCCACTACCAATTCCTTCCAGAATATGGTCTGGCATCTCAATGGACTTTATAGTGGGATTGCCTCCTTGTAAAGGTAAAACAGTTATTTGGGTGATTGTTGATAGACTATCAAAGTATAGTCATTTTCTAGCTTTATCTCACCCATTCATTACAGCATCAGTAGCTAATCTCTTTGTGGAACATATTTTCAAGTTACATGGGATGCCTAATTCTATAATCTATGATAGGGATCCATTATTCATGAGTGCATTTTGGAAAGCATTTTTTGCACTACAGGGATCTTCATTATGCCATAACTCAAGGTACCACCCTCAAACAGATGGCCAAACAGAAGTTGTTAATCGATGTTTAGAGACTTACTTAAGATGTTTTTATAGTCTCCAACCTAAGAAATGGTCTCTATGGTTACCATGGGCTGAATGGAGCTATAATATAGCTCATCATTCTGCGATAAAGTTGTCTCCGTATGAAATGGTGTATGGTCAACCTCCTCCACACCTCCCAGTTTATGAAGCTGGAACAACTAAGTTGGAAATGGTGGACATGAGTTTATTGGAAAGAAATACGATGATGTCCTTGTTAAAAATAAATTTGACAGCTGCTCAAAATCGAATGACAGTGCATGCAAATAAACATAGGCCTGAAAGAGTTTTTTAGGTGGGTGAATGGGTATACTTGAGGTTGGTTCCGTATCAACATGGCCTAATCGAATAAATAGTCCCCGTGGTCATAAGGTATTCATAAGGTAACCCCTGTGGTAAAAAAATTCGAATTTAAACCCCTGTGGTCTAAGTCTGTTAGGATTTATACCCAAAATTAAAACTTCCGTTATCCCTCCATTGGTAATAGTCTCATAAGAGGATAAGATGGTCATTTCATAATTAGTAGCATGCCAATAGCTTAGCTACAGAACCCCCTCAAGATCAAACCCGTTCCCAATTCTAAAGCACGAACATACCCAGAGGTTTGGTTTATGTTTGAAAAGCCACATCAATGGCTAAGTGAAAAATTGAGGGAGACATCGCACCAACGTACCCATGTATTGCTACAATCTTGATAACTTTAGGTGATTGTTCTATTTTGAAAATCGTTTGTTCGTAATCGTCCACCATGTGCGGTTTTATGCTTGAAGGTCTCCTCCTTATTATGCTTCAAAGGCTGGAGTTGATGGTTTTTTGTTGGATGAATCATGGGTTCTATTTTCTTTTTTCCAGTCGGTCTCCTTCTTAGTGGTATATATAGGGGTTTATGTGTAGGGTTTTGAAAGGGAAGAAGGCAACAAAAAGGAAACAAACAAAGCAAACTAGAAGGCAAAAAGCCAATTAGTTGTTTAATAGCAATAGAACAAATCTTATTGCTTTTTTGGATTCCACATTCCATCGCTTGTCGGTTACCTTTGAAATTTGCATTTGTTTAATTAAAGTATGCAACTTTATTGTCATATAGTGCACTGCCATTTGTTTGATAAAGTATGCAATTTTATTTTAATTATAGGTACTAATAGGTTAACTCTGAAGTTTATATGTGGAGGGCAATTGATGATATTGCCCAAGCATACATATTTCGGTGGTAGACAGTGTACTTTGACAATGTGGATCCCGATTTGTTGTCAACGATTGAACTAAAGTACATGATGGAAGAGGTTGGATATACAAATGTGAAGAAATACCATTATACTAAACTCGGAGAAAAGCCCGAACATGGTTTGCATCCACTAGTTTCTAACAGTGACATAACGGACATGGTGAAGCTTATACCTAGATCAAGGGAGATGACTATTTATGTAGAGCATGATGTTGATACACCACATATAGCTACAGAACCCCCTCAAGATCAAACATCAAATTATTCCAATGTATTTGATGAGATACCAGATGATGTGTTCTCTCAAGTACCAGTAGAATTATTCTCTCAAGCAACTTATTCACACCCTGATGAAGTGAACAATAAGGAGCGGGTTGGTGTGAATGATAATGTAATTGCTAGTGAGGAAGGTCATGGTCCATATGAAACTTTTGTACAAGAGAATGGGTAGTGCACTAATGGTTTTCATTACGAGCATGGAACAGATAGTGATGATTTTGATTACGAGCTCTATGACAGTGAGAATGATGCTGTTATAGAAGATGATAATTTGCTATTTGATAAATATGTGGACTTGCCATTATCAGGAACTATTACGAGGGATCGTGTAGACGAAACAATTCTACTTGAAAACGTAGCTACTGAGAATCTCCCAATAGAAAAAGAGCTGCCAACTGAGGAATTACATAGCCCTGTAAATTCAAATGATGAAGAACAATCTAGTGAGAGGGATCCTGAGTTTAATGCAAGCACAGATATGGAAAACCCTAGTTTGAAGATTAGAATAAGGTTTGCAAACCGTGAAATTTAAAAAAAAAAAAAAAAACAGTGAAGCGATACTTAATTCTTGGTGGTTACGACAATGGTTTAAAAAAGAATGACCGAAGAAGAGTTACAGCTTTGTGTGCAAAACCTTGCCCTTGGAGATTGCATGCTAGTCAGATGCAAAATGACACCACTTGGCAAATCAAAGTACGTGTTGACGAGCATACATGTAGTCAGGTATGGAGAAATAAACATTTCACTTTCAAACTCATGGCTGAAAAATACATTCATAGGTTTAGAGGTGATCCACGAACAGATGCAAAAATTTGCAAACCATAATTAAGAGGGAGATGGAATTGGAGATATCCTTAGATCAGTGTTTCAGGGCAAGACACAAAGCCTAAGAAATGATATGGGGGTCAATTGCAGAGCAATATGGTAAGGTTTGGGAATATTGTGAAGAAGTTATACAAACCAATGTTGGAAGTACTATGAAAGTGCATGCAAATCCTCCATTCTTTCAGAGACTTTATGTTTGCCTTGATGCTTGCAAAATGGGATTTAAAGCTGGGTGCAGGCCAGTGATTACTTGGAAAATGCACGATCAAATAACTATAATATGTGCATGTGTGTGAAGTAGTTAAGTTGGTTAGGATCCTATGTGTTGAGATTGTGACAAGTGTCAACATCTTGAGAGTCTTGTATTAGCTTAGTAGTTAAGCAATGTAACTAGATATATACATAGTGTATAAGTGTAATCTGTATTCATTCAATTCAAAACACAAAAAATATACTTTCTCTCTCTACAACTATACTTTCTTCCTCTCCAAGATTGATCATTCCAATTATCTTACTTGGATAATTCTAGGCCTGATATCTCATTCTCAATTCATCAAGTTTGTCAGTTCATGCACTGTCCTATGGATTCTCATTATGTTGATGTGAAGAGAATTCTCAGGTATTTAAAAGGTACTAATGAGCTTGGAATTCAGTTTAGCAAAAGAGACTTGAATCTTCATGCATTTAGTGATACTGACTAGGCTGGAGATCCTAATGACAAAAGGTCTACCATAGGTTTAGTTGTGTTTCTAGGGCCAAATCCTATTTCTTGGTCCTTTAAGAAACAAAATACAGTATCTCGATCATCTACAGATGCTGAATACCGAGCCCTTTCAAGTATTTCAGCAGAAATTGATTAGATCAAACAGCTTCTTCAATTTATGCAGATTGATGTTTCTTGTCCAACAACACTGTTTTGTGATAATCTCTATGCCATAGCCCTTACTTACAATCCAGTCATGCATCAGATGACCAAACATATTGAGGTTGATGTACATTTTGTTCGAGAAAGGGTTGTAAAGAAGCTTCTGCAAGTGTAGTTTGTTTCCTCGAATGAACAATTTGCTGATATTCTTACAAAGGGTTTGTCTACTCCTTTGTACCAAACACACTATAACAATCTCAAACTTGGCAAGCCTCACTATGAGATTGAGGGAGGAT
Source organism: Malus domestica (assembly GCF_042453785.1). Taxonomy (NCBI): domain Eukaryota; kingdom Viridiplantae; phylum Streptophyta; class Magnoliopsida; order Rosales; family Rosaceae; genus Malus; species Malus domestica. The sequence goes on from NC_091668.1 coordinate 10,543,602, forward strand.
GACAACTATAATATGTGCATGTGTGTGAGGTAATTAAGTTGGTTAGGATCTCAGCTCCCCTTCACGGCAACAGCTACGAACAAGCTTCACAATTCTCAGATCTCTCTCTCTATATATATGTCATCATTTCAACATTCCAAGAAGATGCCGCCTTCATTGGGCGGCTGTTCACCAAATGGAAATGCCACAGCCGCCACCACGTCTCAAAACCCTTGTTGGGTCGCTGAATTCCTCGACTTCTCGTCGGTAAGACGGGGATCCCACTGGAGATCCGTCAGCGACTCCACCACCTTCCTCGAGGCACCAATGCAGGAAGAATGCCTCGTCTCCGCTGCACCTCCAGGCTCGCACTCATACTCGCACGCTAACAATAATCACAAGTTTGATAGGTTTGACGACGAACAGTTCATGTCCATGTTCACCACCGATGAAATCTCTGTCGCTGCCGCAACAGTGGGACCCACGGGGTCATCGTCGAATCCGTCCACACCTTCCGATCATGATAGCATCAATGACGATGAGAAAGAAATGCAGGGATTAATAAGCAGCTAAAGAATGAATTTGAAGAGGGGGAAAGCCAATGCGAACTACAAACCACATTCAATGGTAGGAAAATTGATCCTAAAAGAGCCAAGAGATGGTGCTCCACTTTCTCCAAAAAGCAACGGGAAAAGCCATGGAGAACTAGCTTGCAGAGAATCCATGAGCATCCGGAGCTCGCTTTCGAGGAGTTCGAGAACATGGGAAATGGCTTTTCTGAAAAAACCACGGAAACAGGAAGATAAGAGTCCCACAGCAGCACTAGTATTGCAAAGCGTTTGATTTTCTAACAGTAACGTGGAGCTTGCCGTCCTCAGTATTCAAAAAATGAAAAGCATCAAAGTGTGCCAGAAGATGCCCACCAACAATGAAACTTTCATCATGAAAAGGCTTTTCTAAAAAAGCCACAGAACACAGCAAGATAAGATTCTTTTTTTTGTTATTTTATTACTTTATTATTATCTATTAACATGATGGCATATTAGTTAAATAATATAATCGTTCCTTTACATGTGATATCACAGTGATCATTATTATAAAATGTGGTAAAAGTCTGTACATCCACTACACCATTTACATTATGTAATGATTTTATCACATGCTCACAGTAAAAAACATTACAAAGCACATCACATAAAGTTATATATATATATATATATATACATACTTTAGTGGAGTGATGATTGACGAATGGAGCAGTAGCTCCTCATTGTGTAGGCTCTCTGCATCTCTCTCTTTTCTCTGCCAAAAGAAATAAAACATTTTACTTTTTCTTTTCAGCAGACATCATTATTGTGGAGCCAAAAATATTCACTAAGTGACACGTGGACTTTGGGACAAAAGAAGATAAAAATACCCTTGAGGTATAACGGGATTCCTACGCGCAAGTAGTGGGTAATCATCCTCAACCAATTAAAAAATGCTCCAAAAGAGGTAACAATTCAAAACCTATCTCATTTCATATATTTTTACCTCACTTTCCTTCCTAGCCAAATAATTAAATAACCATTCTATAACCTACCAAATATTCCACATAAATTGAGTTAATTGACAAATTAATGGGATTATTACCTAATAAACTCATTAATTTTCAATTAAATTATCAATTAAAAGCCAAAAATCACCCTAAAAGCCGTTGGTCCTTCTCCAAAATGGGGGCCGGCCATTCCCTTTGATTTCCTACCACAATTTGCCTTTTTTACATTGGTTAGCTAATCTTTTCAACCATTATTTGATTGATTAGCTGATCATGCCATGAAAGTCATAAAAACATTCCCTTTATATTGATAATTAACCAATTAATATATTATTCTTAATTAATATATTAATTGCTAAATTAAGCCACCTCCTATCCCTATATATATGCTCCCATTTCCACCAAAAACCCATTCCAACACTTTGGCAAAAATCCCAAAATTCTCTAAACACTCTTTCTCTCTAAATTCTAACTTTGGCATCGGAGGTTCTTCGGCCAAAGCCCCCCCCATTCATCGTGGGCGCGTGAGGCTCTTGGCCTTAACCTAAGGTGTTAATTGTTTTGTAGGTGCAAAATCATCCAAGATCGAGGAGGAAGAAATTTGCATCCACAAATTGGTGCTTTCATTGAGAACTGAAATCCATACTCGTAGAAGACTCTCGCATAAAAAGGTTTTTTCTTTATTTTCTAGTCCATTTGAATATTTTTCATACGTTCTTATTATTAGAATTTTTTACTTGCAAAGGTTCTTTGATAAAACGTATAAGCAAAATATAATGGCTAGAAATTTAGAAAATTCCACGAGTGAAAATTCTAATGTTCAAGAAATGGGATTGCGGAGATCCGTGAGGCTAAATGCGACAATAAGTGGAGCAGCACCACCACCACGAGTTTCCACCATGGGAACCACCACGGTGGCTACCTCGGTAGCCACCCGTGGCGAGGTCCATGGTGCCTTCACCACGGCTCGAGCCGTGCCATCCAAGGCTCACGACACCAAGGCCACGGCCCAAGTCGTGCCATCCAAGTTTGCACGGGCCCGGGCCCAAGCCTCGCATTCGCTTGCATCACATTCTAGCATTCTACTCCCGCCAAGCAACCTGCTTTCGCCGCCCAGCCTGCTCCCGCCAAGCAACCTGCTCTAGCGGCCCAGCCTGCTCCTGCCAAGCAGCCTGCTCTCGTGACCCAGCCTGCTCCTGACGAGCAGCCCACTCCTATGGCCCAGCCTGCTCCCGCCAAGCAACCTGCTCTCGTGGCCCAGCCTGCTCTCGATGAGCAGCCCCCTCCCGTGGTCCAGCCTGCTTTCGTCGAGCAGTCCACTCATGTGGCCCAGCCTGCTTCCGTCGAGCAGCCCACTCCCGTGGCCCAGCCTGCTCCTGCCAAGCAGCCTGCTCCCGACGAGCAGCCCACTCCCGTGGCCTAGCCTGCTTCAGTCGAACAGCCCACTCCCGTGGCCCAGCCTGCTCCTGCCAAGCAGCCTGTTCTCGTGGCCTAGCCTGCTCCCGACGAGCAGCCCACTCCCGTGGTCCAGCTTGCTTCCGTCGAGCAGCCCACTCTCACGGCCCAACCTGCTCCTGCCAAGCAGCCTGCTCTTATGACCTAGCCTGCTTCCGTCGAGCAGCCCACTCCCGTGGCCCAGCCTGCTCCTGCCAAGCAGCCTGCTACCGACGAGCAGCCCACTCCAATGGCCCAGCCTGCTTCAGTCGAACAGCCCACTCCCGTGGCCCAGCCTGCTCCTGCCAAGCAGCCTGCTCTCGTGGCCCAGCCTGCTCCCGACGAGCAGCCCACTCCCGTGGTCCAGCCTGCTTCCGTCGAGCAGCCAACTCTCACGGCCCAACCTGCTCCTGCCAAGCAGCCTGCTCTCGTGACCCAGCCTGCTCCCGACGAGCAGCCCACTCTCAAGGCCCAGACTGCTCCCGTGGCTTTCCAAGCAGCCCAAGTCGGCCCAAGACTATCTCAACCATCTGGACCTACCATCGAGCCGGGAGCATTCTCACCATATTTTTTTGCAGATTTGACATTTCCCAACTTAAATCTCGCGCCCAGAGTCTACCACCCTTCCACTGCCCAATGAGGCGCATTCCTTCCAAGCTCTTCCAATCCAAATGGCGAACAACACTTGTCTCGACAAGTCATAGAGTTGACGAGCGACCTTGTACAACAGACAACCTTGGTGAATCAACTTTTGCAACGCATCGGGATCCAACGTACCCTGGACGAGGTATCCCAAAGTAGGACAAGGGCAGACGGACATTTCCAATAGCATCCCGGCAAGCAGCCACTCGACCAGCCACGAGCCGAACGTTTGGGCAGTGTACATTCTCGTCTTAGAGCGCGAATGAGCATGCACTCTCGACTAGGCCCACGGAGGAGCATACATTCACGGTTGGGGTCATACTCCGATAGTCAACATGAACAACCTTCCAGGCAAAGTGTCTATTCGCAGCTAAGCCACAAGAAGCGTCATCCACCTCACATCAGAGTAGGCAGCACGACGGACGGAGAGAAGCAGTCACTCAATCCAGCTTAAGTTCAACCAGCAGCATGCGAAGAACTCGCTCGCCTACTAGGAACGCACCACATGCACTGCATCCGCGGCATAGACGAGCCAAACACATAGAAGAGCAGCCTAGACCAGCAAGTCATGACTGGGGGCAGCCGAGAGCTCCGCTACCCCAACAAAGGCAAATTCAGGAAGAAGTAGAAGAGACTCTTGACCAAGCGATTACATGATTTCCAACGCAACGAGGTCACCGACGAGGCACTACGACGGAACATAACCAACATAAGCAGGTCATCCTTCACGGAGGAGATCGAGCAGGCAGAGCCTCCACGCGAGTTCAGCATGCCACATTTCACATCTTTCAAAGGGGATGAAGACCCGGAGAGACACTTAAAACGTTACCAAAGTGCAATGATCCTTTATCGAAACAACGGTGATCTCATGTGCAAGATATTTGCCACCACTCTACAAGGCGAGGCGCAAGATTGGTTCTACACCCTGTCGCCACAATCCATCCGGAATTTCTATGAACTTTCTTTGGTTTTCACCAAAGAATATTCATCCTATCACTCGATCAAAAAGAAGTCTGACCATTTGTTCGACGTCAAGAAGAACCCAAAGGAGTCGCTTCGCGACTATGTGAGGAGGTTCAAAGTAGAGAAGGCAAAAATAGTCGGATGCAACGACTCGATAGCTAGAGCAGCCTTCCAAAAAGGACTTCCAGCAGACCACCCGCTATTCAGAAAATTGATCATGAAAGAATATCTAACTCTGGCAGACTCTTTTACTTTAGCAGAGAAGCATGCACTTTGGGATGAGGCTTGCCAATGCATATTCAAGGACTTGAAGAAGTACCCGACATCACCTCCCTAGAAGCAGCGGAGGACTTATTCGCATGTTTGACGGTATCTAAAGTAGCAATAAGCTCTACCATCATGCGAGAAGAGCTGGGGGCCCGACTACCTGTATTCTACAGTTACCTGCAGTCATCATCATGACGCACTATTCCGCCGAATCCAAACCGGCGACGATAAAGGCGTAAACCCTGGCAGATGCAAAGTTTTCTGACGAACGTAACAACTCGGCCCAACGATGCCCCGAAGGCAGTCGATCACACTTTAGCCGCACATATTCCCTCAATGGAGATTTCTGGCATTCGCATGTCAACGGCGCATCCAACTACAAAGGCTCGTGAGCAGCCGTGGTTCGTGGCAACCGAGGTTCGTGGCAACCGACTACTTCACCAAATAGGTGGAAGCAGAGCCCATGACGACCATGATTCAGACGGACATAGAGCGCTTCATATGGAGGAACATCATTTACCGATTTGGCATCCCTTAATCCATCGTCACTAACAACGGCCTGCAATTCGTGGGCAAAGATTTGGCGAAGTTCTTCCAAAAATATGGCATCAAGCAGCATATGTCCATGCCGAGATATCCTCAAGGCAATAGGCAGGCCGAAACATCCAAAAAGATGGATCTCATCTGGGAAGGTCTGTACAAGCTCAGCAGAATAGGCGGCAAGAGTAATTATACCCCCGCTACCATGAAACGATAAAAAGATCGAAAAGTAGTGGAGCGCCTACAATCTGAAGAAGTACCATGTGTGACCTCCCACTACATCAAAGCCCGAAGACTCAAGAAGCTCGACGGGCACCACCTCACAAGTCGATGACTATCCAGTTGTTATGCAGTTCCTACCTTACAGCTAAGTTCTCGTTCGTTTCACTCGTTTTTCAATGAGGAATTCAGAAGTAATCACAACTTGGCTCGGCTGCATGCTTATAACAACTGATCACTCCGACACTTCAAAAGAAGACTGCGCCCTTCTTAGGGACCCATCGCAGGAATTGCGCCCCCCGATGGACCAACCATGCTCTCCAGTGCGAGAGGGTAAACCAATTCCCCTACACCCATATAGGTCAGCTCTCCAAGACGGGAGGATACACTTTACACTCCGAATATCCAGACGTGGATGAGCTTGGCTGCCCTAGTATAACTAGATGCACGATGGCATGCGCCGGGATTCCTAGAAGTAGCCGCAATGGTCTTTTTCAAGGCTTAGCTAACTGAAGGATTTTGGGTCTCTTGGCCTAATCCGTGGGGAGCCGGGCCCTAGAGACGGAGAGGGCACATTACGCAGTACATTCGATGGACGGCTGCCCTGGAATCCTAAAGCTGCTACCGAGTGCACTAAGGTAGCCTACGGATTCCGGAAGACTGCCTACGGCTTGCCCTTTAAGCAGTAAAGCCGCGCTAGACTTATGCAACCGCACATTCTTGTGAAAGGTTAAACAAGCTAGCGCGCATATACGAAGTTTTATCCACTGCCGACATGCTACGTAGTCGATAAGCTTCACCTCTGCCAAGCGCGGAACAACCTACACCAAGTCCTAAAGTGTTGTGATACTTGCTACGCAACCTACGGAATTGAAGAAAGTCAAGGTTAACAACCTAGTGGTTACGTGAACTTGTCTGCTTCTGTAAGTAAAGCATCCGGCTGCCAACCCTATGGCTAACAACTTTGCAAAGTTCTACACCAACACCTACGGCTGCATAGGCTACGCGAGCTTGTCTGCTTATAAAAAAGTAGCATGCCTGCCACTGGTCTATCAAGTCTAAAGGTTAGGGCATGAACAAAAGAAGTGAAGATGAAGAAAAACGAAGGAAAACATATTTATAAACAACTAGCAAAGGCCGAAGAAGTTCAAGCAAAACAAGAGCTACAAGGAAAAACAAAGAAAATCCTAAAGGCTACCTAAAATACTACACTACAGCAGCTTGGACATCCCATGACTACTCGGTCGCCACACCTTCAACAGTCGTAACACTCTTAGCAGCGGCATCATCCGGCTCTTCACCCCCGGCTACCCCAGTTTGGGCACTAACTTCTCCAACTACTTCACCAATGGAAGCCTCAAAAATAAAAGCAAGCAAGTCTTCTGGAGAAATAGAGAAGCTCATCCACTCCCTTCTTAGCATAAGCAGCAAAACGAAGCTCAGAAATTGCAAGCTTAAGATCTTGAATCTGAGGCGAATCAATCTCAGCAGCAAAGGGAGCAGGCTTTGGCGCCACTTTAGCAGCAGAGTCCACCTTACCACTCTTCATAATAACAAGTCTCTACAAAGGTGAACCAAACTTGGCTCCCAAAGAACGTCCTGGTACAGACTTCGGCACTGGGGGCATGATAAAACCTTTACGCTGAGCAATCTTATCCACAATTGTACTAGCCATTCTCAACTTGGAAGACGCCACATGCTCAGATCTAGCAGCCTTATTTTTCTTCCCATTGGAAGAAGTCATGTCAATCACATACCTCTCGGTAGCAGGCGGACCCTCATGAGCAGCAGAAGAAGTCTTTAGTTTTTTCTTAACTGGCATCTCATAAGCAGGCAGGGAAGATCTCTTCTTTCCATCTTCATTCATAGTAAGCTCCACGACAGCGATCAGACGAGCCAATGCATCCGCCTTGATCATCTTTACCTCATTTTTCTGGAGCAGCCCACATTTCTTTCAGCAAAGAGGACTAAGCAGCCAACGACATTCATGGTACTCAGCAGGGGATCTCAACCCAGCATTCCAGCAGGCAGGAGGCCTGCATGCCCAACATTCCAGCAGCCCATGAGACCCGCAATCTCCTTATTTCTCTCAATCGCCAGCCTGGCCCGAGTCAGGTCCAAGAGCCCAAATGACATGAGCCATGCGGCTCGCCTAACACTGCGTCCCAACGCCACAATCCTCGACCCCAGCTGCACAAGCTGCCCTTGGCTCAAGCCAAGCCAATTTACCCAAGCAGTGGTCCCTACCACAACATCTCCTCAACCCATGTCGAGCCAGCTCCTGGCCCCTGCCAGCCGACCTGCCGCACCACCCCGACGGCTACCCCGCAATAGCACTATCCAAGAATAAGGCAAGAAAAATTAAATTTTTCTTACATTGGTGCGGCACGAAGAAGATGAAGAAAGCAACGAAAGACGGTCCTTTACACGGGCAAGATGTAGAAGATTGCTAGAGGAGGGGGAACAAATATCCTCTAAGCTATCTCTCTCTTCTAGGGTAGAATAAATCGCTCTCCAAAGTTGATTTAATAACCCACTTAAGGTGGACTTAAATAGGCTTTGAGAGAAATTTATTTCCTTTTCCTAGAAGGATCTAATTTCCTATTAAAGAGAGAATCAACATCAAAATAGGAAGCAGTCTTAAGTTTCCTAAAGCAAGAAGATCTCTACACCTGTTGCCCTTTTCTGCGAGCAGCCCAACAGGTGTGGGGGCATTTGTGGAGCCAAAAATATTCACTAAGTGACACGTGGACTTTGGGACAAAAGAAGACAAAAATACCCTTGAGGTATAACGGGATTCCTACGCGCAAGTAGTGGGTAATCATCCTCAACCAATTAAAAAATGCTCCAAAAGAGGTAACAATTCAAAACCTATCTCATTTCATATATTTTAACCTCACTTTCCTTCCTAGCCAAATAATTAAATAACCATTCTATAACCTACCAAATATTCCACATAAATTGAGTTAATTGACAAATTAATGGGATTATTACCTAATAAACTCATTAATTTTCAATTAAATTATCAATTAAAAGCCAAAAATCACCCTAAAAGCCGTTGGTCCTTCTCCAAAATGGGGGCCGGCCATTCCCTTTGATTTCCTACCACAATTTGCCTTTTTTACATTGGTTAGCTAATCTTTTCAACCATTATTTGATTGATTAGCTGATCATGCCATGAAAGTCATAAAAACATTCCCTTTATATTGATAATTAACCAATTAATATATTATTCTTAATTAATATATTAATTGCTAAATTAAGCCACCTCCTATCCCTATATATATGCTCCCATTTCCACCAAAAACCCATTCCAACACTTTGGCAAAAATCCCAAAATTCTCTAAACACTCTTTCTCTCTAAATTCTAACTTTGGCATCGGAGGTTCTTCGGCCAAAGCCCCCCCACCCCATTCATCGTGGGCGCGTGAGGCTCTTGGCCTTAACCTAAGGTGTTAATTGTTTTGTAGGTGCAAAATCATCCAAGATCGAGGAGGAAGAAATTTGCATCCACAATTATGTTTTCATCATTTATTTAATATGTTATTGATATATGTTATGATGAAAGTAACCTTTATTATTTAAACGTTATGATGAAACCTTCATCATAAAGGGACAAACAACCCACTATCCCAGAACAGCCCCACGAAGGAAAATATAATATGTGTATATATATTATTCAGCACCTAGTGACACATATTTAACCCAAATACACGTGCAATATTTATTCATTACCTAGTGACATATGATTGCCTTTAAACTATGTCACTTATACAACATGTGATTTACCACACGACTGAATAAATTATTTATTTATAGAAGACACATAGTACAATATTTTGCCTTGACAAACTTTGTCAATTTGATTTATTCATTATACGGTCATACTTATACTGTCATTTATTGTCAGGAATTATTGAGTAACTAGATCCATTGATCAACATTGTTGCTGATTAAAAGAACCCAATATGCGAACCCGACAAGCGGACCCAAATCATGTAGAGAATCAACTCATAATGAGTGCATGTCGACATAAAGTAGATACTTGCAATGAGGAATACCACAAGTCGAGCAACCTCGCAGCGAGCATAGCCTCTAGCCGAGCAGCCTCGCAACGAGCATCGCCTCTAGCCGAGCAACCGTCTTGCCGCGAGCATGGCCTCTAGCCAAGCAGCCTCGCAACGAGTATCGCCTCCAGCCGAGCAGTCTCGTAACATGTAATACCTTTAGCCGAGTATTGCTTTATGTTGAGCATTGCCTTGTGTTGAGTACTGGTTCAAAACATCTAGCCACTTCAGCCCATACATGGATTGGATTTGAAGTCTCCAACCAAAAGTCTCTCTTGACTGAAGACTTGGGGGACTCCTGTTGGTACCATATATTGGGCCTTGTCTTTGGGCCTCGTCTCTGGGTCTCACCCTCACATCCAGAAGATCCAAAGAGTCTCATACTCAACCCTCACAACAATATAGAGGGCAATACCCTCTCGGCCAAACAGAGAGAAAATGGCAAAGGCGGCATCCACAGAGAGCTCCCTTGCCGATCTATTGTAATCTATACATACATGCATAATCAACATCAGTGTGGACGTAGCCCAAACATTGGGGTGAACCACGATACATCTTTGTGTTCTTGAGTGTTTTTGTGATTCACGGCCGGATTTACGTTGGTCCAAGATCCTCTGGATTTTGTGTATCAACATGCTTAGTAATTAACGTTTAATCAGTTGTTTCACATATAAGTGAGACATATTCGGAGGACGAGCGTAGCCAGACAAGAATTGGGGGCTACGACCCTGCTACATACCAGTGAGTGGGCTTTTGGTTTTCTATATATATGTATATATGCTTTACATTTTCCCAAAAACTATTTTAAATGGAGTTACATTTTTAAATGTCATGTCAATTGCATCACATTTTAGTATATGCATTAGTATAGATATGCATAATATTGTATGACGCTACGGACACCCAGGTAAGCTTCAGGTGAGTGCATATTGATGATATTGACTAGCATTATGTATGGTTATGCCTAGATGCGTTTAATGTTCATTATCCTGCACCCCGGTGTTAGTGCTCCGCCTGAGGCCAGGGCCTAGCCTTCACGTGATCGTTCACCTCCCGCATCACACGCTCACCTTGAATCCAAGGCAGATGTCAGCCTGTTGTACAGACCACATTAGGTGGTTCCGACTCGTAGGTGACTTACAATACTTCGCACAGCCTTCACGTGATCATAGCACTTGAGCATACCTATTTACACCCAGCCTGTAGTACATACCACATTAGGTGGTTCCAACTCGTGTGCAAGAATTGTTAGATTGGTAGATGAGCTATAGATTCAGCCGTACAGGTCATGTTAGGTGACTCCGGCTGACATATCATTTTACATTGATTCACATCACCTGGCTTACATATTTATTACTGAGATATTTGACATGGCATCTACTTGGTTTCCACTGCTCTTGAGCATGATTTCTATATACGTATGTATTTTTATTTTCTGGGAAATTATACGGGTTTTACGGTGAAGGGTTATTATATTTGAAAAAGAAATGTGTTTTCAAAGCTTTGTTTTTGCCCACTCATGTTTTCTATTTTTGCGCCCCTCCAGGTTCTAGCTAGACGTTTGTAGTGGTGGCTCACAAGGACTCTACGGCGGTTCTGACAATCTTTAAGTACATGTAGGAACTTTCTTTCATGTTTTGTATAATTAATGCTTAGTTGTTGGATTGCACCTAGGATGACTACGCTTTGAGTATTGTATCCCCACTTTAAACACTCTCACACAGTGATATATTTCTCTAGTGTAAATTAGTTAGTTTGGTTTTTAATTACTCACATTTTCATATCATTATCACTTCCACACTGCGCACATGGCTACGTCACCCTCACGTGACGGCCAGCATGCCTCGATTCAGGTCGGGGTGTGTCACCAGTGGCTACAGTAATCCTAACGCCAACATAGTACTTCAAAATAGCACGTCCTTCATATAATATATTTAGAAGTCCCTTGCTAAACAACTACATTAATATTTAGACCTCAAGAGTTGAATGCATAGAGACGAGTTTAGTCAACCAAGACCGCACTCAACTCGATTCATTTTTTCCATGAATTTTCGTCATCCATTTACAAACACATATTTATACACCCAAATTTCAACCTAGATCTTTCACTTTTTGTTTCAAGATTTTAAAGAACGTTGAGGCATGTGGGTTGTATGCGGGTGTTTGTTGTAGGGGTATTTGTCGGAAGGAACATATCTAAAATAACCTTTTCAACTTCCGTTCCAAAATTTTGGAATCGGGTTGGATCAGGTCACACCTTTCAAATCCGGAATTTTCGGAATCTGAGTAATTTCAGTAATTTTGAAACTTAATTTAGAAATTCATATAATTTATAAGTTTTTTAATATTTTCTAACTTTTTCAGTCATGCAATTTATTGATTTTTATTAATATTTGGTATATGTATATGTATAAATTCAATTAACTTTGTGTTATATAAGTATACATTCAATATAAGACAGTGAACAAAATGTATCCAAAATTAAGAATAAATACAAAAGTTGATTACAAAATATAGCGTGGGAATTTTTTGGCAGCTGGTGTGTGGAGGAAGATGGGAGTGGGATCAGTGATTCAAGCGGAGTTGTGGGCAGTTCTGGCAGGTGTGAGACTTGCACAGCAACTCGGGGTTCACCGCCTGGTGGTGGAGAGTGATTCCTCACAAGCTGTTACTCTCATCGGCAATCATTCTGGGAGTTTGTCTGCCATGGGGCTTCTTGCTGAGGACGTCACCTATCGCCTTCTTCACACCACGGAGTTCCTGCATACACCTAGAACATGTAATGGTGTTGCACGTAGATTGGCTAGGTTTGCCTTGTCAATTGGCAATGAACTAGTTTGGTTTGAGGAGCCTCCTAACTTTATTCAATATCTCCTTGACTAAGATTTGATATAATCTTCATTCAGTCAATAATATATCAATTTTTCTTAAAGAATATATATAATTTGAGAAAATTACTATAAAAAGTTGACATATCTTGAAAGTCTTTAATAAGTTTGAAACACTTAAGAGTTGAATGCACAGGGACGAGTTCAGTCAACCAATTTTTGAAAAATATTCGGAATCTAAAATTTTACAGTCAAAATTAGAAACACCATTCCAGATTGCACCCCTATTGTTTGGTGAACTTACATATTCTTAAGGTGAATGATAATGGGTTTCAATAAGGGTATTTGTGGAAAGTGCTGGGTGTACTTGTAGAATTTTATAAGCTTTACTTATGGTGGTTGGGTGAATACTCTATATTTTATAAGCTTTTGAATACTCAATACAACCCGAGTGAAAAAAATTCAGTTTCTAAACGATATTTTGTTTCGAAGCTTACCTTTGTAGCATGCTTTCTATCTAAGCTCTCGTTGGTACTTCTCCAAGCTCCGTCCTACAAGCTCCAAGCTTCTTGCCCTTGATCTTCCTTGCATGTGTTCTCCAAGTTCCAACTTAGGAACCCTCAAATGTTCGATACCTATGGAAGACTAAGAGGGTAGTGGATGAGAGAAAAGAGACATGCTTCTTGTGTAAAGTTATGTGAATGGCAATGTGTGACAAATGGTTTACTTGATGAACAAATCACCTGATTATTCAGCGATGTGCAATTTGAGTAAATTAAGAGTCCTTGTTAGTAAGAATTGTGGAGTCTTAAATCATTGCAGCTAATCTAGGAGAATCATCTAGAGGTTCAAATACAAAGATATTGCATCATGATAGGACTCAATCAAGGTGAGAGGGTTGAACTTCGTAGCTGTTAATAGGCCGGCTAATAAGGAACCCTAATGGTATATAAATACTAGGTTAAGTCCCAGCTTCCATACGTTGAATTCCTCACAATTTTGGAGTATTGGAAGGAGAAGACAACCTTGTGAACTCATCCTTTGTCATCCGGAAAAGCCATGTCTTTCGTATTCTACAGATAAGTTAAATATAATTAGTTCATCTCTATTTTATAATGATTTAATTTATTCGTGATCCTACTGTCTTGTTGTTGTGATTTCAGAATATGTCTTACATCTTGTTCTCTTGCACTACCAGCAATTACCATTTGTTCGACAAATAATATTTCGTTGGGCGAATAACTTTTACCCAACGGAATGCAAATTGTCGGGGAAAAACGATCGATGCTTTGGTTTGTGCACTTCCGACAAGCAAAGCTTTAGTCGTCAGGTATAGGAGATCCAATCTTTTGCAATGGCTCAGAGCATCTTTAACGGCATTAGGAAAATTAAAGGGGGCGAAATCGCACGATAAATACAACAACAACAAAGCCTTTTCCCACTAAGTGGGGTCGGCTATATGAATCCTAGAACGCCATTGCGCTCATTTGTATCATGTCCTCCGTTAGATCCAAGTACTCAAGTCTTTTCTTAGGGTCTCTTCCAAAGTTTTCCTAGGTCTTCCTCTACTCCTTCGGCCCCGAACCTCTGTCCCGTAGTCACATTTTCGAACCGGAGCGTCAGTAGGCCTTCTTTGCACATGTCCAAACCACCGGGACCGATTTTCTCTCATCTTTCCTTCAATTTTGGCTACTCCTACTTTACCTCGGATATCCTAATTCCCAATCTTATCCTTTCTCGTGTGCCCATACATCCCACGAAGCATCCTCATCTCCGCTACACCCATTTTGTGTACGTTGATGCTTCACCGCCCAACATTCTGTGCCATACAACATCGCTGGCCTTATTGCCGTCCTATAAAATTTTCCCTTGAGCTTCAGTGGCCTACGACGGTCACACAACACGCCGGATGCACTCTTACACTTCATCCATCCAGCTTGTATTCTATGGTTGAGATCTCCATCTAATTCTCTGTTCTCTTGCAAGATAGATCCTAGGTAGCGAAAACGGTCACTTTTTGTGATCTTCGCTAGATTGCTCCGGTCATTAGTGTGGATAAGTATATAAATGGATAGAGATAGGAAAGCAAACACAAGATGTACGTGGTTCACCCAGATTGGCTACGTCCACGGAATAGAGGAGTTCTCATTAATTGTGAAGGGTTTACACAAGTACATAGGTTCAAGCTCTCCTTTAGTGAGTACAAGTGAATGATTTAGTACAAATGACATTAGGAAAAATTGTGGGAGAATGATCTCGTAGCCACGAAACTTCTAAGTACCGGAGTGTGATATCGTCTTGACTTGCCTTATCTGTCTCATAGGTAGATGTGGCATCTTCTCTGGAAGTACTTTTCCTCCATCCAAGGGTGGTATCTGTAACTGGTGGAGATGCACAAGGTAATGTATCAATTTCACTTGAAGCTTACTTGTAGTTTCATGCTTGGTCAAGCGAGATACAAACCATGTAGTAGGAGTCCCCCAAGTCGCCGAGCTGAGGGATCTGCTGAAAGAGGTGACAGACAAGGTAAGCAATCAGAGCTCCGGCTGATTGTTCACATTCTCCCTATCTTGCAGGCAGCATGAAGGATAAAGAGAAGAAAAATGAGGAGAGATGATATGGGATACTTTTGCTTTTGAAGAAGTAACTTTCCACAGGCTTATTCTTGAACTGGGCTGGAGGGTTTTCTGGTTTCCTCCAGAGTATGAGGCCGACTGAAGAATTTGAGGGTCAAAACAAGTCCATCAAATCTAGAGTACGTTCGACCCTGCTGATATGGGATACTTTTGCTTTTGATAGAGTAGTGGATGTATCGGCACGTGTGCTGTTACGCTTGTCTCCACATGCTTCCTTGTATCCTTCTCACTTGCCCTATCTGTTCCTCAGGCAGATGCGGTATCTTCCCTGGAAGCATAAGATGTTGAAGATGAGTACTCGAGAGCAATGCCAGGTAAGTAATCAGGTAAGGGGTTCCAGGCAGTCAGTTCCTGGCTGGAAGCTTGATTCCAAGTGCTGACTGATTGCTCTCTTTCTCCTTGTCTTGCAGGTAAGAACAAGGCCAAAGGAAAAGACAGGGAAAAAGCATGATATGGGATACTCTTGCTTTTAACCCTGATGATATGAGATATTCTTGCTCTAGTATAGCTTGTTTACAGAGGTATTATCGGGGGGAAAAAAAGCTGAATATTTCGAAAGGCTTTGTTGGGAGTGCCCTCTCAGATAAGAGAAAGGGTTGAGCATTTTTGCAGGTCTGCCTGTCCGTTAGGGATGGAAGTCGACATATATAGGAGTCTCCCTAACATCAAGTAATAATGCTATTCCTTTACCCTGCTTGGTTATAGCACGGTAGTGGGAGCTGCCAGCTTCACATGTTTTAATTCTGTCAGAGCACTTTGAAAAAGTGGTTTTTGGTATCTGGAAAGCTGATGTTGCGTGTGAAGATTACAGACCTGTCGGGGGTCTGGCTCTCGAGATTCGGAGAACGATGCCTCTTCGATTTTTGAGAAAGCAATCCTGCTGGGGGTCTGGCTCTCGAGATTCGGAAAGCGGTGTCTCTTCGATTTTTGAGAAAGTAATCATGTTGGGAGTCTGGCTCTCGAGATTCGGAGGGCGGTGCCTCTTCGATTTTGGAGCAAGCAATCTTGTTGGGAGTGTTTTCTCGAATGAGAGTAAAGGTTGGGCATGTTTGCTAGTCTACCTTGCCACGAAGCACAGAGGTTGACACACAGGGACTTTCCAATTATCCAGCAGTGGTACTGTTCCTTTACCCTCTCTTCGATTTTTGAGAAAGTAATCATGTTGGGAGTCTGGCTCTCGAGATTCGGAGGGCGGTGCCTCTTCGATTTTGGAGCAAGCAATCTTGTTAGGAGTGTTTTCTCGAATGTGAGTAAAGGTTGGGCATGTTTGCTAGTCTACCTTGCCACGAAGCACAGAGGTTGACACACCGGGACTTTCCAATTATCCAGCAGTGGTACTGTTCATTTACCCTTGTGGGTAATAATATGGTTGCTAGACCTTCAAAATTTATGTGTCTAAACTTTGTTAGTGTTGTTTCTTTGCAATTCTTTTACCCTTCTTGGTCAGAGCGATGTAGTGGGAGCTGCAAGCTTCACGTGTCTCAACTTTGTCAGAGAACTTTGGCAAAGTTATCTGTGGTACCCATGAGCTACTGTTGCGTGTGGGAAGTGGGTGATTGAACAGTACGATTCATGTGCTTTCTACTTCGCCAGAAATCTTCGACAGAATGCCCATAATTTCCGCAAAGCTGAGTGTGCGTGTGACAGGTGCTGACAAGGCTGGAAAAGTAGGTGCCTCTTCGATTTCTGAAATCGGCCCTCGTGGTCTCTGAGCAGCCCAGCTTTTGAGAAAGCAAGCCTCTTCGATTTCTGAGATCGGCCTTTGTGGTCTTTGAGCAGCCCAGCTTTTAAGAATCTCTGAGCAGCCCAGCTTTTGAGAAAGCAAACGCCTCTTCGATTTCTGAGCAGGCGCCTCTTCGATTTCTGAAGCTTCGTCGAGTGCAGATTTTTATAGGGGCTGACATTAAGTTCCAAAGAACACTTGAATATCCACCAGTAGAAGCTCCATTCTTGCACTTCTAAGATCTTGATTTGTCCGACCTCTTCTCTCTTCAACACCTTTGAAAATGTCTGGCCCCTCCGACCGTCGTTTTGACTTGAACCTTGTTGAAGAGGCAGCCCCGCCTTCTCCAGACAACATATGGCGCCCATCCTTCGTCTCCCCTATTGGTCCTCTTACCGTTGGGGATTCCGTGATGAAGAATGATATGACCGCTGCGGTAGTGGCCAGGAACCTTCTCACTCCCAAAGATAACAGACTACTTTCAAAACGGTCTGATGAGTTGTCTGTTAAGGATTCTCTGGCTCTCAGTGTTCAGTGTGCAGGTTCTGTGTCTAATATGGCCCAACGCCTATTTGCTCGAACCCGCCAAGTTGAATCATTGGCGGCTGAAGTGATGAGTCTCAAACAGGAGATTAGAGGGCTCAAGCATGAGAATAAACAGTTGCACCGGCTCGCACATGACTATGCTACAAACATGAAGAGGAAGCTTGACCAGATGAAGGAATCTGACAGTCAGGTTTTACTTGATCATCAGAGATTTGTGGGTTTGTTCCAAAGGCATTTATTGCCTTCGTCTTCTGGGGCTGTACCGCGTAATGAAGCTCCAAATGATCAATCTCTGATGCCTCATCCTTCTAGGGTTTTGTCCAATACTGAGGCTCCGAATGATCCCCCTCCGGTGCCTTCTCTTTCAGGGGCTCTACCGACTGCTGAGACTTCTCCTAAGCAACCTTTGTGAAGGCTCCCTCTTGTTTGTTTATTTTGACTCAAGTATATGTACATATTTGTAACTTATCGGGGATATCAATAAATAAGCTTTCCTTCATTTCAACGTATTGTGTTAAATACACCAAAGCCTTCTTCGCTAAGTTCTTTGAATTTTCTTTTGTTGAAGCTTGTATGTTGAAGCTTTGTGAGTGGAACATATAGGTTGAGGTAGTGTTCCCTTAATTTCCCGAGTGAGGAAAACTTCTCGGTTGGAGACTTGGAAAATCCAAGTCACTGAGTGGGATCGGCTATATGAATCTTAGAACGCCATTGTGTTCTGTCCTGTGTCATGTCCTCCGTTAGATCCAAGTACTCTAAGTCTTTTCTTAGGGTCTCTTCCAAAGTTTTCCTAGGTCTTCCTCTGCCCCTTCGGCCCTGAACTTCTGTCCCATAGTCGCATCTTCTAATCGGAGCGTCAGTAGGCCTTCTTTGCACATGTCCAAACCACCGTAACCGATTTTCTCTCATCTTTCCTTCAATTTCGGCTACTCCTACTTTACCCCGGATATCCTCATTCCTAATCTTATCCTTTCTCGTGTGCCCACACATCCAACGAAGCATCCTCATCTCCGCTACACCCATTTTGTGTACGTGTTGATGCTTCACTGCCCAACATTCTGTGCCATACAGCATCGCCGGCCTTATTGCCGTCCTATAAAATTTTCCCTTGAGCTTCAGTGGCATACGGCGGTCACACAACACGCCGGATGCACTCTTCCACTTCATCCATCCAGCTTGTATTCTATGGTTGAGATCTCCATCTAATTCTCCGTTCTTTTTCAAGATAGATCCTAGGTAACGAAAACGGTCGCTCTTTGGTATTTCTTGATCTCCGATCCTCACCCCTAACTCGTTTTGGCCTCCATTTGCACTGAACTTGCACTCCATATATTCTGTCTTTGATCGGCTTAGGCGAAGACCTTTAGATTCCAACACTTCTCTCCAAAGGTTAAGCTTTGCATTTACCCCTTCCTGAGTTTCATCTATCAACACTATATCGTCTGCGAAAAGCATACACCAAGGAATATCACCTTGAATATGTCCTGTTAACTCATCCATTACCAACGCAAAAAGGTAAGGACTTAAGGATGAGCCTTGATGTAATCCTACAGTTATGGGAAAGCTTTCGGTTTGTCCTTCATGAGTTCTTACGGCAGTCTTTGCTCCTTCATCCATATCCTGTATAGCTTGGATATATGCTACTCGTACTCCTTTCTTCTCTAAAATCCTCCAAAGAATGTCTCTTGGGACCCTATCATACGCTTTTTCCAAATCTATAAAGACCATGTGTAAATCTTTTTTCCCATCTCTATATCTTTCCATCAATCTTCGTAAGAGATAGATTGCCTCCATGGTTGAGCGCCCTGGCATGAACCCGAATTGGTTGTCCGAAACCCGTGTCTCTTGCCTCAATCTATGCTCAATGACTCTCTCCCAGAGCTTCATTGTATGACTCATTAGCTTAATTCCCCTATAGTTCATGCAATTTTGTACATCGCCCTTATTCTTGTAGATAGGCACCAAAGTGCTCATTCGCCACTCATTCGGCATCTTCTTCGTTTTCAAAATCCTATTGAAAAGGTTAGTGAGCCATGTTATACCTGTCTCTCCCAAAACTTTCCACACTTCGATTGGTATATCGTCTGGGCCTACTGCTTTTCTATGCTTCATCTTCTTCAAAGCTACACCCACTTCTTCCTTCCGGATTCTACGATAAAAAGAGTAGTTTCTACACTCTTCTGAGTTACTCAACTCCCCTAAAGAAGCACTCCTTTCATGTCTTTCATTGAAAAGATTATGAAAATAACCTTTCCATCTGTCTTTAACCGCGTTCTCTGTAGCAAGAACCTTTCCATCCTCATCCTTGATGCACCTCACTTGGTTTAGGTCATTTGTCTTCTTTTCCCTTGCTCTAGCTAGTTTATAGATATCCAACTCTCCTTCTTTGGTATCTAGTCGCTTATACATATCGTCATAAGCCGCTAACTTAGCTTCTCTCACAGCTTTCTTCGCCTCTTGCTTCGTTTTTCTATACCTTTCACCATTTTCATCGGTCATATCCTTGTATAAGGCTTTACAACATTCCTTCTTAGCCTTCACCTTTGCTTGTACCTCCTCATTCCACCACCAAGATTCCTTTTGGTGTGGGGCAAAGCCCTTGGACTCTCCTAATACCTCTTTTGCTACTTTTCGGATACAACTAGCCATGGAATCCCACATTTGGTTAGCTTCCCCCTCTCTATCCCACACACACTGGGTGATTACTTTCTCTTTGAAAATGGCTTGTTTTTCTTCTTTTAGATTCCACCATCTAGTCCTTGGGCAGTTCCAAGTCTTGTTCTTTTTTCTCACTATTTTGATATGTACATCCATCACCAACAAGCGATGTTGATTAGTCACGCTCTCTCCTGGTATAACTTTGCAATCCTTACAAGTTATACGATCCCCTTTCCTCATTAGAAGAAAATCTATTTGTGTTTTTGACGACCCACTCTTGTAGGTGATCACATGTTCTTCTCTCTTCTTAAAGAAGGTGTTGGCTAAGAAGAGATCATATGCCATTGCAAAATCCAAGATAGCTTCCCCATCCTCGTTTCTCTCCCCAAAACCATGGCCACCATGAAAACCTCCATAGTTGCCTGTCTCCCTGCCCACGTGTCCATTTAAATCTCCTCCTATAAATAACTTCTCCGTCTGAGCAATTCCTTGCACCAAGTCTCTAAGGTCTTCCCAAAATTTCTCCTTCGAACTCGTATCCAACCCTACTTGAGGTGCGTACGCACTAATCACATTGATAAGTTCTTGTCCTATTACAATCTTGATTGCCATGATTCTATCTCCTACCCTCTTGACATCTACAACATCTTGTGTCAAGGTCTTGTCCACGATGATGCCAACACCGTTTCTCGTTCTATTTGTGCCCGAATACCATAGTTTAAACCCTGAGTTTTCTAGATCCTTTGCCTTACGACCAACCCACTTAGTTTCTTGTAGGCACATAATATTTATCCTTCTCCTCACCATAACTTCTACTACTTCCATAGATTTTCCCGTCAAGGTTCCTATATTCCACGTTCCTAAACGCATTTTGCTCTCTTGAACTCTACCCTTCTGTCCTAGCTTCTTCACCCTTCCCCGTCTAATAGGATCAAAGTACTTCTTTTGTGTGTCCCGTGTAAAGTTGATAGGAGCATATGCTCCCAAACAACTTTGAGTGGAGTCGTTCGAAAAGAAGTTTCTATAGCCCCCTTGCTCATTTAACACTGTATCCGGGTGCCGATGGAGATGCAGCGACCCTTGCTCACTTATCACTGTGCTCAGGCCACACAGCGCGCCACTTACGGGTGACGCCCTAGCTTTAGCGCGATTTCGTTCTGGATTCATTTTCATAAGGATTCGACGTGATCATGGAGTGCCGGCTGTCGACTACCTGACGCCCTCCCCCTCCTCCTTTATCCGGGCTTGGGACCGGCAATGTAAGATAAACTTACACGGCGGAGTTGAAATCGCACGATAAATGCTGACGTAAAATGTTGCCTACTCAATTGTCTCATAAAAAGGGTTTGTCGCTCTAATGAAACAGGCAAAACTTGTATGACACAACCGATTTACCCATGGGTTGCCAACAAATGCCACAAAATCTAAAGAGTCATGATTAGATTAATTAGTAAATGAGTTTGAGAGCAACATAATGTCATCATACCAACCATTTAATTTACTTGCACAAAAATTCATAAGCAATGATAAGGGCAATGAAACAAGTAAACAAGGTAGGGTAACCCTTCTTTATATATACAACAGAACCATCTCCTGCAAATAACAATATCATTAGATTCATTACACCCAAAATGATACGCTTACAAGACTTGTCACGTAACAACTACCGGGACTCGATCTTCCCTCGACTACAAGAACCAATCATCTTCATCCAGCAGCACCTCAATCTTCCCAACAAACTTACCACTAAGTTACTCACCAAGACAAGGTCCAGACATTTTCACTATTTTGGCATGGACTCGCATTCTTCAATGACATTTTCACTATTTTGGCATGGACTCGCATTCTTCAGTCCAGTGGCTACGGTAATCCCGACACCTATGACAGTACTTCAAAATAGCACGTCCTTCATAGTGCACATTAAGCTCACCTTCGTGCTTGGAAACTTGCTCACCACATTCTGTGCAAACTATATCACAGTGTTCGCCAACACGAGCGCCCTTTGGTACCAAAACAAAATACGGGCAATTGCAACTCTTGTGGTCCTCAACTTCCTCACAACAAACTTCACAGTAATTACGCTTTTTTTGCAGTTGGAGTCGAGCCATTGGGTCTCCAATCGCCTTTTGTATACCTTCCTCTTCATCTGCTTGTTTAAAGTTTCATTGTTAGAATACAAAATAAGACTACTAATAACAATTAGTAACATATCATCTCAAGGCCCATAAGACTTTTTCTTGCTACAAAAACATGACTACATGTCTAAAGTAAATAGAGTTGTAAAACATCGGGCCCTTATGGGGACAACTTTTCTAAGTAGCACTTGGGCTCATAAACGCTCTTGCTACAAGTACACCCCTTAGAAACATGTTAGGAGATTACAAAGCCATGCCACCTAACTTGAAAAGCCTAATGGAAAAAGCAAAACCAAGGAAGTGCAGGCATACCCGAAAGCTAAGAGAAAATTACAAGAATGACGGACACTTTTGCAGCAAATTCTACTCAGTTAATCAACTATTAACTACTGAAGCATACAAAAGTAGTGCGAATACACTAGAAATACACTAGAACAGGACTACACATTAACTACTGAAGCACTAGAAAAGTAGTGCGAATACACTAAAAAAAAGAAGTATTAAGGATCATAGATGCATTCATATTCATATTCATTAGGGAGAAAATGAGGATTTAATACTAAAACAAAAATCAAAAGCATACCGTTACGATTCTGCCCAATGCAGTCATCATCATCATCGAACCAACTTGGTTTTGGTTGGAGGGTAGCTTTAGATTTGCCCATTACTTCATCTGAGAGAGAGAGAGCGCGATATATAAGAGGTGGGGTGGTGAGAGGCAAAGCGTAATTGTGATTCATATAGCTATAAGCGAGAGATAGCCAACACTGGGTTTCAGAAATTTAAATAACTCTTTTCAAATATAAAATCTCCAGGAGACTCTTTAAAAGCATATTAGCTAATTATTTTAGGGGCATTTTGATATAGATGCCTCAAATTTGAATTTTTTTTAATCAAACATCTATAACTTTTAAACTTTTGATCAAACATTCTTCTACTAATTTTTAATTAAAAATTATGATTTTTATTGTATTTAATTAACCAACTAGTTCAGAAAATAATATCACAAATATTCTAAAATCACTACAAACTTCCTATCTTATCTTATCATAATTCGTTCAAAATAAATTTTTCATATATTAAATATAACGTACCAATCATTTGTTGTTTTAATATATCTGTTTGGTACGTTATATTTAATATATGTGCATGTTATATTTCATAATTGTATGTTAATATGATCTTTATGTGTTTTTAGAATTTGAAACAACAAATTATTTGAATAAGAAAAATTCATTTTGAACGAATTATGATAAGATAAGATAGGAAGTTTGTGGTGATTTTAGAATATTTGTGATATTATTTTCTGAACTAGTTGGTTAATTAAATAAAATAAAAATCATAATTTTTAATTAAAAATTAGTAGAAGAATGTTTGATCAAAAGTTTAAATATGTTTAATTTAGAAAAATCTAAAATTGAAAAGTAACATATGTTTAATTTAGAAAAATCTAAAATGAGGCATCTAATTCTAATTATCTGATTATTTTAGCAAAACCCCAACAAAACCAAACCTTGATCGATAACTGATTTTCTCACACACATCGTCGTACACCCCATACCCTTTGTTAGCGTGGTTTCTATAACACAATAACATATCTAACCAAAGATTATAATACTGAATTGAAAATTAGCCAAATGGAGAATCAAAAGCATACCATCATCGACCATGGTTGCTTCGTCGAACATGGCTTCGTCTGAGAGAGAACAGAGGAGATAGACAGGAGAGCGACAGAAATCGAGTTAGGGTTCGGCATTAGGGTGTTAGAGCGTAAATTAACAACTATAAAAATTGGAAAAGTTCTAGATAATCACAAATCATACCATTAGGGTTCTGCATCTGGACGTTCACCTCGATCTCTTTCAACGGACGCCACTCCATGGATCTTGCTCCGGCATCGTAACTGGAGGCTGTGGGAGAGGGAACTTTAGCTCGCGCGACCGAACTATATTGGGGTTCGGCAATTTCTGACTTACAATTTTTTTTTCTTGGGTTGAATGCCATTTTATAGCGCAAGGTTCAGGGGTGATTTGTAAAACGACCCCCAAGTTTCAATTTTTGCATATTATACCACGTGACTTTTAAATTGCACCAATTTAACTTATTCGTCAATTTTAACATCTAATTAGAGACTTTGCCCATAATTTTGAGCACTCCTTGCCGTTAATTTCAATGTTTACTACTTTACGCTTCAACTGGTGCAATTTAACTTATCATGATTTATACCTACGGATGAACTTGTCCAATAGGAAGATCACTGCTCAAATATTTCAGGTTGTTGAATCAATGTTCCCTTGAACCAAATTGAGAAGAAAGGACGAAAGCTGCCGTTTCATGTTCATCATTTATGAAACAAAACTTTCTCAAATTGGTCAACTTTCCTCTACACCGTGTTTAGATAAAGAGATTTATGGTTACTAAGGAATTCAAAAGTGACGGAATATAAATGATTGAATTTTATTTTTAAGAATTTGTGAATTTTCTTATTTAGTTAATCTCAAAGAACCATAAAATTTGAATTCTGATGGGAGTTGTAAGGAAGCAACTCAATCCCTCACAATTTTGAGCTCTTCTTAATCCGAGAAGAATAGAGTTTCACCTCCTCTCTCATCCGTTGTCCTTATGGCTCCCTCCACATTTAGTTCCACCCACCCTTCCTCGCCAAGTAGAGGAAGGGTTTCTCAGAGTTGTAGTTGCTCTTTGCTATTATCTCATAGTACTGCAGATTCTTCTTTATGTGGAAGGTAACCTGCTTGGCTTTAACCTGCCTGTTCTTCACATCAACCTTGTTGGCAACAGAAAACAATAGGGATGTTCTAGCACACACTGAAATACTAACGTGAGGAATCAAATATACCAAACCATCACCAACTAATGTAAAAAAAAAAAAAAAAAAAAAAAACATTAGACTTGACACAAAAATAATTTAGCCAACTCAACGGTGGAGATCACGGTGCCATGTAGGGACATTCTTGTATGTCGACCTAGCGGTAACGTCAAACATGATGATTGCACATTGCCCATGAATGCTGCATATTTCAATGAAGAATTTTAGGTGTTCATTAGGAGGCATCCATCATGATTGTTTAGTTTTACTCACTCCACTGGTTCTTCATTGGCCTCCTGGAAATCATGCATCCAACTGAAAGTGTTGTGAATTAAAGCCATAGGAATGCATGCTTGACGGGGCATCCATATGCGAATGACTAGCAAAGGCGAAGGCCCCGAGTTTGCACTCAGAAGCATTAATCTTGGAGGTAGTTTCACGATGACTGGCATTGGCATCATTTCTCTCTAACATTGATTGATTCCTGTATGGCAAATCTACAACAACTACTACTACTACTACTACTACTACTACCGTGATTATGCCAAGTCCAATGCTTGATTAGTTTTTCTCCTCGAATGTTTTGCCAATCTCGTGCTTGGGATGGAGGGGGATGCTATGACAAATCAATGTACAATGTATCATAATCTCATAGAGTTAGTCAAGCAAGGCTGTTACTGTTAGCTGCCTACCTTTCATGAACTCCAACAGAGAATATGAAACGCTGGCAATGTGAGAGTTGTTTCTTCATCCATGGGACTCAAGAGATTGTCGGACATTTTCATGGTCTTGTACAATGAACATGGATACACAGCAAATCATATGTAACGAAAGGAACAAGAAATTCAAGTAATCAACATAGGAAGCAACAAGCATTGGCATTGAAGAATTGAAACAAGAAATTCACTTCGTAACAAGAACTTCAAGTAATCAACATAGGTTCCACTTTTAATACTACCATCCGTAACAAACATTGGCATTGAAGAACTGAAACAAGAACTTCACAGGGCCATAACCCCTTTAATTCAATTTAGACTATAGCAACAAACTAAGTTCATCTTAAACTTTTAACTTCAACAGCAACAGAAGGAACAATATTACATGAATTTGGAGCATAAGCGATCAATGCTCTGCTAGCAATCCCTTTCACCCTAGCATCAAATTGGAAGTGGAAGTGGATGGTCAACATGCTCGGGTAACTTGTAGCAAGAGCTTCATTCATTGAGAACAATCAAAATTTTGTAAAAAAGTTACCGAACATCTTGCAACATAAATCTTGTACGCTTCATAGCCAATTCGCAATGATAGATACTTGAGTCTACGCTCGCTCGAAAATCGAACACGAGTTCGTCCACAGTCGACTTCTGCCATTTGAATCAGGTAAGCAACAAATGATTCTTCTTGGAAAACAACTCTTTGAATGTAATATTTGCCACGCAATTTGGCCAAAGGATGACCTTCAAAAGCTACAGTCCCATAATCTGAGCAAATGTTACTGACTCCTTTCGATACTTGATTCGCTTGATAGATCGCTAACACCGCCTTTTCGTTAGTAGCTCCCAACGGTCAAAAAACCGTACGTAAGACTCAATGGAGTTTCTAGATGTCACCAGATACCCAACTGTTGGCGATACGTGTGCCACTGCCAACATAATAGAAAAAGGCAAAAGCAATTATCTATATACTAGCCTCTCCGCACGCACTAACGTGCGTGCAAGAGGCATTTTTGCATCACGGGCGTTACGCGTTCCAAAAATGTATTGTTTTAGATATTCTTATGTTTCTTAAGTGATTATTTTATAAATTATGGTGTGTGTCCATTTTATTGATATGAGCACTAAATATAATAGAGAAGGCAAGTGTTGTAGTATACAACCAATTCGAGAAGAATTTCAATTATAGTTGTAGTTTCACTTTAGAGATGAGAATAGAATTGAAAGCACTCATACACCGTATTTTCCTTCAACCTAAAAATAGAATTAACCCTTCACATGTTGGGTTATGAAAACCACATAAGGAGTAAAGTTTAGAATATCAATTACAATTTAATATTGACCAAATCTCAATAAAAATAAAAGTAAATCAAAGAAGAAAAAAAAGCACATACCATGCCTTTGCATGTACATTTGCTTATGCACATGAAAAAGAAAAACAAATGAAAAAAAAAATACACATGAATAAAATTAGACACTATGAAAACGTTATCACGGCTGGAGTCATGGATCGCATTTTAACAATAATTAGAAACTATGTCATAAGAAAAATTAGAATGCTTGAAAGAAAAAATGCTTGCAAAAATTAAAAGATTTAAGCAATTAACTGGAGAATTACCCTTAGAACTGAAAAATTACTACAAAAGGTTTGAAAGTTACACAGTTAGACACTAAAAAGGAGAGAGATGAGATGGGGGAAGGCAAAATTAAGATCGGCAATGGTTAACAACTTACGCTCTTTAATCTTTGCACTGTATTCCTTGTTGGATTGTTCCAATATTGGACAAGGCAGGGGGCACCGGTTCTGCCATAATCTCAACAACACAATCCTATCCATCAGAGCGGTTTTACAATGCTTCCATGGTTCTCATGCTCCACGATTTTTTCATTCAATCCTATCCATCAGATCAAGATTCGCAACTACACAATCTGTTCAACCCAAATTTAATCCAAATCGACTCAGCTCTATTAATCCCAAAACAAACAAAAGCAAATATAAGGTTAGATTTTGTTTGCATATAAAACTAAAAGTACCTACATTCAACATCCACGTTACAAAGCCAAGAAGGGGATTGAGTCATACCATCCACAAACACGATCATCCAAAGCATTGACAGAACACGCACTAGGTAACAATGAACTTGATTTTGATTATGACAAATTCAAACTACAATGAACAATTTTAGTCATTAAACAGTCTACAAAGATATGTGATCACATACAGTACCACTCACTCTATCACATCTGCAATTGAAAAATCACTTCATCACAAATAATAGATATTATACTATGATACAGTACCACAAATTGGTACTATCACTTGCATTAAACCAATTTGTCCACACAATTATAGTTCTTCTTCTTTGCTAGCTTACCACATAATAATGTAATTGAAAAAGTTGCAGACCAATCACAAACTCAGATGGCTGCTGAAGCTTTTTTTTATTTTCCAAACCCATTTACCTACCTATTTCACAATTTTCGTTATATGGACTTCTGCAACAGCTTTATGCATTACAGATAGAAAGTACAAAACTCAATATATGTGAGATCAAGTTCATTTGAAATCATGGAAAAGGAAATCAATTAAAACATGAACTATGATTTTTTTATTATAGATGAGTCATGAGTCTTCTTAAAGCATAAGTCCAAGCCATGATGCCCTCTTTGACATAAGCCCAAACCTTCACACATTGAAACTTTCAGTTTATAAACAAGAGGTAATGCAAAGTATCAAAAAAAAAAAAAAAAAAGAATTTAAGAGCATAACTGTGATGCTGTCAAATTGATCCAGGAAAGTTGAATGATTTTGATGATGAAATCTAATGAAAGAAGAAAAAAAAGAGAGTACTTTCTTACTACAATTACACAATGTTAAACAAAAGAGAGTCATTTTCACCCAAAATCAACTACATATATTTGCAGAGAAAAATGAAGTCAATACCAAAATGGAGGGAGGAAACCAACTGTACCCGCACGATAAGCAGCAAGACAAAAAATCGAGTTGATAGGGTTTGTGGCTTCAGAGTATAATGTCTACTATTTTTCTTGACATGTATCTTACACTTTTCCATTCCACCTGAACTACTATATCAATTTAATGCCGCCACAACATTAATACTTGTTTCCATAGCTGCAAGGGAGTGTATGAATGAGTATAGTATGTAGTGTGTTTGAATGAGTATAGTATGCAGTGTGTTTGAATGAGAATAGTATGCAGTAATTAAAATGTACATACATTGGCAAAAAGGAAGAAAAAAATATTCATATCTAATTATAGTGAATTCAGAAGCTCAATCAAATGTAAAACCCCCTTACTTTGCATTTTGTTGCCATGTGGAGCTGTTTAAATTTGCTTTTGTTACCAAAATCTAAACAATAGAAAGTTCAAACCATATTACCCATACCTCCATGTCTCTATCCAGCATTAATTTGTTGATGCCTCATATCCAATGTAAAATGCATCACTTGTAGCTTCTCCATTGTATTACGTGATAAGAGATGATGCAGCTTCAAATAACTTTTGTTAGATATTCTCTACAAAGGAGAAAGGGGACAAATAGATCAAACTACTAAACTAAATTTTACAAAGACGATTAGCGGGCACCAAATTTTTTTTTTTTACACAATGTTATGTTAACTTGCATCATATAAGTTAACATAACATAAAGTCTACATGTTAACTTGCATCATATAAAGACGATTAGCTGCAGGCACCATATGCACGTTCTCGTCCTTCTTCATAAATCTGCAACTGCAAGAAACAAAGACATACCTATTCACTATATATGAACGTTAAACTGTTTGATCCAGTGAAAGAAAGAAAAAACCAAAAAAAAAGGTGATTGGAACCACCACTAATTTTGAAAGCGGAGTGCTCCAACTGCATGGACGATTGGGAGAACCGAAACAACAATCCAAAGCAAACCTGGAAGTCAAGAATTAATCCAAATCAAACAGATATCAGTACCATGTAAATGATCTTCCCAATCAAACAGATATCCACGGATTCACATACCTTTGCAGAAGTTCGATATATGGAAGGGGCAGTGATGGGTGTCCTTCTCTCATGATTGCGTGTAGTCGAGTTTCCGAGACGCACCCCCGACATAAGTTTTGTACCCATCTTTGATAGAAGAATGGTGGTTTTTCTGTCCACGTAAGCGCATCGTGTTGTTGCGAACTCTCAAACGTGGAGGAAATTTAGGGACGTGCACTTTCTCAAACAAAAAAGCTCTGGTCTTTTTACCCCTTGCATGCATAGCACAAAACCCAGAACGGCAAAAACAAAGAAGGAGATCTGTGACTGTTTTTTTCAATCCTTTTCTGTTCGGAACAAATGGAAATCACACACTAATCTGCTGAAAACGAAAATTGATTTCCTTCCGATTATTCATCTCTAAATATTAGTGGGGTGTGAGTAGTTACTGTTGAACCTCCCACTAAACTCAGTCCAGATCGTGAGGATCCTACAGAGAAAACTGTCAACTGGTTTGCGTTTATTCTTCGTACGTCTTTTTCAGCACGTATTTACCTTTTATTTTGATATTTTTTCTTCTTGAAATACAGTTTTTTTATTCAGTTATTTTTTTTACCAGACGATTAGCTGCAGGCACCATATGCACGTTCTCGTCCTTCTTCATAAATCTGCAACTGCAAGAAACAAAGACATCCCTATCCACTATATATGAACGTTAAACTGTTTGATCCAGTGAAAGAAAGAAAAAAAAAAAAAAAAAAAAGGTGATTGGAACCACCACTAATTTCGAAAGCGGAGTGCTCCAACTGCATGGACGATTGGGAGAACCGTAACAACAATCCAAAGCAAACCTGGAAGTCAAGAATTAATCCAAATCAAACAGATATCAGTACCATGTAAATGGTCTTCCCAATCAAACAGATATCCACGGATTCACATACCTTTGCAGAAGTTCGATATATGGAAGGGGCAGTGATGGGTGTCCTTCTCTCATGATTGCGTGTAGTCGAGTTTCCGAGATGCACCCCCGACATAAGTTTTGTACCCATCTTTAATGGTGGTTTTTCTGTCCATGTAAGCGCATCGTGTCGTTGCGAACGCTCAAACGTGGAGGAAATTTAGGGACTTGCACTTTCTCAAACCAAAAAGCTCTGGTTTTATTACCCCTTGCATGCAGAGCACAAAACCCAGAACGGCAAAAACAAAGAAGGAGATCTGTGACTGTTTTTTTCAATCCTTTTCTGTTTGGAACAAATGGAAATCACCTATGATGCATGGACACCGACACGGATACGGGGATACGACACGATACGACACGGGGATACGTCAAATTTCAAAAAATGAGGACACGATACGTCAGGGATACGGCAATTAAAAATATGTATAAATAAATAAATAAATATAAATAAATATATCTAAAACATTATAAAATAAGCATTCAAATTTATTACTCAAGTTCAAATTTATTTCAATAAACTCTAAACAGCTAGAAAGATAGTCCATCCAACAAGCAATTAGTCTTAAAACTTGAAAAAGTAAAAAGAACATCCAAACGAAATTAAAAAAAAAAGTCTCATTCAACTTCCACGTTCATGATGTCTCCTCCATTAATCAAAGTAGTCTCCAATGACGGTTCATCAAGTGAAAGGTTAGCAATATCAAGCATCCCAACACTTTCTTCACCCAAGTTTTCAAAGCCATCTCCTCCAACATCCCACAATTGAGTAACACCTTCTTTGTAGGTTGAGCTATTTCTTGATAAAAGACGAAGATTATTATGCACAAATACCAAATCCTCGGCTCTTTGTGGTGTAATCTTGTTCCTTCTTAGTGAGTGAATAAAACTGTAAGTGCTCCAATTTCTTTCACAACAAGAGGAGGAACAAGGTTGTCCAAGTAGCTTCAACGCTATGGATTGGAGACTAGGTGTAGAAGCTCCATGGACAATCCACCACATTACTGGTTCCAAATGAAACCTATCATTCATAGAATCAATAGCTCCAAAGTCATTCAAGCACATAGAGAAAGAGGCATACTCCACATTGATACTTCTTCTAATTTCCTCATTGGAAAAGTATCTCTCAAAACACTTTTTCCTTTTAGTTGTAAGCTCAACATCTCGGTGTGGAGCAACCCGACTAGGGTCTTCTTGGAGCCATTCTGAACTATAATACCTAAAATAAAAGAAATAGCACTTTAAAAATATAATCATAAAGCTAAAGATTAATTTGGAAGAGTTTATAAGGATATTAGCAAAATCATTACCTTGGATTTAATGAATGCGCCAAACAATGAAGTGGTGTGCTACTTTTAGTCCATCGCTCTAATAAAATGCGATACACCGCATCAAAAAAGCTGCTTTTTTCATGTAATGCCTTGCGCTCATTCCTGTAGATAGCAGCTTTCACCTTTTCAATCATAACATCTCACCACTCATACACCAAGTGAAGACAAGGCTTATCTGTGTCAGCCATTCTAATAGCCTCATATATTGGAGCTGTAAAGAAAAGAATATAATCAATCTTCTCCCAAAAGTACTCATCCAATATTTTTTGCTTCACCGTCATTGCTTTAACCAAATCATCTTCTTTGTACAAAGCCCAATTCGGGCTAATCACCATTTGTTGTAAACTTTCCTTTACTTCCTTAAATCTTCTAAGCATCACAAGTGTGGAAGCAAATCTAAAAAATTTTAAAATTAGGATAGCTCATAATTGAATAAGAAAAAAAAAGGAAAAAAAGTGGAGAAAACAAACCTTGTTTCGGCAATGGAGAGCAACTTTAGTTTGCAATGTTCATTAAACATAGACAATCTCATGCTATGGTTCATAATAAAATTTTTTATGGACCAAACATCACTAGCAATAGTTGAAATCCAATTGCAGTCATCGTACGAAACATCTGTTTGTTTCGGAGAGCATATACTCTTCAAAGCAAGATTAAGAGTGTGAACAACACAGGATGTCCAAAAGATATGGGGATAGTGGGCCTCAATAAGTAACCCAGCAGCTCTACAGACAGGAGCATTGTCAGTGATCACTTGAACAACATTTTCATGACCAATTTCTTTAATAGCTTCTGTAAGGAAGTTGGCAATACAATGCTTGTCTTTATATTCACCTTCACAATTAATTGCCCTCAAGAACATTGGCCCGCTTTCACAAGTTGCCATAATATTAATAAGTGGTCTCCTTTGTGCATCTGTCCACCCATCACTGCACAAACTTACACCTTTAGTGCTCCATGTGCGCTTGATTGGTTGGAGGCATTGCTCAATGTGACTCTTCTCTTGTTGCAAAAGAGTAGTCCGTAGTGCATTGTAACCTGGTGGAACATACCCTGGAAGTGTAGAAGCTCGAACATATGAGTTTCGATAGTGCGGATTTCTTGCAAGGTTAAATGATAAGCCACATGTATAAAACATCCTTGCAACTTCAGCATCACACTGATCTCGAGCTTCCTTGTTAAAAGCTTTACTAAGAGGCCCACTTGTTCCCTTTCTCTTCTTTGGATCAAGATTCACTTCGGGTAGATCATAACAGAAAGAACCAGTATTGGGCAAAGAAACATTCTTAGGAGCAGAACTCTTCAGCTTATATTCACACTCTCGAATTAACTTTTTCATTTCTACAAGATTTTCATCAGTAACCTTGCTGCAAGGCGCGACCCCGTTTCCAGCCATTTTTAACAAATGAAACTTGACCCTAGAGTATGATCCTTTGTAAGTTTTCTGACAATAATTGCATTTAAATTCAGCATTCCCTCCTCCTCTTTTTCCCACTTTTTCGAGCTTTTTGACATACTTCCACAACGGAGTATGATAATTTTCAACAATCTCATCCGGATTAGCATTATCATCCGAATTAGCATTATCATCCGGATTAGCAATATCATTCGCATGATTATTAGGGTGATTCATTTTCCTAAATCAACAAACATATAAAGAGTAATAGTTAATCCACTGTAAAGACAAAGTTATTATAATCTAAATATTCATACCACTACACAATAATATATTATAATATACAAAATATAATAATATTATAATAACAGAAAAAGTTAAAACAGAAAAGCAAAAGTCGTCAGATGGACTATGGGGAATGGATGGGTATTATTATTATAATATTATATTATTGTTCTTGGGGAATCAAATTGTCTTGGAATGGGTATTATAATGTTGTTGTCTTCCAATGGGTATTATAATATTGTTGTCTTCGAATGGGTTGAACTTGAAACTTGAATCAGTAAAGCTGAGACCTGAGACTGGTTAAAAAAACGAAAGCTCACCGGTCACCACCACTCACCAGGAGTTGCAGACAGAGACGAAGGAGACGACTGAGCAGTTGTAGACGAAGAAGAGGGAGACGACGGGGCAGTTGCAAATGGAGACGACGGGTCACGGAACAGTTGCAGATGACGATCAACTGGGATTCGTGAAAGTCTCCCAAGCAGAGTGATTTCTGAGAGGTAAATCCGAATTTTAATTTTTTTTTCTGATTATCCTCTGATTTTAGAGTGATTTCAGTTAACTAAGTTCGATCGAACACGATTCTATGCGGATTTTTTGTGATTTTTTTTCTGATTATCCTCCTATTTCAGTTTCAAATGTATCCGAAAAGTAGGATACACGTATCTGGACAATACGATACGCGTATCTCGTTAGTCCCAACTGTATCCCTTCACTCCAATACGTATCGAACGCGTATCCACGCGTATCTGTATCCTCAGCGTGTCAGATACGGGATACGGTTGCTTTCTCCCGTGTCCATGCATCGTAGGAAATCACACACTAATCTGCTGAAAACGAAAATTGATTTCCTTCCGATTATTCATCTCTAAATATTAGTGAGGTGTGGGTAGTTACTGTTGAACCTCCCATTAAACTCAGTCCAGATCGTGAGGATCCTACAGAGAAAACTGTCAACTGGTTTGCGTTTATCCTTTGTACATCTTTTTCAGCACGTGTTTACCTTTTATTTTGATTTTTTTCCTTCTTGAAATACAGTTTTTTTATTCAGTTATTTTTTTTTACCAGTTTGTCCTCATTTTTTCCTTTTTTTTTTATTTCAATTGTGAAGAAAACAAAGAGGCTTTCTTGGCATTTCTGAATACTTCACCAAACTGGCATTCTCCCTCTATATATACTAGCCTCTCTGCACGTGCTCACGCGCATGCGAGAGGCTTTTTTTAATCACGGGCGCTACGCACCCCTGAAGATTGTGTTGCGTTAGTTATTTACCATTGTTATCCATTTGGTATAGACATTAATAGTGACACTGTAGTTTTAGGTTACATACAAACTCACTAAACTTGGTATGTCACTCCAAGTTTAATGAAACTTGCATTTTTATTGAGAAAAACATGTTGTCTTCTTCTTTTAACCAATCCAATATCAAATAAAATTGTCTCGCTCTCTCTAGTGTTTTCTAACAACCCACACAAACAATTAGCATGGAGATCACAATTAGCTACCAAGCTAAACAGCCAAATTCCAGTACAATAAACTATTATTATCAGGACGTACATAGTTCCACCATGATCATGGAAAAGACTTGGACCCGTTCATAGGTTGTTTTGAGTATAAAATTAACAAAACAATAAGATGAAATGACCTACTATCCAGTCTCTATTCTTTCCTTGGTCCTCCCAAATTTGTATGCCAAACCATCGAAAAGTACATTTCAACGGGTCAATAATCTATGCTATGGATGATCGTGTTTGTTAATCATATGAACTCAATCCCCTTCTTGGCTTGGATGTTGAATGCATGCACTTTTTTTATTGCAAATAAAATTTAACCTTTTCTTGATCCTCCCAAATTTGTGTTTTCATGGGATAAATGGAGAAGCCAAAATGACTTGTCTTTGAAGTTTGAACTGAGATATTTTAAGCCTCCTAACTTGAAAAGAGAAAAGAACATAAACAGAATGAAGCTAAACATGATGTTCCTATCAATCTCTTACATAACATAGGCCACTATAAAGTAGAACTTTATGTCTAAATGATAGCAAACAAAACAACGCTTTAAATTGCCATCAAATTAAATTTAAGAAAAAAGAATAAAAATTCAGTATTTGCTTTTCGAAAAACTTTCTTGAGTACCCTTTTCTGGAAGAGTACATTAGTGACGTTTTGACTGGAAGAGTACATTTCCCCCTGATAGGAGCATATTTATGCGACTTAGTTAGCTTGTTTTCTTGCATTTTCATAGCTAGTTCTTACTTATTATAGTGTTTTAAGCTATTTTCATGTGTTTGTAGGTCCAAATGACAAAGTTGGCAAGAAAGTGAAATTTGGAGCATTTTGAAGCAGTTTTGGCATCAATTGGATAGCTTATAAGTGGAGCAAGATGGATGGACGAATTTGAAGACCAAAGATGTCTAGGAATGTGCTAAAGAGTTGAAGAAGTAAATCCAAGACAAAAAAGATAAGGAATCAGCTCAAAAGAAGAAGATATTATCCAAACTGCCTTATCTTATCCAAAACCTTATCCAATCTTATCTTATCCAAACTAACCTTATCTTATCTTATCATTTCCTAATCTAGCATTATCTTATCTTATCTTATCCAAATCAGTTTATGCCTTAATTCTAGCTATTTTTTAGGGATAATTATGCATTTAAAATACATATTTCAGATTCTAGAGCCCTTATCCCTTATGTGCCGCATATATGTCTTTCCCTTGGTGAATGAGGAATTGTAATCCTTCCCTAAAACCCATGCAGTGTATCCTTGTCCCTTTAGGTCCAGAAATCTGTTCTAAAACATCTTTTCTAGAAGCTCTAGGTCCTGCCGCGTCTTTCTAACCTAATTCCTCTTGGTTTCTGGTTGTTTTAACCTATTCCACTTGGGTTTTGGTTACACAATTCTATTCCTACTCAGCCTTATTCCGTGCCTAGCCCTATATATACACACACACACTTATGCGCCTATTTCAAACCACGCACCCATATATTCAGATACAATTGAGAGATTTCAAAGAGTTCAAAGGTGTGCTTGCGTGGAAGGAAGGAGAAGAAGGAGCTTTGTGCCATGGCTTGCAATCCAATGAGGGTTCAAAATCTGCCATTGGAGTTGCTGGGACGTTCCTGGTTCTTTCTATCCTTAGATTTGTTTCAATGTTGCTTTTAATTTGGTTTTATGTTTTCAAAGACATGAGGAACTAATTTCTTTTTAGTTCGAGGTGAATTCGAAGCCATGATTATATGTTTTATATGAATTGATTACATCCAGTTATTGTTTCTTGAGTCTTGAATGTGATTTGCTTATCTGAGTTATCAAAACTTGTTTATGTATGTTGATTGAGGATGCATACTTGATTTGCATGCATTAATTTGATGCTAGAGTATAAGGGAGTTTCACCTAATCATTATGAACTTATATTCACAAGTAGTAAAAGTCACGAGTCATGATTGTGTTAAGTAAATCCTTGGCAGGAGTATCATGCTTTTCATATTTACTAATGCCTCGTCAATGCTTATGGTTTTCAAAGAACTTAATGACCTTTTATATGTCTCTCTATCATGCTTTTCATAGTTAGGGAACTTGATAAGGACAATTTGGTTGTGATGCGTATCCCGTCCAATTTAATGAGTTAAGGAAAATCTGATGGTTAATTTGTGCTGTCACGGTTAACTTGGGGTGTTGTCATTCATAGTCTAAGGGAACAATACTGGAAATTGGTTTATATACATATGTCATGTGTGGAGAAGGATCCTCTGGCTAAATTTTCACCATTCAAATCACCTAATTTACTTTGTTTTGCAATCTGTTTAGTTTAGTTAAATTTCGTCCAAATCAATCCCCCTTTTAATTAAGTGTCTTAGATTAGTTAGAAAAGTGTTTGAATCTGTCCAAATTATTGTTTTGAGTCCTACTAGTGTTAAATTCGTCCAAATAGTCCCTAGAGTCTGTTTTGAGTCTTTTTAACTTAGTTTTGCTGTTTTGAGTGTATTGAGTCAATTTTGAGTCTATAGAGTTTAGTTTAGTGTTTTTGAGTCTTATTTGTGTTGATTAGCATCCCTAGTTAATCCCCGGTCTAGAACGATCCCTACTTGCTTAATACTACAATTACATGTTTAATAGGGTTTAATTTGTGTGTCAAGTTAATTTTCACATCAAATTTTGGCGCCGTTGGCGGGGATTAGCAAACTTGCTAATCTCCCTTGTTTGTGTCGTGTGTCTTTGTGTTTTCTTTTAGTGTCAAAGTGTTTTACATGTGTGTTTATTTTTGTCTTTGCCGTGCCTTCTACTTGGTTACTGAATTGTTTTTGTTCCTTGTTTCAGGTACTAGTTTATGACTCGTAGTTCTCAACATATTAGTGCAAACATCTTGGAGTTCGACGACAATTTTGAACAAACTTTGAGAAGAAAGAGGAAGCAACCAGAACCTAATCCACCTAGTTCAAGTTCAGAGGCCGAATCTGAATTTGAAGAAGAAGAAGAATAATAAGTCATGGTAGCGGACAATCGTACAATCAAAGAACTTTCAGCCTCAGGGTTGGACAATGTCGTGCCCCTTTGTATTCAATACCCCGTGGCTGCCCAAGGAAAGACTGATGCATTCGAGTTGAAGTCAAGCTTGCTGCATCATATTCCCAAGTATTATGGGCTGTCCATGGAAGATCCAAACAAGCATTTGAAGGAGTTTGAAGTGGTGTGCTCAAGCATAACACCCATCAATGTTGAAGGGAGCATTTTGAAGATGAAGGCCTTTCCATTCTCTCTTATGGATAAGGCTAAAGATTGGCTATACGAATTGGCACCTGGAACTGTCACTTCTTGGGAAAGCATGAAACGAGCATTTTTAGAAAAGTTTTTCCCAACTTTAAGAGTCATTCTTTTGAGGAAAAGAATCAGTGGCATT
The DNA here is from genome assembly GCF_042453785.1 of Malus domestica. Classification (NCBI taxonomy): domain Eukaryota; kingdom Viridiplantae; phylum Streptophyta; class Magnoliopsida; order Rosales; family Rosaceae; genus Malus; species Malus domestica. Next base: position 10,582,161 of record NC_091668.1, read on the forward strand.
CAATAAAGCCAAGGCGAATCCTTTCCAGCATATTATGAGCGTTTCACGGCTTTAGTTGCATCGTGCCCTCAACATCAAATGAAGGAGGAACTTTTACTTCAATATTTCTACGAGGGACTTATTCCAATTGAGAGACAAATGCTTGATGCCTCAGCGGGTGGTGCTTTGGTTGACAAAACACCGGTGGCTGCCAATATCTTAATTGCAAACTGAGCCTTGAATGCACAACAATACAAAGGTGTTGGACAAAGAGACATCCCACGGCAGCAACTGAATGAGGTAAGTGCAATTTCAGAACTTCAATCTCAAATGGCTAATCTTACTGTTCTTTTATCGCTGGTTGTTGAAGGATCCAAAGTGTAAGGAAATACACCAAGTGTGTGTGGCGTGTGTTCTAAGCAAGGGCACCACAATAATCAATGTCCACAATTGATAGAGAATGGAGGATGGGAAAGTGCCAATATCATAGGTTATCAAGGCCAAAATCAGCAAATGAATGATCCATACTCAAATACATACAATCTGGGATGGAGAGATCACCCAAATTTCAAGTGGAGGGAGCCTCAGCAACCTCAACAAGGAGGATTTCGACAACCACCCCCTGGGATGTTTCCAAGGCCATACGCACCAACACAACCCTAACCACAATTTGCCCAACCAAAATTAGGTTCGTCTATGGATAATGATCAAATTGTTCAATTATTAACCACTGTGGCACAGGGAATGCAAAATCAAGCCAAAAAGGTAGATGAATTGGAGAAGCAAATGGGGCAAATGGTGGAATTCATGGGCCAATCAAAGAGCAAGGCAAACTTCCTAGTTCAACCGTTGTGAATCCAAAGAAAGGCTTTGAATCCGCCAAGGCCATCACGTTGAGAAGTGGCAAGGAGCTTGGAAACCACAAAAAACCATCCAAACAAGGCCTTAACGAGGATGAAAAGCTGCTGCAAGAAGAAGAACAAGAAGCAAGGGCCACGGAAAGGGAAGACCAATCCTTGTCGCAGCCCTCTAAGGCCTCTAAACCGTCCTAAACCATCAAGGTAAGTCCAAATTCGAGTTCTTCTAGTTCTATTCCACTAAATGTGCCATTTTCTTAGTAGGTTTAGGCAATCAAAGAAAGAAAAGAATGAGAAAGACATTCTGGAAACCTTTAGGAAAGTTCAAGTCAATATCCCGCTCCTTGATGCAATCAAGCAAGTTCCTAAGTATGCCAAATTCTTGAAAGAGCTTTGCATAACAAGGAAGAGGATTTCGAACAAAGAAGTGGTCCAGGTAAGTGAGAATGTTTCTGCGATGTTACAAAGGAAACTACCACCTAAATGCAAAGATTCGGGTAGTTTTACAATTCCTTGTGTTATTGGAAATACTAAGTTTGAACATGCTATGTTAGATTTAGGAGCTTCAATTAATGTCATGCCTTACTCAATTTATGCATCTATGAACTTAGGAGAGCTTAAAAACGATGGTGTGATTATTCAATTGGCCGATCATTCTAACGCATATCTGAAAAGGAGTTTTGGAAGATGTTTTGGTGCAGTTAATAATTTGATATTTCCAGCAGACTTTTACGTGCTTGACATGGAAGATTCAGCCCATTCTACCCCATTATCGATCCTCCCTGGGCAACCTTTCATGAAAACAGCCCGCACCAAGATTGATGTGTTCAAAGGGACTTTAATGATGGAATTTGATGGTGAAATTATTGATTTTAATATTTCGGAAGCTATTAAATTTCCTAAAGTTGATCATTCTTGTTTTTCTATTGATGTGTTTGATTCGTTGGCGGATGACTATCTTGATTCGTTGGACAAAGATCCCCTTGAAACAACAATTGTCGAGGGATTAGGCCTAGAACCCAATCTGGCCGTGCATAATGATGAAATTGGCGAGATGGTGGCTACCCTAGGAGAATTGCCACAACATCCTGGTAAGTCTCCAATCCCAATCTCAATTCCCGTTTCTACTAATAAGTTGTCACCTTCAGTGATTCAGGCCCCGATTCTTGAACTTAAACCGTTGCCAAGTCATTTGAAGTACATCTATTTGGGAGACAAAGAAACGTTGCCGGTCATAGTCTCTTCAACACTCATGGAATTAGAGGAAGAAAAACTGATTATTGAAAGAGCACAAAACAGCCATATGATGGACCTTGGCCAACATTAGAGGTATTAACCCTACAACTTGCATGTATCGCATACTTTTAAAGGAGGGGGCTAAACCAACTCGAGAGGCCCAATGCCGACTCAACCTTCCGATGATGGAATAGTGAAGAAGGAGATTATCAAGCTTCTCGATTGTGAAGTGATTTATCCTATCTCGGATAGCCATTAGGTTTCACCGGTTCAAGTTGTTCTAAAGAAATCGGGAGTTACAGTGGTGAAGAATGCCGAGAATGAGCTTGTGTCAACCCGTATCCAAACAGGTTGGAGAGTTTACATCGATTATAGGAAGCTCAACGCCACCACAAGGAATGACCATTTCCCTTTGCCATTCATTGATCAAATGCTTGAAAGGTTAACTGGTCATTCTTTTTATTGTTTTCTTGATGGTTATTTGGGATATAATCAAATTGTCATAGCTCCGGACGACCAAGAAAATACCACTTTCACGTGCCCCTTTGGCACCTTTGCCTATCGTCGTATGCCATTCGGGTTATGCAATGCACCTACCACATTTCAACGATGTATGGTAAGTATCTTTTCAGATTTCGTTGAGAAGATTATTGAGGTATTCATGGATGGTTTTAGTGTATTTGGTGATTCGTTTGATAATTGTTTGGATAATCTCACATTAATCTTGAAACGATGCGTTGAAACTAACCTTGTTTTAAATTGGGAAAAATGTCACTTTATGGTAAAACAAGGTATAGTTTTAGGTCATATTGTTTCAGAAAGGGGAATTGAGGTTGATAAATCGAAAATAGATCTTGTACGTTACTTACCCTCTTCTACTTCGGTTAGAGAGGTTCGTTCTTTTCTTGGACATGCATGATTCTATAGGCGATTCATCAAGGACTTTTCAAAGATTTCCAACCCCCTTTGTCGTTTCCTCCAAAAGGATATACCATTCAAGTTCGACGAGGAATGTGAGAAGGCCTTCAAACACCTCAAGGAGATGCTCACTTCGACCCCCATCATTGTTCCACCATATTGGAGCCTTCCTTTGAGCTTATGTGTGATGCTTCCGATTATGCATTAGGGGCTGTTTTAGGATAAAGGAAGGATAAGCAGCCACACGTCATATACTATGCCTCTCGGACCTTGAATGACGCTCAATTGAACTATTCCATAACGGAAAAAGAACTTCTTGCTGTTGTTTTTGCTTTAGATAAGTTTCGTTCTTATTTACTTAGTACTAAAGTTATAATCTATTCTGATCATACAGCATTGAAGTACTTACTTACAAAGAAGGAGGCCAAACCAAGTCTTATTCGTTGGATGTTTCTTCTCCAAAAGTTCGATATTGAAATCCAGGATAAGAAAGGAAGTGAAAACGTGGTGGCTGACCACTTGAGCCATATGGTACATGAAGAGGATGCTGTGCCTATCCCAGAGACATTCCTAGATGAGCAGTTGCTGTCCATTGAGGTAAGTGTGCCATGGTATGCCGATTTAGTTAACTATTTGGTCGCTAAGCAAGTTCCAAGCACTCTAAACAAGCACCAACGTGATAAACTTAAGAAAGAGGCACGTTTTTATGTGTGGGATGATCCTTATTTGTGGAAATATTACCCTGATCAAATCATTCGTAGGTGTGTGCATGATTCTGAGTTTAATTCAATTTTAACTTTTTGTCACACTTATGCATGTCGAGGTCACTTTGGCACTCAAAGAACTGCATGTAAAGTACTTGAATGTGGTTTTTATTGGCCTACTATCTTTAAGGATGCTAGAACTTTTTGCATAACATGTGATCGTTGTCAAAGAACCGGAAACATTAGTTCAAAGGACCAAATGCCGCAGGCCCCTATCTTTTGTGTCGAAATTTTTGATGTTTAGCGCATTGATTTTATGGGTCCTTTCCCTTCATCTCATGGTTTTGTTTATATTTTACTTGCGGTTGATTATATTTCGAAATGGGTGGAAACAAAAGCCACCCGTACTAATGATTCCAAAGTGGTTGCAAATTTTGTGAAAACTAACATATTTGCTAGATTTGGAATGCCAATAGTTCTTATAAGTGATGAGGGTTCCCATTTTTGCAATCGAACCATTGAGGCGCTGCTCAAGAAGTATAACGTCACGCATAAGGTGGCAACACCTTATCATCCGCAAACAAGTGGGCAAGTCGAGGTTTCTAATCGGGAGATCAAGCAGATTTTGGAGAAGACCTTTGGGCTAAACCGGAAGGATTGGAGTTTGAGCTTGAATGATGCATTGTGGGCATATCGTACAGCCTACAAAACATCAATTGGAATGTCCCAATTTCGGCTCATCTATGAGAAACCATGCCATCTTCCGGTTGAATTAGAGCACAAAGCACATTGGGCCGTCAAAACGTTCAATTTGGACCTTGGTGCCGTTGGAATTCATAGGAAGCTTCAATTGAATGAACTTGAAGAGATTCGGAACGAGGCGTACAAGAATGCTCTTATTTACAAAGAGAAATCGAAGTCATTCCATGACAAGATGATTCGTGGCAAGATGTTTATCGTAGGGCATAAAGTTTTACTCTTCAATTCCCGCATTCGTTTGTTTTCGGGTAAGTTGCGTTCTAAATGGATTGGCCCTTTTGTTGTTACTAATGTTTTTCCTTATGGTGCAGTCCAAATTCAAAGTTTGAAGACCGGACACGATTTCAAGGTGAATGGACATCGTTTGAAGCCATACTATGAGCATTTTGAGGAGCATGCCGTGGAGGACATACCCCTCCATGCCGTTGGCCCTATTGAAGCTTAAATGGAGGTATCGTCCGGTTGGAAGACGTTAAAGCAAGCGCTTCTTGGGAGGCAACCCATGCGAATAAAGAAGAACTAGGAAGCTCCGGCATCATAACCAGATTTGCGTTCTTAAACTCTACTATTTCTTGCTTTTACTTTGCCATGTTTGTCATGTTTGTTTGTTGTGTCGTTTGTTTGTTTATGTATGAGTCTATGTTTGAAACATTGAGGACAATGTTTGGTTTAAGTGTGGGGGGGGTAAACAAGTGTTTTTATTGAAAATTCGTGGGTTTTTATCACCTAGCACCACTAGAGTTGTTTCTCACTGTTTTGAAGTGTTTTTAGTGTGTTTTGAAGTGTTTTAGTGTGTTTTGAAAGAAAAATACGAAAATTTGAAAAAAAAAAAGAAAACGTTTTGAAAAACCTAAAAGAGTCATTTTAGAGTCGTTTTTGTGTGTTTGTGTCTTAGGGTACCTTCCAACACAATGATGAGGACTTAGTTTTTAATTGCATGACTGTTACAGAAAGTTACAAACATGGATGGAAGTTTGATATGCTCTTTGGTTTATGCTTAGTTATAGTCGTCGTTTACGAATTCACATGTAATCACAAAGGGAAAAAAATCAATTTTTGTAACAAGCTTGAAGGAAGGAACTCAAACTAATGCTACAACCCTAAGAGACTTGAGCCTAAATTTTATTTGGAGAGTTATTAATTTGTGATTTCTTATTTTCTAAAGTCGTTGCATGATCTCATTATTTTTTGCTTTGTTGCTACTTAGAATGCGTTTTATCATTTTAGTTCCAAATACTAGAACTCATGCCCGTTTCATTCAAAGCTTAAAATTGAGTGCATAACATATAACAAGATGAAGTTGTTTAGTAGTTACCACCAAAGCCAAAAAGCCTTCATCCCATGCATTTGTTTTGTAGGTTTAACCCCTTTGAGCCTTATTTAGCCTATTTCCGTTGTTAGCCACATTACCCCGACCTAGCCTAGAATAGGACTATCCATACCCTTGTTCTTAAAGTATAGTGGAGCATGACTTAGAGGGAATTCCTTTTGATCAAACATATTGCAAAAATCAAGTGTGGGGGAAGGTTATGCACATGAGTAGAAAGAGAAAAGAAAAAAAAAAGAAAAAAAATGTGAAAAAGAAGAAAAAGTGGAAAAAAGAAAGAAAATAGTTGAAAAATAAGTGAGAATGAGCTCACAAGTATTGGTTGTTGAAGAAAGGGTCCAAAAAGTTTGAATATGATCCTAAGTTGTACGAAATCCGCTTAGTGTTTCAAGTTATTTGCTACATTCAAGAGTGAATTCTAAGTTGATTTCATTACTTTGCTTACATTTGCTTTAAGTACTTTTGTTTATCCTTACCTTTCTTTGTTAGCCAATACCCTTAGCCCCGTTATAACCCTTAGACTTTTATCTTGGTTGTTGTGTGTTTCAATACGTGGAGATTGGGATTGGTATGAGCATATGGTATCCTTGGTTCTTGCGTCTAAGTAGTGACATTCCGTTCATGAGATCATATATATATACATGCATTAATAATTCCAGAAAGTGCTTTCGTTGCTTATAACATATGTGAGTGTTAGTTTACATGTTTACATCAATCTTCTCACATATACCTAGTGTAGGGAGTGTAGTCAGAAAATCTGTGTGAAAATAGAGTGTATATCTGGTGAGGAATTGAGGGAATTCTCTAAGGCATGTTACTACCATCAAAACCATGTTTTAAATTGATTTAATGCGAGCTAATGAGAGGTGACTGGATTAAGTATGCGCTTGAGGGTAGGGATAACTAAAATATGTGGGCATAGTGATTTTTAACATGTCATGTGTCATTGAAAATCCCTGAGGTGAACGTTGGAAGGTCTAGGTTATGTTTTGTTTTGTTTGTTTTGTTTGTTTTGCTCAAGGACTAGCTAAAGCTAAGTGTGGGGGAATTTGATAGGAGCATATTTATGCGACTTAGTTAGCTTGTTTTCTTGCATTTTCATAGCTAGTTCTTACCAAGGAAGAAAAAATCGGTAATATCGGAAATATCGGTAGTCCGAAAACACGGAAATATCGATGGAAATATCGGGATAATATCGATATCGATAAAAATTACATGGAAACCACGGAAATTGTAAGAAAAACTTGGAAATTTTTATTGAAACTTTGCATGATGTTTATTTAGTCAATTATCTATTAGTTTATCACAAAAAATTGGAAGGAAATGCATTGCATGATGGATTTAACATTATCAAGTTGATTATATAGCGAGCTGACAAACATTGTGAATGTAGAAAATATGTAGAAATTAATGAAAGAAGTCTAAACACACCATAATCATTTATATATAATGAATTAGTACAATATTTTACACTTTATACATTGCATGGTAAGATACATGAGTGACTTAGTACCACATAGAGTTCCTATGAGGTTCAAAATTTTCACTATCTTCATCATCTCTATGTGTAGAGTGAGTGTATTTTGAAGAGTAGTTAGCAACCATGGCAATGGTTTTCAAGAACCAAAACCCAAAAGTCAATAAGAAACCGAATACTTCGGTATTTTTCGAGATTACCAAACAAATGGGATTTGGAAACCAATCCCATATCGAAAATTTTGGTATTTTTCGGGATGGGATTCTCGAACTTCAGGATGGTTTTGGTTTGGGATTTTTTGGTTTGGGTTTGGGACTTTTTCGGTTTGGTTTGGGATTTTTCGGAATTTTTTCCAGCCCTACCATGTAAGTGACCAAATAAAAAATAGAAAAATTAAAAACCACATGCCATTGACTAAGTAATTAATTGACACAATTTAAAATATAATACCACAAAAAATTTGGAAAATGTGCAAATTTGTTTCTTGTAAAAAGAATTCAAAACAAAAGCATATATATAAATATTGTAGCATATTATCACAACAACATAAGTGGTATGGTGGTTAAGGCGCTAAGGAGTTAATGTGGGAGGGGTTTGAACCCCTCTGTGTTCAAAATTGTGACTTTTCAAAATTTTCAGGAATTTTTGAACAAAATATCGCGATATTATAGCTAATATCGCGATATTAGGCGATATTATAGTTAATATCGCGATATTATCGATAATATCGAGATATTTTGACGAAAACTCATTGGATACTCATTAAAATATCGTTAACCCAAAAAAACGAAAATATTGGCGATATTTCGCCGATATTTTGGATATTTTCTTCCATGGTTCTTACTTATTATAGTGTTTTAAGCTATTTTCGTGTGTTTGTAGGTCCAAAAGACAAAGTTGGCAAGAAAGTGCAATTTGGAGCATTTTGAAGCAGTTTTAGGCATCAATTGGATAGCTTATGAGTGGAGCAAGATGAATGGACGAATTTGAAGACCAAAGATGTCTAGGAATGTGCTAAAGAGTTGAAGAAGTAAATCCAAGACAAACAAGATAAGGAATCAGTTCAAAAGAAGGAGATATTATCCAAACTGCCTTATCTTATCCAAAACCTTATCCAATCTTATCTTATCCAAACTAACCTTATCTTATCTTATCCTTTCCTAATCTAGCTTTATCTTATCTTATCTTATCCAAATCAGTTTGTGCCTTAATTCTAGCTATTTCTGAGGGATAATTATGTATTTAAAATACATATTTCATATTCTAGAGCCCTTATCCCTTATGTGCCGCATATATGCCTTTCCCTTGGTGCATTAGGAAGTGTAATCCTTCCCTAAAACCCATGCCGTGTATCCTTGTCCCTTTAGGTCCAGAAATCTGTTCTAAAACATCTTTTCTAGAAGCTCTAGATCCTGCCGCATCTTTCTAACCTAATTCCCCTTGGTTTCTGGTTGTTTTAACCCATTCCACTTGGGTTTTGGTTACACAATTCTATTCCTACTCAGCTTTATGCCATGCCTAACCCTATATATACACACACTTATGCGCCTATTTCAGACCACTCACCCATATATTCAGATACAATTGAGAGATTTTAGAGAGTTCAAATGTGTGCTTGCGTGGAAGGAAGGAGAAGAATGAGCTTTGTGCCGTGACTTGCAATCCAATGAGGGTTCGAAATCTGCCATTGGAGTTGCTGGGACGTTCCTGGTTCTTTCTATCCTTAGATTTGTTTCAATGTTGCTTTTAATTTGGTTTTATGTTTTCAAAGACATGAGGAACTAATTTCTTTTTAGTAAGAGGTGAATTCGAAGCCATGATTATATGTTTTATATGAATTGATTACATCTAGTTATTGTTTCTTGAGTCTTGAATGTGATTTGCTTATCTGAGTTATCAAAACTTGTTTATGTATGTTGGTGAGGATGCATACTTGATTTTCATGTATGAATTTGATGCTAGAGTATAAGGGAGTTTCACCTAATCGTTATGAACTTATTTTCACAAGTAGTAAAAGTCACTAGTCATGATTGTGTTAAGTAAATCCTTGGCAGGAGTATCATGCTTTTCATAGTTATGAATGCCTCTTCAATGCTTATGGTTTTCAAAGAACTTAATGACCTTTGATATGTCTCTCTATCACGTTTTTCATAGTTAGGGAACTTGATAAGGATAATTTGGTTGTGATGCGTATCCCGTCCAATTCAATGAGTTAAGGAAAATCTGATGGCTAATTTGTGCTGTCACAGTTAACTTGAGGTGTTGTCATTCATAGTCTAAGGGAACAATACTGGAAATTGGTTTATATGCATATGTCATGTGTGGAGAAGGATCATCTGGCTAAGTTTTCACCATTCAAATCACCTAATTTACTTTGTTTTGCAATATGTTTAGTTTAGTTAAATTTTGTCCAAATCAATCCCCCTTTTAATTAAGTGTCTTAGATTAGTTAGAAAAGTGTTTGAATCTGTCCAAATTACTGTTTTGAGTCCTACTAGTCTTAAATTCGTCCAAATAGTCTCTAGAGTCTGTTTTGAGTCTTTTTAACTTAGTTTTGCTGTTTTGAGTGTTTTGAGTCTATAGAGTCTAGTTTAGTGTTTTTGAGTCTTATTTGTGTTGATTAGCATCCCTAATTAATCTCCGGTCTAGAACGATCCCTACTTACTTAATACTACAATTACAAGTTTAATAGGGTTTAATTTGTGTGTCGAGTTAATTTTCACATCACCCCACACTTGTTAGAAAAAACATGCCACAGGTCATCGTAGGTCCAAATTTGAAATTTTAATTTTAAAACACTTCTACTGCTTATATATATGGATAAGTAGGATCGAACACACATATTTATTCCTTCATTATTCAGTACAGTTGCCAATTGCGTAGGGCAGTTTAATTAAATTCTAATTACATCTTGGTATATATAGAACTTACAATGCCTAGGTTCTCGACATATATCTTTGATCTTCATCCCAACCCTCTCCGTCTTGGAGTCTCAGTAATTTCCTTAGCCTAGTCACCTTCGACCTCATTCTACAACCGCATCAAAGAAGAAGTCGTCGTATCCCATCAAGAAGGGCTGGGAGTAAACAGATTTTTGGTTAGATAGAAATTAAACTTTTTGCCATCTGGGATGTTAAAACCCTATATAATATGCAGATATTTTTATCAAAATAATATGCAGTCTAAATTAACACAATAATATGAACCCTTGATTTACCCACAATCAGTCAAAGCTTTGAACTCTGCTTCTTGTCCAATGGTTGCAATTAGCACGCATAGAATCGTCCGGAGCCTATAACAAAAAGAAGAAGAGAAAATGAAAAAATAAAAATAAAAAAGCACGAAGCTTTCACTATAAAATAGAATTAGAGATATGAGATTTTACGCAAGATGGATATGAATGGTTGGCAAAAGCCGTTTGCGTTAAGAATATCCCCAAATTAATCCAAACAGTATAGCATGGTCTCGCTTCCAAAGGGCTTGAAACTGGAACTCTGATACTAATTGGAATGAAATCCATGTGAGTACGTGTGAGATTGGAAATCGAAAATAACAATTTAAAACTGAACGGTATTATCGCTTCTCCATGTAACTGCAAAGTATGTGCTGTTAATGCCGAAAACGTGGAGGAGATTATATTGTGCTTTTCCTTTTGAAATTCCAATGGAGAAAGGCGCTTTGGTAGAAGGATGCAGTTCATTATTTATGTGATGGGTAATCCAAGAGTCTCAATTAATTTGGAAGTGTTGGTGCCTTGCGTTTGATGGTTGTAAATTCTCATTTATTATATGTGCAGATATATTGTTCGCATCTAAACATCTCTCAGTATTTTATTTTTTGTATGACAATTTTAACCCTATTATATTTGTGTATTACCATTTAACCGTATTATATTGGGATAGTCTTGTAGTTTTTTATTTTTTGAAATGAGGGTATTTTGGGTTTATCGAATGCTTCACCAAACTGAAGCTCTCACTTTATATATATAGAGATATATCTATATATATAAAGTGAGCACCCTAAAATGGTGAAACATTCAAAATACCATAAATTGTCCTTTAAGAATTTCATAAATTACAATTGAACCAAAAGAAGCTAAAGTATTTAACCATATTTTTATTTTGAATGAATTTAATATTTAAATTATAGAAAAAAAAAACAAAACCTCCCACATTAATGGGTGGTTTCACGTTTTTAATTCATTTCTTATTTTTTTTAAAATAATTTTTTTTTAAAATATGTAAATTAATTATTTAAATAAAAGATATATAAAAATGTCAATTGTCACACGCGTATGCGTGTGGCAAGAGGCTAGTATATATAAAGTAAGCACCCTATAAAGGTGAAACATTCAAAATACCATAGATTGCCCTTTAAGAATTTAAAAAATTACAATTGAACCAAAAAAACGTTTAATTGATTCACCACTTTTTAATTTTCAATGAATATAAATTTAAAACTTTAGAAAAGAAAAAAAATCTCCCACGTTAGTAGGTGGTTAGGTTTGTTTTTACTTTTTTTTTTTGGAATGATTTTTAATAAAAATATAAATTAGCTATTTAAATAAAAAAATTTAAAAAACGAAACATGGTCTAATATAAAATGAGAATGAAAAAAAGGTGAAACATTCAAAATAACAAAAATTGTCTTTCAAGAATTCTAAAAATTACAATTGAACCATAAGAATGTAAAGTAATTCACCACATTTTAATTTTGAATGAATTTTAAATTTAAAACTTTCACTGAAAAAAAAAAAAAACTACCATGTTAGTGGGTGGTTTCATGGTTTTGCCTCATTTTTTTTTTCTGAATAATTTTTTAATAAAAATATAAAATAGTTACTTAAAAAAAATAAAAGACATAATCTAATATAAAAAGGCAAATTGTCACACGCATCCGCGTGTGGCAAGAAGCTAGTTAGTATATAAAAAAAATCATTAGTATATTTATTAATTTGTTCATAAATAAAAAAACTTATTATATTAACACTTCACATATAGTTGAATAAACTCCACCACTAACACATTTAAAAATTTCCAGAAATCCGTAACGTACAATTTTAAAATAAATATTAATAACAGCAAACCGTTACCGAGATCTGCCAAAATGTCACCTTCATGTCACAGAAACCAAATTTGACAATACCGTAATACAAATTAAACGCGTTTCTGTTAGCCCAAAGAAAATTCTACTCACGTTACTGGCTAGATCGCTTCGCATATCTAGCTTTTGCGTAAAGAGGCAACCAAACACTAAACTAAGAAAACGTTGGTTTGACAAAGATATATCAAAGTGTCTACTAGTGATACCATGTGTTGGAAATTTGAGTAGTTTGAGTAGAAATTTCTTTGTCCCACATTGGTCATTCCCAAAAGATTTTATCACTTTATAAGGCTTTGTCCTTTATAGAAAGTGATTGGAGTAATAGGCCTGGAGACTAAAATTGGGCTCACTTAATTGGTAATTAATATATATAATTAATTATAATTAATATATATTTAATTAATTATTTTTCGGATTTACTTAATTATTTTTAATTAAATTCGAATTTAATTAATTATTTATTTTTATGAAAAGACTCACATAAATAATCAACTTCATCTTCTACATTCCTAAACCTTCTTACTGAGAGAACCACACTAAATTCGCCAGAAGTTAAATTTTCCGGTGCTGGAATTTTAACTTGATCGTTGAATCCTGGTGAAGCAGACGTCCGTATAACTACAAGCACAGAGTAGGGACGAAATTTCTGTTTCAAGGATATTGCGGTACGCAAGCCTCGATCTTCTATTTGTCTGTTTTCTAATTCATATTCTAGTTTATATTTTGTTAATTCCTATTGCATTTATTATTTATTAGCATATATAAATTATCACAGATTGTTGACTTATATCCAACACCATGAAGAAAAAACGGGATGATAAAATCCACTTTGCAAGATAATCAAAGTTTCCCAATGTAGACCCTTTGCGAAGCAATAACAAGATGATATATACTGTAGGACTCAAATAGTAACTTCATTAATGATATCGTTAGTGAGTTAAGTTGTTAGTTGTTAAGGAAAAGAATGATCGGTGAGTACATAGACATGATTGTTTTCTACTACTGTAGTAAAACACTATCTTTAATAATAATTAGCTAGTGAATTTGAATAGTGCTACCTACTCGATGTAACCTAAAATATATTGTATTCAAGATGGTACCATTTTATAGTGTATTCGTTGATATCTAAATTGAGATAGTACCATTATATATTTGTATGAAAAATTCTATCCTATTATATTACAATTGTGTGTTAAAAAAAGATCTATCCAAACATTGTTTGTCAATGTGAGTGAAAATCGTACAAGTTGCCATGCCACTAACAAAATGTTTGTAGACATGCTGAGATTTCAACCCATATGCTATTCCCTATTATGAACCTAATGCACTATGATGCAAAAAAGAATGCAAGAGTTTCCATGAAATTCACAGATGAACATTAAGGAATGAATCGCGTTAGAGAGACCGATCCTTTATTTTGTATGGTGTGTAATCATTGAGGTTTACATCAAACTAGAGACTTTGGAAAACTATATTATAATTGAATAATAACGGAGAAGCTTAAATAACGCAACAAAAGCAGGCTTGAGTAATTATCAATGTCGTTGAAATTACTAAAACAATGAAAAATAGAAAGTCTTACCTCATGTGAAGCTTTTGAAACATCAATTTCGTGTTCCATTTGTCAAAAATAATTTTTCTCAATCAACATATTTGTAGTTTCATTGGTTAGAGTTTTGTTCAACAATGGAGGGTGGGAGGGGTTTTGATAGTTGAAGAAGATAAATACTCGTTAAAAGTAATTTGGGGTGTATTTATAAAATTTTTATTTTTATTTTTAAATCTAATAAGGTCAAAATTAGAGTAATAAGTCATTTAATATCAAATTTTAATGTGCAGGTGCTAGAATAAAATTACATAAACAATTACCGTGTAATTTTCCGCCAGTGTTACCATCTTCCAAAGCGGCCTTAACAACGCAAAGGCAACTTCCTCCTTTACGTCGTCTATGGAAACGCCGCTACCGCGTCTAGCCATCCCTTCTTCATATGCTTTTCTAGCACAAACCCTACCAGAGCCCATAGTATCAAATGTCTCGATCTTGCGTTGAAATCCTCTGCCGCTTCTCGAACCCTTGTCATAGTGATAGCCAAGGGAGTATAATATGGGATGCTGCTGCAACATGCTAAAATTGGTTAGATACGGATTTAAGGTTTATGGCTAAATTATATGGTTCAACATATTTGAAATCGATAATTACCCCTCCCTCGATTCCCCCAATGAAGCACTTTCCAGAAGCATCATCTGTAATAGTGTCTGCGAATTCTTTCCCGCTATTTGCAAGCGCTTCAATACTTAAGTATGTGTTAGTGTTTCTTAGTTTTTCCTGTAGGTGCGCCCATATAGCTCTAGAAACTCTAACTCTGCCAACCCTAGTCAAAACTATGGATTCGGTAAGCTGGATCATCTTCTTTTGGCCGTCTCTCTCTGAGAATATAAAAGTTAAAGACACTAAATAAAGAAACAAAGAAAAAACCCTAAACACCGTAAAATAAGAAAATAAAAATAAAAACAATACGGTAAGTCGGCGGTGGGGGTGATAGGAAGATCTGCTTATCTTATTCGCCCACTTATATTTTTGGTCCCTGTGATAAGTGCCTGGCTAACAACCCCATCTCCTCTCGCTTTACATAAGAAAAGGTAAAAACTCCAAATCTCTCACTTTAGCCCACTACTCACGTTTAGGGTCAATTTCCCTCTCAACTCTTATAATTAGTTAATTTGCATCCTGTTAATTTTTTTTAATTTTCCATCTATTTTTTTTTTTTCTTTCAATCTTTCTAATAACTTCCAACAAAGTACTAAAACTAACATAAACTCACATGCATAATATAGGGTAAAATGTACAAAAACATAATACAATTAGTATGTGATATGGAAAATTTAAAAAAAAAAAGATAATATAGGGTAATATATTGTTTGTCTTAGTCAAGCAGAGACTGATCAGCGTGTAGCAGCAGGTTCAAATTGGTCTGGGCGGTGGCTGGTGAGGTATGCAGGCGATGTTGGGAGAGAGCAGCGGGTTGGGTGCGGAGGGGGTTCGGACCAGGCAACCATCAGACTACGACCTTTTTTGTTTTTTGTTTTTCAAACTAAACCAACGACAATCTAAACAACGAACAAGACGGACAAACAAACTGATACGAAAATGACAAGACAAACAAACTAACTAGCTGCCAAGAACAGATTCAACCCCAAAGGATCAAACCTGCTTTGATACCAAGTTGAATATTAGAGTGCGCAACGAACAAGACTAACAAAATAATAAGAATATTATTAAAAGAACGAGAACGCCGAAACGGCTACAAAACCTTAAAAGACTACATTGTGACTGACTTACTCTCAAACTAAATTACAAGCTCTATTTATAGAGCAATAGACCTAAGAAACCCTAATGCGTAAATGCCAAAAATACCCTACTACAAAATCAAATCAAATCTCTAATTAATTTCCTAAATAAACCTAATAAATTCCAATAGAAACAACTCTCACATTGCCAGCCTTTCATATTCTCTGTTGGAGTTCATGAAAAGTTGGCAGCTAACAGTAACAGCCTTGCTTAACTAACTCTATGAGATTATGATACAGTATTACATTAATTTGTCATAGCATCCCCCTCCATCCCAAGCATGAGATTGGCAAAACATTAGAGGAGAAAAACTAATCAAGCATTGGACTTGGCATAATCACAGTAGTAGTAGTAGATTTGCCATACAAGAATCAATCAATGTTAGAGAGAAATGATGCTAATGCCAGTCATTGTGAAACTACCTCCAAGATTAATGCTTCTGAGTGCAAACTCGGGGCCTTCGCCTTTGCCAGTCATTCGCATATGGATGCTCCGTCAAGCATGCATTCCTATGGCTTTAATTCACAACACTATTAGTTGGATGCATGATTTCCAGGAGGCCAATGAAGAACTAGTGGAGTGAGTAAAACTAAACAATCATGATGGATGCCTCCTAATGAACACCTAAAATTCTTCATTGAATATGCAGCATTCATGGACAATATGCAATCATCATGTTTGACGTTACCGCTAGGTCGACATACAAGAATGTCCCTACATGGCACCATGATCTCTGTCGGTGAGTTGGCTAAATTATTTTTGTGTCAAGTCTAATGTTTCTTTATTTTTTTTATTTTTTTATTTTTTTACATTAGTTGGTGATGGTTTGGTATATTTGATTCCTCACATTAATATTTCAGTGTGTGCTAGAACATCCCTATTGTTCTCTGTGGCAACAAGGTTGATGTGAAGAACAAGCAGGTTAAAGCCAGGCAGGTTACCTTCCACATAATTAAGAATCTGCAGTACTATCAGATATCAGCAAAGAGCAACTACAACTTTGAGAAACCCTTCATCTACTTGGCGAGGAAGGGTGGCTGGAACTAAATGTGGGGGGGAGCCATAAGGACAACGGATGGGAGAGGAGGTGCAATTCCATTCTTCTCGGATTCAGAAGAGCTCAACTTTTGTGAGGGATTGAGTTGCTTCCTTACAACTCCCATCAGAATTCAAATTTCATAGTTCTTTGAGATTAATTAAATAAGAAAATTCACAAATTCTTAAAAATAAAATTCAATCATTTATATTCCGTCACTTTTGAATTCTTTAGTAATCATAAATCTCTTCGTCTAAACACGGTGTAGAGAAAAGTTGACCAATTTGAGAAAGTTTTGTTTCATAAATGATGAACATGAAACGGCAGCTTTCGTCCTTTCTTCTCAATTTGGTTCATGGGAACATTGATTCAACGGCCTGAAATATTTGAGCAGTGATCTTCCTATTGGACAAGTTCATCCGTAGGTTTAAATCATGATAAGTTAATTTGCACCAATTTAAGGGTGAAGTAGTAAACATTGAAATTTAAAAGTCAGGTGGTATAATATGCAAAAATTGAAACTTGTCGGTCATTTTACAAATCACCCCAAACCCTTGTGCTATAAAATGCATTCAACCCAAAAAAAAAATTGTAAGTCAGAAATTGCCGAACCCCAATATCGTTCGGTCGCGCGAGCTAAGGTTCCGTCTCCCTCTCCCTCTCCAACAGCCTCCAGTTACGACGCCGTTGAACGAGATCAATGCGAACGTCCAGATGCAGAACCCTAATGGTATAATTTGTGATTATCTAGAAATTTTCCATTTTTTATAGTTGTTAATTTACGCTCTAACACCCTAATGCCGAACCCTAACTCGATTTCTATCGCTCTCCTGTCTATCTCCTCTATTCTCTCTCAGACGAAGCCGTGTTCGACGAAGCAACCATGGTCGATGATGGTATGCTTTTGATTCTCCATTTGGCTAATTTTCAATTCAGTATTATAATCTTTGGTTAGATATGTTATTGTCTTATAGAAACCACGCTAAGAAAGGTTATGGGTATACGACAATGTGGGTGAGAAAATCAGTTTCAGATCAAGGTTTGGTTTTGTTGGGGTTTTGCTAAAATAATTAGCTAATCTGCTCTTAAAGAGTCTCCTGGAGATGCTTTATATTTGAAAAGAGTTATTTAAATTTCCGAAACCCAGTGTCCGTTATCTCTCGCTTATGGCTATATGAATCACAATTACACCCTGCCTCTCACCACCCCACCTCTTATATATCGCTCTCTCTCTCTCTCTTTCTCACAGATGAAGTAATGGGCAAATCTAAAGCTACCCTCCAAGCAAAACCAAGTTGGTTCGATGATGATGATGACTGCATTGGCCAAAATCGTAACGGTATGCTTTGATTTTTGTTTTAGTATTAAATCCTCATTTTCTCCCTAACGAATATGAATATGAATGCATCTATGATTCTTAATAGTCCTTTGTTTAGTGTCTTTGTAGTGTAGTTGCACTACTTTTCTAGTGCTTGAGTAGTTAATGTGTAGTCTTGTTCTAGTGTATTTCTAGGGTATTCGCACTATTTTTTTGTGCTTCAGTAGTTAAGTCTTAGCTTTTGGGTATGCCTGCACTTCCTTGGTTTTGCTTTTTCCATTAGGCTTTTCAAGTTAGGTGGCATGGCTTTGCAATCTCCTAACGTGTTTCTAGGGGATGTCCGGTACCAAAAGCGTTTATAAGCCCAAGTACTCCTTAGAAAAGTTGTCCCCATAAGGGCTTGATGTTTTACAACTCAATTTAGTTTAGACATGTATTCATGTTTTTGTAGCAAGAAAAAGTGGTACTAATTGCTATTAATATTCTTATTTTGTATTCTAACCATGAAACTTTAAACAAGCAGATGAAGAGGAAGGTATACAAGAGGCGATTGGAGACCCAATGGCTCGACTCCAACTGCGAAAAAATCGTAATTACTGTGAAGTTTGTTGAGGATCACAAAAGTCACAATTGCCCGTACTTTGTTTTGGTCCCGAAGGGCACAGAATGTGGTGATGAAGTTTCTAAGCACGAAGGTGAACTATGAAGGACGTGCTATTTTGAAGTACTGTGATTGGTGTGAGGATTACCGTAGCCACTGGACTGAAGAATGCGAGTCCATGCCAAAATAGCGAGTAGGTCTGGACCTTTTCTTGGTGAGTAACTAGTGGTAAGTTTGTTGGGACTGAGGTGCTGCTGGATGAAGATGACTGGTTCTTGTAGTCGGAGGAAGATCGAGTCCCTGTAGTTGATATGGTGTTATTTGCAGCAGATGGTTCTGTATATATAAAGAAGGCAACCCTACCTTTTTTTAACTTGTTTCATTGCCCTTATCATTGCTTATGAATTTTTGTGCTAGTAAATTAAATGGTTGTTATGATGACATTATGATGCTCTCAAACTCAATTACTAATTAACTGATCATGACTCTTTAGTTTTTGTGGCATTTCTTGGCAATCCATGGGTAAATCGGATGTGTCATTGTAAGTTTTGCCTGTTTCATTGGAGCGATAAACTTTTTTTATGAGACAATTGAGTAGGCAACATTTTACGTTAGCATTTATAGTACGATTTTGCCCACTTTAATTTTCCTAATACCATTAAAGCACTACTACAAAAAAAGCTATCACTGGCGGTGTAAAAACCGACAATAAAACCCAATTATTGTCGGATTTTTGTAAAAATCCGACATAAAGTTGTGCAATGTCGGATAGGTGAAGCGACACCATTGCTACCGTCACCAAAAGGGTATTGACGTCGGTTAGTCCCTTTAATCTGCCACCAAGAAGCAAAGTAATATAAAATAAAAAAGAACAACAGTGTCGCTTAAAAGCGACATCCAACATTACGTCGATTAGAAGCGACGTTAAGTTTTGACATGATGGCGGTTCTAAGCGACGTCAAGCAACAATTAAAGAATTAAAATATCAAACCTACTATCGGTCCTAACCGACATCAACAGTTAAAATAATAAATTAATCAAACATACTGTCGGTTATAACCGACATTACCTAACATCTAGATACATAAAATATTTCTTGTGTTGTGGTCCATAAGCGACACCAAATATTTTAATAATAAAAAAAAAAGTGGAAGTCCGGGCGAGTGATAAGAGAAGCACCCAGGGAGAAGTACCTCGTCGGAGCTGAGGTGTTCAGAGATCAGGAGAGCAGAGCCTACTCTGCCAAAAACACCGTCACCGGCGCCGCTGTCATGCTTAAGCGGTACAAACTCTGCGACACTGATGGTAAACTGTCGGTTGAGAAAGAGGTCTCCTTGGGAGATCTGCCATTTCTACAGTTATCTTCTGGGCGTTGCTGCAGGCATATACAAAAGGGCTTCAGATACACATCCCCACACATTTAGAATCTACTATACCATTGAATTGATAATCAACAAGGGAATTCCAGTTTCTAGACTCCGAACATAGAGTACAAGAAGAGCTCTCAGACATTACAGAGTAATCACATATGTTAAATAGTATTTCACAACAATGTATACATGTATATTTCAATAATAATTACAGCTACTAGAAACAAGTAACAAATTAAGAAGTGGAACATTAACAACTTACTTCTTCACCGGGTATTACAATTGCCCACACTCAAATTAATAAATAAACATACTTCCACAATTCAACTTTTTATCAAACTCAATTTCTTTCATATAAAACCCGACATAACATTTTTACTCGAATAAAACCCAATGACTAGACTTCACATAAGCAAATTCATTAATTATGACATTTTAAAATTTTCGAATGCCTAAAATACCCCTTTTTGCATGTTTAATGTGCACACAGATTTTAAGGAGGATTAATGATTTTACAAAAATAAAATAATAAAAAAGGCACAAATATTCTAAATGCATTGCATGTTATATGAATTTGGTTGATTCATGTTTCTCTCACTTCATAAAATTTGCTTCTAATTTGATATAGGAATTAATTTGGAAAGTTTTCTTAAT
This sequence comes from Malus domestica, assembly GCF_042453785.1. NCBI lineage: Eukaryota > Viridiplantae > Streptophyta > Magnoliopsida > Rosales > Rosaceae > Malus > Malus domestica. The sequence goes on from NC_091668.1 coordinate 10,602,849, forward strand.
CTTAATAACAATTTTCAATTTAAATATATTTTTTAATGAAATAGTCTATCTTTTAAAATATTTATCAATAAAATAATGTACCTATATATATATAACTTTTTTTTTTTGCCAACTATAAATTTTTACCATAATTTACCTATATAATAATGTACCTGTTATTTAATTTTTACAACACTAATGTATCTTAAAAAATAATTTACTTATTGTTTAGTTTTAGCAAAAATAATTTACCTACTGTGTATAATTGGTGAAGCTAATGATGTACATATTGTTTAATTTTTTAAAAATTAATGTATGTACAAAAATAATTTATCTATTGTTCAAATTTTAGGATAAAAATTTACATGTTTTTATTTAACAATAATGTATCTACAATTTTATTTTTGTATGAATATAATTTCCTACTTTTTAATTTTATATGAAACTAATTTACCTACTGTGTCAGTAATGTATCTACAATTTTACATACAATATTTACCTTCTTTTTTTTTTTCACAACAATAGTGTATCTACAATTTTGTTTTTGTATGAATATAGTTTACCTACAATTTAACTTTTCAAAAAATGTATCTTCTATTTTATATTTTACTATCATATATATGTTTCTGTGTTGGCAAAATAATTTATCTAAAGTTATATAGTTAAGAGATATGCTAATGAATTATATTAATTCATTATTAGACTGATATAAGAAATTGTTAAAAACGTTAGCCATAATGGTTGGCTAATAATGGTTGTATGAGAACAGTTATAGAAAGTTGTGGCATAAATTGTAAATAACTTATATTAATAGGTTACTTATTTTCTTATGTGGTAATTTATTTAAATTTTGGGTTTTGATTGAATGTTTATTCATAGGTGGGGTTTTATCTGAAGTATATGAGTTGTATGGGTCTATATCTAAACAACCCTAAATAAAATTATTGCCAAAGAACTTGTTAACTCACCTTCAAACCATTCGCAATTTCCATCTTCTCCTCCATAGTCAATTCTTTCCACCCCTTGACTGTCAATGGAGCGCTACTTGATCTTTAATTACATCAAGCAAAAAAAATCATTAGTATTAAAATAAAAAAACCGAACAATAAATGTTTCAATCACTTACCCCTTGCATGTAAACTCATGGTTGAGGCTGACGAGGTTTTCTGGTTGCAAACGTTTTTGTTGTGGTGATGGGCTTGAACCAGCTCCGGCCTCATCACACCCATTGCCGACCAATCCCTAACAAGTTCTCATCAAAATTTCTCCAAGTTTCAATTTTTGAACCAACAAAAGCTAAACATTAACAGAAAAGCATCAACAACCAAATAATATCAACCCAATCAAAAACCATAAAACCCAGAATTCCAATTACCATATTACGCATCAAAATCGCCCACCCAGGCTCCAATTAGTCCTTATCGACAAGGGACAACATCCCAACGTAGTACTCAAGACCGTCGGAGGTCCAACTCCGGTAGGCTTGGCCGGGGTCACCGTTTATTAGCTCAGAAATTGAGAAAATTCGGCCACGAATTTGTAGAAACTAACTTGGGGATTGGAAAGAGGATGGGAAGAGGATTATGGAGGTATAATATGACGGTCATTGGCGACCGGTGGACGGCGGCGCTGTCTCGTGAGGATACGGGAGGGAGGAGAGATTGAATGGGGAAGGGAGGGGGGACAGAATGAAGGGGAGGAGTTTGTCGTTTGTTAAAGGGGAGAGAACATTAATAGCTCTTTGTTTCAGTTTTTTTTTTTTTTTTTTTTTTTTTTTTTTAAATTGTATTTTGCAAGAAAGGGTTAGCTAAGCACCGATCATCGGTGGCTCTCAACTTAAAGGCCACCAACCTCAGCTTAAACGACACCAAAAATAAGCAAAGTGGTATTCTTTTTTACATCGACACGGATAGCAAATGGTGTCTTGTCTTTACAATGGTGTCCCATAGCCCTTTTTCTAGTAGCGTGGCCCTATGAGTTCTTGTTTCAGTTCTTCAATGCCAATGTTTGTTATGGATGGTAGTATTAAAAGTGGAACCTCTGTTGATTACTTGAAGTTCTTGTTACGAATTGAATTTCTTGTTTCAATTCTTCAATGCCAATGCTTGTTGCTTCCTTTGTTGATTACTTGAATTTCTTGTTCCTTTCGTTACGTATGATTTGTTGTGTTTCCATGTTCATTGTACAAGACCATGAAAATGTCCAACAATCTCTTGAGTCCCATGGATGAAGAAACAACTCTCACATTGCCAGCCTTTCATATTCTCTGTTGCAGTTCATGAAAAGTTGGCAGCTAACAGTAACAGCCTTGCTTAACAAACTCTATGAGATTATGATCCAATAGTACTAGTACAAAAATTTGTCATAGCACCCCTCCATCCCAAGCATGAGATTGGCAAAATATTAGAGGAGAAAAACTAATCAAGCATTGGACTTGGCATAATCACAATAGTAGTAGTTGTAGTAGATTTGCCATACAAGAATCAATCAATGTTAGAGAGAAATAATGCCAGTGCCAGCCATTGTGAAACTACCTCCAAGATTAATGCTTCTGTTCGGGCAGGAATTTCTGCTGGAGATGCTCCCTAGTCGTCGAGCACACAGCTCCCCGAGAGGTTGGTGCCGGTTGATTTTGTCTGTCGGGCTTTTGCTTATTGGCGGGCTATAAGAGAAAGACAGAGTTAATTCTGAGAGGTGTCTTTGTGGGGCCTTAGGTATAGGCCTTGAGGCTCACAATCAAAACTAACTATGTGCTCAGGCGTGCCACTGCCATCTTCAGCATGGCAGACGTAAAATGGGGGTTTATGTTAATTGCTTATGCCCGAGTGACCAAGTCAGTTATGAGAGGTGCCTTTGTGAGGCCTTAGGTATAGGCCTTGAGGCTTCCAATCAAAACCGACCAAGTACTTTGGCATATAGCTGGTGTTTCATTGTTGCGGAAGTATTACAACTGTTTTTACTTTAATCATCCTAGCCCGAAGAGCAGAACGAACCCTGATAGGTGCCTTTGTAGGGCCTTAGGTATAGGCCTTGAGGCTTCCCATCAGAACTAATTCCATACTCAAGCGTTCTATAGTGATCATAGTATAATAGATGTAAAACTAAGAAATGGGTCGATTACTTACGCCCCAAGTAACTTGGACTTCTCGTTATCAAAGATTGTCGTGGATGTGTTAAGTCCACATTAAGTTCTTTTTTATGCCTTGAGACCAAGGACTTTTTGGTTGATCAATCTTGTATGCTTGAAAGGTTGAAACTTAGATCTGATCAAGTTATGAGCTTGAAACTTGACTTATCTTTTGTAATGGTTAAAACCACTAAACAGACCAGATCCGAGAACCAATAAATCTTTTAATCACAAACTGACTAGAAATAACTTGGATATATATTGAAGTATACATCATACTACTAGATCTATGAATTCACATACATAACAAAGAGAGTCGGGCAAGGTTGATCATCTTGCAGCTTCCTCTCTTTGTGGTTACAAAGTGTTTTGGTGCTGGATGGGGAAGATTGGTGGATGAGTTTATAGGAGGGAATCAATACTACAGCAAGATTTAGACAAGGGAGCAAAGCTTTTACAAAGACAAAGTTGTCTGTTCTACGGGAAGCTTAAAGCTGAAAAGATTGTAGAATCTGGACAAAGCATGGCTTTGTGGGTTTCTTGGCTTGATTGAGATAGACAAGTTGTAAGATTGTTTGTTTGATTGATTGAGTGTCCATGCCCCCAATTTCTCTTTCTTCTTTTATAGACAATCTACCTCGGTTGCCTGTAACTCTGCTCTTGCCTGAATGTGACTGAAGGGTAGTGACTCATCAGCTTTTTACTTGTACTGCCATTGTAAAGTACTTTTGGGTTGTTTAGCTGGCTGATCTATACCACTTGTCCTTTGAGTAGGTGAGCAAGTGGTTTAAGTTGCCTGCACCTAGCCGAAAAAGGGCTTCTTCCATCTTCTGGGCTTCGGCTGGACCTTCGGTTTTCTTCCTTCAAAACCTGCCTTTGGGCTGATTTCCACTTGAGCCCAAAGTTTAAGTTTAAACCCAAACAGCTTCTGAGTGCAAACTCGGGGCCTTCGCCTTTGCCAGTCATTCGCATATGGATGCCCCGTCAAGCATGCATTCCTATGGTTTTAATTCACAACACTTTCAGTTGGATGCATGATTTCCAAGAGGTCAATGAAGAACTAGTGGAGTGAGTAAACGTAAACAATCATGATGGATGCCTCCTAATGAACACGTAAAATTCTTTATTGAAATATGCAGCATTCATGAGCAATATGCAATCATCATGTTTGACGTTACCGCTAGGTCGACATACAAGAATGTCCCTACATGGCACCGTGACCTCTGCCGGTGAGTTGGCTAAATTATTTTTGTGTCAAGTCTAATGTTTCTTTATTTTACTTTATTTTTTTATTTTTTTTACATTAGTTAGTGATGGTTTGGTATATTTGATTCCTCACGTTAGTATTTCAGTGTGTGCTAGAACATCCCTATTGTTCTCTGTGGCAACAAGGTTGATGTGAAGAACATGCAGGTTACCTTCCACATAAAGAAGAACCTGCAGTACTATGAGATATCAGCAAAGAGCAACTACAACTTTGAGAAACCCTCCCTCTACTTGGCGAGGAAGGATGGGTGGAACTAAATGTGGAGGGAGCCATAAGGACAACAGATGGGAGAGGAGGTGCAATTCCATTCTTCTCGGATTCAGAAGAGCTCAAAATTTGTGAGGGATTGAGTTGCTTCCTTACAACTCCCATCAGAATTCAAATTTCATAGTTCTTTGAGATTAACTAAATAAGAAAATTTACAAATTCTTAAAAATAAAATTCAATCATTTATATTCCGTCACTTTTGAATTCCTTAATAATCATAAATCTCTTCGTCTAAACACAGTGTAGATGAAAGTTGACCAATTTGAGAAAGTTTTGTTTCATAAATGATGAACATGAAACGGCAGCTTTCGTCCTTTCTTCTCAATTTGGTTCATGGGAACATTGATTCAACGACCTGAAATATTTGAGCAGTGATCTTCCTATTGGACAAGTTCATCTGTAGGTTTAAATCATGATAAGTTAAATTGCACCAGTTACTATTTCAAAAAAACAAAAAAAATAATTGCACCAGTTTAAGCGTAAAGTAGTAAACATTGAAATTAACTGGCAAGGTGTGCTGAAAATTATGGGCCAAGTCTCTAATTAGACATTAAGAGAGGTGTAATCAAACTCGAATTTGAGAGGATTTTAAAAGATTTTAAAATCTTAATGTGCTCAATTAAAAGATTTTAAAAGATTTTAGAATTTATTCAAATCTTGGTGTAGTCAATTAAAAAAATGATTTTAGAATCCATTCAAATCTAGGTGTAGTCAATTAAAAGATTTTAAATGATTTTAAAATCCATCCAAATCTATGTGTATTAAAAAAATTAAGGGGGTGTATTCAATTGAGAATTTGAGAGATTTTAATGGATTTATAAATCCATGGATTTTTATGGAGTTTAATTGATTTGTAGAGATTTCATATAAAATTTTGATTCAATTCCCTCGAAATCTCATAGGAAGAGGTGAGATTTGTGGATGCTTAAAATACACTACAAAATCTCTCAAATTCCCTCTAATTCCTCAACTTTCTCAAATTCTTTAAAATCAATTTCTAATTGAATACACCTAGAATGTTATAAACTTCTTTAAAATCCTAATTGAATACACCCGGATTTCTAATGATTTTAATAAACTATCTTAAAATTCTAATTGAATACACCTTGAATTTCAGAGAATCACTTAAAATTCTGATTGAATACCCCTAGATTCATTAAAAGAATTAAAATCCCTCAAAATCCCAATTGAATACACCCCTAAGATTTTGGAAGATTTCAAAGTTGTGGGTTTTGTGGGATTTGAGAGTAAAAACTAATATAACCAAGATTCAAAAGAATCCAACCTCACCCCCTAGGATTTCAAATACTTCCACCACAATCCATATAAATTTTGTAGGAGTTTTTAATCCCCGAAACCTTGTGCTATAAAATGCGTTCAACCCAAGAAAAAAAAATTGTAAGGTAGAAATCGCCGAACCCAATATCGTTTGGTCGCGCGAGCTAAAGTTCTCTCTCCCTCTCCCACAGCCCCCAGTTACGACGCCGGAGCAAGATCCATGGAGTGGCCTCCGTTGAACGAGATCGATGCGAACGTCCAGATGCCGAACCCTAATGGTATGATTTGTGATTATCTAGAATTTTTCCTTTTTTTTTGCTAATTTACGCTCTTACACCCTAATGCCGAACCCTAACTCGATTTCTATCACTCTCCTGTCTGTCCCCTCTATTCTCTTTCAGACGAAGCCATGTTCGACGAAGCAACCATGGTCGATGATGGTATGCTTTTGATTCTCCATTTGGCCAATTTTCAATTCAGTATTATAATCTTTGGTTAGATATGTTATTGTGATATAGAAACCACCCTAACAAGGGGTATGGGGTATACGACGATGTGTGTGAGAAAATCAGTTTTCGATCAAGGTTTGGTTTTGTTGGGGTTTTTGCTAAAATAATTAGCTAATCTGCTTTTAAAGAGTCTCCTGGAGATGTTTATATTTGAAAAGAGTTATTTAAATTTCCGAAACCCAGTGTCGGCTATCTCTCGCTTATAGCTATATGAATCACAATTACGCTCTGCCTCTCACCACCCCACCTCTTATATATCGCTCTCTCTCTCTCTCAGATGAAGTAATGGGCAAATCTACTAAAGCTACCCTCAAACCAAAACCAAGTTGGTTCGATGATGATGATGATGACTGCATTGGGCAGAATCCTAACGGTATGCTTTTGATTTTTGTTTTAGTATTAAATCCTCATTTTCTCCCTAATGAATATGAATATGAATGCATCTATGATCCTTAATACTCCTTTGTTTAGTGTCTTTTGTAGTGTATTCGCACTACTTTTCTAGTGCTTCAGTAGTTAATGTGTGGTCTTGTTCTAGTGTATTTCTACTGTATTCGCACTACTTTTGTATGCTTCGGTAGTTAATAGTTGATTAACTGAGTAGAATTCGCTGCAAAAGTGTCCGTCATTGTTGTTATTTTCTCCTAGCTTTTGGGTATGTCTGCACTTCCTTGGTTTTGCTTTTTCCATTTTCAAGTTAGGTGTCATGGCTTTGCAATCTCCTAACGTGTTTCTAGGGGGCGTCCTTGTAGCAAGAGCATTTATGAGCCCAAGTGCTACTTAGAAAAGTTGTGTGCCCGATGTTTTACAGCTCAATTTAGTTTAGACATGTATTCATGTTTTTGTAGCAAGAAAAAAGTCTTACGGGCCTTGAGATGATATGTTACTAATTGTTATTAGTATTCTAATTTTGTATTTTAATAATGAAAATTTAAACAAGCAGATGAAGGTGAAGGTATACAAAACGCGATTGGAGACCCAATGGCTCGACTCCAATTGCGAAAAAAACGTAATTACTGTGAAGTTTGTTGTGAGGAAGTTGAGGACCATAAGAGTTACAATTGCCCGTACTTTGTTTTGGTCCCAAAGGGCGCTCGTGTTGGCGAACACTGCGATATAGTTTGCACAGAATGTGGTGAGCAAGTTTCTAAGCACGAAGGTGAGCTTAATGTGCACTATGAAGGACGTGCTATTTTGAAGTACTGTCATCGGTGTCAGGATTACCGTAGCCACTGGACTGAAGAATGTGAGTCTATGCGAAAATAGTGAAAATGTCCGAACCTTGTCTTGGTGAGTAACTTAGTGGTAAGTTTGTTGGGAGGACTGAGGTGCTGTTGGATGAAGATGATTGGTTCTCGTAGTCGGAGGAAGATCAAGTCCTTGTAGTTGTTATGTTTACAAGTCTTGTAAGCGCATCACTTTGGGTGTAATGAATCTAATGATATTGTTATTTACAGCAGATGGTTCTGTTGTATATATAAAGAAAGGCTACCCTACCTTGTTTACTTGTTTCATGGCCCTTATTATTGCTTATGAATTTTTGTGCTAGTAAATTAAATGGTTGGTATGATGACATTAAGATGCTCTCAAATTCAATTACTAATTAATCTAATCATGACTCTTTAGATTTTGTGGCATTTCTTGGCGATCCATGGGTAAATCGGTTGTGTCATACAAGTTTTGCCTATTTAATTGGAGCGACAAACCCTCTTTATGAGACAATTGAGTAGGCAACATTTTACGACAGCATTTATAGTGCGATTTTGCCCCCTTTAATTTTCCTGATTTCGCCCCCTTTAATTTTCCTAAGACCGTTAAAGAGGCTCTGAGCCATTGCAAAAGATTGGATCTCCTATACCTGACGACTAAAGCTTTGCCCGTCGAAATTGCACAAACCAAAGCATCGACCGTTTTTGCCCGACAATTTGCATTCCGTTGGGTACCAACGAAATACTATTTGTTGAACAAATGGTAATTGCTGGTAGAGCAAGAGAACAAGAACTAAGACATATTTTGAAATCACAACAACAAGACATTAGGATCACGAATAAATCAAATCAATATAAAATAGAGATGAACAATTATATTGAACTTATATGTAGAATATGAAGGGCATGGCTCTTCCGGATGACAAATGATAGAGTTCACAAGGTTGTCTTCTCCTTCCAATACTCCAAAATATCCCTCTACTGTATGAATATATTTTAGTATTATGAAGAATTCAACGTATGGAAGCTGGGACTTAACCTAGTATTTATACCATTAGGGTTCCTTATTAGCCGGCCTATTAACAGCTACGGAGGTCAACCCTATCACCTTGATTGAGTCCTATCATGATGCAATAACTTTCTATTTGAACCTCTAGATGATTCTCCAAGATTAACTGCAATGATTTAAGACTCCACAATTCTTACTAACTAGGACTCTTAATTTGCTCGAATATTTTTAAAAAATTGGTTAACTGAACTTGTCTTTTTGCGTTCAACTCTTAAGTGTTTCTAACTTATTATGATAAAAAGACTTTCAAGATATTCCGACTTTTTATAGTAATTTACTCAAATTATATATATATTTTTTATAGAAAATCAATATATTATGGACTGAATGAAGATTATATCAAATCTTGGTCAAGGAGGTCTTGAATGAGGTCAGGAGGCTCCTCAAACCAAACTAGTTCATTGCCAATTGACAAGGCAAACCTAGCCAATCTATGTGCAACACCATTACATGTTCTAGGTGAAGAAGGCGTAGTGCAGCATAGGTGACGTCCACAGCAAGAAGCCCCATGGCAGACAAACTCCCAGAATGATTGCCCGATGAGAGTAACAGCTCGGGAGGAATCTCTCTCCCTCTCCCACAGCCCAGAATGATTGACGAATAAGTTAAATTGGTGCAATTTAAAAGTCAGGTGGTATAATATGCAAAAAGTGAAACTCGTGGGTTGTTTTACAAATCACCCCGAAACCTTGTGCTATAAAACGCATTCAACCCAAGAAAAAAAAATTGTAAGGTAGAAATCGCCGAACCCCAATATCGTTTGGTCGCGCGAGCTAAAGTTCTCTCTCCCTCTCCCACAGCCCCCAGTTACGACGCCGGAGCAAGATCCATGGAGTGGCCTCCGTTGAACGAGATCGATGCGAACGTCCAGATGCAGAACCCTAATGGTATGATTTGTGATTATCTAGAATTTTTCCTTTTTTTTTGCTAATTTACGCTCTAACACCCTAATGCCGAACCCTAACTCGATTTCTATCACTCTCCTGTCTGTCCCCTCTATTCTCTTTCAGACGAAGCCATGTTCGATGAAGCAACCATGGTCGATGATGGTATGCTTTTGATTCTCCATTTGGCCAATTTTCAATTCAGTATTATAATCTTTGGTTAGATATGTTATTGTGATATAGAAACCACCCTAACAAGGGGTATGGGGTATACGACGATGTGTGTGAAAAAATCAGTTTTCGATCAAGGTTTGGTTTTGTTGGGGTTTTGCTAAAATAATTAGCTAATCTGCTTTTAAAGAGTCTCCTGGAAATGTTTATATTTGAAAAGAGTTATTTAAATTTCCGAAACCCAGTGTCGGCTACCTCTCGCTTATAGCTATATGAATCACAATTACGCTCTGCCTCGTGCCACTCCACCTCTTATATATCGCTCTCTCTCTCTCAGATGAAGTAATGAACAAATCTACTAAAGCTACCCTCCAACCAAAACCAAGTTGGTTCGATGATGATGATGATGACTGCATTGGGCAGAATCCTAACGGTATGCTTTTGATTTTTGTTTTAGTATTAAATCCTCATTTTCTCCCTAATGAATATGAATATGAATGCATCTATGATCCTTAATACTCCTTTGTTTAGTGTCTTTGTAGTGTATTCGCACTACTTTTCTAGTGCTTCAGTAGTTAATGTGTGGTCTTGTTCTAGTGTATTTCTACTGTATTCGCACTACTTTTGTATGCTTCAGTAGGTAATAGTTGATTAACTGAGTAGAATTCGCTGCAAAAGTGTCCGTCATTGTTGTTATTTTCTCCTAGCTTTTGGGTATGTCTGCACTTCCTTGGTTATGCTTTTTCCATTAGGCTTTTCAAGTTAGGTGGCATGGCTTTGCAATCTCCTAACGTGTTTCTAGGGGGCGTACTTGTAGCAAGAGCATTTACGAGCCCAAGTGCTACTTAGAAAAGTTGTCCCCATAAGGGCCCGATGTTTTATAACTCAATTTAGTTTAGACATGTATTCATGTTTTTGTAGCAAGAAAAAAGTCTTACGGGCCTTGAGATGATATGTTACTAATTGTTATTAGTATTCTTATTTTGTATTCTAATAATGAAACTTTAAACAAGCAGATAAAGGGGAAGGTATACAAAACGCGATTGGAGACCAAATGGCTCGACTCCAATTGCGAAAAAAACGTAATTACTGTGAAGTTTGTTGTGAGGAAGTTGAGGACCACAAGAGTTGCAATTGCCCATACTTTGTTTTGGTCCCAAAGGGCGCGCGTGTTGGCGAACATTGTGATATAGTTTGCACAGAATGTGGTGAGCAAGTTTCTAAGCATGAAGGTGAGCTTAATGTGCACTATGAAGGACGTGCCATTTTGAAGTACTGTCATCGGTGTCGGGATTACCGTAGCCACTGGACTGAAGAATGTGATTCTATGCGAAAATAGGGAAAATGTCCGAACCTTGTCTTGGTGAGTAACTTAGTGGTAAGTTTGTTGGGAGGACTGAGGTGTTGTTGGATGAAGATGATTGGTTCTCGTAGTCGCAGGAAGATCAAGTCCTTGTAGTTGTTATGTTTACAAGTCTTGTAAGCGCATCACTTTGGGTGTAATGAATCTAATGATATTGTTATTTACAGCAGATGGTTCTGTTGTATATATAAAGAAAGGCTACCCTACCTTGTTTACTTGTTTCATGGCCCTTATTATTGCTTATGAATTTTTGTGCTAGTAAATTAAATGGTTGGTATGATGACATTAAGATGCTCTCAAATTCAATTACTAATTAATCTAATCATGACTCTTTAGATTTTGTGGCATTTGGGTAAATCGGTTGTGTCATACAAGTTTTGCCTATTTAATTGGAGCGACAAACCCTCTTTATGAGACAATTGAGGAGGCAACATTTTACGACATCATTTATAGTGCGATTTTGCCCCCTTTAATTTTCCTAAGACCGTTAAAGAGGCTCTGAGCCATTGCAAAAGATTGGATCTTCTATACCTGACGACTAAAGCTTTGCCCGTCAAAATTGCACAAACCAAAGCATCGACCGTTTTTGCCCGACAATTTGCATTCCGTTGGGTACCAACGAAATACTATTTGTTGAACAAATGGTAATTGCTGGTAGAGCAAGAGAACAAGAAGTAAGACATATTCTGAAATCACAATAACAAGACATTAGGATCACGAATAAATCAAATCAATATAAAATAGAGATGAACAATTATATTGAACTTGTATGTAGAATATGAAGGACATGGCTCTTCCGGATGACAAATGATAGAGTTCACAAGGTTGTCTTCTCCTTCCAATACTCCAAAATATCCCCCTACTGTATGAATATATTTTAGTATTATGAAGAATTCAACGTATGGAAGCAGGAACTTAACCTAATATTTATATACCATTAGGGTTCCTTATTAACCGGCCTATTAACAGCTACGGAGGTCAACCCTATCACCTTGATTGAGTCCTATCATGATGCAATAACTTTGTATTTGAACATCTAGATGATTCTCCAAGATTAGCTGCAATGCTTTAAGACTCCACAATTCTTACTAACTAGGACTCTTAATTTACTCGAATATTTTTAAAAAATTGGTTGACTGAACTTGTCTTTGTGCGTTCAACTCTTAAGTGTTTCTAACTTATTATGATAAAAAGACTTTCAAGATATTCCGACTTTTTATAGTAATTTACTCAAATTATATATATATTTTTTTATAGAAAACCAATAAATTATGGACTGAATGAAGATTATATCAAATCTTGGTCAAGGAGGTCCTGAATGAAGTCAGGAGGCTCCTCAAACCAAACTAGTTCATTGCCAATTGACAAGGCAAACCTAGCCAATCTATGTGCAACACCACTACATGTTCTAGGTGAAGAAGGCGTGCAGCATAGGTGACGTCCACAGCAAGAAGCCCCATGGCAGACAAACTCCCAGAATGATTGCCCGATGAGAGTAGCAGCTTGGGAAGAATCTCTCTCCACCACCAGGCGGTGAACCCCGAGTTGCTGTGCAAGTCTCACACCTGCCAGCACTGCCAGCAACTCCACTTGAATCACTGATCCCACTCCCATCTTCCTCCACATACCAGCATCCAAAAAACTCCCACGCTATATTTTGTAATCAACTTTTGTATTTATTGTTAATTTTGGATACATTTTGTTCATTGTTTTATATTGAATGTATACTTGATATGAAACAAAATTAATTGAATTTATACATATAAATATACCAAATAGTAATAATGAACAATAAATTGCATGACAGAAAAAGTTAGAAAGTATTAAAAAACTTATAAATTATATGAATTTCAAAATTAAACTTCAAATTACTGAAATTACTCCAGTTCCGAAAATTCCGGATTTGAAAAGACCCGACTCCAAAATTTTGGAACGGAAGTTGAAAAGGTTATCTCTGATATGTTCCTTGCGACAAATACCCCTACAACAAACACCCGCACACAACCCACATACCTCAACGTTCTTTAAAATCTTGAAACAAAAAGCAAATCTATGCACAGATTCCTGGCCCAGATGCTCTTACTATCAGGATCAACTTGAAAAACTGCCTCAACAACAGGCTCTAGTACCATTATGATGATAGAAGAATCACTAAGAGAGGTATCAAATTTATGCAATAAATAACACCACGTGTTCAAGCAAGCTAAGTGAACAGATACATCACATTTAGTCGACATGATGCCTATAAGTGGTGTCATAATGAGCTTTGTGCTTTTTAAGTATCCGTTTTTTTGAATTTCACTACCGTTTCCCTTGCATGTTCCTATTTGTTCCATACCATTGTCTTTTTTTGTCGCATTTGTCTCAAAGGGTAATATCATGGTAGGGTGAACAAGGGCATCAATAAGACCTTCCCAGACAACCTGCAAAATTGGAGTACATAACAATCTTAGCTTAAGACATGGAATCTGAAAGTCTAGATATTCTGAGACTAGATTAAGTTTTAACGCTGACAAGGATTAGGGACTTGGATCTAGCTTCGAAGGAGCATAACATAAATGAAATCATTAAGAAAAACACATCATCTATTCTTTGGAATTAGACTTACTTGTGAAGCAATTTGAACTTGTGAGTCATGATCTGAAAATGTCTGCTCGGGAATTTTTAGCATCTGATTAATTAACTGCCTGTTCTTCAAGGCATGAGATCCCAGTTGTTTGCACTCAAAATATACCCATTTTTACTTATTTGGGCAATTTGGGTAAAATATGGCATTTGGAGGTTTAATATGCAAGAAAACTAACTTGGAAAGATATTTAGATGCAAGTGGAGGGGTTTGACATTATAATATTGTTTCTCCTATTTGTTTGGGTGGTGGAGGTTTGTCTAGCCTTTGTTTAATTAAGATACATGCATGTATTGCAAGTAGATGGAAAGACATCAGCAAGCTTTCGGGCAAGGAACATGTGAAAGAAGTCAACTTGCTTCTTGTAAATGTTAGTTTATTACAAGTGGGAAAACATGTGATGAAAGCATATGGTGGAAATGCAAGTTCCCCTTTTAATATTATTTCTCCATGCAAGTTGGCAAGTGAAATACAAGCTGCCCAAGCAATGGAATACAAACTGCCCAAGTTTCTTTCGGGCAGGTGCAATGTCCTCAGCAAGAGGGTTTCCTCCAGATCTCTATTTAAAGGAGCCCAAACACAAGGATTATGGACACTCAAAACAACCAATCAAAACTCTACTCAAATTAGCTCATCAGCTTCCTTGTAGACATTTATTTTTAGCCAAACATCCTTTGGTTTCTTGTTTATTAGCTTTGCTACTCACTTGTAGTATCGATCTGATTTGTAGCTTTTATGTACTCATTTCCAGTCATATAAATTACAAGCAATCTGCAATATTAGTCACTTTCCTCTGTCATTTCTATTTCCAAGCAACCTTATCATTTACATATTGTTCTATCTCTCCATATAAGTAAAGTCCTTATTTTTAAGGCAAACAAAGAACCTTAATTTGAGCAACTCCCACTCAAATTGCACAATCTCTTGATTTGAAGTCAAAAGGCGCAACCTCAATCATTCAAATCCCGTCTACTAGTGGCATCTAGTAGTGGCACGCCCGCACCCACCAATCTCGTATGTGAAGTAAATCCCCGGCTTGCCCGCAAGGCCCACGGCGGATTTAGGGAGCGAACATATTTTGGCACGCCCGGTGGGACACTTATATGAAGTTAAATCATGAACAATCCTTATGTTCATGATTTTTCTGCTTTTTCGGAGTATGAGGAGGATGTCGGTGTTGAAGAACGCCCAAGCTATGGCTATCACATAGAGCCAACCTATGAGTTGCCAACTTATGGGTACATAGCTGAAGAGTACTCAAGTCCCATGGAACATGATTGTCGGCCAACTAATGGCCATCAAATAAATAATAATCTTGAAGATCGGCCAACTTATGGCTATGATAAAGGTTATTATTCTTTTGAAGACAATTGCATTTATGAATACTATGATAGGCCAACAAATGGCTTTGAGTATCAAAATGCTTCCAATGAGTACATAGGGTCAATATATGAGATGCCAACTCATGATCATCCGGATGAAAAGCTCTACAAAGAGGATGTGGGCAAATTAGAGAAGGTGTCCAAACTCCATGTGGCAAGCATCGAATATGGTGAAGAGGTGACTAAGTGTTTTAAAAAGGTGGAGGAAAGCTATACAACTTTTGGAGAAACTTTGAGGAAGTTGATAGATCAAATGTGTCAAAAACCCTCTACAAAGCACACTCACCCTACTACAACCAAGGAAGAACAAATCATGCACGTTGCTTAAGGCCAAACAATGGCCCCACCCAATGAAAAATCCATGAAAATGGATATGGTTGTAGAAGACCAAGTCGACATATCGAAACCGATAACGGCTAAAATGGAGTTTATGGCTATTGTAGGCCAAACACCAACGCTCAAGGGGCTCGAACTCACACCTTATGTCGAGCCCGAAGAAGAAGAAAAAAGCTCATACACTCCTCCCCGCCAACACAAGGATGTCATCCATGCCAAGATCTCAAGGAGGGCAAAGCTCGGGATCAAACATGAATGGCCACCTCCTATGGTTCCCAAGCTACATAATATGGCCAATTTAAGGGGTGGATCTGATTTCTCTACACTCAATTTTAAAAAGAGGAAAAAGATTTGAGTATTGAGAGAACAATAACATATGGGCTATCAAGGGGTTTTATCTAATATGCCCGAATAAGACTCATTTTTTTGGTGTTCCTCTTTGCCCGAAGTGAGTTCTCCTTTCTTTTCCTGTCTTTTCCTTCCTTTCTCTTTTTCTTTCTCTCTGTCTTATCTTGTCTTTTCATTTTGCCCGAAAGGGCTATATATATATATATATATATGGTATTATAGTATATATGTAATAGTTTTGCCCGAAAGGGCTATATATATAGTATTATATAATATATGTTAGATTTTATAAAAGTATTGCCCGAAAGGGCTTTTTATATATATGTATAGTATATTATATTATATTATATATTATAATATTTAAGTAAATAAAAGAGGAAAAGATAAAAAATAGGGTTGCTTTTTTCAATTTGCCCGAAAGGGTCTTCCTCTCTCTTTTGTCCCTTTTGTTTTGCCCGAAAGGTGCCTTTTTCTCCCTTGATTTTACCTTTTTTATTATTTCTTTCTCTCTCCTTCTTTTCTTCTCTTTCTTCTTTCTTTCTCTTTCTCTTTTCTCTTTCTTCCTGTCTCTCCCTCAGTTTTTGTCTGACAAAAAGTTAATATATATATATAGTGTTATATTTTATATTATATATATGTAATTGTTTTGCCCGAAAGGGCTAATATTCTATATATATATATATATATATATATATATATATATATATATATATATATATATATATATATTAGCTTGCCTGAATGGCCCTTCCATATATATATATACATATGTATATGTATTGAATTATAATTATATTATAATATATCATATGAAAAGAGGCAAAAAGAAAAAGAAGAATAAAAAGGGTAGTTGCCCAAAGTTTCTCTCTTCTCCATCTGTTTCTATGTTTTTCAGTTTGCCCGACTTCGGGCATTTGTCCAGTTTATTATATATGTAACCAGTGAGGTTGCTCCCATATTTTTTGGTATCCACAAGAAGGAATACAAGCCAGACAGAAACATTTTTTTCCAATGCTAGTTGCACTACCAATTGCCTCGCTCCTCTTGCCAAAGTTTATCAACGACAGAAGGACCGAAGAGGTAGACGTGCCTCTTCCTTCGACATCAATCCTGGCAGCCTTGGGGTTGTAAGTTCCACAAATTTTGCTCAAATTTGTAAAACTTGGGGGGCACTGTTTGCACTCAAAATATACCCATTTTTACTTATTTGGGCAATTTGGGTAAAATATGGCATTTGAAGGATTAATATGCAAGAAAGCTAACTTGGAAAGATATTTAGATGCAAGTGGAGGGGTTTGACATTATAATATTGTTTCTCCTATTTGTTTGGGTGGTGGGGGTTTGTCTAGCCTTTGTTTAATCAAGATACATGGATGTATTGCAAGTGGATGGAAAGGCATTAGAAAGTTTTCGGGCAAGGAACATGTGAAAGAAGCCAACTTGCTTCTTTTAAATGTTAGTTTATTACAAGTGAGAAAACATGTGATGAAAGCATATGGTGGAAATGCAAGTTCCCCTTTTAATATTATTTCTCCATGCAAGTTGGCAAGAGAAATACAAGCTGCCCAAGCAATGGAATACAAATTGCCCAAGTTTCTTTCGGGCAGGTGCAATGTCCTTAGCAGGAGGGTTTCCTCCAGATCTCTATTTAAAGGAGCCCAAACACAAGGATTATGGACACTCAAAACAACCAATCAAAACTCTACTCAAATTAGCTCATCAGCTTCCTTGTAGACATTTATTTTTAGCCAAGCATGCTTTGCTTTTCTTGTTTATTAGCTCTGCTACTCACTTGTAGTATCGATCTGATTTGTAGCTTTTATGTACTCATTTCCAGTCATATAAATTACAAGCAATCTGCAATATTAGTCACTTTCCTCTGTCATTTCTATTTCCAAACAACCTTGTCATTTACATATTGTTCTATCTCTCCATATAAGTAAAGTTCTTATTTTTAAGGCAAACAAAGAACCTTAATTTGAGCAACTCCCACTCAAATGGCACAATCTCTTGATTTGAAGTCAAAAGGCGCAACCTCAATCATTCAAATCCCGTCTACTAGCGGCATCTAGTAGTGGCACGCCCGCACCCACCAATCTCGTATGTGAAGTAAATCACCGGCTTGCCCGCAAGGCCCATGGCAGATTTAGAGAGCGAACACCAGTAAGCGGATAAACCATCCCCATGCTTGAATAGTTTGAACCTTCATGCCATTGGTTAGCATATGGTGCATCCCAGTAAGCAACCTTGGCTTCAAATCTTTGACAACTGCCTGTTTATGGAAGAAAATGAAGAAAAAGGAAATGTACATGTCAATATAAATTACAGAATAACCAGCAAGATAAGATCATGGAAAGCCACCTCATGGTTCTATGTGAGACCCGTGGAGCCAATGGAAGGGATGCTAATAATCTTATAGTTAATTTTTCCATGACACGGCATAAGCTACCCATACTAGAAGTCATACTTCAAGAAAATGACATGAGCAAGTGAGTACCTTGGAAAGATTTAGCGGAGGGGGTAATATTGTAGACCTGGTGTTCAATAAACACCTCTCTGATATATCCCTCTCTTTGAAAAATCATTTGAAAAATTATTTTTACCTTTCTTTGCCTGTTTGGCAAGCCATGACTTGTATTTAGGACAATTTCTCTTCATATGGCATTTTTTATTTTTATTTTTATTTTTGCAAAAATAACACTTAAAAATTGATGAGTTATTAACTTTGAATGTCCTTTTAGAAGGAGAAATGTTTCTGGCAGAATTCCTTTTGGCAGTATCCAAGTTGTTATTGGCATTCTTTGCATAACCCTGAACAAAATTCACCGACTCACCCGTCTCCTTTTCAGCCCTTTCCTTCTTAATCCTCACTTCCTCACCCACACATATAGTTATTAATTCATTGACATCCCACTTTCTTTGCAGTGTATCATAGGATACATTCAATTGAGTATAAGAAATAGGCAAGGAATTCATGATGACATGGACCAAAAATGTTTTAGAAATGAGTACCTCGAGTGTTCTAAGCTTCCCAGCAATGTCGATAACCTTGAGAGTGTATTCACAGATACCCCATTCACCATCGTATCTGATGGTTGTCAGTGAGTTCATCAAGTTCCCAGTTTTTGTCCTTTCATATTCTTTGTACTTCTCTTCAATCGATTTCATGAACTCCTTTGAATTAGTTGCCTCTGGGAAGCCTCCACAAACAACATCAGTCATGGACCTTTTGATTATCATGAGGGATATTATGTTCGAATTCTCCCATTTTTCATGCTTGGATCTCTGGCTCAAAGTGCATCCTTTATTTGGCATTGGTAGTTCTTCAGTTCTTAGCGCCAAATCCATATCCATGACACCCAAAACTATCTCTAAATCCTGTTTCCACTTCTTATAGTTGACACCAGTGAGAGGTTCATGGAACTTGGATTCATGGCTGTAGTCATATAGAATGAAAATATTAATCTTTAATCCCCATCTTTATTGCAAAGACTCAACAATTTTAGATTGAGGAGTACGCGAGTAATTCTCTTAATCATACCACCTTCATCTCCAACGTATGAGTTTTCTGTAGTCATAAATAGAAACCTTTATGATTTATAAACTGACTTGATTCACACATTAATATATAAAGTGTTATGCCACTTCGAATCCAGCTGAACTTCTTACATTTGGTATCAAGGCTTTCACATACCTATCATTCACATCCATTATAAGTGTTTCAACACTATTGTGACTGTTTCAGCTGAAACCCCTATTATACAAATTCCCTACCAGCTTACAACCTTAGTTAATTCCAATCTCTTATATCCTAACGTCTCTAAACTAAAGATGATCAAGTGTTCAGCTCTCATTAGAACTTACAAACTAGTATTGCTACTTGCTAAATTGCATGATCAGTCAATCGATGTCACTACGGAGAAATTTTTTATTGTGACCAGAACACGAGTGGTACACTACGTGTTTTTATATAAGTGGTAGAAAATGTATTTTTTAAGTTATTAACTTTTTAACACACATATCTCACCATTTGTATAGTGACACATGATATACCATATGTGGCCTAAAATAATCCCAAAAATTCTAGAGGCGACACATGAACTTTTATTCAAGGAAGACAAGATTGCCCTCAATATATGGGCAGGTTTCTCAGATGCTCCCACGCGCAGCTCACATCCTTGGAGTTCCTAGCAGCTGAATACGACTGCCCACAACTCACATGCCCTTGGCAAGGAATTAAAGATAAGGATTAATTGCCCAAATCCTATCTTTAATACAAACCCAATTGAAGATTGACTTCAATCAAGTAAGTAATCCTAATTCAAATAAATTAGGGATAATTACACCATTATCTCAACATATTATTTCCTATTTAATATCTTGGAATATTTAGAGAATATCTCTCCATTAAACACTATGGTTGGCCCTATCCCTATAAATACCCCATATTCTGTCAAATTTCAGAGCTTTTGGCAACCCAAAAAAGGCCCTAAACACTTTACTCTCACAGAGAAACTAACTTAGCATCGGAGATCCGTTGACTTAACCCCCTACCTCATGGGGGCGTGAGGCTTAGGTCTTTGATCAAAGGTGTTGATTGTTTTGCAGGTGCATTTTTGTCAAGACTAAAGACGGTGGAAATTTGCATCGACAAATTGGTGCTTTCATTGAAAGCTGATTCGAGGTTGGGTCCACACTCCGATGAGCACTCAGGACATTCCGGGAGAAGCGTCCACAAGAAGCTAGGCCCACAAGGAGATACTCCTACGAGGTAATGGAGTAGGCAACCGCATGACGCCTAGAGAAGAACATGTGAGCAGTCCAGCTCCAGTTCCACTGGCAGCCCCCACCAAGAGCAACAGTGAGTAGCACAGGGTGAACCACATGCATCGCATTTGCAGCACAGACAAGCAAGACATACTGAAAAGCAACATGGACCAGCAGGTCAACACCGGGGGCAGCTAAAGGCTCCGCTGCCCTACCAGGCACAAATCTAAAAGAAACTACAAACTTGAGCAGGTCACCTATTACCACCGACGATGCCCTTCGTAGAGACGTGGCCAACCTGAGCAAGTCACCTATTACAGATGAGATAGAGCAGGCGAAGCCACCGCGAAAGTTCAGCTCGCCACATTTCACCTCGTTCAGGGAAGATGAAGATCCGGACATGCTTTGATGCATTATCGAAGTGCCATGACCCTCTACACCAACAATGACGCTTTCATATGTAAGATCTTTGCCACGATGCTCCAAGGATGCATAGCGAGACAAAGGGAAGGATGAAGTGCGAGAAAGCATTACAGGACTTGAAAAAGTACCTGACATCACCTCCCCTACTATCCAAACCGGAGGCAGCGGAGGATTTATGCATCTATATGGCGGTATCTAAAGTAGCAATAAGCTCTACCCTTGTACGATAAGAGTTGGGGTCCCGACCACCTATATTCCACAGTTCACAAGTTCTCCTCGATGTGGAAGCCAGATACCCAAAAATCAAAACTTTGATTTTGATGCTAGTTGTTGCAACCCGGAAGCTCAAGCCATACCTTCAAACGTACGCAGTCATCATCATGACACAATATTCCGCACAGCCCAAATGCATGACATTAAAGGGGCAAAAATTGGCGAACATTTCGATGCGCGCAGCAACTCAACCCAGAAATGCCCCATCTATCATCATATATGTATACTAATGCTTTTGTGCCTACTTGTGCTCTGGTTAATCGTGCTATTCCAATTAATATTATTCCTATATGAATCTGACTAAAATGTGATTTTCTCAAATGAGTAACTGCTTCTTTACTAATTAGATGAAGTGTGACTTCTTTATCAATATAGCTAACTTCATGTTGATTGATGCTACTTACAATTCTACTTCTGTTTTCAAATAAACCTAATTGATACAAGTTATATTTATTTTTCTGTGTTCTCTCAAAACCTCTTCGAATAAATTATTGCGCTTCTTCTTCATTTGGATAAATATCTTCAGCTCTAACTACTTCTTTTCCTTTTTTCCTAAAGAGTTCCATTTTCTATTATCAAAAGGATTTAGCTTAGGTCTTCTAATATTATTAGTAGCACTTAAAGTTAAATTTACTAATTTATCTAGCAAAGATGGTGGAAGTGATGAAGATGCGTTATGTAAAACTTGGTTTATTTCTGCTATTTGTTCTTCAACTTGATCTAATTTTTCAGCCAAACTTAAAACTAATTGAATAATCAAATTATTTTGCCTAATGGGAATATTACTACTGGATACTTGTGTTGAAAAATTTGTTAAACCTACTGGTTCTTTATCTAGCTTACTAATTTCTTTAAAAGCTTGGATATATTTTCTGCTAGTTCTAGAATCAGTCATTAAACTAATAATTTATCTATTTTATTATGTAACTTATCTACTTGTTCACTTAACTCTTTTTGTACTAATTGAATTTTTTGAACTTCTAATTTTAACTGCTCAACTATTTCTAATGATCTAAGTTCTACTTGCTTGGGCTTGCTATCTATGAGATCAACAAGCTCTTTTATCTCTTTTTTGCTAGGAAACCTTTGAATATTTTTATTATTATCTTCTAATTGAGATGTCATATAATCTAAATTTTGTCTAATTATTTTTATGGAATTTTTTTGAAAATGCTTTAACAACTGGTTTAACAAAGGATTATGCTTATTATTTTCTAATTTTATATTTTCTGCTTGACTAATAATAAGATCTACAATACTATTGGCTTGTGGATTTTCTTCACTATGCAAAATATGATTATGTTTTCTCAATGGAAAATAACAAACTAAACTATTTTGGTCTAAGGTTATTTTTCTTTTTTGAGGTTCAATAATTTCTAAATTAAGATAATCTATCATGAACTACAGTCTACATTTCTCTAAAGTTACTGCTAACTAGTTTCTTAGAAACTCTCTTTCTTCTCTCAAGGTCTCTAAAACTTGATCTGTTGCTCTTTTTGCTTCTAAAACTTTATGCTGCACTTCTGTGTTATTATATTTACGAATAAATGAAGGATGTTCAAGATAACTAAGATAAAACTTCTGCTTCTTCAAAGTACTGGTAATTCTTTTGGATATATATACTAATCTTTTCTTTATACTATTTATAGTTGGATGTCTAGGACAATAAATACCTGGTGGTTGTGGCTGACAAGGTAAGGTCTACAAGGACAATAATATCTGTTGTTCATACAAAATAAACAAGTGTGATATCAGTTGTGTTAATGACTTCCGTCCTTAAGGTACTTTACTATTATAATTATACTATTAAAATGCTAAACTTGGCTCTGATACCAAATTCGCACAGCAAGGCCCGGTTAAATAGTCGGATGATCATTATAACAACTAGACATAGAACTTGCACATGGAACTCGACATGTTTCAGCATGATGGCCACTCACAATACAAGTAGAAGACCTTAACGGCTGAACTCAGATGTACGAAGAACTCAGGGGTACCCTGGTTAATGTCCAGTTATTTGTATGGCAAGCATTCAACTATAACAGAGTGCTCAAACAAAGTATGATCGGTAGTTTAGTAGGTTAATAATATAACTACAATAGTGTTTCCTTGTTTTGGACTAGAAGTCTAATTTAACAAACACACTAAAGAAAGTAAAGAAAGCTTACTTAAGACTTGGAGATTGCTTGAATATGTACACTTGAACTTTTATTGATATATGGAATGTTTACAAAGATAGTTGTTTACAAGGAAGTGTTTACAAGGATACTATGAAGACTACAAATGCTTGAGAGTATGAAGATGGTGTGAATGAGTAGGGTGTTGAGATGTTGAGAGGTGTTGAGAGGTTGTGAGGTGGTTTCTGTATGCGAGGAAAAGCTCCCTTATATACAAATCCTAAAATAGAATAACGTTCCAATATTTACAACTTTTTGGATAGTGACAACACACTGTTTCTGAAAGTTGTCAGCATTGTTTCTGAAAGTTGGTTGTCTTGTCTTTGCTTGAATGTCATGTGATTTTATGTTGTCTTGGTTCCTGCAATGTTTGCCGCATTTTCTTTTGCATGTGAATCCATGTTGTCTTGGTTGTTGCAATGTTTGCCACATTTCCTTTTGCATGCCAATGTTTTCTGAAAATATTAGTCTCCCTTTTCTTCTTTTGGATGTATTCCACATGAACTTTACAGAATACTGACTCAATCTTGTATGGATCTTTGAAGGGCAGTATCGGTATTTTTGCAAAATTTTGTCCTGATGATTAAAAAGAAAGTTTTTTGGGGCTTTTGGTTAGTTTTCCATAAATTTTAAGCACTTCCAAGGCTTTTGATTTTTCTGGGATCAAATATATGTAGCAATATCTAGAATAATTGTCAATGAAAGTAATAAAATATTTATTTTCTTCGATTGTTTATGTAGGAAATGGACCACAGTTGTCTATATGTATTATTTCTAGGAGTTGCTTACTCCTAGTTGAACCCTCTTTACGTTTATTAACCAAATTCCCCTTAACACATTCAATGCAAAAGTCAAAATCATTGAAATTCAATGGAGGCAAGATGTCATTTTTAACCAAATGTTCCACTCTTCATTTTGATATGTGGCCGAGTCACCTATGCCAAAGATTTGAAGAATTTTTCGAATTTTTGACTTCTTTTCAACATTAAAGATACTTTCAATAAAATTTGTTTTGAATTTAAGCATCCCATCACATAGAAATCTAGTGCCAATATGAGAAGATTTATAAAAAAAAAACATTGAAGCCAATATTATTTAAAGTAAAATAAAATCCCAATAGTACTAACTTAGAAACGGAAACCAATTCCTTCTCATGGAAGGTACATAGACAACATTTTCTAGCTCCAAGCAAAAAGCAAAATCTAATTTTAATCTAATAGTCCCTAGTGTCTTGACTTCAACTCTTCTTTCATTGCCAATTGAAACCTTGACTTCATCCTTATTTTGTGTTCTCTTTGTTATGAAGTCTTGCAATGAATTAGTAATGTGAATAGAAGAGCTGGAGCCACCAAGCATTGCTAGGTATATCAATCAAATTGGACTGAAAGCCAGAAAAAACATTTGAAAAATTATTTTTACCTTTCTTTGTGTCTTGTTTGGCAAGCCATGACTTGTATTTAGGATAGTTTCTCTTCATATGGCCTATCTTTTTGCAAAAATAACACTTACAAATTGATGAGTTATTAACCTTGAAGGTCTTTTTAGAGGGAGGAATGTTTCTGGCAGAATTCCTTTTGGCAGTATCCGAAATTGTAGTTATTGGCATTCTTTGCATAACCCTGAACAAAATTCATCGACTCACCCTTCTCCTTTTCAACCCTTTCCTTCTTAATCCTCACTTCCTCACTTCCTCACCCACACATATAGATATTAATTCATTGACATCCCACTTTGCTTGCAGTGCATTATAGGATACTTTTAACTAAGTATACGTATTAAGCAAGGAATTCATGTTGACATGGACCCAAAATGTTTCAGAAATGGGTACCTCAAGTGTTCTAAGCACCCAACAATGTCTATAACCTTGAAAATGTATTCACAGACACTCCCTTCACCATCATATCTAATGGTTGTCAGTGAGTTCATCAAGTTCCCAGTTTCTGTCTGAAAAGACTATTTGTACTTCTCTTCGATCGATTTCATGAACTTCTTTGCATTAGTTGCCTCTGGGAAGCCTCCAAGAACTACAACAATCATGGGCCTTTTGATTATCATGAGGGATATTCTATTAGATTTCTCCCATTTTTCATGCTTGGATCTCTAGCTCAAAGTGCATCCTTCATTTGGCATTGGTGGTTCAGTTCTTAAAGCCAAAACCATATCCAGGACACCCAAAACTATCTCCAAATCCTGTTTCCACTCCTTATAGTTGACACCTTGAAAGGTTCAACTGTGTTGAGGTTCATGGAACTTGGGTTCATGGCTGTATTCATATAGAATGAAAACATTAATCTTTAATCCCCATCTTTATTTCACAAGCTCAACAATTTTAGATTGAGGAGTATGCGAGTAATTCTCTTAATCATACCACCTTCATATCCAACATATGAGTTTTCTGTAGTCATGAATAGAAACCTTTATGATTTTTAAATTGACTTGATTATGAAGTGTTATGCCACTTCGAATCCAAGACATAAACAACTGAACTTCTTTAGATGATCAGTGTCTATGTTTCGAATCCTAGTGCCATTACTGATGTGTATATATTGGTATTGATTACACTTTTGTCAACACAGACAGCTTTAGCTGTCATGTGTTCACATACATCATTCTCTGTACAATATATATATATATATTCAATTATTTGATTTGAAACACAAAACAATTCTTGATGCCTTTCTTCTTAGGGTTAATTGGTATGTGAAAGCTCTGATACCAAATGTAAAATCAATATAAATAAAGTTAGCGGAATAGAATAACTACAGTACCAAAAGTAACCACTAACCTGAAGAAGACATCTCTTTGAAACTAGGGATCTTCTGCAGCTCTCCTCAATTGGATGCAATCGCTCAATGAATGGGATCTGATTATTCTTTAGTTTGCATGATTGAGAGAGCGCAGGGACCCCTTGTTTTCTACTGCATACGATGATGGTTGATAAGGACTCTTCCCATTATACAATTCTAATCAATCTAACCTTATTATTGAGAAAACCTATCATTCACATCCATTATAAGTGTTTCAACACTAGAGTGATTGTTTTAGCTGAAACCCCTATTATACAAATTCCTTATCAGCTTACAACCTTAGTTAATCCCAATCTCTTATATCCTCACGTCTCCAAACTAAAGATGATAAGTGTTCAGCTCTCATTAGAACTTACAAACTAGTATTGCTACTTGCTGAGGTGTATGATCGGTCGATCGATGTCATTACGAAGAAATTTTTCGTTGTGACCAGAACACGAGTGGTATACCACGTGTTTTTATATAAGTAGTGAAATTTTTTATTTTTTAAGTGATTAACCTTTTAACACACATATCCCACCATTTGTACAGTGACATAGTGTACCACCCCATGTTTTCGTCACTGAAAAATCTCTCTTCACTACGTACCAACTTATACTGTCATAATTATGACCGATCACTATGCACGGGAATATAAATAATAAGTATTTAATGAAATCAGATATATGTTGCTCCTCGAGTACATTTCTGCATTAGCACCAAACCTATATATCTTGTTTAACTTTAACTGCCTCAGCGAGCTTTGAAAATATTTAAGGGTCTAATTAGTTATTAGAGTAAATATAGAAATATAGAGAATAATCGGAATGATGACTTTGAGGTACGACTTGAATCGTTTCCTTAAAGTGTTATTAGCCCCCACTCGAATGAGTTTGCTAAAGGGTTCTTGGCAAGTCACTTCTAGGATACAACAAAGTATGGAATATTCGATTAGCAAAATCGAATTATATTCCCTTAGAAATAACTAGAAAGAAATTGTATGAATGTGATGGAGAGACAAGAGAGAGCAAAGAAATTGTGTAGATAACAAATTTCTGAAATTAATGAATTCTCTTCTACTAATGTTACCCATATATATAGAGAGAATTGCACCCGTTAGACACATCCTTTGATTTGAGTATATCTTTTCACCATGGGATACAACACATTACAACAGTATGTCCAATGGACATATTTGATACAAAACACCAATTACCCAAAGGTCACATATGTTGTAAAACATTCAACAACCATTGGGTATCTCTATTAGCAAAAAGTTGCAATGCTTTTCGAAAAGATATAATTGTTGGGTCAATGACCCAACTTCCCGTCAAACATCCTCATATATATATATATATATATATAATATTATTATATATTATTATATATATATATATTTTTTTTAAATATTCAACAATCCTTCCCTATTTAAAAAAAAATATAGAAAATGATATTACAACTCTCTCTCTTTATAATTATCACAAGCATATCAATATAATCATGCATACAATAAAGGTGTCTTTCGAATTAAACCTTTAATTAGTGTAAGTGATTCAAAGTTATAACGAATGCGATGGTGACCTAAGTTTAAACCACCTATTCTTATGTTAAAACCGGAATCACTACACACATGATTATGTCTTATTTCCTTAAAGAAAATTTTGAACTAATTAAGCACTATTATGGCCTTGTGCTTCATCCTGGTTTTATAAACATTTACAAGAGAAAACCCAACTCTTGGTAGAAGCGGCACCACTTCTTATGTTCATATAGGTGAGGTTCCTTCCCATGTCTCTGCTACT
Organism: Malus domestica; assembly: GCF_042453785.1. NCBI lineage: Eukaryota > Viridiplantae > Streptophyta > Magnoliopsida > Rosales > Rosaceae > Malus > Malus domestica. Next base: position 10,630,891 of record NC_091668.1, read on the forward strand.
ATAGACATAACTACAAATAACCTCATTAAGAGAAAAAACTCATCCTCCTAAACGTAGCAGTCTTGCACTGACCATCCTGGAATGAGCTATATATTAATTTTCAGTGCTTTCACAACGACTTAACAATAACTTGTTATTACCCATTAAACTTTTAAACTAGTGATGTTCTAGACAAAGTCGGGTTACTATTATTGGTGGCTAATTTCAGTAAAGGGTTTTAGCCCCATTCCACTAGATGTACTAACTACCAAAGCTCTTGAAAGTGCTTTCGTTAACAGATCCGCCAAGTTATTACTTGATTTAACATAAATAATATTAATAACTCCATCAGTTATTAATTGTTTGACATATTCATGTCTCAAGCTAATATGTCTAGACTTTCCATTGTATACCTTATTATATGCTCTAGACAAAGTAGTCTCACTATCACAGTATAAAGAAATGGATGGCATTGGTTGTGGCCACAACTCTATTTCCAATAAGAAATTTCTAATCCATTCCGCTTCTTTACCTGCTGCCGCTAATGCTATAAATTCAGATTCCATAGTTGAATGTGCTATACATGTTTGCTTCTTCGAAGCCCAAGAAATTGCTCCTCCGGCAATTGTAAAAATCCACCCTGATGTAGACTTATTATCATTAACACTTGTTATCCAACTTGCATCTGAATATCCTTCAAGTACTGCTGGAAACTCATAGTAAGTTAAACTCAGATTAATAGTTCTTTTAAGATAACCAAAAATTCTATTTATTGCTTTCCAATGAGCAGTACACGGATGACTAGTGTATCTAGAAAGTTTGCTTACTGCAAATGCGATATCTGGCCTGGTACAATGCATGGCATACATTAAACTTTCGATTACACTAGCATACTCAAGCTGTGTAATGGACCTACCAGAATTATTAAGCAAAGTTTCACTAGGGTCATAAGGGGTAGTTGCTTCTTTTATTTGTAGATGCTTAAACTTAAGAAGCAATTTTTCTATATAATGTGACTGACACAAAGCGTAACCCCTACTATGCTTCTTTACTTTAATTCCCAATATAGTATCTACTTCATTCAAATCCTCCTTCATCTTGAATTTTGAATTTAGATACTCTTTAGTTTCAGATACACCTTTGATGTTTGTACAAAAAATTAGCAAGTCGTCGACATATAAACATATAACAACACCATAATCATTTGTGAATTTAGAGTATATGCATTTATCAGCACTATTATGTCTAAATTCATATAATAAAATGACAAAATCAAACTTTTCATGCCATTGTTTTGGTGCTTGCTTCAATCCATATAATGACTTTACTAATTTACAAACCTTCTTTTCATTCCCAGAGAGAACAAACCCTTTTGGTTGTTCCATATAGACTTCTTCATCTAAATCACCATTTAAAAATGCCGTTTTCACATCCATTTGATGCACATGCAAATTATATAAAGATGCCAATGCAAACAATATTCTAATTGATGTGAGCCTAGCTACTGGTGCATATGTATCGAAATAGTCTATTCCCTTTCTCTGCTTAAAACCTTTGGCAACTAGCCTGGCTTTAAATGTCTGAATAGAACCGTTTGTATTGTATTTTCTTCTAAATACCTACTTACAACCTATTGCTTTTGATCCTTGGGGCAAGTCTACTAAAACCCATGTCTGATTAGATATTAATGATTCAAATTCATCATCTATAGCCTCTTTCCAAAATGATAACATACATCATTTGCATTCTTTTGATTGTTGTTGGAATTGGTCTTCTTAAACTTCCCTTTGTCAATTTTGATTTTGAAGTTCTTTTTATATTTGTTTCCTTCGACAATGTGAACTTTAGAGAAATCTTGATTTGCAAAATTCTTATCACGATTTCGAGTTTCCTCTTCAATTTGAATACCCTTTTGCAAATTCTCCAAACTAATATCTTCCACCATATGTGGAAGTTTCTTTCTATAGTTATTCCATGTTTGGGGTAATTTTGCCATAATAGCCCCAACTATCATAGGATCCGAAATAACTATTTTAAGTTCACGAAGCTTTGAGACCAAGACCAATAATTCATGAACTTTGTCTAGGATGGGTTTGTTATCAAACATAGTGAATTCATAATATTTGAACATTAAAAATTAATCGGTACCTCTTTTTCCGTTGTGTACTTGTGTTCAAGTGCTTCCCAAATTTCCTTTGAAGATTGAATGTGTGCATACAGGTCATATAAACGATCAGATAATGTGCCCAAGATGTGTCCTCGACATACCAATTCATCTTCTTCACGCTTCTTTCGATCGGCAACTATATTGTCCGAGTCTTTGTCACTTGGTTCACAAATAGGCTCCAATTTCGGGTCCAACACATATATGACATTTAGAACAGTAAGCATGAAACGCATCTTGTCCTTCTATCGGGTGAAATTTGATCCATCAAATTTGTCTAACTTGTAGACATCTTGATTGATAATCTTCAAAGCCATGTTATCAAATTTGTCTAACTTGTAGAAATTTGTTATTGGAAATAGAGTTGTGGCCACAATCAATGTCATCTATTTCTTTATACTGTGATAGTGAGGCTACTTTGTCTAGAGCATATAATAAGGTATACAATGGAAAGTCTAGACATATTAGCTTGAGACATAAATATGTCAAACAATTAATAACTGATGGAGTTATTAATATTATTTATGTTAAATCAAGTAATAACTTGGCGGATCCGTTAATGAAAGCACTTTCAAGAGTTTTGGTAGTTAGTACATCTAGTGGAATGGGGCTAAAACCCTTTACTGAAATTAGCCACCAATAATAGTAACCCGACTTTATCTAGAACATCACTAGTATTAGAAATTTGTTATTGGAAATAGAGTTGTGGCCACAACCAATGCCATCAATTTCTTTATACTGTGATAGTGAGGCTACTTTGTCTAGAGTATATAATAAGGTATACAATGGAAAGTCTAGACATATTAGCTTGAGACATGAATATATCAAATAATTAATAACTGATGGAGTTATTAATATTATTTATGTTAAATCAAGTAATAACTTGGCGGATCCGTTAACGAAAGCACTTTCAAGAGCTTTGGTAGTTAGTACATCTAGTGGAATGGGGCTAAAACCCTTTACTGAAATTAGCCACTAATAATAGTAACCTGACTTTGTCTAGAACATCACTAGTTTAAAAGTTTAATGGGTAATAACAAGTTATTGTTAAGTCGTTGTGAAAGCACTGAAAATTAATATATAGCTCATTCCAGGATGATCAGTGCAAGACTGCTATGTTTAGGAGGATGAGTTTTATCTCTTAATGAGGTTATTTGTAGTTATGTCTATAGTAACAGAGACATGGGAAGGAACCTCACCTATATGAACATAAGAAGTGGTGCCGCTTCTACCAAGAGTTGGGTTTTCTCTTGTAAATGTTTATGAAACCAGGATGAAGCACAAGGCCATAATAGTGCTTAATTAGTTCAAAAATTTCTTTAAGGAAATAAGACATAATCATGTGTGTAGTGATTCCGGTTTTAACATAAGAATAGGTGGTTTAAACTTAGGTCACCATCACATTCATTATAACTTTGAATCACTTACACTAATTAAAGGTTTAATTCGAAAGACACCTTTATTGTATGCATGATTATATTGGTATGCTTGTGATAATTATAAAGAGAGAGTTGTAATATCATTTTCTATATATATTTTTTTAAATAGGGAAGGATTGTTGAATATTTTTAAAAATATATATGAGGATGTTTGATGGGAAGTTGGGTCATTGACCCAACAATTATATCTTTTCGAAAAGCATTGCAGCTTTTTGCTAATAGAGATACCCAATGGTTGCTGAATGTTTTACAACATATGTGACCTATGGGTAATTGGTGTTTTGTATCAAATATGTCCATTGGACATACTGTTGTAATGTGTTGTATCCCATGATGAAAGACATACTCAAATCAAAGGATGTGTCTAATGGGTGCAATTCTCTCTATATATATGGATAACATTAGTAGAAGAGAATTCATTAATTTCAGAAATTTGTTATCTACACAATTTCTTTGCTCTCTCTTGTCTCTCCATCACATTCATACAATTTCTTTCTAGTTATTTCTAAGGGAATATAATTCGATTTTGCTAATCGAATATTTCATACTTTGTTGTATCCTAGAAGTGACTTGCCAAGAACCCTTGAGCAAACTCAATCGAGTGGGGGCAAATAACACTTTAAGATTGTTAGAGTAAATATAGAAATATAGAGAATAATTGGAATGATGACTTTGAGGTACGACTTGAATCGTTTCCTTAAAGTGTTATTTGCCCCCACTCGAATGAGTTTGCTAAAGGGTTCTTGGCAAGTCACTTCTAGGATACAACAAAGTATGGAATATTCGATTAGCAAAATCGAATTATATTCCCTTAGAAATAACTAGAAAGAAATTGTATGAATGTGATGGAGAGACAAGAGAGAGCAAAGAAATTGTGTAGATAACAAATTTCTGAAATTAATGAATTCTCTTCTACTAATGTTACCCATATATATAGAGAGTATTGCATCCGTTAGACACATCCTTTGATTTGAGTATGTCTTTTCACCATGGGATACAACACATTACAACGGTATGTCCAATGAACATATTTGATACAAAACACCAATTACCCAAAGGTCACATATATTGTAAAACATTCAGCAACCATTGGGTATCTCTATTAGCAAAAAGCTGCAATGCTTTTCGAAAAGATATAATTGTTGGGTCAATGACCCAACTTCCCGTCAAACATCCTCATATATATATATATATATATATATATATATAATATAATTATATATTATTATATATTATTATTATATATTTTTATATATATATATTTTTTTTTTTTTTAAATATTCAACATTAGTCACTGGCCGGTCTCCCATGCAGTCATGCATCCGCATAGTCGAGATTGTACATCTACTTTAACCATTATAACTACACAGAGAGAGAGAGAGAGAGAGAGAGAGGGAGGGAGAGAGAGAGAGAGAGAGAGAGTCTGAAGGATGATTCAAGAATGTACAACATCAAATTCAAGGAAAGGGTTAATTAATACTACTTCAAGACAGACGTTCAAATTCATAAACTTGACTAGTGGATTTATCTTGTTTTTAAGTGCTGAACAAACTAGTTGATATCTTCTTCTTCTTCTTTATCACAAACAAAAGTTCGCTTGTTATCTCGTTAAGGTATTCCTCTCTTCTAATCGTGTCTCCAAAAGTTCGCTTGTTATCTTGTTATCTCGTTATAGTACCTATGGGGTGGGGGTGGAGGTGGTGGAGGGGTTAAAATGAAACGATCGAAACAGATGCGAAATTGTGAAAATCTTAATTAACATTCCTAGCTACTCCCACTATAATGAAAATCAGTACAAGTCTGCAATTCAGTATATAACTTGTTACATATCACTATCAAGTTTTCAATTTATAGGCAAAATAAACTGTAGACATGCTGTGAGAAATTTGAAACCAACACAGATTATTGTTTTGTTTCCATTTCAAGAAGTCACCAACAAATCACATATATAAATTTTCAAGTACTCCATCACGACCATTACACATGCCACCTTCCTCCGTCTAAATAATAAGTTAATTTCCAATCAAGCCAAGGCTGCTTACGTGAGGAACCTTCATTCGACCTGAATGTCATGAATATCAATCAATAAGAAACCCACTTAGTATTATGACTATTTTTCCCTTTATGGTAAATATGGAATTAAATTGAAGAATTCCTAATTATATACAAATGATTTACCTATGATATTGATGTTTAAAACATTTTGTTTTGGTTGAATTGGAGAGTCTATATCTATGAAAAATATTTACTTAACATCTTCATCTAATTGCCTAAAAGATAGATAGCTTTCGATCTATCTTCAATAAAGATACCAAGACAATTATATACCTAACGCAAAGATATATAAACACGATTATGAGTTATCACCATAACAAGTTCTAAGACATGTAGAAGTAAAAAGATTATATACTACATGCAGTTGTTGGCATTTTTGATTGGGTATTTCAATATACAACCCCTCATTGATCATGTTATTCTTAATGATTTCTTCTAATCTCAATTTCAGTTTTGTTTGCAAACCAAAAACTAATGCATTAAAGCGGGTTATAATATTGGGGCTATAAATTAGATTTTCTCTTTAAATATGTCATCTTGATTAACCCATTAATTGGGCAATTATATAGTCTAACATTTTCAGACCATGCTTAATCATGTTTACTTTTCTCATGTTCTATGTAAAACCAACTCTTCAAGCCGTGAGGATTATGGCTGATCTTTACCTAGACTACTCCTTTGCTTCTTTTTTTTTTTTTTTTTTTTTTTTTGTTTTTAGTGCAATATATTTTTGGTATTGAACTTCAAATATTTTCTTTCCTACAAACCTCACCTAGTTGAAAGGAATCCCACCTTCCTCTCCTCTTTTGATTTCTTGTATTCTCCTCAAATGCTATTATAATTTAACCTCTTATATGCCAAAGGAAGGATTATAGGTTGTTGTAACTTGGAGGGTAGGGCACCATAACCTGTTACACCAAAACATTATCTTAGAGGGGCAAAATCTACCCTTAAGAGTAATGACAACACGCCTCAACCTAAAAGCTTATTCAAATCAAGGATCGACGACGAAGAGCGTTACCTACAAAAGATAAGTATTATCTTACTTGGTTTATTTTATTTAATAAATTGTGGTGATAAAATTGTGATATACTACTATTAATTTTGTGATTTGTTGTAGGCACGGACGGAGCCGCCTTAGGCTCAGAGGGGGCGGATGCCCCCACTCATTTTTGTGTGAAAAAAAAATGTACTCTTTCAGTTGTTTGTGGCATTAGTATTAACTCTTTCATGTGCTATTTTTGTTGTTGAAAGAGCATTTTCGCCCATAAAAGTTATGAAGATCGATAGTGAAATTGTATGAGAGACTAATGAATAAATGATAACATGGTTATTTTTGTAGAGAGAGATGTTTGATGGTATTGGTAATGAGGTTGTTATGCAACGCTTTCAAAACATAAACACGCATCGATAGATATTGTGATATGTTGTATGAAAAATCTTATGGACTAATATATAAGTGTTTTGTTTAGTATATTCTTAAGCCTTTTAATTTGTGATTTTGTTGTTTAAAGATGCCCCCATCCATGCAAATTTCTAGCTTCGTCCTTGGTTGGAGGAGAAGTAACGTTACTTCATTGTAGGAAGACACTACAAAAGTCGGTCCAATTTGTTGATTGGCTCTGATTGCTTGATGACTATGATTAAATTGATCACATTATATAATATATAATATAATTATATATTTATATCATTGACTTTGTTTTACTTCTATTAATGAGTCGATAGCTAGAAAAAAGCCTTGATAAGTAAGATCCATTTTGTACCTTAATTCTCTTCGAATTATATTGATAGCTAAAGCCTATCGTTTAGCAAATGTATAACTGATGTGATTTCCTTCTCTCTTATTTACTGGTTTTGAGGCTAAGAGATAAAACAGTCGTTCCCTATCATTTTTATTAACCTATGTTTTATCACCCACTGGTCTTTATATTAATCCTTTTGGTTGCTGTTATATTGCGTTGCTTCACTATCCCAATATAATTTAGTTGGACTTTTTTTTGCAGAGAGGTGAAATAAGAAACGCTTTTGGCATATAAATTTTTATAGCATCTTTAAACTGGGGGGGTCACTCCATCTCATTTCGTTTGGAGGAATTAAATTAGATGCATTGTGCCATGTGATTACGAGTATCATATAATTTGAGTTTTACTTCACATCTTTTTCATGCATCACTAAGAGTTTGGTCGAGTGAATTATAGGAGATCATTCAAATTGTGGGAGTTATAGGAGAGTCCCTTGTGAGGAATATTCATATTAAAATTAGAACAATACTTGGCTACTCAAAGATGAGTAGGAACTCCTACTAAAAAATTTTCAAAATTGTTCGTTGTCAATTTATAGAATTTCGTGTTTATAGTCAGAACCTTTCAGATTATAAATCACCCTATGAAGATCGCATCTGCAAAAAAAATCAATTAAAACTAAAGTCGTTTAGTCATCAAACTGTTTAAAAACAAAGAACGGAATTAGTAAAAGTATTACGAACCGTCTATGTATTTGGCACAATAGATTGACTAAACAACCTTAGTTTTAATTTATTTTTTGCAGAAATGATCTTTATAGTGTGATTCATAGTATGAATGGTTCTGATCATATGCACAAAACTCTATGATTAAAATACTAAGAGTTTTGAGTAGGAATTCCTACGTATCTTTGAGTAGCCAAGTATAGTTCTTAAAATTAATGACATTTTAAATTGTGAGGCTTTCTTTTATTCATTAAGTTACATTAACTTGTGTATTATTTATTAATTTTTAGCTATATCTGATATTGTGCAAATTCCAACATGATCACAATCTGTTCATGGCAATGACATTTTTGCTATAAATATTTTGGTGGAGTTATATTGCTTTCAACTAAATTATTAGTTATATGAATTTATCCTTAATCTAGTAGACGTCATCACTGATGAATTTTTTCCAAGATGAATTTTTTCCAAATGAACTTCAGAATAGCATTCAAATTGTGGGGTTTAGAAAAATCTCGTGTACAGAGGTCTATTTGCAGATGATGACAAGGAATTATGGATATATGACAAGGAAGTATGAAGATGAGATGATAAGAAATGTGAATTGGAATTGTGAGACATACAGGGAAGTACTCTTTAGCTGTTTTGGTAAAAGAAAATTATGTCATTTGATTATTGAGTACTCTCATAATTTTTATGGCTTTCACTTATCTAATTTACTCAGCATATGAACTTTATTAATAGGGCATGTAATTTCTGCTTAGTTAATTTCTAAGTAGTTGTCATTTGATAAAATAACAAAATGAAATTTTGCTCTAACTTTCCTTGTGCATGTAAACACAATATCAGAAATACATGTTGTCCTTAATCAGATGCATAATTCTAAGTGCTTGCATCTCTCCTTATGAGAATGTTAAATGAGCTCATGTATGACAATATTTTAGTATAAAAATGAATAAAATTAATTTGGTAAGGAGATATGTCATTTGCTTGTTGAGAATGAGTCTCACATTGATGGGAGGAGGGACTTTGCATGGACTTATAAGACGTTGGGCTACTCCCCATATTGTCAATTGGTTTTATGGTGGAACCCCAAATTTCTTCATGATATCAGGGCAAGGTTGTCCCATGTGTGAAACCAAACGGCGACATGTGCTTCACGTCAACCTCATTGTGTTGTCCACTCGTCAACCCCATTGTGTTGTCTACTTGCTAGGCTCGTAAATTCGCCACATGTGAGGGGGGTGTGTTGAGAATGAGTGCCACATTGATGGGATGAGGGACATTGCATGGGCTTATAAAAGGTTGGGCTACTCCCCATATAGCTAATTAATTTTATGATGGAACCCCAACTTTCTTCTTTGGTTTCGACTTAGACTTAGTGCATGGAGAAAAACAAAATCATGGAATTTTATGATTGAGTTTTAAAGAGCATTCAAGTAATGATTCCACATATTAATATTCTGGTTAAATAGCTTTAATGCGGGTTTCCTTTTATTTCTCATTGATTGAGTTATTATTATTATGTTTTTGTCTATGGAGTTTTATGCCGATTAATGTTGATATTTATAATAGAGAGTTAATGCGCTCATGAATTTTGTGTTAAATAAGAATTAATCTTGAGCATTTAATATGCAAGTTAATTTGAGAAATTATTGTTATATCATGACATTATGTTTTAAAGAGATTCCAATACCATGAGTATGTGGGGGTATGTGTGAAGTTACAAATTGTTAGAAATATTACTTCAAAAGATAATATAATGTATGGTTAATTGTGATTACGTGTTTCTTCTCTAGGTGGTGGAATGATACCATGGAAGTGAACATAGAAAATTAAAATGACACTACTACAATATTAGCTTTAGGTGTCGGACGATCCTGGCGGTTAATAAGTCATTCTGACGGATAAAATATTTCCGACACATAATTTATTTACTGTCGGATTAAAGTTACTTTCTGTCGGATATATCCGACATAAATTCCTGACGGATTTTTCCTGGCGGATTTAACCGCCATAAAATTATTATAACCCTCAGTATTTTTGAATTCTCTTTTTTTTTTATATTGTTAAATTATTATGACGGTTTCTAAGTTAATTGTGGCGGTTATAACCGACATAAATTGACTATTTTATTATTTTAGATTATGGCGGTTATTATTTTAGTATTCTGCCGGTTATAACCGACAGAAATTGACTATTTTATTATTTTAAAATGTTACATTGATTAAAAATAAATAAACAAATGGTGTGAATATTTTTTTTTTCACTCACGGTCCCATTACCTAATCTCTGAATGTTTTTTTTTTTTTTGTGATTTTTTACACATGCTATCTCGGAGTATATACAAACATATTTGACGGTTGAATCGTTGAAACTAGTTTCGTAGAATGCATATCCTATCAAATTGATAGATTTAACAAACACTTAAGAGTTAATGTTATAGTTCCATTAAGTATAAAAAATTATCCACTAGTGCAAATATTTTAAATTGAAGATCGAGGAGTGTAGTTGTAAAAAATCATCAAAATCGAAGCTAAAATAATCGTTAAATTGTGATTTTTTGTTTATAACCAAATTTTTTGTTTCGTTACCTAATCTCTGAATGTTTGTTTTTTACAACTTTTTACGTATGCAATCTCGGAGTGTGTAAAAATAAGTTTGACGGTTGGATCGTTGAAAAAAGTTTCATAGAATGCATATTGCATCAAAACTGTAGATTAAACAAACACTAGTTAATATTATACTTCTATTAAGTATAAAATAAGATTTTGTGGTATCTACTAGTGTAGATATTTTAAATTGAAGATCAAATTTATTCATTACATTCTTATAGGGTTCTGGAGTGTAGCTGTAAAAAATCATCAAAATCGAAGCTAAAATAACCGTTAAATTGTGATTTTTTGTTTATAACCGTCGAAATTTTTTGTTCCGTTACGTAATCTCTGAATGTTTGTTTTTCACGATTTTTTACGTATGCAATCTCGGAGTGTATACAAATAAGTTTGACGGTTGGATCGTTGAAAAAAGCTTCTTAGAATGCGTATCACATCAAAACAGTAGATTAAACAAACACTTAGAGTTAATGTTATACTTCCATTAAGAATAAAATAAGATTTTGTGGTATCCACTAGTGTAAATATTTTAAATTAAAGATCAAATTTATTCATTACATTCTTATAGGGTCGAGGAGTGTAGCTGTAAAAAATCATCAAAATCGGAGCTAAAATAACCGTTAAATTGTGATTTTTTGTTTATAACCGTCGAAAACTTTTGTTCCGTTACGTAATCTCTGAATGTTTGTTTTTTAGGATTTTTTACGTATGCAATCTCGGAGTATGTACAAATAAGTTTGACGGTTGGATCGTTGAAAAAAGCTTCTTAGAATGCGTATCACATCAAAACAGTAGATTAAACAAACACTTAGAGTTAATGTTATACTTCCATTAAGAATAAAATAAGATTTTGTGGTATCCACTAGTGTAAATATTTTAAATTAAAGATCAAATTTATTCATTACATTCTTATAGGGTCGAGGAGTGTAGCTGTAAAAAATCATCAAAATCGGAGCTAAAATAACCGTTAAATTGTGATTTTTTGTTTATAACCGTCGAAAACTTTTGTTCCGTTACGTAATCTCTGAATGTTTGTTTTTTACGATTTTTTACATATGCAATCTCGGAGTGTGTACAAATAAGTTTGACGGTTGGATCGTTGAAAAAAGCTTCTTAGAATGCGTATCACATCAAAACAATAGATTAAACAAACACTTAGAGTTAATGTTATACTTCCATTAAGAATAAAATAAGATTTTGTGGTATCCACTAGTGTAAATATTTTAAATTGAAGATCAAATTCATTCATTACATTCTTATAGGGTCAAAAATTGTAGTTGTAAAAAATCATTAAAATCGAAGCTAAAATAACCGTTAAATTGTGAATTTTCGTTTATAACCGTCGAAAACTTTTGTTCCGTTACATAATCTTTGAATGTTTTTTTTTTTACGATTTTTTACATATGCGATCTTGTAGTATCTACAAACAAGTTTGACGGTTAGATCATGGAAACTAATTTCGTAGAATGCATAAATTTGCCAAAATTTTGTGCTAAATTTGTGCTAAATTGAAGTGGGAAAAGTAATTTGTGCTAAATTTTTATTTATGTTTTTCAAGTATTTATTAGATAATATTTAGTTCGTGTGAAGACATTTTCATTGTACAATTCTCTTTTTGTTTATTTATCACATATTTTACATGGATTATTATCTATTAAACCAAAATGTAAAAATTATCTATTAAACCAAAGAATTATTTATTTAATTTTTAAAAACATATTCTATTTAAATACATATTATTTATTTATTTATTAAACCAAACAATTATTATTTTATTTTTTAAAATTGTAACAAAATTTGGGGGGGGGGGGGAATTTTAAATTTGGGGGAAAGTTTAAAATTTTAAAATTTGGGGGAAAGTTTAAAATTTTTGCCGCCATTTTGTTTCTGTCGGTTATAACCGACATTAATGAAAGTTTCTGTCGGTTTTTATTAAAAAAAGTTTTGTCGGTTTTTATTAAAAAAACGTTCTGTCGGTTTTAACCGACAGTAATGAAACATTTCCATATTATAACCCCCCTCCATCTCTCCCTGCCGTCGGTGCTTCTCCCTTCCCTATTTTCTCCTCTCCTCATTTCCTTCTCCTTCTCTTCTCTCCTCTCCTCATTTACTTCCAGTTCGAACCCTAGCTTTAGCTATCTCTCTCTCTCTCTTTGTCTCTCATATTGCTCAGGTTCACAGGCACAATAGTTGAGGTTGGGTATTTATGTCCTCATTGGACTGAATCTAAATGGTGATCGTTGAAGGTTAAGATGCTAACAAGTTACAGATCAAATGCTGTTTTATTTCTTCCTGTTCATCTACTTATCTTTAGTTGTATTTCTTGCAGGTTCAATAGGATGAGCATGTTGCAGTTCAAAGGCCTCGACATATTATTTTCGAGTTCGAGCTCGAGCATGTTGCAGTTCTCCTTGGGATATAAAACCTTTTGTAGCTTCGGCTCCATCCAATCTTGCTCAACCAGTGGTAGATAGCAAAAGGCCTCGACATATTATTTTCGAGTTCGAGCTCGAGCTCCATCAAATCTGCTACTCTCTCTCAGCTTTTGTGTGTGTTTTCTTGGGTTTTTGGTTGTTTGTTCAAGTTGTTGAGGGATCTGATGTTTTCGAGTTCGAGCTCGAGCTCCGGCGAGGTTTTGGATGGTGAACGCAGATTTTTTTTTATTAATATACTTTCTATCGGTTTCATCCGACAAGAATGATTTTATATATTTTTATAATAAATTCTCTGTCGGATATAACCGACAGAATTCCTGGCGGTTTTAGTATTTTCTGTCGGTTTTATGCGACAAAAATTATAATAAATAAATATATATCCTGTCGGTTATAACCGACGGAATTTCTGTCGGATAAAACCGACAGTAGTTCTGTCGGTTTTATAGTATTTTCTATCGGAAAATTTATTTCCTGACGCGAGCAATGCTGTCGCTTATTATATCCGCCACTGCAACTATTTTCTGTCGGATTTTGCTTAAAATCCCTCAATAATAACCTTTTCTTGTCGTTTTTATTTGTGCCAGTAATGGGTAGTTTTGTAGTAGTGTGACGGTCCACCATGAACGATGAATTCATTGAGAAGGACGCATATGTCTTGAGAGAAAAGTTATACAAGATCATAGCCGAGGCATATTTTGAATACTAAACATATTTGAAGTACTATTACTTAGAAATTGACGTCTGGTGAGTTTTACATTATACTTTTTACATATGGCAATGCATATTAATTGCAACTCTTTATTTGCCATGACATTTTAATGTGATGTATCGGAGATAGTCTAACTTGACATGCATGTTGAAGAGTAGAGGCTAAGTGGCTTAAAAACTGTCCAATATACATTTTGTATATTGATATATATATATATATATACACACGAAGAATTATACTAAGAACCGAGCAGATACTTAAAGTATTTTAGTTTGCAGTCATGATCTGGTGCCAACAATACACATTTAAAGTGAAAAATAAGGGATTCTAACACTCATGTGAATTATGGAATGAGTGTGCGTATCCTTGATATGCAAATTATGAATAGAGCTTCATTTATTTGATCAATTGTACAAGAGTTTGCAGATAATAAATTTGAGCAGGTTCACTATGAAACACCGGCTGGTAATCTTATAAAGAAGACAATGTGAACGACAAGAGACGAGTTCTTTCTATATCTATTATTGAGCTATCCGACTATTTGTGGAAGATACCACTTTGTTTGGTTTGATATATCCCACTATTTGGGAAGAGACTAGTTGGTTTATTGTGTGTGATATCATAGCTATGAGGGCATTAAGCTAAATGACTTATGCATATGTACTTGATATAACTGTTTTGACGTCAGAATTGGATTTAGCTAATCATCTGACAAATCCACTAAGCTAAATGCTAGTGATGATTATGACATCAAGGGGATGAGACGTATGCCTATAACATCGATCAAGAGTGATGGTAACCCAACTTATGTGAATGGAGATGTTATGAAGTAGGTTCATATGGGTAAGAACAAGTCACACTAGTTGATTGGGCGTGCATTATCAATTTATATCTAATGTTATTATTGTTGAGAGTCTATCTCTATGGTATAGATAATGCAACTACTGCAACGTCTAAGGTTGAACTTATGTTCTTAATGAATACCATAGCCTACATATGGGTGGTGTGCTTGACTGCAGTGCACACTTGATGGATTCACCTATTTGAGTGTGGGAGTGGGGCCGCCACTCATGAATTTCCAGGTGGGCGCATGGCCTATTCGCGCCAACCCACTAGAACATGCTCGATCCGAGGATTCAATGTGGATGGTTAGTCCTATGATTCAGGCAAAGAAATATTGATTCATTGAAAATTCAATTTTTACCAAATTTCTGTGAGTTACTGCTAACTCATCCTAAGGTTGGTTCGTAGTCCAAAAACCACCAGTGTTGATGCGTTGGATTCTCATTTGCCTTTTGTATTTCCTTGTCCTCTTTAAACTTGTTTTACTCAAATTCTTTTTGTGATTCAATTTGTATTTTGAAATATGTGGGGAATTGTTGGTATTTTTGATTGGGTATTTCAAAATAGGCCAAATTGGATTATTCATCCGTGTGGTCATAGGAAACTTGCATGATGACCCCCGTGGTGAAAAAACTAGGAATTAAACCCCTGTGGTCAAGAATGTTAGCAAATTTAGTCCAAAAGTAAAATTTCTGTTAAATGACTGTTAAAAGTATAGGTAAAACTATATTTTCAGTTCCAATTGACATTTAAAATAAATAATTTTTTTATAACAATTAACAAAAAAAAATAATGCTTAATTTTTTAAATAAAAAAAAGTGCCAATTCAATGTCAATTGGAACTGAAAATACAGTTTTACCCCAACTTTTAACAATCATTTAACAGAAATCTTACTTTTGGACTAAATTAGCTAACATTCTAGACCATAGGGATTTAATTCCTAGTTTTTTCACCACGGTGGTCATCATGCAAGTGTCTTATGACCACAGGGATGAACAATCCAATTTAGCCTTCAAAATACAACTTCTCATTGATCATGTTAATATCATTCTTAATGATTTTTTCTAATCTCAATTTCAGTTTTTTTTTGCAAACCAAAAACTGAAGCATTAAAGCGGTTATAATATTGGGGCTATAAATTACATTTTCTCTTTGAATATGCCATCTTGATTAACCCATTAATTGGGCAATTATATTTTTTGAAGAAAAATTGGGCAATTATATATTCTAACGTTTCTAGACCATGCTTAATCATGTTTACTTTTCTCATGTTCTATATAAAAACAACTCTTCAAGCCGTGAGTATTATGGTTGATCTTTACCTAGACTACTCCTTTGCTATTGAACTTCAAATATTTTCTTTCCTACAAACCTCACCTAGTTGAATCTCACCTTCCTCTCCTCTTTTGATTTCCTGCATTCTCTCAAATGCTATTATAATTTCACCTCTCATATGCCTAATGAAGGATCATAGGTTGTTGTATCCTGGGGGTAGGGCACCATAACCCATTACACCAAGACATTGTCTTAGAGGGACGAAATCTATTTTTAAGGAAAGTGACTGCATACCTCAACCTAAAATCTTATTCAAATCGAGGATCGACGAAGAGTGTTCTCTACCTACAAAATATAAATATTTTATCTTATTTGGTTTATTTTATTTAATAAATTGTGGTGATAAAATTATGATATACTATTATTAGTTTTGTGGTTTGTTGTAGGAGAAGTAGCATACGTATCGCAAATATTTCTAACAGTAGTTAAGGTTCTCACCATGCCAAATTTCAATACATATGATTCCTCCATATATGGTACAATAACAAAAATAATAAACTCAAAATTCAAACCAAACAATACAAAACCAAAATAATATATACAATAATGACAAATGAAATATGAAAAAAAAATATATATTGCGTGGTTTCCATGCGTCGCTCACAAATGGTAAAAATAGATGTAAAAAAAAAAGAATTACTCTAACCTAAAAATTAGCTTACTCATCAATGGAAAGTAAATTCGGGGTAGCGACGTACTCAACGGGTTTAAAATTGAAGAAATAAAATATTAAACAAATGCTTATGGTTTTGGATCTTTTATCTAACTTTCTATTGAGGGGAAACAACACATGTGAATAATGCAAATGTTAGTCAATGGTTTTGGGTCTTTTATCTAACTTTCTATTGAGGGTAAACAACATATGTGATTAAAGCAAGTGATGATTTATACCTTAGGGAAGAGGATCCTCTCTCGAGCCGGTTCCACCAGAGCCTCCGGATTCTTCTCTTTCCTCTTCTTTCTCTACAGGTTTTCAGCCCCCGGAGTCGGTGTCGTGGCCTCTCTAGAGCTAGTTATCGGAAAACTTCAAAACCACACAGTCGGTGACAACTACTACGACGTTGCCGATAACTAGCTCCAGGGAGGCCACGATGCCGACTTCGACCAACTCTGAACCTCAACCGACTCCCACTCTGGGGGAGCACGACGCCGACTCCGGGGGCCGCAAAGTGCAAGGAAATAAGAGGAATGTGGAGGATCCGGTGGAACCGGCTCCGAAGAGGATCCTCTCCCATATCTTAGGGCCTAGGCTAGTCTTACAATAGTATACTTTAAATAATATCATTAATATTACTGGTATAGGATGGGTGTAATCGTGTAATAAGACAATCTTAAATTATTAATAAAAAACAAAGTTGGCTGATAAGATGCATATATACCTTCCACCAAATGTAGAAAAAGAAATAGAGATACAATGTATGCATATCTCGATACGCTAAAATGGACATGATTCATATCTATTCCATAAAGAATGTAAATATTCCACCTTTTTCGAATAGTGTATCTTCACAATATAACTCGGGCTAAAATGAAGTCCTGTCTAATCCACATTCGTCATGTGCACATGATGTGACAAAATAAAATGAACTTGGGCTAAAATCAAATAACATGAGACTCACAAATAAATAATGAAGGATATTGAGCCGGCCCAACAGTAAGGTTGTGGGGTCGAATAACACATCTCACACTTGGTCATATCCATCCAACCTAAGACGATGTTCCATCACGGTTGGAGGTTGTAGGTTCAAACAATGCAACTCTCACACTTGGTCTATCATTTTATAAATTAAGATGTTTTCTGAGATGCAGACTTTGCGTGCGACCTTGCTTTAGAAACTCCCATAAATTAAAGAGTTGAACTTGAAACAAATCCCTCCCAGTTGCATTGCACCATTCACAGTCATAAAGCAGAACAGAATGCCAGTCGGCACGACCTCCATCGACTCCTCCTCCTGCGGGGGTCTCTTTCATCTCTGGTAATTTCTGCAACAATTAATTAAATCTGTACTTACTAATCTAAATCAGTTTCTATGATGATGATGATATATACACACACACACGCACATCCCCATGTATAATTTAACCTTTCTTCCGAAAATTAATCAAAGTTTTGATCTTAAAGCTTAATCAATTTCCTGTATATGATTTTTTTCTTCTTAGAAATCTCAATTAAAAGGCTTAATCAGTTTCATGTATAATCCACCGCCAGCGATCCACAACAATTTTCAAGGGTGACTTCAAGAACGGAAACTGGACCATTTTTCCCTTGCTAATCCAAATTTGGAATCTCTCCAATCGTTTTCATTCGATCAACTAGCGGTGGTTCCTCGTCAAGCGAATTGTGTGCAGTCGATTGGGTTGCTTCGCAATGTAAAAGAAGGATGCGCTCTGATGTTTGGGTCATAAGGCCCTCATCCTCTCTGGTTCACATTTTATCCAAAGATGATCTTCTTTGCCCCCCATAAAACTTTGGAAGCTGGGTTTGGGAAGGATAGCCTTCTTTGTTCTGTATTTCTTTACTTTTATTCTGCTTGGTTTTGTCTTTCTTCCTTGTATTGCTGTTTGGCTTCTGGGCTCTGCCCTTAATGAAATGCTACCTCTTGTCCAAAAAAAAAAAATCGTTAGAGGGAGAGCGTGAGTGGTGTTGCAGCAAAATGGGACAAGATATGTTGGTCAAAACTCTACTATCTCTGCCTCCCAAAACTCTGATGCGATTCAAATATGTCTATAATATGGAAAGTAAATTGGTAGACCTTTTGTGATATTCCATCCCAAAATTTAGTTTTATTTCATTTTTTGAAGTATTTCAGAGATTGAATTGGAGATAGTACGTTAAATTCTCCGTTTTTGAGAAAAAACAAAGTTAGGGGTATTTTGGTCATTTCAAGTTGATGGGCACTTTAGTAATTTGACCACAGTTCTATAAATGGAGGTGCATCTTCTGAAAGACTCCAGAGGCTTTCCATAACGGGAAGGGACCTGCTGACCCGTTTTTAGGGCGATCGGATCGTCGACCCGCCAACTTGACCTGCTCATATCTCCTTCATTAGATAGATAAGATGCATGCATACCTTTCACCAAATTACTTTAGTCTAAAGAAAGCATTGCAATTGGCACTGTTCTTGACTGTTCATTGTACCTGAATTTCACTTGATTTACGAGGCTGCCACTGAGTCTCTCTGCCGCTCATTTTCACGCCGCGTGTTGATGATCGTGGGAAGGCAGGGGTGAGATGGGTCTGTAGGGTTTCGAACGGGTTGGCTGGGTTAGAGACTTTCATTTCCTTTCTTTGTGAGCTGCAGTGGGACTCGATGAGAGCATGCCGTCGGGAGAGAGAGCGAGTGAGCAAAGAGAGAATAGAGACAGGGAGGGAGAGAGATAGAGATTTGGTGAGAGGAAGGCATGCGGCTTGCAGGCAAACAGAGTCACAGGGGGTGTACGATTGGAGGGAGAGAAAGGGGTTGGTTTCGAAAGCTCTACCTTAGGGTTTAGGGTTGTTCCTGCAAGATTTCAACAGCGTTTTCCCTCTTCTCCACTATTTTCCTTCATTCCCTTTTCTCTAAACCAGAAAACTAGATTCCTCTTATGGAGTCTCTCCCAGTGTGGAACCCCCGCCACCACCAGGCGCCACAGCTGCGTCAAAGGTTTGCGTGTTGAATTTCACATCAACGGCATCTCCCTATAACCTAGGAGCTTGGTTCGGATCGGCCGATTCCGGAGGCCCTACCATCGAGGTTAGTCTGAAGCGATTCCTATCTTATTGACTTATTGCATGTCAAAATCTGCTTCAAATTTGTGATTTAATATAATTGGGCTTTAGAAAAAAATTTATGATTTTGTCTAATCCAATTGAATGATTAGAAAAATTTTCATTAAATTTTTGGGTTCCTGGGGGGTTCTGAATCGTGATGTTGAGAGAGCTTGGTTGCTTTAATTGCTAATGAAATTAGCTCCTAAACGTTCATAATTTGCCTTTTATATGTTCATTCTATATTTTCTTTGAGTTCAGATATATTTGTGGTTTTTTTTTTTTTTTTTTTTTGTGATATATTGCTGATGCCAAAATATTATATTTACAAGGACAAAGATAGCAAGGTTCTAAATCAAAATTTTATCCTGGTTCTGCTGCTGGGTTCACTATTAGTAAAAGGCACATGAAATATGGTATTGATTTCAGAGCCTTTGATTTCTCAGAATGTCTTCATATATCGAATGTCATATGAATTTAGTTGTAGTTAATTTGTCAAAGTTTGTTGTTGTTTAGCTTTTTCAAATGGCAGCCTTAGTATTTGCCCAGTATTATTTGTGAATTCCAAACTTTGCTTATAATTGTAGGTATGTAAAAGCTGCCAATTGGATTTGTTCCCCAGATGATAATGGCATACTAATGTAATGGTTGTTCTTTTGCTTTGATGTACGAGTAAGAAGATTGTTTTGCCCCTTATGTATCTTGCTTCTTTCTGTTCCACGAAGTTGCCAAGAAAAAAAGTACTTTGTGATCGTTTTATGGTGATGTGTAGAAAAATTTGTCTATTTTTCTTTGTATTAGCAACCTATTACCCCTTCATGAGCATGTTCAGTTAAGAAACTTTAGATTTTTCTTCTGTTTAATTTCTCATCTGATAGTTTCAATATTAATAGAGTCCAATTAACATCCATATTGGAATGACAATCGAGAAATGCAATGACATACTTCTAATTCCATCCTCATTAAGAGTCTTGGTAACAATCAAGACTTGAATGACATGTTTCTCATTGTTTGTTTCTGTTACAGATCTACAAAGGATGATGAAAGCATTTCGTCATTGATCTTTGGAGAAACAGAGGCATGCATATAAAATATGTAATTACCCAGAACCTTTGTTTCAGTTGAAGCATGTCATCAAAGAGAGTAGTCAATTAACAGTTGCCAATTGATATTAGGTCTTAAATATAATTTTAGCTTTGATTTTTTTTTTTATAAATTAAAACTTTTTACAGAGTTTTATTTTTATGTAGATGGGTGAAATATATATATATTGTAATATTACTTTGATTTGCAGATATGTCATTGCAGCAATAGTACATATATTTTCAATTTAAACATCCTATATATTTTCATACTGCATGTTGTCTGGGTAACCTCAAACAGATATGTCAAACATTTTTTTTCTAATTTGTTGTAGTGTTTCCATTTTTTGGTGCAGAGCTCCACGATTGGCTAGCGTGAATCTTGGTATCTTCATATGCATGCAATGTTCAGGGATCCACAGTAGTCTTGGGGTACATATATCAAAGGTATAATTTTCGGTTATGCAAAAACTTCAAATTCGTTTTTTTATTTGTATGGTACTCAATTCCATATTTTATGCGTTATGCTAATGAGTTTCGGTTCTATTTTTCCCTGCATTATTATGATGATTTGGATGCTTTTGTAGGTGAGATCTACCACTTTGGATACATGGCTCCCAGAGTAGGTTGCATATATCCAATGTAAGTACCAATGCTGTTTTACCAGCTTCTTTCCATTCTGGTAGTAAGGTCATTACTCTGTCAAGCAAGGTTGCTCTGAGAGTGAGAACACCGAGGGCACACTCTCTTACCCTCACTGACCCACATTAAAAAAGAGGCACATTATGTTTGCACCCTATTTTCGCATATCTCTATAAATTTAGCTATTTTTTATCCAGTTTTTTTTTTCGTTAAGCTTTCATATTGCTGTTAATTTAGGTGTTTTCTATCTGTGTTGGTCCATCTACTTATACTTTTCAAATGTTGGTTCATCTTATGTTACATATGAAATGATAATTATCGCACGAGGAGAAGCAGAGGGCATTATTGCAAATGCAGTGGAGAGTTTTGGTAATAAGCCACAAGAGGGCCTAGAAGTGAATTCAAAGAAGGTTGGCTATACAATAGATTACTCTCTCTCTCTCTCTCTCTCTTCCCCCCCCCCCCCCACAAACACAGATTAAATTACTATAAGTTGCTTAGTTGCAGTTGATTGGATGTATTGGTTAATCTTAATTTTAGTCCACATAAATTACTATGGCTGTGGAAATTGAACTAAAAAGTACATTTCTTTTTTAAAATTGAATTTTTTTTCCTATATAAGACTTTTCGTTTCTCGATACTAAGTCTAAAAT
Source organism: Malus domestica (assembly GCF_042453785.1). Lineage (NCBI taxonomy): Eukaryota > Viridiplantae > Streptophyta > Magnoliopsida > Rosales > Rosaceae > Malus > Malus domestica. The sequence goes on from NC_091668.1 coordinate 10,653,061, forward strand.
AGAGATTTCAGAGCAAAACATTGATCCAGTATAAGTGAGTTGTGATTTTGTAGTTTATTTATGTTTCCAGATAAAATCTACGAGATTAGAAAGAGAAAAAGGGCAAAGGAAAGCTATGGTGACTCTCGGAAGATGGTTCAAGTCTCTGTTGGAGGTACATTGGATTTATGTTTATTACGTGTTTAGTACATTGTTTGGACTATAGATTTGGATTGAACTCAATGTTGTCCATGTATATAAATATATGTGCGTAAATATATTTTTGTGTGAATATATGTGTGCATATAGATTTATACATTGTTAGGACTAATAATGTTTGTGCTGTTGGGATTTTCGATTGGGATTGGGGGCTAACAAGGACTAGGGATGTTGGATAGCATCTTAATTTATATGGGAGTTGATCTTTTCTTCTCTGTGAATCAGGATTGACGATTTCATTTTGCACAGGCCATACTGATTAAAGATGCTATGGTGTTGTCAAAGATAAACCTGACATATAAAGTTGGATATTTCAAAGTTGCATGTTTTCTGTTTAACCATTTTGTTTTTCCTACTTCTTCAGTTTCAATCTTACTTTCGACTACTACTTTTAAGATGTTGTTTTGGCTAGACTTTTGGATGAGGCCAGTCCTGCAAATATATAATTTTCTCTTCTTTTACCTAAGATATTGATTTTTTTTGTCATTCATCGCTTTGAAGAATGCATTTGATCTGCTTGAGCATAATATTCTGATCTCAAACCACTTTCACAAAGCTGATTTATTATCTACACGTGTGCTATTTTCATTTCAAATAGTGACTGCTATTTTGCTTTTCCCATTCTCATATTCCTAACAAGTGACCTCTGAAATTTATTGCCTATATCTTTTCAAAGCGCTTCAGGTATAAATTCACCTCACACTTCCTTGACAGGGGAGAATCAGACCATTGAGTGGGCTATACGACTAACAGTTGCTCTGAACATTGCCAAAGCATTAGATCACTGCAGCAGCGAATGCCGCCCATTGTACCATGATTTAAATGCATATATGGATCTCTTTGATAAGGTGTTGTCTCAAATTTCCTTTCCCAAACGATAATTAATAAAATAGAGGACCAATTAAGTCTTTGAAAGACAAATTTATTTGTCTACGTTGCTGAGTATTTGGAGCTTGCAACTTTCATTGGTTATTATATTTGATTGAGTTAAAGTTGGATTTCTGGATTTTGACTTTTCCATTTGTTTCTCTGTTGCAGAGTTGGCTTCATTTCAGTCCAGTAACTCTCTAAATAGGTCCAATAACTCACTAAATAGGCAAGTCAAGAAGAATTCAGCATTGCACGCCTTTTTTGGTATGCTGTTTAAATCTGTATGTCATTTTATTCATTCTTCATGTTTAACTTTGTTCTGCAGGCTTCCTATGGCTAACTTAAGCATTTAAGTTATTCATTTGTTAAAGATGTTAGCTATTTTGGAACAGTTTGAAAGTTAATGCATGACTTGATGATGACTTTTAGCTTGCCCCACTTATCTTTCACGCTCTCACTTCAGTCATGTGCTGAGTCATGGTTTAACTGTCTAAATTCAAGAACTTAAAATGGCCAGCAGGCTAAAAAGTGATTAGATTTTGAGATGCATATTTTGGTTTCTCATTATTTCTTTGTTTTGTATTTTTCATTTATTAATGTTCTTTTGGCAGCTTATTTGATTGTATTTGTGGTTTCCCGGGGACGAACAAATCCTCTCCTTAAACGTCGATTCTCAGAAGAATCACATTTCTGATGACCTCTGGGAGAGAATGATTAGTTGGAGGTTTAAGCTTTTGATAAGATACAAATTGAAACATTATTTTGTGTTTGTGTGTTTATCTCTATATATATTATTATACGTATGTGTAATCATTTGCTGCTCTACTTAATCATCATATTTTTTATTTGGGTTTCTGAAGTTCCGGGACGAGTTCGCCGCGACCAAAATTGATGCCTTACTTCGATTCCAAACTCTCCAAAGCTGCCTTCTTTATAGATCATCAAAGCAGTGCTGAAATTCTGAGAAGGTATATTTAGAAACAATTATTGAGTTTTACCAAAAATTTTGCTCATTTTTTTTTCTTCATTTTCTTATGAAATTTAGGTTTTTTGAGTAATGGGTTAGGAATTAATTCTTAATCAATAATAGGTATTGTAGTTGAGCTGCAAATAGTGTTGAAAGTATTAGATGATCTTAGTTGCGTGAGATTATTGTGTTTCTAATCCACCTAATTCATTTCAAATAGTGGCGATTCTTGGTGTACCTGAATAACCCATACTAAGTTGAATGTATATAAAAAGCCAAGCTGCTTATCTTATCGACGTCATTCACTCATGTATCCCTCTGTTCATTCATGACAGTTGGTTCCCGCCGCAACGCGCGGACTTATTATCTAGTTAAAGTCTAAAATAGAGGTTCAATTGCTAGTGTAGAACAAAATATAGGGGTAAATATCAATTTAATACCCTCAAGTTTCGTGGTTTTCAACATTTGGTACATGAATTTTTTTTCATTCCAGAGTCACACCCAAAGTGTTAATTTAGGAACAGTCTCATACATCCGTTAGTCAAACTGTTAACTTTGCCGTTAATTGATGTTGTGGCGCCTATGTGGACAATGACTGGACACCACGTGTGATTAAAAGGTCCACATAGAAATTAAAAATTCAAAAAAATAATTATTTAAAGAAAAGTTATTAAAAAAATAAAAATAATAATAATAAAAAAGCAAAACCCAGATTGTCTTCCCCAAATGCCCACCCTCCCACCCCGATCACCCGCAACCACTTCCCTCCCCACCCTCCCTCCCTCACTTTTCCCTTGTCAAAATCTCGAGCACCTTGACCTCTCCCAGAACCTTCTCACCAGCGCCCTCCCCGCCACCCTCCCTAACCTCAAATACCTCGACCTCACCGGAAACAATTTCTCCGGATCAATTCCCGACTCCTTCGGCTGCTTCCAGAAACTCGAGGTCCTCTCTCTCGTCTACAATCTCATCGAAAGCACCATCCCCCCGTTTCTCGGCAGCATTTCCACCCTAAAAATGCTCAACCTTTCCTACAAGCCGTTTCACCAGGGTCGGATCCCGGCGGAGCTCGGCAATTTGACGAACCTTGAGGTGCTCTGGCTCACCGAGTGAAACTTAGTTGGCGAGATTCCCGACTCGCTGGGTCGTCTCAAAAACCTCAAGGATTTGGACCTCACCATCAATTGCTTCGAGGGGATCTCTTTCGTCGGGGGTCTCTTTCGTCTCCATCGACTCCTTCTCCGGCGGGGGTCTCTTTCGTCTCTGGTAATATCTGCAACAATTAATTAAAATCCTTACGTACTAATCCTAATCAGTTTCTATGGTGATGATATGCACACACGCAGATCAGGATGTATGTAATTGGACATTGCGTCCGAGAATTAATCAAAGATTTGATCTAAAATCTGAATCAGTTTACTGTTTGTGATTTTTTCTTCTTAGAAATCTTAATTAAAAAGTTTTCATAATTTGTTGTTTTAGAGGGAGAGCGCGAGTAGTGTTGCAGCAGCAAAATGAAAATGGGACAAGATATGTTGGTGAAAATCCTACTAACTCTGCCTCCCAAAACTCTGATGCGATTCAAATGTGTCTCTAAATGGTGGTCTGCTCTCATCAACAATCCGGTTTCGTGTTAAAGTACCTCTCCAACTCCGCAAACAACAATCTCACCACTCTCCACGTCTTTTTGGCGCGATTAGTAGTGCAGCGGCAGCATGAGGAGGAGGAGGAGGACCCCAAGTGTAACAGCACCACTAAGAAGGAGGAGACTGAAGAAGTATTATCATTTCTTGAGTTTTGCAAAGAAGATGATAATACTGATGACGAGCATAGCAATAGCTGCTTTCTTGTTGGTGTCCAGGACATCATTATTCCTCAATCTTTGATTCAAAATATCGGAGTGCCGGAACAACAATTTGGTATCCAAGGCCACTGCAATGGCATCGTTTTACTATCTAGTGAGAGTAGCCTAGTTTATGCAATCCCGGAATTGGGGAATTCAATCGTATTCCCGATGAGCCATGCCTTCCAATGTGGCCCTTGGACCAGCCGGATGATTATGATGGGCAAGAACATATGGAAACTGGTTTTCATACTGGATTTGGCTATGATCCCATGTCTAATGAGTACAAAGTTGTGACCTTTACTACTTATTTTCAAGAGGTAGATGAAGACTGCCGGACTTTTCTTCGTCGGCACAGAGCAGTAGTATACACCATGGGTTGTGATTTTCGGCACAGATTCTTTAGAAACCGAAACTATTTTGTTTTGGCCTAAGTATTTCCAGATGTCCTTCAAGGGAATGTGTTATTGGCTGGGAATTGAGCAAGATAAGGAATTATTTCCATTTGACGCAGTTGAGCATCGATTCCATGCGAATGGGACATTGATCATTTCCTTTGATACAAGTCGTGAGGTATTTCACGGTATACCCTTACCATCTGAGCTCCAACAGTTTGTCCGGTCGGATCACCTCGATTTGAAGCTTACTGTTTGGAATGAATCAGTTGCTTTTTTTGCCATTAGTGTGGATGATCGTCGATATCCTGAACCTTATGAAATGTGGGTGATGGATGATGACTTTAAGGGTGCTTGGACAAAACACTTGACTATTGAGGGCACGGATGATCAGATACGTAGGTCTAGACCTGTGGCGTTGTGGGGTGATGAGTGTCTTATGGTTGACAGTGATGGACACGTAGTTTTCTTTAATCTTTGTACCAAAAAGCTTAAACATATTCCCATTGAAACAGAAGATGATGAGAATATTTTTGTTTACGTGAATAGCATAGTTTCAGTCATGGGACGCAGCCACAAGCTTAAGAGCATAGAGAATACTTGCTCAGATAAAGATGAAGATGTGATGGTGATGGTAGACGGGAAGAGGGAAAGCTGCCAGAGGTTGTACTCATATTCAGTTTGGGCCATTCTACTGGCTGATGTTTCCCATAGAATCAAGAAGGTGATGGAGGGCCTCCAGGCAGAGTTTGGTGGGCCAGAGATCGAACCTCACATCCCCATCTTGGGATCCATCCAGATGATGAGTCGTGAGGATGCCCTTAACAAGTTTAGATTTGCTCCTATGGATGACATCGTTGCTAAAGTTGATCGGGTGGTTACTAAGAATTACTATCACTAGTGTGTTTCATTATTGATGGATCGAGAGGTATATATTTTCTCGATCCCTTGTTAATACATATTCATTTTCTTGATGTTTTGTTTTGTTCTGTTTTGTTTCCTTTTCATCTTTCTCGTTTTGGTTTGAGCTTGAATAGACTCACTTATCATTACACCTTCTTTTCTTAGTTATTTGAAAATGCCCAAAGTTGGAGCTACCATTTCGGTTTCTACAACAGTAAGTTGCTGTTTACAGTAACTTAATTTCTTAAAGTGTTGACGGGAATGTATGTATGTAATCTGCGTGTCTGCAATATTTGATGCAGGTTCTATGCCATATTTGAGTCTCCTCTACGGGAAGTTGACGGAAGAAGAAAGGAAAAAAGCTGGAGAAATTGTTAATATTCTCGACGAGAGCATTACTAGCTTGACCTTCCCCATAACTCACTTTGCATTGTATGAAATAGACTACAATGACAGATCTCTGAAATCTTGGACCAAGATTGCTGAATCGGTCATTAGACAAGTTCTCCGGTTATTACTACAAGCGATAATCTATTTGTGTTTTTAGTTTTTGTTTTTTCGTGTGTGTGTCCGAATATTAACCTGCTGATTTCATAACTGCAGTCTGTTTGCAATTTAGGGGTGTGGTGCATATCTATCCAACAATTGAGTACACGACTTTTAGCTGCCCATTTCCATTCTCTTTTGCTTGCGATTGTTCATGCCATTGACAATCCTATCGGTTCTTTGTCGACTACTTTTGAGGCTATTCAGGTAATACATCGCAAGTATCATGCGTTTTAAATAGCGTTGTTTTCATACTAATTCTTCTGAATATGCCTTATGTTATTGTGACTGGCTGTTATGAAGTTAGCAACTTTGTTAAGTGAGAATATGAGAGAGATGTCGCATATATGGGCTCCTCCAGTGTATAGAAGAATCCTTAGCTCTGATAAGAGAGAGAGAGATATGTCAGAGAGGTGTTTATTGAACACTAGGTGTACAATATTACCCCCTCCGCTAAATCTTTCCAAGGTACTCACTTGCTCATGTCATTTTCTTGTAGTATGACTTCTAGTATGGGTAGCTTACGCCGTGTCATGGAAAAATTAACCATAAGATTATATAGCATCCCTTCCATTGGCTTCACGGGTCTCACATAGAACCATTAGGTGGCTTTCCATGATCTTGTCTTGCTGGTTATTCTGTAATTTATATTGACATGTACATTTCCTTTCTCTTCATTTTCTTCCATAAACAGGCAGTTGTCAAAGATTTGAAGCCAAGGTTGCTTACTGGGATGCACCACATGCTAACCAATGGCATGAAGGTTCAAACTATTTAAGCATGGGGATGGTTTATCCGCTTGCTGGGATCTCATGCCTTGAAGAACAGGCAGTTAATTAATCAGATGCTAAAAATTCCCGAGCAGACATTTTCAGATCACGACTCACAAGTTCAAATTGCTTCACAAGTAAGTCTAATTCCAAAGAATAGATGATGTGTTTTTCTTAATGATTTCATTTATGTTATGCTCCTTCGAAGCTAGATCCAAGTCCCTAATCCTTGTCAGCGTTAAAACTTAATCTAGTCTCAGAATATCCAGACTTTCAGATTCCATGTCTTAAGCTAAGATTGTTATGTACTCCAATTTTGCAGGTTGCCTGGGAAGGTCTTATTGATGCCCTTGTTCACCCTACCATGATATTACCCTTTGAGACAAATGCGACAAAAAAGGACAATGGTATGGAACAAATAGGAACATGCAAAGGAAACGGTAGTGAAATTAAAAAAAAATGGATACTTAAAAAGCACAAAGCTGATTATGACACCACTGATAGGCATCATGTCAACTAAATGTGATTTATCTGTTCACTTAGCTTGCTTGAACACGTGGTGTTATTTATTGCATAAACTTGATACCTCTCTCAGTGATTCATCTATCATCAGAATGGTACTAGAGCCTTTTGTTGGGGCAATTTTTCAAGTTGATCCTGATAGTAAGAGCACCTGGGCCAGGAATCTGTGCATAGATTTGCTTAATGTTTTCATATTGGCAAAATGTAAAGATATAGATTATGACTCGCTTAATCAAGTGAACCATCAGTTATTGGGCAAAACCTCTAGGATTGCTCCCTTTGTATCTGGAAGTTTCTCTTGGAAGCAGTATCCCATCAAATGGTTTCCATGGGATCTGAGTCTTTTAGACTTCCATTTAAAGATGATCTACATTCTTATCTGTCAAGCGTCAAGGGAAACTGTCTCCCACGATAACAGGATTTCAGCTGTGGATGCCTCCTTAAGGTTATTTAGATCTGTTTTGAAAGGAGTTAAGTTGGAGTTGAAATGGTCGTCTATCAGTTATGATGATATTATGTTTTGTTTGAATGCAATATTGAAGTTCGTAAAAAATACTTGTGAAAAAGTTAGTTCAGATTGTAGTGACAGAAATGACTTACATCACATGTCACTTCAGTTGGTGGAGGCTGTCTGTGAGGAGATTGAACATACTATAGTGGGATCCCCTCTTTACAGGGTGCCATTTGACATCAAGTGTATTGATAACCTGCAAATATTAGTTGACATTGGATGTGCAAAATCTGGTGTCACTAACGCTTACATGGATATGGTTTCACCAATGGTTTATTTAAGTGTACTTTACTTCTGCTTAGTGGTTCGGTCAACAATGACCGAACCCAAAACAGACATCAATCTTGAGAGAATGCAGAATTATTTCAAATATCTGTTATCAATGTTTGATCCCCTGGAAAGCCTAGTTGTCACTACTGGATTATTGTACAAGCACAGTGGTCCTAGCTACTTAAGGATGTGGATTGCAGTGGCGGAAGGTTTGAAGTTCTACATTGATGATATGAAGGATTTTTCGTCATTGAAAATGGAGTCTGACAGCAAATGTTGTTTTGCCATGTGCGATCTGTTGTCCTATCCCCTAGTTGTATGCTTCTGTACTCCGAAATACTTTATGTCTGCAGAGCTTGGAAGCCCCTCAAAAGAATCTCATGCTTCACATCACCTACACTCTGGAAGTCCCTCTACTGTTTTCTCTGCACCTCAATCTCTGGGTGTTTCATTGGCGGTAGTTTCTTTGAGGATCTCTTTTCAATATTGGATATGTGCCTTGAAAAGTGTGCTAGCATGCTTGTGTGTGCTGATGAGTATGTCTTAAAATTCAAGGATCTGGCTCTTCATCGCATTTCCTCATATGGCAATGTATTGATATGTATTTTGGAAAAATTCTGCTCTTCAGAATTACTTGTCTTTTCTGTATTATATTAATTATGGTACAAGATTACTTTGTAGACTAGAGCCCACACTAATATTAAATTTTGGTTTCCTTATGGGTGAAATTGAACGGAACTGGATCCTTTTCTAGGCTCAGGATGGGGATCCTCCTGAGCAATAACTCTAAACAAGAGATACCTCTAAAAGTTATAATAATTACAGTCGTTGGATCAAGTTTGAACGGTCTGGATGGGCTGCCCATGAGAATCCTCATCCTCAGCTCAGGAGAGGATCCAGTTCCAAATTGAACATGGTACCCACTTGACAAGTGTAATTATAATTCTAAAAATAGCATGTTAATATCATTATTTCAGTAAAGCATACATCGGTGCGTCCAAAAACAGCTTTCCAAATCTTTATACAATCCTAATCACTTTCGTTGTTTTGAAAACTTAACTCCCACCATTAACAAAGGCACACCCCATTTTACTTCATACACAATTTCTTAATTTGTGGCTGTCGAATCGAATGAATTAAAGAATGCCAAATGACATAAATTAACACACCCCTTTTCTAAATCAAACAAAACATGAAACACAGCTAAAAACAAGATCATCACAAAATTCTAATCACAACCGTTTCAAACCATGGCCCATTTAGCACAGAATAGTTTTCATCTGTCTCTTGAAAATAAGTAGTAAAGGTCACAACTTTGTACTCATTAGATTTGGGATCATAGCCAAATCCAGTATGAAAACCAGTTTCAATATGCTCTTGCCCATCGTAATCATCCTGCTGGTCCAAGGGCCACATTGGAAGGCATGGCACATCGGGAATACGATTGAATTCCTCAATTCTGGGATTGCATAAAACTAGGCTATTCTCACTATTTAGTAAAACGATGCCCTTGCAGTGGCCCTTGATACTAAATTGTTGTTCCGGGACTCCTATCTTTTGAATCAAAGATTGAGGAATAATGATGTCCTGGGCACCAACAAGAGAGCAGATACTGCTATGCTCGTCATCAATATTATCATCCTCTGCAAAACTTAAGAAATGATAATACTATTTCAGTCTCCTCCTTAGGGGTGTTGTTACACTTGGGGTCCTTCTCCTCCTCCTCCCCCTCATGCTGCCGCTGCACTACTAATCGCTCCAAAAGGGACGTGGAGAGTAGCGAGATTGTTGTTTGCGGAGTTGGAGAGGTGCTTTGACACGAAACCTGGATTGTTGATGAGAGCATACCACCATTTAAAGACACATTTGAATCGCATCAGAGTTTTGGGAGGCAGAGTTAGTAGGATTTTCACCAACATATCTTGTCCCATTTTCATTTTGATGCTGCAACACTACTCGCGCTCCACCTCTAACGATAAACAACAAATTATGATAACTTTTTAGGGAGCTTTAATGAAAAATGGCTTGTATTAACTTTTATTTAATGAAAAACCATCATAAACTATTATTTAATAAAAAGGGCTTCAATTTTAATCATAAGGACACAACACTTTTATCCTAGGCCCTACAAAAACTAAAGCACACGGGCTCACCAAAAAGCCCAAACCGCATAACAATTAATATTCCAAAATTGCCCCTAACGGAGCCTAACCCAGGCCCGTTAGCCAAAGCTGCAGTTACTAAAATTCATCATCCCTCCCAACGCCATTAATGTTCACCAACCCCTTCACATCGTACCAAAAAATCGAAACCTCCATTGCTCGAAACGTCAAGATCTCAAAGCATTTTCAAGTTTGATTCAAATTTTCAAACGATAATCTACATATCAAATCCGGAATTTCTTAACCCAAAAACTCCATTTGAAGACGAAAAACTGAAAACATTCAAACTGTATGTTTGAAGAGTCGAAATCAGACAAACATAGGTATGAACTTATAATTTTTGATATTCTTGATGATTTCTTACTTTAATTTACTAAATATGTACATTTGCATGTTTGAGATTCTAAAAACTGAATTATGTTTCCAGTTCAGAGTTCTGATTTGCATCCAGACGAAAACACACAAAAAAATTGGGAAATAAAAGCAACAAAGAAGAAACAGCGGTACGTACCACACGAACCGGCCCACAATCGAGTCCTGATTCTTTCGTCAATTAATCAAGCCCATAATCAATGCCAAATCCATTCATAGGCAAGGCTTGGAAAATCTATAAATACGAGGCTCCAAGACAAAGAAACAAAGAAAATCGTCTAGAAATCATTTTCATGCCCAGATATTGAAGTTTTGAAACTCTAAAGCTCTCAAGCATCCAAATTCTCAAATTCTCAAATACTTAGAAGAATTTAGAAACTCTCTACGTTCTTTGCTAAAACTTTTGAAGAATCATCAAGCACCACATGTCTTGGTCTTCCCTCGCTACAAGCCAAATCCTTAAGGCAATCGTTCATTCAAGATCAAGTCATCGCGACCTTTGGAATAAGAACCCCCACATACACACCTTACAAGTTAAGAGATCGAATCAGAGGATTCAAATCGTAAAGAAATTACAACCCAAACCTTATGTTAATACAAATTATTTCCTTTGCTATAGGATTTTCATGTTTACAGTGTCACTTGTAGAGACATAAATTAACGATATCCAAACAAAGAGTGCCACAAACAAATTCACCCCTACAATTGGGTAGGGTATTTATAAAGATCTTGAGAGTCCTTGTAGGGAAAGTGATTCCAATTAAATTAGGAGATTATCTAGGAGGGAATCTAGGATAAGATGCCAAATCCTTCTAGGATCATGATTCGTTGCCCAATCCCCAAGATATTCTAATTGATTGAATTATGGTTTCCTTACTTGGGACACGCAATATCTTTAATAGGCTTATGTCTGGCCGTGGTTGTCTAACATCACTTGGTACTTTGAGTTTGTCCGACTTGTCTGATTTGACGAATTAAGGCTAGCCTGGTAGTTCAACCTGACTAAGGTAGTCCAAAAGTTCGATAGTCCAACCTAACTCAAGTAGTCCAAAAGTCTGGTAGTCCGACCTGACTATGGTAGTTCGGATGTCCGACATGACTTTGATGCCTATAAGAGTAACATGTTGCGTTCCACATCAAGCCTCTTACCTTATTCACCTGATTGTCAAGTGCCATGGGCATTCATGAGGTGCCACTTGTCCAGGTCCCAGAAAATCATGTTCCCACATCTATCTCCCACATTTCTCTCCAACTTCTATTTTTTTCCATACTATATATTTTTTTTTCTTTTTAAAATGTCTCTTCACTTTTGCTCTGGTTTCTTTTGTCAAATTTTGAAATTCCAAGGAAGTTTCTTCCTCCTCAGCTTCACCAAAGTAGTAATGTTTGCGACCATTTGATCCTTATACCTTTGCGTGTTAGGAGGGTTGTTCCTCACAAGTTCATTATTTTACTCCATTTGCATCCAGACGAAAACACAAAAAAAAAAAAAGGGAAATAAAAGCAACAGAGAAGAAACAGAGGTACGTACCACAAAATTTCTGATATTTTCGATGATTTTACGGTAATATGTAAGTTTGTGTGCTTCGAATTCATTGAATGAGCAATGTTTCTGCAAAATGGTATATTTTTACTTCACTTTGATAACTGCTCGTTTTCTTATAACCTTTAAATAGTATTTTCTTGCCTTCATATGTTGGTTTCTTTGCTTAAATAACTTAAATATAATCAACATCCTATTCTGGTGGTGTTTTAGTTTAATAGATAGTGTTTACAAAATAGTTCACGATTTTTAAGTTTAATAAATAGAGTTTACGAAATAGTTTACAATTTGCTTCATTTGTAAATAGAATTGAAATGTAAGGAAATAGTAAAATCTGGGATGCATTCAAGAACGAGTATAAACATATATTACGCTATTACACGAACTAGTGTGATTCTCTGTTAATAATTTGTACATTCAACAAACAATATAGTTTGATAAATAGTGTAGTTTTTTTGTTTTTGTTTGATAAACAGTATCGATAAAGAATCAATATGGTGTTTTAGTTCATTTTCTTAAATAGCATGCCCTACTCTGATGTAAATCTATCAATACTTTCAGTATTTTAAGTTTACGTTTCATAAGTACTTTGAGTTATTTTGATTGATAAATAGTGTGGCCAAGTTGTTGTGGATCCGGAATCAGTGTGGTTTTCCAGTTGTGATCTATTCAGATATAGATCAATAAATAGTTTAGTTTTCTAGTAAAAAAATTGTGGTTTTCTTGTTCAGTTTGCTAAATGGTTCAGTTTGCTAAATAGTTCAGTTTGCTTTGGTAAAAAAGTGTGGTTTTGTAGTTCACTTTGATAAATAGTTCAGTTTGTTTTGGTAAAAAAATGTGGTTTTCTACTTCAGTTTGATAAATAGTTCAGTTTGCTAAATGGTTCAGTTTGCTAAATAGTTCAGTTTGCTTTGGTAAAAAAGCATGGTTTTCTAGTTCAGTTTGCTTTGGTAAAAAAGTGTGGTTTTCTACTTCAGTTTGATAAATAGTTCAGTTTGCTTTCATAAAAAAGTGTGGTTTTCTAGTTCACTTTGATAAATAGTGTGGTCTATACAAATATGGATCATTAAATAGTTTAAATTTATTAGTTCAGTATCACAAAGTACTCTGGTGTAGCTTTGTTCTAATTTAAGGAACAACATAATTTTATTTTCGTTCTATTTGATGAACAATGTAACCTATTTTGATGTGAATTCAGAATTAGTGTGTTTTCATAGTTCACTTTCATAATAAAAAAATTGTAGTATATTTTGATATAGGTACAAAAAATAGTTGTAATAATTAAACTAAGTTTATTCTTACAAATGGACGGAGCAAAGAAACCAAGAATGAAGACTTTCGCTGTAAAGAGTCTACATAAGAAAGACAATAAAAGACCTGCAACTTCTTATGTGCAATACAGATGCAATGTTTTCGGGTTTGCAAATTCAACGCAATTGTACAAACCAATGCTTCAACAATGCTATGATGTCTGCAATTATTTGGCCAAGACACCATTTTGGAGTCTGATCAAGTTCTACATGGATGATGAAATCGTTGCAACGGAAAGAAAAAAGAAGTCTGATATGGATCTGATCAAGATTATACAAACATGAATTCTGTCTTATAAATTACACAAGAAAGTAATTCAGTTCTTATTTCATGCAGTATTGGATTTTTCTTCACACCAATCTGGTGGAGCTAATAAGTGGGCGAGAAAACATGATTCCTGCTATTGGAAGATGTGACATAACGAAAATTCACAAAGCAATAAGAGACATTCGAGTTCAAGAAATTGAGGTTAGTACAAATAATAAAAGTATTTCAATAAACAATATATTTTTGCACTTTACAGTTTCATAACATAGTGATCTTTACAGTTTAAAGTTTCAGAAGTGGTGGCTTCATAATCATACAGAAATAGTTCAAATTTGAAGTTCAATAATAATTCAACTTTGCATTTGTACCAACAATGAAACCTGCATAATCTCTAATACAACAAATCCAACAATAGTGTCATTTATATAAAACAGAAATAGTGTCAAATCCAGCAATAGTTTCTAAATTTCTTGAAGAGTTCATGTTTGCAGTCTAAAAGAAAAGTGCATTTCAATAAATAGTGATCTATCGATAATGTAATAATACAAAATCCAGAAAATAATGTCATACTACTAATTTTATTACATTAGCATGAGTTTTACAAATTACATTTTATATCAATGTACATCTACATACAAAACGCCGAGCTCAGGTGGGCTTCTATGCTGGTGCCCATCCCATACTTGCGTACGTTTTATAATTTTTTTGCCCTAGGGGGCCTAACACCATTACTCATCTAAAGAAACCATGTAAAAATGAAAAAGAAGTAAAGTTTAGTATGAAGCCAATCAACTTCACATACTTGATTCTTTGAGTTATAACTTATAAAATTGAGAACTATATTAAAAAATTTCACATGCTTACATTTTGACACTTCCTTTTTGTTAAAGTTCCCTTTTATTATCCAAAGAATATAGTTACCAAATTAGATAAATTTATGCAAAACAAAAAACTAGATAACTTAAACTGTTTCTGAAATACATGTACACACTATATCTAAAAATGAAAAATAATAGCTTTTTTTTTTTTTTTTTTTTTTAGTTCCAAATCAGCACCCAAATTTCTCATCCTTCACGCATAATTAACGCCCAACAGAAATCATCATTTCAGTCTTGCACTAACTTCACTTTCTCTCCCTAACACCAACTCTCATTTTCACGCACAGATAAGCCATTCACGATGAAGAAATTGCATGCACTATAAAAAAAAACCAGAAACCCAGCCCCCAGCTCAAATCCTCAATCCTTATTTGCCGATTTCGTACATCATTCCAATTCTTTTACGGACGAATTCACGCAAATTTCAACTTCGCTGAGCAACTTGGTCGCATAAATACCCAGAAAATAAACAAAAGGTAACAATCTTACAATTTTTCTCAACATATTTCACAAAATCATATGGTTCATTGTTTATATAACTAACATCTACTGGAATCAAGCATATAGAATAACATGCATCAACTTAAACAAAACCCAGATTATACTATTTGCTTAAATTTATTTTGTTATTTACTCTTAGTACGAATCCATCACAGATCCACCCAAAAAAAGACAATTTACTAGCTAATCGTTCAATATATAAACATACATTATGCTATTACACGAACTAGTGTGATTCTCTGTTTGTAATTTTTACATTTGAGTAAAATAGTTCACGATTTTTAAGTTTAATAAACACTGTTTACGAAATAGTTTACAATTTGCTTCATTTGTAAATATAATTGAAATGTACGGAAATAGTAAAATCTGGGATGCATTCACGAACAAGTATAAACATATATTACGCTATTACACGAACTAGTGTGATTGTCTGTTAATAATTTGTACATTTAGTAAATAGTTTGTGTTTTTTAAAGTTTAATAAACAGTGTTTACGAAACAGTTTACAATTGCTTCATTTATAAATAGAATTGCAATTTTTCCAAATCTTACACATAATACACCTCCTAGTGTACTTTTTTATTTCTAATTTATTTAGTTATATGAATCTTATAAAGATTTATGTAGTTATAAAAATGTTTTCTATTTCCATAAATAGTAATTTACCTTGGCATGTTTCAGATATAATTGTGTACTCATACTGATTTTTATTTGTTTACAATCAAGTTGCATTTCAATAAAAACTATATTGACAAATGGTTTCAGTTAGAATAACTGTACAAATGTCAAACTCAACCAAAGCCAATGTCAAAATGATATCCAAAACAACAAAGAGGACAGAACAAAGGAAAATGCTTGGAGAAATACAAAACATATCATGTACGAAGCAATACTTACATGTTCAAGCTTACTTTTGCTATGATTTACAAATGTCATTGTCAAACATATTTGACACAACTCTATATATAAATATATATAAATATATAAATATATAAATATATAAATATATAAATATATATATATGTTTCATGACTTAATCTAAATTTTAATCTATTTTGATAAATAGTTCAATTTGCTTTGTTAAAAAAGTGTAGTTTTCTAGTTCAATTTGCTTTGGTAAAAAAGTGGTTTTCTAGTTCACTGTCATAAATAATTCATTTTGATATATAGTTCAGTTTGCTTTGGTAACAAAGTGTGGTTTTCTAGTTCACTTTGATAAGTAGTGTGGTTTTTTTTTCATTTTCTCTTACCTAAAATGGAATATTAACTAGATCAAGAATGAAAACCAACATACTTGCCTCCTACAAAAGGCCTTGCATTCACTTTAAAACTTTAAATGCAACACACAAACTTACATACAACCTACAAAACAGATATTTAAACCACAAAGCCATAAACTTAGATATGTATTCACTATTTATCAAACTCAACATCCTGTTTCGTAAAACTGGAAATACTAAAACATTGAATTCATATTTATTACTCGAACATAATTCCAAATCAACAATTACATACTCCCAAACACCAATTGAAACAAAATAAACAAAATATCCAAAATGAAAACTGTTACATATCACCAAAAACTCTCATCTCTCAAAAAAAAAAAAAAAAAAAAAAACAACCCTCTTGTATAACAACTTTACATGAAACTTTGTTACGTCCCGAACAACCACACCTACTACAAGTGACAGTCTTCTTACTCCCATTGATTTCCCCAGCAGATTTGATCCTAGTTTTCTTTGGTCTTCTAGACGAAATCTTTGTAATTGGAGGCCTCACACCATTTATGATAGTATCAATATTCGGCTTTTCCAAATCTGAAAATGGATGCATGACAAATTGATATGTTTTCCGATAAAAGCTTGCTTTCCAGTAATCATCAACGTAATAAAAAACATCACGATTATCATGTTGCAACACCTGCAAAGCATGAGAACATGAGAAACAATTATGCTGCCATTGCACACAAGAACATGTCCTATCATCTAGACAAACAACAAACTGATTCCACTCCATCCTAACTTCAAAAACATCCGCATCAGAACGACTAATCCTCCAATGCATGCCATCCTTCAAAATCAACTTCATCTCATTTTCTTTCTTTGGACACAAAATCGTATGAATATTCTAACCAAATATTCTTTTCTCAGCCATACTACTTATCAACCGAACTCTAATGTCTTCAAGAAGATCCATAAGTAGCATACAACGACTATTCGACACCATGGCGTTAAAAGATTCTGAAAGTGCATTACTTATCGATCCCCATCTCTTACCAGGAAAATGGGCAATAGCATAGTTCTCTTTTGGCAAATCACACAAAAAATTCTTCTCATGCCCTTGCCCATTATCCTTGAATTCTGCCATGCAATCATCAAAATCAGATGGAGTACATGCGTACGCACAATTTGCCAACAGATTCATCATTTTCTTCTTTAGTCCTTCACCAGCAGCCTTTGGAAATAAAGTACTCATATTCTGTTTCAAATGAACAATACAAAATAAATGTGGACACTCGGGAAAGAATTCTCGAATGCTCTTCAAAATAACATCATGTCTATCCGACATAAATGTGATCACCCTCCCTTGAGGCCGCAATACACCAGATAATATTGCCAAGAACCATCTCCAATTTGCTATCGTTTCTGAATCAACAAAAGCATAAGTAATTTCAAAAATCTCTGCACAACATAAGTAAAAATGCACTGTCAAATGTCAACTACTTTTGAAACTGTAATTGAACTATTTAGCATACTCTGTTTGAACTACTTCTGCAACCTTTTTTCTTTATTTGAATATAAAATCAAAGACCAATGCACAAAAAAAAAAACAGATACAATCAAGTATCACTTATTTATGAGACTGATTGAACTATTTCTTAAACTGTTCTTCAACTAGTTCTGGATATGTTTCTTTTGCACAGTAAGAAAATAGAAACAAATAATATCCAATATAAAAGTCTGAAATTATTAACTCATCATCGTTGCCATTTTTTGCACAGCAAGACAGAAGTGTTCCCTTGTATTTGCTCTTGATAAAAGTACCATCAATGAATAACATCAGACGACAAAACATGAAACCTTTTATCCATGCATCATAAGCAATAAACAAACGAAAAAATCTATTGCTCTCCGGTACAACTTCAAGCTCCAAAAACAGATCCAGGATTGCTTGAACGAGCAGATTCAACATACCAAGGCACGAACTTGTAAGCATCAACATCATCACCATTTAACTCAAAAACTACCCTCTGTTTGCCAAAATATGCAGTAGAATAATCAATATCTAATCCTTAAAACTGTTTTAAGTTTGAAATGATCTCTTTCGGTTTAATAAGAGGATTTGACTGAACCTTATCCTTAATGAGAGAAGCAATAAACTGTCGTCGAACAACTTTGTTTTTCTTCTTTCGAATCATACCCTTGCATGTATGCAGATTATGCAACTTCCAAATAACAAAAAAGTCATTAATATCACAGTTGAATGCATACACACGCTAAAGACAACCATCAGATTCCTTCCTAGAACACTCCGCACTAATGTGATTCTTATCATTCTTCAAATGCTTCAAATCAAATCCACATTCAACAGAAAACTTCTTCAACTTATCTCGGAAATCAACACAACCTCCCCTGAAGACTTGCCCCTCAAATTCTATGTAATTTTCCAATTCACATGACATATAATTGTGCACACTGTAAGAACCACACTTTCCTAAATGATCATTTTCACTAGAAACAATCTAGAGTCTAATGTACGGCAAGAGGAAGCTGTGTTTTCCGTAGGTAACTGAACTATGGAACAATCAGATTTGTCTATAACCAATATTTCTACAATCGATTTCCCAACAACATCAAGAACCATCAGCATGTTCAGAACATCGGCATCACAATCTAACACACAATTAGGATTTTCATTCAAACCATATTGCAACTCAAAACAACCAACTCTCAAACCCTTAAACCTAGAACGAAGATCAATGCAAATCTAATTGAAGGTAGAAGTTGATGAAATAGAACTAACAACGCATAAATCACCATATGTAAACCGAGCTAATTTACCATTCTCCATAACTGTTTATTAATAAACAACAAATGTTTATTAATCTGTTGCAAATCTAAATTCCGATCTTTGTAAAACAAATCAGTACCTAATAGTTAAACAATATGCATATAAAGTGAACAAAAATAACACTATTTATAAAACACAACAATCACAAAAAAAAAAAAAAACAAAAAGTAAACTGAAATATCCACTGTTTCGTAAAAAAAAAGAACACTATTTTTGATAAATGTTAAAAACATAAAATGTGATGAACACCTATTAGTTAAACAATATACATATAAAGTGAACAAAAATTACACTATTTATAAAACCCAATAATCACAAAACAAAAAAGTAAACTGAAATATCCACTGTTTCATAAACAAAAAGAACTTTATTTCTGAAAAAATGTTATAAACATCAAATGTGATGAACACCTATTAGTTAAACAATATACATATAAAGTGAACAAAAATTACACTAGTTATAAAACACAACAATCACAAAAACAAAAAATAAACTGAAATATCCACTGTTTCATAAAAAAAGAACACTATTTCTGAAAAATGTTAACAACATCAAATGTGATGAACACGAATTAATTCATAATAAATTTCTGAAAAAGGAAAACAAAATCAAGATGAACAACATACAATATAAACTAAACAAAAAAAAAAATCAAAACTTACCTGAGATTCTTCGAAATAAGAAACTCCTAACTGAAAATTTCACAAACCGGAATCAATCTGCTAATCTAAAAACAAATCAACAACAATATATAAGTCAAATAAAAAGCTAAGCATATTACATGCAAAAACGAATTCAAAATCGAATTCCAATTAAAAAAACAAACAAACAAATCAAAACTTACATGAGATTCTTCGAAATAAGAAACTCCTAACTGAAACTTTCACAAACCAGAATCAATCTGCTAATTTGAAAACAAATCAACAACAATATATGAAGTCAAATAAAAAGCGAAGCATATTACATGCAAAAACGAATTCAAAATCGAATTCGAATTAAAAAAAAAATCGAATTCAAAATCAAATACAAAACTGAAAAAAACAATGTCGATTACCTCCAAACGAAAATCTAACCAAATATGAAAGACGATCACTCCAGTTAAAATATTCTAGCACAACAAACAACACCGATGACAACAATTTGATAGAGTTCAAAATATGCAACCACTGCGAATCTGTTCTGAAACAAAGGTTTATTCCTGAAAAATCCCCCTAATAGGGACGAAGAACAACGGCGATCACGATTTCAAAATGCGCTCTCAACATTCGTCGGCAAGCATTACTCAAACCACTCAACCAGATTCATAAAAATTTGAAAATCTCTCTAAAACTAGTCTGCAAAAATTAAAATTCAATTAGTTTATAGGTTCAGCTAACCCCAAACTGACTAATCTAACAAAATAGTTAAATTAGGTTAACCACATCCGTTAGGGGTAAAATTGACAAATCACCATGTTATTTAGTCTGGGCTATTGTATTTGGGCTGATATAAAAATGGGCTTTGTACTAACCATTAAATAAACTTTCAATGTGGTTTTTGGTTAAAAGTTAAACTTTTCAAGCCCTTTTGGTTAGTTTTCCCAACTTTTTAATTAAGATTTCTAAGAAGAAAAAAATCGTATACAGGAAACTGACTGAGATTTTAGACCAAAACTTTGATTAATTTTCAGAAGCAAGGTTCAATTATATAAATGCTGATGTTACATGCATCTTCTCACAACCTCAAATTTGGGTCGACTCGATATCATTCATTATTTGTTTGCGGGCCTCATATGTTATATGCATCTTCTCTGTCAGCCCCGCTTTCCATTAAGAATTTAAGATTGTCTTATTACACGATTACACCCACCCTATACCATTAATATCAAGGATATTATTTAAAGTATATACTATCATAAGATTAGCCTAGGCCCTAGGATTTAAATCATTGATATCAGTTGCTTTAAGTATTATCCTATTATTCACAAGTGTTACACATCTGGTTCATATGATCACATACTATAATAGCGTATCCATTCAATCGTGATGGAATGTCATCTTAGGTTGGATGGATACGACCAAGTGTGAGACTTGTGTTATTTGACCCCACAACCTTATAGTTGGGCCGGCTCGATATCATTCATTATTTGTTTGTGGGCCTCATGTTATTTGATTTTAGCCCAAGTTCATTTTATTTTGTCACATCATGTTCACATGGCGAATATGGATTAGGCAGGATTTCATTTTAGCTTGAGTCATACTGTGAAGATACGTTATTCGAAAAAAGGTGGAATATTTACATTCTTTATGGAATAGATATGAATCGTGTCCACTTTAGTATATTGAGATATGAATACATTGTATCTCTATTTCTTATTGTACGTTTGGTGGAAGGTATATATGCATCTTATCTGCCAATTCTGCTTTCTATTAAGAATTTAAGATTTGTCTTATTACACGTTTACATCGACCCTATACCATTAATATTAAAGATATCATTTAAAGTATACTACTAGAAGATTAGCCTTGACCCTAGGGTTTAAATCATTAATATCAATTGCTTTAATCACATGTGTTGTTTCCCCTCAATA
Organism: Malus domestica; assembly: GCF_042453785.1. Classification (NCBI taxonomy): domain Eukaryota; kingdom Viridiplantae; phylum Streptophyta; class Magnoliopsida; order Rosales; family Rosaceae; genus Malus; species Malus domestica. The sequence continues at coordinate 10,674,530 of NC_091668.1, forward strand.
GAAAGTTGGATAAAAGGCCTAAAACCATTGACTAGCATTTGCTTGATCACGTGTGTCGCTTCCCCTCAATAGATAGTTAGATAAAAGACCCAAAACCATAAGCATAAAAAGGTTTCAATTTAAAGCCATTGTCTACACAATACACATGCATGCAGTTTCTTTTGCCTATAAATTGAAAACTTGACAGTGATATGTAACAAGTTATATTCTGAATTGCAGACTTGTATTGATTTTCATTTATAGTGGGAGTAGGAATGTTAATTAAGTTTTTCACAATTTCGAATCTGTTTCGATCCTTTCATTTTAACCCCTCCACAACCTCCACGTCAACCTCCACCCCATAGGTACTATAAATACATGCAACTTCGTCTTCAGAACATCAGGTAGAATTAGAAATGGAGTCGGAGTTAGTGCAAGTCATATTTTTCTTCTTGTTTGTCACATTTTCATCCGTTTACACAATTTCGCATTTGAATGTCATTTTCAGTTTCTCCGAATGTGTCACACATATTGCATGTGGTGATGACCGGTTGTTGTTTGGATGGGATATTTTGCATGCGTGCGATATCCCTTGTGTGCACCCTGCTGCGTTATGGTCTTGGTAGTTATTATAATTTAGGCCAAATCGGATAAATGATCCATGTGGTCATAAGGTATTCGGAAGATAGCCCCTGTGCTAAAAAAACTCGGATTTAAACCCTTGTGGTGTACTCCGTTAGCAAATTTAGTCAAAAATGATTTTTCCGTTAACTATCTGTTAATACATGGGTAAAATTGCACTTTGATGTGTGCACCTTCTTCTTCGTGCATCTCCCCTACGCAACCCCCAAACTCACTTCACTCAAGAGAAAAAGGTGAGACCATTTTCAGTTTTCCACAGAGGTACCACCACAACCATGGCGTTCACCGTGTCTCCGTGGGCCAAACCCGGCGCCTGGGCCCTCGCCGTTAAGGATTCATCTCCGCTGGTGATAAACTGCCGACGCTGGCAATGACAAATTTTGAAATTTTAATTCGAATTTGTTAAACATTGCAATAAAATCTTAGAAACGTAAAATTGAAGGATAAAGAAGAGAGAGAGAGAGAGAGAGTAAGCGTCTGTTTGGTTCTTGAGAAAATCTTAACGGAAATGAGAAAAATCAACTATTACAGTTTTTCATTGGCCCATGGAGACACGGTGGCTGCCATGGTTGCGGTGGTAGCTCTGTGGAAAGCTGAAAATGGTATCTCCTTTTTCTCTTGCGCAAGGTGAGTTTGGAGGTTGCGTAGGGGAGATGCAGGAAGAAGAAGGTGCACATGTCAAAGTATAATTTTACCCATGTATTAACAGATAGTTAACGAAAAAATCACTTTTGGACTAAATTTGCTAATAGAGTACACCACAGGGGTTTAAATCCGAATTTTTTTTAACACAAGGGCTATCTTCCGAATACCTTATGAGCATATGGATCATTTATCTGATTTGGCCTATATTTTACTTGGTCATCAGGCACTATTGGTTTATAGTAATGTTCGGGTAATCACTTACCACTCCACTGTTTCTTATTTACCCACCATCACTTCTCTCTTCATTTCTCTCTCTCTCTCTCTCTCTCTCTCCACTCTCTCTTGTATTATGTGTATTGTATTTTATAAGTTGTATATTCATCATAAAGAGAAGTACAAGAGACTTAACCAATATATATGTGTGAAGAGTAGGAATAAGACCTCCTATCCCTCATTGATTTACACCTAAAGCTAACAAACAAAGTAAAAATAAAAAAGATACACATCATTTGAATTAAGTGGAATGACAACAAGAGACTAACTATTGGTGATACCAATGCACAAGATGGCAGAAAACAGCCACTCTACATGGTACATCAAAACATCAACCTAAGACTAGGTTAAGAACTTGTATAGTGGATATACAACCTAACCCTAGTTGACATACTTCTTCCAATACTCTCTCTCAAGCTGGATCAAAGGGGTTAACTAATCCAAGAACAAAAAACGTTGAAAAACAGTGGACGTCAATCCTTTTGTGAAAATATCCTCTAGTTGATCATGACTACATGTGTAGTGAGTATTGATCACCTAGGACTGAACTTAATTTCAAACGTAGTGACAATCAACCTCGATGTGTTTGGTTCGTTCATGGAATACAGGATTCGATGCAATGTACCTTGCAACCTGATTATCACAGTGCAATGACAGGTTGCTTATGAGAAAAACCTAAGTCCAGTAGAAGGCGTTTAAGCCAAATAAGTTCACAAACGGTCGATGCCATAGCACGATACTTTACCTTTGTGCTAGAGCGAGCAACAACACCTTGTTTCTTGCTTTTCTAGTTAACTAAGTTGCCTCCCACAAATGTACAGAAGCCAGTGCTAAACTTGCGATCAAAAGAATTTCCCGCCCAATCCGCATAAATATAGCCTGAGATGTGAGTGTGACCATTGTTGCGCATAATAATTCCTCTACCAATGGAACCCTTGAGGTAACAAAGCACACGATGAACAATCTTCAAATGATCTATGGTTGGATAGTGCATAAACTGGCTAACAAGACTTACGGCATATGATATATCAAGACGTGTGATAGTCAGATAAATGGGTTTGCCAACCATTATTTGATAGTAGCTTAAATTTGGAATGGGATCACTGTCAGTTTTCAGCTTCAAGTTGCTATCCAAGGTTGTGCAAGCAAGCTTGCAATCTGTCATATTTGCTTAGTGAAAAATATCAATAACATACTTGCGTTGGTTGAGGAAAAAGCCCTTGTGAGAGTGTGCTATCTCTATTCCCAGAAAGTATTTGAGAGTGCCAAGTTCTTTGATTGAAACTTGTTGTTGAGATATTATTTAAGAGCATTGATCTCTGACATATTATCACATGTCATAATTAGATCGTCAACATAAATGAGCATAATGAGTTTACCTACTGAGCTAGAGCGAACAAATAGGGAAGAATCCTCAATGCTTCGACAAAAACCAACCCTTTCGAGAACATGACTAAGCTTGGCATACCATGCACGTGGACTTTTCTTGAGACCATAGATGGATTTATAAAGTTTGCACACCATTTATGGGTTATTTGATTGAGGATGACCTAGGAGAAGCTTCATGTAAACTTCTTCTTCAAGTTCACCATGCAAAAAAGCATTTTTAACATCCATTTGAAAGAAAGGCCATGCATTGTTGATTGCAATTGACAACAACACCCTAACATTGTTCATTTTTGCCACGGGGAGCAAAAGTCTCCTTGTAATCAACGTTTGTGTAAATCCTCGAGCAACCAAGCGAGCCTTGTGCCTTTCAATCATGCCATCTAAATGAAACTTAGTTTTGTACACCCAACGGCTCACTACTGCCTTTTTTTTCCTTTGGAAGTTTTATTATGGTCTATGTGTGATTTTCATGAAGGGCTTGAAGCTCTTTTGCCATGGTAGTTATCCATTCACTATGAAGATTGGTTTCTTGAAAACTTTGTGGTTCACGAGCTTCATTAATGGCACTTAGGTATGCAGCAAAAGATAGTGAGACTTTGCTATAATCAATAACATTAGTCAAGGGTACCTGGCAGTGTAGGTCACATAATCATGTAACTTGGATGGAAGTTTCCTCTCACAAGCAGGATTGCAATGAACTGGAGATGATTGAGCTGCAGCCAACTGAATAATATCATGGTTGGAAGGAGCACTGAAGAGTGCAAGTTGAGTCTCTAATGGAGAAGGAGTTTCCTCTTCATGTGGCACCAAGTAACGATTGGCAACATCTGGTACATGATCATTAGGAATGCATGTTGTTTCTTCTCCATTTGGATATGGAATTGGGAATAAATCCAGCAAATGCTCCCCCAGTCTAGAGTAATCCAATGGTCGTGAGAAGTAAGGAACATGTTCGTCAAATTTAACATCCTTTGAAACAACCATTTTCTAGTTGTTGGATTGTAACACTTGTAACCTTTTTGGGTGGATGAGTAACCTAGAAAGACACATTTCGCAACCCTTGGGTTTAGCTTGTCACGATTTTTTGCTTGAATATGAACAAAGCATGTACACCCAAAAACTTTCAAATGAGATAAATTGATCTTTTTGTCTTTCAAGACCTCATAAGGTGATTTAAAATTCAACACTTTACTAGGCAATCTATTAATGAGATATGCCGGAATGAGGACTGCTTAGGACCAGAATTTCTTTGTCACATTCATGTGAAACATAAGAGCTCTAGTCTTCTCAAGTAGATCTCTATTCTTCCTATCGGCTACCCCATTTTGTTGGGGTAGTCTAACACAACTTGTTTGGTGTAATATACCATGCATGCTCATATATTGTGACATGTTATGGGCCATTATTTGATCGTAAAACATGAATGTTTGAGGCAAATTGTGTGGTCACAAGTATATGAAAATCTTGAAAAACATTCATCACTTCACTTTAAATTTCAAAAGGTACAACCGAGTGATCCTTGTGAAATCATCCACAAAAGTTACAAAATATTTGTATCCATCAAAAGACTCTAGAATTGGTCCCCAAACATCAAAATGTACGATTTCAAAAGGATTACTAGCCTTAGATAAAGAGGAAGTAAATGGTAATCTAGTAAACTTAGAGAAGTGATAGACGTCACAAGGACTTGTAATTTTGCACATGTTTGAGAACAAGGTGATAAGACATTTTCAGAAGGATATGCTAGTCGTTAGTGCCAAAGTTGTTGTTGTTGTTGTTGAGCTAAGCTTGAAGTGGCTTGAAAAACCTTGGGAACTTGAATATGCTTGGAAAGGTAGTAGAGACCATTTAAGAAAAATCCTTCAACAATTGTCTTCTTGGTGACTAGATCCTAAAAAATAACATTTTTTGGAGAGAAAATAGCAAGACAATTTAATGAGTTTGTGATCTTGCCAATAGATAAAAGTTGAAAGGGGAATGATGGAACATAAAGAGCCTCAAACTCGACATCACTTGAGATCAAATGTGTTTTCCCTTTTCCTACAACCATAGCACATTTGCCATTGGCAACTAACACTTGAGATGGAGTTGAAAGTTTTTCAAAATTATGCAAGTTTATAGACTTGTTAGTCATATGATCAATGGCTCCATTAATCTATAATCCAATAATCATGCACATTACCAACTTTGAGAGTAGTTGAGAATGAGTGTAAGATACTTGGGATGTCTCGTTGTACAACACCTTCATTTTCAGCCAGGAAGCCAGCAAACTGTCCTAATAGGGTAGTTTGGTTGTTGTCACACTGGTTTGTTGGTCCTTCAATATCTCCATGACCTTGTTTCTTGTGAAGGAACACAACAAATTTGTTGATTAGTGCGGCCAGATTAGTGGTGAACTTCAGTGCTCCCTCGGAAGAAGTTGTGGCAACATGATTTGCCTTGTAAGAAGGGTTGTATGAGCCCTTAGAGAATCCTTTGTTGTCCCTAGGAAACTTTGGCTTTAGCTTTGGATAAAGAATCAAGCATCGGTCTTTTGATTGGCCACCAGTTTCACAATGGCTACATTTTAAGCCATATTTCCTTCCTTTGTAGCCTCTTTCCTCACCAAGTTTGTGGTTATAAAAATAGGCCCAACTTCTGGTATATTTGTCTTTACTTCCAAGGTCATGACCTTTCTGCAAACTTATTCTCTTTGAATCATGGCACACAAACTTGAGAAAAAAGGTAGGTCGGGATTCATGAGAATATGGCTTCGAAGATCTTCGAATTCAGGACACAGGCTTGCTAGAAGTTGAAATATTTTGTCTTCCTCAGCTCTCTTAGTTAACACATCAGCATCGATGGTGTGTGGCTGATACACATTCAACTTGTTCCTCATAGTGGTCAACTTTCCAAGGTGTTGCACAAATGGCTTTCCTTCCAGTTGCAAGTCAACAATATCCTTCTTCAACTGAAATACATGAGTCGTATTATTTTGATTTCTATACATTTCTTTGAGATTTTTCCAAAGAGTCATGGAGGATTCAGCATAGCTGAAAATTTCTGCAATTTTACGATCCATAGAGTTGAGTAACCACGACATGACCAATTGGTCTTTGCATAGCCAAGCATCATAATCTGGTGAGGTAATCTCGGGCATTGGGATACACCATTGACATAACCAAGCTTTGATCATCTTCCCAGAACAAGAGTAACTGCTCTCTCCCATGGAAGGTAGTTAAACTCATTTAGTAAGACAGAACTAAGGCGTTGATTTAGGTTGATATCAACATCTGAATGAGGTGATGATGAAGCAGCATGGGAGCTATCTCCTTCTAAATTCATTGAGCTTTCTTAAGCCATGTTTGAAGAACAAGAAGAAGCTCACAAAACTTTGAAGAAAATATATACAGAGACAGGCCGATTAGGGTCATTGGTTTGATACCATATTGTATTTTGTAAGATTCATCGTAAAGAGAAGTACAAGAGACCTAGCCAATATATATATATATATATATGTGAAAAGCAGGAACAAGACCTCCTATCCCTCCTTGATTTACGCCTAAAGCTAAGAAACAAAGTAAAAATCAACAAGATACACATCCCTTGAATTAAGGGGAATGACAACAAGAGACTAACTATTGGTGTTACCAATGCAGAAGATGGCAGAAAACAACCATTCTACACGGGTACATCAAAACGTCACCCTAAGACTAGGTTAACAACTTGTACAGTGGATATACAACCTAACCCTAGTTGACATACTTCTTCCAATAATGTGCATAACGCTAGTAGAGAAAAATGGCAGTGGAGGTTGTCCAGAGAAATATATTGGCGCTAATATTGGATGATATTCATGTGGAGGTTGAGATAGGAGGACCTTAATTTTGGTAGATTTTAGATGCTGTTATCTTTTAAAATGTTAGACAACTTCATTCGCTTAATATTACCTAGTTAAACTCATTCTATTTTCTCTTCAGATATTGTTTCTAATCTTAATACCTCACCCAATTCGTGAATTTGAGTTAAGGTTTTTTCTTTCTTTTTTTCAATTTTCTTCTCAACTGATGCAGTTTAAGGTTTATTTAATTATAGATCGATATAATTAGTATGTGAGTGGGTAGGAACCCGGATGTAATTCATGTGAAAAAAAATTTCATTTCTTTTTAAATAAATTTGGTATAGGGTACGATTACACAGAAGTGCCCAATCAGTTGAGAACGGCAGTCATACCTATCAGAATGAAGGCACAAATAAGGCTCTATTGTGCTTTGCCTTAATAACACAAACAACTATATTGTGCCCTTCGACCAAAGGACACACTCATAAAGGGCACGCGTAGAATTATTGTTGCTGAACTGTTGTTGTTTGTCTATGAGCACATATGTTGGAGCTCTTTGGCCTCAAAGGGCACAAATAATTTAGTGCGTAGTGCCCATATTTTTTGTAGTGCCAAGTGCTAATGTGCTATGCATATATATGCAACCAGAGAACTTGTCTAACAACCGATTTCAGCAATCTTGGTCCAAGTTTTTAGAGATCTGTCATCGTTGTCAATTTCATACAATGCAACGTGAGTTATGGGGAAGGTTAAGCTAGTAATGCTCTCGTCGAGAATATTAACAAATTCTACAGCTTTTTTCCTTTCTTCTTCCGTCAACTTCCCATAGAGGAGACTCAAATATGGCATAGAACCTGCATCAAATATTGCAGACACGTAGATTACATATGTACATTCCCGTCAACACGAGAAGAAATTAAGTTACTGTAAACAACAACTTACTGTTGTAGAAGCCGAAATGGTAGCTCCATTGTTCGGCATTTTCAAATAACTAAGAAAAGGTGTAATGACAAGTGAGTCTAATCAAGCTCAAGAAACCAAAGCGAGAAAGATGAAAAGGAAACAAAACAAAACAAAAAATGAATATGTATTAACAAGGGATCAAGAAAATATATACCTTTATATCCATCAATAGTGAAACACACTGGTGATAGTAATTCTTAGTAACCACTCGATCAACTTTAGCAAAGATGTCATCCATAGGGGCAAATCTAAACTTGTTAAGGGCATCCTCACGATTCATCATCTGGATGGATCCCAAGATGGGGATGTGAGGTTCGATCTCCGGCCCACCAAACTCTGCCTGGAGGGCCTCCATCACCTTCTTGATTCTATGGGAAACATCAGCCGGTGGAATGGCCCAAACCGAATATGAGTACAACCTCCGGCAGCTTTCCTTCTTCCCGTCTACCACCATCATCGCATCTTCATCTTTATCTGAGCAAGTATTCTCTATGCTCTTAAGCTTGTGGCTACGTCCCATGACCGAAACTATGCTATTCACACAAACAACAATATTATCTTTATCTCCTGTTTCAATGGGAATATGCTTAAGCTTTTTGGTACAATGATTAAAGAAAACTACGTGCCCATCACTGTCAACCATAAGACACTCATCGCCCCACAACGCCACAGGTCTAGACCTACGTATCTGATCATCTGTGCCCTCAATAGTAAAGTGTTTTGTCCAAGCACCCTTAAAGTCATCATCCATCACCCATATTTCATAAGGTTCAGGATATCGACGATCGTTCACACTAAGGGCAAAAAAAGCAACTGATTCATTCCAAACAGTAAGCTTCAAATAAAGGTGATCCGACCGGACAAACTGTTGGAGCTCAGATGGTAAGGGTATACCGTGAAATACCTCACGACTTGTATCGAACGAAATGATCAATGTCCCATTCGCATGGAATCGATGCTCAACTGCGTCAAATGGAAATAATTCCTTATCTTGCTCAATTCCCAGCCAATAACACATTCCCTTGAAGGACATCTGGAAATACTGAGGCCAAAACAAAGTAGTTTCGGTTTCTAAAGAATCTGTGTTGAGCTCTTCCCAAAAATCACAACCCATGGTGTATACTACTGCTTTGTGCCGACTAAGAAATCTCCGGCAGTCTTCATCTACCTCTTGAAAATAAGTAGTAAAGGTCACAACTTTGTACTCATTAGACACGGGATCATAGCCAAATCCAGTATGAAAACCAGTTTCCATATTTTCTTGCCCATCGTGATCATCCGGCTGGTCCAAGCGCCACATTGGAAGGCATGGCTCATCGGGAATAAGATTGAATTCCCCAATTCCGGGATTGCATAAAACTCGGCCACTCTCACTAGATAGTAAAACAATGCCATTGCAGTGGCCTTGGATACCAAATGGTTGTTCTGGGACTCCGATCTTTTGAATGAAAGATTGAGGAATAATGATGTCTTGGACACCAACAAGAGAGCAGCTATTGCTATGCTCGTCATCAGTATTATCATCGTCTTTGCAAAACTCAAGAATTGATAATACTTCTTCAGTCTCCTCCTTCTTAGTGGTGCTGTTACACTTGGGGTTCTCCTCCTCCTCCTCCTCCTCATGCTGCCGCTGCACTACCAATCGCTCCAAAAAGACGTGGAGAGTGGTGAGATTGTTGTTTGCGGAGTTGGAGAGGTGCTTTGACACGAACCCGGATTGTTGATGAGAGCAAACCACCATTTAGAGACACATTTGAATCGCATCAAAGTTTTGGGAGGCAGAGTTAGCAGGATTTTCACCAACATATCTTGTCCCATTTCATTTTGCTGCTGCAACACCACTCGCGCTCTCCCTTAAACGACAAAATATAAAACTTTTTAATTAAGATTTCTAAGAAGAAAAAAAATCATATACAGGAAACCGATTAAGATTTTAGATCAAAACTTTGATTAATTTTTGGAAGCAAGGTTCAATTATACATGGGGTTGTGCGTGTATACATATATATAATCATCGTAGAAACTGATTTAGATTAGTAATTAAAAATTTAATTAATTGTTGCAGAAATTACCAGATATGAAAGAGACCCCCGCAGGAGAAGGATTCGATGGAGGCCGTGCCGGCCGGCGTTCTGTTCTGCTTTATGACTGTGAATGGTGCAATGCAACTGGGAGGGATTTGTTTCAAGTTCAACTTCAATTTTATAGGCATTTCTAATGCAAGGTCGCACGCAAAGTTTGCATCTTAAAAAACGCCTTAATTTTGTAAAATTATAGACCAAGTGTGAGAGTTGCATTGTTCAAACCCACAACCTCCAATCGTGATGGAACATCGTCTTAGGTTGGATGGATATGACCAAATGTGAGACTTGTGTTATTCGACCCCACAACTTTATAGTTGGGCTGGCTCGGTATCATTCATTATTTGTTTGTGGTCGTCCTGTTATTTGATTTTAGCCCAAGTTCATTTGATTTTGTCATGTCATGTCCACATGGCGAATGTGAATTGGACAAGACTTCATTTTAGCCCAAGTTATATTGTGAATATACGTTATTCGAAAAATGTGGAATATTTGCCTTCTTTATGGAATAGATATGTATCATGTCCATTTTAGTGTATTGCGATATGAATACATTGTATCTCTATTTCTTTTTTTGCATTTGGTGAAAGGTATATATTAGGCCTGACAATTCCTGATACGATTTGATAACCCGACACGACACAACACGAAATTAACAGGTGTTCAGGTTAACACGATAACAAATCGGGTCATTATTGGGTAACCCGATAAACACCTGTTAAGATAACGAGTTGGTTCGGGTATACACGTGAGTAACACGATAAGTAAAATATTAATTTTATAATTTTATAACCCTAAAAAAATACTATAATAATTATATATATATATATATTAATTTAACAATTTTATACCCCTAAAAACTATAATAATTATATATATAAACTAAAAATCATTCAGAGATCAAGTAATGAGACAAAACTTTTCGACGGTTATAAACTAAAAATCATGATTTAACGGTTATTTTAACTCCGATTTTGATGATTTTTAAAAGCTACACTCCTTGATCCTATATGAATACAATGAACTAATTTGATCGTCAATTTAAAATATTTACACAAGTGGATGCCACAAAATCTTATGTCATGATGATCGATGAAAATTGAGGATTTTGTAAAAGGAATAACATGCAAGCTTTGAGTTATATTGGTAAGGTTTAAACTTTTGAGAAATGCTTCACAACCTTGAAAACAAAAACTCTTTCTTTTTGCATATCCTTGCACATTTAATATTTTGTAATAGACTAGTAGTGTATGGATATTTGTTTATTAGGCTCTTATTTTTTAGTGTAGATGTGGTACTTAAATGACAAATGTGTTTTAATGTTTTGAAGTAATATTTATGTGGCAATGTGTGGTATGTGCAAATTTAAGAAAAAAAATATATTTTTCTTAACGAGTCATAACTGGTCGGGTCACTTTACCCTAAGGATCCATTAAAATAACATGTGTTATACGAGAATGATACGAACACGACAGACACAACCCGTTTGCCAGACCTAGTGGGACTTAGGACTCGTTTAACAAGTACTAGCAATTAAAAACGTTTTTAAAGAAATATTTTGAGTTCTGAAAACACTTGAAATATTTCTTTCCATTTATTTAGGCCAAAAGCCCAACAGGCCCCAAGTTGATAAGCCCGTCACCCTTTTCCGCGCTATGGCGCGAAAAGACTCCCAATTCCAAAAATCCAGTGCGACATTAGGGTTTCACCTCACATGCTACTGGTAGTCTGGGCACTGCTGTTTCCTTTCCCCCACCGCAACGATGTCCGGATTTTCAGACCAGCTCGAAGAAATCAAATCCCTGATATCTTCAGCCGCCACCAAAGCAAACAAGTCATTCGCCTACTCCACCCTCTTACACCTCCAGCAGCTATCTTCCGACTGCCACGATTCAATTCAAATGCTTGCGCGGAGCAGCCGGAGCCTCATCCGTCCAACCGTCGCCGATGTTCGGAACAATGACGAAGAAATGTGAGTTCTTACGATTCGAAATGTCATTTTTCTGGGGTTTTCATTTATTTTAATGGTATGGTGTAACTGAATACGTCTTGGAATTATTTTTTTTTATTTAAAAAAATTGCAGTGCAACTCAGGCATTGAAATGCTTGGGCTTTATGATATATCATCCGTCCATCGTCTCCGAAATCGCAGGTACATGTAGCCACTCAAAAATCTGATTCGTTTGAAATTAAAATTTTGAATTTTTTAGGCAGCTGAGCTTAAACTGATAACCAAATTTCTGTCACCAATTTCTTTGTTTCGCAGCGGATGATGTCAAATTTGTTTTAGATTCACTGGCAAAGCTCATTACAACCACGAAAATGAAGGTTATTTCTTTATATTAACGGGAATTTATTACTAAAAGCGATAATCTTTTTGTGTTTTTAGTTTTTGTTTTTTCGCCTTTGTGTCTGAATATTAACCTGCTGATTTCATAACTGCAGTCTGTTTGCAATTTAGGGGTGTGGTGCATATCTATCCAACAATTGGGTACACCACTTTTAGCTGCCCATTTCCATTCTCTTTTGCTTGCGATTGTTCATGCCATTGACAATCCTATCGGTTCTTTGTCGACTACTTTTGAGGCTATTCAGGTAATACATCGCAAGTATCATGCGTTTTAAATAGCGTTGTTTTCATACTAATTCTTCTGAATATGCCTTATGTTATTGTGACAGGCTGTTATGAAGTTAGCAACTTTGTTAAGTGAGAATATGAGAGATGTCGCATATATGGGCTCCTCCGGTATATAGAAGACTCCTTAGCTCTGATAAGAGGGAGAGGGATATGTCAGAGAGGTGTTTATTGAACACTAGGTCTACAATATTACCCCCTCCGCTAAATCTTTCCAAGGTACTCACTTGCTCATGTCATTTTCCTGAAGTATGACTTCTAGTATGGGTAGCTTATGCCGTGTCATGGAAAAATTAACCAGAAGATTATATAGCATCCCTTCCATTGGCTCCACGGGTCTCACATAGAACCATGAGGTGGCTTTCCATGATCTTGTCTTGCTGGTTATTCTGTGATTTATATTGACATGTACATTTCCTTTTTCTTCATTTGCTTCCATAAACAGGCAGTTGTCCAAGATTTGAAGCCAAGGTTGCTTACTGGGATGCACCACATGCTAACCAATGGCATGAAGGTTCAAACTATTCAAGCATGGGGATTGTTTATCCGCTTACTGGGATCTCATGCCTTGAAGAACAGGCAGTTAATTAATCAGATGCTAAAAATTCCCGAGCAGACATTTTCAGATCATGACTCACAAGTTCAAATTGCTTCACAAGTCTAATTCCAAAGAATAGATGATGTGTTTTTCTTAATGATTTCTTAATGATTTAATTAATCCCTTGTTAATACATATTCATTTTCTTGATGTTTTGTTTCCTTTTCATCTTTCTCGTTTTGGTTTCTTGAGCTTGAATAGACTCACTTATCATTAAACCTTCTTTTCTTAGTTATTTGAAAATGCCCAACGTTGGAGCTACCATTTCGGTTTCTACAATAGTAAGTTGTTGTTTACAGTAACTTAATTTCTTCTCGCGTTGACGGGAATGTACGTACGTAATCTGTGTGTCTGCAATATTTGATGCAGGTTCTATGCCATATTTGAGTCTCCTCCACGGGAAGTTGACGGAAGAAGAAAGGAAAAAGCTGGAGAAATTGTTAATATTCTCGACGAAAACATTACTAGATTGACCTTCCCCGTAGCTCACTTTGCATTGTATGAAATTGACTACGATGACAAATCTCTAAAATCTTGGACCAAGATTGCTGAAATCGGTCGTTAGACAAGTTCTCCGGTTGCATATATATGCATAGCACTTGACACTAAAAAAAAATATGGGCACGCACAATAAATTATTTGTGTCCTTTTAGGTCAAAGAGCACCAACATATGTGCTCATGGACAAATAGCAACAATGCAACAACAATAATTCTATGCGTGCCCTTTATGAGTGTGTCCTTTGGTCAAAGGGCACAATATAGTTGTTTGTGTTATCAAGGTAAAACAAAATAGAGCCTTATTTATGCCTTCATTCTGACAGGTCTGACAACCATTCTCAATTGATTGGGCACTTTTGTGTAAACGTGCCCTATACCAAATTTATTTAAAAAGAATTGAAATTTTTTTTCACATGAATTACATACGGTTCCTGCCCACTCACAAACTAATTATATCGATCTATAATTAATAAACCTTAAACTGCATCAGTTGAGAAGAAATTTGGAAGAAAAAAAAAACATTAACTCAAGTTCACGAATTGGGTGAGGTATTAAGATTAGAAACAATATCTGAAGAGAAAATAGAATGAATTTAACTAGATAATATTAAGTGAATGAAGTTGTCTAACATTTTACAAGATAACAGCATCTAAAATCTAACAAAAACGAGGTCCTCCTATCTCAACCTCCACATGAATATCATCCAGTATTAGCACCAATATATTTCTCTGGACAAACTCCACTGTCACTTTTTCTGCTAGCATTATATACACATAATACAAGAGAGAGTGGAGTGTGTGTGAAAGAGAGAGATTCGGTGAGAAATGAAGAGAGAAGTGATGGTGGGTAAATAAGAGAGAGTGGAGTGGTAAGTGATTACCCGAACATTACTATAAACCAACAATGCCTGATGACCAAGTAAAATATAGTAACTACCAAGACCATAACACAGCGGGGTGCACATAAGGGATATTGCACGCATGCAAAATATCCCATCCAAACAACAACTGGTCATCACCACATGCAATAAGTGTGACCAGTGGCGAAACCAAGAATTGACGGGGGGGAGGGGCAAAGTTAAAAGATTGCAAGGTTCAAAATAATAGCAACAACCAAATTATTGCCGACGAGGTTTTATATCTTGAAAACATCGCATAATAGACTCATTATCAATAAAAGCAATTACATCTCTCTATGTAAACAAGCATGCTATCACTCAACCATTGATCTTCCATTTTGTTACGCAATGGTGTTTTCACAATCTTCATAGCAGAAAAAGCTCTCTCCACCGAAGCGATTGCAACCGGTAACACCAAAGCCAATGTAAGAAGGTTATACACTAACATATAGTTTGCACACCTTCTGGTCTTCACCAACTCCTTCGCAAGATCACCAATTCCTTTCAATGATGAAAACTCACTATGCATCTTCATATCATGAATGTAATTGTCAAGTTGAATGGGAAGATTTATGAAGTCCATACCATCAAAATCTTGAGGATAAAATTGGGCTAGACGAACAATTTTTGCTTTGTCGAAAGATGCAAAATTATTCACCGGACTCAAACATGCCATACAAAAAAGCAATTCGGTGTTTACCTCATCAAAGCAATCATTCAATTCCTTTAATTGCATATCAAGGACTTAAAAATAGAGACCCACATGATAGTAATGGAAGTTTGTGAGTCTTGGAGCTTTACGCCTTGATTTTCTGGGTATGAAATGCAAATCCTCCATGTTAGGAATGACAATATCATGTTCTTCACAAAACTTTTGTACATCATCAAGCAAGACCCCAAAATCATCATCTCTCAAGGATTGTAGTCTTTGCTTGCATACTTCCACTAACGCCATCGCATTCACAATATCTTGATCTTTCTTTTGTAATGCTTGTGATAACTCATTTGTAATTCCCAATATGAGTCTCATCAAAAAAAGGTGAAACACAAAATCAAAAGTTTGTATGTCATGGAATAACTTACTTGCTTCTCCGAAATTGTCTTGGTTGATATCATTTTTAATCCATTCAAGCACCTCCACCACAGCTTCAAACATGACAATAATACTCACTATAGTACCATAATGTGAGTTCCAACATGTATCACAAGGACGCATGAGACTACTCTCTTGATTTAACCCTTTACCCATTTCAAGATCACCAATATCAAGAGCTTTCTTAATTTGTTCTAGTTGTTTCTCTCTAAATGCATCACGACGCTTACACGATGATCCAATAGTATTGACCAAGATACTAGCATTGTTGAAGAAAATGGCAACACCCTCAATTCCCTTTGCAACGGCTACAAGAGCTAGTTGAAGTTGGTGTGCAAAACAATGAACATAAAATGCTTGAGGACACTTGTTCAAAATCTTTGTTCTAAGGCCATTTAGCTCACCTTTCATATTACTAGCTCCATCATAGCCTTGTCCCCGTAACGTGGACATAATCAAATTTGTTGTAGCAAAAAATCTCTCAATAGCCTATTCAAGCGAGTTACTAGTTGTAGAGGTGACATGTTGCACACTCAAAAAAATTTCAATTGCTTCTCCTTTTTTGTTCACATAACGCAATACCGCCACCATTTGCTCTTTAGTTGAAGAATCACGTGATCCATCAACCAAAAGAGAAAAAAAATGCACCTTCCATATCTTTAGTGATTGCATCTATAGTTTCAATAGCACAAGCACGGACAAGATCTTTTTTAATATCGGAAAAAGTATACTTAAGATTCTTGGAGGAGCATCTCAAACACAACTTTCCTAACTTGCTCATTATGCTTGGAAAGAAATTGCAGAAGCTCCAAATAATTATCGCTATTGTTTGATTTGAACGATTCATCGTGGCCACGAAAAGGCAAACCTTGTCCCAACAACCATCTTGTACACTCAAGTGAGGCATTCAATAAAGTACGATAATTAATGCAAGCTTCATCGGTTTGCTTACTCACAAATGTTTCAATGTGTTGTTTTGTGCCATCAAATCTCTAGCTTGTTGTACAACTTTATTATGAAGACTTCCAACATCTTCCTCATGAACTCGAAGATTTTGGGGTCCTTTCTTCCAATTTGTAAACCCTTTCTCAGTGAAGACAACACTTCCAGTGCTACCCATTTGATCGAAATCATATTTGAAAAGATAGCAATAACAACAAAATGCAGCATTTTTTGATATACTATACTTCAACCACTTAAACTTATCAAACCAACCGATAATAAAACATCTTTTGTCACTAACTTTTCTTGGCATGATGTGGTCTCTAGGTTGACAAGGATCATTTTGGAGATAGTGTCTACGAATTGCTTCATGATAATTAGGTGGATAATCAAGCATTCGACGTCTATGTCCAGGGTCTGCAGGAAGATTAGCCAATATTTCATCCAATTCAATGGCCTCACTTTGTTGTGACCTACTAGGAATATTCGAATAAGGACTTCTTGGAATATTTGAAGGAGGAGGATGACTACTCGGAATCTTTGAAGGAGAAGGACTACCTGAAATTTTTGAAGGAGGATTTAAGCATTGTTTCTTATAGTATCATTCCATTACGTAACTGTAAAATGGAAAGAAAAAAAAAATTCTTAGACTCTTAATCCTAGAGTAGACTATACTATAGTATGCATAATAACTAATCCAACCAACAATTCAATTAATCAATACCAATAAGCATACAAATTATTCGATAAATAAAAATTTAATTCAACTAATCATATGACTAATTGTATACATAATACATTATGTAATAATTCAATTAATTAATCAATAATTGAGAATTCAAATTTTAATTTTTACCCTAAAAAATAATTTCATAATTTCATATCAATAAACAATAACCAATAACTATATTAGTGCATTGAGTGCTTTACTATATGATTTTATACCAATTAAACAAAATTCGTTTTAAATAATTAATTAAGGTTAGGGATTATAAATTTAGGAATTAAAAAATTTAC
Source organism: Malus domestica (assembly GCF_042453785.1). Lineage (NCBI taxonomy): Eukaryota > Viridiplantae > Streptophyta > Magnoliopsida > Rosales > Rosaceae > Malus > Malus domestica. Next base: position 10,692,003 of record NC_091668.1, read on the forward strand.
CTAAATAGTGGGTTTGAAGGGCTGCCCTGTAGACTGTAGTGGCTACACTTTGCTGTGTTGTTGTGCTGTGCTGACTGGTTCCTTAACCAATTAATCGTTCCGTTTTCTACTTCGAAATGAGGAGCAGCGGCTGCACGCTGCTCTGATTGGAGGATGAAAAGGAGAAAACGACACGGGGAGAGGAAATTGAGAGATTGAATGAATGAGGGACACGCGGTCCCCTTATATGATTTTTTTTTTCTTCCAACTTATCAAAACGGCGCCGTTTCATTTATTTATTTATTTATTTTTACCAGGACCAAAACGACGTCGTTTTGGCCTGGTTGTTTTAAAAAAAAAAAATGAAGTCAGCTAGCAGAACCAGACAAATCACCGGAGCAACAGCAGCAGAACTAGTGAGTTTTCTGGCAGGAGAGGGGCAAAACCAGTGCTCCAATCTTGTTTTCCGACGAGGGGAGTGGCGGCCGTCACTCCTCACCCTCACGTGGCTTCACCACTGTGTGTGACACATTCGAAGAAACCGAAAATGACATTCAAAGTCCACGAGTCTGACACATAAGGTTTGTCAAAATGATTTAAAAAATGTTTCTGACCCACATGCAGCCAACCAAATCCCTAACGAACTTTCATTTAAGAATCACTAGGGATGGACACACAATTCAAACTGAGAAGGAAGCCCTTTCTTGGTTACACATTGCACTATTGAAATCCTTTGACTTGGAATGGGGGCAAGGTGAAAGAACAAATGAAATAAAAAAACAAAGACAACTCAAACATGTCAGACTAACATTTAAATCTGGAGGTCATTCCGGGTATGATCCAACACTTCCTCAACCTTAATCTGGTCAATGCATTACCGTGAGTCTAGGGCAAAAGGTTTTCCATTAGCTTAATATTTAATACTAAATTTGGGAGGTGACGTTTTTCCCAAACAACGTCACCAAAGATGGCTTTTGAACTATACCCCGGGCCCACAAGCTTACCCGTGTTTTGCCTCAGCATTCTTTACTTTGAAAAGATTGACGAATTAAACTATATTCCGCAATTAGGAAGCAAACAATATTCATCATCATTACAAAAAAATTTAGCACGACGTTCGAGATTGCACCATTGAGTTCAAAATGTCTCTGCTACATCGTATGGAATTGGATCATATACAAAGATAGAAGACCAAACTGTATCTATTCTAAGGTTGAAGAAAGGTTGATCGAATAACTTTACCTCAAAAGTCTGGTCATAACTCAATAACTCCGTGAAGAGCAAAGCCACCATTACCTTGATCTGGGACAATAGGTGACGTCCAAGCGACTTCGCTGATATGGCCATACTTGTTTTACAAGACACGAAATCTGACCCGAGTGACTCCAATTGTTGTCGGTGATGTTGACGCAATCAATCAACATTTGATTTAATTAAGTTAAATCAAATAATTCTTTTCTGCTAAGTGTTAACATGTGTCCTTCTTGATGACTCGTCCCACTTTGATGAGTCACATCCATGTTACGATTTGTGAGACACACGGTGAATGCCATGTATGCCCTAGCATGTCGAAACTTTAATGTGTTGGTGAATATTTATTTCATCGAAATTTCTATGTCTACAAATACATACTCTTTAACGGTAACTAACTGACATGGCTTGCTAGAAGGTAAAAGGGTATTAATAAAATATGAAAATATGACTCTACCCCTTGGAATTCAATTTTTTTTTTAAACTAAAACCCACCATAGTATATTTTTCTAATAGAAACCCAATAACTAGGCTCCAACTCAATAATTTCCTTAATTAAGTTTAACTTCACACAATTTTGTATTTTGGATGCCTAAGATACCCCTAATCCTATATCAGACTGGACATAATTGCTATTGTGTAATTCTCCAGGATAGTGCCGACTTAATTTGATTTCACTTTTGCAATTGTTTTCATGGCTACTTTTTTTCCTTAATTTCGGGTTGAAATCCCCTGCAATTTTTTTTTTTCCAAGAGCCACCCTATTTTAATCTGGGCTATCCTCTTGTATGCTTATCTTCTTTATCAATAAACATCACATTTCCCTAAACAAAAACAAGATTAATGTCATGATTCATTGCCTATTAATTACAAAACGATTTCTCTTAGTACTACGGTGTAATGATATTCCTCTTCACTTGTAAGTGAGAGGTCTTACGTTCAATTCTCGTCAAAGGGGAATTTGAATCACATTTTTCCTAGCCATTGTGAGGCATAGTGCATTCCATCACCCCCTTAGTGTAGATTATAAACTTATTTTTAGCTACGCTCACTAAAACTCTATTTTGATCTCACTTTGCTCCCTGTAACTCAAAAGTCACAATTTTACTTCTTGAAATTCAAAATTTGTTCCACTTTGACTTGTGGACTCTCTTTTCTCCCAAAAAATTCTAGGTCAACTCCTAAAACATATGTGGGACCAAACACCCAATAGGACTATGACACATGAGCAATAAATTTGTACATTCAACAATAAAAGAATATTAAGTTTAAAAGATATTGAAGAGATGAAAAAATAATAATAAATTGATTGGCCTGGCACACCCAAATCAAACCCACATAAGAAATTAACATATCTAAGACGATGTGGAGTGAATTTTGAGTTTTATAAAGACGACTTTCAAGTTTTACGGAGCAAAATAGGATTAAAATCAAGTTTTAGGGGCAAAATGGAACGAAATGTGTGTTTCAGGAGTAAAATAGCGACTTTTAAGTTACAAGGAGCAAAATGAGCTTACAATTGAGTTCCAGACAACATAACTAAAAATAAGCTTAGATTATATGGATCGTTAAAAGAACAAAATGATATGATCCTAGGTTTTAATTCATTTAGTTTTTTCCTTTTTAAATCCTTAGCTGCTTTTCAAATTTGCATAAAATTAGGTATTTTTTGGTTTAGTTTTTTCCATTTCAAATATGTGAGCTTTAGTTACCTACAAAATATAAGAATGTTATTTTGTCAAAATAGTTTATCTATATTTTATATATAAATATAGGTAAATTATTTTACCACACATTTATAATACCAATAAAATGTGTCTAATCTATGTAATAATACATGCAAAATAATTTACCTACAACATAAACAATGTAATTTGATTCAAGATATAATTTACATATATAAAAAATATATAAAAATATATATATAAGCAAATTATTTATTTAGATTGAAGTACCTCCATAAAGATAAAAGATGTCATTTGGCTCAAGATTTAATTTACCTATATTTCACATATAGATATAGGAAAATTAATTTGTCTATATTAAAGTACCTCCTTGAAGATAAAGTATGTCATTTGGTTCAAGATAAAGGATATCATACGTCATTTGGTTGAAACAAAATAGCCCGCTTTTAGACCCATCTCATTGTCATATTTCTCCATCCACATTATAATTTCACCCGCTATAAAAACTTATGAAATTAAAATTTTAGAGTGATAGACTCACCCCATTGTCCTATTTCTACACCTACATTATAATTTCACCCACCATAAAAATAAAAAATTAAAATATTATTTCTCCACCCACCATTATTCCTAAAATAACCTCTAATGTCTAATTTTTTTATACAATAATATTAATATGTTAAAAAATAAAATAAATAAAAAATAAAAACTCCATGCTTCCTTAATTGCCACTACCCTAGCCACACCAGAACCTCCTCCCACCCCCATCAAAAACCAAAACCTTTGACAACTACTTGGTGGCATCTCCTTTGGAAAGAGAGAGAAACCAAAGGGAAAGGAAGAGAGAAGCATAGGGGGAGTTTTCCAATACAGAGGCAAATTGCTTCAAATCGATTTATTCCAACTGGAATTGGGTATTCTTTGATTTTTAAATCTGGGTTGTCATCGTTGTTCATTTATGAGGAAAAGGAGGAGAGGATGGAGGTGGTAGTACCATAATTGAAAGGGAGAGTGGGGTGATGTTTGTTGCTGGGGAGGGTAATGGATTATTGGGGATTTGATGGTCGTCGGTCCAACGTGGATGATTTGGGAGGATGGTGGATTTATTTTTACTTTTGTTAGTTTTAGGTTTTCTTTATTCTCTTTTAGTTTATTTAATTAAAGTTATAACAAATTTATAAATGAGGATTTAAAAGTCTTTTGCTGAAAGGATAATTATGTGATTAACATTTTGATTAAAACGTGGGTGGGAAAATAAGACAATGAGGTGATTTTAGTAACACTCAAATTTTATTTCCCCACTCACTACTATTCCTAAAATAGCCTTTACATCACAACACCACACCTCTGTTGTCCAGTTTCAACCACAAGTCCCTCCTGATCTTCCTTTAGCAACAAAATGCGTTAATTGGTATTTTCCTCGCTTTCACAGCAATCAAACGCAGCGTACATTGAATTTTTCTATCCAATAGATGTTATTCTTTGTAAAGATTGTGTCTGAAATGGATATAGTAGCATCCCCATTTAGGTTATATGCAAAATGTGCTAAATTGTTTTCTCAAAACCCTAAAAGTAAAGTTCTAAAATGGTTCAATGCGGTTGAATTGAGTTTGTGGTTTTATGCAAAAACAGCACATATGTGTACTATTTGTTGCCAGAGCTCTGCAAATTCGTTCACGGCTCAAATTGAACCTATGCAGCAAACCTGACCAAAAGGAACTTGTTGTTTCTTGGTAATCTGGCTTGGTTTAGGACCCAATCGAATAGCAATTTGGAGTTGGAACCAACTCTTAAGCCAAAACTACCCTTTTCGAACAACCAAAAGACAAGGTTGGTTTTAATGTCAACTGGGAAAGATGGGAGGATCTCCAATTTGGGACAACTACCCTTTTCAAAAACCTAATCTCCTTTGTTCTATTTTCTTTGCCTACATGAATGGCAGGTCTCAGTGTTCCGGCAAGATTTCCCTCGCATAGCTCCCCAAGACTATGGTACTTTATTTGTTGTCGGGCAGGCTTTTGCTGCTTGGTGTGCTGCAAGATAAGTTAGTAGTTAGTTTGAAAGGTGCCTTTGTGGACCTTTGGTGTAGGTCTTGAGGCTCACAATCAAAACTAACAAGGATTTGAGCGCTCAACTGTTATCTTAGTATAACAGATTGTTGAATAAGTGTGATTTAAGTTGATTACTTGCGCCCCAAGCTACTTCTTGTTATCAAAGGATTGTCACAGATGAGTTAAGTCTGCATTAAGTTCTTTTTCTTGCCTTGTAAACAAGGACTTTTAGTTCATAATCTTATACGTCCAAAAACGAAGGGAGTTCAAGGCCCTTCCAACCACTTCCTCGATCGTAGTTTATTTTGAATGAAAACATGTTCATTAACTTAACCAGATTCGAATTCAAATGGGTCTCTTAAGTAGAAAACAGTTGGAAACATCTTGAATACATGCTGAAAAGTACATTAAGCAACAGATGTACTAAATAAAAGTATAAACAAAGAGACTCGGGCAAGATTTCACTTTGTCAGGCAAGGTTGAACTTCTTGCAACCACTTCTCTTTGAGTTTATAGAGGTTGTATGCTAAAAATGATGGAAGGTCAATACGTTTTACGTGAGGGAATCGATACTACAACACTAAGGGAAGGTAGCAGAGCTTTTACACTAGACAAAAGATGGCTTTTCTAAGGGAACTATAGCTAAAAGAATTGAATCTGGACAAGTTTCAGCTTTCTGGGCACGAACTGGCTTGAGAACAGAGTTTGCATGTCTTTTGATTGGTTGGTTGAGTGTACAGAGGTTGTATGCTAAAAAGGATGGAAGGTAAATAGGTTTTACGCGAGGGAATTGATACTACAATACTAAGGGAAGGTAGCATAGCTTTTACACTAGACAAAATATGGCTTTTCTAAGGGAACTATAGCTAAAAGGACTGAATCTGGACAAGTTTAAGCTTTCTGGGTACGAACTGGCTTAAGAGCAGAGTTTGTATGTCTTTTGATTAGTTGGTTGAGTGTCCTTGCCTCTAGTGTCTCTTTCTCCTTTTATAGGCAATTTGGCCCGACTGTTTTGGCTTCGCTCTTGGGCGATGGCTCTCAGGGGGCAGTGAGTCATCATTTATTTACTTGTCATGCCACTGGAAAGTGTTTTTGGTTGATAGTGAGTTGGTCTCTATCACATGTCACTTCAATCATAGGCATATGGCCTATGCCTTAGCTGAAATGGATTCAATTTGCTTTAAGGCTATTGGTTGGGCTTCGGGTAAGTCCCTATTTGCTTTGGCATCCTTGGGCCTCCTTATCATATAGCCAAATGTTAAATAATAACCTAAACAGTGCCCCATTTAATCATTGTTAAGTCTGCTAATCGAGACATTAATAATGATTAAACACTAGCCGCATGCTTTAACTCGGAACTTGCACCATTTAAACAGCCATTTTCAAATAAATCTTTGCACTAACCCACGATCTCGAACGTTAACTAACTACCCATTATATAACCTCCATTTAAATTTCTCGGCCAACACTTCTAGCAATCCTTATTCTCTAAGTTTCCAGAATTCCCAGAGCTTCTAGAATTCTCTTGCTTTCGCAGCTATTTTCTTGCTTTTTGCCCTCAATCTGCTTCCATTTTTTCTTCAAAGCTAATCAATCAATGGCACCCAAACTTCGCCCTGCATGCGAGTCTGGTGAGGGGATTGTCAACCTGCACCGCCGACTCAACGACTTTCATCATCTTTGGGCTAACCTGAATCTCTCCATATTCTTCGAAGAATAAGGTGTCCATTCCTTGGGGCCAGCATGGACTACCCGAGTCCCTGTCGTAGTGGAGAATAACATTCCTGCTGTGAATTGGTTCACTCCTAGCCCCTACTTCACCGAGGCTGGCATCTCGGCCTCCAAATGGTCCAATTTTTGAAGGGGCTTCCCATTGATAAGGGATGAAGCTTGGTCGTAGTGGATGGATGAGCTCGAGCCCATCTGGAAACAAAAATAGATGGCTAATGGGATCTACGAGCTTATTATGCTCTCTAAGGTCACTGTTATCGCCAAGCCCGAGCTCCTGACCATAACTTTTATCTTCTGGAACAATGAGACCAATACATTTGATTTCAGAATAGGTCTCATGTCTCTCACAGTCATTGACATGGCTCAAGTCTTTGGGCTAAAATCCTTAGGCAGGTGCGTGGACATCACCCACAATTGGTCTTTGCCCTTTTGCCCGACTGCTGAAAACTCGGGCGTATCTGAGTCCATCACTCGTCTAGAGTATAACTCTTCGACCTTTAAGAGTTATGGGACGTCCTATGTGGGCTTATCCCATTTGCAAAGAAAACTTTCAGCCCACCTTCCTCCACTGCAGATAGGGCTCAGGAACACATGTACTTCCTCAAATACTAGTTGAACAAACATGTGTTCCCAAATAAGTTTAAAGGAGTAAAATTGGAGTGGATTTCCTTGGTGGAGGCACTGCACTCCTTCGATGATGTCGCCACGGGACCTTTCTTCTCTCACACCACTACCATCTTCTATACGAGATGACCAGGGGCGAGCCCTTCGAGACCAACCTCAACGGGGCCAACCTGGATGGTCCAGCTATGGCTCTAGTGATACTTCCTTGAGTTTTAGGCACCCAACTTGGAGTTCCCCGAATGAGTGGCTCTAGTCTGCATCTTGGCAGATGGCTTCCCTTACTAATCATTCAACCCTTGCACGCTTTTACTTCTTCAGAGTCTGTTGAACTCGGGTAGACTTGGAGTGGGGTGTCTCTGTGCTCAGGAGGTATCCCTGGTTTTCGGACCATATCTTTTAAGATGCCTTTGGAGAGGATGTCAGTGGCCAATGCAAGGAGAAATTCGTGAGTTGTATCCAATAACGGGACCTAGCTTGGGGAGTACGCAGTGATCAAACCGGTTATGAGCGCAGGCTAGAGGTCTACCGCCCCAATTTATATGGTAGACATCTGGGATTTAGGCAAGTCATCCCAATGCCCTACTTTGACTCCATGCAATGTGGAACCTCCTTCCGTCTCCGTTCTCCCTCCGACGTGACCTTTCAGGCAGCTCAGCGCAGCTTAGAAGTGATGAGCAGAATAACACATAAGCCCGTGGCCTTTAATTTCGAATGCACTCCATCATTTGCCACTTGGTGGGAAGTCAAGTAGTCGAAAAAGTACGATGGAGACATCAAAGAGGCATATGATCGTCTCTTCGAGCAAGTCTTCTTTAACTTTCTGCCCAAGAATGAGGAGTTCGAGAATTGGAATGAGGCAATCAACTAGAAGAACCAGCTTCTTCTTATAGGTACATCATATTACTTCTATTTTGCTTTCTTTTATGATACTTTTGTAGCCTGTCATTTACTTAGTCTCATTTTGGTCTTGCAACCCAAGGCAACACTGAAGAAGTGGATGTTAGGCTAGAAGAAGCTGTAGATGCTCTGGTTCTTCAGGAGGCCGCTGCTAAGGTAGCAAGGCAAAAGGCAGGATCCAACCAAGTTGCTGGGGATGCTGGAGACATCTCTGAGCTCTTCAGCGACTCCGAGGTCAAGGCTAAGCCTAAGGTGGAGACGGGGGCACCTCGGCAAGCAAGGGCTACTATGGTGGAGACTTCAGAGTCTATGCCCGAGGAGAGGCATCAGCCTCGACTTGATTTGACTAGCCCGAGGGCAACCCTCATTAAGAAAATGACCAGGTCACATATCTCTTAGGCCTCCAAATCTTCCTCTGCCCATCTAGATGAAGCGGGCAGGAAGAAGCAAAAATCCTCCAGTAAGTGGTTTTAGCCTTAGTCTTCCTTTCTCAGCTTCGACTTTCCACAAGTTTGAACTAACATTCCCCATCTCTTGCTTCTACTTCCCAAGGATCGCAGTCAGGCGCATAGGTATGACATGAAGACAATGAGGTCCTCGACACAATCCTCGAGGAGTTGAAGGTACAGTTTTCATTCCTTAAGCACTAAGTTACTTTTGAAGTTCACTTTCTTTGACCATTGTGTTAATCCTTTGCTTGCTTGCTTAAAATAGGACACCCTAGGTGAAGGGATCTCCCAGCCCGATGCTTCTTCTCCTCTAGCCCGATTGGTGCATTTTTGCCCCTTATCGGGCCAAGCTCTCAAAGGTATACTTCTTTTCCCAATCCTGGTCCAGTTTGTTGGTTTTATAAGTCTAAAACTAACCACCACTTTTATTATTTTCTAGGCAAAGGTTGGGGCACCTACACCACAAGTCGGTCAAACCTCAGCCTATGCCTCTTCTACTCCTCTTCCCCCAGCTATGGTGGTGACTCCCACTTTTCAGTTTAGTCCAACAACTGGGGAATTGCTGCTCTTCGTGGAGGATGACAATACTTCAGTAAGTTTTCTTCTTTCTCAAGCTTTTCTAAATTTTCTTCAAATTTCCTTCCTTGACTTATACTTTGCTTTATCCTTTCTCAGTCTTCTCCAGTGGATGAGGCCACCAAGAAACCACCACAAGCCTTTGGGGAGCCTATAGTCCCTGTGGTCTCAGAAGTGTCTAGCCTGAGGGTTTCTCAAGCTGCTTCTCAGGCCAGTCCGCCTACTTCTCCCAAAGAGCTACCACAACAGAGCCCCCACAACCTAAAACTCAAGGGCCAGCTCAAGTATAAAAGTCTTCTCACTTCTGCTTCTTTTTTAACTTAAGTACATCTCAATTTTTTTACTCGTTTTTCCCTTAGCTTGTAACAGGTTTTGGCGAGGACTTGAGCAAGTCTCCTGGGCCTGCAGCTCGTAAAGTGGTACTTACTCGGCCTCCCAATGCCTCTGGAGTTACAGAGATCATCATCTCAACTGAAGCTGTCTCCGCTGTCGTTACCTCCAGGTGTGCTGGAGTGATTCCTCTACCCCTTGCCTCCATTCCAGCTACGAGTTTCTTACAAGAACTAGTCAGAGAGTTCAAGCAAATTAGGACCAAGCTGAGGTCCCCAAGGTGCCCCTTTGAGCCCCAAAATCTTCAAGATCAACGCCAGGTCTTCAAATAGTGGATGCAAAAGGACTTTATCGCCTTCTTTAGCCTCAAGGCTCTCTAAGAAGCCGAGAAAACACTTACTGAGTTGTATCAAGCTCAGTATATGTTGAAGGTTCGATACGAGTCGTTCCTCTCATTCTTCAAGAACCTAAGGGCATTGAAGAACCAGCACATTCGGGCAGAGAGGTAATCCAACAAAATCAAGTGCTGCAAAGATTAGCACTCCAGAACTTCATTTCTCTGCAACAATTGGTGGAGGAGGGCTCGGCCATGGAAGATAGAATCATGGTAGTGGCCTCCGAGATCCAGAAGTTGGAAGAGCAACACTCAGCATTAAAGGCCGAGCAAATGACCCTCTCAAGCAAACTCTACCGGAAGATTGAAGAAGTGAAGAGGGTTAATCAAGAGGTGGAGGATTTTGCGGCCCAACTTGCCAGCAGCAACATTGCCCTTGAAGAACCTGGCCGAATTTTTACCATTATGTAAACCTATCATTCTAGGATAGCTACATTAGCTAGGGATGTGAACTTGTTAGGCTAGAATTTTTGTAACTTTTCCATTATGAATGAAAGATCTCATTTGCCTCATTTGACTTGTCCATCTTTATCTAACTATTTTAAATAAAAAGGATCTAACATCTCTGCCAATACTTAAACTTCATCAATGTAGCAGTCTCTAACATCCCACAGAGTTAGGTGATATTTCTTTAAAAACTTGGCATTAACTGGATGCCTTTGCAAGTTTCCTTCCAAATCTACTAAGCAGTATCCCCATCTTCCTATCACTTTATTAATGATAAAAGGGCCTTCTTAAGTGGGACTCCATTTCCCAAATCCTCTAACTTGAGCTCCGAAGGGTAAAACTGCTTTCCAGACCAACTCTCATTCCTTGAAGGTTTTCAACTTCACTCTCTCGTTATATGCTCGGGCAACAACCTCTCTCAAATAAGGGTCTTTCAAGTACTGGATGATGGGTGTTCTCCAGTCTTCTATCTCAGCTTATTTAGTCATTATATCTAGGCTGAATCCTCTCTTAAAGATAGAAGGGAAACTTCTTCTCTGTACCCCTAATCCACCTCAAACCGTCTATTTTGAACTTATGCTCCGAAAGTCAACTGTGCCATCTCATTAGCAATTAAATTTGCTTCCCTGGGAATATGATTGGCTGATATTTCAGTACCTCAATAACTTAACAATTGAGTGGTTGCCAAATAATAACTTGCCATTATGATTTGTTTGCACTTGTAATCTCCATTTAACTGATTAATCACTAACTCTGAATCACCAAGCACCTTGACTTCAGTTGCCCCTAACTCTATCAGGATTTCCAAGCCAATTATCAGTGTCTCATACTCTCCCTAATTGTTGGTAGTATCTTGATAATCTAGCGGGAATGAATAGTAATGTTGAACTTCTTTTGGATCAATAATGACAATCCCGGCTCCAGCAACATGTTGAGTACACGACCCATCAAAATACAACCTCCAATGAGTGATCCATTGGCTGGTTATTGTCGTTACCTCTTGCTGAATCAATTCTTTCTTGCCCGAGTGATCTTTACTTAGGTGGGATCCAAAGACTAGCCACTTCCAAAGTTCCTGGGATGTTGACAAATTCACCCTGTGATTCTTGGTGCTCGATCAAGAAGTCTGCAATGCTTGCCTCTTTATTGCTCTCTGAGGCACATATTGAAAACTGAACTCTGAAAGTGCTAGAATTCATTTCCCAATTCTTTCAGTTAGCATTGGTTTTGACAGCATATACTTGATCACATCGGTCTTTTGATAATGATATGAATGTGGCAAGGCAACATGTAATGCCTTAACTTGCAGACAATGAAGTATATAGCCAAACATAGCTTCTCAATTAGGGTATATCTTGTTTCTACCTTAGTAAGGATCCTACTGAGGTAATATATTGCTTGCTCCTTCTCCCTTTCATTGTTCTGAGCTAGCAGGCTTCCTATTGACTTTTCAGAGGTAAAAATATAGAGTTTCAAAGGTTTCCCCATCTGAAGGGGCATGAGCACTGGTGGATAGGCTAGGCAAGTTTTTACTTTGTCAAAAGCCTCTTGGTGTTGTGGGCTCCATTCAAACTCTTATTGGCCTTAGTAAAGGAGTCAATGATTAGATTTTGCCCGCCAGATTAACAATAAATCTTCTTAACATGTTGATTTTCCCCAATAGTCTTTGTAATTACACTTTGTTGGTAGGGGAAGGTGACTCCATTATAGCCTGAGCCTTGTTCTTGTCTATCTCCACACCTCTTTGAATAACAAGGAATCCCAAAAAGTTGCCTGATTTGACTCCAAAAGCACATTTCTTAGGATTCATTTTCAACTTATGGGTCCTCATTCTTACTAAAGCTTGTCTGAGGTCTTCTAAGTGTTGCTCTTCAATTTTTTACTTCACCACAATGTCATCAATGTATACCTCCATACTATGCACGATTAAATTATGAAAAATGGCATTCATTACTCTTTGATAGGTAGCATCATCATTTTTTTAGCCCGAATGGCATGACTACATATTCATATGCTCATATATGTCTTGAGCACCTAAAAGTTGTCTTATGTATATCTTTTTTAGCCATTTTTATTTGATTATAACCAGCATTCCCATCCATGAACGATAGAACTGTGTGCTTTGCAACTGCATCTATGGATAGGTCAGCCATATGCATGAGGTATTCATCTTTAGGCGTGGCTTCATTAATGTTTCTATAGTCGATACAACATCCGATGACATTAGTTACAACTTTTAATATAGGTATAATGTTGGCCAACCATTTAACATACTTTGCAGGCCATATAAATCCTGCCTTCACTAGCCTCTCGATCTCTTCTTTGACCTTTTCTTCTATCTCCTTCGACATTCTCCTTGGAGCTTGCTTCACAGGTTTGTACCATTCCTTGATAGGCATTATGTGCTATACTAAATTGGGGTCCAATCCAGGCATTTCTATGTAATGCCATGCAAAGCAATTTTTGAATTCATGCAGTCTACTATCTTTACACGATCTCCAGTTTCCAACAAGCCACTTAGTTGTATTGGCCTTGATCCTCTTCAGTTCCCAAATTAATGGTTTCCAACGGGTCTTTTACTTCTGGTGTTGGCTTATCAGGCTCTGTACGCAAAAATTCAACTGACTTTAGACCCTCGGGCACTTTATCTGGCCAGTCCAAGTCATATATACACTCAGCCATATGTATGGCTGCCTCTATTTCTTCTCCCAAAAACTCTTCTTCCTATATGTTCTTGGTGCTTAAAGCCTCTTTCTCCCACTCTATTTCATCCTTGATTGAGCTCTCTCTCACTTCTTTTCTCTCTCTTCCATACACCAGTAGTCTCTTAATTAAGGACTTGATTGTAGTCACTTGGTCATTTCTCTTATATTATGACATCATTGGTGTTGGTGGACTGGAACAATGTGAGGCCTGTCTCATTCCTCCTTAGTGAAAGACAATCATTGTTCTTAGAGCTTTTGGGTCGTCACCTTGGTAAGGCGGCCGTTCTCATAAGCTCTTAAACACTGCAAGATTCCAATACTGGGGTTGTAGAAGTTTGCCTTTGCAACATTGGCTGTGGGGAAAAATGGCCGTGACTTAACCTCTACAATCTCCCAAAACCCTAGTTGATCGGCTCTGGATTTGTGGTTGACAGCAACTTGTTAATGTAAAGTAGATAGCACAGACAGACTTTGTTGAATCCAATCTCTCCCTAGCAATGCTCCATAAGTAGAGCTGCTATCCACCACAAAAATGCCAGCAAAATTTTCTTAGACCCCAAATCAACCTCCAAGGGCAATATCCCATAGGTTCTGATGATGGCTCCAAAGAAACTAGAAATTGTTAGATTAATAGGAATAAGATCTTCCTCTATTTTACAGTCTCTTCATTTGCTTGAGTGGAAGCACATTGACCGCTGCTCCACCATCTATGAACACCATCGTGAAAGGTACTCCTTCTAGATAAGTTGTCACGTATATGGGATTGAGATGGTTAGCTAGGGCCAAACTTGGATTGCTGAACACCATTTGGTCAGAATATACCCTCTCGGGCTCCTTTCGTGCAGGTTCGGGCAAGTCTGCCACGCTTGATCCTTCTTTTCCAGCTTTTTCAATGTTAACAAGTGCCATCATTGGTTCTAGTGCCAAGTAATCACCCTTCATTATGGCTGGTTGATCTGGTTCGGTGCAAAACATGGCTGATAAAACGTAAGTCATGTTTACATGGAAGTTGCTGGGTTCAGGTACCTCTTATTTCTTTCCTCCAATTTGATACACAAACTCGTCCATCTAACCCTGAGCATCCTTGGTTAGCATCAATTCGGGCACCTCATCCTCTACTACTATGTCAAAGTTAAGCAACTGCCTTGGGGTTTCACATGGTGCATCTTCCAGTATAGGTGGGGTATCCCCCTCTCAGGGGAAATGGTCCCAAAACAGAGAGGTTCTGGTCTCCAGCCTGGTGTAGGCATCATCACTACACTCTTTTGAGCTCTTCTCAAGACTCTGTACTTTCTTGGATGGAGATTCTGAGGTACATGATCTCCTTGACCCTTTATTTTACTATTGGCTCTTTTTATCTTTTTTTTTGCTCCTCCATTGGAGTTATCTTCTTCCACCTTTTGTGGCATCCTCAAACTTAACATTCCTATAAGCTTTTGAAATGGTGGGGATTTTCATTGAGTTCATGTGAGCCTTATGTTGTATTTAGACTCTGCTGATCATATATGCCCCCATGTTTCAAACAGGTCTTCCATCTTTCCCAACTATGTACCACTTTCAGCCAAGTCGGGCTGAATCTTTCTTGGTAACTAGGGGAACTGGTTTTATGGTATTCTCTCTCTCCATTATTACCTTGCACTACCATGATAACTTGGCTGGGGATGTTTCACTTCTACGCACTTTGGCATCTTGGTTTCATTCTTGGCTGCCCAAATAACACCTATGCGGGTATCTTGTTCTTTTATCTCTCTTCTTCTAACTAACTTTTGATCAATAATGGCACCTAATGCTGGCACTGCTAATTCACATTCACATTGACATTTACTGCATAAGACCACTCCATTAATTACAGCCTTTTGTGATCTATTGGGCAATCTTCTAACACCTTCAGAAGGTCTAACAACTTGCCTTCTCTCACCCTTCTCTTCCCAAGTAGTTTTTCCCTTTCCTTTCTCAACCCAGTTAAGGTTGATCATGTTAATGGAGGCTTCTGGGAAGGGGTCTATGTCAATCATCATGTTAGCTTGGGGTTTTTCTAACAACAGATTCCTCTTGACTATGAGATCGTGGATCCAATCCCTGAACTGCACACAATTGGCTATGGAATGGTTAAAGGTAAAGTGAAGTTTGCAATACTTTTTTCCTCTTAACTCTTCTGGTGTAGAGCACAATCACCCTAGTCATCACTAACTTTTCATAGATGTCAGTTGCCTTGGTCAAATTAAAAGAATAAGTCTAGTACTTTGGGGGCTTCATAGGCACAAAACCCTCATCATTTAAAACAACCTTCTGGTCTAAGACAGGCTGGACCAACCCTTTCACCATCAAAGGTTTGAAAGGAGTAGTCATCTCGGCTGAGCATAATTCAATTCCTTTTCTTACACTGCTGTCATTCTCTCCTGGTTCTAAACTTTCAAACTCTAATTAGTGTATTGAGGCTTTGTTCTTGTAGAAAAGAGGCACTTTGGATGAGTGCTTCAGTTGTTGTTCCTCGGTCAACAACTTTTCAAACTTGGTAACAGCAATCACCAACTCTTGAAGTTAATTAAAATATACATCATAAAACTTTTTCCTCAAATGTAGCCTTAGAGCCTTCTGAGCGATGGCTAAGAACTGGCCATGATTGATAGGGAACTGACATCTCATCCTTGTCCTACTAAACCTCATCATGAAGTCCTTAGTAGACTCATGCTCATACTGTTTCACCTCCACTAAGTCATTGATGGTCATCTCGGGCTCCACCCTATAAAACTTATTGTGGAAAGCCATCTTCATTTGCCCCCAATTGGCAATAAAATTAGGGGGTAATAGAGAGTACCACTGAGATGCTAAGCTAACCAACGAATTTCCAAACAACCTCAACTTGTAGTTGGGATTGTCTTCAAATGCTACACAGTAGTTGGAAAACTTGAAAATGTGGTCTTTAGAAGACACATTACAGTTTTCCCCACTGAAGGTTGGGAATGCGGGTATCTTGAAGTTGAGGGGAAAAAGGGTTATGCTCATTAATATACTCAGGGTAGGTTTTTTGATATGTTATTCTGAACAGTGGGCAAGCATGAGGTTGAGCATTTTGGACCACCATCCTTCTCAGTTCTACTAACTCATTTCTGACCTGTTGGTTAGCTACATTGTTATGCAGGGTATACGAAGGTCCCCACTTTGGGCTACGTTCATTGCCTGAGAAAGCTTCCCTCTGTGGCTCTGGCTGCCTTTACCTAACTTCCCCTCCCTTATTAGCCAACGGTGATGGCCTAAGGGGACGTTGGCTCGCAGTTATGTGCAAACATTTTCCACTGGACTCCCTAACTTGCTGAGTCATTCCAAACTTTATTCCTTCTAGGCCGATTTGACTCCTACCATCTAGTGAGAGTAGTAAGGGATTGGGCAAACTTGTTTCCAGGATCCATTCTTCCTCTGGTCAACTGGTTCTAGGTTCCTCATTCTTCTTCCCCTTATCATTCTTTTCTTCAAGTAAAGGAAATAGGGGAATCACTAGTTCTTTCTCAGGGTTTTCTTCTCTGATCACCTCTCTAGCATAACCATCTCTTGGTGTGGAGTACTCTAACTTCAGCCTTCTCTGCAGAATTCCTGTTAAGGAACAAAATCTGCTCACATCTCCTCTGGTCTCCAGAGTGATATTCTCCATACTTCTCAACACTTGTACCATAGTAGCTTGTAGATCTTCATTAGTAACTTTTCCACCCGACTTCTTAGAAGAAGTTGTGCTTTCTAGGATCGCAGAACCTCATAGGGAGGGGAAATCTTCTAGGTGGCCTGTCATGTTTACTTCTATCGGACAATGAGGTTGCCCAAACTCTGTTTTCCACTTGAAAGTTTGTTCTTTCCTTCTTCTTGGCATACAAGATTATTGTGGTCCCACCGGGCGTGCCAAAACTATGTTCGGGCAAGATTTCCCTCGCACATCTCCCCAGGGGTGTGGCATTTTGTTTGTTGTCGGGCAGGCTCTTGCTGCTTGGTGTGCTGCAAGGTAAGTTAGTAGTTAGTTTGAAAGGTGCCTTTGTGGGGCCTTTGGTGTAGGCCTTGAGGCGCACAATCAAAACTAACTAAGGTTTTAGAAGGGACTGGAAAACTTATCGACATATATTCATATTTATAACTCAATTTAGTTTATACATGTATTCATGTTTTTGTAGCAAGAAAAATTCTTAAAGGCCTTGAGATGATATGGTACTATTGTTATTAATATTTTCTTATTTTGTATTCTAACAATGAAACTTTAAACAAACAGATGAAGAGGAAGGTGTACGAAAGGCGATTGGAGACCCAATCGCTCGACTCCAACTCCAAAAAAAGCGTAATTACTGTGAAGTTTAATGTGAGGTAGTTGAGGACCACAAGAGTAACGATTACCCATGCTTTGTTTTGGTCCCAAAGGGCGCTCGTGTGGGCGAACACTATAATATATTTGCACAGAATATGGTGAGCAAGTTTCTGAGCACAAAGGGGAGCTTAACGTGGACTATGAGGGTGCGTTTGGTACGCAGACGGGACGGAACGGGACGGGACGGGACGGAACGAAGGTGTAATTTTTGAAAAAGACATGGGGTATATTTGTCTTAAAATGGTAAAACATTGTGTTCCACAGACGTGGAACAAACCCGTTCCAGGGGGGAGGTGGGACGCAAAAACACCCAAAATCTGTCCCGTGGAACAGCCCGTTCCACCCATTTTTGGCGCACCAAACGCGGGACGGAACGCCTCGTCCCGTTTCGTCCCGTCCCGTCCCACGTACCAAACGCACCCTGAAGGACATGCTATTTTGAAGTACTGTGATTGTTGTGAGGATTACCATAGCCACTGGACTGAAGAATGCGAGTCCATGCCAAAATAGTGAATTGGTCAGGACTTTTTCTTGGTGAGTAACTAGTGGTAAGTTTGTTGGGACTGAGGTGCTGCTGGATAAAGATGACTGGTTCTCGTAGTCGGAGGAAGATCAAGTCCCTGTAGTTGTTATGTTTACAAGTCTTGTAAGCGCATCACTTTGGGTGTAATGAATCTAATGATATGGTGTTATTTGTAGCAGATGATTCTGTATATATAGGTACCGTTTGGTACGTGGGATGGGACGGGACGGGACGGAACGGGACGAGCCGCTCTGTCCCACGTTTGGTGCGCCTAAAAACTGTGGAACGGGTTGTCCCATGAGACGAAATTTGGCTGATTTTTCGTTCCACCTCTTCGCCCTGGAACGACCCGTTCCACATCCGTGGTACACAAATTTATAACATTTTATGACAAAATTTCTCCTTATCTTTTTCAATATTTACATCATCTGTTCCGTCCCGTCTCGTCCCGTCCTGTTCCGTCCCGTCCCATCTGCATACCAAACAGTACCATAAAGAAGGCAACCCTACCTTTTTTTTAACTTGTTTCATTGCCCTTATCATTGCTTATGAATTTTTGTGCTAGTAAATTAAATGGTTGGTATGATGACATTATGATGCTCTCAAACTCAATTACTATAATTAATCTAATCATGACTCTTTGATTTTTTGGCATTTCTTGGCAATCCGTGGGCAAATCGGCTGTCATATAAAAGCATCTCCAATGGTGTAGACAATTGAGTAGGAAAATTCATTTTGATTAGCTACATAGCCATAGGCAAAAATTAGCTTCAATGGTATGGGTGTTTGGGTTTGCAAATTTTGCCTACTCTTTTAAGTAGGTAATGTTGCCTACAAGACTATGAGTGGCAAATGGAGCCCCATATCTATTTTTATCGTACTATTTTATGTGGAACAAGATGACAAAACTTAAAGGTGAAAGTGGATGTTATAGACGAAAAAAATAATAAAATATAATTTTGCCTACTTGGTTTGCCTAATCTTTTGAAGCTCTATCATTGCACATTGTTAGCTGCTTTACTAATCCATTGTCTCAATAATGATTTGGTATACGAGAAAACTTTTGTGTGGACTTGAATTACTATTGGACCACGTTGAACAGCACTACAACCCACTCAAAACTTGCCATTTGTTAACCCAAAATAAGAATTAACCCAAAATAAGAAAAACTCTCATTTTTAGTATCAACGCATGTGCACCATTCTACCTTCCCAAGAGAACAAGAGAGTATACTATCATCTCTCTTTTCTATCATCCACTACCATCTTAGTCTTCTGTAGGTGTCGAAAGTTAAGAGGGTTCGTAACTTGGAACCTTGGAGAAGTACACATGCAAGGAAGATCAAGAGCAAGAAGATTGGAGCTTGGAGAAGGAGGCTTGTGGCGTGGACTTTGTAGGAAGGAGCTTGGACAAACAACGAGGGCTTAGAAAGAAACAAAGGGAAGCTTCGAAACCTTCTTTATGTGTTTGTTTGAAGCATGCATGTATATATTTCTACTAAGCCATGATTCATGGAAGGGGATCTAGGAAGTTCGATATTCATGCTTCCGCTTTTATCTATTTGCATGTATGTTGATCTTGTTGAATCTTTGCATGCATGTTGTTCTAGAGCCCTTCATGAAATTCCATGGCTTAATTTAAAATAAATTTTTAATTGTCACCTTTTAAGACTAGCTAGCTTAGTCTCCCAAACAAAATATAGTTTAGAAACTTAATTTTTTCACTCGGGTACTTGTTCCAGACCAAATCGACAATTAATCTAACTTTATTTTACAGTGCCTTTTTATCGGTACCCAACTTTTAGTTAAGTTCACCCTATCCAATCTTTTCACCCAACCACCTTTAGTAAAACTTATAAAATTCTATAAGTGCACCCAGCACTTTCCACAAATACTCTTATTGAAACCCATTGCTATTCAACTCTTAAGTGTTTTGAACTTATTCTGATAAAAGGACTTTCGAGACATTCCGACTTTTTATAGTTATTTACTCAAATCATATCTTTTGTCTTTATTGTTAGTTTTGGATACGTAGTGTTCATTGTTTTTATATTAAATGTATACTTATATATATTGAAAAGGACAAGCATACTAGTATAACACAAAATTAATTGAATTTATACATATAAAGAACAATAAATTGCATGACTGAAAAAGTTAGAAAGTATTAAAAAAACTTATAAATTATATGAATTTCTAAATTAAGTTTCAAGATTACTGAAATTACTCCGGTTCTGAAAATTCCAAATTTGAAAATTATGATCCAATCCAACCCGATTCCAAAATTTTGGAACAGAAGTTGAAAAGGCTATTTCTGATCTAATCCTTCCGACAAATACCCCTACAACAAACACCCTCATACAACCCACATGCCTCAACGTTCTTTAAAATCTTTGAAACAAAAAGTGAGATCTAAGTTAGAATTTGGGTGTATAAATATGTGTTTGTAATTGGATGACGAAAATTCATGGACAAAATGATCGAGTTGAGTGCGGTCTTGGTTGACTGAACTTGTCCTTATGCGTTCAACTCTTGAGGTCTAAATATCAAGTAGTTGTTCAGCAAATGACCTCCGAAAATTCAAGTAATTGTCTCAATCAGTATTATATACATGTTCTTTACAACTCTCTAGCATATACATGTTTAGCAAGAAAAACTCAGCTCAATTTATATGTTATTTGGGCTTTGAGATGCCCACTTTGGTATGTATGGTGTGGAATCGGAAGGACATGTTAATATAAAGGAATGCAATTATTGTGGGAATATGGGTGTGCACTCGAGTCTAAGATCAACTCAAATGATTGGGTTAAAATTCAAATTTTAAGTTTTAAACTCGCCCGTACTTTTCGAATTATTGGGCTAAAAAAAAGATTTTGGGTTAAAACTTATTTTTGGGCTAAATTTAGGCCACAAAATGCATTAAGGTTAATTGTTGGGACCTAGTTGTTGATGTTGTTGGACAGTTGGGCAATGACCCACGACTATTTTTTTATTGGACAGCCCATGTTGTTGAACAGTTGATTGAACCAATAATTTAGATTCGATTTTTTTTTAAAAAATCAAATTTATAAATATATTAAATCTAACCGTTGGGATCGAATATGAGTAAACTTAACCATAAAAAGAAGATCTAACAACCCAAAATTAAATTCAACGGCTAAAACAATTAAAATTTTTATTTAAATTGAAGTTCACTCAAAACCTCTATAAATACCTCTATATTTATTTAAACATCCACACAAAATTCATTTTGTCAAACAATTCTTCATTTTTTTCCTTTCTACCCATCTATGTATTTGTGTTTAATTAAGAATGGGGTGGGTTGTGCGGTGTCCCATGTTCTTTCTGTTGTGCATATGTGTAAAAATGAGGTAGTTTACTGATTTTTCATTATTTATCCTAATTTAAATATATTTAGGTTAAAATATTCATAAAAATAAATTATCCTAATTTACATAATTTTTTTTAAAAAGTTACTAAAAAAAGTAGGTTAAAATCATTCTTTAATAATTTCGGGATGAAATTTTAAGCCAAAACCATTACAGCATCTCCAATGGTTAGAAAATCTGACATTAATTAGTAATTTGGTTTATTTTTATGTTTGGGTATTTTGGTGTGTATTAGCGTTATTTAGTATGTTAAGAATACTTTTATCTTCTACAATAAGTTATCACTGCATTAGTTTGGCAATAATCTTACAAGAGACGAACAAAATTGAACGATATTCTCTTCTCCCTTAAGTATGCTTAGCGGAAATTTCTTTGTAGTTCCTGTGATCGAGGACATGTTCAATTCCAACTTGGTGCCTAGAAAAAACACACGCTTACTTTTCTTAAGAACGCTTTGTAATTAGTCAAATATGGTCCATCAACTTTTCTTTTCTAAACACATTTGTCATTGACTATATATAAAGGTGTATTGTTTTTGCTCAAATTCTTAATGTTGTTCCTGTGTTTTGAAGGTGGACAATTCTTGATCCATGTGTTTTTTACCGCATCAAAATCTTGGTCTCTTTTGCTCAACACCACGTTAAACTACTATGATGTGCCACATTTGTAGGCGACATATCTACACATTGAGGACATATTGATACTTAACTTTAATATATAAAGGAATGTGGTTACGAACATGTTATTTATAAAAATCAAACTTAAGATTTTCGATTTACAAGTGAAGATAACTACTACTAAATATCTTACTTACATTAATGCTCAATTTAATTATACGTGAAAAAAATTCAAAATGACTAGAGATTTTTCAGTTTGCCAGGAACATGGGTTATGTAACATCCCACATCGACCAACGGAGAGGGGGTGATGTTCCTTATATGTACATGTCCACCTTATTAAGATTTATCTTTAGGTTATTTATTTTTCAATAAAGTGGTTGCATGTAGTTAGGAGACTTGTTTTACCTAGTCTACATGAGAATCCCTAAGTTGTAGGAGTCGTGGTATGTAGTTCCACAAAATCTGCAAAGTGGACGTTATGTTGCTTGCAGCAGTAGACTTGTTTTCTTATTTAAGTTGTAATTTTCTAATTCAAGTTGGTTAATGGAATTCAAAGCTTCTTAGCCATCTCTTTAGCAGCAAGTTTAAATTTACAGCATCAGAAGTTTAACCAACATTTGGTGCCAGAGCCCCCACTGGGCCTGTGTCAAGAATCTCTCATAGAAGCAGCAGTTTTTCATCCTTGTAGTAGCAAGCATCCATGGCATCTAACAAGCCAGCAGAGAATTTCGTTCAACCAGCCATTCCTCGCTTTAATGGTCACTACGATCATTGAAGCATGCTGATGGAGAATTTCCTAAGGTCCAAAGAGTACTGGGATCTTGTGGAAACGGGATATACTGTACCCGAAGAAAGTACGATTACGGTTGCGCAGCAACATAAGCTTGAAGAACTGAAGTTGAAGGATTTAAAGGTCAAGAATTACCTATTACAATCAATTGATCGTGCTATTTTGGAGACTATTCTCCAGAAGGATACTTCCAAGCACATTTGGGATTCTATGAAGAGAAAGTACCAAGGGTCAGCAAGAGTGAAGCATGCACATCTTCAGGCCCTAAGACGAGACTTTAAGACTCTCCAAATGAAGAATGGAGAGTCTGTCACCGAGTATTTTGCAAGGACCATAGGGATTGCTAACAAAATGCAAATCCATGGTGACATGCTTGATGATGGCTCCATTGTAGAGAAGATCCTGAGATCTATAGCTCCAAAGTTCAACTACATCGTTTGCTCTATTGAGCAGTCAAATGACACTGCAGAGATGTCGATTGATGAGCTTCAAAGCTCCTTGTTGGTCCATGAGCAGCAGCTGAACCGTGGGACCACAGAACGTGCCCACTTAGAAGAATAAGCTCTGAAAGTTTCTACTTTTTCTGAATCCTCAAGCTCAAGAGGAAGAGGCCGAGGTAAAGGTAAAGGATGAGGTCGAGGTGGTCGAGGCAACCGAGATGGAGACAGACAACACCAAAGTTCCAAGAGACATGATGAACACCCTAAAAATAGAGGCAAAGGCCAAGTTGACAAGTCCAACATCGAGTGTTATAGGTGTGGAAATCTTGGGCCTTACGCAATGAATGCTACACGAAGCTGCCAAAAGAGAAAGAGAAGGGAGAGAAGTCCAACTTTGCTCAAAAGAAGGATGATATGACACTGTTGATGGCTTTCCACGTCAGGGAGGAAATTGATTTCAAAGTATGGTATGTTGACACAGGTTGCAGCAATCATATGAGTGGTTGTAAGTCATCTTTCTTATTTCTGGATGAAACCTTTCGACCTACCGTGAGCTTTGGGGATTGGTCAAGTGTTAATGTGATGGGAAAAGGTGATATTCAAATTAGGACTAAGAATGATTTTATTGAAACAATTTCGAATATGTTTTATGTGCCTAGTTTGAAAACAAATTTGTTGAGTGTTGGATAGTTACAAGAGAAGGGTTATATAATCACTCTTCAGAAAGATGCATGTGAGATATATGATCCAGTAAAGGGTGCCATTGCTATTGTTCAAATGAGCCAAAACAGATTGTTTCCGCTAAAGATCAAAATTGTCCAAACTTGTTTGCTGGCTAAGGAAGATGATTAATCGTGGTTGTGGCACCTTCGATATGGCCATTTGAATTTCAATGACTTGAGGACACTGCATCAGAAGCAAATGGTGACTGGCCTTCCCATGATCATACCTCCATCTGAAGTTTGCGAAGAATGTGTTGTTAGCAAGCAACATCGTGATCAATTTTCAAAAGGAAAGACATGGAGAGCACAAAACCTATTGGAGCTAGTGCATTCAGACATTTGTGGTCCAATCACTCCAATATCGAATGGTAAAAAGAAATATTTTATTTCTTTTATTGATGACTTCAGTAGAAAGGCTTGGGTGTATTTTTTGCAGGAAAAATCAGAGGCTTTTAATGCGTTTAAAAGCTTCAATGCACTAGTTGAGAACAAAAGTGGAAGAAGGATCAAAACCTTGCGAACTGATCGTGGTGGTGAATATTGCTCAAAAGAGTTTGAAGTCTTTTGTGATGAGCAAGGGATTCGAAGGCAACTCACTGCCTCATATACACCTCAGCAAAATG
The DNA here is from genome assembly GCF_042453785.1 of Malus domestica. Taxonomy (NCBI): domain Eukaryota; kingdom Viridiplantae; phylum Streptophyta; class Magnoliopsida; order Rosales; family Rosaceae; genus Malus; species Malus domestica. Next base: position 10,716,573 of record NC_091668.1, read on the forward strand.
GTGTATCCGAGAGGAAAAAACCGAACAATTCTCAACATGGTCAGAAGCTTGCTAGTAAAGGGAGGAGTTCTTAAAAGTTTTTTGCCTGAAACAGTTTTGTGGTCCATTCATGTTTTGAACAAGTGCCCTACCTTTTCTGTAAAAAACATGATACCCGAGGAAGCTTGGAGTGGATGGAAACCCTCAGTGGATAACTTTAAAGTGTTTGGGTGCATAGCATATGCACACATTCCATACGAAAAGAGGAAGAAGCTCGACGACAAGGGTGCAAAGTGTATCTTTCTTGGAGTTAGTGAACACTCCAAAGCCTATAAATTGTACAACCCAACAACTGAGAAAGTGATTACCATCAAAGATGTGTTTTTTGACGAAGAAAAGACTTGGGTTTGGTCTAGAATAGGCAAGTAGTAGCAACAAATTCCAGGTAACTTTGATGCAACAGAAGATAGGATTTAGCAGTCTCCTGAGCCTGACAAAATCCCACCAGAAAATGCTCAACCTGCAGATGATCAACCACCTCAAATTCAACGTCCAAGGAAGAGACCATCTTGGATGATTGATCATGAAAGTGGAGATGAACTCTCTGATGATGATACTACTGCACACTTTGCTTTGTTTGCAGATTCTACCCCTCTTACTTTTGAGGAAGCAGTTGAGGACTTAAAATGGCAAAACGCAATGGATGCTGAAATTAAGTCCATTGAGAAAAATGATACATGGGAGCTTACTGATTTGCCTAAAGGTCAGAAGACCATTGTTTTGAAGTGGGTTTTCAAAACCAAACTGAATAAGAAAGGCGAGGTAGACAAGCACAATGCCTGTTTGGTAGCAAAGGGATACAAGCAAGAATATAGTGTCGATTACAAAGAAGTTTTTGCCCCAGTTGCAAGGCAAGACACAATTCGTTTGGTAATCTCTCTAGCTGCTCAAAACTCCTGGCCTATTTTTCAATTAGATGTGAAATCTGCCTTTTTACATGGTGAATTGCAAGAACAAGTGTTTGTCGATCAACCTCCAGGCTATGTGCAGCAAGGTGAAGAGAAGAAGGTTTTGAGGTTGAAGAAGGCACTCTATGGGCTGAAACAAGCACCACGAGCTTGGGACAGCCGCATAGCATACTTTATCAAACAAGGCTTCCAAAAGTGTCCATATGAGCATACTTTGAACGTTAAGGTTTGTGATGAACGTAAGATGCTCATTATATGCCTTTATGTTGATGATCTAATTTATTCTAGAAGTGGTGTTGATATGTATGATGATTTTAAGAAGTCTATGATCAAAGAATTTGATATGAGTGACTTAGGACTGATGCACTACTTTCTTGGCATAGAAGTAGTACAATCGGCAACTGGTATTTTTCTTTGTCAAAAGAAATATATCCTTGAAATATTGGAAAGGTTTCAGATGTTGAACTGCAATCCAGTTGGAACTCCAGCAGAGGTAGGATTAAAGTTGAGTAAAGATCCTGATAGGGAAATGGCTGACAACATTTATTTCAAACAAATAATTGGAAGTTTGATGTATCTAACTTCTACAAGGCCTGATATCATGCATTCTGTAAGCGTGATAAGTCGGTATATGGAGAATCCCATTGAGATGCATCTCAGGGTAGCCAAGAGAATCTTTCATTATTTGAAAGGCACAACAGATTTTGGGATTTTCTTATAAGAAATGAAGAAAGTCAAGTTTCCTTGGTTTTACTGACAGTGATTACGCAGGTGATATTGATGATCGTAAAAGCACTTCTAGAAATGTGTTTTTAATGAGTTCAAGTGCAATTTCATGGTCCTCAAAGAAGCAGCAAATTGTGACATTATCCACTACTAAAGCTGAGTTCGAGGCAGCTGCTTCATGTTCCTGCCAAGCCATTTGGTTAAGAATAATGCTAGAAGTTCTTGGTAACCAGCAATAAGATTCAACAACAATTTATTGTGATAATGTTTCAGTAATCAAGCTTTCTAGGAATCCAGTTATGCATGGAAGAAGCAAACATATTGATGTTAGATACCATTTATTGCGTGATCTATGCAAAGATGGTGTGATTGAGTTGCAGTTTTGTAAGAGTGAAGATCAAGTTGCTGATCTCATGACAAAACCTCTCAAACAACCAGCGTTCGAGAAGCTCAGAAGTATGCTTGAAGTTTGTTCAAGGGAGGGACTCGCACAAGAGTGAAGTGAAGATGAAGATCAATCATAAACTGTTTTTCTGTAGAAATCAATTTAAGGGAGGGTGTTAAGATTTATCTTTAGGTTATTTATTTTTCAATAAAGTGGTTGCATGTAGTTAGGAGACTTGTTTTACCTAGCCTACAGGAGAATCCCTAAGTTGTAGGAGTCGTGGTATGTAGTTCCACAAAATCTGCAAAGTGGACATTATGTTGCTTGCGACAGTATACTTGTTTTCTTATTTAAATTGTAATTTTCTCATTCAAGTTGGTTAATAGAATTCAAAGCTTCTTAGCCATCTCTTTAGCAGCAAGTTTAAGTTTACAGCATCAGAAGTTTAACCAACACACCTCCATATAGCATGAGGTCTTTTGGGAACTCACTGGCTTCGAGTTTCATAGGAACTCCAAAGTTAAGCGAGTTCGGGCGAGAGCATTTCTAAGATGGGTGACCCACTGGTAAGTTCTCATGTGAGTTCCTAGAAACAAAAATGTGAGGGTGTGGTCGGGGCCCAAAACGAACAATATCGTGCTACGGCAAAGCCGAGATTGGGATGTGACAGAATGGTATCAGAGCCACTCTGCCGTATGCTGCGAGTGTGCCGACGAGGACGTCGGACCCCTAAAGGAGGTGGATTGTAACATCCCACTTCGACCAATGGAAAGGGGGTGATGTGCCTTATATGTACATGCCCACCTCCATATAGCACGAGACCTTTTGGGAACTCACTGGCTTCGGGTTCCATCGGAACTCTAAAGTTAAGCGAGTTTGGGCGAGAACATTCCTAGGATGAATGACCCACTGGGAAGTTCTCGTGTGAGTTCCCAAAAACAAAACCGTGAGAGCGTGGTCGGGGCCCAAAGAGGACAATATCATGCTACGGCGAAGCCGAGACTCGGATGTGACATAATTATTGTGAGATCCCACATTGACCAACAGATATGGGGTGATATGCCTTATATGTACATACTCCCCCTCCCTATAGCACGAGATCTTTTGGGAACTCACTGGCTTCGGATTCCATCGGAACTCCAAAGTTAAGTAAATTTGGGCTAGAGCATTCCTATGATGGATGACCCATTGGGAAGTTGCTCGTGAGTTCCCAGAAACAAAACCGTGAGGGAATGGTAAGCCCAAAGCTGACAATATCGTGCTACGGCGAAGCTGAGATTGGGATGTGACATAATGGTATCAGAGCCATTATACCGTTCGGTATGGATGTGTCGGCGAGGACACCGGGTTCCCCTTAAGTGGGGTGGATTGTGAGATCCCACATCGACCAACGAATAGGGGTGATATGCCTTATATGTACATACTCCCCTCCTTATAGCACGAGGCATTTTGGGACCTCACTGTCTTCAGATTCCATCGGAACTCCGAAGTTAAGGGAGTTTGGGCTAGAGCAATCCTAGGATAGGTGACCCACTGAGAAGTTGCTTATGAGTTCCCAGAAACAAAATCGTGAGGGAATGGTAAGCCCAAAGCGGATAATATTGTGCTACGGCGGAGTCGAGATTAGGATGTAACAGGTTATACATCACGGTCTCCTTTGGCACTCCGTATAAGACCACCGGATAATATTAATAATACGAAACGAATGTTTGATGAGCTTCGTATTAAATAAGCACCATATTATATAATCCAGGCCTCATTTTATACACCTCTCACCCGTTTAGTTATCCCAACCGAAACCTTTGTATAATTAGTCGGGTAGAAAGTCTCTCGCAGCCTCGCTAACTCCGTCCCTCTTTCTCTCGCTCACTTCCTCCCTCTCCTTCTCTCGCAACACTCTCCTGGCTCGACCTCCACGCAAACAACACCATTATCTCTTCAACCCCATTGCTCTGCCGCTCATTATTCCCTAATAACACCGACCCCCGAATCCCCACATCTCCTTCGCCGCTCCCAGCAACCCAACTTTTTCTTTCTACAGAATTCTCAGAACTTGAGCTGCAAAACGCTGACTTTTCAATTCGACCAAACAGATGAAGAAATGGAGGGTGTGATTATCTGGTTTTCGTCCCAAGTAAAAAGCTTGCAGCTTTTGGTTGGTGAATCGATGAGTGGGTTCGTATGCAGGGTGGGATTTGATGAGTGGGGGAAAATGGTGAAGAATGGGTAGAGACCTGGGTAGAAAGACTTAGGTTTTTTCTCCTTCCTCTTTAATTTTTATTTTTTAAATTTTGTATGTGTAATGAAGTTTATATATATATATATATATATATATATATATATATATTCAACAATTATTCTGTGAATTTAAAAAAAAAATTACACTCCAATGTATTATTGATGTACAAATTAATCCGATACAATATCAAACGCCCGACTAATTTAGTCAGTAATATCTGACAACTATTTATCCTATTCGACTGAAATAGTCAATACAGTTTGTGCTGCCAAACAAAACTCACATATCACTATACAAGTGGGTGTGATACTTATGTTAAAAATAATAACTTAAAATATTGAGCAAAAAAAAAAAGAGATGTTGAAGACTCTATAAAAAAAATGAAGTTTTAACAAAACACTCATGGTAATGTTCACTTTTAATGAAAAACCACATTTTTACCTTTAACTGTCACTATTCACTATACCTTTAAAAAGAGCTTTTCATTAAAAGGAAAGTTTTTTTTGAACTTTTCGTTAGTTTTCCTTAAAAAAAAAAAAACTCATTTTAAGAGTCTCGTCAACATTCCCATTTTGAGTAGAGGACCAACCAATGGAAAATTCAACCACTATGAACCGGAAAATGAAAAGAATTCAACACCGCCCCAGCCGGCTATAACCCCATTTTTGTTGTGGACCGACCACAGATAGTTCAGATTACAAAATACAAAGGCGGTTAGCTATGCGCCACGCCTTTCCAGAAATTCCACGGCTACGAATCTCCCTCACACTCAATCCAACGGCCACCCACATTCCTTTATTTCGCGCGACTAACCGTTAATTAGAATTCGACCACACTAACCTCACCCACACGCGCACTTGCCTAACCAATCACCTCGCGAAGCGTAATCCCTTATTTTTATTTTCCCACGTGTTCTTTTTGCCAATTGGACGAGCTCGCGATCTAAAAGTCACAGGCGGTGGGGAATCATGTTGGTCGTGTAGTTGAAGTTGGGGAAGGCCTACGCCAAAACAAAAAAGGAAAGTCGCGTGTCATTAAAACGACGCCCAATCTCGTCGTTTCGACGAAGTTACCTATGAGTCTCTTCGTCTCCTCAGCAATTTTCAGTTCCAAATTGTTCTGAGCTTTTCTTCTCCCTCTGCTTTCGCTTCCGGAGCTTTCTGGGACTTCAGGTGGGTTGCATTTCTCTGATTAATTTATCTAATTATTTTTGTTAACTTCGGTTTTTTCTTAAAATTATTGATTGGAATTTGCTGATTAATTGTGGTGTAGTTTGCTGATTAAGTTTTGGATGATGAATTTTATGTCAATTTTGATTGCTGACATACCTGTCGCTTTTGCTCCAATATTTATTTGGCATATTCTTTTAATATGAAGCTGTATACCTTTAACGTAGAAGGGCTTTCATTTCATGGTTTTATTAGCAACAAGTGTAAAACAGGAATTACAAATTTGAAAGATCTCAGAATGGTTTTTGTGTACAAATTTATACAATGATTGCTTGAGAGGTGCTTGGAGTTTGAGCTCACTTAGTTTCAAATTTGTGGTTTTGCATGAACTGTTCAAATTTTCCTTATTTAGTTATATCTAGGGTTCTCTAATTTTGGTTTTAAAATATTTTTCCTTCTCTTCCCTCAGGCAAAGATTTGTAAATTAAACTACTTGAGTCCATTTACACCGATGGGATGGGGAAACATCTACAAAAGACGCATGAAAGTATGCACAGTTGCTTTTCTGATATACCTAGATTACAAGGTAATTTTCATTCATTTCCTTTCACTTATAGGTTGCCTATTTTGTATAAAATACCGTTTAAACTTTTTTTTTTATTTTTGAAATCATTGAAGGCTTTGCAGCAAAGAGAGAAATGGGCTAACAAAACTAAAACAGATGCTTTATGGGAAAATGCGCATAAGCGAAATGCTAAACGTGTTCTCAGTTTGATGGTGGAGTTGGAAGGTTTGTGGGTGAAACTTGGGCAGTATCTGTCTACACGGGCAGATGTACTTCCTGAGGCATACATACGCCTTCTCAAGCAATTGCAGGACTCTCTTCCTCCTCGTCCTTTAGAAGAGGTTGTCTCTATAGGTTTTGAAAGTTATAATATCAATATACAATTATCATCTGCTGCGTCAATTGCTAACTGACAATTTCATTTACACAGGTTTGTCGAACTATACAGAAAGAGTTGGGGAAATCAATGAACGAGTTGTTCTTAGATTTTGTAAATGTTCCTTTGGCAACAGCATCAGTAAGATTTTCAGACTCTTGGGTCTTGGAAGTAGAGTGAACAAATATAACCACTTAGCTCAGATTCATTGTTAATTATACTCTGATTTTTTAATTTTAAAAATGTTTATCTGATTGGTTTCCCATTCTAATTTATGTAGATAGCACAAGTCCACCGTGCCACCCTGCTCAATGGGCGGGAAGTAGTTGTTAAAGTTCAACATGAGGGCATCAAGACAATTATATTGGAGGTTTGTCATGCTTGGCTTTGAAGATTCAGGTTAAATAAAATTAAGAAGGGGTCACTAAATTATTGTCGGACATGCTTTTGTTTGCAGGACTTGAAGAATGCAAAGTCAATTGTTGACTGGATAGCATGGGCAGAACCTCAGTACAATTTTAATCCTATGATAGATGAATGGTGCAAAGAATCTCCCAAAGAACTTGACTTCAATCATGAAGCTGGTACAATTAACTGTCATTCTTACTCCTGAATTTTCTCTTACTGCTGAGATCTTGTATGTTTTAGTTTGGCAACCTTGACGACTATTTGTATTACAGGCTTGTTTAATTTGTCTACTTTATTGATTTTGTTTATGTACTCTCTGTTTCTGTAGAGAACACCAGAACAGTGGCTAAAAATCTTGGCTGCAATACAAAATGTGATGATAACACACGCGCCGATCGAGTGGATGTTTTGATTCCAGAGGTTATTCAGGTACTATCTGTTCCATTCTCCTAATATATATGATTCTGCAAGCACAGTTTCATTTAACTGAGAACAGTGTGAGCAATTGTTCATAAAAAAAAAAAAAAAAAAAATCTGAAGATGATATATGGTGGAATAGAGTAGGGAGTGCCTCCTTTATTGCTGATCTGTACTGGTGGTTGATCGAATTCATTTCTTTCAACTATAGGTGCTGTCTTTCCTATTTCATACGTATTTGTTATTTACCATCCTGCTGCTTTTGTTTACAGTCAACAGAGAAAGTCCTCATTTCAGAGTTTATGGATGGTATTCGGATAAATGACATAGAAGCGCTGGAAGAATTTGGTGTTGACAAACAAAAAGTTGTTGAAGAAATCACACGTGCTTATGCCCATCAAATGTATGTTGACGGGTTTTTTAATGGAGATCCTCATCCTGGTATCCCTCTTCTCACCCCTTCCGTTATTTATTATTTTTTACTTAATTTTTTTTATTAGAACAAGTCAGTTCACAAGTCAACAAGTTTGTGAGATATTACATGGTTTACTGATCCTGGAGTCTTTTTTGCAGGGAACTTTCTTGTGAGCAAGGAACCTCCATATCGTCCTATTTTGCTTGACTTTGGGCTTACAAAGAAATTATCAAGCTCATTTAAAAAAGCACTAGCAAAGATGTTCTTGGCATCTACCGAGGTTTGTGCAAACTGTTATCAATTTTTCTTCTTTAAAACGAACTGTTATTTGATATCATGTGGTTACTTGATGTTAAGAATTTTAGGTGAGTAGGCTCATTGATTGAAAAGATTGACCTTGTAATATTTTGAGGTCTCAGAGCCCTTATGAATTCTTCTCCATGGAATGTAACAACGACTAGAACACAATGAAAATTTTTACTTTCTTGCCTTTCCTTTTAGATGCTGAGGATCATCTTTGTCAAACATATAAGAGCACTATAATGAGTAATAGCAATGCTTTTTTAAGTGATGACGGTAACACTGTTTGTAAGACTAAGTTAAGTGCACTGTAAATGTAAATAGGGATCAATCTGCATTCACCTTAAATTACTCATTGATGAATAGTACTGTTTGTAGATTATAGCTCCTCTCTGCGTATACTTTAGTTATCCATTTTCCCTTTTTCTTTTTTAGGAATATTGCTAAACAGTACTTTTTAAATATTAATTTTTTACTTTGCAATGCTTGTCACAGGGGGACCATGTTGCTCTATTGTCTGCCTTTGCAGAAATGGGACTTAAGTTGCGCCTAGATATTCCAGAGCAGGCAATGGAGATAACAACTGTATTCTTCCGAAGTACAACGCCTGCCAAAGAGTCTAGTGTAAGTATGCAATAATGTTTGTCTTTAATCACTTTGGACTTGTTAGATTGTTTCTATTTTTCCAATGTCATAATCCTATTCTATTCAGTTTGTCTTCCTACCCTGTTCAGTTTAATTAGTTAGCTTATTATTTTCCATAGGAAACAATGAAATCTATGGTGGATCAAAGAGCAAAAAACATGAAGGTTATACAGGACAAGATGCAACTTAACCAGAAGGAGGCTAAACGCTTTAATCCTGTAAGTTCATGCATAATGTCCTCCTACCGTCGTGTTTCATGCATAATGTCCTCCTACCGTCGTGCTTCTCTGCTATGTTTATTGATTATTTCATCTGTGCTAAATTTAGTAAGAATCCCTTTAACAGGTTGATGCATTTCCTGGTGATATTGTAATTTTTGCACGAGTCCTCAATCTTCTCAGAGGTCAGTATACGAAAATTTTCTCTGCTGTTTGGTGTTAAATAACTATACCTTTTTAATTTTACATTTGACTTGGTTGTAGGGCTTTCTTCCACAATGAATGTCCGGATTGTATATCAAGAGATCATGAGACCATTTGCTGAATCCGTTTTACAAGGGTAAGTGTATCTTGAATATTGTTTTGCATTGGTCTGTTGTCATATCTGGTTCTTTTCTGATCGACCCAAATTTTCAGAAACATTAATAGGGGACCAATGGAAAATGATCAGTGGGTCTATGACACACCTGCCCACTCTAATGTGGAGGCCAAGCTGAGGCAATTCCTAGTTGAGCTGGGGAATGAAAATAAAATACTTGGAATCCAGGTGTGCACCAATTTATCTGTTGAAATGATGCCATGAAAATTTGATTAGTCCTTTTCCATTCACATACATAAAGCTTGACATTGTAGGATATTTTTGTGCTCTCTTATATTCCAGTGCAAGTCTCAGTTTCGTTACAATGATGTTGCGTGTTCTTTGAATGCTGATCTTTTCTTGTTAAAGTTTTAAGTTAATAGTTCGAAGAGCTAGTTTTATGTTAGAAGGATTTGAGCTTGTAGATGCCCTTGAAATTTTCTATTTATTTAAACCTCTGTTTTTTTGTATTAAATGAAGAGGTACACAAGGTTCTTCATATTGTTACTTATTTTTTACTTCCAAAGTGTTGCTTGTTTGTTTTTAGTTTTTTTTTTTTTCTGTTGTTCTTTCAAATTATAGTTTAATCAAGCTTTCATGATTTTGGATGAAGGTATGTGCCTACAAAGATGGGGAAGTAATTATTGACACTGCTGCTGGAGTGCTTGGTAGATATGATCCTCGTCCAGTTCAACCCGACAGCCTTTTCCCAGTTTTTTCTGCTACAAAGGGTTTAACAGCTGGAATGTTACATTGGCTGGTTGACACTGGGTGCGTATTAGTATGTTTCCATGTTTCTTTTTGCTGTATTAAATCTGCGGCTGAGGCATTATACCTGATTCAAAATAAGCTCTCGTAGCATGTAGTTTATATCTAATTGTCCGAGGTTGTCTGGGATGCCCATTCCTTTCTGCACAACAAGGGATTCTATCATAGTATGGAAACTTCGATCATGTGATCCATAACGACAAATGATTGATATTTTAGATTACCTGCATGGCTTCAGTAGTAGTTTGATAAAATAACAATCATGTATGTTAATTTCTGCATTGTTGGTAAATACGGGTAAATTGTTTTAACTATTTTGCCTTTTCAGAAAATTGAGCCTTGAGGAAGATGTGGCAAATATATGGCCAGAATTTGGATCATTTAGAAAACATCAGATAAAGGTATAAACTTTGTGATTCAATTCCTGATATTCTTAATCCAATAAAGCTATAAGTTTTGTTTGTTTTTTTATTTTAATTTTAGGTCCATCACGTCCTAAACCATACCTCTGGACTGCACAATGCTTTGGGAGAGCTTGGCACAGAGAACCCTTTGCTTATGGCCGACTGGGAGGAGTGTTTAAACCGTGTTGCCCTTTCAGAACCTGAGACTGAACCTGGCCAGGAGCAGCTGTATCACTATCTATCTTTTGGTTGGATATGCGGTGGGATTATCGAGGTACAATTGCCTACTATTCAGAACAGTTATTGGCACCTATTATTTTCAGTGCTTTTAAATATGTGGTGGAATCACTGTTTGTGTGACCGAGAATCTAATGTTCAAAACTTGCTTTGATCATTTTTCTAATTATCTATTCGGGTGGAACAGCATGCATCGAAGAGGAAATTCAAGGAAATTCTTGAAGAAGCATTTGTTCACCCCCTCCAAATTGAAGGGGAGTTTTATATTGGAATACCTCCAGGCAAGTTTACTATGTTTTTTGCTTCATTAAACGCGAGCAATACATGTCTATTTTACTTTCTGTTGTTTTCTGTTAATGTGAAAGTATTGCTTCGGCTATATATCAGAATGTATTCTGGTAATCGTGAATCTGGGATTTCATAATTACCATGCCTTTTTCCTCCTATACTAGGTGTGGAATCTCGACTTGCAACCCTTACACCCAATACAGAAGACCTGAAGAAGCTTTCAGGGATTAGCGGTCGTACTGATCTGCCCTCCACTTTCCAGCCAGACAAAATTATGCAAGTTGCAACTGCATTGCCCGCTCTATTTAACATGCTAAATATTCGCCGTGCCATGATACCTGCAGCTAATGGACATTTCTCAGCACGTGCACTTGCACGTTACTATGCAACCTTAGTTGATGGTGGTGTTGTTCCGCCGCCTCATTCCTCTTCCTCAAAGCCAGCTCTTGGTAGCCACCCTCACATTCCCAAATTTGCTGATCAACCGTCACTGAAAAAACAGAAGGGTAACAGAAGCAAGAAGATAGCTGCTGCTTTTAGGAACAAGAGAACTAATAAGTATGAGAAGACCCCGCAAGATAGCAAGGACCAGGACATTGGTAGTCATAGAAGAAACACGAGCGGCGACAGTAACACTTGCAACGGAAGTGACACTGTGTTGGATGAGATCATTGTGAATCCTAATCCTCAAAAGGACGTCGTTAAGATATTTAACAACCCCAGAATTCATGATGCCTTCATGGGCATCGGCGAGTATTCAAACTTGGCTAAACCAGATGGGAGTTTCGGACTGGGATTTAAGAGGTATTATTCAAAGGACAGGTCCCTTATCGGCTTTGGCCACTCGGGCATGGGTGGCTCAACTGGTTTCTGTGACATAAAGAATCGGTTCTCCATTGCTGTAACATTGAATAAAATGTCGATTGGTTTAGAGACCGCAAAGATAATCCAGTTAGTTTGTTCGGAGTTAAATATCCCGGTGCCAGAGGATTATCTGAGATACGCCGAAACAGGACCTAGTGATGGAAAACCTCTTATCAATTGAGGCTGGTAAATGGTAATTAAGCCTTTTTACCCTTCATCATCATTACAACCTTGTATTACACATTTTGATTCGATTATATTCTTCTGGTTTTTACCCCAGATGAATGAGTGTAAGCAGTTATGTTGATTTCAATTTTATACAACAATTATTTAAAAGTGAAACTTTGAACACAATTGAGATGGTTCATTTTCTGTCAATTTTCTTGTCCAGTATTTTAGCATTTGAAAAATTACTTAATAAACTGGACTCTGAAATTCCATCACAACGAGAAAATCTGTCATATGACTAGTTTTATACAAATGTGTGTATCTCGTGAGAGTTTGAAAGTTGACTATATGATTACAGAGATGGACATACAATTGTATAAACTACCATTTAAAAGCAACCCAACATAAAAAAAAATTCCGACATGAAGTTGACTATATGATTACAGAGATGGACATACAATTGTATAAACTACCATTTAAAAGCAACCCAACATAAAAAAAAATTCCGACATATATAATTTAATGCATTTCTCTTATCACATTAAAGAACTTTTTTGTCCATAAAAACTTAAAAAGTTGGAGATATAATATGAGAAATAAACATATAAATATATACAATCTGTTACACTTCAGAATCTCTCGTATAAAACGATTTAAAAGCTGGACGATCCAAAATATTTTTTTCTCATTTTGTAAATATTATTCTTGAAAGAATTTGCATCCACATGAAAGATTAGAAGTTTAAAATAGTGTGTTGCAGATCCCACGTGAGATGGTGAGCAGTGCATGCATTAGACCGAGAACATTGTTTAATTTAATTAGGAAATAAGTGAACAAATTAATGTTGCAAGTACGATTAAATAACTACAAAACGCGGTTTCTGGCATTTCTGTTCCTTCATGTGCACTCTACAATAGGTGGAAGAAAAAGGAAAATCATATCTGCAATAACAAATATGATTTCTTTGAGCTTCTTCGTTTATAAAGAAACATTTTATCAGTGTGCTTCATGGCTCCATGCTTCCACCAAGTGCCATATATCGTTGTTTTTGTTTTTTTGTTTTTTTTTTGGCTTCAAATTGGAAGTAGATGCAATACCATATACAAGGAAACGAAATGGTTGTGTGATCGATCTGACACTCACAACAAGAGTTCAATATCACTGCTAAAACAAGTCATTAGATCAAAACCACTGGACTATGCTATATACTAACCATCATCTATCACAGTGGCTTTTCACTTATTTCACTATATTGAAAGAAAAAAAAAAATTGTTGATTCGACATGTTGAACCAAACTTTAGATTTCTAATCGACCATTTAGATTAAAGTTCCAAATAAATGTATCAAAAATTATTTGACATATTTGCTTGATTTTTCATAGCAAATGACAAGCTAATTGTTATAACAACATTTGTTGATGTACAAAATTAGTGAGGACTTTGGTATAACAGAAAATGTCAAGTTTGTGACCTTCGCTAGATTGCTCCGGTCACTAGTGTGGATAAGTATGTAAATGGATAGAAACAGATAAGCAAACACAAGATATACGTGGTTCACCCAAATTGGCTACATCCACGGAGTAGATGAGTTTTCATTAATTGTGAAGGGTTTACACAAGTACATAGGTTCAAGCTCTCCTTTAATGAGTACTAGTGAATGATTTAGTATAAATGACATTAGGCAATATTGTGGGAGAATGATCTCCTTTTATAGAGGAGTTTCTAGCTTTGTTCTGACATTGACACGTGTCGTGTTGTGATTGGCTTCTGATGTCGACACGTGTCGCACTGTGATTGGCCTCCTAGTTGGAGGGAAACTCTTCTGGGTCCTTGACGGTATAACATTGACCGGTGCTCAGTAGTTTCGGGCTTAGTCAAGTATAGTACAAACATTAATCTCAAGTGTCGATTAAAATACAACTAATTTATTTTGATCCAGATTTATTTAAACCGACCAACCCTAAAACAAGTATGACAGCATCCCTTGTGTATTGCACCAGTTCCACATAAAAGTTCATATTCTATACCATTTGCCAGCTTCTTAGGAATCTTAAAGATTTATCAAACAATAATTGTCACAATTATCATGATTAAGTATTGTTGCAATGGTACTCGTGTAATTTACCAAAAAAAACTCGGGCATTTCGCCATGGCAAACACTATAAAAACTGTGGACACTTTTGAAGGAAATCACACACATTTCATATTTCTCCATATTTGCACACTTCATTAGGGTTTCTGTGCAGTGGCATTATGGGAATTACAGGAGTTTGCTCTAGGTTACTTGGTGACCTGGTTCAAGCCATTGGAGGAGTCCCATCCAGTTCAGCAAGCAAAGGAGCTCACATTGATCAGTGTGATCAGTACTCCAATTGCAAACCACAAAGCATTGCAACCAAAGTTGATGAGTCCATGGCAAGGGCACTGATCACCGTGTTTGGGATGGAAACAAATGGAAGAATCAAGAAGGAAAAAGTGCGGCGCGTCGTTGAAAATCTTGGACTAATACGTAATGAGGAAGACCAGACGGGCTTCGATTTGCCTGGGGATGATCATGAAGTGCCAGTGGAGGAAGTCCTTGGTGGATTGGAGGATAACGAGTCCGAGCGCAGCGAGCTCCTGCGTGAAGCATTCAAGATTTTCGACGAGGATGGCAACGGGTTCATAGAGGCTGTGGAGTTGAAAAGGGTTTTAGAGTGCTTGGGGTTGGGTAGTGGGTGGGAGATGGATCAGGTTGAGAAGATGGTCAAGGTTGTGGATTTGAATTTGGATGGTAAGGTTGATTTTGGAGAGTTTGAGTTAATGATGGGGTAATTGAATTGTAATTAGCTTTTTGATTAAGATCAAGATGCTTAATTATTATTCTTTTATTTTCTTCAAACAAATGTTGTCCTAATTGTAAATTCAATGGATTCATAACCTTTTTTCCTCAGCAATGTGCAATTTTTGTTGTTTCTTCTTTTCCTTTATTTTAAGGGTCATTTTGGTTTCGCTTCCTAGTTAACTTAATTGTTAGATTGAAATCTTATTGTTTTTTTAATTTTTTATTAAAGTCCTTTGACTTTGTACATCTCAGCATTTTAGTATTACTATATTTTCATGTCATCTTTTTGATATCTTAAATAAAAAACTGTAATTTAAAATATTGATTGCAGTCCAACATTTAAGGGATTAAAATCCAAGAATTTATGTAATTCAAAATCCTAGTATTATGAGATTCAATCTATCGATCAAGTCTAAAAGAGATTTAAAATTTTAAAAATTCAAAAATTTGTGGGATCATATATGTACAAATCTCAAGAATTATGAGACTTAAAAAAAAACTATTTCTACAATAAAAATTCATGCACACTGCACGTATTTTTTGTGAATTATATTGATTAGTATTAAGGGAAATAATGTACCCCATGAATTCATACATACAAAAGCAATGTCCCCACGAACTTAGACCAAAAATAATGTATGTACCCATACATTAATAGCATATGGGTACATACCGAATTTACAAGAAAACTCATGGGTACATTTGAAAACTCAAGGAAAAGAATGTACATCATACCACATTGTTTTATAGACATGCACATGTGGGTACATAAAATGCAGCAACCTTAAAAACCATTTTACATAATATTCTCCAAAAATTTTGTACCCACATATTTATGTAAAACGAATTTGAAACAACCAAAACATATTATAGCAATAGATATATTAAAACAAAACATGTAGATTAAAAATGTACCCATGGATATAAGTGTAGCCAACCAGACATTGAATAATCAAGACTAATATATAATAATAAAAGGAAGAAAAAATAAAAGAACAAAAGAAGACAACTTCAGAATGGTACAGTTTTAACATAGCCCGCTCACTTTACAGTCTCTACATGTTTGAATCAACCAAATTCCTTAAGAAAGTGATGCCTGCATTGCCTTGCCTATGCCACACAAATCTCACAAGCCAATAAAATCATTGATGCTAATTTGTATTTTAATCACAATAGGTTTATTCAACATATATGCATTGGATCAATTCAGGAATGGAGAAAATGGAGAAAATTGGGTTTGGGGTGTTGTAGATTCCGGATGTGCACAAGGGAAGAAGAAGAATGGAGGAGTTCAAATGGATTTTCCTTGTTTTAAACTTACTCATATAATTTATTTTTCCTTAAATGTAGAAAGAAATGAGATTTCATTTATGATGACATGTAATATTTTAAACACTAAAATGATGACATGGAATAAGTCAAAGGACCTTGATCTAAAATAGAAAAACAATATGGTTTCAATAAATGTAATATGAAAATAAGGGATGGGAGCCTAATTTTTCTTTATTTTTTTTTTTAAAAGATACGATATTCATTAATAAGAAATGGATACATACATCAATGAGGATAGGGTGCTAACAAAGGGCCTCGATAAAAACTTTGCCGGGGTTTTCAACTCGGTCGAAGGGAAAAAGAGTGTCCAGCACCAACATAATTTTTTAATTAGGAATTACTATCCTCACAAAGAGAAGATCAAAAATTACATCAGGGGGTTCCTCAAACCCAGTCACAATATTACCATAACTCAAGCTCATACGCGCTAGCCTGTGTGCCACCTTGTTCGTCTCCCTTCCACTTTGGCAATGAATGAACAATTGACCGCATGTCATTTAGAATGTTTCTAGATGTGAGGTGACATCACTTCCTTCATTTTTTTAGTCCTACCATCACAAACAAAGCATCACCTTCAAGAACCAAAGCTGGGAATTGCCACTCCTTGACAAACATAGCCGGGTCCCTTGCTGCCATCATCTCAGCCAGCTGCGGGGAACAAATGGCAGTGTGTTATGTCCCTTTGCTGCTATAAACTCCCCCTTCTCATTTCGAATCACCACCCCAACACCACCTACCTTGTGTTATTCATCCCAGGTCGCATCAAAGTTACATTTTACCCAGCCCAATTCCGGTTTCTTCCATTTCTTTGGTTTGTTGCTGCTACGTGTTTGATTCTTCCCATGCCATCGCTGGAATTCCTGTAACCAACTTTGTGCTTTGGAAACCAACTCCAACGGTTGAAGCGCCTTTCCCTGCCATAAAAACGAGTTATGTTCCTTCCAAATGCTCCAAATAATCACAAGTAACAAATCAAAGCTTTCTCTTGATAAATCACTAGCCAGTCTTGTGAACCAATCCACCAAATGTGATCTCAATCATTCAACCTCAAATAAAGAAATCATTTTTTTTTTCTTTCTTTTGTCTAACAAAGGCATGAGGTTTATATAGAGGGAATGTTGAGAATCGAAGCACTGAATCTACAAGTGCCCTTACACAATTTTGCGTGAACAATTAATTTTACACAAACAAATTATGATTACGATAAGATTGAGTGTTATTAGCAGTGATGATAGAACACTATATAATCGAAAATAAAAATACTAAATTATCCATAAATCGTTGCTCTTAGTGCAGGCACACCCAAAAAAAGAGAGTGAATTGTCTGACATTTTTGTAAATGACATCAAACTTCATCAGTTGGACTAATTAACTTAAGTCAGCGCCACTAGATGTGGGATCATGCCTAAATAATAAAAATGAGGTTGATCATGGAGGCGATTTTTTACCATTAATTAAATGTCGGATCAAATGCCCGAATAGTATAAACGAGGTTGATCATTTGCGCGATTTTTACCATTTATTAAATGTGAGATCAAATGCCTGAATAATATAAATGAGGTTGATCATTCGTGAGATTTTTGACCGTTGATCAAATATGAGATCAAATGCGATTTCTAACTATTGATCAAATATGGATTATTTGGTGATCCACGGTCAAAAATCACCACCTGCAGACTCGTAGACGAATGCCTGTAGCATAGCAGGGCTTGAATATAAAATCTTTGACATTAAGTTGAGTGCAGCGTGCAACTCTGGATGTGCGTGCTTTGCTAACTAAGGAGGTGACAAGCATATGTGGATGGATCCAAACGTTTCAACTACAAAACGCGGTTTCTGTGCTTTTCATGTGGGCACTTCCTCAAGTAAAAGGAAAAGCATTTTCCTTAATTATATAACACAGTTGGCACCATGATCTTCCCTCTTTGCAACCTCAATTATTATACAGAAACAAAAAGAAAGATAGAATCTGTGGACTTATGGAGTTTGTGCGTCAAAATCGAAAATAATTGAAAATTCTATAATGTACTGGTGTATGAGGTTCGTCAATGTAATGGATGGTTAGATTTGCGTGTTACAATTAAAACATTCCAATTTCTTCACTAAAATGCAACACTTTACATGAGAACAAGCTAGGAAACCATAAAAATGAAAGAAGAAAAGTGAAAGAAAAGGAGACACTTAGAACTACTTAGAGATCTGCCTAAAGCATATTATAAGACATATTCCATCCAATTGACAGGGCTACGGGCGTTACAATCGTTTTACTTTATCACCACATATCCGAGACACAGCTAACAGTATCGCTCATCCTCAGGTTACTCAGATTGCTATTAGCCATACCAGCATTTCCGAGTCCAAGGCCTGCGTTCTGTCCAGAGACTGCAATTCCAGCATACGGAGCATCCTGTCCGTGAACCGTAATGGTTGGTGAGACGTGTGCTGCTACCCCGCGCACATTGTGAGGGTTGAGTGGTTGCGGCGTGCCTAGATGACCTTGAAGAATTTGATTCAAACTAGAGGTTATCGAGACCCGAGCAACCAGATCTTCAGCTAGCTTCACCTAAAATTAAATCATCATTCCTTAGTGACATCCCTTAACGTTTTACAACTGTTACGTTGTCTTTAAATACGCATACATACCCATGATTAGTACTTTTTTTTCTGTGTATTATAATTTGATATAGAATTCGTTAATCGCTGATAGCCGTGTCAGTAAATTTTCATGGTTTGGCTATATATGTACTACTACACTCACTTGCAAGCACAAGGCAAATTAGGGGCTCTGTTCCAGAGTCCATTCACCCTCTTTAAACCCCTATAAGTTTGCTTCTTTTCTGTTTTCTTTTTATCATCTTGTTCACCGTCACGATTGCTTTGCCTAACATTTTGATAGTTTCACGTTTAAACACTCTCCGATGTTATTTTATACCTTGGCTTTCAAGGCTTCCACGTCCGATTTCAATACTCTATTATTTGTATCAGCGTCACGGAACTGTTGAGAAGCATCCGTAAGCTGCGTACATAGGGTTGAATTTTCTCGTCTCAGTTGTTCAGCCTGAAATAAAATCATGAAGAGAGCTTATGCATCAGACTTTGTTCAAATTACTCAGTGGATAATTACAAACTTGACAAGTTCAAGTTACTCAATGGATTATCACAAACTTGACGCGGAAAACAATTAATCACTAGTCACTGCACACTAAACATTGTTCTGGTCAAGACTCCACCAAAAATATTTGATACCTGCAACTCGAGCTCCGCCAGATGTGCTTGCTTTCTTCTTCTTGATCGCCTAGCAGACTCCCTGTTTGAGACCATCCTGCATATCGATAATATGCAATTTAGCCTCGTTTTTTTGTCCCTCGATTTTCCTTTTGATATATTCAATCTAAAAGCCAATAAGCAAAAGTATGCATGAGGAGAAAAGGGGCGTGAATCGTTTCCCATATGGAATACCTTCTAATGCGTTTTATATCGAGGGGGTCTGTGCTGTCTCCACATGGACCAAATTCCATCTCAAAATCATCCTCATCGGATTGTTCTCCGGATGAGCCACTGTAGGCTCCTCTTGCTTGGTTATCTCTGCCAATCGGTTTAGCAGCCGATGTTGGACAGCCAACTGATAAACCATATATCAAAACCACTAAATCACACAACAAGCAACAAATGGCACCCGAAACACAAACATAGCACGAATAAAAAAAGTGATGAAAACAAAGACAAGCAAGCGTAAAGGTGTAAGCTTGACGTGTTTTTCTGAAACCATACCACAAATCGATGACTGGGAATCCATGGTTGCCGAGATGCAGGAGTTTTTTGGAGTGAGATTTTGAGTGCAGAGTAGGGTCTCTGTCAGTTCACCAAAGCTTGAAAACCCATCCATTATATCCTGCATATATGGAATACATCAGGGGTGGGCAAATGGGTCATGGATCCGCGGGTCGGGGCGGATCCTGTGGTTGGGACGGGTCCAAAAATTATAAATACAAAACGGGACGGGCAGGGCCGGTTCCTTGTAAATAACGGGGCGGGCCAGTTCTAAAAATTAGATAAAAGGGGTACCCGACCCGGACCATTCATTCCAACTGATTAAATCTCTACCGTTCATTCAATACATATGTATACACTTTGTGAATCAAGTGACTGCCGCTAGAAATCAAAATTTGATACTTCATTTTATGCTTGTCTTGTAATGGCTGCTATGAGCTTTAGGTAGAGTCTCAAAAAGTCACTCACAAAGAAACCAACTTAATTATGGAAAACTAAATAAGATTACAAAATAGAGTATTAATAATATAATCAGAAATTATTCACGCGAATGGACAACTAACTATTCCATACCTTAACCTAACTCGATTGTCCAAATATAAGATCGGTAATTTTTTTCACACCCAACTTGTATTAGATAGTGCATTCATATGTGTATCAGTTTTGAGCGTCTAAATAGCATTACAATATCAACTTATCCATAGAAAATATTTTGTTATGTGCTGAAAGTAAATCCATAATTTTTTTTTTCCAAAAATAAAACATCTCTAGGATTTAGAATTCTAGGTGTTTCACAAACAATTGACATAAGCCTCCCCATCACCAATGACTTGTTAAACTGGAACCCCTCAAGCATGATTAATTACCAGTTGAAGTATGATTAATTACCCAAGAAAAATTAATTAATTAACCAAATCTACCATCACCTTTTTCTTGAAATAATTAAACAAAATAATTATGCTTTCATTTTCGACCCCACTACGACGACGTTTGAGTCAAAATATTAAAACCACATATATAAACATGTCAAATTTGTTCCAAAAAAATTTACATGTCAAATTGCATTGGATGACGTGGCACTGGACTACGGCGTCCGAAAGTCCCGGAAGGTGAGAAAGAGCGAGCGTGACTAACCTCATTTTTGAAAGCGAAGCTGAGGTCGCCGGCGCAAACATCGCCGGGAAATACATCTGCACTGGCGAAATTCCGGTACTTCGCCCAATATTCGTCCATTTTTTCATTCTGGTGCCCTTGAGTATCAGCGCCCTCCTGACCGATCATGGACTTGTCCATTAAGTACTCCAAGGCCTCGCCAAGAGAAAACTCCCGCTTCAATTCGAAGGGAGACGACGCCGTTTGGGAGTGCACCGACACATCGCAAGCCGGATTTTGCTCCATTTGGGATCTCCGTGCTACCTCCGGTGAGATTAGCGGAGAGAGAGAGGGGGGAGAGAGAAGGGGGAGGGAATAAGAGCGAAGGGAGTGGGTATAAATAGCAAAAATGGGATGCGGGAAAGTACGTAAGGAAAAAGTGGGCGGCAGATGAAGTTAAAGTTTAGTGGTAGGTTAGATTACGGAAATGACCTTGGGAATTGTGGGAAATGGCGCGAGATGTAGGTTTTGTGGTAATTGCACATGACGGGATCTTCGTGTGCAAGTAATGCAATACTTTATTTATTTTATGAAGATCTGGACCGTTGATTTCTAGAATCTGAAAAGAATCATCATGCTGACACGAAACAAGTTGGTTGTTTGGTGGCCACCTGAATCTGGAAGGGTTTTCAGTTTTTTTTCTTTTTTTTTTTTTGACAAACAATAATGTTAATGGGTTAAATTGTTAATTGTTAGGGTTTTGGGTTCTTTGGTTAGAAGACGAAAAATTTGTTAGAATGAAGCTTACGAAAACATCGATTAGGCAAAGGCAATTGCTTACTTAGTAGTTATGTCTGATTCTTTTCTTTTATTCAATAGTGTAATTTGAGCTTAAGACTTCTCAAAATATTTATACTAAGAGCTAGTTCAAAATGTTTTACAATTTTCATATATTATGCTGTCAAATTGCTCAAATTTATTGTTTATTTACGTTTCTATGTTATGTTTTCAGATTACTTAAAGTTATTGTTTATGTCAAACTATGTTTTAGGGTATGGCCTTGATAAATAAAGTTTGTCAAAATAGCATATCAAAACAGAATGACATGTTAAATTCTAAAATGAGATTATCAATATGTTCGTTTTGACACGAACACGAAACGATCAGTCAATCCGAACGCATACGTACTTAATGTGTGACATGATTAAACTGTTTAATACTCATAAGTACAAAATGGCATGTAAAATCAAAGATGAAATTAGATGCAAGATTATTTGGGGCCACATATTTATATAGGTTACCTAATAGAATTGTTATAGTGAATTATTGGTCCTTATATGTGTAATGGAAGGTCTAATTAATTTATTCAACCATTTTCACTATAAGGCTATATTTGATGATGTCCTTCTATAGACTTGGCTCTTCTTATTTGATAGGTCCTTGTCAATAGTAATTTGACATGCTTTCAAGTAGTGAGGAGCTAGAACTATGAATAATAATAATAATTTTTTTAAATGGTGATGCGAAGTCCACACAACCTAGCCTTTTAGAGTTCCTTAGGTGAGCTGAATGAGATTGAGCCTTAGAGATAGGATTAGATTGGCAGACGCTTGTAAAACAAAACTTGTAACTCAAATACAAGGATAGGTTATATAACCCACTTTATTTTGGATTTATAACTCATCATGTTCAGTCATGTCTATCTCACATTTTGACACACCAAACAATAGACGAAACTCAAGTCCATTTTAATTGATCACAACATATCTCATCTGGCCCACCAAACCGGACCTTACATCATACTCTTTAATCACAACACTAGCTAGTGCATATCATTAGTAGTATGATATTGCTTTAAACGATACTAGCATCGGTCATTCATATGTTTGTAACGGCTGTAAGTCATCAATGCATTATGAATGGGCCACAATTTTTTACGGATGTGTAAGTGACTAATATATTAAAGACAAGTGTGTTAAAGATATTCTTATAGATGGGCTAAGTGTAATGCAGTCAAAAAACCAACAAAAGATCACACTATGTAATCTTCCATCTTTATGTGCAAAACATATAAATTAAATTAAATTAATGCCTTGAAGGCAAAGCATACAGCTAGGGTTGAATGGTTTGTTTAGGTAAATAGAGTGGATCTCTAAGGACTTTTTTTAAGTGTGGAAAAGCAATGAGGGAAGCTTGATTTGGGCAAGCACCGACCTAAAGAATAAGTGTAGTAATATCCACAAACCTCTTTTATTTCTCACAAGTTTCTCTCAATTTTCAACCGTCGTAATGAATAAATTGAAAAAGATCAATGCCAAAAAATTATTAAGTATGTGTACAACGTAAAAGTAAGTGTGTGAATATCACTTTCTAAAGACATGGATGCTTTGCATGCCTTGCTTAAATGCCTTGCTTAAAAGGAGGGTTTTCTCCTCCACTTTCTTTTGAGTTTTCCTTTTTTTTAAAGAAATTAGCTTTGGATTTTGCTTTTTCATGGCTTTATTTACTCTTATTTAAGACCAGGTAATACCTAACTTTTTTTCAAGGCGAATCAGAAAAGCCCCCACGTCAGAATCACCACGAAAAAGTAGTCTAAATTCTTGCAAATATGAAAATGACCAAGTGGCCAAAAAGAAAAACATCACAAGTTTTCGAATGGTTTAATTGTAGCAATAGTCTGTGAATTTTATCTCCAGTTTAACTTAGTTTTTGAATTTTTATGTTAGTTTCTCTAGTTTTTCGAATTTAACAATGTTTTGTACCTTTGGTGATTTTCACGAATGCTCTTTTTTTCCCATTAAATCTAGGGATATAAAAGGAACTTCAACTTAAAACTTCACAAAAAAAAAAGAAGGCTAAAAAATGAAAATTTATACATTAATATCTAAAAGTTAAAACAAAATGACATTAGAACTATAAAATAAAGAATTAAAATGGTTAGATTTTAGCAACTTGTAAATATTAGACAATGTGATTTCGAAGTTGGTAGGAGATCGAACTGTGGCTGAACTTAAACAATTAAAAAAAATCACAAATTAGACTATGGAAAAAAATCTGGTTCATTTAGGTTTTTTTTTTTCTTTTTCCTTTCTCATTTCTCATTTTTTAATTTATTTTTTGTGATGTGGGATGAAGTTACTAATATACTCGTAAATTTAACCAAAAGATAGATGACGTTAGTGAAAATGACAAATTGTCACATTGTTAAGTTCAAGGACTAAAGAAATTAATATGAGAATTTAGGGACTAAAATTAAACTAAGGGTAAAATTCAGAGACCATTGCTACAATTAATTTCTTTAATGAAAGTGAAATATTAGACTAAATTTTCTATACCAAAAATGTGACAGCCCCTCCCGAAATATATTTTATCGATGGTGTGAATTGACTAAACTACCCTTAAATGTTGAGTTGTGTTGCGTGGAATGAGCTTAGTATTTGGACCAATTAAATCCATTTCCTGAGTTTTTGGGACCCAATAGGAAACTTAAAATTTGTTTTAGTGTTTTGTGGTTTGTGGGGTGACAAATCTGGACCACACACACCAACCAATCCCGTTGACTCTCTCTTTCTCTCCCCTTCTCGATTTCCTTCCATTGTCCGTACAATACGTACGGTCAACCTCCCAACTAGCTTAATCACTAATAGATCGAGCTAGATGAGGACGTTTTTGAACTCCTTGCAAGCTTAGGAGCAGAGTCATACCTTTTGTTTGAGGAAGGGACCTGTAGAAATCGATATATCCGAACTCCGGCGAGGGGTGATTTTTCCTCCGACGTGATTGCGAAGGTTTTAAGTTGTTTTGAGACCTAAGAAGGTATTATTCTTGCTTTTCTAGCACGTTGGATCAATTTTGGAGTGGTTTTGACGTAAGAACACTCGGGTTTATATAGTTGCAAGGTTTTGCCGGTTTCCTCGAGTTTTTCCGGCGAGTTTTTGTTGAATTTAGGTCCCCCAAAGTGGTAAGAATGTGTTCTACTCGTTGTAAGCTTTAGTTTGGTACAAATTTCATCGAATTTGGTTAAGTATTGGATGAGATATTGAAGTTTAAAGATTTTTCCAGTTTCCAGCGATAATAGCCGCACCGACGACGGACTCCGGCGAGCCAAGGAAGAAGGAGGAGAATATTCCGTCAAAGTTGACGGAATATGCTAACGGCGTCAGGTATCTTTAACGGTATATGCCGATTTTTAACAGAATATTCCTTAATGCCGTTAGGGAATTCGTCAGTGTGCCAAGCACGTGCCTATGCGTGAGGGCGCGTGGGTGCTTGGAAATTTTTTCTAAAAATATGAGGTTGTTCCTGAGGTGGAGTAGGTCATGGTGGAATATTCAAATACCTCAATTGAGCTATGTATGAGAAGTTATTACATTGTTTTGTGTATGCTCTTTAAAATAACGTTTATATAGTTGTTTCGCATATAGGTGAGACCTATCTTGAGGATGAGCGCAGTCAAGCAAGGCTCGGGGGTTACAACCCTTCCACATATCAGTGAGTGGGCTTTTGGTTTTCAGTATATACTTATATACTTGGTATTTTTCCTAGAAAATGTGTTTAAATGAAATTATGTTTTGAAATGCTATGCCTATTGATTTATACTTAGATTATGAATTAGTATAGCATGCATAAATGTGATTTGACGCTGTGGACACTCATGTAAGTACCAGGTAAGTTGTAGACTGTTTATATGTGAATTGATGATTATGTGAAATGTGTTGAGAGTTCATAAACCTGCACCCCGGTGTTAGTGTTCCCGCCCGTGGCCAGGGCACAGACCTTCACGTGATGTTCACCTCCCGCACCGCACACTCACCTTGGATCCAAGTTAGGTGCACAATCATGTCGTACAGACCACTATAGGTGGTTCCGACTCATAGATGACCCGCGATTATTCGCACAGTCTTTACGTGATTGTAGCATTAGAGCGTATTTATTTACACCCAGTCCTGTCGTACAGAACACTTTAGGTGGTTCCGACTCATGTGCAAACGTACTTGTTGAGTTATAAATTCAGCCATACATGCCACTTTAGGTAGATCCGGCTGATATGTTATTTCACTTGAGTTACTTATTCTGTTATTTTGAGATATTTGGCATGGCCTACTTATGAATATCGTTTTCTGAGAATGGTTTTGAGATATGTGTATATATATATATTCTATTTGCTGGGAAATTATACAGGTTTTACGGCGAAGGGTTAGAACTTTTAATAAATGAAATGGTTTTGAAAAGCTTTGTTTTTGCCCACTCACACTTTCTGTTTTGCGCCCCTCCAGGTTCTAGTTAGGAGTGCTTATTGGTGGCTTACGAGGAATTCACAGCATCTCTGACAGATTATCACTCATGTAGGATTACCTTGGTGTTGTATAATTAGTATTCGTCCTACTGGATTGCACTTAGGCTACTTATGCTCTGATTGTGAACTCACACTTAATATCGCACTTGCATTTTATCTTATCTAGTGCTCTAGTTAGTTTGGTTTTTATTTATTCGCATTTCTTTATATCTTTATTGCTTCCGCACTGTGCACATGACTATGTCACCCTCACGTGACGGCCAGCATGCCTCGATCTAGGTCAAGGTGTATCATTTTGGTATCAGAGCTTAGGTTTGGCAGTCCTGCATATTTTGTGAATATTATAATTATTTTGGTTTCTTCTATCAGAATTATGCCGCCTCGTAGAGAGCCACATCCTTCAGTTGAGCCTAGTTTCCCTGATATTGCTCAGTTAGGTTAAGCTATAGCTAATGCTATTCAGTCTTCGCTTCGTCCTCCCCAAAGGACTCCTCTAGACACTGTATATAATTTGAAGTTGAATCATTTCATGGGTAATGAAGGGTCTGAAGAAGCAGAGAAATGGCTTAATCATCTTGAGAAGAATTTCCATTTGATGCATAGGCAGGGGAATCTTCCAGAGGATAGGTAGATTGAGACGACTACCTAGTTTTTAGGTAAGTAGCCTGCATCCTGGTGGAGACAAGAGTCTTATCAGTTGTCACCAAAGGAAGCTGCTGATTGGGAAAATTTTAAGCAGTTATTTCAGAATAGATTCATTCCTGCAAAGTATATAGATCGCAAGAAACAAGAGTTTACAAATTTGAAGCAAGGGAAGATGCCGGCTAATGAGTACTACATGAGGTTTACTAACTTATCTCGCTATCACCCGGAGGTTGCTGCTAATCCGGTTGAGATGTTTCATCGCTTTAGATTGGGTACTAAAAAGAAGTGGCGTTCGATTGCGACCACAATTTCCTGTGCTACTTACCAAGAGTTTTATGAGGTTCTGCTGTGAATTGAAGATTCAGAAAATATGCCTAGTGATAGTGAGGAGGAAGAAAATGATGCAAATCAGAAGAAAAATGATAAAGGGAAAGGTCAATCATCTTTGGGACCTCACAAGACTCAGAGTTTTAAAAGATGTGGAACTAGTTCCAGTTCTTCTAGTGGAGGTATGAGCTCCACTGGTCAGAAGAGAGGTGGTAGATTTTCTGGGGGTCCTCGTTTTCAGAGGCAGAGAGATTCTGGTGGCACATGTGCACCTTTTATGTTGTAGGTGTAATAATCGGCACTTTGGAGAGTGTAGGCGAGGCAGTAGCGGATGCTATACTTGTGGTCAAATGGGGCATAGGGCTATGCATTGTCCCCAGAATCAGCAGAGGCCCCAACAACCTTCTTTACCACCACCAGTGCCGATTCAGCAAGTTCAAGGATCTAGTAACTATGGCCAGACGGGTCGTGGATGTGCTTATCATTACCAGGGGATGTAGTTCCTTATTCTGCAGGGTAGTATCAGCACCCACATGACCCGATATCAGCAGAGTGGGTATCCTCAGTATGCTGGAGGTTATACATCATATCCTCCCTATTCAGTTGGTGGATCTCAATGGTATCCTGGAGGATAGTCCCAGAACGTAGAGGTTGCTTCCAGTAGTGCGGGATCTTCGAGGTAGCCTGGTCAGCCGAGTTAGGGGCAAGGTATGCAGGGGTGAAGTAATCAAGCTAGCAGAGGTCGTTGAGGTCGACAGCAGGCTGAGAGACTTATTCATCAAATGACATTGCAGGATGCTCAGAATAATCCTGATTTGATCATGGGTACGTTGAATATTCTTGGTCATTTTGCTATAGTATTAATTGATTGTGGTGCTACGCATTCTGTTATTTCTCATATGTTTGCTCAGTTGACGCAACCTCATCCTACACCTTTTGGGTATGATTTAGAGTTTGCGATGCCTAGAGGGGAGAGATGTTATGTTAGTTGTGTATTTCCAGGATGTCCCGTGTTAGTGGAGGATGTAGTTATGCCAGCTAATCTCATCCCATTAGATATTGTGGATTTTGATGTGATTTTGGGCACAGATTGGTTGCATTACAATCGTGCCAATATAGATTGCTACGGGAAAACAGTTACTTTTCATCGTCCTGGAGTACCTGAGGTTACTTTTGTTGGCGAGCGTAGTGGGGTGAGGCATGGTGTTATTTCGACCATAAGAGCTAAGAAGTTGTTAGAGAAAGGTTGTTAGGGATATTTGGCTCATGTAGTGTTGAATGATAATGTTCCTAGTAGTGTGGAGGATGTTCGAGTGGTCAGGAATTTTCCTAATGTGTTCCCTGATGATTTACCTGGATTGCCGCAAAACCGAGACGTGGAGTTCATTATTGATTTGCTTCCAGGTACAAATCCTATATCTTTAACTCCTTATTGAATGGCTCCTGCTGAATTGAGGGAATTGAAGATTCAATTGCAGGAATTAGTTGATAAGGGTTTTATTCAGCTTAGTACTTCACCCTGGGGAGCTCCGGGACTTTGAGGCTATGTATTGATTATAGGCAATTGAATCGGGTAACGATTAAAAACCGTTATCCATTGCTACGTATAAACGATTTATTTGATCAACTTCAAGGTGCCTGTGTGTTTTCTAAGATTGATTTGAGGTCTGGTTACTATCAATTGAAGATTAAAAGTGAAAATGTTCCTAAGACAGCTTTTAGGACTCGATATGGTCATTATGAGTTTCTTGTGATGCCATTTGGGTTAACTAATGCACCTGTAGCTTTTATGAATTTGATAAATCGAGTATTCCAGCAATATCTAGACAGGTTTGTTATTGTTTTCATTGACAATATTCTGGTATACTCTAAGTCCAAATCAGAGCATGTTCGACATCTTACTTTGGTGTTGAAGAAATTAAGGGAACATCAGTTGTACGCTAAATTTAGCAAATGCCAATTTTGGCTGGATCAAGTGGCATTTTTGGGACATGTCATATATGCTCAAGGTATTCAGGTGGATTCTCAGAAAAGTGGCAGCTGTTGAGAATTGGGAGCAACCACGAACCGTCACTAAGGTGAGAAGTTTTCTTGGTTTAGCAGGTTATTATCGACGGTTTGTTAAAGATTTTTCAGTTATTGCATTATCGCTGACGAGGTTAACTAGAAAAGATGTTAGGTTTGAGTGGGATGATAATTGTGAGCAAAGTTTTCAACAGTTGAAATATTGTCTCACTTATGCACCTGTTTTGGCGCTTCTAGATGATAGTGGTAATGTTAAGATCTACAGTGATGCTTCCTTGAATGGTCTGAGATGTGTGTTGATGCAACATAGTAGGGTGATTGCTTATGCGTCGAGACAGTTGAAACCTCATGAGATGAATTATCCTACTCATGATCTTGAGCTAGCAGCTATCGTCTTTGCTTGAAGATTTGGAGACATTATCTTTATGGCAAAAAATGTAAGAACTTTAAGGATTATAAAAGTCTTCAGTATCTTTTTACTCAAAGGGATCTTAATATTCGACAACGAAGGTGGATTGAATTGCTCAGTGATTATGATTGTAGGATTGAGTATCACCCTGGTCGTGCGAATGTAGTGGCGGATGCAATTAGTAGGAAGCCTTAAGGGAGAGTTAATGCTTTGTACGCTTGTCATGTTCCTCTTCTTGCGGATTTAAGGTCCACTGGAGTAAAGTTAGGAGTGGAAAATCGAGAGGAAGCCTTAATTGCTAATTTTCAAGTCAAGCCAATATTAATTGATCGAGTGCTAGAAGCTCAGATGAATAATGAAGAAACCCAGGAATTAATTTAGGCAAGGAATGATGGGAAAAAGAAAGATCTCAGAATTCGGGAGATTGACGACATGCTTATGCAGGAGAACAGAATGTACGTGCCGAATAATGTGGAATTAAAGAAAGAAATTTTGGATGAAGCGCACTGTTCGGCTTATGCAATGCATCCTGGAGGTACTAAAATGTATCATACCATTCGACCATTTTATTATTGGCCGGGTATGAAAAGAGAAATTGTTGAGTATGTAAGTAGGTGTGCTATTTGTCAGCAGGTCAAAGCTGAAAGGAAAAAGCCACTTAGATTAATGCAGCCACTTCTCGTTCCACAGTGGAAATGGGAAAACATTACCATGGACTTTGTGTACAAGCTTCCTCATACATGAAATGGTTATGATGGAATTTGGGTGAT
This sequence comes from Malus domestica, assembly GCF_042453785.1. Lineage (NCBI taxonomy): Eukaryota > Viridiplantae > Streptophyta > Magnoliopsida > Rosales > Rosaceae > Malus > Malus domestica. Next base: position 10,746,961 of record NC_091668.1, read on the forward strand.
AGTTGATCGGCTTACTAAGTCAGCGCATTTTATTCCAGTGAGGGAGAAATATTCTTTAAGCCGATTAGCTGAATTGTTCATATCAAAGATTGTGAAATACCATGGGATTCCAATTAGTATTATCTCGGACCGGGATCCTAGGTTTACTTCTAAATTCTGGGTGGCATTTCAGGAGGCTCTTAGTTCGAGATTACTTTATAGTACGGCATATCATCCCTAGACAGACGGACAATCTGAGAGGACTATTCAAACACTGGAATATATGCTAAGATCTTCTGTCTTACAGTTTGGCGACACCTGGCATCAGCGGTTAGATTATATGGATTTTGCATATAATAATAGCTACCATTCGAGCATCGGTATGTCACATTTTGAGGCACTTTATGGCAAATCTTGTCGTACACCCTTATGTTGGTCAAAACTTAGTGAAAGAGTTTTGGTGCGCCCTGAGATTGTAGATGAAACTACTCAGAATATTCAGGTAATTAAGTCTAACTTGAAAGCGGCTCAGGATCGACAGAAAAGTTTAGCAGACAAGCATGCCACAGACCGAGTGTATAAAGTTGGTGATTGGGTGTTTTTGAAGCTATCACCATTGAGAGGTGTGGTACAGTTCGGGAAGAAAGGTAAGCTAAGTCCTAGGTACATCGGACCGTATTAAATGAAGTTGCTTACAGGCTTGAGTTGCCTCTAGAGTTGTCTAAAGTGCACGATGTTTTTCATGTTTCCATGCTTCGTCATTATGTTTCTCATCCATCACATGTGATACCTCCTCAACCATTGGAAATTAATCCGAATTTGACTTATGATGAGGAACCAGTGACAATTTTGGATTGGAAAGATAAAGCTTTGAGGAATAAGATCGTGCGCTTGGTGAAAGTTTTGTGGAGGAAGCCACCTAGGAGACTAAGGAGCGTATGAAAGAAATGTATCCACACTTATTTTATGGTTATTAGTGGTTGTACATTATTGTATTGAATTTCAGGGATGAAATTTTTTTAAGAGAGGTAGGTTGTGACAGCCAATCCCGAAATATATTTTAACGATGGTGTGAATTGACGAAATTACCCTTAAATGTTAAGTTGTGTTGCGTGGAATGAGCTTAGTATTTGGACCAATTAAATCCATTTCCTAAGTTTTTGGGACCCAATAGGAAACTTAAAATTTGTTTTAGTGTTTTGTGGTTTGTGGGGTGACAAATTTGGACCACACACACCAACATATCTCGTTGACTTTCTCTCCCTCTCTCCCTCTCGATTTCCTTCCATTGTTCGTACAATACATATGGTCAACCTCCCAACTAGCTTAATCACTAATGGATCGAGCTAGATGATGACGTTTTTTAACTCCTTGCAAGCTTAGGAGCAGAGTCGTACCTTTTGTTTGAGGAAGGGACCTGTAGAAATCGAGATATCCGAACTCTGGCGAGGGGTAATTTTTCCTCCAATGTGATCGCGAAGGTTTTAAGTTGTTTTGACACCTAAGAAGGTATTATTCTTACTTTTCTAGCACGTTGGATCAATTTTGGAGTGGTTTTGACGTAAGAACACTAGGGTTTATATAGGTGCAGGGTTTGGTCGGTTTCCTCGAGTTTTTTCCGGTGAGTTTCCATTGAATTTAGGTCCCCAAAGTGGTGAGAATGTGTTCTACTCGTTGTAAGCTTCAGTTTGGTACAAATTTCATTGAATTTGGTTGAGTATTGGATGAGATATTGAAGTTTAAAGATTTTTCCAGTTTCCGGCGATAACAGCGGCACCGGTGTCGGACTCCGGCGAACCAAGGAAGGATGAGAATATTCCATCAAAGTTGACGGAATATGCTAACGGCGTCAGGTATCTTTAATGGTATATGCTGATTTTTAACGAAATATTCCCTAATGCCATTAGGGAATCCGTCAGTGTGCCAAACACGTGCCTACATGTGTGCCGAGCGTCTGGCAGTGCCTTGGCCGGCGCGTGGGTGCTTGGAAAATTTTTCCAAAAATATGGGGTTGTTCCTGAGGTGGAGTAGGTCATTGTGGTATATTCAAATACCCCAATTGAGCTATGTATGAGAAGTTATTACCTAGTTTTGTGTATGTGCTTTAAAATAACATTTATATAGTTGTTTCGCGTATAGGTGAGACCTATCCTGAGGATGAGCGCAGTCAAGAAAGGCTCAGGGTTTACGACCCTTCCACATATCAGTGAGTGAGCTTTTGGTTTTCAGTATATATTTATATACTTGGTATTTTTCCCAGAAAATGTGTTTAAATGAAATTATGTTTTGAAATGCCATGCCTATTGATTTATGCTTAGATTATGAATTAGTATAGCATGCATAAATGTGATTTGATGTTGTGGACGCTCAGGTAAGTACCAGGTAAGTTGTAGACTGTTTATATGTGAATTGATGATTATGTGAGATGTGTTGAGAGTTCATAAACCTGGACCCCGGTGTTAGTGCTCCTGCCCGTGATGTTCACCTCCTGCACCGCACGCTCACCTTGGATCCAAGTTAGGTGCACAGTCCTGTCGTACAGACAACTATAGGTGGTTTCGACTTGTAGGTGACCCGCGATTATTCGCACGGTCTTCACGTGATCGTAGTACTATAGCGTATTTATTTACACCGAATCATGTCATACAAACCATTTTAGGTGGTTCCGACTCGTGTGCAGGCGTACTTGTTGAGTTATAGATTCAGCCGTATAGCCCACTTTAGGTGGATCCGGCTGATATGTTATTTCACCTGAGTTACTTATTATGTTATTTTGAGATATTTGGCATGACATACTTATGAATATCGTTTTCTGAGCATGGTTTTGAGATATGTGTGTATATATATATATATATATTCTATTTTCTGGGAAATTATATAAGTTTTACGGCGAGGGGTTAGAACTTTTGATAAATGAAATGGTTTTGAAAAGCTTTGTTTTTGCCCACTCACACTTTCTGCTTTGCGCCCCTCCAGGTTCTAGTTAGGAGTGCTTGTTGGTGGCTTACGAGGAATTCACGGCAGCTCTGACAGATTATCACTCATGTAGGATTACCTTTGGTGTTGTATAATTAGTATTCGTCCTGCTGGACTGCACTTAGGCTACTTATGCTTTGATTGTGAACTCACACTTAATATCGCACTTGCATCTTATCTTATCTAGTGCTCTAGTTAGTTTGGTTTTTATTTATTCACATTTCTTTATATCTTTATTGCTTCTGCATTGTGCACATGGCTACGTCACCCTCATGTGATGGCCAACATGCCTCGATCTAGGTCGGGGTGTGTCAAAAAATGGACTTCTCTACATTCTACTTCTGGTTGTGATGTCTTTCTTACACTACAATGTTTCTTTTGAGTTCTTATCATTGGATTCCCTTGGGGCTTTGGGGGGGGGGGGGGGGGGGGCACCTGTTTTGTTAGTTTGAATCGTTCGAGTCGTAGGGTTTCTTGGTTTCTACTTTCTTCACATTAATAATAAATGGCCCTTCAATTATTTACAACTCCATTTCATTATCTTTTAATGTATTCTTTTTTCTGAACAAGTGAGCGCTTAACCTATCCTTACCATCTATTTCTATAGGTGTTTGAATGAAGAAGAAAATTTTGAGTACGGTAGCCTGACAAGCTGAAGCTATATTTTAAGTACCATCATAACTCACGTAAGTGCAACTCCTACTGCACACAACCTCAATCTTTGTGAGAGTGCCCTTACTGGCTAGCTGATTAAACTGCCATATTCAATTTTGAAAAGTCGTCAATCGAGATCATAGAGACCAGAGCATGCATGCATAAATTGCAAGCGGCCATGAGAAACATGTAACATTTGAGGACATGAGGACCCTTGATTACTTTACTTGAGAAAATGCCCAACAATATCCCACTGTGTCTACAACACTCGACTCAACTCACTCACCTAATTCAGCGTACTAGATACAAGAGATATACCCCTACGACACAACAGTTTTTTCTCGTTCCTTAAACATGCTGGGTTTCCCATGTTGATGCACCATGGCCTGAATCATTTCCTATATGGGATACCTTCTAAAGCGTTTTATATAGAGGGAGTCTGTACTGTCTCCACACGGACCAACTTCTATCTCGAAACCATCCTCATCCGATTGTTCTCCGGAACCACTGTAGGCTCCTCTTGCTTGGTTATCTCTGCCAATTGGTTTAGCAGCCGATATTGGATTGCCAACTGAAAAACCATTTATCAAAACCACTAAATCACACAACAAATGGCGCCAGAAACACAAACACAACACGCAGAAAAAGCTATGAAAACAAAGACAAGCAAGTGTAAAGGTGTAAGCTTGACGTGTTTTCTGAAACCATACCACAAATCGATGACTGGGAATCCATGGTTGCTGAGATGCAGGAGTTTTTTGGAGTGAGATTTTGAGTGCAGACTAGGGTTTCTGTCAGTTCACCAATGCTTGAAAAACCATTCATTATATCCTGCATATATGGAATATATATACATACACTTTGTGAATCATGTGATTGCAGCTAGAACTCAAAATTTGATATACTTCATTTATACTTGTATTGTAATGGCTGCTATGAGGTTTTGGTAGTCTCAAAAAGCCAGCCACTAAAACACTAACTTAATTATGGATAACTATTTAAGATTACAAAATAGTATAAGGCAAATAAGATAAGACACATCCACCTAACTTTTTTTATCTACGTTGATTATGGACAACACATATCCACCTAACTTTTTTTTTATATACGTTGATGTCGTCTATAAATTCTAACAATATACTAATAATATAAAGTAAGAAATTATCCTTACACGTGTCAGTTTTGAACGTCTAAATACACTAGAACTGATACGGACTTCAAATAAATTCATACATTGTTCAAAAAAGAAAACATCTCTAGGATGATTTTACTGGCTTGCCAATGCCATACATGTTTTGAATTAAGTATGAATTAATTGCCCAAGAAAAATTAATTAATTTATCAATCTACCATCACCTTCTTAAAATGATTAATGTATTAAGCTTCATTTTCATCCCAAACGGACGACGTTTTGGTCAAAATATTAAGACCACACATATTAGGTCGCTATTAAGTACTATGGTTTAGTGATATTTCTCTTTCTTTAGAAGTAAAAAGTCTTAGGTTCGAATCTCGTGCATAACGAATTCGATACCAAATTAGATTGTCCATTATGTAGTTTAACCTAATTTCTTCTTCTCCTAATATAAAAATAAGGGAGACTTTGGATGCGGTCCCTAGTTATGAACAATCTTTGACTGAAACTTTGTTGGTTTTCAATTTTTGATCCAAGTCCCTAAAATTAATTGATAATTTATTTCTATGTACGTTACTATATTTTTTAAATTAAAAATTAAAATTTATAGTTGTTTATATTAATGAGATTTTAAATAAAAACATAATTTGTGGGATTAAAAATATTAAAATATAAATATACTATTGTGTGTGTGTGTGTGTGTAAACATGGGTACATTCATAAAAAATAACCAAAAAATTATTGTATCAAAACATGGGTACATTCTTCAAAATGGGTACATTTAGCAAAAATAAAAATGGGTACAAATAAATAAAAAAATATGGGTACAATACAAATAAAACTTTAAAAAATATGGGCACAAAAAGAAATTAATATATGGGTACAAATTAAAATTGAAAGGAAAATTGGTACAAATTAAAAAAGGGTTGCAAATTAAAAATGGGTACAAACTAAAAATAAAAATATATGATAAAAAATTTAGCCATAAATATAAATATACTAATTGTAACATTTTTAATATTAAATGAATATATTTATAAATAAAAAATATTTTATTATTGAAATAATTAATGATATTATTAATACAAAGGACCTTGATCAAAAATTGAAAAGTAATAAGGTTTTAATCAATAGAATAGTAAAAATAAGGATGAAAACCTAATTACTCCTAAAAATAATGATTTACTAAAAAAAATTAACATGTCAAATTGCATCGACGTGGCACTGGACCAAGGTGTCCGGAAAGCTGCGTAAAGTGAGAGAGAGAGAGAGAGAGAGAGAGAGATTTTGTGTGTGTGTGTGTGACTAGCCCGATTTTTGAAAGCGGAGCTGAGGTCACTGGCGCAAACGGCGCCGAAAAATACATCCGTACTGGCGAAATTCCGGTACTTCGCCCGAAACTCGCCGACTTTTCCATCCTGGTACCCTTGAGTATCGGCGGCCTTCTGACCTCATGGACTTCTCCAGTAAGTACTCCAAGGCCTCACCAAGAGAAAACTCCGACGGGCTCCGCTGTAATTGGAAAGGGGACGACACCGTCTGCGAGTAAACCTCTGCGTGGCAAGACGGCTTTTGCTCCATTTGGGATCTCCATGTTACCTCTGGTGGGATTAGCAGAGAGAGAGGGAGAGGGAAGTGTGAGGAATAGAAGCAGTGCGTGTTGAAATGTCTCGTATCAACCATATCGATGACAAAAGAATGTTTAAATACCATAATCCTACTCCAACTAATTTGAAGGTCTTTTATGATAAAACCTTAACTCTGACGAATTATGCAGATAATAATTACTAAGTTGAGGATAATATCGGTGTTGTTGGAAGTGGTCTTCGGTCCATCTCTTTAATAATTCTACATGATATCAGAGCTATGGAGCCGGCCTGTACCGTACTACTATGTGATGGGTGGGTCCCTTGGCCTCGCGTGTAGGGTGAGTCTCTTTGACTCCATGTGATTGTCGATATGTGGATCTTCCACGTGAGACCCACTAATTGAGTCTCATGTGAGATGGTATGTTAAAATGTCTTATATCGACCGTATCAATGACAAAATAGTAGTTTAAATACCCTAATCGACAAATAGTTTAAATATCATAAATCAACTCTAACTAATACCGATGTATTTTATGATAAAACATCATACTTGACGGATTATGCATGTGATAATTATTAAGTTGAAGACATTATTGATGTTGTTGGAAGTAGACACTCGGCCGTCTTTCTCATAATTCAATAATGAGAGTGGATGTAAATAGCAAAGTGGGGTGCAGGAAAGTACGTAAAGAAAAGTGAGGAGCACATAAAGTAAAGTGTCTATTTTTGTACGGGAATACCCTTAGTAATTGTACGAAATGGCGCGAGATGTGGGTTTTGTGGTAATTGCACATGACGGGATCTTCCTGTGCAAGTAATGCAATATTTTATTTATTTTATGAAGATCTAGACCGTTGATTCCTAGAATCTGGAATGAATCATGATGCTGACACGAAACAAGTTGATTGTGTGTGGCCACCTGAATCTGGAAGGGTTTTGACAAACGCTAGCTAGCAGACTATGCGGATTTAAGTAAATTTATTATATTTTGTGTAAATAAGTGTTTTTTTTATACTTAAAATATATATAATTTCATCATAAACTACAAAATAGAGTGACATATATATTATGAAGTATTGGAACATAATGAAAACATGGGGAATAAACATATAATGTGTGCTCATTTAAGTATTCAACAATTCTCTTACAATTTATTAAAAAAAAAACAAAATGAAAATGAAAAGTTATTTATTTTCTGTCTAAGTGAGTCGCAATCTAGGCATAGGCAAGCCAGGTGGGTGCTTAGGCGGTCTAAGCAGATGCCTCAGCAAGTCTAGGCGCTCTTTCTTAATTTTCAAACGTCTAAACATTAATTGGGACGGTGGCCAGCCGCCTAGCGTCTAGACGGATATTTTTAAAACAGTGGTTGTTAGGGTTTTGGGTTCTTTGTTTAGAAGACGAAAAATTTGCTTCAATGAAAGTTAATGAAAACATCGATTAGGTAATTGCCTAGTTAGTAGTTATGTTTGATTATTTTTTTCAACGGTGTAATTTGAACTTGAGACTTTTTCAAATATTTATATTAAAAGCTAGTTAGGGCTAGCATTGTGTCAGCAGGGCGACCGTCTGGAGCCCAAAAAAATCGGAGGGACAAAAATATTAAGGTATTTAGTATGAGTTTGCGTTATATTCGTATAAATAGCAAATAGTTTGATTACTTATTAAAGTGTTTCTATGAGATTGCGTTTCGATCCTTTGTAATGTCTTATTTCTTTACTTTTTAAATTATTTAATACACATGAGCATTTTTGTTTTTCTATGGGCACCAAACTATTTCTTAATTATTTTTTATAAGAATTTCCCAATTATTATTTGTCCCTACATATATTCAAATTGAAAAAAAAAACTAGTTGTGTTCTCTTGATCACATAGTTGTCCTTCTCTTCGGCTGTAGTCCACATATATTATTTTATAATCCTGATATTTATGATTGTTAATAAAATTAATTAGTGTGTAAAAGATGTCTATTAATTAATCTACAAAAGACATCATTTGAATTTCGCCCCAGGCAATTGAAAACTCAAGACTGGCCTTGAAGCTAGTTCAAAATGTTTTACAATTTTAATATATTACGTTGTTAGAATACTCAAAGTAGTTTATTCAAACTTCTATGTTATGTTTTTACATTACTTAAAGTTATTGTTTATGTGAAATCATGTTTTAGGATATGGCCTTGATTTATAAAGTTTGTTAAACTAACAAATCAAAACGCAATAACATGTTAAATCCAAAAATGAGATTATCAATATCTTCATGTCGACGCAAACATGAAACGATTAGTCAATTCGAATGCACACGTACTAAATGTGGTATGTGATTAAACCGTTTAATATTCATAAGTATAAAATGACATGTAAATATGATATTTCATCAATAGTATAGTTGATGCAACTGAGCACTTCAGTAGTAAGGTTATACTAATCTTCCCAAGACCAATAACAATACAGTTTATTTTTTAATTGAACATGACCAATTATAAAATCAAAGATGAAATTAGATGCAAGATTATTTGGGGCCAAATATTTAAATAGGTTACCCAATAGAATTGTTATAGTGACTTATTGGTCCTTATGTGTAATGGAAGGTCTAATTTTTTTTATTCAACCATTTTCACTATGAGGCTATATTTGATGATATCCTTCTAGAGACTTGGCTCTTCTTATTTGATATGTCCTCGTCCATAGGAATTTGACATGCTTTCAAGTATTGAGGAACTAGAACTATATGAATAATTAATTTTTTTTTTAACGGTGTTGCTAAGTCTACACAGCCTAGCCTTTTACATCATCCTCTTTAATCACAACACTAGCTAGTGCATATCATTAGAAGTTTGATGTTGCTTTAAGCAATACTAGCATAAGTCATTCATGTAGTTGTAAGTTGTAACGACTGTAAGATTGTAAGTTGTCAATGCACTACAAATAAGCTACAATTATTTACGGATGTGTAAGCGACTAATTTATTAAAGACAAGTCTATTGAAGACAATTATTATAGATGGACCAAGTGTTTCTTTATGCCCTTGGCGTTGGAGCCAATATGGAAATGATAGTGGCATATGCCCTTATCATATTTCATAAAGTTTCCTTGTAATTTCATCGATCTAAAGTTTGAATTATAGAGTATAATCAAGCAAGGACTCTCTATGTTCTTCAATCAATTTGGATAAGCTTTAAACTAAGGTGGTCACCAATGAAATGCAGTCAAAAACCAACAAAAGATCACACTATGTAGTCTTCCATCTTATATGCAAAAGCTATAAATTAAATTAATGCCTTGATAGGCAAAGCATATAGCTAGGGTTAGTGGCTTGTTTAGGTAAATAGAGTGGATCTCTAAGTTTTTTTTTTTAAGTGCGGCAAAGCAATGAGGGAAGCTTGATTTGGAAAAGCGCCAACATAAAAATAAGGGTAGTGATATCCACACATTAATTTTTATTTCTCAAACACTCTTTTTAATTTTCAACAATCAGATTAAATGAATTGAAAAAAAATCAATGATAAAAAATTTAGTGCAAGACATAAAAGTGAGTTTATGGATAGCACTTTCCAAAAACAAAGATGCTGATGGATGCTTTGCATGCCTTGCTTAAAAGGAGGGTTTTCTCCTTCACTTTCTTTTGAGTTTTTTTTTTCCTTTAAAAGCAATTAGCTTTGGATTTTTCGTTTTCATGGCCTTATTACTCTTATTTAAGACCAGGTAATGCCTAACTTTTTTCGAAGGGGAACTATCAGAAAAGCCCCCACGTCTGAACCACCATGAAAAAGTAGTCTAATTTCTTGCATAAAAATGACCAAGTGGCCGAAAGGAAAACATCACAAGTTTTTCGTTGGTTTAATTGTAGCAATATTCCATGAATTTTATTTATAGTTCAATGTCTAGGTGTGAGAAGCTAGCAATAGCTACTTAATACTACAGTCTAGTGGTATTTCACTTCACTGGTAAGTGAGAGGTCTTATATTCGATTCTCATCAACGAATTTGAACCACATTATTGCTAGCTTCTCACACCCATACACTGAAGCTCTCAAGCCTATGAAACTCCCAAATTTCTAAATACTCTAACATTCAAGAACACTCAGAAAATTCTCTGCATTCTTCATCAAAGTCGTTAAGAATCATCAAGCATCACTACATGCGCCGATTCTTCCATCGCCACAAGACAAACTCTTGCGGCATCCGTTCATTCGAGATCAAGACATCACGACCCTTGGATCAACAACCTCCTACATACACACTTTGTATTTTGGTGATCGAATCAGAGGATTCAAATTGTACACACAGATTGTAACCTTAATGTAACCTTAAACCTACATTAATAAAATACATTTATTTTGTACACGTGTTCTTGTCTCATTTGTTGCAGAAAATTCGTGTTTACATATTGGGCCCATTATGAGGCTTAGCCCATTCTCTCACCCCCTTAATGTAGATAATATTGTTTGTTCAAAAAACTTATAACAAAATTAAATTTGAACTATAAAATTACAGAATTAAAATTGTTAGAATTTAGCAACTTGTAAATATTAGGCAATGTGATTTCAAAGTTGGTAGGAGATCAAACTGTGACTGAACTCAAACAACTAAGAAATCACATATTAAACTACCAAAAAGAATTCGTATGTATTCAATATTCTAACACAAAAAAATTTAGGTTTTTTTTTTCTTTCTCATTTCTCATTTTTTAATTCAATTTTAGTGATGTGGGATGAAATTCCTATTATATCCCTAAATTCAACCAAAAAATAGACAACATTAATAAAAATGACCAATGGTTCAACACATTGTTAAGTTCGAGAACAAAAGAAACAAATATAAGAGTTCATGGTCTAAAATTAAACTAAGGGTAAAGTTCAAAGACCACTACCACAATTAATCCTTTTCGATTTCATGACAGTGAAATGTTGGACTAAATTTTCTATACCAAAAATGGACTTAATTTCTACACTCTACTTGTGGTAGTAATGTCTTTCTCACACTACAAGGTTTCTTTTGAGTTCTTATCATTGGATTCCCTTAGGGCTTAGGGGCAGGGCACCTTTTTTGTTTGTTTGAATCGTTCGAGTCCTAGGGTTTCTTGATTTCTACTTTCTTCACATTAATAGTAATGGCCCTTCAATTATTTACAGCTCCATTTCATTATCCTTTAATGTATTCCTTTTTTCTGAGTAAGTGTGCACTTAGCCCATCATTACCATCCATTTCTATAGGTGTTTGAAGGAAGAGAAACTTGAGTACTGCAGTCTGACTAGCTAAAACTATATTTTGGTTACTATTAGAACTCACATAAGTGCAACTACCAATGCACAAAGCCTTACCCTTTATGAGAGTGCCCTTACAAGCTAGCTAACTGGTTAAACTGCCATACTCAAATTTAAAGAGTCGTCAAACAAGTTCATAGAGAAAAGAGCATGCATGCATAAATTGCAGGCGGCCAACAATATCCCACTATCTCTACAATACTCAACTCACCTAATTGAGTATTACTAGATACAAGAGATATACCCCTACGACACAACAGTTTTTTCTCGTTCCTTAAACATATAGGGTTTCAAATGTTGATGCATGACTTAACGGGTGCTCCACCGGAAGCCGAGCCGCCGAAGCCCAACCAGTAGGGTTTCGTGAAGTAGAAAGGCTAGTTGGCGCAAGGTGTTTGATTGACTCCGAATTTGGTTGCTTCCTGGCAAGCATATTCCTGGAATCGTGCGATTTGCTGATTGCGTTCTACCAACAATTCATAGCCAATCCTAGTTTTGATTCATGCATTAGGTTTGCATTTTGAGGATTTTTTAGTATGCTCCGAGATATCTTATACTCTGAGATTTTTAGCGGTTAGATCGTTAATTAAAATGAGAATCAAAATTAAGCTTTGAAAATTTAAAGGTCGAGATGAAACAAAAATGCCGGCAGCCGGTAACCAGGTTACCGAACTTGAGACTTATTTCAGTATTAAAACTGAAAACATGATTAGACAAAAGAGCTAGTTGGTTACTTATGTCACGTAAATCGGTGAAACAATTGGCATATACATGGCTAGGATGATCCTTTTTAACGAGGCAGCCCAATCCATTCAATTGGATCAAACAGCACCGAAGTTGCAAAAGTAGCTTTACTCTTCCAGGCCCAAGCCCACCGCATACGGAAAAGAATATCAACTTCCATTTATGGAATTGCTTTCTAATAAATCAACCCCACTTTCATTTCTGTGCTGAATCAAACAAACTAAGAACATTCTTGCACTGTCAACCAATCTGATTCTGACATTGAAAGCAGCACCGGTTGAGTAATCTAAGCAGTGCATCAGCTTTTCTTCGAGTTTCAAAGGATCCATCAGCAGCCAAGCTTTGCAGTCTCCACGGAAGAGTGATCGAATTTTCCTGCCCTCTTCGAGAAAAGATGAAAAAGAATAGGCACTAAAATACTGCTCTTTTCAATCTCCTCCAACTCTTCGAGCAAGCACCGGCAAGGCATTGTCGATAACGCCTGCCTTGTTATCCATCAACAGCGCAATAAGTAGAGGAATTTCCTCGACAAACACAACCTGACCTTGTTAGCATTGTAAACTGCAAGACTGAAGAGTGCTATGGCAGCATCTTTTTACCAGCTGGAGCGCCTTCTTTCAAAAGTCCACCGATTCTGAAATGGGTCCAGGGTGCTACACCATAAAACTTAAGACTATGAGATTTCAATCCTTCTAATATTTGAAAATTTCTGTTCTTCCAGAAAAACAACTATGATTGATCACAAAACACCAATTTCCCTCCTTTTTGACACAGCCCTTGTTCGCCAACGGAGTTGACAACCTTCCCATAACTGAACCTCAAAGGCATTCTCCCCAGCACCCTATGAAACTCACCTATACACTCCCCTCTCCTCTTCCTATGCTTTGTTTTCCTACTACTCAATCCCACCTGTGCAACCTCCCCAATCAATCCTCGTCGTGCATCACCATCATCATGATCATTGCGCGCATCCCCCCAATCCCTAACCCTTTCGGCTCCGACCAATATAGGCCCTGCATTAACCTCATCCGCTGCCACAAAATTCATCAATATGTCCTCGCAGTTTTGCATCCTATCCACGATCTTCCTCATGCTGGCCATCACCGGTCCTCCTGCACAGCTGTACCGAAACAAATACTCGCTTTTCAAAAGCATAAACTTGGTGAGCATGATAGAGTACTTGTCTGGATGAACAGTGTAGATCCACTCTTTCCTTGACAAATCTATGTCATGTGACCTGACAAAGAACCCAACCAGCCGATCCGGGTTTGATCCCCACATTTTAAATGCAAATTCGAAGGATTTCGGGTCAACTTCAACATCATCATCACAGACCAAGACTGCTCGGGTCTTAATTTCGGGCCTGGGGAGGAACCGATTATTGAGGCTGTCAGATGCTTGGCGGATTACAGAGATGCCACCGAATCCAAAGGAGGAGTCTGTGAGATTGCGAGCCAGTTGGGACAAGGTCTGGGATGGGGTGGAAGGGTTTCCCCAAAGCACAAGAATGTATGAAACCAAAGACGAGGCCGCATACGTGGAGACGATGGATTGAAGGAGAGGGATGCGAGACTCGGAGTAGCCATTGATGAGTACGGTTAGCTGGTCAGAAATGAGATTTTGCGGGTCCTGTTGGGCTTTGGGGTTGCAAGGATCAGTCGAAAGTGTACGAACAGATAGCACATGAACACCCCCAGAGCTCAAGATGACTAAAAACATGAGAATTACAAAGATAGTTGGACATGAATTCATCATCTCTAGTGCCTCCTTGTTTTTCTAACTCATAAGAACTTATGCATTAACAAAACCCTAACCCTTTCGATTTCGGAACATTCTCGAATACAAAAACTCCCTGTTTGTGAAAAGATTAAAAAAAACAAGATTATCAGTCACACGCACAAACAAAATTCACCGAAACAAATCGCATTCTTATTCTTTCCAATAAATTTCATCTCAACAGCAACAAACAAATCGAAGAAAACATAAAATTAAATTTAAATTTATACTCGCAAATTGTAATCAAGCTAACAAATCAAAATATGAGATTGGAGATGGCGGTACCTGGAATCGAAGGTGGAGAATTGAATCGACGCAGAGGAATCAAGGTTTGCGATGGAGAAGGGAATATCGATTTGGGCATCAGTTCCGTCAGATTTGAAATGCACAGTTTTATTATTATTAAAAAAAAATTATAATGTTTAAAACTACGAACCAGATCCTTTTCGGATCCCAAAAAACCTGAGCAGCCTGAGAAATGATTCTGGACCGTTGAAATTTAATCCAACGGTTAAAAAAAGGAGTTCCTTAATTGTAACCGTTGGATTAAATTTCAAGGGTCCTGATTGATTTCTCAAGCTGCTCAGTTTTTGGGGATCCGGTTCCTAAAACTACAGCTGGACGTTGTCGTTTTGAGTATACCTCTTTCGAAAAGGGCGCGCGTAACTCAAAAGTGCCGGTTTTGGGAAAATCAACATTAAATCATCCTAAGCTAGTAACTAATTAGGGTTTGAGAAGCGATTAAAATGGAAATTATTATAGTTGGGCCCATGGGAAAATTTTTTGATAGCCCTAAATGTTTAATCATGCTTGCCGTTTTTGATTAATTTTTTCAATTGGATGATCAAAAATAAAGGAAAACTAAAACTCACCTCACTTTATGTGTAAATCAGTTCTTAGTGACGTCCACTTAAATGACACAGGTACATTGTCACATTGGGATCCCATACCAATAAAATAAAGACGTATGGATAAAAATTTACACATATTTATTTTAATGCAAAACATTACTGTAGCAGTATATTCATGTCATATAAGTAATTTCAATTCTCAATATAAGATTTTGTGTAAATCAGTTGTCAATAGGGATTTTGTAGTGTAATACGGGGGATAGTAGAGTGTTCGCGTGTAATAAGTAGAAGAGAGCCGATCATAATTCATAAGAGAGGAATGCGACAAAAACAGGAGAAATAAGGAAAAGAGGCCCTATTTTGGTGGAAGTGTGCTTATTTCAGCGGGAAATGAAGAGACCATTGCGATTTGCGACTACTGATAATCCCCCATTTGCCCTAGCAGAGCAAACCCACTTCTCCCCAACCCACTCCAGGTATTTATTTTTATTTGGGTTATTCAAATCTGTGATTTTTTACCTTCTAAATTTTGTTTTGGGTTTTGAATTTTTTGAATTTGTTGGCATAATTCGACTTGTAAGTTGATTTCTTTTACTGATTTTCCCATTTCAGTTGTTATTGGCGGCTGAGGTGGTCTCCGCCGCTCACGGTGGCGAGTCGACACTGGTAAAGCTCCCGCCAAGCTTCAATTTTTTTTAACTTTTTTTTTGGGTGAATAGTTGCACCCAGAGATGTTTAGATTTGTTTTTTTTTTCTCTTCCATCTCCCATCTATCCATTTTCTTTAGTTGTTCACTAGAGCAATTATGATATGGAAGTTGATCCGAGGCAAATGTTCGAATCTATCATAACATAGCCGTGAGGCGCTTAACGTTTTTATTTTGTAAATTGTCTATTTTATTGATGTTTAAGTGTTTTTGGCTGTGCATTATGTTATGTAAATTTGTATGACTTTTGTTCGAGTTTTGTGACCATAATCTTTTAGAGTTGCATCTTAATGTTGTACGACTTTTTTACTTGATGGGTTTTTCGTATACCTATAGTTTAAAACTCTAGAAAAAAACCAAATCGAAATCGCCATTGCTGTATTTCAACCAAGGATTCTATTTCTACCCATCAAATCAAGAATTTCAACAGCACTTCTTTGATCTTATTATTTCAACTTCCCCTGTTGTGAATCATATGTACGCAGCTTTCGATTTGTAAAGCATTGAGAATGTGATTGCTTTGGACTATAAACATCAATGTCAATGCATGCATCAATCCGACACCACTTGGTAGGATAATACTTTGTTGTTGTTTTTATAGGTGCATGCATCGCAACTGTTGTTAATTAACTGTTCTATGCCAATATGGATTTTTTGGTTAAACGTTTCAATCTTTTTTTGTATTTTTAGGAACACCATGGATCCGAACATCATCCTCAGGGAGTTAAAGAAGCGTTTCAAGAACAAAATCAGGGAGGTGGAAATGGAGACTGGCAGCCAAGATTTGGATCTCACCCGTCTTCTAGCATCCGCTATGAATTTGAACCTTTTTTACATGTGGGTGCAACTGTTAATTTTGCGTGGGTTCATTAGCAAGTTTATAGTGAACTTTAAGCTCATGCTAACTATTGATCTTTTGCTATCGGTACAGGTTCTGGTGATGATTTATAAGAAGGGGTTCGCCTACGATAACACCAAACCGAAATATGATCGGACCCTGTATGATTTGAAGAAGCTAAAAAGACAGCTCCGAAGGATTAAGGCGGCCCTACATGGAATGAATTTGGAGGCTGGTGAAGATGAAGATGAAGATGAAAAGTTCGCAACTCTTCAAAAGTGGAAACACGCCGGTCGTAATGTTGTGCTGTTTCGCTGTTGTTTCGGCTTGAAAGCCTTTTTCGTCCTCGTCTGGGCCACTATATATCAGGAATTATACATTCCATGAATGAAAATGATAATTGTGTTTGTTAGTCTGCTGTGTAATGACTTCTCAGGATGCTACATAGTTTAATTAATGGTGAATTATGTTTTCCTTTCAAGTTGGTTCTGCATATATCGTACCTGTGTGGATCACAGTTTTTTATGATTACAAATAAAATCGTCCCAGCTAGTACCTAGCCTCGTCCTGCAATGGACTCCTCTGTCGCCATAAGGATTGAGAAGTAATGGAAGACATGAGGCATTATACGGCGGGAAAGATCTGATGTGTGTCCCATCCTTTTGTTTTGAGCTGTTTTTAACAGTTACTTGTAGTTGTCAACTTGTTCAGGCGAGAACAACTTAGATGGTACCCCAACCATATGGTTGCATGGGAGCCTTGGATGTTCTTGTCGGGGGTTACCATTGGCTGGACTCCAATGGAACCCTGGTAGGATAGGCTCATTACGTGACTGGTGCTGGCAAGGCCGTTCATGCAAGGTCCCTTGTTTCATCAATGTGAGATTTATTCCCAATAGACACTCTGTACTTTCGTCGTCCGATTCAGTTGAGGCTTCTGTTTCAATGATAAAAGTCATGGCGGCAAAGCAACGTTGGGGAAAGAGTGACGATAGGCTGGGGGCAGAGGACTGACTTGATCTCTTCCCTGAGACCAAATGAAAAGGAAAAAGGTTAATAAATATTAAAACATTAACAAAACAAGCTATAAACTCATATAAACAAAATCAAGAATTGTGATGAAATCAAACTTAAAAAAAAAGACATTACATAAATGCTTCAATTGCAAAGCTAAAAGCTTGACAATGAAACCAAACAATAAAAATGAAAAACTACTTGCAGAAGGAGAAGTGGAGAAGTGGGGTGCTCAAAGACTAAAGCCATCTTCAATCGAAGGCTGGCCAGAGGACACGTTTTAACCTTCTGGCTCTCCAAGAAATTAATATTTTAAAGAACAGTACAGGACCATATTTGTCTCCATCTTCAACCGAGGGCCAAAGGGCAATAGGGCTCGTTTTAGCCCTATCACAAAAAATCGTCTCCAACCGAGGGCCAAACATAATTTATTATTAATTTTTTTTTACTACAACTTAAATTCAAATCCAACAGCTAAGTGATGTCAGCTAGCTGTTGGATTTGAATTTTTTTTTTGGCTATAAATAGGATGGATATTGGGCTATAATTCACACAACTTTAAATTCAATCTATTTCAATTCAATCTCTTTCACTTCAAGTTTGCAATGAATTCCAACTTTGGATCTTCTTTGAATTCCAACTAGAGGTCCTCATCCAATTCCAAATTGGAAGAAAAATGGGCGCAAATGAGATGAGAAGATAAGGAGCCTGATGAAGAAGTTCAAGCAAGGCGCAACAAACAAAACAGAGTAGCAGCCATGGTGTGTCAGCCAACTGAGGAACAACCTCAATGGGGTGGCTATGTTGTTGGTCACTCTTACAAACCACGAAACAGAGCAATGACGCATGCCAATCTGATGAACAACTACTTCAACCCCAACTCGGTGTACATAGAAGAGGATTTCAGGGGTCGCTTCCAGATGAGGCGTCATGTCTTCGAGCATTTACTTCATGATGTCTAGCAAGTCAATCCATACTTTTGACAAAAATGAGACAGAGCAGGCCGCCCTGGCTTCTCACCTCATCATAAAGTTACTATTGCACTCCGAATGATGGCCTATGGCTCCCTAGCTGATTCGATGGATAAAACCCATGGTATGTCTGAGTATACATGCCTTGATACTCTTGAACAATTCTATGACACAATTGTTCAAGCTTACAAAGAAGAGTACCTCCCGAGCCAAATCAAGAAGATCTTAATCGGCTCATTCGCAAAGCTGAAGATCGTGGGTTTCTGGGCATGATAGGATCATTAGACTGCATGCATTGGGATTGGAAGAACTGTTCCACCGGATGGCAATGAGACTTCTGCGGAAGGTCGAGAAAGCCAATTGTTGTGTTAGAGACGGTTGCCTCATATGACACATGGATTTGGCATGCTTTCTTTGGAGTCCTTGGATCCCAAAATTACATTACAGTTCTTGGGCGTTCACTCTTCAATCGCTTGACAGAAGGTAAAACACCTTAACTTGACTACTACATCAACGATCGTTAATATAATATGGGGTATTACTTGGCAGATGACATCTACCCAAAGTGGGTGACACTTGTCCAAGCAATTCCAAACCCTAGGAATGATGTGGAAAAGTTTTTTACCTTACACCAAGAGGCATACTGGAAAGATGTTGAGAGAGCTTTTGATATTCTACAAATACGATGGAAGATCATCAGCAAACCGGCAAGAGGGTGGAGTCAAGAAAATTTGGACTCCATCATGATGTCTTGCATTATATTACACAATATGATAGTGGAGGATGAGCGAGATGGGTATATTGATGGAGAGTTCGATGATGACCAAGAAGATCCAAATAGGTCAAGAAGGGCTCGTGCAAAAATATATGATAGGCCTAATTTGCCTTTCAATCCAAGAACTGGTAGTATCTCTATAAATGACTACATGAGGCGCAATAGAATGATATGTTCTAGTGCCATAAACAAGTACCTACATTAGGATCTTGTTGCACATTTTTGGGCCAAAAATAGCATGGAGTGGGCGTTTAAGTTTTATGTTGTATAATTTTTATGTTGATTAATGTTATTTAATGTTGTTTCATATTGTTTAATTAGGCCTGGTAATTCTTGACACGACACGACATGACACGAAATTAACAGGTGTTCGAGTTGACACGATAACGAATCGGGTGTTATCAAGTAACTCGATAAGCACATGTTAAGATAACGGGTTGGTTCGCGTATACACGTGGGTAACACAATACACAATAAACAAAATATTAATTTAATAATTTTATAACCCTAAAAAATACTATAATAATTATATATATATATATATTAATTTAACAATTTTATATCCCTAAAATCTATATATATATATATATATATATATATATATATATATATATATATATATATATATATATATATATATATATCTACATAATAAATATATATGGCCTCGTTTGACAGCTCGGACTGTATTGACTATTTCAGTCGAATAGGATAATTTGTCATCGGATAGTACTGACTATTTAGTCGAGCGTACTGATTATTTAATCGGGCGTTTGGTGCAGTACCGGATTAAAAACTCAATTCATAAAAAATTATCATGTTCATTTACTTCCTCGAAAGGATTGAAGAACATTTAGGGCATTGAGTTTCACAATTTAAAACTAGCAAGAGAGATGGAAAAAGAGCCAGCTTGATTTTGTTTTCAGCGACCCGACTAATTAATACCGACGATTTGGAGTGTATAAGTTATCCGGCGTACGTCATATAAAATAGGCCGGACTGCATAAATAATCCGGTGCTTATTAAATAGGGAATGACACCAAACACCATATAATATTAAATAGTACTATCTGGTGTGTTATCCGGCATGCCAAACACGCCCTATATATATCATTGAACTTGATGAGATACGAATTATACAAAACTAATTTCAACGATCCAATAGTCAAACTTGTTTGTATATGCTTTGAGATCGCATCAGCAAAAAATCGCAAAAAACAAACATTTAGAGATCAAGTAACGGGACAAAACTTTTCGACGGTTATAAAACAAAAAATCACGATATAATAGTTATTTTAACTCCGATTTTGATGCTTTTTTACAGCTACACTCCTTGACCCTATATGAATACAATAAATGAATTCGATCTTCAATTTAAAATATTTACACTAGTGAATACCACAAAATCTTATGCTATACTTAATGAAAGTATGAATAAACTCTTAAGTGTTAGTGAATCTATTGTTTTGATGTGGTACACACATTCTACGAAACTAGTTTCAACGATCCAACCGTCCAACATGTTGTATATACTTCGAGATTGTATACAACAAAAATTGCAAAAAAACAAATATTCAGAGATCAAGTAACGTGACAAAACTTTTCGATGGTTATAAAATGAAAAATCATGATTTAACGGTTATTTTAACTCCGATTTTGATGATTTTTTTACAGCTACACTCCTTGACCCTATATGAATACAATGAATGAATTCGATCTTCAATTTAAAATATTTACACTAGTGGATACGACAAAATCTTATGTTATACTTAATGAAAGTATGAATAAACTCTTAAGTGTTAGTGAATCTATTGTTTATATGGGATACGCATTCTACGAAACTAGTTTCAACGATCCAACCGTCAAACATGTTTGTATATACTTCGAGATCGCATACGCCAAAAATTACAAAAAAATAAACATTCAGAGATCAAGTAACATGACACAACTCTTTGACGGTTATAAAATGAAAAATCACGATTTAACGGTTATTTTAACTTCGATTTTGATGAGTTTTTACAGCTATACTCCTTGACCCTATATGAATACAATGAATGAATTTGATCTTCAATTTAAAATATTTACACTAGTGTTAGTGAATCTATTGTTTTGATGTGATACGCATTATACGAAACTAGTTTCAACGATACAACCGTCAAACATGTTTGTATATACTTCGAGATTGTATACGCCAAAAATTGCAAAAAACAAACATTCAGAGATCAAGTAACAGGACAAAACTTTTCGACGGTTATAAAAAGAAAAATCACGATTTAACGGTTATTTTAACTCCGATTTTGATGATTTTTTACAGTTACACTCCTTAACCCTATATGAATTCAATGAATGAATTCAATCTTCAATTAAAATATTTACACGAGTGGATACAACAAAGTCTTATGTTATACATAATGAAAGTATGAATAAACTCTTGAGTGTTAGTGAATCTATTGTTTTGATGGGATACGCATTATACGAAACTAGTTTCAACGATCCAACCGTCAAACATGTTTGTATATACTTCGAGATTGTATACGCCAAAAATTGCAAAAAAGAAACATTCAGAGATCAAGTAACAGGACAAAACTTTTCGACGGTTATAAAAAGAAAAATCACGATTTAACGGTTATTTTAACTCCGATTTTGATGATTTTTTATAGCTACACTCCTTGACCCTATATGAATACAATGAATGAATTCGATCTTCAATTTAAAATGTTTACACTAGTGGATACCACAAAATCTTATGTTATACTTAATGAAAGTGTGAATAAACTCTTAAATGTTAGTGAATCTATTGTTTTTATGGGATACGCATTCTACGAAACTAATTTCAATGATCCAACCATCAAACATGTTTATATATACTTCGAGATCGTATACGCCAAAAATTGCAAAAAACAAACATTCAGAGATCAAGATCAAGTAACGGGATAAAACTTTTCGACGGTTATAAAACAAAAAATCATGATTTTAAGGTTATTTTAACTCCGATTTTGATGATTTTTTATTGCTACACTCCTTAACCCTATATGAATACAATGAATGAATTCGATCTTCAATTTAAAATATTTACACTAGTGGATACCACAAAATCTTATGTTATACTTAATGAAAGTATGAATAAACTATAATAATTATATATATATATATATATTAATTTAACAATTTTATACCCCTAAAAACTATAATAATTAAATTTAAAAAATTAATGACCATTAGATCGGCTGAGATTTAATCTCAGCCGTCCATTGTGGGCTATCATTCTCTTCTCTCTCATTAACTTAGAGACTCAAATCATTCTCTTTGTCTCTCTCGATCGACCTCACGCGGTGCCTCACCCTTACCTCAGTCTCAGTGACCTCACCGGCTCACCTTCCTCGTTGTCCTCGACCTCACCCAGATTATCACCCTCACTCAGTCACTCTGTCAGTCCTCACTCTTCACCTAAATTGCGACTTCACCGATTCACCCACTGTCCATACCAGTACCACCCAAATCCAGCTCCTGAATTGAGCTCTCGGTCTCAGTCCGCACTCCTCTTCACCACACAAGGTAAGAAATTCCTGCAATAAACTCAAAGGTTTCTGAATTAGGGCTTTTGGAATTACGAATTTCTGAAATTAGGGTTTCTAAATTAGGGCTTTTGGAATGAGGAATTTCTGAAATTAAGGTTTTTGAACAGGCACTCTGAATTAGGGATTTTGAATCGACGGGATTTTGAATAGTCATTAGAGCAAATGTTGTGCTGATCTATTTGCTATAAATAATAATCACAACTGTTTGGTTACATATTGCAACTTGCAAGCTACCTACGTAACCGGATCAAGTATTTGGTCTAGACAATTGTTGGTCTAAACTTGCGAAGAATCCCTTGGCCAAATATTGAACTTTAGAGTAAAAACGTAATTGTTTTTGTGAAGTTCTGCAAATTATAGTATACCTTTTTGCTAATTTGAATAGTGTACGTTTTTGCAAATTATAGTATTTTGGCTAATTTGAATATAGTGTACCTTTTGTAGCAGTATGTTATATATGAAGATGCTTACTATTTGCCAGTGCAATTGATATGGATATGGGAAATTTGCTTACTGTTTTCCAGTGCAATTATATATGCGAAATTGAAATAGAAATGGATATGTGAATTTGAAATGGATATGGTATGAAATTGAAATTATAGTATTTTGGCTAATTTGAATATATTTTTCTTAACGGGTCATAATGGGTCGGGTCACTTTACCAGTTGGGTAAAGTGACCCGACTTGTTAAGGACTTGTTAAGATAACAGGTGTGACACGACACAACCCGTTAAGATAACAGGTGTTACATGAAAACGACACGAACATGACTGACACGACCCGTTTGCCAGGCCTATGTTTAATGTTGTTTCATGTTACTTAATTTAATTTAATGTTGTATAATGGCATAGGAAGTTATAGGAAAAAAATAGAATTTAAAAAATATATGAAACGAATTTTGTAAAATAGAAGTTATAGGAAAAAAAATAGAATTTAAAAAAGATATGAAACAAATTTTGTAAAATAGAAGTTATAGGAAAAAAAATAATTTAGAAAAAATATAAAACAAATTTTGTAAAATAGAAGTTGTAGGAAAAAAAATAATTTAGAAAAAATATAAAACAAATTTTGTAAAATAGAAGTTATAGGAAGTTATAGAAAAAAAATAGAAGTTATAGGAAAAAAATTGAGTAAATAATAAAAAAAATTAAACTGTAAAAAATAAAAAATAAAAAAAAAGGGCTAACTGACGTCAGCTAGCTGTTGCATTTGAAATTTGGCCTGTCGGTTATATCCAACAGAAATGCTAAAAATTTTAACCTAACTCGAGGCTGGTTGGATTGGGCCAGCCGGTTGGCCCTTTGGCCCTTTCAGATTCCGTGGGCCCATAAGCCCTTTGGCCTAGCCCTCGGTTGGAGACGGTTTTCGTGCTATTTTCTGCACTCTAACCCTCTAGACCCTTCGGTTGGAAATGGCCTAAGAGGCCAGAAATGGGAAAAGAGATAGAGAGAGAGAGGGGCAAATCCAATAGCTAATTTGAAATGTCATATCACTCGCCCAATAACTTGGCTTCTCAATAGACGAGGAGTTCCTCCTCAAAATTCTTTATAACCGATTGACGAAATTTCGTGTTTATGTTTGCAATTGTTTATAGGAACACTTTGGATGCGGTCCTTAGCTATCAATATTCTTTGATTGAAACCTTGTTAGTTTTTAGTTTTTGATTGAGATCCCTAACATTAATGTAATAATGTAAGTTACTATATTTTTTAAATTAAAAATTAAAATTTGAAATTTGTAATTGTTTATATTAATGAGATTTTAAATAAAACCCATAATTTATGGGATTAAAAATAATAAAATATAAATTATAATCTCTATTATATTGTGTGTGTGTGTGTGTACATACATGTATGGGTACATTAACCAAAATTAACAAAAAAAGTTATTGTACCAAAACATGGATACATTCTCAAATCGACGAAAAAGAATGTACCCATATAAGTTTAAACATGGATTAAAAAAATTGAATGGATTTTATATTAAAAAAAAGGGTACATTTTACATATAACAAATTGATATATTTGAGAAGAATGGGTACATTTAAGATTAAAAAAATTGAAAAATTATATGAATGGGTACATTTAAGATTAAAAAATTGAGAATCTTTTTATATATAAAAAAAAACTAATAGGTACAAACTTAATTTAATTTAATTTTTTATTATTTGGGAAATGTTTGAATTGAAAATTAATGAGAAGTTTACTAGAGGTGTGAGTATTAAACCCTAAATTAATTACTAATTTTTATATTAAAAAATTATATAATAAACATGTAAATTCATTATCACATTAATGCTAGAGACTTGAATCAAAATTTGAGAACTAATAAGGTCTTAGTCAATGAAGAGTAAGAACTAGGGACTGGATACTAATTTTTCCTTGTTTATATTATAGAATACTTAGCAAATCTCTACAAAAATCAATAAAATATGAGATTGTTTAGTGATCGGATTGTATAAAAAAGGATGATTGGATTCGATAAAAGTATTACAAATTGTCCATCTATTTGCGAGAATTTGATTGACTAAATAACTTTATTTTTAATTGATTGTTTATAGAAATATCTTTAGAGAATGATTTATACTATAACTGATTTCGATTATAATCCACAAACTTCTGTAAATCGCGACAAAATATTTTAAAAGAGGAACTAAGTAGCCAAAGGATTTCTCATATAAACAAGCTGAAGATTCTCTGTCTTCTTCCACATGAGTTGTTCTCTCGTGCATGATGCATCACTTCATACATGCTTTTTTTTTAATTAATCAGGCTTTGTTTTCTCCCATCGCACTGTGACTCTCGCGCATGATGCATCACTTTTTAGTGAAGAAAGTTATTGTATCATCATAAAACAATTGATAATATAAATAGTAATCTGATCTTTTAATTATAGGGAGTTTTAACGACAAGCCCGTAATAGTATTCATTTAATGAAAAACCATTTTTGTACACTAAAAAGTCAAATCTGATACTATTCATTTTACCCTTTATTTTGTCTGTATCGTTAAAACTCAAAATTTTCAAACTCTTTTCATTAGTTTTCCTTTAATTATATGAGCCCATTTAAAGTTTATTCTTCTATTAATGTGTGATTCATTCTCAACAAGTGTTCTCACGTGTAACAAATTTTCAAGCCAAACACGTAAACAACACAAACGAGGTAATGTGGAACACGTGTGAGCATTGAACTTCAAACGTGAGACAACATACTCTAATACCATGAAGAAAGTTGAGATTCTACTATAAAACTAATTGTCAATATGAAATAACCCAAATCCTTATATGTCCATGCAAAATCCCTTCACTCATTAATGTGGGATTCATTCTCAACACTTATTAGGTATAGCTTATGATATGTTGGAAACTCTAAGGACCTGAAAGTTTTAACTTAATTCAAAAGTTTTTAACATGTTACATTCTCTTTTCGTATTGATGACCAATCTATCAAAATGTACATTTCTACTTGGACTTTATATTGATATTATGTTCAATTACTTGTATTTGTTCTATTTAGCTATGTTTGGATGAGGAATTTTAGACCCATTTGTTAAAAATGCATTATAAGAATATTGTTAAGCACTACAAATTCAGTGTTCTAAGGCCTTACATCTTCGGGCTAGATGGATGGTTTTGTAACTTTAGTTTCTTATATTTTTTTTATGGATTTTTATCATCAATGGTTCTTGAAATTGACTCACCTCATCAAGATGGTTCCTGAAATTGAAAATCGATCAATGTAGTCCCTGAAAATGGATGTTACGAATCATGTGGTCATTCCGTCACAATTCCGTCAACAACTCTGTTACGTGCTGATGTGGCACATAACTGGATCCCACAATTTAATTAAATATTTTCCATGTGGATTTAAAATATTGAAAAAAAGATTTTTATTTTGTAAAATTAAAAACTTGGAAAAAAAAATGATAAAGAAGTGGGTGATGACCTAGAACTTGTTGTTGTGGCTACTGATTTGGGCGTCGGCGATGGGGCTATTGGATCGACTCAGGGTGGCGAGTAGGCGGAACTTTGTAGGGAGGAGTAGCCGAGAGTGAGGATGTGTTGTGAGTGATGGTGGTGATGGGGGTGCTGATTGGGGCAGATATGCAGAAGGTGATTGGGAGTGCGATTACAATAAGATTTTGAGTAATGGGGCTTTGCTGCTCTGGTCTAGAGTTGTCATAACAACTTTGGATTTGGGAATTTACCCTTTGTATATTTGGATAGTTTTAATCTTTGAATTTTTTTGGTTTATGAAATGGGGTTTCTTTGAATTTTTTTTGGGTTTCAGAGGTCAAATTTTGTCTTTTTTGGAGAATTGAAAATTTTGGTTGTACAATGGTGCTGAAATTACGACGACGGTGTCGATGAAGGTGGTGAATGGAAACTCGTTGTTGAGAAAAATGGAGATGGAGGGATTGCAAAGCGATTGGTATGTTCAGTTGCGGTGGGAGGGGAAGAAGCTGAGTAGATGAAGTACATGGTTTTTAAGTTATTTTTCTTTTCTCTTTTTCCTTTTTTTTTTAAGTTTTTAATTATATAAAAAACATATGTTTTTTATTTTTAAATATTTTAAATCCATATAGACAATATTTAATTAGATTGTGGGACTTAGTTATATGCCACATCAGCACATAACATAATTTTTTTACGAAATTGTGAAGGAAGGACAATGTTGATTTGCGACACCTATTTTAAGAGACTACATTGATTGATTTTCAATTTCAGAGATCATCTTGATGAGGTGAGTCAATTTTAGGGATCATTTGTGATAAAAACCATTTTTTATTTAAGGAAATTTCTAGGTTTAAGACTCTCACCTTGATAGAGAATAGATAATTCATTTTGCTTTTATGTTTTCAATAATTTGTAAAATACTTGTTAGATACTTAGATGAACACTCATTATATGCATGTTCTTCATGTTCCTACATGTTCCTACATGTTCTAGTATTTAATGATGTATATATCATTCTATTTTACAATTTATGTTTTCTAATACAAATTTTTTTAGTATATGTAGACATTATATGTTGTATAATAAATTTTGTTGATGCACAAAACCGGAGGGGACTTTGGTACAACAGAAAGTGTTAAATTTGTGACCTTCGCTAGATTGCTCCGGTCATTAGTGTGGATAAGTATGTAAATGGATAGAGACAGGGAAGCAAACGCAAGATGTACGTGGTTCACCCAGATTGGCTACATCCACGGAGTAGAGGAGTTCTCATTAATTGTGAAGGGTTTATACATGTACATAGGTTCAAGCTCTCCTTTAGTGAGTATAAGTGAATGATTTAGTACAAATGAAAAAGGCCAAAGGAAAAGATAAGGAAAAAGCATGATATTGGATACTCTTGCTTTTAACCCTGATGATATGAGATACTCTTGCTCTGGTGTGGCTTGTTTGCAGAGGTATTATCGGGAGGAAAAAAAGCTAAGTATTTCGAGAGACTCTGCTGAGAGTGCCCTCTCGGATGTGAAGAAAAGTTGAGCATTTTTTTTATTTATAGGTTTGCCTGGTTGTTGAGGATGGAGGTAGACATATATAGGAGTCTCCCTAACAACAAGTAGTAGTGCTAGTCCTTTACCCTTCTTGGTCATAGCAATGTAGTGAGAGCTGCAAGCTTCACGTGTTTTAACTTTGTCAGAGCACTTTGAAAAAGTGGTCTGTGGTATCTGGAAAGTTGATGTTGCATGTGAAGATTGCAGATAAGCTTTATCCAAGGAAATCTGGCTTTCGAAGTTCAGAGAGCGGTGCCTCTTCCGTTTTCGAACAAGCAATCTTGTCGGGGATCTGGCTCTCGAGATTCAGAGAATGGTGCTTCTTCGATTTTTGAGAAAGCAATCATGTTGGGAGTCTGACTCTTGAGATTCGGAGAGCAGTGTCTTTTCGATTTTTGAGAAA
Organism: Malus domestica; assembly: GCF_042453785.1. Lineage (NCBI taxonomy): Eukaryota > Viridiplantae > Streptophyta > Magnoliopsida > Rosales > Rosaceae > Malus > Malus domestica. Next base: position 10,775,711 of record NC_091668.1, read on the forward strand.
GTAATCCTGTTGGGAGTCTGACTCTTGAGATTCGGAGAGCAGTGTCTCTTCGATTTTTAAGAAAGTAATCCTGTTGGGAGTCTGGCTCTCGAGATTCGGAGGGCGGTGCCTCTTTGGTTTTTAAGCACGTAATCCTGTTGGGAGTCTGGCTATCGAGATTCGGAGAGCGGCGCCTCTTCGATTTTTAAGCAAGCAATCTTGTTAGGAGTGTTTTCTCAAATGTGAGTAAAGGTTGAGCGTTTTTGTCAATCTGCCTTGCCATGGAGCATGGAGGTTGACACACATTGAGACTTTCTAGTTATCAAGCAGTGGTGCTGTTCCTTTACCTTTGTGGGTAATAGTATGGTAGCTGGACCTTCAAAATTTATGTGTCTAAACTTTGTCAGAGATCTTTGGTAAAGTTATCTGTGGTACCCGAGAAGCTGATGTTGCGTGTGGAAAGTGGTGCCTCTTCGGAATCCGGAGAGTGGTGCCTCTTCGATTTTTGAACCAATGACCCTGTTGCCCTTTCTTTTATAAGGGCACCAATTGTGTGTAAGAAGTACATTCAGAGAGTTATTGCTTGTAGGAATTTTTCCCTTACTTCAGAGATTTATTCCACCTCATTTCTCTTTCATCATTTCTGAGAATGTCTAGCCCATCCGACCGTCGTTTTGACTTGAACTTTGGTGAAGAGGCAGTCATGCCTTCTCAAGACAACATATGGCGCCCATCCTTCTTATCCCCTACTGGTCCTCTTATCGTTGGGGACTTTGTGATGAAGAATGATATGACCACTGCGGTGGTGGCCAGGAACTTTCTCACTCCCAAAGATAACAGACTACTTTCCAAACGGTCTGATGAGTTGACTGTTAAGGATTCTCTGGCTCTCAGTGTTCAGTGTGCAGGTTATGTGTCTAATATGTCCCAACGCCTATTTGCTCGAACTCGCCAAGTTGAATCATTGGCGGCTGAAGTGATAAGTCTCAAACAGGAGATTAGAGGGATCAAGCATAAGAATAAACAATTGCACAAGCTTGCACATGACTATGCTATAAACATGAAGAGGAAGCTCGACCAGCTGCAGGAATCTGATGGTCAGATTTTACTTGATCATCAGAGGTTTGTGGGTTTGTTCCAAAGGCATTTATTGCTTTCGTCTTTTGGGGCTGTATTACGTAATTAAACTCCAAATGATCAAACTTCGGTGCCTCCTCCTTCTGGGGTTCTGCCTAGTACTGAGGCTCCGAATAATCATCCTCTGGTGCCTTCTCTTTCTGGGGCTCTGCTGACTGCTAAGACTTCTCCTGAGCAACCTTTGTGAAAGCTCCCTCTTGTTTGTTTATTTTGATTCATGTATATGTACATATTTGTAACTTATCGGAGATATCAATAAACAAGCTTTGCTTCATTTCAACGTATTGTGTTAAATACACCAAGGCCTTCTTCACTAAGTTCTTTGAATTTTTCCTTTTGTTGAAGCTTGTATGTTGAAGTTTTGTGAGTGAAGCATATAGGTTGAGGTAGTGCTCCCTTAATTTCCCGAGTGAGGAAAACTTCTCGTTTGGAGACTTGAAAATTCAAGTCACTGAGTGGTCGTGAGATTTCCGAGTATCAAGGTGCAGTAGCATATGGTAGGAGTCCCCCAAGTCTCCGGTCGAGGGAGTTGACAAATGAGGCATTTTCTTTCTATGTGGTAGCCTAAAACTCCTTCGTCATATATATTTGTTATGAAAGTTGTTAGACCCAAAGAAGAGGAGGTCTAGGCATTTTTTTTTTGAAATTTGTTTTTTAATTTTCGAATTTTTGAATTTTTGAATTTTTGAATTTCTGAAAAAAAAAAAAAAAAAAAATATATATATATATATTTTAAAGCTCTATAGGTGAAGCTTTGGTGTTGAAGCTTTAAGGTTGAAACTTTGTTGGGTACCATGAATTGATTTTGCTTCACACTATCTCGATCAAGATAGTGTGAAGCTTTTGTAGGTGAAGCTTTTGTGTTGAAGCTTTGTAGGTGAAGCTTTTGTAGGTGAAGCTTTGGAGTTGAAGCTTTGTTGGTGAAGCTTTTGTGGTGGGTGAAGCTTTTGTGGATGAAGCTTTTATGGGTGAAGTTTTCGTAGGTGAAGCTTTCGTAGGTGAAGCTATTGTGGGTGAAGCTATTGTGGGTGAAGCTTTTGTAGGTGAAGCTTCGGAGTTGAAGCTTTGTAGGTTAAGCTTTGGAGTTGAAGCTTTTGTTGGGTACCATGAATTGATTTTGCTTCACACTATCTTGATCAAGATAGTGTGAAGCTTTTCTAGGTGAACCTTTTGTGTTGAAGCTTTGTAGGTGAAGCTTTTGTGGTGGGTGAAGCTTTTGTTGGTGAAGCTTTTATGGGTGAAGCTTTTGTGGTAGGGGAAGCTTTTGTGGGTGAAGCTTATGTGATGGGGAAGCTTTTGTGGTGGGGGAAGCTTTTGTGGGTGAAACTTTTGTTGGTGAAGCTTTTGTGGGTGAAACTTTTGTTGGTGAAGCTTTTGTGGGTAAAGCTTTTGTGGTGGGTGAAGCTTTTATGGGTGAAGCTTTTGTAGGTGAAGCTTTTGTGGGTGAAGCTTTTGTGGGTGAAGCTTTTATGGGTGAAGCTTTTGTAGGTGAAGCTATTGTGGGTGAAACTTTTGTAGGTGAAGCTTTGGAGTTGAAGCTTTTGTTGGGTACCATGAATTGATTTTGTTTCACACTATCTTGATCAAGATAGTGTGAAGCTTTTGAGAATTTATAGTTGTCTTCCATTGATGAAGCTTTTGTTGGTGAAGCTTTTGTGGTGAAGCTTTGTTGGGTACCACGAATTGATTTTGCTTCACACTATCTTGATTAAGATAGTGTGAAGCTTTTAAGAATTTGTAGTTGTCCTCCATTGATGAAGCTTTGTTGAATTTCCCAATTATTTTTATTTTTTTTATTTTTTGTGGAAAACTAGAAATTTGAAAATGTGGGAGAGACAACATATACAAATTTTGCTTCCACACTGTTGAGCAAGAGATTGTGATGCAAGCCACACCTTGTAGTAGTCAAAGGTTTGGATGAACCATATAAATTGAATTTGCTTGGAACGTTCTTGAATTTGCTTCGAAGGTTTGCGAATTGTAGTTGCCCTCCATTGATGAAGCTCTTGTTGGCACCATAAATTGGCTTTGCTTCACAGTGTCTTGATCAAGAGTGTGTGAAGCTTTTGAGAATTATGGTTGAACTCCTTTGATGAAGCTCTTATTGGCACCATAAATTGGTTTTGCTTCACACTGTCTTGATCAAGAGTGTGAAGCTTTTAAGAATTGTGGTTGCCCTCCATTGATGAAGCTTTTGTTGGCACCATAAATTGGTTTTGCTTCACATTGTCTTGATCAAGAGTGTGTGAAGCTTTTGAGAATTGTGGTTGAACTCCTTTGATGAAACTCTTGTTGGCACCATAAATTGGTTTTGCTTCACACTGTCTCGATTAAGAGTGTGTGAAGCTTTTGAGAATTGTGGTTTCCCTCCATTGATGAAGCTCTTGTTGGCACCATAAATTGGTCTTGCTTCACACTGTCTTGATCAAGAGTGTGTAAAGCTTTTGAGAATTGTGGTTGAACTCCTTTGATAAAGCTCTTGTTGGCACCATAAATTGGTTTTGCTTCACACTGTCTTGATCAAGAGTGTGTGAAGCTTTCTAAGAGTTGTAGTGTTTGCATTGTTATAGAGGGGAAATGTTTGAAGCAGATGCAAAAGGGTTGAATAGCTTGATCTTCGTATGTCATGCACTGAAGTTGTTGTTGGCTTGCAATACGACTTTGTTGGTGACATAACTTTTGTTGGGCATAAGTGCTCCCCTAGTTGATTTGTCAAGCTTGAGGGTTTTTGATTATTTGTGAATGCTAGGAGTTCACATGTACAAGTTGTACCACTCGTCTTTTGGTAGGTGGAATGAATGGTGAGTTGCTTTCATCACTTGGTTGGTGGTACGAAGGTGAGTTCCTTCATCACCTTTCATCACATTTCATCACCTGGTTGATGGCACGAGGATGAGTTCATTCTTCACCTGGTTGGTGGCATGAATGAGAGTACAGGTTTTACCTTTCATCACCTGGTTGGTGGCATGAAGATTAGTTCATTCTTCACTTGGTTGGTAGCATGAGTGGCAAGTTGCCAAATGATATTAAAGTACTGGTTGTACATTTCATCACCTGGTTGATGGCATGAAAGAGAGTACGGGTTGTACATTTCATCACCTGGTTGGTGGCATGAAGATGAGTTCCTTCTTCACTTGGTTGGTGGCATGAGTGACAAGTTGCCAAATGATATTAGAGTATGGGTTGTACATTTCATCACCTGGTTGGTGGCATGAAAGAGAGTATGGGTTGTACATTTCATCATTTGGTTGGTGGCACGAAGTTGAGTTCCTTATTCACCTGGTTGGTGGCATGAGTGGCAAGTTGCCAAATGATATTGGAGTATAGGTTGTACATTTCATCACCTGGTTGGTGGCATGAAGGAGAGTACGGGTTGTACATTTCATCACCTGGTTGGTGGCACGAAGATGAGTTCCTTCTTCACCTGGTTGGTGGCATGAGTAGCAAGTTGTCAAATGATATTAAAGTACGGGTTGTAGATTTCATCACCTGGTTGGTGGCATTAAGGAGAGTACCGGTTGTACATTTCATCACCTGGTTGGTGGCAAGAAGATGAGTTCATTCTTCACCTGGTTGGTGGCATGAGTGACAAATTGCCAAATGATATTAGAGTACGGGTTGTACATTTCAACACCTGGTTAGTGGCATGAAAATGAGTTCCTTCTTCACATTTCATCACCTGGTTGGTAAGAATAAGGGCAAGGTGTCGAGGCATATTGTATCAAGTGTTGAAGACATAAAGTATGTTGAACCCTTTCGAAGCACAATTGGCTTATATATAGATGTGTTGGAATGTATGATGTTTATGTATGAATGTGTTGGAATGTATGATGTTTATGTATGAATGTGTTGTAATGTATAATGTTTATGTTGATTGATATGAGTGATGCTTATGAATGTTTTGCTATGCATGAAGGGATCCATGTTTTTGATATGTGAACCATGTTGGTTGTAACACTTAGTATCACATACTTTGTGTCAAAATATGCATGTTGAAGCTTTGAGTTGGAGTATAAGGGTAGGTCAACGTAAACCAAGTGTTCCAGTGCTAGAAACGCAAAAGACTCAGAAGAAGTTGTCTGAATTCCCTCTTTTTTAAATATTTTCCGAATGGCTTGTATGACAAAATATCTCAAACAGTTGAGAGTCAAAACATTTGTAATGTGTATGCCTTCTTATAATAGCATTTCCTTCAGTACATAGTCCTCTACTTTGAAAGAGTAAGGCCATAGTCATAATAGTCGACGGTACGTTCACCCCTGGTTGTCTTGATACGAAATTTTATCCCTCTTGTTGTAATGGGCTTGCTGAGAGTAAAAATCCTTCCTTTTACCAAGAGATAGATACGTTTGGTGACTTAACGAGTAGCTAAATGAAGCAGGAGATGATGCAATAGGTGTCTGAATGGCCAATATCTCCTCACTTGGTAGAACTTGACTTCCACTTCCCATTTGTTGATAAGGGTTAACCATATGGGGGTTCCCTTGGTATGTCTTTACTTCCACGGAGGCGTGGTTGTAAGCTTGTGCCATCACCTCAAAGTAAGCCTTCCAAATGTTGGCATTGATCATGTACTTGAAGAAACAATCACGTAGGCCTGCTGTGAAGGCCTTGAGGGCGGTCTTGTCATCTGCCTCAGCACAGCAAGAATACTCATGGCTGAAGCGACCGGCATACTCTCGTAGTGACTCATCCGGCTTCTGGCGAATAATGTACAAGTCATCTGCAGAATGCAAGTGATCGGTCTGGAAGATGTGTTGAGAGACAAATAGTTTCCTCAATTTCTCAAATAAATCTACTGTCTTAGTTGGAAGACGGCAATACCAGTTTAAAGCTTCGCTAGAGAGGGTGGAGGGGAAGAGAAGACATCGCTCTTCGTTGGTGTGCATCCGATATGCCATGGTGGACTCAAAAAGGTTAAGGTGTTCAATTGGGTCATCCCTTCCATTATAGAGTTGTAAACCAAGCTTTTGTTTTGTCTTCGCTTGAAGGGGGGTGTCGAGGATCCTTCTTGTGAGAAGGCCAGGCCTGGGTTTGTTCCAGTCAGGTATCTCGGCCTGACGTTCGGCCTTCAACTTGTTTACTTCCTCAAGGAGCTGTAGGACAAGGGGGTCCTGAGTGAAGTCATGTACCACTGAAATTTTCTTTCGTAAGTCTCCATCGCCTCTTGGAAGTAAGAAAGTTTGAGCAAGGGCATGTGGTTTTTTCTTGGACTCGTCGTACTAACTTCTAGGGCGAGTCTGTTGGAATACCTCAGAGTCCCCCGTACCTTCATGTTCCTCTGGGACCTGTCGTTCCTTCCCTAGATTAGCAGCTGGCCTGGGTCGTGGGAAGGGACTGAGTCTTTCAAAAACCCTTGGGTCATTGATTTCCGAGCATATGTGGAGGGGATTCTCTGGACGTTGCTTTAGGAAGTATCGACAGTCACGATAAACGGCTTTTGATCCTTCCAACCCTTCTGCAAGGAAGTGTATTCCTTCACTTCTTGTACTTCGGGTCGAAGTATTTGGGTTGAGAGAAGTCTGATGTTGATCAATGTTTTGATGATTAGCTCGCTCCTCATCAGGGATACCCATGTCGAAGGGAGGTGACCCTCCGTGTTGGGGGGCACCTAGATAATGGTTGATGTCCACAGGGGCAACGAGCTCGCATGTTTAAGTACACCTAGTTTCGTGGAGCGTCTCAAAGAGCTTCTCATACTGCTCCTGGAGGACCTCATTCTTCATTGCTATCTTGTTGTTCTGAGCTTCTAGCTCATCGACTTTAGCTTGAAGAGCAACCCTCTTTCCTTCCTTCTTTTGTTGCTTCGCACTAGGTGCAAGAGGGGTGTCATTCTGTGTGCTATGGCTTCCTTCGCTCCCCATGTTGGAGAGGGATGCCTGGTCAAAAGAGAATGTACGAATGGTGGAAACTAGCTTGGCAAAGCTGAAGAGAGTGGGAATAAGTGTCGTTCCCACAGACGGCGTACTTGACTAATCCAGAAACTACTGAGCACCGATCAACGTTATACCGTCAAGGACCCAGAAGAGTTTCCTTTCAACCAGGAAGCCAATCACAGCGCGACATGTGTCGACATCAGAAGCCAATCATAGCACGACACGTGTCAACATCAGAAGCCAATCACAACACGACACGTGTCAATGTCATAATGAAACTAGAAACTCTCTTCTATAAATAGAGATCATTCTCTCACAATATTTCCTAATGTCATTTGTACTAAATCATTCACTTATACTCACTAAAGGAGAGCTTGAACCTATGTACATGTGTAAACCCTTCACAATTAATGAGAACTCCTCTACTCCGTGGACGTAGCAAATCTGGGTGAACCATGTACATCTTGTGTTTGCTTCCCTGTCTCTATCCATTTACATACTTATCCACACTAATGATCGGAGCAATCTAGCAAAGGTCACAAACTTAACACTTTTTGTTGTACCAAAGTCCCCTCCGGTTTTGTGCATCAACAAATTTAACTAAAAAAAAAAAAAAACCGCTTATGTCTAGGCTCCTACCCACTACCCGACTAGCGTCAAGTGCCTTTTAGAAATTTGTACAAAGCTAATACTTAATACCATAAATGCCTACGAGCACACCTTGAAACTTGTCATTTGAATTCTCTCCTATATATTGCATCTAGTAATTTCCAAATCTCTCTATCGAGTTTTGTAGTGTATAATTAAGTCTACGTTCAAAGAATGTTAATCTCTTGTTCCAAACACTCCATTATTTTCGAATTTATCATTAATTTGAGCCAAATGAAGGTTAAGCTCATTTGAAATGAGCCGAGCCAAGCCAGCAATGCGCTCGGTCTTTATAGGCTTTGCTCGAGCTTGAAAGCCTTGGTATTCAGGAATTGACTCAGCTTATTTACATCCTTAATCTTTGTTTGGGGTCACAAGTTTCATAAAAAATATGGATGCAAATTTCCGCCTTATTCTCATTTGACTAAAATGCACCTGCAAAATAATAATACATAAGATCACTGGCCACTTATGGTGGTTTTATGAGTTTAATTACAAGATATTATGTGAAATAATATCTTACAATTAACTTGGTAATCAATCCTAGTTTAAATAGGATAATTGGGAGTTACCTTTTGAGTGAGGATTTGATGAGGAGTAATGAGAGGGTTTTGAATAAATACTATTTTGATCACCTTTCACTCTTTCTTGATTGAGCCGTTATTGTTCGTTGCATGCGTGTGAGAATCCCGGTGTGTCTTGAGGGTAATTTTGTCTTTTTATCCCAAAAGTTCACGTGTCACCTCCATAATTTTCTTAATTATTTTTGGCTCCACAAAAAAAGTTTTGGACAAAAATGCCCCCAAAACAAAATTTCAAAAGCAACCCAAAATAATGCACCAAATAATGAGGGGTATTTTCATTATTTTAATAGTGTTTTTTAATAATTAATTCTTTTTGTACAATTTTTTTTAAATTTTTTTTAATTAGTACCTCACAATAGGCTATCAATAATGTGATTCAATCAGTTGTTCATTAAATATTATTTTCTCTATTTTTAAACACGTTCAAAACATATTAAGAGGCGTGTAATGCGGGTTATAAAAAAAGGTCTTTCGCACATGCATAATAAAGTGATTAAATTAGTTGTCAAATGATTGTTTGTTTTAACAAACGATATTATCTACACTAATGGGGTGAGGGGTGAGCTTGACCTCACAATGGGCTAGCACTAATGTGATTCAATCAGTTATTTATTAATATTATTTTCTCTATTCTTAAAGTAAATTCAATGGAATGGAGATGGAAATTGAAATACCGGATTTATTATGTGAATTTAGCTGCTTTGATTGGTTTGTGATCTAAGATTATTCATTTACTTCAAAATTTGACTTTTCTTTTATCAATTCATGCATATAAATACATTTAAAACGTGTAAGTCGTGCGTAGCACGCCAAGATTCAAAATATGCCTTTTGCAAGTGCATGAGCGTGTGCATGAAGGCTAGTGATTACATAATGCTGTTGTGAGTTATATATTAGTTAAAGTGTAAATAGTGTTGAAATTTATTTGGTTTATTTAGGAAATTAATTAGAGATTTGATTTAATTTTGTAGTTGGGTATTTTTGGCATTTAAGCATTGGGGTTTCTTAGGTTTATTGCTCTATAAATAGAGCTTGTAATTTAGTTTGAGGATCAAGTTATTCACAATGTAGTCTCTTAAGGTTTTGTAGCCGTTCCGGCATTCTCGGTTGTTTAATAATATTTCTATTATTTTTGTTAATCTCGTTTGTTGCGCACTCTGATATTCAACTAATAGTAGTCTGTTGTCCCACATTGACGAAGTGCATATGTAATACCAATTGTAACTCCTATATATACTCCACTTTGGAGATTAATGAATATATAAGAAATTCCCAAATATTATCATATATATTTTTGGTATTTACCATGTTTAGTTTGACATGGCATCAGAGTAGTTCGCTCTTAATGACCTGTGTGCTTTAATTTTGTGCCCACCTTTGTTATGATTTCCTTCGTTAAAAAAAAAAAAGTAATTAGTGTCGCGATACAGTACAGTGAACAACGCCTGCTACAGTTTCGTGAACAGTGTTCTGGTAAATTGTTTTCATTCCCCTGCGTATCTTTTGTGCCTTTATTGTTCATGATTTAGTTCAATGGCTCAAAATAATTAGTGTTGTTATGCATCTTGGTGGAACAAATATATGGATAATTGACACTAGGGCCATTGATTATGTGACTAGTGACCCTAGAGTGTTTGATAAGTTACGTGACTATGTTCATGATTCGTATATTACTAGTGCAAATGGTGCACCTTCCCCTGTGAAGGGTGAAGGCACTATCTCTCTTACTTCGACCTTATCATTGGTCCGTGCTTTACTTGTTCCTGATGTTAAGTACAATCTTCTGTCGGTAGAAAAACTAGTTGATACCTTATATTGTTCTGCTCACTGTTACCCTATGTATTGTTATTTTCAAGACATTCAAACTCAGATGATAATTGATCGTGGTAAAAGAATAGGAGGTTTGTACATCTTGACTATAGGGGATACTATTGTCTCCGGTTCAAATAATCATCAAGTTTTAAGTGCTAAAGTTGATGACAGACATCAAATTTGGTTGTGGCATCAATGTTTGAGACATCCATCATTTTGTTATATGAAGCATCTATTTCCTTCTTTGTTTCACACTTGTAGTGATTCAGAGTTCAAGTGTGAAACATTTGTTATGGCTAAGGGTCATCGTGTTTCCTTTCCCATAAGTGATTCTAAAGCTACTTTGCCATTTGATTTAATACATTCTGATGTGTGGGGTCCGGCAAAGGTTACTTTTAATGGATTCCGTTGGTTTGTTTCTTTTATTGATGATTGTACTAGATTAACTTGGGTGTTCTTGATGAAGAATAAGAGTGATGTTCCTTTGCTTCTTCAAGAATTTTGTGCAATGGTGTATACTCAGTTTCAGACCAAAGTTAAGGTCTTCAAGTCTAATAACGGAGGAGAATATGTGAATCACACTTTGACATGCTTTTTTCATGATCAGGGTATTATTAACCAGACAACTACTTCGTTTACACCTTAACAAAATGGTGTGTCCAAACAGAAAAATCGTCAAATAATGAAGGTTTCTCACTCCTTGATGTTTGATAAATTGTGTTCCAAGTAGGGTTCGTGATTTTCAGACGCCGCTTGATGTGCTACAAAAACATGTTTATCTTGTTTCTGTATCAAAACTTCCTCCGAAGGTGTTTGGGTGTATTGCATATGTGTATGTCTGCTCTCATCAGCGGAGTAAACTTGATGCATGTGCTCTCCTATGTGTATTTATTGGGTATGTTAACAATAAAAAAGGCTACAAGTGTTATCATCCTCCAACTCAGAAAACTTATATTACCATGGACGTTGCCTTCCATAAGGAAGTTGTATTTTGTGAAGCCCTCTTCGGACTCTCCACTTCAGGGGGAGAGGGGGAATGAAGTGCAGATTCGAATATATGGTATAGATGATGGGTTACAGGTAGAGTTGGAGACAAAACCTATTATGTTGCGTGATACTGATTAGTCGATTATAGATAGTGATTGGTCAACTGTCATTCCCAAAACTATTTCCATTAACGACAAATCAGATGTGCCCAACGAGTTGTTTGTTAGTGTGTTTGATGAATTACTTTCTGATGATTGGTTGCCTGCTGCTAGTATGTCTAACGAGTTGCCTGATGATGGTTCATCCAGTGATGATTCTTTTAATAGTTTGGTACAAGATGGTGACATACATAAGGTAAATTATGATGATTCTTCTACTTATTAGTTGCCTCCATGAGCTAATTGTGGAAAACCTAAAGTACAATATGAGCCTGATATGCATGCCAAAGCAAAATATCCTATCAACAATAATGTGTCTACTCATTGTTTATCCAAACCATATGCATCTTACCTATGTCAGCTATTTAGTGTATCAATTCCAACAAAATTGCACGATGCTTTGTCTGACCCTAAGTGGGTTACTGCCATGAAAGTTGAGATGGAAGCTTTGGAAAAGAATCCCACTTGGGATTTGGTTCATTTACTCAATGGGGAGAAAGCTGTTGAATGTAGATAGGTGTTCATTATTAAGCACAAAACAGATGGTTCTATTGACCGGTATAAAGTAGATTAGTTGTTAAGGGTTATACTCAAACCTATAGGGTGGACTATTAGGGGACATTTGCTCATGTTGCCAAACTTAATATTGTACGTGTTCTTCTATCCTTAGTAGCAAACCAAGATGGGCCTTATTGCAGTTTGATGTTAAGAATGCTTTCCTTCATGGTGATCTCAAGGAGAAAGTTTATATAGATCTCCTACCTGGTTTCGAAACATCTCTTAGAAAAGGTGTTGTATGCAGGTTGCGAAATGCTTTGTATGGTTTGAAACAATCTCATAGAGCTTGGTTTGGGAGGTTTACAAGTTTAATGAAGAAGTTTGGGTATGTCCAGAGTTATTCAGATCATACTTTGTTTGGTAAGCTAACTGCATTGATTATTTATCTTGATGACATGATAGTGACTGGTGATGATTAGAAGGAGATACAACGCTTTCAAAAGTATCTAGCTACTGAATTTGGGATGAAAGAATTGGGTGAATTGAAGTATTTTCTTGGAATCAAGGTTGCACAATCCAAGCATGGTATTTTTTTTGTCTCAATGGAAGTATGTTTTTGATTTGTTAGCTGAAACAGGTATGTTAAATTGCAAACTTGTTGATACTCCGATCGAGTAGAATCATCATCTGGGTTTAGTTATGGATTAAGTTCCTACTCATAAGGAATACTATTAGAGGCTTGTGAGGAGATTAATTTATTTGTCTCACACTCGCCTTGACATTGCTTATGCAATTAGTGTGGTAAGTCAGTTTATGCACTCACCTAGTGAAGCTTATATAGATGTAGTAATCCGTATTTTGAGGTACTTGAAGATGGCTCCTAGCAGAGGCTTGGTTTTCTCCAATAATGGTCATTTCAATGTCGAAAGGTATACAAATGCAGATTGGGTAGGTTCTATCACTGATTGGCAATCTACATTTGGATACTTTACATTTATGGGTGGTAATCTAGTTACTTGGAGAAGCAAGAAACAAAAAGTGGTGGCTAGTCAAGTGCTGAAGCTGAGTTTTGTGGTATGTCACATGGTATATGTGAGTTGTTGTGGTTGAAAAAATTGTTGAGAGATCTTGTATTTAAACCCAAGGGTGCTATGAAACTCCATTGTGATAACAAGGCTGCTATTGAGATTGCTCATAATCCAGTGCAACATGATCGAACAAAATATGTGGAGATTGATCGACATTTCATCAAGGAAAAATTAGATGATGTATGTTTCCGTTTGTGGGATCTGAAGATTAACTCACTGATGTACTTACTAAGGCTATGTCTAATAGTGTGTTTTCCAACTCGCTTGACAAGTTGAGCATGCGTGACATCTTTACTCCAACTTGAGGGGGAGTGCTGCGAGTTATATATTAGTTAAAGTGTAAATAGTAGTCTGTTGTCCCACATTGACGAATTGCATATGTAATACCAATTGTAACTCCTATATATACTCCACTTTGAAAATTAATGAATATATAAGAAATTCCGAAATATTGTCATATATATTTTTGGTATTTACCATTTTTAGAGAGAAACACTTTGAACAATGGACAGTACTTGCGATCCTTTGGCCAAAGTCGCACTTTTCCCCATTTGTTTCTATTTGTGTGATCAAATACTAAACACTTGGACAAAGTAAAGGCATATCCTAAACAAATGAACCATAAAATTGCAATCAAACCGTATGGATACCTTTCATCAACTAATTAACACACCAAAAATAGCATCGATGAGCATCTGTTGATATAGGACGTTGATTTGCTGCATGAAAATTGACATCTCATGCCCGCATGCAATCTTTGCCTTATGTCTCCTTTTCTTTTTCATAGAAGATAATCTGATAATGCATGTGATGTGTATCCATCCACCCACCACCAAAGAAGAATTTACTCCTATAGATTCAATTCTTTATTTGGACGGTCTCGATTCGCTTCTTTTTGCCATCTAGTCCAGTAGGACCGTTGGATACGAAAGGAATCAGGGACTAAAGCAATAATACAGCATGGTTGGTTCTGGTTCTAATTCGGCTTTTACTTCAACTTTGTACCATGCTTTATGCAATGTGGACACCAAATTTAGCCTTTGCAGTGTTCAACTCAGCAAGCTTTAGTGATGGTGCAAGAATGAATCCCACGTTAATGAAAAAAATGTCAAAATGAACTTTGCATGAGTTTATAAAAGCAACTTCAAAGGGAGCATGACTAACATAGAACAGGTTCACCGTCACATGATGTCCCCTATCCCAATAATGCATTGCCATGTGCAAGTTTTTATCCACATGGCAATGTATCATTAGATCGAGACACCACATGGAGGTGAATCTGTTCTATGTAAGTTGCTCTCCTCCAAAGTCAAATCCAAAGTGAAATGTCACGTAAAACAATATGAAGGTAGATAGAAACTCCAATCAATATGTCAGTCTTACATGGATTGACATAAAGATTGTGTGTTGCCAATTTTGATATATAAGAAAATCTAACGTCTTTTACTTTTTAAGTGTTTTGTTGTGCGAGTCTTAGTAATGCATCAATCATAAATTATGAAAATTAGCTTTAATTGATTTATTTTGAAGCGTGGGTCTCACATACATTAATTGAATAAGAAAAAAACATATGAGTTGGAGCAAAATGAAATTTGAAATTGCGACATAGGCCTTCACATTTACATTTGACATTTTTCTTTTGGCATCTCCACTTGAGATGCTCTAAGTAATTTGAGTTAATCCAAACATTGTCAATTGAATAAAATTTAAACAAGTGTTGAGCAACAAGATTTCTATGAGCTATGAGAAATTTAGAAATAGAATCCTCATATGGTCTATAAAAACTTGTCACATTCTGTACAATTGACCTTACTGTTATGGAGTCAGCTTATAATCAGGGAGATTGTTTGTAATACTATATAGCTAATTTCTATTTAGCTTTTGAAAGTTTTCGAAACCTACCTCCAGGATTAGTTGACTAAATTTTTTGTTAACAGACGATAAAGTAATTACATTAAATTCATTTAAATTACAGAATTAGAATTTAAATTTAAGTGCGAGGGTCAAAACTCCATCCAATTTAACTAAACCATGTCTTTCTAGCCCAACCCGCTTTCACTAATCTAAATACACAGAGACATATATGTATGATTATATATATCTAGCTCTGGTTCAGCTTTATTCTGTTCATGTTAGCTAACCATGTACCTTTTTTTTTTCCTGCTATAATTAAACTGTACACCTAGCATCTTCACTTTAACGAATGTATTCAAATTAAAATACTAAAGATACTTAACTTAAAGGATTAATCAAACTTTGGCTTGTCTTTCATTTGTGATTTATATCGTGGGTCTCCGGAAAAAATTTCAAGTGAAGAACAAGAGTAATCCCCTTTGACCTAACAAGCCTAGCTGTTCTGTGAAGTCGAGATTCAGAATGCAACCACATCACAATCTACAAAATAATGAATAAATATTTACAGTTCTATTTATTGAAGTCACAAGAAAGAAATGTGCGGTAAGCTTTGTCGGGTCCCATTACATTATTAACATTTAAAATCCCTGAGAAAGACTAAAACTTTCTCGATCTCCATTTCCACACCAGAACCCCACTACTCAAGATATCAATTTAGCTTTGGTTTATGCAAGATTTCTGATTTTTTTTTTTCAATTTAGTTTTGGGTTGAGAAGAATTCTGAAATCGTTGGTATAATTGGACTTCCAAGTTGATTTGTTTATTTTACTTCTTTTGGCATTTCATTTGTTGTGCCTTCTTCTCCGCCACGCACGGTGGCCGCAGCTGGTAAATCTCCAGAAGTCTTTAGTACTGGTTTATAATATTTACTGGCTCTTAAATATTCTTACAGTATTTGGTTTATTGTTGACTGTTTGCCTATCGATCCGGGGCGTTTGAGCTTATCATTGCCGTACGGATTCATAATGATTTCTGTTTTTTTCTAAGCTAAATTTGTTATTGCAGAATTTTTTTTACTTCAATGTCTGCACTATTGTAATCTCTGCTTTATATGATCAGTAAACTGAAATATTAATTTCTGTCAATGTTTGAGCAACTGCTGCTGGTACTTTTTTAGGAACATCATGAATCCAAACGACATCATCAGTGAGACAAAGAAGAAATTCAAGAACAAAATCGCGGAGGTGAAAAAGGAGATTAGCAACCGAGATGTAGATCTCACCCATCTCCAAACATCCGCTGTCAACCTGGCCTGTTTTTACATCGTGATGCAGATGTTAACTTTGTCTGCTTTCACCAACAAATTTATAGTTTGTGGTAACTTGAAGCTCACGCTAACTATTGGTTTTATGTTATCGGTGCAAGTTCTGGTAAAGATTTACAAGAAGGGGCTCACCTATATTAATACCAAACTAAAAGATGAACAGAACTTATTCGATTTGAAGAAGCTGAAAAGACAGCTCCGTCGGATTAAGACAGCCATGAGTGGGATGAATTTGGAGGCTGATGAAGATGACGATGAAAAGTTCTACACTCGTCAAAAGTGGAAGCACGCTGGTTGTCATTTTGCGCTGGTTCTCTGTTGTTTCGGCTTGAAAGCTTTCTTCGTCCACGTCTGGACCTTTATCTCTGGAATTCTACTTTCCATGAATGAATAATGGTAATGTTTGTTTTTCTGTTATGTATTGACTTACATTTTTAAATAATAAATTGTGTTTTCCTTTCAAATGTAAAATATTTAGTTTTAGTACTTTACATTTTTAGTGAGTATATACATGAAATCATCCTAGACTGACCTGAATAAGAACTTAAATGACAATAAAAATTTCAACGAGCTTCTTGAAAAGCACACTTCTCCGATAATTGTTTTTTAGTAATCCTACATTTACCATATTTTTCATTCTATATTTTTACCACATTTCTAATGGAGGTAAGGTCCACCATCACATATAGGTCTCATTTCTATTAGAAATGTGGTATGAAAATTGTGGTAAGATTAGAATTTTTAATTGTTATAGAAAATCAGTTATATAATCCATAGGCACTTCTAAGGTTTTCTTTCAAACATACTAAGCGTTTTTGCTTTTCATAAAGTAGTTTTACTTTTTAGAAGGAATCCCAAACAAGTTCTAATAAACCACTTACACAACTACTAGTATACAAATTCCCAAACGTAGTGCGTAAGCTAGAAAAATATATTATGTAGGCTAGACATACCGACTCATACACTAAATAAGCTAATCTTGAACATCTTCATAGAAGAGTGTTTTAGGTAGAGTAGTCATCATAATTTGCTTGAGCAAATATTGGAATAATCTGGTTCCCCCTATATATTCTACGTTATCATTACCATGAAGACCCACAACGATGGATTTCGTGTCTTACCATCAGAAATTTTCTTGCCCCCATTTATGTAGTACATGTTGCAGATGACATACATATTTATGGTATAACTCCAAAAAGCTCAGCATAGCTACACACATGGCAGCATGAACCAGAATACTTATTCTAGAATGAACAAGACTCAAGGGAGGATATGATGACTCAGAGGAACTTGATGATGAATACTAGCCTAATGATGGATGTGATTAAAGCACGTGGAAGCGTGGTGAATGGTGACAAGATGTGACAAGAGGGTAACAAATAGACTTGAGAAATTGTATAATAGTAGTTGAAGTGTTGTAAAGTAAAGAATTTTATCTAGAATAGTTTGATTGTGAAGTAAAATTTTGTTGATTGTAATATAAAGAAGATTCCTCCTTATATTGTGTAAAGAATGGACAAAAGAGGAAGATGTCTCATGTCCCCTGATAGTTTTAGGTGAGGTTCGGAAGAGTTACTCCTAGGCCCATAAATATGTGTGTATTTTATGTAAAAAGGCATACTGGAATGGAAATCAATTTTTTGTATAAACTTCTCGTGAGTGAATATCCTTATTTGAGTCATCCTCAGCGAAGATCCTAGTTAGAGTAAAGCTTCAAATTTTAGTGGTATCAGAGCCATCCTCTTCTAGTGGCTCAAAAATGTTTTGTGTATTCCTTGTTACTCAGATTCTTAGTATCCTCTGCAATTGAAGCGAAAGTCTAATCGTCTGCATCAGAACTGAATCTCAGTGAAGTTCTCTCCAAAAAGTCTCTTTCATATTTTAAGTACCTTTAGGAAGTTGGTAAACACAAGGGCAGTAGCAAGGGTTGGCGTTGTAAGTCCCAACGAATTGTTTTGAGTCTTCCTATTCGAGGTCATATTGGTGTAAACCCTCTTGAGGATCCAGTGTTGGTGGGAGCATGGCAGAAATAACCCCATCTGAGTTAGTTGATTCAGATTCTCGAGAATCTATGTCACGAGTAGCACCAAACTATCACTTCGAGTCTAACTGAACTGCAGAAGCTCCAAGTTCATCTTCTGCACCTTTTAAGCTTAATCCCTTAAATCCTTACCAATCTTATAAAAATTCTCTAGTTTCTAGAACATTTAGGAGTCTTGTACCTATAGCACAACCCAAGTTAGCGTTTGTATACAAGTAATCTACTGTTGTTGTACAAACCATTTCTAGCTCTTTAAAATTTATTTCCATCTTGTAAAGATCAGTAAGGATACTGGAGAGATGGCTATTGAGGACTACATCTCAAAGCCATAAGATTGGAAATACAACCCAATATCTTAGCTAGCAAAAACATCACATGTCCAAGGGTTTTGCGGAATTGGATCCTCTCCTGAGCACAAGCTCAGGATCCTCCTGATCCAAAGGCTACAAATAGAAAATTCTTCTAAAAGTTATAATAATTGTAGTCATTTGATCAAAATTTAACAACTTATATGGACTGGTCAGCAGGATCCTGAACTTGTGCCCGGGAGAGGATCCAATTCCTAGTTTTGCTAGACACGCGATGGACTATCTTTGAAGTTGCAATAATAATGGCAACTGAAGTAGGACTCTATAATGGACACGTACTTGTCCAAGTGGAACCTAATTTCACTTTTGGTCTCACCAGACCCACACTCTCCCAACACCTTACAAGTGATGATCCAGCTGTAAAGAGCAAATATGCGTGCAGGAGAAACTGTAGACACTCTTCATCACACCATGATGTACAAAATACAGTCACACCAGTTCTCCGCGGATCACAACTCGCTCCCACAAGTCATAATGATTAGCGATTGAAAGTCGTGCAATCAAAAGTCTACAAGTGTGTTCAACTTACTTTTCCTCCTTCATGAAAAAATAAGTATGAAAAGGTAAGGAAGCTGCCAATAACTCATGAGCATGGTTTAAAATATCCATAATATCCCGATAT
The DNA here is from genome assembly GCF_042453785.1 of Malus domestica. Taxonomy (NCBI): domain Eukaryota; kingdom Viridiplantae; phylum Streptophyta; class Magnoliopsida; order Rosales; family Rosaceae; genus Malus; species Malus domestica. The sequence continues at coordinate 10,794,687 of NC_091668.1, forward strand.
TTCTATCGAAATTTTCATATTTTTTGACTACCGATATTTCCGATATCATCGATATTTTAAACCTTGCTAAATCATTCATGTATCTTACCATGCAATGTATAAAGTGTAAAATATTGTACTAATTCATTATATATAAATGATTATGGTGTGTTTAAACTTATTTAATTAATTACTACATATTTTCTATACTCATAATGTTTGCCAGCTCGCTATATAATCAACTTAAATCAGTTATATCTATCATGCAATGCATTTCCCAATTTTTTGTGATAAATTAATAGATAATTGACTAAATAAATATCCTGCAAAGTTTCAATAAAAATTTTCAAGTTTTTCTTACAATTTCCGTAGTTTTTATTCAATTTTTACCGATATCGATAATATCCCGATATTTCCATCGACATTTTCGTGTTATTGGACTACCGATATTTCCGATATCATCGATATTTTATATCTTGCTCATGAGAATGCTAAGGTGCTAAGAGACCAGATTGGAAGAATTTCAATCTATTTTCCAATGAGTCTTGATTGATATATCCATGCGAACAGTGCCAAGTTCAAGGCAAGATGCGCTTGAATTGTCCCCATTGTAGAGCAAAAAATAATCAAGAAATATATGGGGGCAACATGTGGATTATAGGGTAAAAAGACAAAATTACCCTCGAGGCACATCGGAACTTATACGCACAAGTAGCAGACTATCACGACTCAATCAATGTCAAAAGTGATCAAAATAGGTAATTATTCAAAACCTATTTCATCCATCCTCATCAAATCCTCCCCACAAGGTAACTCCTAAATTATTTCTTCTAAATTATATTAATTAGCTAATTAATTGATTTTAACACCAAAAAACACCAAATGTGGCAGGTCCCCATTCTCCTAATAGGGCCGGTCACACCCCTATAAATACCGCCCCATTTCTCCAAAAACGTAATTCCAACTCTCTTGCTAAATTCTCAAAATTTCTCTAAACACTTTTCCCTAAAGTTCTAACTTTGGCATCCGAGGTTCTTCGGCCAAGTCCCCTCCCCCCCCCCCCACCACCCATTCATTGTGGGCATGTGAGGCTCTTGGCCTTGACCTAAGGTGTTAAGTGTTTTGTAGGTGCAATTTTGTCCAAGAAGAAGAAGGTAGAAATTTACATCCACAAATTGATGCTTTCATTGAGAGCTTGAGTCATACACTTGTAGAAGACTATCGCATTCAAGGTTTTTCATTTTCTTGTTCATTTGTAGATTTTTTGTACATTTTTATTTCTAAAAATTCTTTGATAAAACGTAAAAGAAAAGTACAATGGCAAGAGATTCAGAAACCTTGATGAATGGAAATTTCAACATTCAAGAATTAGGACAGCGGCGATCTACAAGGCTCAACATAACGATGAGTGGAGTGGCACCACCCTCGCGGGGCACCACCATAGCAACCACCATAGTGGCTACCTTCGGCAAACCCACGGCGCTAAGGTGACGGTCCAAGCCGTGCCACTTCAAGCTTCAAGGGCCAAGCCCTAGTCGAGCCACCTAAGCTAAAGCAAGCCGGCCCGAGCTACCCAAACCCAACGCGTTGCCAAGCCGAGCCTTAACTTCACACCCACATGGGCCACACGCCGAGTAGCCCACTCCAGTGGTCCAAAACCAGTTTAACCGTCCTGGCTTCAAATTTCGGGGCCTACGATTGAATCGGGGGCATTTTCACCACATTTCTCTGTGCATTTGACATACCCCAATTCGAATCTCATGCCTGGAGTCTACCACACTTCTACTGCTCAGGGGAGATGCATTCATTCCAAGCTCTTCCAATCCGAATGGCGAACAACACTTGTCTTGACAAGTCATAGAGTTGACAAACACTCTTGCGCATTAGACGATCTTGGTGAATCAACTCTTACAGAGTGTTGTGCAACGTGCCCCAGACGAGGTGTCCTAAAGCAGGACAAAGGCAGATGAGGAACCTTTCCAGCAGCGTCTCGGCAAGTAGCCACTCAACCAGCCACAAATCAAGCTTTCAGGCAGTGCACACTCCTGATTGGGCCTTCGATAGCGTATACCCCATCTTAGCACGTAGATGAGTGTGCACTCTCAACTAGGCCCACGGACGAGCATACACTCACAGTTGGGATCATACTCTGATAATCAACATGAGCAGCCTTCGAGGGGAAACTTTCATTCGCGGTTAGGCTCGCAAGGAGCATCATTCACATCACCTCAGAGTAGGCAGCATGACTGACTGAGAGAAGTAGTCACTCAATCTGACTCAAGTTTAACTGGTAGCTTGCTAGGAACGAACCACATGCATTGCCGCCACTGTATAGACGAGCCGAGCATGTAGAAGAACAGCCTAGACGGACAGGTTAAGACTGAGGGCAGCCGAGAGCTCTGCTAGCCCTACAAAGGCAGATTCAGGAATAGGTAGAGAGACCCTTAAAGGAATGATTATGCGATTTCCAACGCAATGAAGTCACCGATGAAGCACTATGACGAGACATGACCAATATGAGCAGGTCACCCTTCATGGACGAGGTCGAGGAAGCAGAGCCTCCACACAAGTTTAACATGCCATATTTCACATATTTCAAATAAAATGGAGATCTGGAAAGGCACTTGAAGCACTACCAAAGCATTATGGTCTTTTATCGGAACAACGATGTTCTTATGTGCAAGATATTCGCCACCACTTTACAAGGTGAAGAGCAAGATTGGTTTCATACCCTACCGCCACAATCCATCCGGAGTTTTGATGATCTTTCCTTGGTTTTCACCAAAGAATACTCATCCTACTGCTCGATCAAGAAAAAGTCCGACCATTTGTTCAATGTGAAGAAGAATCCAAAGGAGTCGCTTCGCAACTACGTGAAGAGGTTCAAAACAGAGAACGTAAAGATAGTCGGATGCGACGACTTGATAGCAAGTGTAGCCTTCCAAAAAGGATTCCAGCAGACCACCCGTTGTTTGGAGAATTGATCGTGAAAGAAGACCTAACTCTAGCAGAGAAGCATGCACTTTGGGACGAGCTCGAGCAGACAAGGCACCCAAGCAGCCTTGAATAGAGTCGGCAGTGGCTCAAAGGAAGGAGGATGGGAAACAGTACAACAAAAGCAGGCATGAGGCTAAGCGTAGGGACCAACCTACAACCAAAGAAGGCTCGATGACCAATAACTACTCTAAGTTCTCAATCTGGATCCACCAAATCCTTCGCGACATTAAGAGTGAGCCATGGTTCAAGTTATCGAAACAATCAAAGGGAGATACTTCTAAGTTGGATCACATTAAGTACTGCGCATTCCACCGAGGTCTCAGTCACACAACCAACAAATGCTATTCTTGGAAAAACTCCCTAGAAAATCTTGTGAAAGAAGGCAAGGTTGACAGGTACTTAGACAAGTCGGCAGTGCAGCCTAGAAGGAACACAAACACCAACGAAGAGCAACCAACCAAGACGATTTGGATCAATGACATCTTCGTCGAATTAGAGCACTTGGGGGCTACTAACAATTCAAAGAAAAGGAAGATCCAGTAGGCTATACTAGTTTCACAAGTCCAAGCAGTCGACACTCATCCCAGGCTCGTTATTGGCTTCATCGAGCAAGATGCCGAAGGTGTCAAATTTTCACACAACAATGCACTAGTAATATCTGTCCAATTAGCCCATGCTATAGTCGATATAATGATGGTTGACAATGGAAGTGTAATCAACCTACTTCAACTCTTAGTAATTCAGAAGATGGGCCTGGAAAGCACAATCATACGTCGAACGAATGTACTCACCGGATTTAACAGGCACACCTCGACTGTCATCAGCCACATCACACTGGACATGAAAACACCGCCAATTGTCTCGAAGCAAACGTTCATAATAGTAAGTGACCCGTCTCCCTATAATGGGATTCTAGGGAAACCTTGGCTAATAAATCTGGATGTTGTCATTTTCGTCAAGTATAAAAAAATCTGATTCTGCATCCCAGAAAGAAGAGTCAAAGAAATCAAGTCTGACCAGGCCACATCTCGACGATGCACTGCGCAAGTATTGAAGGAATCAAAGAAGAAGACTTTTACCCCCGAAGAGGCTACCGAGGTCTGAAAGGACAAAAAAGGTACCCAATAACAATTATAGCAAATGGATCAAGAAGCTGATGCATAAGTAGACAAGATAGGATGGAAACTCGAAAAGGACACCGATGACATTATTCTTGATCCTGGCAGCCAGAAAAGATGGCTAAAATTGGCTTACGTCAAAGCCCAATCGAGAAAGAAGAACTCACAGCTTTCCTTAGGGAAAATCATGCCGTCTTTGCATGGTCATTTTTCGACATGCCCGACATCGATCCCGAGATAGCTTACCACAAGCTGCATGTCGACCCCGTTGTCAAACCAGTGATCCAAAAAAGAAAGCATTTTGCACCTGAATGAGTGACGATCATCAATGCGAAAATTGACAAGCTACTAGAAGCAGGATTCATAAAAGAGGTAGCACACTCAGCATGGCTTGCTAATGTCGTGCTAGTAAAAAAGAAAGAAAAGGGCAAATGGAGGGTTTGAGTAAACTACATCGACCTTAACAAAGCATGCCCAAAGGATCCTTATCAGCTTCCCCGAATCGATCTATTAGTAGATTCAACTTCTGGGAAGTAGTTGCTCAGCTTCTTGGACGCATACTCTGGCTACAACCAAATAGCCATATACGAGTCTAACAAGGAAAAAACCGCGTCCGTGATCGAGCAAGGCAATTACTGCTACAAGGTCATGCCCTTTGGCTTCAAGAACACAGGAGCTCCTTACCAAAGGTTAGTAAACATGATGTTCCAGAAGCAAATTGGAGTAACCATGGAAGTTTATGTCGACGACAACATGGTGAAGGGTAAGCAGCTGTTAGACCATATCGGCAACCTGGCGGAAACTTTCAACATCCTTATAAAGTAAAAGATGAAGCTCAATCCCACCAAATACACATTTGGAGTATCTTCAGGCAGATTCTTTGGGTACTTAGTGACCCAACGAGGAATCGAAGCACATCCTAAGAAAATCTGAGCGATCTTAAAGATGAAATCTCCAACTACCTTGAATAAGATCCAAAGCTTTACCTGACGAGCAACCGCCCTCAACCGTTTTCTCTCACAGTCCACCGATTGATGCAAACTTTTTTTCAAGCCATTAAGAGGGCACAACGAGACAAAAAGGATGATGGGTGCGAAAAAAATTTCCAAGACTTGAAGAAGTATCTTACATCACCTATTTTACTATCTAAGCCGGAAGCAGCAGAAGACTTATACATCTACTTTGAAGTCTCCGAAGTAGTAGTAAACTCTGCCCTAATACAAGAAGAGCTAGGGGCCCAACTGCCGGTATTCTACAATTCTAAAGCTTTTCTCGATGCAGAAACTAGATACCTGAAGATCGAAAAATTAATTTTGGCGCTAGTTGTTGCAGCTCAAAAGCTCAAACCATACTTTGAAGCTCATACAATCATTGTCATGACTCAATATCCTCTACGATCAATCCTACATGGTCCAGACACTTCTCAACGAGTGATGAAATAGGCGTTGGAACTTGGCCAATACTATTTAGTTTTCCAACCCCACACGGCAATAAAGGTCCAAGCCTTGGCGGACTTCATAAAGGAATTCAAGCCTAGCCTAAACAACGTAACAGAACGGCCCAACGAGGCCATGGAAGAAGCCGAGCACACCTTAGTCACACCTGCTCCCCCTAATGGAGACTTCTGGCATTTGCATGTCGACGATGCATCCAACTAAAAAGGCTCGAGAGTAGGCGTGGTCCTTGTTACCCCAGACAGTTCAATGCTCGAGCAGGCGATCACTCTAAACTGCAAAGCATCCAACAACGAAGCAGAGTACAAGGGCCTACTAGCAGGCATCTGAATGGAAAAAGACTGGGTAGTGAAGAAACTCACAACTCATTTTGATTCTCAGTTAATCACTAGCCAAACTACTGAGAGTACATGGGAAAACATCCAAGGATGGTGCAATACCTAGAGAAGGTATGCAAGCAACTTGAGACATTTAAGACTTACATTCTCACTTAAGTTCCACAGGCAGACAACGCCCACACGAACGCATTAGCTAGCCTAGGATCCGCCCTCAACCACCAACTTAAATGCTTTATTCCAGTGGAGTATCTAGATAAGCCATGCGTAAAGGTGGAGCCTGCAGCCAAAGCGTCACAGGTTAGCATAACTTCCAATTGGCAAAGTTTTATTATAAACTATCTAGTCAATGACACATTTTCCACGGAAAGGTTAGAGTCTAGAAAGCTCCAAATGAAGGCAGCACGCTATTACATATAAAACGACATTCTTTTCCATAGTTTCTACACCGGACCACATCTCCACTGCCTAGTGCCTCCTGACGACCTAAAGGTTCTAAGTTCAATCCACGAAGGCGTTCGTGGAAATCACTCCGAAGGCCAATCCTTAGCACAGAAAGCTCTTAACACAGGCTATTACTAGCCTACTATGCATCAAGATGCTAATGAGTTAGTGCAAAAGAGCAACTGTTGCCAATGTTACAAGTCTGTACTAGAACTGCCTGCCAACGAACTACACCCGCAGGCGAGTCCCTGACCATTCATGCAGTGGGCAATGGACTTGGTAAGGCCAATGCCACCCACCACTGGGGGTAGATGCATGATGATAGTGGAAACCGATTACTTCACCAAATAGGTAGAAGCAGAGCCCATGAAACCCACGACTTAGACGGACATAAAATGCTTCATATGGAGGAATATCATTTACCGATTTGGCATTCCTCAGTCCATCGTCACTGATAACGGCCCGCAATTCGTAGGCAAAGATTTGTCAAAGTTCTTCCAAAAGTATGGCTTCAGTCAGCACATGTCCACACTGAGATATCTTTAAGGCAATGGGCAAGCCGAAGCATCCAAGAAGATGATCCTCGACTGCCTCAGGAAATCCTTCATCGACAAGAAGGGAAAATGGCCAAACGAACTCCCCGGATGTCTATGGTTATATCGCACCACCTAAAGACGAGCAATCAATGAAACTCCTTTCTCTTTGGCATTTGATTCAGAAGTAATCATTCATCTCAATGTCATCGTGCCAAGTATCAGCACTTTACTACCAAGCATTGAGTAGAATAGTAAGGAGATGGCCACAAGCTTAGATCTGGCAGAGGAAAAGCACGAGTAGACCATTACCCACATCGCAACCTACCAGCAACAGCTCCTCTCTAGCTATAACAAAAGGGCTAAGATCTGGCAATTCCAACCTAAAGATTTAGTCTTAAGAAAAGCCTTCATCATTGCCTGCAGAGAAGGCTCCAAAAAGAAGGATCCCATATGGGAAGGTCCGTACAAGATTAGCAAGTAAGTGGTAAGGGTAATTACACCCTCACCACCATGAATAATAAAGAAATCGACACATAGTGGAACGCCTGCAATCTAAGGAAGTACCATGTATAACCTCCCGCAACATCGAAGCTCGAAGAACTCGAGCAGCTCAACAGGCACTACTTCGCAAGCCGATGACTATCCAATTGTAATGTAGTCTCTACTTTACAGCTAAGTTTTCATTTATTTCACTCGTTTTTCAATGAGGAATTCATAAGTGATTTACAACTTGGCTCGACTACATGTTTACAACAGCTGATCACTCAAGCACTTCAAAAGAAGACTGCACCCTTCTTATAGACTCATCGCAGGAATTGCACCCCTTGAGGGACCAACCATGCTCTCCAGTGTGAGAGGGTAAACTAATTCCCTGACATCCACGTGGGTTTACTTTCCAAAACAGAAGGATAAACTCTACACTCCGAATATCTAGACGTGGATGAGCTAGGCTACCCTATTATAACTAAATGCATGATGGCTTGCGCTGGGATTCCTAGAAGTAGCCACAATGGTTTTTTTCAAGGCTTAGCCTAAAGATGTAGGGGGAACATAACGCAGTACGCCCTATGAATGGCTGTCCTGGAACCCTAAAATTGCTACCGAGTGCACTAAGGTAGCTTATGGTTTCCAGAAGACTGCCTACGACTTGCCCTTCGAGCAGTAATCCGTGCTAAACTTATACAACCGCACGTTTATGTGAAAGTTTAGACAAGTTAGCGTGCGTATACGAAGCTTTATCCATTGCCGACATGCTATGCAGTCTGTTGATGCACAAAATCAGAGAAGACTTTGGTACAACAGAAATTGTTAAGTTTGTGACCTTCGCTAGATTGCTCGGGTCACTAGTGTGAATAAGTATGTAAATGGACAGGGAAACAAACACAATATGTACGTGGTTCACCCAGATTGGCTACATCCACGGAGTAGAAGAGTTCTCATTAATTGTGAAGGGTTTGCACAAGTACATAGGTTCAAGCTCTTCTTTAGTGAGTACTAGTGAATGATTTAGTACAAATGACATTCGAAAATATTGTGAGAGAATGATCTCTATTTATAGAAGAGAGTTTCTAGTTTCATTCTGACATTGACACGTGTCATGTTGTGATTGGCTTTTGATGTTGACACGTGTCGTGCTATGATTGGCTTCTGATGTCGACACGTGTCGCGCTGTGATTGGCCTCTTGGTTAGAGGGAAACTCTTCTGGGTCCTTGATGGTATAATGTTGACCGGTGCTCAATAGTTTCAGGATTGGTCAAGAATGGTATAAACAGTGCTCCCTTAAGTTCCCAAGTGAGGGAAGCTCCTTGGTTTGGGATGTGCAAGATCCAAGCCATCACGAAACTTCTAAGTACCGAAGTATGGTATCATTTTCACTTGCCTTATCTGTCTCATATGTAGATGTGGCATCTTCTCTGAAAGTACTTTTCCTCCATCCAGGGGTGGTATTTTTAAACGATGAAGATGCACAAGGTAATGTATCAATTTCACTTGAAGCTTACTTGTAGTTTCGGGCTTGGTCAAGTGTGATACAAACCCTATAGTATGAGTCCCCCAAGTCGCCGAGTTAGAAGATTTGCCAAAGGAGGTAACAGACAAGGTAAGCAATCAGACTTCCAAGCAAGTAACCTGGATCAGAGGTTCGACTTCGGCTTCCGGTTGATTGTTCTCCTTCTCCTTGTGTCGTAAAAAACAACAAGGATAAGGAGAAGCAAATGGAGAAGAGATGATATGAGATACTTTTGCTTTTGAAGAAGTGACTTTCCATAGGCTTATTCTTGAATTGGAGGGTTTTCTGGTTTCCTCCAGAGTATAAGGCCGACTCAAGAATTTTAGGGTCAAATCAAGTCCATCAAATATAGAGTACGTTCGACCCTGATGATATGAGATACTTTTGCTGTTGACAAAGTAATGGATGTATCGGCACGTGTTTTGTTACGCTTATTTCCACATGCTTCCTTGTATCATTCTCACTTGCCCTATCTGTTCCTCACGCAGATGTGGTATCTTCTCTGGAAGCATAAGATGTTGAAGATGAGAACTCGAGAGCAATGCCAGGTAAGTAATCAGGCAAGGGGTTCCAGGCAGTCTGTTCCTGATTGGAAGCTTGATTCTAAGTGTTGACTGATTGCTCTCTTTCTCCTTGTCTTGCAGGTAAGAACAAGACCAAAGGAAAAGAAAGGGAAAAAGCATGATATGGGATACTCTTGCTTTTAACCTTGATGATATGAGATACACTTGCTCTGGTGTGGCTTGTTTGCAGAGGTATTATCGAGGGGAAAAAAGCTGAGTATTTTGAGAGATTATGCTGAGAGTGCCATCTCGAATGTGAAGAAAAGTTGAGCATTTTATTTTATTTGTAAGTCTGCCTAGCTGTGGAGGATGAAGGTCGACATATATAGGAATTGTCCCAACAGCGAGTGGTAACGCTGTTTCTTTACCCTTTTCGGCCATAGCAATGTAGTGGGAGTTGCAAGATTCATGTGTTTTAACTTTGTCATAGCACTTTGAAAAAATGGTTTGTGGTATCTGGAAAGCTGATGTTGCGTGTGAAGATTACTGACAAGCTTTATCCAAGGAAATCTAGCTCTCGAAGTTCGAAAAGCGGTGCCTCTTCAGTTTTCAAACAAGCAATCCTATCGGGGATCTGGCTCTCGAGATTCGAAGAACGGTGCCTCTTCGATTTTTGAGAAAGCAATCATGTTGGGACTCTGGCTATTGAGATTCTAAGAGCGGTGCCTTTTCAATTTTTGAGCAAGGAATCCTGTTGGGAGTATGGCTCTCGAGATTTAGAGAGATGTGTCTCTTCGATTTTTGAGCAAGTAATCATGTTGGGAGTCTGGCTCTCAAGATTCGGAGGGTGGGGCCTCTTCAATTTTTAAGGAAGTAATCCTGTTGAGAGTTTGGCTCTCGAGATTCGAATAGCGGTGCCTCTTCGATTTTTGAGAAAGCAATCCTGGTGGGAGTTTGGCTCTTGAGATTCGGGGAGCGGTGCCTCTTCAATTTTTGAGCAAGTAGTCATGTTGGAAGTGTTTTCTTGATGTGAGTAAAGGTTGGGCATTTTTGCCAGTCTGCCTTACCACGGAGCACGAAGGTTGACACACACAGGGAGTTTCCAGTTATCTAGCAGTGGTGCTGTTCCTTTACCCTTGTGGGTAATGGTAGGGTAGCTGAACCTTCAAAATTTATGTGTCTAAACTGTGTCAGAGATCTTTGGCAAAGTTATTTGTGGTACCCGAGAAGCTGTTGTTGCGTGTGGAAAGTGATGCCTCTTCGGAATCCGAAGAGTGGTGCCTCTTCGATTTTTGAACCAACGACCCTGTTGCCCTTTCTTTTATAAGGGCACCAATAGTGTGCAATAAGTACATTCAAAGAGTTAATTCTTGTAGGAATTTTCCCCTTACTTCAAAGATTTATTGCACCTCATTTCTCCTTCATCATTTTTGAGAATGTCTGGCCCATCCGACCGTTGTTTTGACTTAAACTTTGGTGAAGAGGTAGCCATGCCTTCTCAAGACAAAATATGGCGCCCATCATTCTTATCCCCTACTGGTCTTCTTACCGTTGGGGACTCTGTGATGAAGAATGATATGACCGCTACGGTGGTGGCCAGGAACCTTCTGACTTCCAAAGATAATAGATTACTTTCCAAACAGTTTGATGAGTTGGCTGTTAAGGATTCTTTGGCTCTCAGTGTTCAGTGTGCAGGTTCTGTGTCTAATATGGCCTAACGCCTATTTGCTTGAACCCGCCAAGTTGAATCATTGGCAGCTGAAGTGATAAGTCTCAAACAGGAGATCAGAGGGCTCAAGCATGAGAATAAACAGTTGCATAGGCTCGCACATGACTATGCTACAAACATGAAGAGGAAGCTCGACCAGCTGCAGGAATATGATGGTCAGATTTTACTTAATCATCAGAGGTTTGTAGGTTTGTTCCAAAGGCATTTATTACCTTCGTTTTCTAAGGTTGTACCGCGTAATGAAGCTCCAAATGATCAACCTTTGGTGCCTCCTCCTTCTAGGGTTCTACCTAGTACTGAGGCTCCAAATAATCACCTTCTGGTGCCTCCTCTTTCTAGGGCTTTGCCGACTGCTGAGACTTCTCCTGAGCAACTTTTGTGAAGGCTCCCTCTTGTTTGTTTATTTTGATTCATGTATATGTACATATTTGTAACTTATCGGAGATATCAATAAACAAGCTTTGCTTTATTTCAACGTATTGTGTTAAATACACCAAGGCCTTCTTCACTAAGTTCTTTGAATTTTTCCTTTTGTTGAAGCTTGTATGTTGAAGCTTTGTGAGTGAAGCATGTAGGTTGAGATAGTTCTCCCTTAATTTCCCGAGTGAGGAAAACTTCTCAGTTGGAGACTTGAAAAAATCCAAGTCACTGAGTGGTCATGAGACTTCCGAGTATTAAGGTGCAGTAGCATATGGTAGGAGTCCCCCAAGTCTCCGGTCGAGGGAGTTGACAAATGAGGTGTCTTGCTAGTAGCCAAGTTTCCAAAGTAACAAAACTTCACCATTTTCCTTTCTAAGTGGTAACCCAAAACTTCTCCTTCATATATATTTGTTATGAACGTTGTTAGGCCCAAAAAATAAGAAGCCTAGGCAATTTTTTTTTTTGAATTTTCGATTTTTTTTACTATTATTATTATTTTTTTTGAATTTTCAAATTTTCAAAATTTCGAATTTCTGAATTTTCGAATTTTCGAATTTTCGAATTTTTGAATTTTTGAATTTTTGAAAAAAAAAAAAAAAAAATATATATATATATATATATATTTTAAGCTTTATAGGTGAAGCTTTGTAGGTGAATCTTTGAGGTTGAAGCTTTGTTTGGTACCATGAATTGATTTTGCTTCACACTATCTTGATCAAGATAGTATGAAGCTTTTGTAGGTGAAGCTGTTGTGTTGAAGCTTTGTAGGTGAAGCTTTTGTGGGTGAAACTTTTGTGGTGGGTGAAGCTTTTGTTGGTAAAGCTTTTGTGGTGGGGGAAGCTTTTGGGGGTGAAGCTTTAATTGGTGAAGCTTTTATGGGTGAAGCTTTTGTGGTGGGTGAAGTTTTTCTGGGTGAAGCTTTTGTTGGTGAAGCTTTTATGGGTGAAGCTTTTGTAGGTGAAGCTATTGTGGGTGAAGCTATTGTGGGTGAAGCGTTTGTAGGTGAAGCTTTGGAGTTGAAGCTTTTGTAGGTGAAGCTTTGGAGTTGAAGCTTTGTAGGTGAAGTTTTGGAGTTGAAGCTTTTGTTGGGTACCATGAATTGATTTTGCTTCACACTATCTTGATCAAGATAGTGTGAAGCTTTTGAGAATTTGTAGTTGTCCTCCATTGATGAAGCTTTTGTAGGTGAAACTATTGTGGGTGAAGCTATTGTGGGTGAAGCTTTGGAGTTGAAGTTTTGTAGGTGAAACTTTGGAGTTGAAGCTTTTGTTGGGTACCATGAATTGATTTTGCTTCACACTATCTTGATCAAGATAGTGTGAAGCTTTTGAGAATTTGTAGTTGTCCTCCATTGATGAAGCTTTTGTGGTGAAGCTTTGATGGGTACCATGAATAGATTTTGCTTCACACTATCTTAATCAAGATAGTGTGAAGCTTTTGAGAATTTGTAGTTGTCCTCTATTGATGAAGCTTTGTTAAATTTCCCTTTTTTTTTGGGACACTAGAAATTTGAAAATGTGGGAGAGACAACATATACAAATTTTGCTTCCAAACTGTTGAGCAAGAGATTGTGATGCAAGCCACCCCTTGTAGTAGTCGAAGGTTTGGATGAACCATATAAATTGAATTTGCTTTGAACAGTCTTGAATTTGCTTCGAAGGTTTGAGAATTGTAGTTGCCCTCCATTGATGAAGCTCTTGTTGGCACCATAAATTGGTTTTGCTTCATACTGTCTTCATCAAGAGTGTGTGAAGCTTTTAAGAATTGTGGTTGCCCTCCATTGATGAAGCTCTTGTTGGCATCATAAATTGGTTTTGCTTCACACTGTCTTGATCAAAAGTGTGTAAAGCTTTTGAGAATTATGGGTGAATTCCTTTGATGAAGCTTTTGTTGGCATCATATATTGGTTTTCCTTCACACTGTCTTGATTAAGAGTGTGTGAAGCTTTTGAAAATTATGTTTGCCCTCCATTGATGAAGCTCTTGTTGGCACCATAAATTGGTTTTGCTTCACACTATCTTGATCAAGAGTGTGTGAAGCTTTTGAGAATTGTGGTTGAACTCCTTTGATGAAGCTCTTGTTGGCACCATAAATTGGTTTTGTTTCACACTGTCTTAATCAAGAGTGTATAAAGCTTTATACGAGTTGTAGTGTTTGCATTGTTACATAGGGGAAATGTCTGAAGCAGATGCAAGAGGGCTGAATAACTTGGTCTTCGTATGCCATGCACTGAAGTTGTTGTTGGCTTGCAATAAGACTTTGTTGGTGACTATAACTATTGTTGGGCATAAGTGCTCCCATAGTTGAGTTGTCAAGATTGAGGTTTTTTATTATTTGTGAATGCTAGGAGTTCACATGTACAAGTTGTACCATTTGTCTTCTGGTAGGTGGAATGAATGGTGAGTTGCTTTCATCACTTGGTTGGTGGTACGAAGGTGAGTTCCTTCATCACATTTCATCACCTGGTTGGTGGCATAAAGATGAGTTCCTTCTTCACCTAGTTGGTGGGATGAGTGGCAATTTACCAAATGATATTAGAGTACGAGTTGTACATTTCATCACCTGGTTGGTGGCATGAAGGAGAGTACAAGTTATACATTTCATCACCTAGTTGGTGGCATGAAGAAGGGTACGGGTCGTACATTTCATCACCTGGTTGGTGGCATGAAGATGAGTTCCTTCTTCACATTTCATCACTTGGTTTGTGAGAATAAGGGCAAAGTGTCTTGGTACATTGTAGCAAGTGTCGAATGACACAAAGTATGTTGAACCTTTTCAAAGCACAGTTGGCCTATGTATGAATGTGTTGGAATGTATGATTGAACGAATATACTGTGAAGTTGTTCGTTTATTTGTATAGTCTTGTTGACATATACTTAGACTTTGTTTCATGTTGGAAGCATTCATGTTGAAGCTTTGAACTCGAGTGTTTCATTGCTAGGAATGTAAGTGGATTAGGATCGAGTTGTCTAAATCACCTCTTTATTAAATTCATGCCAAATAGTCTTCGTTACATAGGATGTCGAATGGCTGAAGCTTAACACTTGTACAATGTGAGTTTACTTGTAATAGTACTTCAAGTGATCAACATTCCATGGATGGCCAAGGGTCTTGCCATCAGAGCTTCTAAGCTTGTAGGAGCCAGGGCGACTGATGCCAACAACTTCAAACGGTCCATCCCAGTTTGGACTAAGTGTTCCTTCACTCGGGACTCTGTCGCAGAGTAATCTTTTCTTCAATACCCAGTCCCCAATTTTGAAAGAACGAGGTTTAACCCTTGAGTCATAGTAGTTGGAGATGCGCTGCTTGTAGGTGACATTCTTCAAGTGAGCCTGATTTCTGTGTTCCTCGACTAGATCTAAGTTGAGGGTAAGTTGTTTGTCATTTTCTCTTTGCACGTAGTTCTGGACTCAGAACGTTGCTTGCTCAAGCTCAACTGGGATAACTGCCTCTGTACCAAAGGCAAGTGAGAATGTGGTTTCTCTTGTTGATGTCCGATACGAAGTGCGGTATAACCAAAGAACTTGGGGTACAAATTCTGGCCAACAACCTTTAGCCTTGTCCAAGCTGGTTTTCAAAGTTCGCTTGATTATTTTGTTAATGGCTTCAACTTGTCCATTAGACTGGGGATGAGCTGGGGAGGCAAAACATAAGTTGATGTTGAACTTAGAGCAGAACATCCTGAACTTATTGTTGTCCAACTGTCACCCGTTGTCAGTGACTATCGCATTAGGAATGTCGAATCTGCAAAGGATGTTCTTCCATACAAAGTCTTCTATTTTTTTCTCAGTAATGGATGCCAAGGGTTTTACTTTGGCCCACTTTGTGAAGTAGTCAACTGCAACGATTGCATAGCGAACCTTGCCCTTCCCTGCAGGCATTGGGGCGATCAAATCAAGTCCTCATTGGGCGAAGGGCCAAGGGTTGATCATAGGAGTAAGCGGCTCGGGAGGGGAGTGAGGAATAGTTGCATAGTGTTGACACTTATCACATGAGCAGGATATTCTGATCGCATCTTGGTGGAGTCTTGGCCAGTAATATCCTTGGCGAAAAGCCTTATGTGCTAGGGATCGAGATCCAGCATGATCTCCACAGACTCCTTCATGTATTTCCCGAAGGACAGTTTCCGCCTCTGCGGGCGTAAGGCATCTTAGGTATGGTAGGTTAAAACCCCGCATGTAGAGTTAGTCATTAATGATCAAGTAACGGGTAGCCTTGTATCGAATCTGCTTAGCTTGGACTTTGTTATTTGGAAGGGTGCCATGAGCAAGGAATTTATAAATCGGGGTAATCCAACAATCCCCCTGTTGTAAGTTGCACACTTCCGCAGCCATGGTGCTTGGTGCTGCCAACAATTTGACCTGAATTTTTCTCCCAATCTTGTCTTCCACCACTGAGGCAAGGCGAGCCAAATAATCTGCATGACTGTTTGCTGCACGAGGAATTTGGGTGATCTGGTAGTGGAAATGCTGGAGCAAAAATTGTGTTTGTGCCAGATATGCTGCCATGAAGCTATCCTTAGCGTCAAAGTTGTTGGTGACCTGGTTAAGCACCAATTGGGAGTCACTGAAGATATCAATTCGTTTAACCCCAAGGTGTTTGGCCAAATGTAAGCTTGCTATGAGGGCTTCATATTCGGCCTCATTGTTCGACGCCTTGAATTTGAAACGAAGAGCATACTCTATCGCCATTTTGACAAGGGTCGTAAGGATTAAGGACTAGTCTTGCTCCACAACCCTGTTGGTTGGACGAGCCATCAAAATATAGACTCCACGATGGGGCTGTTGGTTCTATTTTCTGAGCTTATGAGGGTAATGAAACAACTTCTTTAGGCGTAGAAACAATGTCACAGGATATGTGAAGTCGGCGATGAAGTCTACCACTGCCTGGCCCTTCTCAGCTGGCTTTGGTTGGTAGGAGATGTCAAACTCACCCAATGTTATCGCCCATTTGATCATTCACCCGGAAGTGTCAGGACTTTGGAGTATCTATCGAAGAGGATGATTGGTAAACACGATGATGGAGTATGCTTGGAAGTAAGGGCGAAGTTTTCGAGCAGACATGACCAATGCTAGAGCCAATTTCTCAATGTTGGAGTATCGTGTCTCTACATCTTATAAGGCCTTGCTAGCGTAGTAGACAGGCTGTTCAACTTTACCATCATTTTGAATGAGAACAGAACTTACTGCTGAAGCCGATACCGACAGATAGATAATGAGAGTGTCAATCTTTGAGGTTCTTGAATGCCTCAGCACATTCATCAGTCCATGTAATGTACTTCTTACTTCCCTTAAGTGTTTTGAAGAAATGAGCACATCTGTCTATGGCCTTAGAGATGAACCTAGTTAAGGCTGCCACCTTGCCAGTAAGGCTTTGGATGTCTTTTGAAGTTACCGGTTCCTTCATGTCGAGAATTGCTTTGATCTTCTCGGGATTAGCCTCAATGCCTCGTTGGCTTATCATGAAACCTAAGAATTTGCCAGAGCCTACGTCGAAGGCGCATTTCCTGGGGTTCAACTTCATTCGCTACCTCTTCAGAATGGTGAAAGTTTCAGATAGGTTGGTAATGTGTTGGTCATTATTTTGCTTTTGACTAGCATATCATCAACGTAAACTTCCATGCTCTTCCCAATTTGTTCGATGAACATTGAATTGACCAGTCTCTGATAAGTTGCTCCTACATTTTTTAGGCCGAAGGGTATGACTTTATAGCAATATAGTCCCCTGTCAGTAATGAAGGTTATGTGTTCTTGGTCCGAAAAGTTCATGAGGATTTGGTTATATCCTGAGTAAGCATCCATGAAGCTCAAAAGTTCACACCCTGCCGTAGAGTCTATAAGTCTGTCTATAAGAGGAAGAGGAAAGCTATCCTTCAAGCATCCTTTATTTAGGTCAATGTAATCAACACACATTCTCCACAAGACCTTTTAGAGCAGGAGACTTTCTTTGGTCGGATTCTTCTTAACAAGGACAACATTTGCTACCCACATTGGATAATTGACTTCGCGGATGAAGCCTATGCCTTTAAGTTTTTCTACTTTTACCTTCACTGCCTCATACCATTCAGCGTTATAAGATTTTCGCTTCTGTCTCACTGGCTTGGTCTTGGGGTCAATATTAAGTGATGACAGATGATATCGGGAGAGATGTTTGGCATGTCCTCGTATGACCAGGCGAAAACCTCAGTGTTCTCTTGCAAAAAAGAGATCAATGCCAACTGAATGGGTGGTGACAAGGTGGTGCCAATCTTCACCATGCGATCTGGATAATATTTTGAGATAGAGACATTCTCCAACTCTTCAGCGGGTTGTTCTTGCTCGGTGAAAGAGTCATCTCGAGGATCATTGAGTTGACTGTTGCCACCGTGAAGATCCAAGTTGGCTTCGTCTGGGCTGGTCTTTATGACTTGGTCATGTATAGAAAAGGTTTCCTTGGGCACAGGTAGGTGCTGTTGCTTGATCGAAGTGTTGTAACATGATCGTGCACTAAGTTGATCTCTTCTGATGTAACCATTGCTATAGGGGGTTGGAAATTTCATTAACAACATATGTGTGGATACCATGGCCTTGAGATCATTGATGCCTGTGCGTCCGAAGATGACATTGTATGTCATTGGGCAATCAACCACCAGGAAGTTAGTGGTAATGGTAGCTGTATAAGGGCCTGTACCAATGGTGAAAGGTAAGTGTATGCTTCCTAAAGGTTGCACGATATCACCGGAGAAGCTTATCAGAAGGGAAATCGAGCAAGTGTTTAGCTATATTAAATGCCCTGAAAGCTTCAGCAAACATGATATTGATCGAAGCCTCCGTGTCTACCAGGATTCATCGTACTTCAAAGTTGGCTATGTGAGCTTCCATAATCAGTGGGTCGTTGTGAGGGTATATGATACCTCTTTCTTCCTCAGGGTAGAAACATATTGGATCACAGTTAGGCTTTTGATACTTACCTCCCCTGATGTCTTTCACGTGAAACACTTGGTGGCAAGACCTTAAAGCTCGTTCATTATTTTTCATGGCCCTATTAGAAGATTTAGATATGGGTATGCCACCACTTATGGAATATATCACATTCACCTAGCGTTGGTTACGGTTACCCCTTGAAGGGTGAAGGAGGAATTGATCAATTTTTCCTTCACGTGCCAAAGCTTCAATATGATCATGAATAGTGATACACTTCTCGCCGTCACAGCCGTTATGCTTGTGGTAGCAGCAAAATGTACCCGTGTTCTTCGTGGGCTTGTAATCCGGGTGCCTCGGTTTTGGCTTCGGTATCAGGTGTGCTATGCTGGGGTAAATGGCCACGCATGTGGCGTTCAAAGGTGTGTATGCCTCATACCTTGGGTAGGGGTTGTCCTGACACTTGCTTGACCCACTGTGTTAACTGCCTGGTGTCGAAGATTATAATGGCAATACTCTTGGTTATCGCGGTAGTGTCCTTTACTCATTTTACTAAAATGAGACTGGTGAGGATGGAAATCTTTCCTTTTGCCCTAAGATTGTTATGTCTGTTGACTTGGCAAAGTATTAAGTAAGGCAGGGGGAGGCACCGTTGCCATTTGGAAGGTCGAGGTCTTCTCATTTGGTTAGATCTAGCTTCCACTCCCTACTTGCTGATAAGGGGTGGCTGTGGGGGGTTTCCCTTGATATGTTCTTGCCTCGACGAAGGCATGGTTGTAAGCCTGTGCCATCACCTCAGAGTAAGTCTTACAAGTGTTGGCATTGATCATGTACTTGAAGAAACAATCACGTAGGCCTGCCGTGAAAGCCTTGAGGGCGGTCTTGTCATCTGCCTCAATGCAGCGAGAATACTCATTGCTAAAACGATCAGAATACTCTCGTAGTAACCCATCCGGCTTCTAGCGAATAGTGTACAAGTCATCTGCAGAATGCAAGCGATCGGTCTGGAAGATGTGTTGATAGACAAACAGTTTCCTCAGTTCCTCAAATAAGTCAACTATCTCAGGTGGAAGATGGCAATACCAGTTTAGAGCTCCGCTAGAAAGGGTGGAGGGGAAGAGAAGACATCGCTCTTCGTCGGTGTGCATCTGATATGCCATGATGGACTCAAAGAGGTTAAGGTGTTCAATTGGGTCCTCCCTTCCAGTATAGAGTTGTAAACCAAGCATTTGTTTTGTCTTCGCTTGAAGGGGATGTTGAAGATCCTCCTTATGAGAGGGCCAGGCCTAGGTTGGTTCCAGTCAGGTATCTCGGCCTGACGTTCGGCCTTCAACTTGTTTACTTCCTCAAGGAGCTATAGGACAAGGGGGTCCTGAGTAAAGTTATGTACCACGGGGATTTTCTTTCATAAGTCTCCATCGCCTCTTGGAAGTAGGAAAGTTTGAGCGAGGGCGTGTGATTTTTCCTTAGACTCGCCGTATTGACTTCTAGGGTGAGTCTGTCGAAATACTTCAGAGTCCCCTGTACCTTCATGTTCCTCTTACCTAGATTGGCAGCTGGCCTAGGTCGTGGGAGGGGACCGAGTCTTTCAGAAACCCTTGGGTTATTGATCTTCGAGCATATGTGGAGGGGATTCTCTCGACGTTGCTTTACGAAGTCTCGGCAGTCACGATAAACGACTTTTGATCCTTCTAACCCTTCTGCAAGGAGGTGTCTTCATCCACTTCTCCTGTTTCGGGTCAAATCAGCTGGGTTGAGAGAAGTCTCATGTTGATCAATGTTTTGATGATTAGCTCACTCTTCATCAGGGATACCCATGTCGAAGGAAGGTGACCCTCCGTGTTGGGGGGGGGCACCCAGATGATGGTTGATGTCCACAAGGGCAACGAGTTCGCGTGTTTGAGTACGCCTAGTTTCGTGAAGCGTCTCAAAGAGCTTCTCATACTGTTCCTTGAGGACCTTATTCTTCATTGCTATGTTGTTGTTCTAAGCTTCTAGCTCATCGACTTTAGCTTGAAGAGCAACCCTTTTTCCTTCCTTATTTTGTTGTTTCGCACTAGGTGCAAGAAGGGTGTCATTCAATGTGCTGTGGCTTCCTTCGCTTCCCATGTTGGAGAGGGATGCCTGGTCGAAAGAGAGTGTACAAATGGTGGAAACCAACTTGACAAAGCTGAAGAGAGTGGGAATAAGTGTCGTTCCCACAGACGGCGCCAAATGTTGATGCACAAAATCAGTGAGGACTTTGGTACAACAGAACGTGTTAAGTTTGTGACCTTCGTAGATTACTCCGGTCACTAGTGTGGATAAGTATGTAAATGGGCAGGGAAACAAACACAAGATGTACTTTGTTCACCCAGATTGGCTACGTCAACGAAGTAGAGGAGTTCTCATTAATTGTGAAGGGTTTACACAAGTACATAGGTTCAAACTCTCCTTTAGTAAGTACTAGTGAATGATTTGGTACAAATGACATTCAGAAATATTGTGAGAGAATGATCTCTATTTATAGAAGAGAGTTTCTAGTTTCATTCTGACATTGACACGTGTCATGTTGTGATTGGCTTCTGATGTTGACATGTGTCGCGCTATGATTGGTTTCTGATGTCGACACGTGTCGCGCTGTGATTGGCCTCCTGGTTGGAGGAAAACTCTTCTGGGTCCTTGACGGTATAACGTTGACCGATGCTCAGTAGTTTCGGGATTGGTCAAGTATGGTATAAACAGAGTCGATGGGCTTTATTTCTGCCAAAGCACGGAATAATCTACACCAAGTTCTAAAGTGTTGTGATACTTGCTACATAACCTACAAAATTGGAGAAAGCCAAGGTTAACAGCCTAATAGTTACGCGGACTTGTCTGTTTCTGTAAGTAAAGCGTCAGGCTACCAACCCTATGGCTAACAACTTTGCAAAATTCTACACTAACGCCTACGGTTGCATAGACTACTCGAGCCTGTCTACTTATAGAAAAGTAGCATGCCCGCCACCGGTTTATAAAGTCTAAAGGTTAGGGCATGAACAAAAGAAGCGAAGATGGAAAAAAGCAAAAAAAGCAAGTTTACTAAATTTTCTAGCAAAATTGATAAACGACTAGCAAAGATCGAAGGAGTTCAAGCAAAGCAAAAAGAAAGAAGGAAAACAAAGAAAATCCTAAAGGCTACCTAGAAGACTACTCTTTAGCAGTTTAGACATCCTATGACTACTTGGTCGCCACACCTTCACTAGCTGCGACGCTTTCAGCAGCGGCACTATCTAGCGCTTCACCCTAGCTACCCCTGCCTGGGCACCAACCTATCCGACTACTTTACCAATAGAAGCCTCAAAAGTAAAGACGAGCAAGTATTCCAAAGAAATAAAGAAGGTCTCGAAGTCTTTACCAGAAAACTCAAAGTCAAACGGTCGCCCAAAGAGATGGTTTACATAACCCAACTTGTACAAATAAGCTTGACTCTGAGTAAGTGAAGCCTCGAACCCAGCCTCGAACCCTTCAACTGATCATTCTCCTCGAGCAAACAAGCACGGACCCGCTACAGCTCATCCACTTCCTTCATCAGACTGTCATTGATCTTCAAAACACCTTAGAGTTCCAACACTTGAAACTCAAGCCTATCAACGACCTTCTTGAAGTGGATCAATTAGTTATAAGCAGTGATAAGTTCTTCATCCTTTGCGTAAGCAGTAGAGTGGAGCTCAGAGACAGCACGCTCAATGTCTTGAATCTGAGGTATATAACACCCAATCTTCTTCTCTACATTTTCATACTTTACTTGGATCGTGTCAAGCCTAGCCTTCAAATCCACGATCTCTTGGCGAATGGTCTCAAGTTGCAGAGAAGTGGGGGCAGAGATATTAGACCCCTTCAAAGCAACAAGCCCAGATTCTAACTTCTTGACTTTCTCAGCCGAAGAATAAGCTTCAGCTGCCATAGTTTTTGCCACCTCCTTAGCAGCCTTGGTATCCTCTTGATCAAGAAACATAGGCTCAGCTATTAGAATCGTCATTTTCTGCATCATAACCAACAGAGTGGTGCTCTTGATTGGAAATATACCACATGCTATTGCACATTTGTTGGTGGAAATCTTGTCACGTGGAAGAGCAAGAAGCAACATGTAATTGCTCGTTCCAGCGCAGAGGTTGAATATCGAGCCATGGCAGCCACTACCTATGAACTTATTTGGCTTAAATGGCTTCTTTCAGACTTAGGGTTTTCTATTACTTCTCCCATGTCTCTTATATGTGACAATCAGGTAGCCATGCACATCGCTGCTAATCCAGTGTTCCATGAGAGAACAAAACATATTGAAGTGGACTGTCATTTCGCTAGAGCTCAAGTGCAAACTTAAGTCATTCGAACCATCTTCACGCGAAGCTAGGATCAACTGGCAGATATTTTTACCAAGGCTCTAGCATCCACTTCGTTCCATCGTTTTTTGGGCAAGCTTGGCTCAACTAATCTCCTCAATCCAGCTTGAGGGGGAGTGTTGTTGAAGTGTTCCTTCCCGGTCTCTAGAGTCAGCTGCCAAGGGTGCTCTCTAGGGTAAATCTCTAGGGGTAAGGCTCAATGTATTATTGTAAATCTGTTTTTCCTCAAATTAAGGGAGGTGACTGATTTGTGTTAAAGTCTTTGTGTATGGTTTAGATTAGGTAGGCACCATGCTTTTTTTGCTGCTTGCAGCAGCCATCCCTTCCATCTTCCATCTCCCATTTCTCTCTCTTCTCTTACATAGCCGGCCCCTTGTAAATTGATCATTTATTATGTAATACACATGGAAGCTTTAAACCAAAATATCTACATGCACATAAAATCCAACCTGCAGAACATGAAAAGCTTTTTCAAGTTTTACAAAAAATAGAGAGACAGTTCCAACTTGGAGATAGGACAGCCTGCCAGCAGAATTTACTGCCTGGGCAGAAGGAGAAATTCTCAGAATCCTACTTTGGATTTCAAAGATGCGGCAGAAAGATTAGCTACAGCATTCATAGGATCACTTTACAATTGGTGTATACATTTGGGAGAAAATACTAGACATGCTTGTCTAAACACACCATAGCTGGTGTCGTCTTTACTTACTGTTATCTCTAGAGAGTTTATAGGTGTCCATGAAATAAAAGCAGGCTGTGCAGAAAATGATTTCCTTAAAAAAATGTTGTGATGTCCTTAAGATAAAGGATTACTATCTTTAACAAAAACAGGTATTCTTTAGCTTCAACAAAAATCTGGGGACAAGAGGCATCTTCCTCTTTTGTCCATCCTTTACACAAGATAAGGAGGAATCTTTTTTACGCCATTATCTCTGGGTTGGAGCTGTCTCTATTTTTTGTACTGCTTGAAGAAGTTTTTTATGTTCTGCAGCTTGGATTTTCTGTGCTTTTGAGATCTAGATGAGCAGATCATTTTAGGCTTTGGCATTCATGTTATACCATGTAACTGCTGCTTTTACAGGGCTAACTTCTTCTGATCTTAGCCTCTCTACAACCCACTGTCCTTGCATGATGTGTCCAAGTTACATTGACAAAAATTGTCTTCCAGAAAGACATATTCCTTTGCATGCATCATCATTAGTGTTCCAGAAAGATAATTTAAGGGCATCTTGCCTTGAACTTGGCAGTGTTCACATGGATACATAGGTCTAGCTCATTTGGAAAAGAGATCGAAACTCTTTCCATCTGATCTCTTAGCACATTAGCAGCCATATGAATACATGACGGCTTCCTTGTCTTTTCATACTCACTTTTCTATGAAGGATGAAAAGTAAGTTGAACATGCTTGTAGACTTTTGGTTGCATAACTTCACCATCTCCAATCATTCTGACTTGTGGGAGCAAGTTGTGATCCATCAGGTACAGGTGTGACTGTATTTTGTATGTCATGGTGTGATGAATAGTGACTACAGTTTCTCATTCCGCGTGTTTACTCCGTACAGCTAGGTCATTACTTGAAAAGTGTTGGAGAGTGTGGGTCTGATGAGATCAAAAGTGAACTTAGGTTCCACTTGGACAAGAACGTGTCCGCTATGGAGTCCTACTTCAGTTGCCGTAACCAGTGCATCTTCAAAAGCACTCCACTGCGTCCAGCAAATCTATTAGACATCTGACGTTTTTGCTAGCCAAGAAATTCGGTTGTATTCCCAATCTTATGGCTTTGAGATGTAGTCCTCAATACACAAAATATGTTTGAGCCATCTGGAAGAAGATGGCTCTAATACCCCTAAAATTAAAAGCTTTACTCTAACTAGGGTCTTCACTAAGGATGACTGAAACAAAGATATTCACTCAAGAAAAGTTTATACAAAGAACTGATTTCCATTCTAGTCTGTCTTTTTACATAGAATGCACACATATTTATAGGCTTAGGAAGAACTCTCGTAAAACTATCTAAAGACAAGAGACATCTTCCTATTTTGTCCATTCTTTACACAAGGCAAGGAGGAATGTCTTTTATATCATAATCAGCAATGCTTCACACTCAAACTATTTTTTATAAGATTTCTTACTTTACAACATATCAACTACTATTATACGATTTCTCGTGTCTGTTTGTCGCGTTATGTCATGTCATGTCACATCTTGTCATCATCCACCACGTTTCCGCATGCTTTAATCTCATCCATCATTATGCAAGTATTCATCATCAAGTTCATTTAAGTCCTCATATCCTCCTCATAAGTCTTGTTCATCCCAGAATAAGTGTTCTTATTCATGCTGCCATGTGTGTAGCTATGGTTAGCTTTTTGGAATTATATCATAGATTTGTATTTCATTTGCAACATGTACTCCATAAATGTGGGCAAGCAAATTTTTTTATGGTAAGACAAGAAATCTATAGTTGTGGGTCTTATGGTAATGATGACGTAGAACCATTAGCACGGGGGGAACCAGATAATTCTAGTATTTGCTCAAGCAAATTAAGATGACTGTTGGACTAGTAATTTGTTCTCCATTGATCAGCTCAAAATTGTCCCAATTTTTTATAGTGGATTAGAACACCTTCGATGATATACTTGATTGCCCTTGCTTCAATTTCTCTTAATCATTTGAGGATCTCATATGGTTGTTGTTGGAAGTAGATTTAACGGATACCAGTATATGTAAAATGTAATTGGAGATAAATCTGGTAGCTCTCTTTCCCTGGAGGATTAGAGAGATAGTTAGCAAACACATTATGTTCGCCTTTGATATGATTGACTGTGGGATGGTTCGGTATGGGATCCCACACCGAAAATGAGATCTCGAATCCCAAACCAAAAATTTTCAGGATGGGAATTTGAAGACCAATCCCAAACCAAAATTTCGGTATTCCCAATTTTTGGGATTCCCAAAATGTTTACGGTATTTCGGGATGGATTGGGATTGTGTTTTGGGTTTTGGGGAAAATTTTGAAATTTTGATAATGCCTAAGAATTGCTTAATGTGTTTTCTTCTTTTGAGCTCGTCAGGAAAATATTTGATCCTTTCAGCAATATGCTCTTGTGGAATTATCTTTCCTTCTTTCAACCTTAGACCTAGAAATTCCACCTCTGTCATTCCTAGTTTTATCATGGATTCAGACAAAACTTACTCATGTTTGTAGGTTAACTCCTGAAATTTTCTGAGATGTTCTCTATGTTGTTCAACATTCTCACTGAAGATCACCACATTGTCAATATAAATTAAGCAGTTTGCAGGAAGATCTGCATATTTGTTCCTGTGATGTTGGAATTATTATGGTGCATTATTCAGTCCAAACGGCATGTGTAAAACCCCAGAAATATATATCTATTTATATGAAGCTTGAAAAGATTTATATGGATTAAAATGGGTTGTGTGTCAAGTTTTTTTTGGATAAAAAAAAAATAATGAGACAAAACGAATGGAGAGCAAGTGAGTTCAAGAGGATTCTTTCATCTTCTTGTTTGCGGTGCACAATTTCCAAAAGATCGGAAAGGAAGAAAAAATAGCGATGGTTCTTCTTTAGGTATCGAAAGAAGAAAATTCATAGGTTAATATCTAGACATCTGATTTACAATCTATTTTCGCCTCTGTGATCACAACGTCAAGCTCTACAAACAAAGGTAAGAATTCATAGCTCATTTATAGATTCGAAATTTTTACTAATTGGGGATTTCATGTTAATAAGTTTAAAAATTCATGTTTGAAGTGCTGCATGGTTGAATTGAGAGTTTTGGAAGTATCAAGGCTGGTCGAAGAGCAATATTGAAGAAGATAGTGTTGAGGAAAAATTAGAGTACACAACTCTAACATAAGTGTTGGAGAGACAAACAAGTAAACAAATTACTTGTATTACACTCACAAAATATTACAACACAACAAACTCTCAAGGACACTGTTAAAAGCAATGACACTCACTCTTTCTAGAGATACACTCTAGACCACTCACACTCTTCATAAGACTACTCACAAGACTTCTAACTCTCTTACTTAGCTTTCTCTTCTTGGCTACTTTCTTGATTGGTTGGTTGGTTGATACAAATGGTGTGGATGCCATCTCCTTTTATAGGCAAGGATGGAACCTTGGAGAAGCATGGAAACATCATGCTAGAGATATCTAGATAATTCCACTAACTTCCTAAGCTAGAATTATCTACACTAATCTTGCATGTTGGTAGAAACCTCCCCATTCTTCTATACTCTTCCACCAACTTAAGAAACAACCTTCTAGTCCTTTCTACAAAGGACTACTTTAACTTGGATAATCTAGCTAACCAACTTTAGTGAATGTTCTAGAATTCTTTATTCTAGATTTGTGTAGGTCTTTCAATGAAATGGGGTTGATTTCTTGGACAGATAGAGGTAAAATTTTAGTTGATTTTGAGTTATGGGGTTCAATTGTGCATTGGCTGCTAGATGGCATTTGGTATATGGCTAAAGCCATGAATGGATTTCATGGAAAAGGCTAATTAAGTTGGGACACAATATGAATAAATATTAGATTTGGTTATTTTGGGACATATGTGCACTTTGTTAGATGGAATTTTGAAGTATTAGTATGTGTTGGTGCATGTGAAGTGTGTAATGATATTTTTTTTTTTCGGATTAGGCACTCTCGTGGCTTAAGCGAGTTCAAATTATAAGAGTGAACACTAGTGGAAAAAGTTGGTACCTGAAGCTTGGAATACCAAGTAGGGGGACTCACACCCTGATTAGTGGTTTTTGGTATGTAGTATGTATGTAAATGCGGATGCTTGCAAACTATGCATTGGATTTCTTGGTTGTTAGAATTGCATGTTAGGAAAAATAGTCTTGATTTTTCTAGCATGTTATTTATGTTATTCTATACTGTACGACCTGAGAGTGAGTGGGGCTGTGTGACTACCTTGGGCTTCGATCTCCTAAACCTCTGGAGGGTCCTATACAAACGGGCTCATACCATTAACCGTAAAGGGAGGGTACTTGTGTCTATGTGGTATAGGTTGTAAGTGGACTCTCTCACTACCCTATGTTATGTTGGTATTATTTGAGAATATTTTTTTAGGTATGGGTAGTTGGCCGCGTGTTCGGTTGTCAGGACAAAAAGAATTTAGGGGTTTCAGTATAGTTAACTTGTATGAGCATGAAATAAATTTTAACTCAAGCCATAGGTTTTTGTTGTGCAAATTGTTTCCTTTATACGTAGTACCAAGGTATATCTAGTTTCAAACCTAGCTAGGGTGCCTCCCAAGGGGGTGCAAATGATTGTATGTGATGCTCAACCCTACATTTCCAGGTACTGTGCGAGATTTAATGGAAGAGTTGGATTAAGGTGTGCGGTTGTAGCTTGTCAACCTCAAAGCTTTCGAGTCAGAAAATCAACTTTTGAAATGTAAATTTTGATTTTCTAGTTTTAGTGAAAAATGTCTATGTGTAGCCTCTTTTGCTTATGTATATATTTATCTAAAACTTATTACTCCCTTGGCTTTTGTAAACTGAACTTTTGGGATTTCTTTTGTAAAAAGGTTGCTTATGAAATGGTTTGAGTGTTATGGCTTTTACATGAACTCTAATATTTATTTTGTTAATAGTAGAGGCCTTGCGTATCTTAAAGATACAAGAGAATTGTCGTGCTCTGTGACAGAGCGTGCAACTCTCATGCGTTTTTAAGATTCACGGCACTGTTACATTACATTTTTGGGTCGTGACAACATGACATTCCATTCATAATGTCTATGAGAGACAATGAATGATGTCTTGTATCTATCTTCTCCAAAAATTCCTATTTGCTAGAATCCTAACCTCAGATTGAACTTTGAGAAGATTTTTTCTTTAGCCATCTTCTTCAGGAGTTGATCTATTTGGGGAATAGGATATCTATGTCTTGGAGACAGTCATTTAGTTT
This sequence comes from Malus domestica, assembly GCF_042453785.1. Taxonomy (NCBI): domain Eukaryota; kingdom Viridiplantae; phylum Streptophyta; class Magnoliopsida; order Rosales; family Rosaceae; genus Malus; species Malus domestica. Next base: position 10,823,421 of record NC_091668.1, read on the forward strand.
TTTGTAATCAATGATTAGTCTTTTCTTTCCCCGTACTTTTTTCGAATGTCAAAGGGAAGTTTGTAGATTCAAATCAGGATCCTCCAACTCCTCTCAACAACATTGTCCCTCATAAAAAAGGAAGTTTTGACAGTGATTCAAGGAATAAAAATGTTCCAGTTCATATCTCAATCATACCTTATAATCAAGACCGATTATAAGTATTTTAAAGGGTTACAAAGAAGAAGAGAATGAGAGCTTCCCAAACTTTAACTTTTAAGATGGTCAAAATGGTTAACAAAATACCAGTTCACAGTCAAGCATATCAAAGGCAAACATAATGTGCCTTTGACTACATCTCTAGGACTCCCTTTTAGGAGTACACATGATATCCAAAGTTGGAAGCAGTAGCGGGAACCTTGACCAATATGATGGAGCAAGAAGACTTCCAGAAACAATATATCCACTTCCAAGATCATATTGGCAGTTAGCTCAAAATCCAGAAGCCCAAAGATAGTTCATTCAAGCTTTACCATTGGCTATCCAGGCCCAAATTCTTGAAAATTTGTGGACCCAAAAAATGTAGATGAAAGGTTTACAAGAGTTGTGGTCCGTCTACTTCCTGATATTTTATGTGTTAAGGCTCATTGAGTAATGCTACTTGGTAGGAAACCATGCTCCATAAACAACTAGAAATAGGTTTTCCAGTTTACCTAGTATTTAGTTTATCCAACTACAGAAGAGGAATCCTCCAAGGAAAGAGAGCTACCGAATGTATCTCCAACAACATTTTATATATACTGGTATACGTTAAATTTACTTCCAACATTTTACATATATTAAAGCAAAGGCAAAGGATTATATCCCAGAAGGATGTACATGTACCAATCTATTCTAAAAAATTGGTACAACTTTGAGCTAATCAATGGAGAACAAATTACTAGTCCAACATTTTTTATTCTCATTCAAACCTGCAAGTTTCAATCCATAAATATAGTTTAGATACAAATACAAACGCCTACAAGGCATATAGAGTCGGCAATGACTTAAAGTTTATCGGTACAACTAGGCAGAAGGGTAAGAGGCCTCTATTGCGATGCCATAAAGTCCTTCCATTGCCTAAATAACCCTTTGCATTCTTATGCATCTTTCTTCACCCCATTCTGTACCCTATGACTTTTTTATTAACCAATACTTAGTCCCATCATTGCTGCTTCCTTAACCAACAACTGTAACACCGTGATCCAAGCTTGTTCCACAAGTTCCATCAACACACCACTTGAATAGAATTGGAAGTCAGAACCACTAATACACCAACGTTCTCAACACGTTCAAGTCCACTATAATACTTCGTTTCATTCCTCAAAGGATATTAGAGAGTATTACTCGCGTTCATCCGATTGTGATTAAGAAATCTCGTTAAACACATGTTATAATTGAAATCGTTTATTTTTTAATTAAAAATTTTGCTACATTGAACAGCCAATAAATCTAAATCACTCCTACCTATCAACCTAGACCTGCCCACACCACTATTTTTCTTAATCATAGTTTAAATATTGGGTAAATTACATTTTACCCCCTCAGGTTTGAGGTCGATTTCAATTTCTTACAACATCTTTAAAACATTTCAATTTCATACATTGACTTATCATTTTATTTCAATTTCATACCTTTGTTAGAAAATTAGTTAAGTAAACCGTTAAGTGATGACGTGGCAAATATGAGGTCCTCATTTATGCTGACGTGGCTGCCACATTTGTCCCATTTGGCTAAAAATTTAATAAAATATTAAAACAATTAAAAAAACAAAAGTTAAAAAAAAAAACAAAAACAAAAAAAAACAAAACAAAACCAGATCTTCTTCTTCCCCAGATCCCCACCCGTAATCACCCTCCCACCCCACCCACCCACCCACCCCTTCCCCCATCACCCATAATCACTTCCCTCCCCATTGTGCTTCTATCTCCAACGAGAACCTCCCCGCCGAGCTCTTCCCCCAGTACACTGGCAAAACGCGTTGGCAAAGTAGCTCTGTGTCGGAGCTCGTCGAATCGACGTTTGTGGTTCGTTTTTCTCCAAACTAATGTCAGAGAAGTTCAAGGGGAAAAAGAGATTTTAATTGTGGTGTTGGTGGTCTGAAATTCGTTGGAGATGGTGGTGTTCTTCATCGACCCGATCGATCGGGGTTTTCGTCAAGTGAGGGAGAATGTCGAGAGAGAATGAGATAGTTGGGGAGAGAAAGTGGTGCGAGAGAAAGAGTGTTGGGGGGGGGGGGGGTGGGAGAAAGGGTGGGGGATAGGGGAAGGGGTGGGAGAAGGGGTGGGTGATGGGCGTGGGAGGGTGGGCACAAGTGGGGATTTGTTTTTTTTTTTATTTTTTATAACTTTTCTTTAAATAATTATTTTAATATTTTAAATATTTTATTAAGTTTTTAGCCATGTGGCACAAATGTGGCAGCCACATCAGCATAAATAGGGGCCCATATTTGCCACGTCATCACTTAACGGTTTACTTAACAGATTTTCCAACGGATGTATGAAATTGAAATAAAATGATAAGTAAATATATGAAATTGAAATGTTTTAAAGATATTGTAAGGAATTGAAATCGTCTTCAAACTTGAGGGAGTAAAATATAATTTACCCTTAAATCTTTTATCATCTCTAAAAAAAAAAATAATAAGAGAATATTTGTAGTGCACACTGAAAACTGAATTGTAACCGAAAAATTGAAAACCGAAAAAAATGGACTAAAAACCGAATTGTAATCGAAAAAACCCGAACCGAAAAAAATTGAACCGATAGTACAAAATTGAACCGAATTGAAAGTTCAAAACCGAACTAAACCAAACCGAAATGGCTTGGTTCAGTTTTTATTTGTATAATTTGAAAATTGAGCTGAACCAAATCAAACCGAATAAATTATAAATTAATATGTTTTTATTTAAATTAAATTATATGTTAACATCTTTGAAGCCCAATTCCAAACATTAGTTAGTTTTAGCACAACGTACAGATGCCCAACTTCAAGCCGAAAACATATCAATATTATAATTGTCAATTCCGTAAAAGGAAACCCTAGCCATATCAACCACATGCTCTGCCGCCTATTGGACCTATCCCTTTTCTCTCCCATTCTGCAAGTTCTTGGTCAACACCTTCTGTGTAGGATATTAGGGGCAGCGGCAATGGGAGAAATTTGGGTAATTGGGCTCCAATCAAGTTCGTTGATCCTGGGGCGGAGGATGAGCGATTGCACGAGATCTATCCCGATGAAGATGGCGTCAGGGACCACGTCGTCGATTTAGTTGTGATTTAGGTGAACCCATCTGAAATCAGTACCCCTTATCTTTACTAAAATCGTTGTGATTCTTGTGAATTTGTTCAAAGAAGGGCTAGGGGATTTGCATTCTTGTGAATGTTAAAAGAACAAAAATAAAAATAAAAAACCAAAACCAAAACCGAACCTAAATTGAACTAAAAAATCAAACCGAATCGAACCAAACAGTAAATTCCGTTTAGTTTTTTATTTTAGCAAAAAATCAAACTGAATGGAATCGAACCCACCTATATTACTGCGATAGCGGAAAATAATTATGCATATGCACCTTAGTGCGGTTCGATCCTCACTGATTATCCTTAATTAATTACTAACTATTATCCTTAAATATCAAAGATATGTGTTAATGATTCATGAGCATACAGAATAACTCAACAACCACACTGAGGCATGACTCTTTATGAAGTGGGTCATAGATCTCGTTGCTCCACCCAAGAAGGCCAAAGGAAACAAAGAATATCTTATAGTAGCAAGTAGCAATGGACTATTTCTCGAGTATTTATCAAATATAGCAAAAAATTAACCATTAATTTCAAAAATGTCACTTTTTATCAATGACTAAAATATCGATAATATCGGCGATATTATCGTTTTTCAGAGACGTCGATATTTTCCCACGTATCCGTCTCATTATCGTCAAAATATCGCGATATTATCGATATTATCGAAAAAGTCGTTGTGGCTCCGTCGTCGGAAAGGCAGCCGAGGCTGCGTCGTCCCAGCTGCCCAAATCTCTCTCTGCAATCCAGGCTTAGACCCAAGATCTGCGCCTCCGTCGTCGGAAATGAAAAGTCTAGTGTTCTAAAACTTGCTGCAAATCCCAAACTTGCTTCAATTTTCGCAATGGGCTGTAGAAATTCGCAGAGACGAGCTGCAGAAATTCGTACGAGATCGGAAGTTGTAGATCTGTGAAGATGAGGGAATTTTTGCAGAGACGATCTGCAGCTTGTCTATGAAGATCTGTGAAGTTGTAGAAATTCGCAGAGACAATCTATGAAGATGAGGGAATTTTTGCAGCTCGTCTATGAACTGTGAAGATGAGGGAAAAGAGTCTAAGAGAGTGCGAAGAGAACCATGGGATGTGATTAAAACGAGTGATGTGATGAAAACCACCCAAGGTGGTTTTAATTATGAAATTGAAAACCATGGGATGGTTTTAGTGAGGTAACCCAAGGTGGTTCTGATTATAAAATTGAAAACCATGAGATGGTTTTAAAAGTGGACGGGTGATGTTAAAGAGGTGAGGGGATGGTTGATGGTTTTAACTTTTTAATAATGAAAACCACCCACTATGTGGGTTTTTTTATATTTTTAAAAGTTTGGTATATATATTATATATATATATATATGTTATATAAATTATAAATTATTTAGATAATATTAGGTTTTTTTTCATAGGCAAGCATATTATATATATATATATATATATATATATATATATATATATATATACATAAAACATTCACATATGTATATTCTTCTATAAGAAATAACATATTAGTCAAGAATTATTTACATTTGATATAGTAAATTTAATTAATTCATAAAATATATAAGAAATTTCTTATATCTAGCCCATGTGTGTGTTATCCGAGAGAAGAAGAAAAAAAATCCAAACCTGCTTTCAAAATATCCAGCCCACGTGTCAGTGATCGTGAGGTTTGGTCTTCAATATATTCACCCTGCTTTTTGAAGCTACTGGAAATGTCTTGAAATGATTTTGCTTATGGACAACATCAACCAATCTCGCATCCATATGAGTGGTATGTTAACAATTACATGCAAAACTATTTTGGGGATTTATCATTTGATGACTACTCTTCACAATACACTGACTCTACACATAGAGATGATGAAGATAGTCAAAATTTTGAACCTCATAGGAACTCTATGTGGTACTAAGTCACTCATGTATCTTATCATGCAATGTATAAAGTGTAAAATATTGTACTAATTCATTATATATAAATGATTATGGCGTGTTTAAACTTCTTTCATTAATTACTACATATTTTCTACACTCACAATGTTTGCCAGCTCGCTATATAATCAACTTAAATAAGTTAAATCCATCATGCAATGCATTTCCTTCTAATTTTTTATGATAAACTAATAGATAATTGACTAAATAAACATCCTGCAAAGTTTCAATAAAAATTTCCAAGTTTTTCTTACAATTTCCGTGGTTTCCATATTATTTTTATCGATATTGATAATATCCCGATATTTCCATCGATATTTCCGTGTTTTTGGACTACCGATATTTCCAATATTATCGATATTTAATACCTTTCTTTTTATAAAATCTTTCAAATATATCTAAAATTTCATCTAAATAGACACAAATAACCTCAAATTTAACAATCAAATAAATTAAAGGCTTTTTAGCCAAAATAATTCGTGACATTGACATAACTCCTTAATCTGGTCCTTAATAATTAATGATAATCAATAGTATTGTTTTTGAATTTGTCTATTGTAAATCATTTTAGTCTTTCTTTGAATTTGTCCACTGTGATCATTTTAGTTTTTTCATGAAAAATTTGTCAATTTCTCTGTTAGTGTGATGATGTTGCGCCACATAGGTCTCACAAATACAATCATATAACGACATGTGATTAACTTTAAAAACTATTTTTATATTTAAAACTAAAAATGATATTAGTAAGGAAAAAGGTGTTGAATGCATGATTGATATTCTGCTACTCCCACTTGCAGTCATCGCATCAGCACTCAATGTCTGTGATGAGGGGGTTGAAAGGGATAGGGTTGTGGTGGTGGAGTGTAGAAGGAAAGGTGAGTTGGATTAGAGCTTGAGGCGATGGTAGCTAAAAAGCCTTTAATTTATTTAATTTTTAAATTTTAGGGTATTTGTGTCTATGTAAGTGAAATTGTGGATATATTTGAAAGTTTTATAAAAAGTGACATTTTTGAAATTAAGGGTTAATTTTTGGCTATATTTGATAAATACTCCTATTTCTCCAAGTGGATTAAAGTAGAGCCTTTATCCCGGATTATTGATGCGGTGGTTAAGTCTAAATATCATCTGCCGATTTGGCACTCCACATACCATTCTCACCGACAATTAACCAACTTCAAGGTCATAGACCTCACACTTAAAGAAAAGCTTCAAACTAAACAATCACTCAATGCTTGAAGAAAATACTTGAGCAAAAGAAGGGCAAATGGTCAGAAGAGTTACTTGAAGTTCTATATGCGCATCGTACTACTGTTCAAAAGGCAACCGGAGAAACTCTGTTTTCCATGGCTTATGGAATTGAAGCTATGATCCCAGTCCAATTCACAATAATGCCAAACTTGTATACTAAAAAACAAACTAAATTGAAAAATGTTGGAATTCTCTAGTTTGAACTCGACCTTGCGAAAGAGCATAAGGAATGCTCCTAAATCCACTTGTCATCTATCAATAGCAAATTTGGTCATACTGCAACAAAAAGGGTTAAACCTTGAAACTTTCAAAGTGGAGACCTTGTTTTATGGGAAGTTTTCAAGGACACCAAAGTACCTGGAGAGGGCAAGCTCAGGACAAACTGGGGAGGTCCATACATGGTCATTAGAGTAAGAGGCAAAAGAACATATAACCTTACACAGATGGATGGAACTTTAATCCCTAAGAGGTTGAATATCGCCAAACTCCGATGATATTATTAAGAACCCCAATGTCGTTTGTCTACTCGTAAACATGGAAAAATAACTCCAAAGCCTGCCTAAATCAAGGGACCTTCGCTAAAGATGAATCATGATGTAGATAGACATTGTATCATATTTCCTTAGAACTACACTAATGATTTGAATACTTAAAATTATTTTGAATGGATATTCATTTTTAAGAACGTTTATGCATGTGACCGATACAAATTAATATTCATTCTAGGTATGACTAGTGGGGAAGTTAGTTGTCTGGTAGATAGTGCAACCACGCACACCGTTTGCGTGAACGCATCTATTTCACTAACTTCATACCTAAGAATGCACCTCTAACAACCCTCTCAGGCTTAACCAACCTAATCGAATAATATGATAATGCACGTATAATGTTGTCCAATGTACAATTTTGACCATTGATGAAGCACTCTATTCTCTGCGTTTCGGAAGAACGTTGTTGAGTTTCAAGGACATTAGAGATAATAATTACCACACTGAAACATATATAGAAAATGAAGTTGAATTTCTATGCATAACTTGTTACGAATATGGCCAGAAGCGTATTCTAGAGAAGATGAAGCATATCCTGAGTGGTTTGTATACTACGACCATATGCCCCATAGAGAGCCATTATGTGGCCGGCCCTACATCTGGGACCGCGCACGAAATTGCACTTTGGCATGATCGTTTGGGACACCCTGGACGAACAATGATGCGCCATATCCTCAAATCATCACACGGGCATCCACTAATTCGAAGTTTAGGTTCGATTCAAGGAATCACATGTCGAACATGATCAATGGGAAAACTTATCGTTAAGCCTTCTTATGACAAGATTCGTTTGAATTCTCCCATTTTTCTATAAAGGATTCAGTGGGAGATTTGTGGACCGATTCACCCTCCATGTGGACCATTTAAATATTTTATGGTTTCGGTTGACGCTTCCACATGTTGGTCACACGTGTGCTTGTTGTCCACAAGGAACTCTGTATTCTCCAAACTATTAGCTTAGGTTATTAAGCTCAGGGCTTACCACCCTAATTATCCAATCAAATTTATTTGATTGGATGATGCTGGAGAGTTCACAATTAAAACTTTTGATGACTATTGCATGTCAGTTGGGGTTGAAGTTGAACATCTTGTACCCCATGTTCACACCCAGAACGGTCTGGCAGAGGCATTCATTAAGCGCATACAAATGATTGCTCGATTGTTGGTCATATGTACTAAGATCCTGATCATTTCTTAGGGCTATGCAATATTGCATGTAGCTATGTTGATCCGCCTGAGGCCTGTTGCGACCTAACCATATAGCACATTTCAATTGGTTACCAGATATGAACCCGACATATTGTATTTACACGTTTTTGGTTGGGCGGTCTATGTGCCAATTTCGCCGCCCTTACGTATAAACATGAGGCCTCAGTTAATAATGGGAATCTATATCGAATATAATTCTTCTTCGATTATTCGTTACTTAGAACCTTTGATAAGCCATCTGTTTACCGCTCATTTTGTGGATTGTCACTTCTATTAGACAGTCTTCTCGTTATTAGGGGAAGATAAGAACGTCAACGTTCCTGAAAAACGACGTAAATTATCATGGACGACTCCCAGTTTTAGACTTTACCATAATATCATCAATATATACCTCCATACTAGGCCTAATTAAATCATGAAAGATAACATTCATTGCCCTTTAATAGGTAGCACTAGCGTTTTTCAGTCCAACAGGCATGACCACATACTTTATGTTTTACAACTGTATCGATGGATAACTCAGCCATGGGCATGGGGTATTCATGTTTAGGTGTGGCTTCATTAATGTTTCTATAGTCAACACAACATCAAATGGCATTAGTTACAACTTTTAATATAGGTACAATGTTGGCCAACCACTCCACAAACTTTAAAGGCCTAATAAATCCTACCTTCACTAGCCTCGCAATATCTTCCTTAACTCTTTCCTCTATTTCCTTCGACATTCTTCTCGGTGCTTGCTTCACAAGTTTGTACCCCTCTTTGATAGGCATTTTTTGCTCGACTAAACTAGGGTCCAATCCAGCATCTTTGTATAATGTCATGCAAAACAATCTATGAATTCATGCAAGAGGTCTACTATTTGCCCGATCTCCAGCTTTCAACAAGCCACTAATTTGTATTGGCCTGAGATCTTCCTCAGTCCCCAAATTAATGGTTTGTAAGGGATCTTGTACTTCTAAGCCCAAATTAATGGTGTCTAAGGGATCTTGTACTTCCAAGTCATATATACATTCAACCATGTGAATGGTTGCTTCTACTTCTTCTCCCAAAATATATTTTCCTTCTTTGTCTTTAATGCCAGAAGTTCCTTCCCCTCACTCTACCATTTCCTTGGCTGAGCTCTCCTTAACCTCTATTCTTGGCTGAACTCATTCATTAGAGTTACCTTCTTCCTTCTGGTGTGACCACTTCAAACTTAATATTTCCAGAAGATTCTGAAATGGTAGAGATTTTTAATGCGTTTATATGAGCCTTAAGCTATCTTTGAACCCTCCTTATCATGGATGCCCCCATCTCCCTAACAGGCTTCCCATTTTCCTACTATATACCACTTTCGGCCCAGTCGGGTTGAATCCTTCTTAGTAATTAGGGGAACTGGGTTCCTAATTCTCTTTTGCCACCGTTGTCTCACACTACTATGATAACTTGGCTGGGGAGGTTTCACATCCACCCATCTTGGCAATTTTGCTTCTTTATCCTCAGCTTTTTAAAAGGCTTCATAGTTTCTGAACACCTCAGATAGGCCTTTAGGTTCTGAATCTCCTTCTAAACTCTGGAACACATTCTTGGAGGCTTTTTTCTCAGCTGCCCGAATAACACTTTTGCGGGCATCTAGTTTTTCTATTTCTCTTATTCTGACTAATTTTCGATTAATAATGAAGCCTGATGCCAGAACCTCGAGCTCACATACATACTGGCATTTGTTGTATCACACCACTCCGTTGGCCACATCTGCTTAGGCCATGTCGGGTAACCTTTTAACATCTTTTGATGGCCTAACAACTTGCCTTCTTTTTCTGCTTTTATCCTAGGTAGCATTTGTTTTTCATTCTCAACCCAATTAAGGTTGATCATGTTGATTGGGGCTTCAAGGAATGGATTTGTGTCAATCATCATATTAGCTTGAGGTCTCCCCAATAACAATTTTTCAAGATCACTCTAGCCCTCACTAGTTCCTCACAGATGTCTGGTGCCTTGGCTAGATCAAAAGAATATGTCTGGTACTTTTGAGGCTTTATAGACACAAAACCTCAATCATTTGTCACTATCTTTTGGTCTTTGAAAGGCTGGACCACTCCCTTCACCATTACAGGTTTGAAAGGAGTGGTTATCTCTGCTACATGTAACTCAATCATTTCTCCCAAACTCTTATCATTTTCTCTTGGCTTTGGGCCACTAAACTCTAACTAGTGTATTGGGGCTTTGTTCTTATAGAATGGGGGTACTTTAGATGAGGACTTTTCATACTTAGTAGCTACAATCACCAAATCCTAAAGCTCATTAAACTGCACATCATAAAACTTCTTTCTCAAAGGTAGCCTTAAAGCCTTATGGGCAATGGCTACGAGTTGAGCATGGTTGATCGGAAATTGTCATCTTATCCTTGTTTTTCTAAATGTCATCATGACATCCTCTGTGTACTCATGGTTATATTGCTTTAGTTCTACCAAATCATTGATGGTCATCTCTGGCTCCACCCTATAGAACTGCTAATGGAATGCCATCTCGATTTGCACCTAGTTGACAATGAAATTAGGGGGTAATAGGAAATATCGTTGGGAGGCCACGCCTACTAACGAATTTCCAAACAATCTCAGCTTGTAGTTAGGGTTATCTTATGCCACATAGTAATTTGAAAACTTGAAGATATGACATCTGGAAGACACATAGTAATAGAGGGTCAGGCAAACCTGTTTCATGAAACTCTTCATCTTCGGGTCGACTGGTTCCAACCTCTTCTTTCTTCTTCCCTTTGTCTTTCTTTTCTTTGAGTAAGGGGAACAAAGGAATCACTGGTGCCTTATCTGGACTTGCTTCCCTGATTACTTCCCTACTATAGTATTCCTTAGTGTGGTACTTTAACTCCAGCTTTCTCTGCAGAGTTCCTATTAAGGAATAAAGTCTGCTAACCTCTCATTTGGTCTCGAGGGTGATCTTCTCCATACTTCTTAGGACTTTCACCATAGTAGCTTGCAAGTCTTCATTAGTAACTTTTTCACGTAACTTCTTAGAAAAAGTCAGGCTCTCCAGGATCGTAGGGTTGTGGAGTGAAGGGAAGTCTTTTAGGTAATCTGCCACACTTACTTCTGTTAGATAAGGAGGTTGCTCGAACTCTGCTTTCCACCTAAACGTTCCTTCCTTCCTTCTTCATGGCATACAAAGCTATTAATGTTAAGCTATCAACGTTCAGGTTGGATTTCTGGATCTGGTCCCTCTCACATCTCCCCAGGGAAATGGCACTTTCTTGCCTGTCAGGCAAGATCTTGTTGTTTGCGTGCTGCAAGATGAGTTTATGGTTAGTTTGAAAGGTGCATTTGTGGGGCCTTTGGTGTAGGCCTTGAGGCTCACAATCAGAACTAACAAAGATCTGAGGGTGCCACTAATATCTTAGTATAACAAATTGTTGAATAGCTGTGTGTTAAGTCGATTACTCGGCCTCAAGTTATTTAGACTTCTTGTTTATTAGAGGATTGTCGCATATGGGTTAAGTCTACATCAAGTTGTTAGGACAGGGCCCTCCCAAGTTATTTAGACTTTTTTATTTATTTATTTATTTTTTATTTTTTTTTATGCCTTGTAAACAAATACTTTTAATTCATAATTTTGTATGTCCAAGATGAAGGGGGTTCAGGGCCCTCCCAACCATTTCCTCGATCAAAATTTGCTTTAATGAAAACAGGCTTATTAACTTAACTAGATTCGAATACAAATGAAACTCTTCAGTAGAAAACATTTGAAAGTGACTTACGACAAATCTACTACATATAAGTATAAACAAAGGAGATTCGAGCAAGGTTGAACTTCTTGCAGCCACTTCTCTTTTGAGTTTACAAGGATTTGTATGTAGTGGGGGGTGAAAAGTAAATAGGTTTTACTAGAGGGAATCTATACTACAACACTAAGGGAAGGTAGCAGAGCTTCTAAACTTGATGAAAGATGTCTTTTTATGAGGGGACTATAGCTAAAACAGACTGGATCTGGACAAAATTCAACTTTCTGGGTACGAACTGGCTTGAGAGCAGAGTTTGTATGTTGATTGGTTGGTTGAGTGCCTTTGTCTCTGGTATCCCTTTCTTCTTTTATAGAAAATTTGGCCCGACTATCTTGGCTCTGCTTCTAGTTGATGACTTTCAAAGGGCAGTGAGTCATCATCTATTTACTCATTCATGCCAGTGAAAAGTGCTTTTTGGCTGGTGATGAGTTGTTCTCTGTTGCCCATCACTTTAAACATAGGCATGTGGCCTATGCCTATTCCTTTGCTGAAATAGCTTTCAATTTACCTTGGGCTTATCAACTGGGCTTGGGCAAGTCTTCATTTGCTTTGGTGCCTTTGGGCTTTCATTACTACAAAGCCCAGTGTTAAATATTAACCCAAACACAGAGCACCATTTGAGGAGTTATATGAAATGTATAAATAGGAATGAATTTTAATAGCAGTTAAGTAATGGTAAACCAAGTTGTAATAAAAACGGAATCGATAAGTGCTGGTTTCACGTACCCTTGTTCGGTATTCGCACCTCCTGATGATTTGATGCTAGAACTTGTGGGATGAACATTACTGAAATGTACATATGAATCCCCTATAATTTTAAAATACAAAGCCATTAGTAGATTTTTTTCAAGTCAGTTACGTGTAGTAATTTTAGCACGGAATCTAATTTGTTTCAAGTAGTTCTTATTTCGCTCACCATTAGTCTCTCGGCTTTGTTCTTCGACGAAATTGTGTTTCTAATCATGCTGTCCAAGTCTATACTTCTGTGAATCGACGAGTTTAGTAAAATGAGAGTGAATGAAGGTAAGTGTTAAAGTGAACAAAATAAAACGAAGAAAGAATAAGCAAAGAAAATACCTGCAAATGGCTTTTCAGATGTTACAAAGTTAATCCCTTTAATCCCATGACCCTCAACACAGACTTTGGATCTGAAAATAGATTAAACTAACCGGATTAATTAGAGAATTAAAAGTAAGGCTGCTGGTTTTGGTTTTGTAAACCGAAAAATTGGATAGGGCTTTGTTTATTAGGCTAGATTCTTTGGGCTCTCCCAATTGAATCCCATATTTAAGTGACTTTGAGTGCCAAATTTTGATGTGAGTTCAAGTGTTTGAATTTGAGTAACAAATTTCGTGTAACTTACAAAATTCAACGCAATAAATGTGATTGATTTGTGAGCGTTAGAGTAGAACAGGTGCTGCGTGGTGGGTAGGTATCAATGGGGGACTTGGAGACGGAAGGGGTCGTGGAGGAATTAGGGCAGTCGCTGGGAACCAAACTCCATCTAACTGATAAGGAGAAAAAGGGCGTGGTCATAAGAAGGAAAGATGTTGAAGAGACACTACTAGGGTTCCATTATGTTCTGTTGGCAGAAGTGCTAACTGAGAGATCTGTGAATGCGGTGGCTTTCATTGATCGGTTCACATTCTTATGACGAGGGAAGGAAGGAGTTTCAATTCGGGATTTAGGCGACCGGCAGTTTCTGATCAGATTTGTTGCTAAGCGGGACATGCAGTGTGTGATAGAATCGGGTTTTCCTTGGACATTCCGAGAGGACTTTGTAATGGTGGGTGATTGTACGAACATGCATGATGCATGATGGAATGAGCTGTTAATGGGTGCAATGTGGGTGTAGATTCATAAGGTGCCGCCTTTGAGTATGACGGCTGCGGTTGCTACGGCAATAGGGGAAAAATCAAAATGGTGACTACTGTGGACCAATCAGCGAGTTGAGAATGTATTGGCAGGTTCTTAAGGGTTCATATACGGCTGAATTTACAGGAACCATTGATGCGGGGGATGATGGTTACGTTTCCGGATAAAGGTCGGGTTTGTGTTCAATTTCGATAGGAAGGATTGCCGAATTACTGTTTTTACTGTGGGAATTTGGGGCATGCGAGTAGGTTTGTAAGGCACAATTATTGCGTGGAGAGCACAAAATGGAGGAGGGAAAGGAACTATCGGGACGAGGTAGGTCTTTACCATATGAGGGTTTGGAGGCTCGTATGGTTTATGGGGGAATGTTCTGAGATCACCATCGCAGAGAATGAAGTGTCCGAGTTGGGGGGGGGGGGAAGGAAGTGGGACAGTAGTGGAGTTACGAAAAGATCGAGACATGCATCACGAGGGGATGCAAGGGGTTTTGTACATGGTGACTAGGGGTGGGAGAGTGGATGGAGAGGGAATAATTCTGAAGGTGGTATGGAAGACACAAAATCTTCACCGGGGAATCAAGACACAACTGATTGCTCCGCTAGGAAGAGGAGTGGAAGTCGGGGAGAGATACGGAACCACCGTCGGGTAGCAGAAGAGGAGGCTCGAAAGGCGCGGAAAGGGGCTTTTGATGCACAACTAAAAGGACGGGTAGGGATAGTTGCGCCAGGCGTTGAGAATGTGGTCTTAGTTAATTTTTTTGAACCGAAGATGACAATGGGTGGGGATGCAGAAGGGAACCGATGGGGTATGTAGGTGGATTTAAACGCTCCAGTGAGTATGGAGGAGGAAGGACTTTCCGTTATGATGCAGCAAATCAATGATACAGAAAGGGTCCATCAAGCATGGGGTGAAGTGCAAGATGTCGAGTTGGAAGGCGAGGGATACAATGGGACCCAGGACTCGGATCATTTTGAGATGGGTCCTATTATTGCTGCCATTAGTCGAGAGAGTAGGCGACGAAAGCAAAGAATTAAGGAAGTGGAGGAGGAGGTTGATGGGACAGGTAGGGAAGTTACTAGCAACGATAACAAGCGAGCTCTTATTTTCATTGAGGCGGAGGAGACCAGGCGTGAAGGGTTTCCATGGTCACCATGAAAACATTATGTTGGAACTGTCAAGGAATTGGGGGTTCCTTGATAGTTGATGCCTTGGTGGAGCAGGTAAGGCTTCACAACCCCGAGGTGGTGATCTTACTTGAGACAAAAAATAAGAGTGATCACTACAGTTATTTACTTAAGTTGTTACGGATGGATTTTATGCAACCAGTGGAATCGAAAGGTATTGGTGGAGGTTTGTGTGTGTTTTGGAAAAACATGGTGGACATTTCTAGTATTGTTTGGAGTAATTTTTATATTGAATTGGGTGTGGGTAGTGATCTGATTCAGTCGGATTGGAAGGTGATAGCGGTTTACGCAAGTATGAATGATAAATGAAGGAAGAGGCAGTGGGAAGAGCTAAGTAAGCGGATTAGGAGTTCATGTGGGAACTGCTTGGTGATTGGAGATTTTAATGATATTGTGGATGACGAAGAAGAGGAGGGAGGTAACTAATGAGCTTCTTGATTTGGGCTTTGAGGGCTATCCTTTTACGTGGAGAAATAAGCAAGATGATGGGTTGCTTCAACAAAGGCTTGATCGTGGGGTGGCGACTACATGATGGATGAGTTTATTTCCAAATGCGAAAATTAAGCATTTGGTGTTGGAAGGTTCAGATCATTCCATGCTAATTTTGTCTCCTCATACAATCTCCCTGAAACGCCCACAACGGTTCATCTATGGTTCTAGGTGGGGAAAGAAGCCAGAGTGTTGAGAGATTATTACGGACGCTTGGAAGGATTCGGTGGAGGGGTCTTTGGCATTTAAAGTTTGTGAAAAATTAAAGGGGACTTGGCATCAGTTGGTTATGTGGAAGAAGACTATGAAACCGAATTCTAAGCGCCGTACTGAGGAACTAAGGGCAGACATTAGGAAGGGAATGGTGGATGGGAGGGTGCGGCAAGATTATATTAGGTGGAAGGAGAAAGAATTGGTGGTGGCGCTAAAGGAGGAAGAATTATATTGGAAAATGAAATCCCAAAATACATGGGTCCGTTAAGGTGATAAAAACACGAAGTTTTTCCATGTTCAAACGATTCAATGGCAGATAAGTAATCGATTGCAGGGGCTGGAAGATAATATTGGGGTTTGGCGAAAGGAGTTCGTAAGTATGCAGGAGATTGTGGTAGATTATTTTACCACCTTATTTCAGTCTGGGGGATCTTGGAATGGAGGGGAGGTGGCAACATGTGTGGGGGGAAAGGTGGATGGAAGGCAGAATGAAGAGCTTATCCGGCCATTTTTTGTGGATGAAATTCGAGAGGCTGTATTCCAAATTTCGGCTACTAAATCACCTGGTCCTGATGGGAGGTGGTGGGTGATGATATTGTTCGAATGGTGCAGACCTTTCACCACTCGGGAAGGTTGTTGCAGAATATTAATCATACCCATGTTGTTTTAATTCCAAAGGTGAAGGCTCCATGGTAGATGATAGAGCTTAGGCCGATATCTTTATGTAATGTCGTGTATAAGGTAATTGCCAAACTCATGATGAGAAGACCAAAGTATGTGATGGATCGGGTTATAAGCTGTAATCAGTCGGCTTTTGTTTTGGGGAGACAGATTCATGACAACATACTAGTTGTTCATGAGATTTTGCACTCTTTGAAGCAAGGGGTGGAGGGAGAGGAGGGTTGGATGGCAATTAAACTAGATATGGCGAAAGCTTATGATTGAGTGGAATGGGGCTTTTTGCTTGAGGTGATGAATAATTTGGGTTTTCATCCTAAATTTTGTGCTTGGATTCGTGAATGCATTTCTACGGTGTCGTCTAGTGTGATGGTGAATGGTGTTCCGTCATGCTATTTCTGGCCTGAAAGAGGGTTGCGACAGGGTGATCCTTTGTCACCTTTTGTATTCCGCCTATGTGCAGAAGCTCTTTCGGCATATATTCGGAAAAATGAAATGGAGGAAATGATCAGTGGGGTACGGGTTGCGCAGGGAGCAGCGGTATTTACTCACTTGTTTTTTGCAAACAATTAAGTGGTTTTCTATAAAACGGATGAGAAGGAAGCAAGGAATATAATTAAAATTTTGGAGGATTATGGTAAGGTCTCTGGTCAAATTATTAATTTGGAGAAAAGTTCTATATTTTTCGGGAAGGGTTGCTTGAAGAAGAATAAAAAACAGATTGTATCAAGGATGAATATTTAGGCTAGAAACGGTTTTGGTAAGTGTTTGGGGATCCAGGCAGATTTTAGAGCTTCGAAGAAGGCAGTGTTTGAATCTATATGCCGGGGTATTGAATGTCGTATCGATGGTTGGGCAAAGCAATTTTTGTCTCCAGTGGGGAAGAAGATTTTGATTAAATCAGTTGCAATGGCGATGCTAAACCATGCTATGGCGTGTTTCAAGTTGTCGGTGACCACATGTAACGAAATGGAGCGAGTTATTGCTCAATTTGGGTGGATGAGTCAATTGAAGACTAGGGGCTACCATTGGGTAGCATGGGATAAATTGACTGAGAGTAAGAAGGTTGGAGGGTTGGGTTTTCGAGATCTCATGGGGTTTAATGTGGCTATGCTTGCTAAAATTAGTTGGAGGGTGTTAAGGAAGCCGGAGTCGATGCTTAGCAGGGTGTTAAAGGACAAATATTTTCCCAACACATCATTTTTGGAGGCGAGTAGGCAAAATAAGTCATCCTGGGGGTGGAATGGCATTCTGTGGGGGAGATAAATTTTGAACCAAAGACTACGGTGGAGGGTGGGGAATGGGGAGTTGATTAGGGTGGCGGATCGTTGGCTTCCCAAGCCTCATTCTTTTAAATCGGTATTGAGGAATGAGGCTCCAAATTTAAAGGTGGTTGAGTTGATAAGGGCGGATAAGCAAGGGTGGAGATTGGAGGAGGTTGCGACTTTGGTGTCTCCGGACAATTTGGATTTGGTTTGAACTATACTAATTAGTAGACTTGGATGTGAGGATAAACGAATTTGGCTTTATACAAAGAATGGTTTGTATTCCATAAGGTCGGGGTACCATGTTGCGATGGAAATGATGAAAAATGGTGAGCTTGGAAGAAAAGGAAGTGGGATGTCGAGCTCTTCCGGTACAATGGGAGGGGTTTGGAAAAGGATATGGTCTCTTACAATGCCAAATAAACTCCGTTTCTTTATTTGGAAGGCTTGTAGGAAGGCTTTGGCAGTTAGACACAATTTGGAGAGTCGACGGATTAGTGTGGCGAATAAATGTGATTTGAGCGGAGCGGGTGATGAAATAGAGGCTTATATTTTTTTTTATTGTGACTTTAGCTGTGCATTTTGGTTTGGGACGTCATTACAAATTAATATGGTGGCAATGGGGGTTAATGAGTTCTTAGAGGGATGGCAGCGAATCGTGCAGCGAATGAAGAAGGAGGTGGATGCGGAGGTGATGATGCAGCAGGTGGTGTTTGGATTTTGGCATATTTGGAAATGCAGGAATGAGGTGGTCTTCAATTGGGTGCGGATTTTGCCACATGTGGCTGTTGATTTATGGCAGTGGCAAATGGTAGAATTTAGGGATGCCATGGGGGACATGGTGGGGGAAGAAAGGGAACATAGAAGGGATAGGACTTTTGGGGTGGGGAGGTGTTTAGGGGACGGTCTTGGGGAGGGGCAGCAGATGGGGACGAAAATTGGGGAGGGAGTGGGATATTGGCAAAAATCGGTTTTTGGAGTGCTGAAATTGAATTGTGATACGACATGGAGGAAACACACGAAGGGAGGGGTTGGTTAGGCACTTCGGGATTTTGCTGGCCTTCCAAAGCTTGCGGGAGGGGAAGGAGGGGGTTTTTTGGGGTTGCAATTATGGCGGAGGCGGAGGCAGTTCGTCAGGGGTTAGAGGCGGTTGTGGGGAGTAGTTCTAGGTTGGCGGTTGAGTCGGACTCTAAGGGATTGATTCAGATAATTAATAAGGATATCGTGGTTGATGTGACTCTTGAGATTTACCTCCAAGATATTTGGAGAATGGCAAGCTTATTTCAGTTGGTGAGGTTTTGTTTTACCCCTCGTCATTGTAATCGTGTAGCCCATTCGATAGCGGCGTACGTTGTTAAGCATGGCGGGAGATTTAGCTGGGATGAGTTAGAACTAGAGTTTCTTTTAATATTTTAGCAGAAGATGCACATGTAACGGTTCGTATTTAAGTCTAATAAAATTTCTATCTTTGGGAAAAAAGAAGTTAAGTTCAAATTGAAACTTGAAATGAAAAGCAACTAGCGAAATTAAAAAGCTACGTCCAAAAACAAAACTAATAGATTACAAACTTACAATACAAATGAAATAATAAGTTACAACCCAAAAGTAATAAATACCCTAATATATTTTGGGAATTATTATTAGCACTTCAAAATTTCATTTTGCACTAATTATGAAAAATTTAGAGTGCAAAATAAGATTTGTGGAGACCCAATAACAATTCCCTATATTATACACTTATAATAATAAAAGTATATTTAATTATTTTCACACATCTTAAACCACAATGACAGGCCTGAGAAAACTTCGTGAATATAAAACTATAAAACTTATGTATGTAAATGTGTTCGTAGTTTTCAATTTTTCGTAAACTACGTTGTCCATATTTTTTTTCTGGAGAAATTAGAATCCTCAACTCCTATTTTACAATTTTTTACTAAACATCTATATATAGGTTTTTAACTTTTTATTAAACTTTTAAATATTTGATTAAAGTGTTTTGACTTGAATAGGAGATAGCTGTAAATAAATAAAACTCTGAATAAAAAACGACACATTCTATCCAAAAAAGTTGATAAAAGTGTGTGGTTATGTCCTTTGTGTAGTAGTGTGTTCAATAAAAGTTGTGTTTCTTGAGAATTCATTCTTGTTTTTAATGACGTAGTATGACTTTAATTCCTTATTTCGGTAATTTTAAGTACTAAATAAACTAATTAAGAAACTGAGAAGGAATTGAGAAGGAACTAGAAATTTTTTACTCTATTCTAAATAAATGAGAAGTGAAGATTGATATCTTGCATCAACTTTAGGGGGTTTATCAGATGGAGCATCACAATGCAATTTATTTTGATGCATCTGTAACAAGACAATATGACAGGCCTGAAAAAAATTCCTGAATATAACCTAGAAAACTTTCGTAGATGTGTCCACAGTTTTCAATTTTCCGTCAAGTTGTCCATATTTGTTTCTTCACATAACATCACAAGTAATAGTTTTTTGTTGGCTAAATAGCCAAAATGGTCCCTGAGATATGCATAACACATCACTTTGGTCTCTGAGATTGAAAATCAATAGAAATGGTCCCTGAGATTGTCCATCATCCATCATTTTGGTCATTTCATTAAAAACTCTTTGTAACTCAATCGTTTCTTAACCAAATTTGACCCATAATATATCAAATGAAGATAGGAAAGCATATAATAAGATTATACCTATTTGGAAGCCCAATGGTTGTTGGAGATGGCCGGAAAATAGCCTCAAAGTTGACTGGTCCGTGGAAAAACTGAAAAACTCGCCGAAAACTGGGTAAAATTTAAACGTTCATAACTTCTTCAATACTCAACAAAATCGAGTGATTCAAAAATGAAAATCATACTTCTCGACGAAACAAAGAGAATGGAAGGATGTAAGGATGTAAAATATTCAACTTCGAAAGTGGTATTTTACATTTCTTGTTGGTTGAGATGGAAGGATGTAAAATATTCAACTTTGAAGGAAAATGTTAAAAAAAAAAGAAAAAAAAAAGAAGAACGTAAATATACGTTTTTTTTTTTTTTTTAATCTTTTATTTTTAGTTTTACATCTTTAGAACGTGCACTTTGTGAGTTATAGAGAAAAAAAAAAAAGGTCCCAAATTTACATCTCCTTTATTGGATTAGAATCCATACTTAAATCTTTCCAGTAAAGATGCAGGTGTACTTTTACAACTCTATATTGTAGGGAAATACCCCAAAATGGGATAATTTCTTACTCTCGGTGCAAGAAATATGAAACAAGAATATGGACAATTTGAGATCCTTGTTGTAGGAAATGGCAAAGGCAAAAGAAGCTCTGGTTATTACACCTTTGAAGCACTTGATGAAACCGATGCAACTGCGACGCCACACACGCGTGCATGGAATGATGCTGACCAAGTATTCATCCCATGTCATGTGAATGGCAACCACTAGATGTTGGCTGATGTCCATCTTCTACTTCATATGATCATGATTTATGATTCACATTGGTCAAGGTCATGGTGGTCAAAAATGAAGAAACAACTTACTCATAGGTGTACCCCAACTTATAAAGGTGAAGGGATTCCAAGCTGCGCGAAGCAATTTGAATCTAACCTCGAAAGTGATGGATAAACAGTTTGAGATTCAGGCGAGGGTGAACTACAACCAACAGAAGAACAAGTACGTTCCTTTCGTACTTATCTCAAACTTAATTGTAAATGTCTTCAATATGTACTATGTACTATGTTGTAACCTGGAGTTGTTGTTTTCTGGTAGGTCAGACTGCGGAGTTTTCTTACTCAAATTTGTTGATTACCTATCATCGGGCTTGGATATTAACCACGTACAACCTGAGAACATGCCTTTTTTCAGACTGAAGCTTGCCATCGAGTTAATCAGAGGTCGTGCATTTGTTGAATCATTATATGGACACCATTTATTTCAATAGTTTTATTGCTAAAACCAAACAATTGGGTTACCATTCAAATCGTAATTTGAGTACTTAGTATGTAATTGTGATTTTAGATGAACTTGGCATTGTATTGTTTGAGCATTCATTATGTATTCTTAATTTTATTACTTAGCATTCAAGGGCCTTTTGTTGCCATTGGTTGTAATTAAGTCTAATTTTAGTACACTTTGCAATCACATGGTTTCTGTATTGAGCATGTAATCCATATTTTATTACTTAGCATTCAAGGGCCTTATGTTGACATTTCTACTTCTAAGGCTTCCTCAATTAGCATTGTATGTGAATGTTCTGTTCATTTCATGGGCATGACGTGTACATGTGATGTGCATGATGTGTACATGCGATGTGCATGACATGTACATGCTATATGCATCACTTGAACATATAATGTCTAATACCGGTTATTGTATTGTACGTAAAAAAAAAAACATAAAAAACAATAGCGAAATTCCATTAATATACTTAGATAACATTGAGCTAATTAAACATTCAGGTCCTTCTTATTTATGAAAAACCACACACAGACTGTCAACATATAACAAAATATGAAGGACCCACAAAAGACTTCAAATTAAATTATTCCTGGCTAGTGGCCCCAACAACAAGTGCCTTGTAGTTGTCAACGGTCACCCAAATCACCAAGTGCCTTGACTGTGGTAAGTATTTCTTCGTTAGAGAGATCAGAGAATGGGGTGTTCTGTGTCTCCTTATATACACTCAAAATCACCAAAATCAAAGGACAACTAAATTAAAAAAATGAGGTGTCCCATACATTTCCCAAAATTAAAAATTGGGCCCCAAATTTTGGCGGTGGTTTGAATTTCCTACCTAGGAAAAATGTGAAAATTTAGAATTTGTAATTTTCGTGCACATTCAATGCACGTCCCATGCATAGTACATATGAGTTTTCCATGCATGTACCATGCACATAATATGCAGGTCATAGGCAAATAATATGCACATGGTATGCACAAGATGTGCACAATACATGCACATGATATGTACACATTGTCTAGGTAGAATTTCGTATATTTTCTTAAGTTCTTTATTTTTTGTCAAAATTTTCTTAACTTCTTTTAAGGATAACTGAAAGCATGGTACACTAAATGGCAGAAAACAGAAGTGAAGTAGTCATTAATCTCATTTCGTTACAACGAGCGGTAATGTATATTACATAAAAGTGATCAAAAGTATTATCTTGATGCGCCAATGTCCCAATTTAAGAAGAATGACAGTGGTGCAACAAGTTGAGAAGCTCTCTATAAGTTTCAACTTTGGAAGACTACACAAAAAAATGACCTTCACAGTCTACAAAAAAGGCTGACCAATGCCACGCCTAGAACAAATGCCTACGAAAGAGGCTGTGCTTGTTGGTCAAGTCGACATCAAGCCAATCCTTGTTGGCCTTGGCGCCGCTGTGAAGATTAGCATACACCCGGAACAACTCAACTCATCCCTTGTAGGCCTTCTTCTTCTTCATCTCAAGCTCTTCAGAAACCTTGAACCAGCTAACACTGTCCTCATACAAACACTGTTTCAATTTGTGTTTTAGGAGCCTGACCTTGAAGCGGCTCCTCTGAGCTCAGAGTCTGTGGTCATCCTCGATAGACTTGAACAACTCAGTTCGTACCCTGCATGCCACGTTTTCCTTTTCAATGTCAGCAATCTGAATTTTGAAAAATGTGGCATGTTCTCTAGCCATGAGGTTTACCTCATTGAAATCGAAGTTACTAGTGACTTTGTTCTCATGGTCAGATTCCCCAGTCGATGTCGTATAATCAGATATTGTTGAACTATTTTAGGCGTGGAGGCTAATCTTGTGATGAAGTTTGCAATGTGTTAGTGTTTGTGTGCATGTGTGGAGTTAGTAATGTAAAATATTGTGGTTTAATAGGTGAACAAAGACATGACTGCCTATGAGAAAGGCCAAAAATTAGCGCCAACAAATTGTTCTGGTTCCCTCAACAAAGGATGGATACGTGGCAACAAAGAATACCTTGGTGGGATACTTTCCCCAATTTTTTAACAAAAAAATGTGTGATAAAGAGCAATGTAATATACGATTTGGGATTCTCTTCAACAATTGGCGGCAAATAGGATGATACTTACCCCATTATTTTAACGTTTCATTTATTACAAAAGGCATCATCCTCATAGTTGTGTAAATCCCAAGCTAAAAAGTGGAAATTGGTTGGCAAAAGTTGGCTTGGTTTGTTTGCGAATGTATTGGTTGGCTTCATAACTTGATTGATAAAACAAGGTAGAAGAGTTGTCCATGTGTACATAACCTCACCTCTATGCCATGCCCTAACCTACTTGAGGTGTGCATTCCATGTAAATGTGTAAGATGTCCTTTTTTTCTCATGTCAACTCATAAATATTTAGTAACAATATGTCGTAAAAAAAATAAAAAATAAATTAGGGTTATATTTGGCCACTTAATTTAACCTAATGGGTTTTCACCCATATCATGGTAGACTTGTATATATATTCTTTTTCACACAGACCCCATCCCATTCAATGTGGGTTATAAACATGACAACTAAATATCCTTCTTATTTGCATAACAAATGCACGATTGAATGGATACACAATATATGCAGAACTCATGCACAAGGAGTTACTTCTACCATTTAAAAAAAAAAACACACTTTAATCCAAATATACCATGACATGCACATTACAGAGACACCTCATGCAAGGGAAACAAGCATGTGGTGTTGGGGATATCAACAAGTTCCCTGCAATTCCGTTGGTTATAACCAAGCTTCTGGCAACGCTTGCATTTCCGATGGACTATATCTTCTCCTTGAGACAGGATATGTCGCTTGTTGGGTTTCCTAATCAGTACCTTCCCCATTGAAGGTAAGACTAACGTGCATTCGGCTACATGTTTTGCATTCCATTGCAGAGCGGGGAATACCAGGTATATGGAATCAGAATAGGTTACCTCCCATGCTGTACGACTTTAGTACATACATCTACATGGCTTCACCGTCCACGTGGTGAACATGAAACTCAGTGTCGCTTACTTTATGGACATGCATATGCCTTGCATCATGTACCCTTTTTCTTAATTTTTTCTCACCGAGGCTAGGTCACAACGTGGTAGTGGTCATACACATTATATCTCGTCCTTGACAAAACCATTTTTGCAACACCGCCCTAATGAAATCAATCCAGTAAAGTATGGGCAGCCCTATCGCAAAGCACAACATCGCATTAATGCTCTCGGCAATGTTAGTGGTCATTATGTTGTACCTCTTCCCATTCATTTGAGCCCACAATGACTTCTCCACACCCACATCATTTAGGTACTTTGCTACCAAGTCTTCACCTTGACGAAGTGTGTGTTAAACTCAACACGGGAATAAGATTTAGCTGCCTTATGGTAGTGGTAGAAAAAGTTGTCCTTCTTTTTTAGGCAAAACTTGGCCTTCATATTCGTTCATAGATGTTGCAATTGCAAAAGCTAAAGGGTAGATGTTGCAATTGCAGTTGAACCTTATCGTGACTGAGATGACACCTTTGTACTTTGACTTTAAGTAAGATGCTTCAATCGCAATAACTGGCCGCATCCATGATAAGAAACCCATGACTGACACACAAATTACGAAGAAAAAGTACCGAAAATAATGGTCTTCATCAGTTAGAATTGTTGTCTTGCTACCTGAATTTAGCCTCTCAAATTTGTCACAAAAGACAAGAAGGTTGGCATATGAGTTCCTTAGGTGAACTGCATCTCGTTGCCAATGCCAATCCTTTATCCTAAGATGCTGACTTATAGCTAACTATGACTCTAATAGTGGTTTTAATGTTGCGCATAACATCTTTGGCGCTATACATCGTATCGGGATCATTGAACTTTTCCCTCATCATGTGACCAATAAGCCGCGTGTTGACTTATGGGTGATGGTCCTTCAACAAGGCCAAATCACACTGGTGGGAGACTTCATCTTTGGCAATCCTAAACTCCACATTACCTTTCCGGTATGCGGAAATTTTCCATAGACATCGGGCATCCTTACATTTGACAATGAGACGCCCTTTCGAAGATGTATCGACCTTGCACTGAAAATTCCCTTTAATCACTTTCGAAGCCTTCTTAACAGATCTTGCTTGTCAACAAAAAGGTCACCCCTTTTCAAATACGGCTGCCCATCCGTGTTTCCATCAACACCATAAATTAGGCTTTTCACGTAAGCATAAGAATTGACGTTGCATCCGACCATATTGAGAAACCTACAAAGGTCCCACAATAATAATAATATATTATAAAGGTAATGGGTTTTGTTGATGCACAAAATCAGTGAGGACTTTGGTACAACAGAAAGTGTTAAGTTTGTGACCTTCGCTAGATTTCTCCAGTCACTAGTGTGGATAAGTATGTAAATGGATAGAGATAGGGAAGTAAACACAAGATGTACGTGGTTTACCCAGATAGGCTACGTCCACGGAGTAAAGGAGTTCTCATTAATTATGAAGGGTTTACATAAGTACATAGGTTCAAGCTCTCCTTTAGTGAGTACTAGTGAATGATTTAGTACAAATGACATTAGGAAATATTGTGGGAGAATGATCTTCTTTTATAGAAGAGAGTTTCTAGCTTTGTTCTGACATTGACACGTATCGTGTTGTGATTGGCTTCTGATGTTGACACATGTCGTGCTATGATTGGCTTTTGATGTCGACACGTGTCGCGCTGTGATTGGCCTCTTGGTTTGAGGGAAACTCTTTTAGGTCCTTGACGGTATAACTTTGACCGGTGCTCGGTAGTTTCAGGATTGGTCAAGTATGGTACAAACAGTGCTCCCCTAAGTTCCCGAGTGAGGGAAGCTCCTCAATTAGGGACTTGCAAGATCCGAGCCGCTGAGTAATCATGAAACTTCTAAGTACCAAAGTATGGTATCGTTTTCACTTGCCTTATCAGTCTCATAGGTAAATGTGGCATATTCTCTAGAAGTACTTTTTCTCCATCAAGGGGTGGTATCTTTAACCGATGGAGATGCACAAGGTAATGTATCAATTTCACTTGAAGCTTACTTGTAGTTTCAAGCTTGGTCAAGCGCGATATAAACCATGTAGTAGGAGTCCCCCAAGTCGCCGAGCTAGGAGATCTGCTGAAATAGGTGACAGACAAGGTAAGCAATCAGAGCTCTAAGCAATTAGTCCCAAATCAGAAGTTTGATTTCGAGTTCCAGCTGATTTTTCTCATTCTCCCTATCTTGTAGGCAGTAAGAAGGATAAAGAGAAGAAAAAGGAGATGAGATGATATGAGATACTTTTGCTTTTGAAGAAGTAACTTTCCACATGCTTATTCTTGAACTGGGCTGGAAGGTTTTCTGGTTTCCTCTAGTGTATAAGGCCAACTCAAGAATTTGAGGGTGAAAACAAGTCCATCAAATCTAGAGCACGTTTGACCCTAATGATATGGGATACCTTTGCTGTTGACAAAGTAGTGGATGCGGCATGGCGAGGCTTTGCTCTTTGGTGACGGTGTCAGCGAAAGGTTGTTGAAACTTCTTGAGCTACTCGGATAGGGCAACGATGTTGAGCTTGGATTTGACTTAGACTCCTCTGTATGGATTATGCGGTTCTGCAGGGGGCGTCGTGCTATAGTGATCTATCCCAGCTCATTGTTGAACCTTTTGCTTCAATCTTTTGCATTGAAAAAGTGGTGTGCAACCTTTGCATTTAAATGGTCCTTCAGAGTACTACTTCTCAACGACTCGTCCATGTTTGGCAGCTTCAGTGTAAAGAGCCAATTTTGTATCAACTGTTTTGAGGTATTTACCGAAATAATTCGTGACCTTGACAACAGTTGAGGATGAGTACTCGAGAGCAATGCTAGGTGAGCAACCAAGCAAAGGTTCCGGGCAATCAGTTCCAAATTGGAAGTTTGATTTCAGGTTCTAACTTATTGCTTTCTTTCTTCTTGTCTTGCAGGTAAGAGCAAGGGCAAAGGAAAAGACAGGAAAAAACATGATATGGGATACTCTTGCCTTTAACCTTGATGATATGAGATACTCTTGCTCTGGTGTGGCTTGTTTGCAGAGGTATTATTGGGGGGAAAATAAGCTGAGTATTTCGAGAGACTCTGCTGAGAGTGCTATCTCGGATGTGAAGAAAAGTTGAGCATTTTTTTTTATTTGCAGGTCTACCTGGCTGTGGATCATGGAGGTCGACATATATAGGAATTGTCCCAATAGCGAGTAGTAACGTTGTTCCTTTACCCTTCTCGGTCATAGCAATGTAGTGGGAATTGCAAGATTCACGTGTTTTAACTTTGTCAGAGCACTTTGAAAAATGGTCTATGGTATCTGGAAAGCTGAAGTTGCGTGTGAAGATTACAGACAAATTTTATCCAAGAAAATTTAGCTTTCGAAGTTCGGAGAGCGGTGCTTCTTCAGTTTTCGAACAAGAAATCCTGTTGGGGATTTGGCTCTCGAGATTCGGAGAGCGTTGCCTCTTCAATTTTTGAACAAACAATCCTATTGGGGATCTGGCTCTCGAGACTTAGAGAGTGGTGCCTCTTCGATTTTTGAGAAAGTAATCCTGTTGTGAC
The DNA here is from genome assembly GCF_042453785.1 of Malus domestica. Classification (NCBI taxonomy): domain Eukaryota; kingdom Viridiplantae; phylum Streptophyta; class Magnoliopsida; order Rosales; family Rosaceae; genus Malus; species Malus domestica. The sequence continues at coordinate 10,851,681 of NC_091668.1, forward strand.
TTTGGTTTTCGAGATTCGGATAGCGATGCCTCTTCGATTTTTGAGAAAGCAATCTTGGTGTGAGTCTGGTTCTCGAGATTCGGAGAACAGTGCCTCTTCAATTTTTGAAGTAATCCTGTTGGGAGTGTTTTCTCAATGTGAGTAAAGGTTGGGCATTTTTGCCAGTCTACCTTGCCACGGAGCACAGAGGTTGACACACATAAGGACTTTCCAGTTATCAAGCAGTGATGCTGTTCCTTTACCCTTGTGGGTAATGGTAGGGTAGCTGGACCTTCAAAATTTATGTGTCTAAACTTTGTCAGAGATCTTTGGCAAAGTTATTTGTGGTACCTGATGAGCTGATGTTGCGTGTGGGGATTGTCGACATATTTTACTCAGGAAAATCTGCTTTTCGAAATCCGGAGAGTGGTGCCTCTTTGATTTTTGAACAAACGGCCCTGCTGCCCTTTCTTTTATAGGGGCACCAATTGTGTGCAAGAAGTATGTTCAAAGAGTTATTACTTGTAGGAATTTCCCCCTTATTTTCGTACTTCAGAGATTTATTGGACCTCATTTCTACTTCATCATTTCTGAAAATGTCTGGCCCATCCGACCGTCGTTTTGACTTGAACTTTGGTGAAGAGGCAGCCATGCCTCCTCAAGATAACATATGACGCCCATCCTTCTTATCCTCTACTGGTCCTCTTACAGTTGCGGACTCTGTGATGAAGAATGATATGACCACTGCGGTGCTAGCCAGAAACCTTCTCACTCCTAAAAATAACATATTATTTTCCAAACGGTCTGATGATTTGGCGGTTAAGGATTCTCTGGCTCTCAGTGTTCAGTGTGCAGGTTCTGTGTCTAATATGGCCCAATGCCTATTTGCTCGAAAATTGAATCATTGGTGGCTGAAGTGATAAGTCTCAAACAGGAGATCAGAGGGCTCAAGCATGAGAATAAATAGTTGCACAGGCTCGTACATGACTATGCTACAAACATGAAGAGGAAGCTTGACCAGCTGCAGGAATTTGATGGTCAGATTTTACTTGATCATCAGAGGTTTGTGGGTTTGTTCCAAAGGCATTTATTGCCTTCGTCTTCTGGGGCTGTACCGCATAATGATGCTCTAAATGATCAACCTTTGGTGCCTCCTCCTTCTGGGGTTCTGCCCAATACTAAGGCTCTGAATGATCACCATCCGGTGCCTTCTCTTTCTGGGGCTCTGCAGACTGCAGAGACTTCTCCTAAGCAACCTTTGTGAAGGCTCCCTCTTGTTTGTTTATTTTGATTCATGTATATTTACATATTTGTACCTTATCGGAGATATCAATAAATAAGCTTTGCTTCATTTCAACGTATTGTGTTAAATACACCAAAGTCTTCTTCACTAAGTTCTTTGATTTTTTTTCTTTTGTTAAAGCTTGTATGTTGAAGCTTTATGAGTGAAACATGTAGGTTGAGGTAGTGCTCCCTTAATTTCCCGAATGAGGAAAACTTCTCGGTTGGAGACTTGAAAAATCCAAGTCACTGAGTGGTCATGAGACTTCCGAGTATCAAAGTACAGTAGTATATGGGTAAGAGTCCCCCAAGTTTCCGGTCGAAGGAGTTGACGAAGGAGGTGCCTTGCTAGTAGCCAAGTTTTCAAAGTAACAAAACTTCACCATTTTCCTTTCTAAGTGGTAGCCCAAAACTCCTCATTCATATGTATTTGTTATGAAAGTTGTTAGGCCCAAAGAAGAGGAGGCCTAGGCAAATTTTTTTTTTTTTAATTTTCAATTTTTTTTTTTGAATTTTTGAATTTTCGAATTTACGAATATATATATTAAGCTTTGGTGTTGAAGCTTTGTAGGTGAAGCTTTGAGGTTGAGGCTTTGTTAGGTACTATGAATTGATTTTGCTTCACATTATCTTGATCAAGAGTGTGTGAAGCTTTTGTAGGTGAAGCTTTTGTAGGTGAAGCTTTTGTGTTGAAGCTTTTGTAGGTGGAGCTTTTGTGTTAAAGCTTTTGTAGGTGAAGCTTTTGGGTTGAAGCTTTTTTAGGTGAAGCTTTTGTGTTAAAGCTTCGTTAGTGAAGTTTTGGTGTTGAAGCTTTGTAGGTGAAACTTTGGAGTTGAAGCTTTTGCAGGTGAAGCTTTGGAGTTGAAGCTTTGTAGGTGAAGCTTTGGAGTTGAAGCTTTATAGGTGAAGCTTTTGTGTTGAAGCTTTGGAGTTGAAGCTTTATAGGTGAAGCTTTTGTGTCGAAGCTTTGTAGGTGAAGCTTTTGTGTTGAAGCTTTGTAGGTGAAGCTTTAGAGTTAAAGCTTTTGTAAGTAAAGCTTTGGAGTTGAAGCTTTTGTAGGTGAAGCTTTTGTGTTGAAGCTTTGTAGGTGAAACTTTTGTGTTGAAGCTTTGTAGGTGAAGCTTTGGAGTTGAAGCTTTGGAGCTGAAGCTTTTGTTAGCACCATAAATTGGTTTTCCTTCACACTAGCTTGATCAAGAGTGTGTGAAGCTTTTCAGAATTGTGTTTGCCCTCCATTGATGAAGCTGTTATTGGCACCATAAATTGGTTTTACTTCATACTGTCTTGATCAAGAGTGTGTGAAGCTTTTGAGAATTTGTAATTGTCCTCCATTGATGAAGCTTTGTTGAATTTCCCAATTTCCCTTTTTTGATATATTTTTTTTGGGAAAACTGGAAATTTGAAAAAGTAGGAGAGACAACATATACAAGCCAGACCTTGTAGTAGTCGAATGTTTGGATGAACCATATAAATTGAATTTGCTTCGAACAGTCTTGAAGAGTGTGAAGCTTTCTACGAGTTGTAGTGTTTGCATTGTTACAGAGGATAAATGTCTGAAGCAGATGCAAGAAGGCTAAATAACTTGATCTTCGTATACCATGCACTGAAGTTGTTATTGGCTTGCAATAAAACGTTGTTGGTGACTATAACTCTTGTTAGGCATAAGTGCTCCCCTAGTTGAGTTGTAAAGCTTGAGGGTTTTTGATTATTTGTGAATGCTAAGAGTTCACATGTACAAGTTGTACCACTTGTCTTCTAGTTGGTGGAATGAATGGTGAGTTGCTTTCATCACCTAATTTGTGGTGAAGGTGAGTTCCTTCATCACATTTCATCACTTGGTTGGTGACACGAAAATCAATTCCTTCTTCACCTAGTTGGTGATAAGAGTGGCAAGTTGCCAAATAATATTAGAGTACAGATTGTACATTTCATCACCTGGTTGGTGACACAAAGGTAAGTTCCTTCATCACCTAGTTGGTGAGAGTAAAGGCAAGGTGCCTAGGCACATTATAGCAAGTGTAGAATGACACAAAGTATGTTGAACCCTTTTAAAGCACAGTTGGCTTATGTATGAATGTGTTGGAATGTATGATTGAACGAATATACTATGAAGCTGTTCGTTTATTTGTATAGTCTTGTTGACATATACTTAGACTTTGTTTCATGTTGGAAGCATTCATGTTGAAGCTTTGAACCCGGAGTGTTTCACTGCTAGGAATGTAAGAGGATTAGGACCGAGTTGTCTAAATCACCTCTTTATTGAATTCATGCTAAATGGTCTTCGTTACATAGGATGTTGAACAACTGAAGCTTAACAATTGTACAATGTGAGTTTACTTTTAATAGTACTTCAAGTGATCAGCGTTCCATAGATGGCTAAGGGTCTTGCCATTAAAGCTTCCAAGCTTGTAGGAGCCAGGACGACTGATGCCAACAACTTCAAACGGTCCATCCCAGTTTAGACTAAGTGTTCATTCACTCGGGACTCTATCGCAGAGTAATCTTTTCTTCAATACCCAATCCCCCACTTTGAAAGAACGAGGTTTAACCCTTGAGTCATAGTAGTTGGAGATGCGCTGCTTGTAAGCGACATTCCTCAAGTGAGCCTGGATGTCTTTTGAAGTTACCAGTTCCTTCATGTCAAGGATTGTTTGGATCTTTTTAGGATTAGCTTAAATGCCTCATTGGCTAATCATAAAGCCTAAGAATTTGCCAAAGCCTACACCGAAGGCACATTTGTTGGAGTTCAACCTCATTCGATACCTCTTCATAATGGTGAAAGTTTCAGATAGGTCTGTAATGTGTTGGTCAGCATGTTTTCTCTTGACTAGAAGATCATCAACGTAAACTTCCATGCTCTTCCCAATCTGTTCAACCAACGTTGAATTGACTAGTTTCTGATAAGTCACCCATGCATTCTTTAGGACGAAGGGCATGACTTTATAGCAATATAATCCCCTATCAGTAGTGAAGGCTGTGTGTTCTTGGTCCCAAGGCTTCATGAGGATTTGGTTGTATCCTGAGTAAGCATCCATGAAGCTCAGGAGTTCACACCCTGTTGTAAAGTCTATAAGTCTGTCAATAAGAGGAAAAGGAAAGCTATCCTTCGGGCATCCTTTGTTTAGGTCGATGTAGTCGAAACACATTCTCCACAAGACCTTTTGGAGCAGAAGACTTTCTTTGGTCTGATTTTTCTTAACAAGGACCACATTTGCTACCCATGTTGGGTAATTGACTTCACGGACGAAGCATATGCCTTTAAGTTTTTCAACTTCTACCTTCGTATCATTTAGCGTCATAAGATTTTCACTTCTGTCTCACCAGCTTAGTCTTAGGGTCAATACTCAAGCAATAACAGATGATATCAAGAGAGATGTCTGGCATGTCCTCTTATGACCAGGTGAAGAACTCAATGTTCTCTTCCAAAAAAGAGATTAATGCCAACCGAATGGGTGGTGACAAGGTGGTGCTAATCTTCACCATGTGATCCGGATAATCTTTTGAGATAGAGACATTCTCCAACTCTTTAGCGGGTTGTGCTTGCTGGGTGAATGAGTCATCTTGATCATCGTCGGGTTGACCGTTGCCACCGTGAAGATCCAAGTTGGCTTCGTCTAGGCTGGTCTTTATGACTTGGTCATGTATAGAAAGGGTTTCCTTGGGCACATGCAGGTGTTGTTGCTTGATCGAAATGTTGTAACATGATCGTGCACTAAGTTGATCTCCTCTAATGTAACCATTGCCATAGGGGGTTGGAAATTTCATCAACAACATATGTGTGGATATCATGGCCTTGAGATCATTGATGCCTGTGCATCTGAAGATGACATTGTATGCCATTAGGCAATCAACCACTAGGAAGGTAGTGGTACTGGTAGTTGTGCAATGGCATGTACCAATGGTGAAAGATAAGTGTATGCTCTCTAAAGGTTGCACGATATCACCGGAGAAGCTTACCATAGGAGAAATCGATCGATCGAGCAAGTGTTCAACTACATTAAGTGCCTTGAACGCTTTAGCAAACATGATATTGACTGAATCCCTCGTGTCTACCAAGATTTGTCGTACTTCAAAGTTGGCTATGTGAGCTTCCACGATCAGTGGGTCGTTGTGAGGGTAGATGATACCTTTTTCTTCCTCAGGGTAAAAACATATTAGATCCCAGTTAGGCTTTTGATACTTGCCTCCCCTGATGTCTTCCACGTGAAACACTTGGTGGCCATGCCTTAAAGCTTGTTCACTATTTTTCAAGGCCCTATTGGAAGATTTAGATATGGGTGTGCCGCCACTTATGGAATATATCACATTCACCTGGCATTGGTTAGGGTTACCCCTTGAAGGGTGAAGGAGGAATTGATCAATTTTTCCTTCACATGCCAAAGCTTCAATATGATCATGAAGGGTGATACACTTCTCGCCATCATGGTCACGCATGTGGCATTCAAAGGTGTGTATGCCTCATACCTCGGGTTAGGGCCTGTCCTGACACGTGCTTAACCCACTGTGTTGATTACCTGGGTCGGGGATTATCGTGGCGATACCCTTGGTTATCGCAGTAGTGTCCTTTACTCATTTTACTAAAATGAGACTGGTGAGTATGGAAATCTTTCTTTTTGCCCTGAGATTGATATGTCTGTTGACTTGACAAAGTATTAAGTAAGGCAGGAGGAGGCACCGCTGTCGTTTGGAAGGTTGAGGTCTTCTCATTTGGGTGGATCTGGCTTCCACTCCCCACTTGCTGATAGAGGATGGTTGTTGGGGGTTTCTTTTGGTATGTCTTTGACTCGGCGGAAGCATGGTTATAAGCCTACGCAATCAGCTCAAAGCAAGTCTTCCAAGTGCTGGCATTGATCATATACTTAAAAAAACAGTCATGTAGGCCTGCCGTGAAGGCTTTGAGGGCAGTCTTGTCGTCTGCCTCGGCACAACTGGAATACTCATGGCTGAAGCGGCCAGCATACATACGTAATGACTTGTCTGGCTTCTGGTGAATAATGTATAAGTCATCCACAGAGTGCAAGCGATCTGTCTGGAAAATGTGTTGAGAAATAAACAGTTTCCTCAATTCCTCAAATGAGTCTACCATCTAAGGTGGAATACGACAATACCAGTTTAGAGCTCCGCCAGAGAGGGTGGATGGGAAGAGAAGACATTGCTTTTCGTCGGTGTGCATCTGGTATGCCATAATGGACTCAAAAAGGTTAAAGTGTTCAATCGGGTCCTTCTTTCCAGTATAGAGTTGTAAGCCAAGCTTCTGTTTTGTCTTTGCTTGGAAGGGGTGTCAAAGATCCTTCTTATAAGAGGGCCAGGCCTAGGTTGGTTCCAATCAGGTATCTCAGCTTGTCTTTCGACCTTCAACTTGTTTACTTCCTTAAGGAGCTATAAGACAAGAGGGTCCTGAGTGGAGTCATGTACCCCTAGAGCTTTCTTTCGTAAATCTCCATCTCCTCTTGGAAGTAGGAAGGTTTGATCAAGAGCATGTGATTTTTCCCTGGACTCGCCGTACTGAATGCCAAGGTATGTCTATCAGAACATCTTTGAGTCTCATACACCTTGGTGTTTCTCTAGGACTTGTTGCCCTTTCCCCAAATTGGTAGCCGTTCTAGGACATGGGAGAGGACCGAGTCTTTCAAAGACCCTTGGGTCATTGATCTTCGACCTTACATGGATAAGATTGTCTTGACGTTGCTTTAGTAAGTCTCGACAGTCGCAAAAGGTGGCTTTCGATTCTTCCACTTCTTTTGTAAGGAAGTGCCTTCCTCCACTCCTCCTGCTTCGAGTCAAAACAGCTAGGTTGAGAGAAGTCTCATGTTGGTCGCCATTTCGATAAGTAGCTCGCTCCTCAACAGGAATACCCATGTCGAGGGTAAATGACCTTCCATGTTGGGGGGAACCCAATTGATGGTTGACTTCCACAAGGGTGATGAGCTCGTGTGTTTTAGTATATCTAGCCTCGTGGAGCATCTCGAAGACCTTCTCATACTGCTCTTGGAGGATCTCATTCTTCATCACTATCTTGTTATTCTGAGCCTCCAACTTATCAACTTTAGCCTGGAGAGCAAACTTCTTTTGTTCCTTCTTTCGTTGCTTCACATTAGGTGCGAGGGGGGTGTCGTTCTACATGTTGTGGCTTCCTTCGCTCCCCATGTTGGAGATGGATGCCTAGTAAAAAAAGAGTGTACGAACGGTGGAAACCACCTTGACAAAGCTGAAGAGAGTGGGAATAAGTGTCGTTCCCACAGACGGTGCCAAATGTTGATGGACAAGATCAGTGAGGACTTTGGTACAACAGAAAGTGTTAAGTTTGTGACCTTCGCTAGATTACTCCAGACACTAGTATGGATAATTATGTAAATGGATAGAGATAGGGAAGCAAACACAAGATGTACGTGGTTCACCCAGATTGGCTACATCCACGGAGTAAAGGAGTTCTCATTAATTGTGAAGGGTTTATACAAGTACATAGGTTCAAGCTCTCCTTTAGTGAGTACTAGAGAATGATTTAGTACAAATGACATTAGGAAATATTGTGGGAGAATGATCTCCTTTTATAGAATAGAGTTTCTAGCTTTGTTTTAACAATGACACGTGTCGTGTTGTGATTGACTTCTGATGTTGACACGTGTCGCGCTATGATTGGCTTCTGATGTCGACACATGTCGCGCTGTAATTGGCCTCCTGGTTGGAGGGAAACTCATCTGGGTCCTTGACAGTATAACGTTGACCGGTGCTCGGTAGTTTCAGGACCAGTGATGGGTCCTTAAGGGTTAGCAAAAGTTAGCTTCCATGCTTTGTTTGCAAATGTATTGGTTGGCTTCATAACCTGATTGATAAAACAAGGTAGAAGAGTTGTCCATGTGTTGTACATGACCTCGCCCCTATGCCATGTCCTAACCTACTTGAGGTGTGCATTCCATGTAAATGTGTAAGATGTCCTTTTTTTTTCATGTCAACTCATAAATATTTAATAACAATATGTTGTAAAAAAAATAAAAAATAAATTAGGGTTATATTTGGCCACTTAATTTAACCTAATGGGTTTTCACCCACATCATGGTAGACTTGTATATATATCCTTTTTCACACAGACCCCAACTCATTCAGTGTGGGTTATAAACATGACAGCTGAATATCCTTCTAATTTTCATAACAAATGCACGACTGAATGGATGCACAGTATATGCAGAACTCATGCAGCTAGTTCTACCATTTAAAAAAAAACAACACATTTTAATCCAAATATACCATGACATGCACATTATAGAGACACCTCATGCAAGGGAAACAAGCATGTGGTGTTGGGGATATAACCAAGTTCCCTGCAAGTTCGTTGGTTATAACCAAGCTTCTGGCAACGCTTGCATTTCTGATGGACTATATCTTCTCCTTGAGACAAGATATGCTGCATGTTGGGTTTCCCGATTAGTACCTTCCCCATCGGAGGTAAGACTAACGTGCATTTGGCTGCATGTTTTGCATTCCATTATAGAGCGGGGAATACCAGGTATATGGAATCAGAATAGGCTGCCTCCCATGTTGTACGACTTTAGTACATATATCGACCATGGCTTCACCGTCCACGTGGAAAACATGAAACTCAGTGTCACTTACTTTATGGACATGCATGTGCCTCGTATCATGTACCCTTTTTCTTAATTTTTTCTCACCGAGGCTGGGGCACAACGTGGTAGTGGTCATACGCACTATATCTCGTCCTTGACAAAAGCATTTTTGCAACCCCACCCTAATGAAATCAATCAAGTAAAGTATGGGCAGCCCCATCACAAAGCGCAACATCACATTAATGGTCTCGACAATGTTAGTGGTCATTATGTTGTACCTCTTCCCATTCATTCAAGCCCGCAATGACTTCTCCACACCCACATCATTTAGGTACTTTGCTACCAAGTCTCTTACATTGACGAAGTGTGTGTCAAACTCAGCACAGGAATAAGATTTAGCTGTTTTATGGTAGTGGTAGAAAAAGTTGTCCTTCTTTTTTAGGCAAAACTTGGCCTTAATATTCCTTCATAGATGTTGCAATTGCAAAAGCTAAAGGGTAGATGTTGCAACTACAGTCGAACCTTATCGCGACTAAGAGGACACCTTTGTATTTTGACTTCAAGTAAGATGCTTCAACTGCAATAATTGGCCGCATCCATGACAAGAAACCCATGATTGACGCACAAATTACGAAGAAAAACTATCGAAAATGATGGTCTTTATCAGTTAGAATTGTTGTCTTGCTACCTGAATTTAGCTTCTCAAATTTGGCACAATAGGCAAGAAGGTTGGCATATGAGTTCCTCAGGTGAACCGCATCTCGTTGCCAATGCCAATCCTTTATCCTGAGATGCTGACTTATAGCTAACTATGACTCCGATAGTGGTTTTAACGTTGCGCATAACATCTTTGGCGCTATACATCATATCGGGATCATTGAACTTTTCCCTCATCATGTGACCAATAAGCAGCGTGTTGACTTATGGGTGACGGTCCTTCACACAAGGCCAAATCACACCAGTGGGAGACTTCATCTTTGGCAATCCTAAACTCCCCATTACTTTTCCGGTATGCGGAAATCCGCCATGGACACCGGGCATCATTACACTTGACAATGAGACGCCATTTCGATGATGTATCGACCTTGTACTGAAAATTCCCTTTAATCGCTTTCAATCGAAGCCTTCTTAACAGATCTTGCTTGTCGACAAAAAGGTCACCCCTTTTCAAATATGGATGCCCATCTGTGTTTCCCTCAACATTATAGATTAGGCTTTTCACGTAAGCATAAGAATTGATGTTGCATCCGACCATAGTGGGAAACCTACAAAGGTCCCACAATAATAATAATATATTATAAAGGTAATGGGTTTTGTTTGGGTACTTAGTGATATGCTACCTTGTATATAAGGTAAAGAAGGGGAATACTTTTTTCTTCCCACAAATTGGAAGCAATACTGAAGTTGGGGCAAAAAAGCACTACTACGGATTCCTACAGCTTTTGACCCACATCATGCTAAAAAGGCATCCCACTTCTAAGATAGCGAAAACAATTCACAACACATAATGTCCAAGTGGAGACATGAAATTGAGGGTTTTAATGCCAAGTTAAAACCGTGGTACAATCTCGTTTTGCTAACTATTATATGGTGATAACAATATTGTGGAATGTACATGCTAACTATTATACGATAATAAACAATAAGGACTACGTGTGTTTGTTATTTGAGCTGCATTCTATGTCCTAAAGTGCCTTAACATGAAGAGTATGAAATATGTAAATACACACTATATACAATGTACGTACGACGTAGATGACATAAACATTATATTACTGTGCATACGTCATGCAAAGGATATGCACATGTCATGATGCACATGACAAGAACATACTATATGCCCATATTATGCATAAAATTGGAGATTTGGCAGCGAGTTGCTTCTACCATTTATATGACACCATTTACACCATGTTGTTCATATAGTGGATACAATTACAACATAATCCACAAGGATCACATATATCCAAAAGATCACATTACATAACTTACAATGTCAAATTCATCAACCAAAATAATCATATCATATGTAACGATAGTTACTTTACAATTCACAAAGTCAAAGGGTACACGTGTTAACCAAAACACTGACATAAGGCTGTGTAACAACCCTAATATGTCTGCCTCAATCACATAACAGAAGACAATGATGGATGGTTAGATATCGACAAACCCAACTAAGCAAACAACAACAGTCACTTCGATAACTTTGTTGAAATCCACTCTAGGAAATGTAAAATCATCAATCCCAACAAGAAAAAAACTCAAATATTTGACTTTGAATCCCTAAATAACAAGTCAATGACTGTCAATGTTTGTAGAGTTCTTGGAGGATATCATGAACCAATAAACTTCCCTATCGGTTATGGATTTCAGATCCCTAAATAGCAAAATACGTTGGTCAACACACGATTCGTATGTAAAACTAACACAATTCATATGTAAAACAAAAACATTCATATGTAACAAATAACAAACACATTCATATCTAACAAATAACACAAACATCGATCTATTTAAAGTAAACCACCACAATGGGAAACCGTATTCCAAAGTATGAAAAGGTTCACATACATTTCTTATGACAAACCTTTTAAACGGGGCTTCCTTTTTGTCAATCTCATTACGTAGTACCAGCAGCCGAATACCATTTGGCGAATACCTTACTTTAGAGGTCATCAAGTTCTCTTCTTCAGACTTACAAGTTATCACAATCAGCAGCAACCATAACATAACTGCAACGTGAAAAAACAAGGACAAATTCAAGATAACATAAAGTTGGTTTCGGAAGATACAACATCTTATGGAAGATTGGCAATTGTATCACTACATATGTAAACAAAAGACTAACAATTCTAGTGTCTCATCAGCAATAACTACAATGTTTAAGTTCATACTTGGGAAACAAAAAAAAATAAAAAATTCAAATCATATGCCTACAAACTGTACAAGCAGAAACATACACAATAGAGAAAACTGCATGGCAATATCTTTCCCACATGAGTCGAAACCTGGGTTAACCACCAAGATCCCACAGATTTATTGTTCACATTCCCTTTTCTTACTTTCAACCTGTACATAAAAGAGATTGCCTCAAGTAAGATAATTGTGCCAGTGTAAATTCCTTAAGTAAGATAATTGTGTATTCCGTGTGCATGTAGTGTGCATTTCGTATACAATTTCTTACATATTGTACTAAGACTTCTAATTCATAAACTTTTTCAAACAAACACCGATTCGAGATCGAATTCACAAACATTTGCAAGTTCATAATAAAATTAACAAGTATTGAGTATAAATTAAAACGCAAAACTCTAAGATTGAAACCCAGAAATCTAAAATAACAAAACGCATAAACAAATAAAGATTTCTAGAACACATTTCGAGCTCTCTCTTCCCCATCCCTCTTTAGTTCGAATTCCCATCTCTGCAAATCCAAAAAACCTAATTGAACAAACAAGTCATTAGTTGTAGAAATGGAGACAATGACCAAGTTAGAGAGAGAAAGAGATGAGAGAGAGATAGACGAACTTAATGGCAGTGGAAATATGGTTGCCGAAGCTTCATTTGCAGGAAAGAATAGAACTTTCTGGCCAAAATATAAAATTTGGAAAAAAAAAAATCATATCCTTAAGGATGGAACATTGATGCAAATGAGAAACTCTCACTTTTAAACTTCACTCTCGACTTCCTTCTATTCAAAATCGGAGCTCAACATAGAAACCCAGAGCTCACAAAGCTTTCGACATCCCACTCCCGCAAATGAGAACAATGATGAAATGAGCTGAGGATTTTTAGTTTTTATATGTGGCCATTTTAGTAATATCAGTTTTGTGCGTGGTGTGCATGGCTTATGCATAGCCCGTTTCAATGGCGGATCCAGGAAAAATATTTTGGGGGGTCACTTGTAAAAGTTTACAAACATTTCTTAAACATATAATAACCTTAAAAATTAAACCATAGTTCCATCATTCATAACTTGTAGAACAAATAACAATACAAGTTACAATAGTCCCCAACGCGTTTTCATATTCTAAAAATATTGCATTATAGCTTCATTGTCAATGGAAGAAAAAACATTGCTCTCAATATAAACCACCATGCTATCACTCAATCATTGATCTCCCATTTGGTTACGCAATGGAGTCTTCACAGTATTCATAGTAGAAAAAGATCTGTCCACTAAAGCAGTAGCATCTGGTAGAATCAAAACCAATGTAATTAGCAAATACACATGATTATATACTCTATTCATCCCCGTCTCCACCATTTTTTTTTTGCAAGGCTACCAATTCCTTTCAATTGAGAAAATTCACTACTTGAATGCATATCAAGAATATAATGCCCAAGTTAATCTTCAAGTGCCAAGAGTTGACAAGTAGTAAATTCATTTGGATAAAATTGAGCAAAACATATTAGCTTTTGTTCATTGAAAGCCAAGAAGAATCATCCGGGCTCAAACTTGCCAAACAAAGAAGCACCTCTGTATTTACCTCATCAAAACGACTATTTAATTCCACAAGTTGCTTATCAACAATAGGAACAAAGAGATCCACATGATAATGATGGACGTTTGTGATTCTTTGAGCTCTATGCCGCGATCTCCCTCGTGTAATATATCCATCATCCATGCGTTTATTTTTTGGCTCTTGGTGTTTATTATTATTTTTTTTATTAAACTAAGGGTCCAAAACTACGTCATTTTGACAAAGTAATATTTATTAAAAAAAAAAACAATAAGAAGAGCCACTCTTACAGTTGGAGGGCATGTATGAAGCCAACTCCAATCTTCAAAGGGGCACCACCCAAGTTATCCATAGACATTCACCAAAGTTCGGAGGGTCAGCACTCAACTTATCCATGGACATTCATTGAAGTTTGGGGGGTCAGCTGACCCCTACCCCTCAATGCATCCGCCTCTAGCCGGATTGTCCTATTTATGTTCTAAGATTAAGAAATTGTCCGATTTATGAGTATTTCCACTAGAAGAAAAAAGCTCATCTATCACGGTGAATGCTCGTGATAAATTGTAATCCACCACGGGCACTGTGCCCGTTAGTAATCTGGATGTGATAAAAAGTCTTAGTTTCTACCACAGGCTATGCCCGTTGTCAAACATAATGTAACCACGGATTGTGCCCGTGATAGATTGGAATTTAACATCACGTGTTACGACCGTTGTGAATTATTTATTGACCACGATTCATGCCCGTTATAAAAAAATGTCCACAAATAAAAAAAATATCTATTTAATAAATATATATTTAAATATTTATATACTAAATAACCAACAAAATTTCATATTTATTACAATATAATAAATTACAGAATAACCAAAACCGAATAGGAAATCAATATGATAATTAGGAAAATTTATACTATTTATTAACAGAAGGTTCTTTGTCAACCAAAATTGCAGAAAATTGTGGTAAGAATCACTTCACTTCAATTCAAATAGATTACGATTATGAATAAATATGTAAAACACAAAATAAAATAAATGAAATGTAAAAGGAGGGAAACCGCACGTCTCCCTTCTTCTCCCCCTTTTCTCTCTGCCTTTATCTCCAAATACATAACTGCTCCACGTTTTCCTCATCACAATAATGTCTCTTTTCCTGAACTCACGTATTTTGCAACCCAAACTGCTTCCATACTTTATAATGTTTAATTCCTTTTCGAACTCTACTGAAGTAAGAATTAATCTGCAAGTTTCAGTTTGTAGGACATAAAAAGTCCACCCATTGATGCACTCAAGTGGCTAACATTTCATGTAAAATTTAGATAACCCTATATTTGTTATTTGGTATAACTTATGATATGTTGGATCGATGCATGCATACCGCCATGGTGATCCCTGATTGCAGCACAAGGAAGACACATACCCAGCACAAAGGAGGAGGCAAGCATGCCGCCATGGCGACCTCTGATTGCAGGTCGGCTTCTCCAGTCAACAGAGCCTTCCCATTTAGTGATGAACTGCTGTTCTTGCCCCTACAGTAACCATTACCAAAACTCATGAGGTTTAGGAAAAACCAGGCATGAGAGGAAATAAAGTGTAAGGGATGAAAGAAAAAAAAAGGATAAAGAAAGAAAGAGGAAACCACCATTTTCTATCTTGCGAGCCTTTTTTTTTCTTCCCATTTGGCGATTCAATTTAATTTGGATCGGATCCCTGGTGCCATAGGATTTTGATTAGAAATAAAAAGGAGCAACTGGAGATTTAAAGAGTTTGTGAAATTTTCAAATCTCAAAGATGTTTGAAATTTCCCAAAAATTCGGTGTCCCGCCTTTTCTAAATATTTTTCATTATGTGTATGATTATACCACACATTATGTCCGTGGTTGATAACAAAAATGCACTGTAGAACTAACAATATTGACCACGAGCATTGTCCGTGGTGGCTTAGTATATTTACAACGTGCAACTTTGCGTGTGGTCATTCACCGTTATCTTACAACGGGCTAAGATTTGTCTGTGATGAAAAATTAACTTTTATAACGTGCTTATTATGCCCGTGGTAAAATTTTATTTTTACAACGAGCTCATAAAGTCCGTGGTAAAATTGTCGTGATAGATGTGTTGTTTTCTTGTAGTGTTCCCCTATTTTTTTTTTAATTTTCTCTAAAGGGAGGCCAAGATGGGAGGGGATTGCTCAAACTCTTCGCACGGAGGAAGGGAATGCTCGAACTCTTGACTAACTTCAAAACTCACCAAGCGAATTTCATGAATTCAAATAATTTTCAAGTGAATTTTTGCAAATTTTGATTGTTTTAGCAAATCTCTATTTTGTTTATTTTATTTGGAATGGAGGCCAAAATGAGAGGGGAATTTTTGAAACTCATTGCTCGGGTGTTGGATCAGTGCTTAGTATCATTAAAACTAAACATTTCATTATCCGTTTTACCTGAAAAGATTTTCACAACCAACAAGTGACTGATTTAGCACTTAAATGTGTCTTCTTGTATATGTGACACAATTAGTCTTTGAATTCGACCTGTACAAAAATCAAAACAGTTCATTTTTCACATTGTTTCTTTCGGTTACTTGCCATTGTCCCCACATTAGTAAAAGCCCGGCACTGAGATCTTCTACTCAATCAAATCTGGTGTCAGTCCAATGACTTCGGCTAAGTGAACAACTTAGTTGTTGAAAACATCGCAAATGCTTATAAACCTCAAAAATATTTTATTTGTTACTTTGTGTAAGGAGAGAAAGATTAATAATGACAAATACAAGCTATTCTACTTGCATTGCATAGGATTTGTTTTCTTTATTTCAACTTATCAACAAGTATCACTTTTTGAACAATCTTCACCATTTGATTTCTCAGAATCAATCTTCATTGTTCATTTTTCACACAAGCGGTCTTTTGAATGCGCCATGTGCAAAGCACCTTTTATTTATTTTATTTATTTTTTTATTTTTGGTCTGACAAGCTAATTTCATGAATATGATAGAAGGGTTTACCAACACAAAGGAAGGCAAAATAACCCAAATACATTCGGGGTAAACAGATACATAAAAGCCCATCCCAATTAAATAAACTAAAACGAAAACCCAAATCCCTGATCTCCTACTGCAAAAGTAGTGTTCGTCACCATCACTGCCACGAAAGTCTTGCCAACAGCTACCGAAGTAGCAACACGAGAGAAAACAATCGAGTGGTGAAAACGACCAAGACATCGCAGCACAAAAATGTCAAACCAGCAACTAGAAGCACACCACATCCAGATTTCTTCACCAAAGACGCAGAACCAAGAGATAGTCACCGGATCCAAATCCCATTCACGAATCCCTTATATACAAACACAGTAACACATGGATAAAAGGTGAGTTAAGAAGGTATATAAAATACCCTTACTTTGGCCAAATCCGCAGTACACTTGGCCTCGAGGGAAATCCGACATGCTGGTTGGTAGGGACAGTGAGGGAGGGAAATAAATCTGGCAACCATAATCGGCCCAGAGTCTGCAGATCAGTGCAAAGGACGAGATGTGGATGGTTATTGGGGAAGGAAGGTAGAGGGAAGAAGTGAGGGGAGATGGAGTTTTGGGTTTGGAAAGGAACGGCCAAAGGAGAGAGAGAGGTGGAGAGAAGGAACATGAAGCCCAAAAGTGAGACAAACTCACGGGAAAATTGAGACAAAGCTCAAGGAAAGTGAGAAAAAATAGCAAGAGAAAATTGAAAGAGAGAGGGGATCAGAAGAAAGAGGGAAAGAGAAGAACAAAGAGATTGGACAAGGATAGGCATCGACACCCAAGCCAAAAGCTAGGATCGACTGCAGGGATGTTTGAAAAACTGGGAAACCAAAGAGAAAGTCTCATGCATTTTTGACTTTTTGATATAGCACCTTCTTTTAAGGCCATACTTTTTAAATGGTTTGGACATAGTCCTCTGCACAATCAGCGCAATCCCTAACAACCCTAGAGTAGTGGATCTCCTTACATCCACTAGGCATAGATAATCATAAGTTATGATTTTTGTAGGTAACATCTCTGGAAATCCTCACGAGACTTCACTCATTCTGTTAGGTTCACCTATGGGTTCAAGAGGCTTATATTGCATGCACTCAAAGCAATCGAGTTCCCCGCAAAAGCGGCGTTTGTTTTGGTCACAAGTTTTTCTTTTTTTTTTGTTTTTAAGTATTTTAGTTTTACAGTATTGGATGTGTGTTAAACCACATATATAGTTTTTTGTTTTTAAAACGCAAACTGCTTGTGTCAACGATTGTAAGGTATTCCACAGTGGGTCGGATAGAGTTATACCATTATATAGGAATCAAGCTCCTACAGTGGGTTGAAAAAATGCAATGAGAGTGTTTCTTATTTTTAAGTTCAACTCATGATTGTAATACTAATACAATAAATGACGAGAGAGAAAAGAAGTTATCAATCATATAATAGGGTAAAAGAAAAATTATAGACAGATCCCACAGTTAATTATAGATAAAACTCACCTGTATCAAACTCAAACAACTATGATAATAGTGTCATACGAATAAAATTCACGATGTCTGTTTCTTATATATAGGTATGAAAATGACTTAAACCATTGTGGAAGGCCTAAGGGGTGGTTTAGTACTCATTAATAACTAACTCGATGAAAAACATTGTAAGCCAATTTCAAGAATTTCAAGTAAGGGTATGATATTCACACACCCCTTTTTACTTCTCACACACCCCTTATTAATTTATGTCATTGGATCTTCTACAATTCATTCGTTATGACAGCCAGAAGTTAAGAGGGTGTGTGAAAAGTAAAAAAATGTGTATGGATAGCACACCCCTTTCAAGTAAAGTTTCTGTGTAAACAAGGCCAAAATGGGAGGGTGATTTATAATGTTCAAAATCATGGCTCAGGTGTGATAATTTCTCATAACCACTAAAATTAAACTTCACATGATCCTTTCAGCCATTTGAAGAAATATTTTCACAACTAACAAATGGATGTTTGAGTGCTTGCATTGGCTAGCTGTAAGAACGATGACATCCAGCTAGTCAAGGATAATGTACATTAGTTGAAACATGCAAATAATGTTAATTAACCGTTTCTTGAGAATGGTTAGAGTACTGTCACAACTGAGAAGCTTTGTCAACTTGAAGCAGTTTGATCAGTCTTCATCAAGTGAAGTTCATCTCCTCAAGAATAGGATGGAATAATAGAGCTCCCACACGAAGCGTCGATTCTGTCGAGAGAACTCCCAAGTTCTTCTTCTTCTATAACCCAAGCACGGAGAAGAAAGAGATACGAGGGGAAAGTCCACAAATTGAAGTTAAATTATTCTTTCAAGGGGACCATAAATCAGTAATCCGTATCATACCGGTTTAACAAGTCATATGCCATTTGATAGCTACAACACCTGCTCCCGCTTTATGTGTGTACCAAACTTGCATTTGTTTAGATGAAATATAGATAGAGATGCGGGTGAATTTAGATAGGAGATGGGGGTTGTAAATAAATAAAACTCTGAATAATAAACCATGCATTTTGTCAAAGATAAAAAAAATAAGTTAAATAAAAGTATACAAATAAAAAAAAGCCTTTTTTTTTTCTCGTTTTGCAAATATGTATAATATATTAGCATTTGGCAACTTTCCTTGAGCTTCAATTCTCATCTACAACTTCTTTTGAAACTATTTTAAAAAATAGAAAAATGTGTTATTTTCCTCATCACTTGTAAGTGAGATGTTTTAGGTTCGATTTTCGTCAAAAGCGAATTGAACCAAATTATTGCTAGCCGTTGGAACTCAATTTGTCCCACATCGGACAGAGGGAAGAAGAAAGGGCAATTTATATAGAATTACCCAACTCTAACTAACACCGAGATCTTTTTTGATAAAACCCCACACCTAAGGATTGAATAGGTGGTAAAGTGGGGACAATATCAGTGTTGTTGGAGTGGGCCCTCAGCCCGTCGACCTGAAAAATTGTACATGGTATTAAAGCTAGGGGACAGGCCCGTACTGCCATGTGATTGGGTGGGTCCCCGTTTGGCCCCACGCGATGAGTGAGTCCCGATTTGGCTCCACGTAGGCCAAAGATGTCACGTGATTGGGTGGGTCCCCATTTGGCCTCGCGTGATGGGTGAACCCTGACATGGCTCCACGTAATTGGCAATGTGTGGATTTCCACGTGTGACCCATAAAATGGGGTCTCACGTAGGGGTGGTTCGGTATGGGATCCCATACCGAAACCCTTGTCCCGATTCCCATACCGAAATTTTTGGGAATCCCAATTTCAATACCGATCCCAAACCAAATTTTCGGGAATCCCGAAATAGTTTCGGGATTTTGAGACAAATCGGGAATCCCAAAAATAATTTTGGGCTTTTGGACAAAAAAAGCTAATATTGGTCCAATTGGACAAAAACCTAATATTGGGCCGTGCCCACTGAATGTAACAGCCCCCATATGGGCTTAACTTGATTCAACCAAATAAAAAAAATATTGGGCAAACCTGCAATGTTATAAGAGCAGAACGAACATTAGCAGCAATAAAAACAACTTTTTAACATCTACGGTAAAGAATTGCTTCGTTATCTCACTGCAGTACAAGGTCTCTTAAAAGCAAAGCTCACAAGTTTCTAAAGGTAAACGTTGCTCATCGTTACATTGATTTGTTTGAAATCTCTAGCATGTTGCAGGTAAAATCATCAAGTCAAAGTTTTGCTGATAAATGTTATATACCAGTTCAGCTGCATTTTCCACTTGTATTGTAGCCAGGGTTTTAAAATAAATAAAGTAACAAACCCAAAAGCAAAAAAATTAGTTACAATCCAAAGTTTTAATAATTAAGTTACAAACCAAAAGCAAAAAAACAAAGTTTCAAGTTTATGAAGATTGTTGACCTCTTCGGCCCCTTCTTGTTGGCACTTGTAATTTTCCCCTTGATGTTGATGGTTGAGCCCTTCCCCTTACAATGGGTGGTCGTGGTCGTGGAGGTAGTGATTGATTTTGACGTTGTTGAACTTGTACTTGAGGTGGTCGAGGAGGTGGAGGTGGCATTTCATTTTCTTGTGTTGTATTCTCCTCACCTCCCAAATTAGCCATGTTTAAAACAATAAACCACAAATCATTTACATTGAATTATAGTCTAATAGATAATAAATACTAAGAAAATAAAAGATGAAATTAAATTGTTTACTTACTTCTTTCTAAGCGTTCAAGCTCCTCGTAAAAACATAATTCGTCAATGGTAGGCTCCTTGTAGAAACAAAATTCTTTTCCACTAAGCCAATCACTAGTACACACTAAAGCCTCAACCGTTTTAGGTGTTAAGGAAGCTCTAAAAGGATCAACAACTCTCCCACCAAGATTAAAGGCATTCTCACTAGCAACGGTGCTACTAGGAAAGGCCAATACATCCTTAGCAACTTTACTAAGAATTGGATATTGACCACAATTTCCTTTCCACTAATCTAAAAGATTGAAACCCTCATATGTTAGGCTTTGATGTGGATCATTGAAGTACATATCCACTTCATTGGCTATCTCATTTTGTTGTGCCTCCGCTCTCTTTCTTTGGATCTTCTTTGCCATCCTTGAAGCAACATCAATATCTACCATCACACCCCCCGCCCCATCATCTAGTACAACACTTGATCTTTGCTCCACATTTGAGGTAGCACTACTACTAGTACTACTACCACTACTACTACTAAGGACCACTCCCTCCTTATATGCATTATACAACTCGGTTACATAACCTTTAACCCTTACTTTCTCCTCCCTTCTTTTGTCACATTCATAGCCGAGCTCTTCTAGATTTGTCTCCAACATATCAAATTTGTACCTCGAGTCGAGTGATTGGGCCACAAAGAGAATAGGATTCACCTTTTCAAGGTCACCCTAATATTTGTCAAACTTGAGCTTCATTGAGGTAGCCACACTTTGCAAAGTGGCATTAAAGGCGTTTGAAATTTGTTCTTCTATCTCCACTTGCAAGGCAATCACCGTGCTAAGTATTAAGTGTGACGTTGGAGTAAGGGTTGCACTCAATGTCAAGGTGGCATCATAAAATTTTTTGAGAAAGTGAGCAAAACTCACCGACCTTTCCCAATCATCCACCTCCGGAGGACCCACCCGCTTGGCCTTTCTTGTCACCCCATCAACCTCTTTCGAGACCTCCTCTTTAAAGTAAGCAATGAAAGAGTCACACTCAAAGGCCATCTTAGAGAACACTTCTTTAAACTTGAAAGCACTATTAAGCATTTGATATGTGGCATTCCACCTTATGACAACATCAAAAGGGATACTTGACATCCTATCAAATCTCAACAAGACACAATATTCCCTAAAAGACTCAAACCTTGCCGGGGATGAGTGTATAAACTTCACACAATTTCTTATGGCATCAATCTCCCTACTAAGCTCCGTCATTCCATCCTTAACTATCAAATTGAGAATGTGACAAGTGCACCTCATGTGCAAGTGAGCCCCATCAAGTAAAAGAGTACCATTTGACTTAAGTCTTCTTTTCATGTATGCAATAGCGGTGTCATTTGCACTAGCATTGTCAACGGTAATGCTAAACACCTTGTCTATGCCCCAATCATTCAAGCAAACCTCTAGACATCTTCCAATATCATCACCCTTATGAGAAGTAACTTGGACAAAGTTTAGGATCCTCTTATGTAACCCCCAATTAGTGTCCAAAAAATGAGCCGTGATGACCATGTAGTTTATCATTTGAATTGAGGTCCAAGTGTCGGTTGTAATACTCACTCTCAACCCCTCAATCACACTTTTTATTTTTGCCTTCTCTTCAACATACAACTCCAAAACCG
The DNA here is from genome assembly GCF_042453785.1 of Malus domestica. Lineage (NCBI taxonomy): Eukaryota > Viridiplantae > Streptophyta > Magnoliopsida > Rosales > Rosaceae > Malus > Malus domestica. The sequence continues at coordinate 10,873,792 of NC_091668.1, forward strand.
CCGCCGCCACCTTATGCCTATTAGGAAGTTTGTACTTTGGATTCAAGTCACGAATAAAATCTCGAAAGTCCTCTTGATCAACCACCCTAAAAGGCATCTCCGCTATTATAATCCACCTCACACATCTCTTATCAAGTCTTTTTTTATTGAAAGTGTGAGTGACAACCGGACCTCCCATCCTCGCTTGTGTCAATGTAGGTTAGTTCGGATCCACATTCTCAAAAAGACTAGAACCCGGGCATTTCCTCAAATGCTTAAGAATTCCCGTTGTCCCATGAGTTATAGGGTGTGCCGGTACTAAGAGTTTGCAATGCTTGCATTCGGCCATGTAAGATTTCTCCCCATTATTATCGGTGATCGTTACCCTCTTAGCATCATTCCACACCGGACTTGGACCCTTTCTCCTATTGCCCTTTTTCTGAGGAGGACTATCCCATTGTCTTACTACTTCTACTTCTTCTACTTCCTCTTCCCCCTCTTCCCCCTCTTCCCCCTCTTCTTCTATTTGTTCTAATGCAATATCCTCCTCCACATCCGGATCATCATCCCAACAATCTTCATAATAATCATTATGCAAATAATCTTGAGGTGAGGGAGTGCCTAGTTGAAGGGTACCACTAGGTTGGGTTTGTTTTCGTTTTCCTAATACCGAGACCATATGTGTACTAGATTGGCTACTAGATCCGTCCATCCTAACAAATAAAATAACAATGTACATTAATATATCACAACCACAGTTCAACATATATCCAAATTCCAAACAATAAATAAAATCAATGGTTCAAAAATCTGAGCAGATTCTCACAAAGATATAACTAGCCCCACCCCCACACAATCTGAGCAGATTCTCAAAAATCTGAGCAGATGCACATAAATAAAAACCAGCTTGTTTCTAAACTAGGAGAATATAAGTAGTCCCACCCCCACAAAGATAATACAAACATGAAAGTTGGAACCTACAAACAAGAGTTTTCAACACTTACTTGTAGCGCTTGTATGCTAAACCTTTAAAAGCTGCTCGAGAATAAATGATTCAAGAAAAACAACCTAAAGAATAATAATTCAAGAAAATAATTAGTAGAGAATCATAGTAGACTAACATGCTTAACATATATTGTGTTTTCAAACCAATATGGATACAATGCTTAACATGCTTCATGGAATACTCATCATGCAGGTATGTTGTGGTCTGTTGTGGTCTTACGGACAGTTTTCTAGGACTTCTAGTTATTAAAACAACTAACATGCAGGTCTGTTGGGTTCATAGTTATTAAAACAACGGCAAACAATAATAGGTCATATGTAGTTTCCCAAAAACCCAAAAAATTAGCGGTAAGATAACTATAAAGTTGTAGCAAGAGAGCTTAAGCTGCAAGTGTAAATAAGATTCAAGAACAGATAGAAGACCGTATGATAATTTACTGACTCCATTCTATTTACATCCCAAATACACAATGCCTATAATAAGTTCAAAGTAAAATCTGACCCACTAATCATCACCTTGTCTTGAAGACGTGATGATTAAGAAGCAAAGTGCAGCTCTAATGCATACAAATGTTGTAATATTAGGGAGATAATGCAAAACATCATGAATAGTTTGTGAAAACCGTGGAGAGAGGAAGCAATCAAAAACACAATGATAAGGAAGGAATACATGATTGTGCTCAGTGACGCGGCCTCCAACCGAGTTTCCTACGCCCACTCCTCGCCATCACACAACTTACAGATTTGTCAACATATTTGATAAGATGTGTTAAGGCTTTAAGTCCTGAAGGTTTATGTTCACTCATTGTCAAACGTCAACTAAACTCCGCCTATGTCTTACATGGCCGGTCCCAAGCCCGGATAAAGGAGGAGGGGGAGGGCGTCAGGTAGTCGACAGCCGGCACTCCATGATCACGTCGAATCCTTATGAAAATGAATCCAGAACAAAATCGCGCTAAAGCTAGGGCGTCACCCGTAAGTGGCGCGCTGTGTGGCCCGAGCACAGTGATAAGTGAGCAAGGGTCGCTGTATCTCCAACGGCACCCGGATGCAGTGTTAAATGAGCAAGGGGGCCATAGAAACTTCTTTTCGAACGACTCCACTCAAAGTTGTTTGGGAGCATATGCTCCTATTAACTTTACCCGGGACACACAAAAGAAGTACTTTGATCCTATTAGACGGGGGAGGGTGAAGAAGCTAGGACAGAAGGGTAGAGTTCAAGAGAGCAAAATGCGTTTAGGAACGTGGAATATAGGAACCTTAACGGGAAAATCTATGGAAGTAGTGGAAGTTATGGTGAGGAGAAGGATAAATATTATGTGCCTACAAGAAACTAAGTGGGTTGGTAGTAAGGCAAAGGATCTAGAAAACTCAGGGTTTAAACTTTGGTATTCGGGCACAAATAGAACGAGAAACGTTGTTGGCATCATCGTGGACAAGACCTTGGTACAAGATGTTGTAGATGTCAAGAGGGTAGGAGATAGAATCATGGCAATCAAGATTGTAATAGGACAAGAACTTATCAATGTGATTAGTGCGTACGCACCTCAAGTAGGGTTGGATACGAGTTCGAAGGAGAAATTTTGGGAAGATCTTGGAGACTTGGTGCAAGGAATTGCTCAGACGGAGAAGTTATTTATAGGAGGAGATCTAAATGGACACGTGGGCAGGGAGACAGGCAACTATGGAGGTTTTCATGGTGGCCATGGTTTTGGGGAGAGAAACGAGGATGGGGAAGCTATCTTGGATTTTGCAATGGCATATGATCTCTTCTTAGCCAACACCTTCTTTAAGAAGAGAGAAGAACATGTGATCACCTACAAGAGTGGGTCGTCAAAAACACAAATAGATTTTCTTCTAATGAGGAAAGGGGATCGTATAACTTGTAAGGATTGCAAAGTTATACCAGGAGAGAGCGTGGCTAATCAACATCGCTTGTTGGTGATGGATGTACATATCAAAAGAGTAAGACAAAAGAACAAGACTTGGAAGTGCCCAAGGACTAGATGGTGGAATCTAAAAGAAGAAAAACAAGCCATTTTCAAAGAGAAGGTAATCACCCAATGTGTGTGGGATAGAGAGGGGGAAGCTAGCCAAATGTGGGATTCCATGGCTAGTTGTATCCGAAAAGTAGCAAAAGAGGTATTAGGAGAGTCCAAGGGCTTTGCCCCACACCAAAAGGAATCTTGGTGGTGGAATGAGGAGGTACAAACAAAGGTGAAGGCTAAGAAGGAATGTTGTAAAGCCTTATACAAGGAGAGGACCGATGAAAATGGTGAAAGGTATAGAAAAGCGAAGCAAGAGGCGAAGAAAGCTGTCAGAGAAGCTAAGTTAGCGGCTTACGACGATATGTATAAACGACTAGATACCAAAGAAGGAGAGTTGGATATCTATAAACTATCTAGAGCAAGGGAAAAGAAGACAAGAGACCTAAACCAAGTGAGGTGCATCAAGGATGAGGATGGAAAGGTTCTTGCTACAGAGAACGCGGTTAAAGACAGATGGAGAGGTTATTTTCATAATCTTTTCAATGAAGGACATGAAATGAGTGCTTCTTTAGGGGAGTTGAGTAACTCAGAAGAGTGTAGAAACTACTCTTTTTATCGTCGAATCCGGAAGGAAGAAGTGGTTGTAGCTTTGAAGAAGATGAAGCATAAAAAAGCAATAGGCCCAGACGATATACCAATCGAAGTGTGGAAACTTTTGGGAGAGACAGGTATAACATGGCTCACTGACCTTTTCAATAGGATTTTGAAAACGAAGAAGATGCCAAATGAGTGGCGAACGAGCACTTTGGTGCCTATCTACAAGAATAAGGGCGACGTACAAAATTGCATGAATTATAGGGGTATTAAGCTAATGAGTCATACAATGAAGCTCTGGGAGAGAGTCATTGAGCATAGATTGAGGCAAGAGACACGGGTTTCGGACAACCAATTCGGGTTCATGCCAGGACGCTCAACCATGGAGGCAATCTATCTCTTACGAAGATTGATGGAAAGATATAGAGATGGGAAAAAGGATTTACACATGGTCTTTATAGATTTGGAAAAAGCGTATGATAGGGTCCCAAGAGACATTCTTTGGAGGATTTTAGAGAAGAAAGGAGTACGAGTAGCATATATCCAAGCTATAAAGGATATGTATGAAGGAGCAAAGACTGCCGTAAGAACTCATGAAGGACAAACCGAAAGCTTTCCCATATCTGTAGGATTACATCAAGGCTCATCCTTAAGTCCTTACCTTTTTGCGTTGGTAATGGATGAGTTAACAGGACATATTCAAGATGATATTCCTTGGTGTATGCTTTTCGCAGACGATGTAGTGTTGATAGATGAAACTCAGGAAGGGGTAAATGCAAAGCTTAACCTTTGGAGAGAAGTGTTGGAATCTAAAGGTCTTCGCCTAAGCCGATCAAAGACAGAATATATGGAGTGCAAGTTCAGTGCAAATGGAGGCCAAAACGAGTTAGGGGTGAGGATCGGAGATCAAGAAATACCAAAGAGCGACCGTTTTCGCTACCTAGGATCTATCTTGCAAAAGAACGGAGAATTAGATGGAGATCTCAACCATAAAATACAAGCTGGATGGATGAAGTGGAAGAGTGCATCCGGCGTGTTGTGTGACCGCCGTATGCCACTGAAGCTCAAGGGAAAATTTTATAGGACGGCAATAAGGCCGGCGATGCTGTATGGCACAGAATGTTGGGCGGTGAAACATCAACACGTACACAAAATGGGTGTAGCGGAGATGAGGATGCTTCGTTGGATGTGTGGGCACACGAGAAAGGATAAGATTAGGAATGAGGATATCCGGGGTAAAGTAGGAGTAGCCGAAATTGAAGGAAAGATGAGAGAAAATCGGTTACGGTGGTTTGGACATGTGCAAAGAAGGCCTACTGACGCTCCAATTAGAAGATGCGACTATGGGACAGAGGTTCAGGGCCGAAGGGGTAGAGGAAGACCTAGGAAAACTTTGGAAGAGACTCTAAGAAAAGACTTAGAGTACTTGGATCTAACGAAGGACATGACACAGGATCGAGCACAATGGCGTTCTAAGATTCATATAGCCGATCCCACTCAGTGACTTGGATTTTCCAAGTCTCCAACCGAGAAGTTTTCCTCACTCAGGAAATTAAGGGAACACTACCCCAACTTACATGCTCCACTCTGAAAGCTTCAACATACAAGCTTCAACAAAAGAAAATTCAAAGAACTTAGCGAAGAAGGCTTTGGTGTATTTAACACAATACGTTGAAATGAAGGAAAGCTTATTTATTGATATCCCCGATAAGCTACAAATATGTACATATACATGAGTCAAAATAAACACACAAGAGGGAGCTTTCACAAAGGTTGCTTAGGAGAAGTCTCAGCAGTCGGTAGAGCCCCAGAAAGAGAAGGCACCGGAGGGGGATCATTTGGAGCCTCAGTACTGGACAGAACCCTAGAAGGAGGAGGCATCAGAGGTTGATCATTTGGAGCTTCATTACGCGGTACAGCCCCAGAAGACGAAGGCAATAAATGCCTTTGGAACAAACCCACAAATCTCTGATGATCAAGTAAAACCTGACCATCAGTTTCCTTCATCTGGTCAAGCTTCCTCTTCATGTTTGTAGCATAGTCATGTGCGAGCCGGTGCAACTGTTTATTCTCATGCTTGAGCCCTCTAATCTCCTGTTTGAGACTCATCACTTCAGCCGCCAATGATTCAACTTGGCGGGTTCGAGCAAATAGGCGTTGGGCCATATTAGACACAGAACCTGCACACTGAACACTGAGAGCCAGCGAATCCTTAACAGCTAACTCATCAGACCGTTTGGAAAGTAGTCTGTTATCTTTGGGAGTGAGAAGGTTCCTGGCCACCACCGCAGCGGTCATATCATTCTTCATCACGGAATCCCTAACGGTAAGAGGACTAGTAGGGGAGACGAAGGATGGGCGCCATATGTTGTCTGGAGAAGGCGGGGCTGCCTCTTCAACAAGGTCAAGTCAAAACGACGGTCGGAGGGGCCAGACATTTTCAAAGGTGTTGAAGAGAGAAGAGGTCGGACAAATCAAGATCTTAGAAGTGCAAGAATGAAGCTTCTACTGCTGGAGATTCAAGTGTGCTTTGGAACTTAATGCCAGCCCCTATAAAAATCTGCACTCGACGGAGCTTCAGAAATCGAAGAGGCGCCTGCTCAGAAATCGAAGAGGCGTTTGCTTTCTCAAAAGCTGGGCTGCTTAGAGATCACGAGGGTTGATCTCAGAAATCGAAGAGGCGTTTGCTTTCTCAAAAGTTGGGCTGCTCAAAGACCACGAAGGCCGATCTCAGAAATCGAAGATGCGCTCGCTTTCTCAAAAGCTGGGCTCCCCAGAGACCACGAGGGCCGCTCTCAGAAATCGAAGAGGCACCTACTTTTCCAGCCTTGTCAGCACCTGTCACATGCACACTCAGCTTTGCGGAAATTATGGGCATTCTGTCAAAGACTTATGGGGAAGTAGAAAACACATGAACCTTACTGTTCAATCACCCACTTCCCACACGCAACAATAGCTCATGGGTACCATAGATAACTTTACCAAAGTTCTCTACCAAAGTTGAGCACGTGAAGCTTGCAGCTCCCACTACATCGCTCTGACCAAGAAGGGTAAAAGAATAGCAAAGAAACAGCACTAACAAAGTTTAGACCCATAAATTTTGAAGGTCTAGCTACCATATTATTACCCATAAGGGTAAAGGAACAGTACTTCTGCTGGATAATTGGAAAGTCCCTGTGTGTCAACCTCTGTGCTTTGCGGCAAGGTAGATTAGCAAACATGCCCAACCTTTACTCACATTCGAGAAAACACTCCCAATAAGATTGCTTGCTCCAAAATCGAAGAGGCACCGTCCTCCGAATCTCGAGAGCCAGACTCCCAACATGACTACTTTCTTAAAAATCGAAGAGAGGGTAAAGGAACAGTACCATTGCTGGATAATTGGAAAGTCCCTGTGTGTCAACCTCTGTGCTTCGTGGCAAGGTAGACTAGCAAACATGCCCAACCTTTACTCACATTCGAGAAAACACTCCCAACAAGATTGCTTGCTCCAAAATCGAAGAGGCACGCCAGACCCCCAGCATGATTGCTTTCTCAAAAATCGATGAGGCATCGTTCTCCGAATCAATCGAAGAGGCGCTCGTTTTCTCAAAAGCTGGGCTGCTCAGAGACCACGAGGGCCGATGTCAGAAATCGAAGAGGCACCTACTTTTCTAGCCTTGTCAGCACCTGTCACACGCACACTCAGCTTTGCAGAAATTATGGGCATTCTGTCGAAGACTTCTGGTGAAGTAGAAAGCACATGAATCTTACTGTTCAATCACCCACTTCCCACACGCAACAATAGCTCATGGGTACCACAGATAACTTTGCCAAAGTTCTCTGCCAAAGTTGAGCACGTGAAGCTTGCAGCTCCCACTACATCGCTCTGACCAAGAAAGGTAAAAGAATAGCAAAGAAACAGCACTAACAAAAGTTTAGACACATAAATTTTGAAGGTCTAGCTACCATATTATTACCCACAAGGGTAAAGGAACAGTACCACTGCTGGATAATTGGAAAGTCCCTGTGTGTCAACCTCTGTGCTTCGTGGCAAGGTAGACTAGCAAACATGCCCAACCTTTACTCACATTCGAGAAAACATTCCCAACAAGATTGCTTGCTCCAAAATCGAAGAGGCACCGTCCTCCGAATCTCGAGAGCCAGACTCCCAACATGACTACTTTCTCAAAATCGAAGAGAGGGTAAAGGAACAGTACCATTGCTGGATAATTGGAAAGTCCCTGTGTGTCAACCTTTGTGCTTCGTGGCAAGGTAGACTAGCAAATATGCCCAACCTTTACTCACATTCGAGACAACACTCCCAACAAGATTGCTTGCTCCAAAATCGAAGAGGCACCGCCCTCCGAATCTCGAGAGCCAGACTCCCAACATGATTACTTCCTCAAAAATCGAAGAGACACTGCTCTCCGAATCTCGAGAGTCAGACCCCCAGCATGATTGCTTTCTCAAAAATCGAAGAGGCATCGTTCTCCGAATCTCGAGAGCCAGATACCACAGACCACCTTTTCAAAGTGCTCTGACAGAGTTAAAACATGTGAAACTGGCAGCTCCCACTACCGTGCTATGACCAAGCAGGGTAAAGGAATATCATTACTACTTGTTGTTAGGGAGACTCCTATATATGTCGACCTCAATCCCCAACGGACAGGCAGACCTGCAAAAATGCTCAACCCTTCATCATATCTAAGAGGGCACTCCCAACGAAGCCTTTCGAAATATTCAGCTTTCTTTCCCCCCGATAATACCTTTGCAAACAAGCTTTACTAGAGCAAGAATATCTCATATCATCAGGGTTAAAAGCAAGAGTATCCCATATCATGCTTTTTCCCTGTCTTTTCTTTTGGCCTTGTTTTTACCTGCAAGACAAGGAGAAAGAGAGCAATCAGTCAGCACTTGGAATCAAGCTTCCAGCCAGGAACTGACTGCCTGGAACCCCTTACCTGATTACTTACCTGGCATTGCTCTCGAGTACTCATCTTCAACATCTTATGTTTCCAGGGAAGATTCCGCATCTGCTTGAGGAACAGATAGGGCAAGTGCGAAGGATACAAGGAAACATGTGGAGACAAGCGTAACAGCACACGTGCCGATACATCCATTACTCTGTCAAAAGCAAAAGTATCCCATATCAGCAGGGTGGAACGTACTCTAGATTTGATGGACTTGTTTTGACCCTCAAATTCTTCAGTCGGCCTTATACTCTGGAGGAAACCAAAAAACCCTCCAGCTCAGTTCAAGAATAAGCCTGTGGAAAGTTACTTCTTCAAAAGCAAAAGTATCTCATATCATCGCTTCTCATTTTTCTTCTCTTTATCCTTCATGCTGCTGCAAGATGGGGAGAAGGTGAACAATCAGTCGGAGCTCTGATTGCTTACCTTGTCTGTCACCTCTTTCAGCAGACCCCTAGCTTGGCGACTTGGGGGACTCCTACTACATGGTTTGTATCGCGCTTGACCAAGCCTGAAACTACAAGTAAGCTTCAAGTGAAATTGATACATTACCTTGTGCATCTCCACCAGTTAAAGATACCACCCCTGGATGGAGGAAGAGTACTTCCAGAGAAGATGCCACATCTACCTATGAGACAGATAAGGCAAGTCAAGACGACACCACACTCCGATACTTAGAAGTTTCATGATTACGAGATCATTCTCCCACAATATTTCCTAATGTCATTTGTACTAAATCATTCACTTGTACTCACTAAAGGAGAGCTTGAACCTATGTACTTGTGTAAACCCTTCACAATTAATGAGAACTCTTCTATTCCGTGGACGTAGCCAATCTGGGTGAACCACGTACATCTTGTGTTTGATTTCCTATCTCTATCCATTTATATACTTATCCACACTAATAACCGGAGCAATCTAGCGAAGATCACAAAAAGCGACCGTTTTCGCTACCTAGGATCTATCTTGCAAGAGAACGGAGAATTAGATGGAGATCTCAACCATAGAATACGAGCTGGATGGAAAGAGTGCATCCGGCGTGTTGTGTGACCATCGTAGGCCACTGAAGCTCAAGGGAAAATTTTATAGGACGACAATAAGGCCAGCGATGTTGTATAGCACAGAATGTTGGGTGGTGAAGCATCAACACGTACACAAAATGGGTGTAGCGGAGATGAGGATGCTTCGTGGGATGTGTGGGCACACGAGAAAGGATAAGATTGGGAATGAGGATATCCGAGGTAAAGTAGGAGTAGCCGAAATTGTAGGAAAGATGAGAGAAAATCGGCTCCGGTGATTTGGACATGTGCAAAGAAGGCCGACTGACGCTCCGGTTCGAAGATGTGACTACGGGACAGAGGTCCAGGGCCGAATGGGTAAAGGAAGACCTAGGAAAACTTTGGAAGAGACTCTAAGAAAAGACTTAGAGTACTTGGATCTAACGGAGGACATGACACAAAACCGAGCGCAATGACGTTCTAGGATTCATATAGCCGACCCCACTTAGTGGGAAAAGGCTTTGTTGTTGTTGTTGTTGTATTGTCAAACGTCAACTAAAAAGTGTGTGAGTGCGGCCATTTCCACAATCATATCATCTCCCCGAGAATATACCGTTTGGAGTGGCTTCCAACATCTCACTTGTGGAATGATAGAACAGACAATACACCAATGGCACTACATTCTGGTTTTGATTGAGCCGAATTCACCAAACCAAGTGGGTCAAAGTAAAATCTCAATGCCTATAGTAAGTTCAAAGTTTACTTCTTTCCCAAATACTTTTTGGATTGGCTACTGATGTTTTTAACCATTTACCCAATTGAAATTAGAAATTATACACACACACACACTGACACACTAGATACACACACACACACACACACACTAATTTGTTGGTCTTAACCCTGCATCAATCATAGAAGCAAAAACACTTATTACATATGTAATTGGTATTTTTTTCTACCCAATTCGAAAAATTCTTTCAGAGAATATGCAATCATTTCATATTACAGAGGATTGTTCATATTACAGAGAGAATACATACTATCATTTCAAATGACGAATATATACTAACATGCAAATGACGAATATATACTATCATTTCAAAGACGATCCCAGATGAAGAGACAAAATCGCAAAAGAAAAAAGAGAGAGCGAGAGGTGTGTGTGTGACGATGAGATAGAGAGATTTCATAAAACTAAATTAATTACCTAATTTGGGGTGAGAGTGAGACTCAGACTCGGTGTGGTGGTGAGACCGTGAGAGAGATCCCCAGTTCTGTGACCTGCCTGTTCATGAAAGACAATCGCCCTAGAGAGAGAGATCGCGAGAGAGAGTGGTGGTTGTGTGGTGAAGGAAGGCTGGAGAGTTAGAGACGAGAGTATGGTGTGGTGGTGGGCCGGTGGCTGGTCGGAATTCGACAGTATGGTGAGAGACGACGTTGGTGAGGGCCGGAGGCTCACGGCTGCGCTTCGAAACAAATGAACGGAGGAACTACAAAAGTGAAATGTTATCTGACCTAAAAACAAATCAACGGCACAGATTAAATCCAAAACAATCAACGGTTGAAATAATTCTCTTATAATTAAAAAATTATATATATATATATATTTTTTTTTTTCGGTTCGGTATGGGAATACCGAAAAAATGAAATGCAATACCGAATCCCATACCGAAACTTTTGGTTTGGTTTGGGATTACATCCCGAAACTTTCGGGAATTTTGGTTTGGGATCGGGATTTTTTTGGTTTGGTTTGGGATTTTTGGGATTTTTTTCCAGCCCTAGTCTCACATGCGGGGGAGTGTTGGAACTTAATTTGTCCCACATCGGACAGAGGGAAGAAGAAAGAGCAATTTATATAGAATTACCCCGCTCTAATTAAACCGAGGCCTTTTGTGATAAAACCCCACACCTGATGGTTGGGTAGGTGGTAAAGTGGGGACAGTATCGGTGTTGTTGGAGTGGGCCCTCGGCTTGTTGACCTGAAAAATTCTACACTAGTCATTGTGAAGCTAAGCCCACCCCTCCCTTTTAGTGTAGATAATATCGCTTGTTCAAAAAAGTAGGGACAACAATTAGCAGATGAGCCATATGTATGATTCACAATCCGATTTACTTTGTTCTAAGATCGATCCAATTTTGTGCATCAACAAACTTTAATCAAATAAAATGTAAAAGACCAAAGACAATAGCAAGTAAATTTTCAGGGTGATCCGAAAGGCATGGATGGCAACAATAGTATCCAAAGCACCACTAGAGGAGGGCTATGTATACGAATTGCATAAATAGGAATACAAAGACGAGGTGCCTATATCAAAACGCATTTTTAATAGAGAAAAAATCCAATGACGTGGTGCCTATAACAAAACATCCATTTTAATAGTAGTTAAGTACTGGAAAACGAAGCTGTAATCCAAGCGGAGCTGATAAGTTCTTGTTTCGCATACCTTGTTGTGGAAAGATTCTTACAAACGAGAAATGACTGATTGAGCATTTGAATGTGTGTTCCTGTACATACGACACGATCAATTTATGAATTTCACATGTAGAAAAATTAAAAGAGTTCATTTTCCACATTGTTTCTTTCAATTACCTGGCATTGTCCCCACATTTGTTAATACCCTGCAGCGAGATCAGCTATTCAATCAAATCCCAACCCAATGACTTTAGCTAATTGAACAACTTAGTTGTTGAAAACATCGCAATTTTATGTAAATGCTCTTTGAAACAAAGGATTTGGGTACATGTGAACACTTTAGGAGTAGACTCAATCCTAAACAACATATGAGATAACAACACTGCGACTCTTCTATATTAATTAAACACTTAGACCTGGTGAAAAATTGCATTATTTTGCTGAAAGAAATATAAAATAAAAACCCCTTACTTTTACAACTTTACATTTTTTTTCTTAATTTTCTCTAAAAGTAGGCCAAGACGGGAGGGGAGTGTTCAAACTCTTGGCATGGAGAAGGGGAATGCTCAAGCTCTTGACTAAGTTCAAAACTCACTAAGCCAATTCCATGAATTCAAATAATTTTCAAGTGAATTTGGCAAATTTTGATTGTTTCAGCAAATCTCTACTTTGTTTCTTTTCTTTGGAATGGAGGCCAAAATGGGAGGGGAATTTTCGAAACTCTTTGCTCGGGTGTTGGATCAGTGCTTTAATACCATTAAAACTAAACATTTCATTATCTGTTTTACTCAATTTTAGAAAGATTCTCACAATCAACAAGTGACTGATTAAGTGTTTCTTTCAGTTACCTACCATTGTCCCCACATTAATTAAAGCCCTGCAATGAGTTAAGCTATTCAATCAAATATGGCGTCAGTCCGATGACTTCAGCTAATTAAACAACTTAATTGTTGAAAATGAGATTTTTTTAGTTGTGACGGGAATACGGATGGTACACCACGTGTTTTTCTAAACGTGGTGGAAAATTTTATTTTTTAAATTATTAACTTTTTAGCGCGTATATCCCACCATTTATACAGTGACACGTAATGTACCACTTCGTGTACAGGTCACATTGAAAAATCTCTCAATGAAAACATCCAAATACATATATACATCATAAATATTTTATTAGTTATTTTGTGGAAGGACAGAGAGATGAATTAATGACCGGATTTGGATCCTCGCCGGATCCCCTCCCTTTGGATCCTAGGGATCAACGTACGTGAACCGTTGATAAAAAATCGTGCGGTCATAATTTTTTTCTTTTTTATATTTTTACGCAAAATGAAATTACTTTACTTTTAAAAATATAAAAAACATTTAATTGGGGCCGCACGATTTTTTATCAATAGTCCACATGCGTTGATCCTTAGATTCCCAAGGAGGGGATCCAACGAGGATCCAAATCCTTAATAACCAATAGAAGCTATTCTACTTGCATTGCATAGGATTTGTTTTCGGTATTTCAACTTATCAAGTAGTCCCTCTTTTTAAACAATATTTACCGTTTGATTTTTTAGAATCAATTTGCACTGTTCATTTTCCACACAATTAGTCTTCCAAATGCGCCATGTGCAAAGCACCATCTATTTAACGCCATACTTTTAGATGTTAGGACGCAGTCTTCTACACAATCAGTCCAGTCCCTGACAACCCTAGAGTAGTGGATCTCCTTACAGCCCTTGGACGTTGATGATCATAACTATCATATCATGTTAGTGGATAACGTCTCTAAAAATCCTCACGAGACTTCACTCTTCCCATCAGGGTAACCCATGAGTTTATAAGGCTTGTTGCATATCGTTAATGCAATCTAGTTCCCTGCAAAAGTGGCATTAGTATTCATCACTAGTTTTTTCTTATTTTTTTGTTTTTAAGTATTTTAGTTTCACTGTATTTCATGTGTGTTATGCCACATATATAGTTTTTAGTTTTTACAACACAAACTGTTTGTGTCAAAGATTGTAAGGCCTTCCACAATGGGTCGGAGAATTGAGATACCAGTAATATAGGAATTAAACTCCACAGTAGACCGGAAAATCTAAGTGCGATGAGAGTGATTCTTATTTTTGAGTTCAATACACTGAACTCATGAGTGTGATACCAATGCAATAAATGACAAGAGAGAGAAAAGAAGTGACCAATCATATAATGGGGAAACAGAAAAAAAAATAAAAACAGATCCCATATTTAACATATAAAACTCGTATCGAACTCACATAATTATGATAGTAGTGTCATTCAAATAAAACTCATGAGGCCTGATTATCTAATTGACAATCTCACTTAAACCATTGTTGAAGGCCTAAGGGGTGATTGGGTAGTCGGTTATAAACTTCCTTAGCCAATTTCAAGAATTTCAAATAATTTTTCTGTGTAAAGGAGGCCAAAATGGGAGGGGTATTTATAATGTAAAATTTTTTGGCTCAGGTGTGATGGTTTCTCATAACAACTAAAATTGAACTTTTCATGATCCTTTCACCCGTTCGAAGAAAGATTTTCACAACCAATAAATGGATGTTTGAGTGCTTGAATGTGTCTTCGTGTACAAACTGCGATGTCAATCCATGCACATGCATTCTAAATGTATGAAAATCGAAAAGGAATAAAAATTCCTCACATTAGCTAGCTGTAAGAACAATGATATGCAGTTAGTCAATGATATGCACATTATTTGATGCATGCAAATTAATGTTAATTAACCGTTTCTTAAGAATGATTAGAGTACTGTGACAACTGAGAAGCTTTGGCGACCTGAAGCAGTTTGATCAGTCTTCGTATTGGTTTGGTACTAAGGTACTTTTATAAAAAGTGGGTACAAAAAAAAGCTGAACTCAAAAAGGTGTTTGGTAAACACTTAAAAACAACTTATTTTCACATTTTTTGATGAAAAAAAGCTGAAAACATGAAGCAGCAGAAATAAGCTAATTGTCACAACACAACAGAAGCATTTTTTCATCAAAGCACAGCAATACTAAACCAACCCTTCATCAAGTAAAGTTCATCCCCTCAAGAATAGGAGTAATAATAAAGAGCCCACGCGAAGCGTCAATTTTGTCAGAGAGTACTCTCGGGTTCTTCTCCTTCTTTCATAACCCGAGCTCGGAGAAGGAAGAGATAAGAGGGGGAAGTCCACAAATTATAGATAAATTATTCTTTCAAGGAGACCATAAATCAATAATCCATATCATACTTAACAAGCCAGATGTCATTTGATAGCTACAACACCTGCTCCTGCTTTATGTGTGTACCAAACTTGCATTTGTTTAGATGAAGTTTAGATAGAGATGTGAGTGAACTTAAATAGGAGAAGGGGTGTAAATAAATAAAACTCGGAATAATAAACGATATTGCATTCTGTCACAGACCTCTCTAGCATCAGTTTCTTAGTTACTGATTTTTGGGAGCTGATGACTAAGTTATTGGAGTGTAAAATATCTTATATTCCCCGTAAATATAATGGTGTCGCTCATCGCCTAACCAAATCAAGTTTGATTGGTGGTGATTTAGTAATCTGGTTTGGAACCCCCTGATGTCATTAAAGAACTTCTCTACCATGATATGTATTCTCATTGTGTTTGATCAATAAAATTATTGTATTCCTTTCAAAAAAAAAAAAAAAAAAAAGGTACACAACTAATTAAAGCCATTTTTTCTCTTTTTGGTAACATGTATAATATATTAGCATTTAGCAACTTCTCTTGAGCTTCATCTGCAACTTCTTTTGAACCTATTTTAAAAAGTGGCGATAATGATTAGAAGATGGGCCATATGATTGTTAAGGTTTTATCCTAAAACCAATTAAAAATGGGAAGTTGCCCTCAAAGTAATTGCAAGGTTTATTAAACCTTCGATGTGGGACTTTGCCTTTCGTATCCTCACAAGTAAAAGCTAGAATATTATTTGGTCACTACGCTCGGGTTTAGGTGCACGATAGCAAAGCAACATACCTCAAGCTGCTCTTGCAATATGTTTTATGCTTCAATCGGACACTTGAGAGCCTCGGACAATGGAACTGTTTTGTGTCCAATATATTACCGTTAATTAGTATCTAGGTGCTCGTATGAAGAGTAAGTAGAATAATCATAGAACAAAGTCATTTTGTGAGAAAGGTGCAAAAATAAAAAAAAGGGCCTAATGGTGAAACAACCCAAACAGAGAATGTGTGATCATTAACTAGCTTATGCACGTTTTGTGAATGGTTGAACTTTAATCAAATAAAATGTAAAAGAACAAAGACAATGCAAGTAAATTTTTGGGGTGATCCAAAAGACATGGATGGCAAAAACAGTATCCAAAGCACCATTAGAGGAGGGCTATATATACGAAATGCATAAACAGGAATGCAAATTTAATAGCAGTTAAGTACTGGTAAATCAAGCTGTAATCAAAGCGGAGTAGGTAAGTACTGGTTTTACATACTCTTGTTGTGGAAAGACTCACAACCAACAAATAACTGATTGAGCGCTTAAATATGTTTTTGTGTTCATACGACACTTTGTCAATCCATGACTTCCACGTGTATGAAAATCAAAAGAGTTCATTTTCCATCGACATTGTTTCTTTCAGTGACCTGGCATTGTCCCTGCATTAGTTAAAGCCCTACTATGACATCTGCTATTTCAATCAAATCTGGCGTCAGTCCAATGACTTTAGCCAGTTAAACAACTCAGTTTTTGGAAACATCCCAATTACATATATCATGAAATATAAATTACCAACCTCAATCATACAACTACTTATTTGTGAAAACGTGAAAGTAAAAGAATCTCATATTAGTGAAAAAAGAAATCTTGTAAGTACTTGTACGATGTTATGTGACTTCCTATATTGCCAATTAGTTTTATATATGATAGAAGAGTCTCACATTGGTGAAAGAAAAACCTTGCAATGACTTATAAGATGCTAGGCAACTCCATATTGCCTTTAATCCAATCAATATAGACAACCATTACAAGTCTCAATATCCTAAACAAAATATGAGATAATAACACTAGGAGGAGACTTGTATATTAATTAAACGCTTAAAACTAGTGAAATATTGCATTATTTTGCTGGAAGAAAAATAAAAATAAAACCACCTTAGTATGAACACATAATGTGAAGAGAGAAAGATGGTGTGGGCTTATCCTTGATTATAAATAGGGTAGCAGGTTCGAAGCTATGGAGCAAGTAAATCACCCGAGAAAGAGAGAAGAGGGAAGAGAGAAAAGAAAAAATAAAATAAAAAAGAGACAAGTGAGCGTGATCATCCCCATTTAACATGGCAGCACAACTACCAGACAGTTTTGCGTGGAGATCTTACTCCTCTAAGTACTTGAGACACAAAGAAGAGGGGATTCTCGCATTCACAGAGGAAGATCTTAACACGATTTTCATAGTGAAGGATCCAAAGAAGTCTGGACTTGTGAATATCATGCTTTCTGAAACGAAATTATAATTGGAAGGGGTGAAGGCTACAAAACAAGGAAAGACAACTATACAGATCACGGCCACCGCTCCCGAAACAAACAATAACCCGGATGATGAAAAATGCACATTGTTCCAGGATATATCAGACGGCGACAAATTCCGATTTATCCATGTGTACAGCAAGCTCTATGTAATTCCAGACACGGTTGACGGTGTTCCATACGAAGTCCCCTGCGCAGTCAATCCGACCCCGGACCATGATGGAAAGGATCTCTTTACAGCCATTGAGCGTAAATGATCATAACTATCACATTATGTTTGTGGGTAACATCTCTGGAAACCCTCACGAGACTTTACTCGTCCCATTAGGGTCACCTTTGGGTTTAAAAGGCTTGTTGCATATGCTCAATGCAATCGAGTTCCCTACGAAAGTGGCATTAATTTTCATCACTAGTTTTTCATATTTTTTGTTTGCTTTTTTTGTTTCTACCAATAAACACAGCTTGTATCCGCTGTGTGGTTATGTCCTTTGTGTAGTGTGTTAAAAAAAAAACAGTTGTGTTTCTCGGGAATTCTTGCTTTTAATGACGTACATAACAATTTGATTCCATATTTCAGTAGTTTTAAGTACTAAATAAACTAATTGAGGGTTAGTTTAGGATTGTTCAGGACCATCTCCAACCCTTAGCCTAAAACTTAAAATTTTTAGCCCAGAAAATTTAGGTTTTAACCCAGAAACAACTTTTCTGCTCCAATCATTCTGACCTAAAATTTTAGCCCCAAATTATTAAAGAATGAATTTAGACTAATTTTTTTTCTTAAAGTAACTTTTTTAAAATAAAAAAATGATGTAGACTTTCCTAATTTAATTTTATGAACATATTAACCTAAAAATATTTAGATTCTGACAAATACTAAAAAATCACTAATCGACACCATGAAACTCGTTAAACACTATGAAAAAATATGAAACAAATGAAAGATTGTTTTTTAATTACTTTAGCCGTTAGAGTTAAATTTGGACCGTTAATTTTTTTCTTTTACCGTTGAATTTCATCAAATTAGATCTTAAACGTTGGATTCAATTTATAAATATAAAACTAAATAAAATATGCATATATAGTGGGCTAGCTCCACTAATCATGGGCTAAATTTGGCTTCCATTTGAGTTTTAGGTTTTATGCCACATTTTAGCCTTGGGTTGGTTGAGTTTTGAGGGAGAATAGAAATGGAAATTTGAGTTTTAGCCTTAGGTTGGAGAAGGCTTAAATATTTTTAAAAACAACTTAAAAAAAAGTTAAGATCTTAATTGTGTAAATAATTCAAATTATAAATCCAAAACAGTAAAAATTAGAAGTAGCAATATCCTTACTTCTGAAAAATTGAAAATAGCGCTTTTTTATTTTTTAACATTAGGCGGGTATTAATGAAACGTTTATCATGACAATCCTACCCTCTCTTTCTCCTACCTAACGCGTTCACTCTCCTCCGCCAATCTCTCTCGCCGCTCCCACCCTCCACATCTCTCTCCGCTCGCGCGCTCAAGCTCTCTCTACACTCGCGCTCTTCAGCTCTCTTTCCGTTCGAACTCTCCCTTTTCATCTCGTTCGAAATTTCACTCCACATCGTCTGGATTAATTGGTTTCTGTTAATTTTACTGGAAATTGTTTATGGATTTAGGTTTCTACATCATCTGGGTTTATGGTTTTTTTTGTTAATTTTACTGGAAATGGTTTATGGATTTATGTTTCTACATCATCAGGGTTTATGGTTTTTTTGTTAATTTTACTGGAAATGGTTTATGGTTATGGATTTAGGCTTCTACCTCATCTGGGTATATGGGTTTTTGTTAATTTTACTGAAATGGCGCCTGAAAAATTTTACTGAGTTTTTGTTCATCTGATCATGAACACGCTGGGCGATTAAGTTTTTATGTTTATAATCTGTGTTTCAAATTGGCTTTTGTTAAGTTTTGTTTCCTACGTAAATATAAGTTGTAGAATCGAATTTATTCAATATTATTAAAATTAAGATTTTTGCATTATTATGTATTGATACATATAAATGGTTTGTGATAGTCATCCAGGAATCAATGATAATGAATTTTTAGTTGAGGGACTATTGTTCTAATTGAGTTAAAGTTAAAGGACCATTACTACAATATACTCAAACATGGTGATAAGGAACAGTCATGCTCGTTTTGGTCATTTTAGATAGCTTTATCTTATTTAGATCCTCGCACCGCTCAATCTGAAACTGAAGTGCAGTGCATATTAGATATCCAGAGCATAGCTCAGAGTATGCCAAATGCTTCTATCGATCTAGCGCGAGTGACGAGATCACATATTCTAGCTGCGAATGTGCCTGCAAAGATGGACGTACCAAATGTACGACGAACTTCCCTCTTGAAGGCCCAGGACGCCACTTTGCCCGATCCACATACGTTAGCAGTTAACCAATCATCTGCCCCTACACATAAGCATGACAGGCCTCTTGGTTCAAAGAATTCACACCCCCGGAAGAGGAAACCCACGGCACAAGCATCTGAAGAGCCTGCTGTGAATTTGACTATCGCTTCCTCATTCTATCCAACTCATGAGGAAATTCTAGATTACGAAAGCATCATTGAGGAGACGAATCCACCTCTCGAGAATCGTGAGATTTCAATCTATTATGCTAGCTTAGATGATGTGTGGTGTAGAAATAAGATGATTATCGACGATGCATTAGCATGTGCACTAGCTACTGAGATCATGTTGAGCAATAACATTGAACCCCATTCCGTTGATGAATGTTGATGTAGAACTGATTCGTCAAATTGGAAACAAGTAATCCAAGTCGAACTCGATTTGCTTGCGAAACATAAGGTGTGTGGACCTGTAGCTTATACTTTTCCACATATGAAGCCCGTTAGCTACAAGTGGGTTTCCATTCGGAAGTATAATGACAAGAACGAAATTGTATGTTACAAAAATCGTCTTGTTACGCAAGACTTCTCACAACGCCCCGGGATTGACTATTACAAAATTTATTCACCTGTTTTGGATGTGATTACTTTTCGCTACCTTATCAGTTTGGTAGTTTCGTAAAAACTGAGTATGCAACTGATGAACGTAGTAATTGTGTATCTCTATGAGGATCTTGATATAGAAATTTATATGAAAATTCCCAAAGGACTTACATTGACTGGATCAAATATTTCCAAACCCCGGAACATGCTCTCAATTCGACTAAGGCGTTCACTATACGGTTTGAAGCAATCCGGAAGAATGTGGTAGAACATTTTAAGTGAGTATTTGACTAGTCAGGGATATGTGAACAACAAATTATACCCTTGTGTGTTCATTAAGAAGTCACATTTCAGTTTTACGATAGTTGCAGTATATGCTGATGACATAAATCTCATCAGAACTTCTGATAGAGCATCGTTCAGATGGAATCTTAGTCAAAATCAGAACTCTTGACATAAATCAGAACTGCCGTGAACCTAAAGTCAAAATTTGAGATGAAAAATCTTGGAAAGACTCAATGTTGTCTTGGTCTCAAGATAGAGCATCGTTCAGATGGAATCTTAGTACATCAATCGAACTACATCCAAAAAGTGTTAGGCCGTTTTAATGACGATAAAGAAAAGCCTTCGAGTACTTCTATGGTTGTTCGATAGCTAGATGCAAAACTAGATCCCTTCCGTCCGAAGGAGGATGATGAAGAGATTTTGGAGCTTGAAGTTCCTTATCTAAGTGCGATCGGCGCTTTATTGTACTTAGCTCAATGCACTTGACCCAACATCTCATTCGCTGTTAATCTTTTAGCAAGATACAGTAATACACCAACACATAGACGATGGACTGGTGTTAAAGACATCTTCCACTATCTTAAGGTACTACAGATTTGGGCTTGATCCCTACGGATCCTCGAGTGATGCCGCACCCCCCGCTTCTTGATTTGATTCTCGCCTTGTTAGTTATGCCGACGCATGATACTTATCTGATCCGCACAAGGTGCGTTCTCAAATGGGTTATGTCTTTACCAATTAAGGCATCGCAATCTCTTGAAGGTCAACTAAACAGACCTTAGTTGCCACTTCGTCTAACTATGCTGAAATTCTTGCCTTACATGAAGCAACTCGGGAATGCTTTTGGTTGAGAGCAGTTGTGGGCCATATTCAAAGCTCATGCGATCTTTACCTCGTCATTGATGTCCCTACGACGATCTATAAAGACAATGCAACATGCATCGAACAACTCAAGAAATGTTACATAAAAGGAGACAACACCAAGCACATTGAGCTGAAGTTCTTCTTCTCACATCAACAACAAGAACATCAGAAGATTGTAGTCACATAAATCCATTCACAAGACAATTTAGCCGACCACTTCACCAAATCACTGCCGAAAACGACGTTTCAGAAGCTTGTTCGAGGAATTGGTATGTGTAAACTTTCTAAGTTGTAACATTGCTAGTTTTCTTTGGAATTGTGTCAAACTCAGGGGGAGTATCTTGAAGTGTACTTGCTTGATCTTAATTTACTCTTTTTCCCTACAATTAAAAGCATTTTTTCCACTGGGTTTTTTTCTACCTAACTAGGTTTTAACGAGGCACCCACATTGGGTTGATCATATCCATGATGACGTCTCATAGATGTTTCATTTGACTTTACATTGCTCACACATTTTTCCTTAGACTATGGATTTTGTCCCTACTCGGGTTTTTGCCATAGCCTTAGGGTTTTTTGTGAGACTTACTTCCTTATGCAAGTTTCTACCTTATTGAGAATAGCATGTTCCCAGAATCAATGCCGACGAGTCGACTTCCTCAACTTCTACATGATACCAAATCTACCTTGAGTATTTACACACTCAAGGGGGAGTGTTGTAAACTTCCTATTAAAGTGTGATTGTATAAATCCTAGATGAGATTTGATTCTAGTTATCCTTTCCTATTATGACTTGTATTCCTTGGGGATGAATGATTTCTTTTCTCCCTTATTACTATAAATAAAGGCACTACGTAAGAGAGATAACATACACATTCCCCTACATTCCTACAAACATATCTCTCTCTACAATCTCTCCCTCTGTCGTTGGCCCTCTTTCTCCCTGTCAATTAAATATAGGGCACAACGAAAAGCCCAAATTTCAACATTTAAACTCTTTTAATGATAATAAATAGTGTGGCGAGCAAAATAATTCTCGCGGATGTAGAGATTTTGGTAGTGGGATATGGTAACGGTAAACACGTCACAAAAGGCATGAATGCAGCATGCAAACTAAGGCATGAATGCAGCATGCAAACTAAGTATTGGGTTTTCAAGTGGTTCCAAAAATATTTGTATCAAAATTGATTTTAGCTATTTTAAAAGCACTTCTAAAAAGATATATGTCATTTTTCGTGTAATGACATTATTTGTGGTAGTACATTGTACCCTAATGCCTTGTTTGTAGTGTGATTGTGACAAGAATATTCCATTGGGAATGATTAAGTATCATGTTATACATTGCGTTAATTTATAGGGTTTAGAAGTAAAAATAGACCTCATCCCTAAGAATTAGGGATTAGGATTTTCTCTCATCCTATTATCATCCCCTTCTATTCCCTCATCTCACACTCTTTTGTTTTTGTCTTATTCTTTATATAAAAAATTCAAAACAAGATGTAGATGTGCCGTAATCGCAACCGTTTAAATAGAAAGGGATGAAGGAGAAAGAGATGAGGAGGGGAGATAATCCTACTCCAAGAATTAAACACTATAGAGATATTTCTTTAGGAATCTGGATCCTCGCTGGATTCTCTTTATGAGGATCCCGGGGATTCGTGAATCGTGTCAGTTCATCGTACATCGTGCTGTTAGAAATCATTTTAAATATTTTTATTTAAAATTAAACACAAACAGTATTTGACAAAAACTGACCGCAAGATGTACGATGAACGGACACGATTTACGGATCCCCAAGATCCTCACTAAAAGGATCCGGAGAGGATCATGTTGATTTCTTTAAAACCAAGTCATAGGACCTATTGTCCTTATCCGTTCAATAGTTGCTTAGTTTAGCATGTGTCCAATAAAAGATGGTGAATCGATTACCTGAGAGATATCTCGACATTATGGATTTAGACGCAATATTGTCTTGAAGCGGCAGAGAACTAGGATATAATTATAGTATAACCTCCGTTGTTTATGTCTCATATGTCAGATAATGTGGGAGCAGAAAAATTACTCCGCTAAGCAACCCACAAGGATGTCAAACATGGGGAGTGGAGCTACAATCAATCAACCTAATACTCAACCCATAGAACATGGAGAAATAGAAGGAAAGTGGGACTTGGAGCCCAATACTTGAATGCCAACTAAAGGCTAATAATCTCACCAGCATAGGGGGTTGGGGGAAAATGAGAGGTATGAGATTGTTTTATGTTTTACAAGCATTTTGAACAAACATTGACTTGAGCATCGAAGTGTTTTATTGCAGGTGGCCTTCCTCTCTCATTGATAGCAAGCAAAGATGGTGTTGTGGACTTCTCAACATGGTTACAAGATTACTTTGTTGGTAGAGAATTGAAATACTCTAAATTTTCTGCTCCAACAGATACTTATCATAAAAACACAACACCTTGAAAAGTTTAATGCCATTTGATTTAATGTGAAAATTATAATAAGCATCCGAACAAGATTTCTCGATTTCTCTCCTCCGAATGAGACCTAATAACTTCTTGATGTGGGGTTGGGGTTGGTGGGTACGAAGGCGGCATGCTTTAGCTAGCTTGCTGAAGTTACTAGCCTAATGTAGTAGTATCTTTCGGCCAATTATGAAGCGGCTGAGGGTCTCCCTTCCCACCGCTGAAAGCCATTGTGGGCTTAAATTTCATAATCTCATGTTAGCATCTTCGTTTTTTCAATCGACATAAAGTTTCTATCGCAACTTAGAATAAAAAACTCATCTCCCCTATCGGTGAGAGTCATTCTCTCCCACTGTTTATGTGAGTTTGCCCTTCTTTCTTCCAGATTTTAGTCCTGCTGTCAACCCTAGCTTCGGCTAGGGTCAGTGGTAACCTTTTCCTTCCTTTTATTTTCCCCTTCCTTTCCTTCTGCCACTGTTTTTCCATTGTTCTCCTTTCTGATCTTCTTGATCTTTCCACCTTACAAGCCATCAAACTTAATTTATCCTCATATCAGTTGTTATATCCCTTGTTCTACTTACATATTCACATCCCTCATCCATCATGAATCTATGTTTTCTTTCGATTCTTCCTTTCTGACTTCACTCAATCCTTCATCGATTTCTACCCAATTCTGGTTTACAATCACTATTGTTTAGTTCATCAAGAAGTTGTGTAGAGTTTCGGTGTTTACACCGGCTCGAGTGTTCGCATCACCTCCTTCCCTCAGTCTACCATTCGTGGCAGTGTTGCTTGTGGGAATCCCATTGGCTTTTTTGATTTCTTCTACTTGGTGGTTGCAATTGGAAGAGGACTGGTTGCTGGAAGATGTAGTCTTCTTTCCTACCTTTTTTGAGGTGTTGTTAGGTTCGAATTCTGGTGTTTGTCGGGATAGATGGGTATAGCTGTTTAAGAGGAGCTGCAGCGACGTTAATGGAAGAATGACTAGGGTTTTTTTTTCGGTTTGTGTGTGTTTTTGGGCCTAATCACTTGGTTGGGCGTTTGCTGTTTTGTTTGGAATGTCCCTTTTTGCTTTGTGTACATGTATCGGGCCTTTGTTGTGAATTTGTTCTGTTAATAATAAAAGTTTCACCATGTTCTGCCCCCAAAAAAATATATATCGCTGACGAAAAAATAAAACTTTAGTTGTGTTGTGGCCTATATTTAATAGATAGGTGCGGCAAAGAGAAGAAGAGAGAATGGAGAATAGGTTTGAGGAATTGTGTGTTAATTCCCCAGTCCTTGTGCCTTTATTTATAGTAATTAGGAGGAGAGAAACTTGCTCTCCAAGTAATACAAAGTATATTAGGAAAGATCTTCTAGATCCCAAAGGATTCCTATTTTATCTCTACTTAGGATTTACACAATCACATATTGATAAGAACATATGTCACAACACTCCCCCTTGAGTGTGCAAATACTCAAGTAGATGGCGCATCAGATCTTCAGGCAAATGTAGAAGTAGTGGATGAAATCGTCTCGTTTAGTCAGCACAAGTAGCGAATGCGAGTCTCAAAAGACGGAAGAATGGCAAAACCCAAGGTGGGAGAAAAGCCCATAGGCTAAGGAGAAAAGTGAGAAGTTGCATTAAGTCAAAACTATACGTCTTCTGGACGCAAGTAGAAGAGCTCACAAGGGTATGATCAGCCCAGGATGGGTGCCTCGTTAAAACCCAGTGGGAAAAATGCTCCTAATCGTAGGGAAAAAGAGTACATTAAGATCAAGTGAGTATACTTCTAGATACTCCCCCTGAGTTTGACAAAACTTCCAAATGAAACTACAAGCATTGCAAATGAGAAAGTTATGCATACCAATTCATTGGACAAGCTTCTGGAAGGTAGACTTTGGTAGTGACTTTGTGTAGATGTCGGTAAGGTTGTCTGGGATTGGACTGCTTCACTTCAATCTTCTGATGCTCATGCTGATGTAGACACAATATGCTTGGTGTTGACTTTGTTGGATGTATCATGATCTGGTCGATACATACAGCGTTGTATTCATGGATCGTTGTTGGGACTCAACGATGGATGAAAATCGCAAGGATTTTGAATATGCTCAACAAGAATTCTCGACTACATCTTTCACGTGATGAGATATAGTGAGTCTTGGAACGATTCAAAGTTTCGCAACAAAAAGGTCTATCTAGTTAACCTCCAAGATATTGCGGTGTTCCTTAATGGTAAAGACATAACCATGCGGGAACGTACCTTGTGCGGTCAGACAAATGGTCTGATTCAGCGAATCCCACAAGGTAGGCATCATTCCGAAGATCAAGGGGGTGTGATCTATTCTGAGATGCATAGGGAATAAGCCCAAATCCGTAGTAACAGAAAAACGTCTTTAACACCAAATTTGGTGGTGGCGTGTTAGGCGCAGTGCTGCTTTATGCCAAAAGATTATCAGCACATAAGATGTCTGATCTAGTGCATTTGAGCTAAGTACAACAAACGCCAATGGTACTTAGATATGGCTGCCTCACGTTCCAAAATGGAACCTTATGCTCCATACCCTCCGTAAAGGTCTCATTTGCATCTAGCATACAGATGATCAGGATATACTCAGACGTAACACCTTCTGGGTCTAGTTTGAGTGGTGGACCAGAATACCATCAAAACTAGCTCGAAACTTCAGGTCGAGGTAATGTCAAGTTCTCCCAAGATCATTCATCTTATAGTCCGATATGCGAGTTAATTTTCTCAACTTTAGCAATTTCGGATTTTATACACGCAGGGGCATATATCCCTAACTGATCAAATATTCACTTAGACGGGTATACCACATCTGCCCGGATAGTTCTGCATCCGTAAAGTGAAGGCCGCTTGAGAATCAAGAGGATGTTCTTGTGGTCTAGAACTATTTGAATCAGTACATGTAAGTCCTTTGGAAACTCCATGTAGTTTCATATCATGATCCCAGAGATACTACAACCACGTTTGTAATGCTGCGATCAATCACATGGCGTATGAGAGAAACCTTGCGCCACAAGGCGTCATATTGCACTATTTCATTCATCTCATTCGTCATAGATTGATTCTTTTAGTTGACCAATCAGTTCTACGTTGATATTAATCAACGGAACGCGGTTCGTTATCGTCGCTTTTCATTTATGTCGGTACCATATAAATGAAACATCATTTATGATAATCTCATTTCAATTCCATATCTCATCCAAACTAGTATACTGGACCAAGAACTTCAGGTCTCGGGAGTAATCCGGATTTAATCTCATGAGATGAAAAGGTCTGAGACAGCGATCGAGGGGCGGATTCATTCGTGCCACGTTCCTCCTCTTTTGGGGAGGTGAATCCTCGAACCGAGTGATCTACCATGCTTCTGGCATAAGATAGATTGATTGGCTAGCCGCCAATGTACGAAGGTCGGCCATAATTGTGGCTTTCCTACTTTCAGGACAAAGGTCCGAAGTACATTTGGTACACATCTTTGCAGGCACATTTGCAGCTAGTATATGTGATCTCGTCACTTTTTCTAGATCAGAGGAAATGTCTGGTTAAACTCTGACGATCTAGATTGGGATCGATATGAGACATAGTGGGGACGTCCACGATAATTCGCGTCGTTCTTTAGGAACGGTGACGTTCTTATCTCCCCCTAACGACGGGAAGACTGTCTCATAAAAGTGACAATCCGCAAAATGAGCGGTAAAGAGATCGCCTGTCAAAGGTTATTTAGTAACGAATATTTAGAAGGAGAATCATAACCGACATAGATTTCCATCCTTCCCTGAGGACCCCTTTGTTTTTGTGTACATAAGGGCGGCGCAAAATGGCACATAGACCGCACAACCAAAGACGCGCAGATGCGATATGTCGGGTTCGTATCTGGTAACCAACTGACACGCGCTTTATAAGGTTGGGTCGTGACGGGCCTCAGGCAGACCAACATGGTTGCTTGCAATATTGCATGGCCCCAAGCAGAGGTCGGGAACTGTGGTACGTATGACCAGTCGACCACGCAATCATTTGAAGGCGTTTAATGAATACTTCTGCTGGGTCGTTCTGGGTATGAACATGGGACTGGATGTTCAACTTTCAAAAACCCAACCGACATGCAATATCCATCGAGATTTAAATTGTTCGATGTAAATGTTGATGTAAATTCTCCAACTTATCCAATCAAATAAATTTGATCAGATAATCAGGATGGTGAGCCCTGAGCTTGTTAATCTGAGCTACCAGTGTGGAGAATGCAACTTGTGGACAACAACCACACGTGTGACAAACGTGTAGAAGCATCAACCAATACTATAGAATATTTAAATGGTCCGTAGGGTGGTTGAATCTATCCACAAATGTCCCATTTGAATCCTTTGTAAAAATATGGAGGGTGCTAAGGTATAATACGTGTCCAGGTATGATTTCTTTACTTCTGGTAAAAGGATGCCCAAAACGGCGCATCACGAATCATCCTAGATATCCCAAACGTACATCCATAGCGAAAATTCCTTAGGAATCGCGGGCTTCTGGCCGGCCACATAGTGGACTTGAATGGATGTAATCCATTCGTTAAGCGTTCCATCTTCTCTAGAATATGCATTTAACTATAGTCGTAAGAAGTGCAAAATGGTAATATGCCAAGGAATTTTACTCCATTTTTCTACATTGGTTTCAATATGGTAATAATACTCTCGAATATCCTTAAAGCTCAAAAATGCGTTCTTCCGGAACGAAGTGAGTGTAAGGCTTCCCTTTATGGTAAAGTTAATACCATTGGACAATATAGGGCAGTGCCATGCCCCACAATCAGGTTGGATAAGCCTGAAAGGTTGTCGGGGGATGATTAGGTATGAAGTTAGCATAGAACCAGACAGCTAACTTCCCCACAAAACATACCTAAGCATGAGTTAATTGTAGTCACATGTGGTAATCTTCGTTAATTAACTCTTTTATTCGAGAATAATGGTGACATCCAAACACTAATCTTAAATCCGAGAACAAAATAAATTATTCACAAAATAAACCAAAAAAATCAATGGGGTTCGGCCAATAGGCCGTCCATGTCAAATTTCACTCTTCCAAATGTATTAGGTGGAGCAAAATGAGTCCCACAAATGGACTACGAAAATTGTACCTATTCATGGACGTAACAGTTTCAATCATGTTTTGCTTCAGGCAAAAATTCATCTTTGCATGATTTGAAACAGTCCATAACAGATTTGAAGAGTCATGGAGTCCTCAGCAGGGAGGTACTTCCATTGGATATGCATCAGGCATAATTCTTCGAATAAGGATCATGGCGGATGCTTATTCACGTCTTGTATCCACATAAAGTAGTTTACTATTCGAAACTTCCAAGTCAGTGAAATCGAACTTGTTACGGTTCGACAATACGCTGAATGGAGGAAACAAGAATGTGATTGGTGTTTTAGGAAATAAAATTTCCATAAACAACAAATTTAGAACATTCAGGTTCTAAGACATGGTTTGGTTTAAACGGATTTAAGCATGGAGAACTTCGGGTCTCAACATGAGTGTTGCGCATTAAGAAACTTCAGGTTCATATGGCACTTTTCCGAAACTTCGGGTTCGGAAGTAGGAATTTTAAGTTCATAATATCTGCAGGCAAACACAAATATATATGCAAGCAAATATGCAACAAGTATGTGCAAAAATATAACTTTTAGGTGGATAATTATAATTGAATTAATTTATTTGGACTTCGGGCCAAATTAAAATGTGGGTGAAAAATTTGAAAACCCATTGGGCCTAAAAATGATTAGGAAAATAAAATTCGGGGCCCAAAAAAAAAAAACTAAGCCACTGGTGGCTTTAAAAAAATATGGTCCATTCTACCTAGGCCCAAAAATTGGGCTAGGGGTCTCGGGTGGGGCTGCAGGCCCACAGAAAAAGACTAGGCTGCTGTGGGCAGCCAAAAAAAAATCCTTGCTTTTTGATCGCGCGGGCTGCTTCAGGCAAGCCCAAGAATTTTCATTTTTTATTTTTTTTGTTATACGGGCCGTGGAAAACAGTTAGGCCAAAATAGGAGGTCCTAAAAAAATGTTTGGGTCACGACGCGTGAGCCCAAGGCAAAAGAGGAAGACCGAGAGAGGGTCCAACCCAAAAATATGGGTCACAAACCCAGTCTTGTTGGGTGTGTACAGCCGGGGAAGAACACCAGTGTCGCTTCAGGCGACTGTCCTCTGAGGTTGTGGCACGGCGAAGCACGGGGAACCTTAGGAGTGAGTTCGAGGCATGGTGGTTCATCCAAGAACTAATCATAACGACGGAGGAGGGTCCTCGACATCGGGGAAGTGTGGAACCCAGGGATTCGATTCGGGAATCTTCGATTTTAGTATTGAATTTCAACGGAAATTCAAATAACATCGTTGTAGTCGACGATGAAACCCCAAACTATCACGACTGCAGGTCGTGAAATCTAGAAAAAAAATGGCAACGCCATGGTCTCGGCTTCCAGCGAGGGTATGTTTTCTGGGTTGGGGATGACGCAAACGACATCGTGTTGGGTTCTCAGCATAGCAGAGCTATGCTCTAGTGCATCGCATCCCTATGGCTTACAAAGCGGCGCGGCTTAAAGCCTGCAGCTCGCTGGTTAGGGTCTCGAAACCCTAATTTTTCAATTTTTTTTTTTTCAATTCAATTATATGCATATATAATTCAATAGTATATATATTTCAATGAAACACATATGTAATTTGATGCATATGCAAAATAATAGTTTCAATGCATGTACATATGTATGTTTCAATTCATGGCAAATATCAAATTCACATAATTGCAACAATTTTGGTTATGAGGCATACACAATTTATATAGAATCTAAAATACGTTAAACGTAAAGTTGGGTCATGCATCATGGTGAATGTTCATGCGATCAGGGCTTCAAAAATATCGAGTTAAAAGCCGTTGTTTTGGAAGAACCTGATTGCGTGATGATATGAATGAACTGGTTTGATGCAGAAAAATTATTTCTTCAATTTCGGCTTTCATCTTCAAGCTTGTATCACGTTCAACATAAGAAGAAAAATAAATTGAATCAATAACAATATATGAATTCAATAAAATCAAGATTTAATCAATTAAAATAATTGAAACGTAATACTCCCCTGATTGTAGACGAATAAATTCTCTTTAAATTCTTCTAAGCACAGCGTGAAGAGCGTGCTGATAACGTGTTGTGGCCTATATTTAATAGATAGGTGCGGCAAAGAGAAGAAGAGAGAATGGAGAATAGGTTTGAGGAATTGTGTGTTAATTCCCCAGTCCTTGTGCCTTTATTTATAGTAATTAGAAGGAGAGAAACTTGCTCTCCAAGTAATACAAAGTATATTAGGAAAGATCTTCTAGATCCCAAAGGATTCCTATTTTATCTCTACTTAGGATTTACACAATCACATATTGATAAGAACATATGTCACAACAAGTTGTACCATTTTTTTGGTTTTTTAAACCCGTCTTGTCACGATTTTCTTCTTGTTTTTTGGTTGATAAAATCCATATTTTTTTGTTGACAATAATTTATAAACCAATGTGATATACAATATGTCCGAGTTCGAATCATTTTCTCTTTAATACATTTCTAATTTAAAATCGTTACCCCTTTAATTCAAATTAGTTTTCAATAGAAACATTTAGTGTTTCTAGTGTTTAAAATATTCACGAAATTATCAATATTTTTAAAATATCCCAAAAATATTGAATTAATATGGAAAGTTGGTGAAATGCAAACTTCACCTTATATTGAGAAGATATAGCAATTATAAAAATGTCATCAGAATCCATTGCAAATTTCGAACTTTAAATTTTTTTCTTTAAATTTTTTTTCTCTAATTTCGACTAAATTTGAATGAGTTGATCTACTCACTCCATTACAAATTTCTTTAACGACCAATATTATTTGGTAGATTTAACTATATTTTCATAAATTTTCTTATCGTAATTTGAACGTTGAAAGCATCTAATTGTCTATGATCCATCCAATCCATCCATCAGTTGAAATAAAAACAAATATTTTTTTTTTTGCTCAGGAAATATCATTAACCGGGCTAAGATGCCAAAGCAGTACAAAGAGAGCCTACACCGAGGCAAACAACCAATAACTACTAGAAAAGAGTAGTGCGAGGAGGTCACAGAGTTATCACGACGCCGCATCTAATGCTAGAGCGTCCCTCCACTCACTACCCCAAGCACTTAAGGGGGACAAGGTAGACCATCGTTACACAAAACATGAACCAGGGAAGATGGGGCTCTATCGACCCACACATGATCACATACTTCCCTACAACTTCGCGACGCCAAAAGGTCCGCTGCCGAATTGGCCGGTCTTGGAACCCAAGACCAGCGGCATTCAAGAAACTCCTTTCCCAACTATAACACTTCAGTAGAGAGGGGAAGGCATCCCAATTGCCTTTCTTAGCCATGTCCCTAAGGCAAGAAATCGATTCCAACGAGTCGGACTCCACAATAATCCAATTCCAGCCCATCCTCTTACCAAGCATGCACTCGTGTAAGATTGCCAAAGCTTCTCCCATGGACAAACTAGTTGTCTTCGCCCCTGATCTACAAGCTGCAAGAAATAATCCTTCCTCATCCCGGGCCACAATTCCCGTAAATCCCTGACCATCACGAGAACCCCAGCTAGCATCCACATTTATCTTAAGAAAACCCGGACATGGAGGAGACCAACGAACATCAACCAACGGTTCCAACACACTAGGTGGTGGCGAAGTGAGAGGAACACCACTGGCTTCTTTGAATGTAGAGATCGACAAAGAGATGGCCAATATAACCTGCCTAGGATTAATAGGTTGCTGGTTGAATTGCATATTACACCTGGCTTTCCATATATGCCAACAAGTAAAAGCGATATATGAGAACATATTGTTTCTCACCTCATTTGACCCCTTTGCTGAATCAAATTTTTTTTGCAGTCGAAGTCTCTCGATCAAGCCTCATATCAAGAATCTAGAGGGGGCCGACTATTTTGAGCCTTTTATTTATTGAATCATTATTCACCATCCACTTGTCATAACTAAGAATGCCCGACCAATTTTGATATGCTTTTTACTTTATTTCTTTTTCCGTAATCCATATTATTTAACAAGATCATCGGTTCTAGTCGCAATTGTTT
Source organism: Malus domestica (assembly GCF_042453785.1). Taxonomy (NCBI): domain Eukaryota; kingdom Viridiplantae; phylum Streptophyta; class Magnoliopsida; order Rosales; family Rosaceae; genus Malus; species Malus domestica. The sequence continues at coordinate 10,906,940 of NC_091668.1, forward strand.
TTTGTTTTCTTTTTTCTTTTGGCAACTTTCAATGTGCTTGGCTGCTATCTTCGGCAACTTTTAGTAAGTTGTAAAATAGAAAAGAAGATGAAAAAGATGACCACTTCTCAAATATTGTATGTTAATTTTTCTCACTTTTATAGAGATTTTTTAGTGTGTTTAGAAGACGGGCGCATACGCCATATGTCATTGTATAAGTGGATGAACACTTGAAAAGAAAAACTCCTTCCACTTGTGTTACATATAATGTACTGATATGTGTTCCGAACACATTAAAAACTTTATACTCGTTTTACGGGTGAATCACTAATTCATCGATTTTTTGAGCGAAAACTGTCATTCCTTGGAAATTGTTTTCTGTTGAGATAGTGGACTTCAATTTTGGTTTTGATCTTCTTGGACAAGCTTATGAGAAAAAAAGAGCCTTACTAATTTCGCACACTTGAAAAATATCATGTTTGTGCGTGTAAAGTGAATTCAACTATTCATGTTTGTGAAACTTACAAACGAAGAAACTATCAAGAACGACAAACCTTACCGCTCTTCTTTTACACTATTATCATGCCTTATGTATTTTTCAAAAGATTTTTCAGTAGTGTGTCATAAAAACGGTCTTGTAATATTGAAAGAAATAATTTAAACTACTTACATGATGACACTTAATGTACCAAACCGTTTCTCGATATTGAAAAATTTCTCGTGTATTGCAATGCATTATTTTTAGTCTCCTGGGATTTCATCCACACAAGAATACATGGACTCGTGAAGTCTATAAAGCATGGTGGAGTGCTGGCTTAGTCATTGGTCAGAGCTTCACCCACCTAATTCATCAACATTTTCTTTCTTTTCTTTTTCCTCCATCTTTTTAATTTCTTGCCTTTCCGAGATATTTACGAGTGACAAAAAGGCAAAAATAAACGACTTTTGCCTCGTCGTGTACAAGGGGAGATGCAAAATTTGAGTTTAGGTAAATTACATTTTACCACTTTAGGTTTGAGGTCGATTTTAATTTCTTACAACATTTTTAAAACATTTCAATTTCATACATTAAATACTATTTTATTTCAATATAATACATCCGTTACATTTTTCATCAATTGATCCATTAAGAGCTGACGTGGCTGCCATATTTGTGCTGATGTGGCTGCCAAATTTGTACCACGTGGCAAAAAATAATTTTTTATTCATTTACAATATTATAATAATTTACCCTACGTATTTATATATTTAAAAAAAAATAAAAACACCATCTTCTTACCTGATCCCTTCCTCTTCCCTGGAACCCAAACACCGCATCCCACCCCGCCCCCCACCTCCCCCGCAACCCCCCACCCCACCCCACTCCAAAACCCACTCATTTCCTACCTCACCACCCCCACCCTCACTCAAGGGCCGTTGGGATTTAGGGGTGGTGTATGGCATCATTCTAGGGAGGGAGGAGGTACTCAATGGAGTCGGAGGAGGAGATCTTTTCGATGAGGTAGTCAAGGAGGGGCTTGGGGTCGGGGAAAGTGACGGAGAGGGAGAAGGTGGGGGAGATTGTGGGGGAGGGGGGGGGGAAGATGGGTTCTGGGTTGGTTTTTTTTATTTTTTATTTATTTTTTAACTAATTATTTTTAAATGAATAAAAAATTATTTTTTGCCACGTGGCACAAATTTGGCAGCCATGTGACACATATGTAGTAGTCACGTCAACTCTTAACGGATTAATAGATGGAAAATGTAACGGTTGTATTATATTGAAATAAAATGGTACTTGAGGTATGAAATTGAAATGTTTTAAAGATGTTATAAGAAATTGAAATCGACCACAAACCTGAGGTGGTAAACTGTAATTTACCCTTTGAGTTTTGTTGACCAGCTGCGTTTTAAGTGAATTGGATAGAAGCTTACAAGCGTTGATTAGGACAATTTTATGTTTTTATAAAATGTGAGTTACTGGATGCCAAAATGTCAAGCTTCTTATGGCACCTCGAACCAGATTTTTCTCTATTCCTGTAAATATGATTCCATGATCTATATGATCTTTATTGTATTTCTATGCACACATCAAGGATTTATTAATCTATTTTTTGTCCATTCATGTTCTTATTAATTTCATTGCAAATGGGGAATACTTTTAATCTGATTAATCACTTAATCATGATTAACTAGTGTTGATTTTGAAAATTACATAGTCTACATCCTGCGCATGTGGAAGTAACTAAGAGCTAGCTACGTTCTTTGGTGACTCGTATGTTGCGGGCGTGCCAACTAGCCACCAAACTTGTTCGAGCAATAACTCTTCAGCCAGTTAGCTCAATCGTTATTGGGCTTGCATGTCACATAGACTTAATAATATTTAGAGTCAACAACCACCCACCTCGATCACCGCATACAGGGCCGGGAAGGTGATAGTGGCATAGGCGGAGCCACATAAAGGCCATGCTAGGTCTAGGCGCATCCTAAAAGTTGTAATATATATGTATGTCTTCTACCCTTTGCAATAAAGAGCATGTAGTGCAGTGGTGGGTGGAATTTGATGACCCATCTTGTTATGGGTTCGAAATTAGTGTTTTTCAATAAGAACCCATTTTTAGTGACCCTTTTTACTGATTTTCATTATCAGATAACAAAGTGACCGTTTTTACTGATTTTCATTATCAGATAACAAAGTGAAGAGTTATGCCAAACATTTTAGTGAAAAAGCCTAGAACAAAATAAACCTAGAATCCCCCATATGCCAATCCCTTTATTCACACCACCACCTCCCAAGGATCAGGAAATGTGTTTTACATCGACTCGAGTGTTCACACTGCCACCTCTCATGAATTTGTCCTCGGCAGCTTCATTGCCTCCGGTGACCTTGTTGTTGGTGGGCCATCTTTCACTAGCTTTCTTTGGATTGTGGTTGTTGTTTTGATCTACATGGTGCTTTTTGGAGATTGTTGGAGTTGTATTTTCCATCATTTTTGCGGATTTGATTGGCTGTTTGGAATTCTGTTTCTAGGCAATACTTTGCTTCTACGGCAACAGTTCAAGTAGGATTGTAGGGTCTTTGTTGGGTTTTTCTGTTATGGGCTCAAAACTTTGTTTTGGGGCTCCATATCTTTTTTTACTCCTTTTTTTTTTTTTGGTAACTGGATCTCTTTTCTTTGTAATTTGGTGTGCTGTTAGTAATAAATTTACCGTTTATAAAGGAAAACGTATTATTCATGATAATTACTGTTACTTATCCATGAATACTAGTTTCAAATAACTTTTTCATACCTTGGTTGGTTATAAATATATATGAATCACACATTCATTCATACAATAATTGAATGTGGTGCAAAAGGGAAGTTAATAATGGTAAAGGTAATCAATGGTTCAAATTTTTGAGTGAGATAGTAATGCGTATGTGGACATCGAAATTTCAGTGAAATAAATGTTGACCAATAATTACAATTTCAACGCTCACGTGTCACATAAATTTTACACGTAGCGTGTGACTAAACGAAAAAATCAAAATAAATAAGAAAAGTCATCAAATAAGGACACGTGTCAACACCTGACAGAAATGATTTATTTCATCTGAATATTTTATTCAAAATTAGGTCTTGAAAAATTCTATAAATACAAGGCCATTTCATTCATTTTGGGAGCACCAATTCATAACCAATTCACATTACTCTAAAATCTTGAAGCTTTGAAACTCTAAAGCTCCCAAGCAAATCCCGAATGATCAAGAAAGCTCTTTTCGTTCTTCGTCAAATCCTCCTTCAAGATCAAACCCCGACGCCCCTTAAAGAACTTCCACCAATTCAAGATCAAGCCGCGACGGCCCCTCGAAGAAATTGTTCATTGTTCATCGTCCGTTCATCCTAAGATCAAGTCCCCAATGGCCTTTTGGATCAACAACATCAACAAATCCACACATCCAACTGTTCTTCAAGATCAAGCCCAAAAGCCCTTAAAAATATGTTCACCCATCAACCTTCAAGATTAAGCCCAAAAGCCCCTTGAAGAAATCCGCACAACTGCTTCGTCAAGATCAAGCCCAAAAGCCCATTGAAAATCCGTTCGTCAACCTTCAAGATCAAGGCCCAACGACCCTTGGATCAACAGCACAATCCATAAATTTACACATTACGAAGATCGAATCAGAGGCTAAATTTGTAGAAGAGATTGTAACCCCTAAATCATTAATACAAATATTATTTTGTACACGTGTTCTTGTCTCATTCATTGCAGGAATTTCAGTGTTTACAAATTTGGCACGCCCGGCGGGATCATCTCTACTTCTCATCTCTATCTGCAAATCCGTAAAAAGCATGAATGGCATCAAGAAAGGCTCAAGCTGTTCCCGTAACAAACGCGAAGAACAAGGGCGGCCTTGCCGCAGGCGGTGTCACTTCGGGCATCATAACTCGAAGCAAGGCAAAAACTCTTTCTGCCGTCTCTTCCACACCTACATCAACTCTGCCCAAGGAACAAAAGCACCCGAGGCACGAGCCTGTGATCACCTTGACCTCGCTAAGGATGCCAAGGGAGGAAAGCCCGAGGAAGTGCTCCGAGTCCTTACTTTCCGATGCCGACTAGAGTGACAGCACAACCATGCAAGTCATGGCTACCGGAGCAACTTCAATTGAGAAGTAGCTGGCTCAAATGAATGAAATGATCGCAAAACTCACACGGACTGTGGAGGAAAAAGACTTGCAAATCGCCGCACTTGTCAACCAACTAGATGCAAAACCTGACGTGAAAGTCGACCCAATGGTTAATCCATTAAAGAAAGAAGTCGATGAAGAGGAAGAGCCTCCAGCGAAAAAAATAGAAAACAAGCCGGAGCCAGACCAAGCAATGCCATTCATGGGATCTCTTTCTATCCAGCAGCTGTAAGAGATGATCGCCAGCACCATCAAGGCACAGTACGAAGGAAGCTTACATGATTTCGTACTATACTCAAAACCCTACTCCAAGAAGATTGACGCTTTGAAGATGCCGAGAGGTTATCAGCCGCCAAAGTTCATGCAGTTCGATGGCAAGGGAAACCCAAAGCAACATGTCGCCCATTTCATTGAAACCTGCAACAATGCTAGAATGGAGAGAGACTACCTCGTCAAGCAGTTCGTACGCTCGATGAAAGGCAACGCCTTTGACTGGTACACCGACCTCGAGCCCAAGTCTGTCAACAGTTGGGATCAGCTAGAAAGGGAATTCCTCAACCGTTTCTACAGCACTCGCCGTACCGTAAGCATGTTGGAGCTAACCAGTACGAAATAGTGGAAGGATGAACCTGTCGTCGACTACATCAATAGATGGAGCTCATTAAGTCTGGATTGCAAAGATCGGCTTTCTGAAACATCTGCTATTGAGATGTGCGTTCAAGGCATGCACTGGGGGTTACATTACATCCTCCAAGGTATAAAACTGAGAACATTTGAGGAGCTGGCAACTCGATCCCACGACATGGAGCTGAGTATCGCCAATCATGGGAAGAATGAGCCGATCACCGACTTCAAGAAAGATAAAGTGTTCTCCCCAAATGTAGACAGGACTGGAAAAAAGCCCTCAAAGTAAGCTTTTACTGTCAACACTGCACCCATCAAGACCTCCCCTGTGCCCATCAAGACCTCATCCGCGCCTATCAAGATCTCCTCCAAGACCAAAGCAAATGAGATAAAGAAAGGTGAGCCTCCTCGCACCTAAGACAAGTACAAAAACACCTTGCGGAGCTGGAGTAAAAGACGTACCCTTTTCCTGACTTAGACATGGATGCAATGTTAGACGACTTGCTGGAAAAGAAGGTGATCAAGTTACCGGAATGCAAGAGCCCTGAAGAGATGAATCGCGTAAATGATCCTAAGTACTGCAAGTACCATCGTATTATGAGCCATCATGTTGGCAAATGTTTCATCCTCAAAGAACTCATCATGAAGCTAGGACAACAAGGGAAAATCAAGCTCGACCTTGAAGACATGGTAGCAACATATACTACTACAATTGCTTTTGGATCCTTCGATTATGTGCCTCTCCAAGTGACACCCGACCATTCCCGTCAATGCTCAAACTATACAATGCCTTCTGCACAACCATCACTGGGGGCAAGCAGCCAAGATGCACATACCGATGACGAAGACGAATGGACATTGGTGACCTATAAAAAGACAAGGAAACCAAAACCACAAGCCACAAGGCCAAAGGTGGAACAAGGAAGAAAACACCGCCGCCGCAATAGTAGGAAGCCCAAAAGAAACGTAAAAGCTGCTAAGCAAACGTACGCTGGGGAACCTATGGAGCAAAAGCCGCGTATTCCTGTTTCCTTGCACGAGGACTTCCCGAATGACTTATTCCAATAGTGCACTATCACTGCATGTCACATGGTCGAAGTAGAAATTGAAGAACTTTCAAAAGGCAAAGTCATGGCCATTGAGGGAGAAATTACCCTCACACCCAAAAGAGGTATGCCAACACACATTAGCTTCGAGGAAGCGCTATGATTGCCAAAGAATATGCGAAGAGCACTAGCAGCGGTCTTGGTAAGTCCTGACGACTAAGAAGTGCAAGAAAGCAAGAACGAAGGCTTGAAACTTTGACCACATGAGTATGCCACTTGTTGTGCTACCTAGGACGCAATCCACTTAACCAATGACGACTTGCTGTTAGGATCCAAGCCTCACAATCGTCATCTCTTTGTCTCTGGGTACGTAAGGGAGCATAGAGTCAACCGCATGCTTGTGGATGGTGGATCAACCATAAACATCATGCTGAAGTCAACAATGACCACAATCGGCATCAAGGTGGATGAATTATCCCTAAGCCGTCTACTAATCCAAGGTTTTAATCAAGGAGGACAAAGAGCGATAGGCATGATTCGAGTAGAGATGACCATTGATGAACTTAAATCAAGCACGATATTCCACGTGATTGATGCAAGAACTTCCTACAACCTGCTCTTAGGAATGCCTTGGATCCACATGAATGGAGTAGTGTCATCCACCCTCCACCAATGCTTAAAATTCTACCGGGAAGGGGTAAAGGTGATCCAAGGTGATACCAAGCCATTCACCAAAACGAAATCACACTTCGTAAACGCCAAGTTCTACATGGATGAAGACATAATGCCTGAAGCTCTTCCAGAAGAGATCAAATCCACAGGCAAAGCAGCACCTAAAAAGCAAGAATGGTAAGCCGTGCCATTTTTAGGCATAAACGATGACGAGCCTATTAAACCTACAACAACTAAAGGGAGTAGGACGCCTTCAAAAGGATCGAACACACCTATATTCCGATACATCCTGATGTCAAGAAGAAAGAATGGTCAATCCCTGTTTGAAATCGGAGCAAGCAAAGTCGACACACAGTGGCACAAGGATAATGTGAAGTTGCTCAAGACGAATGTAGTTTTGCCTCTGACACAAAGCTTCATAAAATCTTTGCCAAAGGGGATGGAACCAAGCTTACTTCCAACCAAGAGGACCAAAGAAGGTTTTGATCCAAATGCGTACAAGCTCATGTTGAAAGCTAGGTATGACTTCGCTTCCTCTTCGAATACTAGAAAGAAGGTTTCAAACATCGTCAACGACAAAGAACATAACCTCACCGAGACTCAAAAGAAGTTAAAAGAGCATGGTTACGGAGTTGACAACAACAAAGCTGGTCTCGGCTTTACACCAAATGCACCCGTGAAGATTTCAAGCAAAGTGAAAAAACGCTAGCACTCAACACATCAGCGTGAGCGTTGAACAAAATCAAGAGGAACCTAAGTCCACTCATCGGACGTCAGTCTTCGATAGGATGAATCGTTCAAGGCCTAGATTTTCGGCACTTGATCGCATTGGTGGTTAAGACCAAACCTCCATTCTCAAGAGGCTTACCAACATCCCAAAGCTCTGTTTTTAAAAGGTTGTCAAAACCCAAGCAACGAAGCAATATGGCTAGCTCTTTTCTGCGATGGTCAGATTTGGAAAGACTTGAAGACAATAAAAAGCCTTCTAGAAAGAGGGAAATGATGCCAAAGGTAGAAAAGCTCGACGGACTGGCAAGAAAAGATGATGTTCGAAGCTCCATTCCTTCAAGGATGAAACGCCAAGCAATCTTGGAGGTTGACATAATTGGATCACTGAAAGTGAGAAGGTGCACCATCATTCACACCGGCCAATCTTCATGCCAACAAACACGAAAGGACGGCACTGAAAAGGAAGTCCAAGACGTCTTCCACATCACGATCCAAGAAGGCAAAGAAGACGAAATCCCTGAGGAAGACGTCACTACCGCACCACCACAACTGGAGGATAGGAGGTAAGCCGCGGTTGATGATCTCAAGGAGCTCAACTTAGGCACAAAAAAGGAGTCGAAGCCTATCTTTGTAAGTGCGCTGCTAAGTGAGGATGAGACAGAAGAGTATTACCAACTGCTACTAGATTACAAAGACGTCTTTGCTTGGACCTATAAGGAAATGCCCGGCCTTGACCCTGTCATCGCTGTGCATCATCTTGCAGTCAAGCCTGGAACGCGACCGATAAAGAAAACTCAAAGGCGATATTGATCGGAGCTCATCCCACAAATTGAGGCTGAGATTGACAAGCGAATCGAAGCAGGCTTCATTCGAAAGGTGCAATACCCCAAGTAGATCTCCAATATTATCATCGTCCATAAGAAATCTGGACAAATACATATTTGCGTAGACTTCAGAGACCTCAATGATGCTTGCCCGAAGGACGACTTCTCATTGCCAATCATCGAAATCATGGTGGATGCAACCACTGGCCATGAAGCATTGTCATTCATGGACGGTTTTTCTGGGTATAATCAAATTCGCATGGCTCTCGAAGACAAGGAACTAACAACCTTCCGCACTTCAAAAGGTATCTACTACTACAAAGTGATGCCCTTTGGTCTAAAAAATGTCGAAGCCACATATCAACTTGCAATGCATAAAATCTTTAATGACATGCTACACAAAAACGTAGAATGTTACGTAGATGATGTGGTGGTCAAGACAAAGAAAACATCAGATCACTTGAAGGATTTGCGAATAATGTTTGAAAGGTTGTTTAAATACAACCTTAAGATGAACCCGTTAAAGTGTGCAGTTGGCGTTATCTCTGGAAAGTTCCTCAGCTTCATTGTCAAGCACCATGGCATTGAAGTGGACCAATCAAAGATCAAGGCCATTCAAAGCATGCCTGAACTAAGAAACTTGCACGAGCTGAAGAGTCTACAAGGACGACTAGCCTTCATCAGGCGTTTCATCTCCAACCTTGCAGGGCGTTGTCAACCGTTCAGTCGACTCATGAAGAAGGATGTTCCATTCGTATGGGACGAAGCATGCCACAATACTTTTGAAAGCATAAAAAAGTATTTATCAAGACCACCGGTCCTAAGGGCTCATGTGCCCGGAAAACCGCTCATATTGTACATTACCGCTAAGGAAAGTTCAATTGGAGCACTCTTGGCACAAGAGAATGAATCTTAGAAAGAATGAGCGTTCTACTACCTCAGCCGAACTCTCACAGGTGTCGAGTTGAACTACTCCCCAATAGAAAAGATGTGTCTCGCCTTGGTGTTCGCCATCCAAAAGCTCAGGCATTACATGCATGCTTACACCATCCACCTGGTTGCTAAAGTTGACCCAATCAAATACGTCATGTCTAAACCAGTCTTAACATGACGACTAGCTAAATGGGCGTTGCTCCTCAATCAATACGATATCATCTACGTCCCAGCTAAGGCTGTTAAAGGACAAGCGCTAGCAGATTTCCTTGCCGATCATCCAATCCCAGCCGATTGGAAAATCTCAAACGACTTGCCTGACGAGGAGGTGTTCTACATCGACATCTTCCCGATATGGATGATTTTCTTCGACGGATCTGCACGAGCAAACGGAGCGGGGGCAGGAGTAGTATTCATGTCGCCACATAGGCAAATATTACCTTATTCCTTCCAACTAAGCGAACTATGCTCCAACAACGTCGCTAAGTACCAAGCACTAATCATCAAGCTCGAAATGACGATCAACATGGGAATCACAGCCCTTGAGGTATTTAGTGACTCCAAGCTCATAATCAATCAACTCTTAACTGAATATGAGGTGAGGAAAAATGATCTCGTCTCATACTTCTGACTAGCAACCCATCTAATACAGAACAGAAGTTCGAGACTGTGACAGTAGAACATGTGCTAAGAAAAGAAAATCAAATGGCAGACGCTCTCGCCACCCTAGCCTCGAGTATGACACTAGGAGAAAACGAAACTACAGACGTGCCAGTTTGCCAAAGATGGGTAATCCCGCTCGTTACTGAAATGATATTGGATGATACAAACGGCATCTCTGTACTTCCAGTCGATGTTGAAAAATGGAGACAGCCGCTGATCGACTACTTGAAACATGGAAAGCTTCTAGATGATCCTAGACACCGCTCTGAAATACGTCGACTAGCACCTCGATTCCTTTACTACAAAGAAACACTCTACCGACGCTCTTTTGAAGGAGTACTTCTGAGATGCCTAGGCGAGGAAGAAGCCAATCAAGCCATGGAAGAAGCATACTCAGGTGTATGCGGAGTGCATCAGTCTAGACCAAAGCTACATTTCCAGCTCAAAATGATGGGTTACTATTGGCCAAGCATGGTGAAAGATTGCCTGGAACATGCCAAAAGATGCTAAGCCTGCCAATTCCACGCCAACTTCACACATCAACCGCATGAACCATTACACCCTACAGCTGCCTCATGGCCATTCGATGCATGGGGATTGGACGTCGTATGACCAATTACGCTAAAGTCATCTGCAGAAAAAGTTTACATCCTAACAGCAACAGATTACTTCTCCAAATGGGCTGAAGCCATACCTCTAAGGGAAGTCAAGAAGGAAACTGTCGTCCGTTTCATCAAGCAACATATCATCCACCGATATGGTGTGCCTTGCTACATCATCACTGATAACGAAAAATAGTTCTCCAACCGACTCATGGACGAGCTCTGCGAGAAATACAAGTTCAAGCAGCACAAGTCTTCCATGTATCATGCTTCGGCCAACGGTCTTGTGGAAGCATTCAATAAAACATTATGTAACCTCCTAAAGAAGGTGATCGGCCGAACAAAGAGAGATAAGCACAAAAGAATAAGCGAAGCACTTTGGGCATATAGGACAACACATAGGACTCATACCTAAGCTATGCCTTATTCTCTCGTATATGGAGTCGAAGCTGTTCTACCGCTTGAGAGTCAAATCCCCTAACTAAGGATGGCCATACAAGAAGGCTTGACTGACGAAGAGAATACAAAGTTACGCTTTCAAGAGCTGGAAGCACTAGATGAGAGAAGGCTCGAAGCTCAGTAACATTTGGAGTGTTATCAAGCACGACTCTCCAAGGCCTTCAACAAGAAAGTTTGCCCTCCTTCTTTTCAAATGGTAGATCTCGTCCTTGCATTGCGTAGGCCTATCATCACAACTCATAAAACAAAAAGCAAGTTCACATCAAAGTGGGATTGACCTTATGTAATACAAGAAATCTACACTAATGGCGCATACTTAATCATGGCAGAAGATGGCTTGAAGATCAGCCCTATCAATGGCAGATTCTTAAAGCACTACTAGCCCTAAATCAAACGGCACCAAATGCTCCTTGCCTGTACGAGCTGAAATTGCAAACAGCACCAAATGTTTCTTACCTGTACGAGCTGAAATTGCAAACGGCACTAAATGCTCATTGCCTGAACGAGCTGAAACTGCAAACGGCACCAAATGCTCCTTGCCCTTAAGAGCATAAACTGCGTACGACAAAAAAAAAAAATTGTATTTGAACTACGTCATGACTTGATCCCTCATCAATCGAGGGTACGTAGGCAACTTGAAATTTCAAAACTTCAAGTACAGTCACATCATCAATAAAAAACGCAAACACTTTGAAGAATAAAAAGCAAACTCAAAATGTGAATACTTTATTTCTTTAAAATGAAGGGTTTGGCTACAAAACTTTATTACAATGATCAACAACAAACAAGGTTTAAGGAAGACATTACTAGATAACTATGTCTCTGAAACTACAAAAATGATCCTCAAGTAGGCCTTCCAAAGTCTTTAAAGTCTCTACATTGGTGGGAGTCAAGTTGGGCAACTCCATAGCCATGCCTTTCTCTTGCTCTAGGCATGACATTTCCTTCTGGTACTGAGAAATTGTAGCTTCCTGCTTCGAGAGAACACCTTCAAGTCGTGATGCTTCGATTCCCAACTACTCTCGCTCCCGCTCTAACTCTTCTAAACGCACTCAGACGGAAGCTAAAGAGGTCCCTGTAACTTGATAATCTTTCGAAATAGCTTGCTGAGAAGACCGAACTTGGGTAATTGATAAATCCATTGCCGTAAGTTGTTGAGCTCTAACATCTGGACTTAACTTCTTTGAGGAAATAGCACGCAAGGAAGAGTACTCAGTAGAGGTGGCCATAAGTTTGGCAATCTGGACCCTCAAGGGTGAGGAATTAACGTTAAGGTTGTCAATCGCAGAAACAAGTTTCGACAAATCCTCCTTAAGCAACGCAAGGTCTTCCCATGGGCACTTTGAAATCCTCTCCCCAATATGGCTCTTGACATCCATGGCCGCATTAAGTCTGATGCGATGGATAAGCTGTTCAGTACCACGAAGGTTTGGCCCTCTTAAAGAGACCTCAGAGCTAACTGGCAAAGGTGTTGGACGCATGACGGGCCCTTGCATACATTCACCTACACGCAGCAAACTAGGGCAACTTGGCAGATTCGAAACGGGCTCTGTACCAGGCGGATTCCCAATCTCCCCATCTGTAGGTAAATTACCTTCAAATAGCATCTCCATATAAGAATGAATGCATGTGTTCACCAAATTAAAAGAACAAGAAGGCCCAGCCTAAACAAGACAAAGAAAGATGTTAGAAATCAAAGCTAAAACAATGAAAGCAAAAAAAAAAAAAAAAGTCACAGGAAAGAAGGAAACATGTACATCTTTCTCAAGTGACACACGACCATCAAATTGATGAGGTCTAAGCACTTCTTTCTTCTTATGATGAAAATTGACGTCGCTATCAGCATGAACACTTTTAAATGGTCGTTTAGTCGCTTGTTTATAATTTGTTGACGATGCTGGAAAGCAAGTCCATTTTTGTACGAATCAACTTCATCACCCACCTCTTCATAAGCATCCAGATGTTGAGGAGACAAGCATGGGCGTTGAGGAGCTAAAACCACAAGTCTATCTTGCAAAGGAGCTGCACTCGCACAGTCAAGAGGTACCAGCTGCGCAGGAATCACAGAACAACCCTCTCTCAAAGCATCATTATGTGAGTAAGGGGAATTAGTACCCACCTCCAAGTTTTCATAATGTACCTTTGACCACCAATTTACGTAAGCACGGGTCACCGGATTATTCTTAAACTCATCCTTGGCCGGCATGATGATAGAAGCATCTGTACATGCACGGGAACAAGACTCAAAATGCATATACACAGCTTGTAGAGACTCTGACTAGGCATTTTCTTTCAGCTTGCCTGGCACATGTTAGACAAAACCAAATTGTCTACTGAAACGGTGAGGACTATACGGCTGAACGATGCATCAGTCTCCTTGCCGCAAAGAAACATACTTTGAGCGAAGACTTATAAGATAAGACAAGTCTGAGAAGAAAAGACGCGAATCCTCTATGATGCCTCGCCGAGCCAAGCCAACTCTCACTAGGTAGTCCATCCTCAAGCCTTCACAACTTCTGTACAATGCTTGCGCCTACGAATTGTCGAGGCTCTTCGCAGAAAGCACACTAGAATACATCGTCATCAAAGGCCCTAGCTTGACTGAAGTTAGTGAAGAAGACCCTGGTTTGCCTAAAGTTAACATAGAAAAATGAGTGCCAAAGTACTCACCTAACCAACCATACACATAATGGTAGGGAAGTATCGCAGCGCGATCTTCAGTGCTTGCCGAGTTCGAAACAACACTCAAGCCATAGTAAATGTTGGCTAAGACCGAAATAGCAAGGCTAAAAGATTCTCCTATAGCCATTTTGCTAGTGACTTTGAAGACTCTGGGGTGGATAAAGTTGACATTGTCTTTAGGGAAAACAAACTTACAAAGCCAACAAGCTAATAAAGCGGCTAGGTAAGATTCTTCCAAGTACTCTGATGTTATGCCAAGATCCTCAAATACCCTCAACTCGGCAGGGGTACGGCGTCCAGCTGGACCAATAACACCGGACGGATCCAAGTTGCCCTTAGGCGTGGTTGTCTTGATGCGGTCACTTTTCTTCAAAGATCTCTTGTACTTCATGGCATCTCGATACCAAAATTGGATCCATGAGGAAATCTTCATGCCTGACTTACTCTAAGACTTCTGGAAAAGCTTATGGTACGCCGAAAACAAATAGTGGTAGCTCGTAGGCAACCCTCGGCTGTTGCGATGAGAAAACTCCTCCGTGCTAGGAACAATCTCATTATAAAACTTTCCTTGGATCGACAAGCCTCCTATCTTGTGGAAATCCCAAAGTGAAATCGACATCTCCCCTTAAGACGTGTGAAGTGTATTAGTTGCTGGACACCAATGCTCAAAGAATGCACAAATGATGGAAGGATGGGGATCATAACTAAACAAAGACATATAGACAGCATGATAACGGCCCACATTGGTAAGTACATCTTTGGAGTGGCTCAAGACATCTTCAAGCCACTCCCAGTAGAACTCGGCAAAGGCAGCTCCTCCAATAGTCGACAAGGTGCTACTCCAAGTCATAGTTCTGTTGCAGATACAATCGCCAAGACGCTCAAACAAAGTCGGAGAATCATCACGCGCATGGTGCGAAGAGTTCAAGATGAGAGTTCTCGATGTACACACATTTTTCTTTATATTTGGTCAACAAAAAACTGTCACCTCCCAAGATACTTCAGAAGACCACGACTTGATATGCATCAAGTTGTCTTTCTCATGAAGGGTAAGTGCCTAAGAGCCTGTCAACGACACACAAAGCTTCAACGTCGTTCCCCTATCTTGTTAATCACCTTCATTCGTAAGAATGGTGATGGTGTTGCTCTTAAAACAATTGAAAAATATCATGGCTGCAACGGAAAGATCAGCCACAAAATTGAGCAGCACAACAAAGAAGATAGCTGTAAGATGATCCTTCTAAGTAGCGACAAAAGGCACGGCGAAGTCACCATTGAGGAAAGTCGTGACCAAAAGGCACTACACAACATAAACTCGCTGCAGTCTTTTGCATAACCCCACACGGAAAAAGTGAAGCACTGTAACAAGCTCCAAGTAGCGGCAACGACGAAGTCACCACTGAGGAAAGTTGTGACCAAAAGGCACTACATAGCATAAACTCGCTACAGTCTTTTGTACAACCCCACACGGTAAAAGTGACGCATTGTAACAAGCTCCAAGCACGGGCAAAGGAACCTCCGTCAAAACAGCAAAGAAAATCCACCAATGTAGTGAGTACCTAAAAAATAAAAAATAATTAAATAAAATAATAATAATAATTAAAAAAAAGGGAGTCAAAATCAAAAGCCATGTGAACGCTGTGTGTGTGTGTGTGTGTGTGTGTGTGTGCACACATGACTAGTCAAAATCAAAAGCCGCATAAACATATACATATATATATATATGACTAGTCAAAATCGAAAGCGTGAACTCTGTGTGTGTGTGTTTATATATATATAAACATAACATTCTTTCGGTACCCAAAAAAAAAAAAAAGAAGTGCAGTAAGAGGTGGTCAATGGTGGTCGTAGCACAACCTAAGCACTCTGCAACTTGAAGGAAATGGAATGGGGATCAGATATCTGTCTAAAACTTTGCATAAAGGTCTATTTATACACAACAGGAATTGAAGAACTTGATAACTGGCACGACAACAAGCATCTTCTTTTCTCCAATGCTAAAGCATCTGCTTTTCTCCAATGTTAAAGCATCTTCTTTTCTCCCCAAAACAAGGAACATGGTCCCTTTATCTTTGTCTTATTTATTAATCAAACAGAGTGGGTAGCCGAAAGTAGATTTGGAAATGTCAATTAAAAAAGTTGATAAAAGAGCAAACAAGACGGAGGGGCCTTGCTTCCATACATTTGGAATAAATAATGATGGCATGTGGAAAGCAAACAAAAAAAAAAAAAAAAATATATATATATATATATATAAAGAGTTGAAAGTAAAGAAAGTAATGATGGACATCATTACTTGAAAGATGGTGCCATGTGTGGATATATTTGTTATATACAAGTTGTAATTTTGTGGAGTTTGAAACTCACATGGTGCCAGTCGCACCGGCAACATTAAAAAAAAAAAAAAAAAAAAAGGGTGATGGTGTCGTGATTGGATAGATATATCTTGAGTCAAATAAAAGCTCATTTACTCATATCTCTGAAAATTTACAATAAAAATAAAAATAAAATAAAAAGAAAGGGAAAACAAACAAGAAGGAGTCTTCACAAAGGTTGATCAAGTAGCGCCTCATCACTCGGCGGAACTCCAGAAAGAAGAGGTATCAGAGGTTGATTGCTTGGAGCCTAACCACTCGGTAAAACTCTAGAGGACGAAGGCAATAGGTGCCTCTAGAGTAAGCTATAAACATTTGATAGTCACTTTGAATCCGACTTTCGGATTCCTGCAGCTGGTCAAGCTTTCTCTTCATGCTCGTCAAGTAACTATTGGCAAGCATGTGCAACTCTCTGTTCTCGTGCCGGAGCCCTCTAATCTCTTGCTTAAGACTTGCCACCTCAGCCATCAGTGACTCAACTTGACAAGTTCGAGCAAGAAAGCGTTGGCCTATGTTTGATACAGAGCTTGCACACTGAACACTGAAAGCCAAAGAGTCTTGAACAGCCAGCTCATCAGACAGCTTGGAAAGGATCCTTTTATCCTTTGGGGTGAGAAGATTTCTAGCAACCACCATGGCGGTTATGTCGTTCTTCATCACAGAGTTCCCAATTGTAAGAGGACCGTTGGGGGATACGAAGGATGGGTGCCATATGTTGTCTTGAGAAGGCATGTTAGCATCTTCCCCAATATTCAAATCAAGACGACGGTTAGATGGGCAAGCCATTTTTAGAGATGTTGAAGGAAAAAAAGAGGTTGGATAGATCAAGATCTTAGAAGTGTAAGAGGGGAACTTCTACAAGCAGCAACTCTCAAGTGTGCTTTTGAAACACAATTGTTGCCTCTATAAAAAAAATAAAAAAAAGGGCAACGGGGCTGTTTATTCAGAAATCAAAAAAGCGTTTGTTCATAAATCGAAAAGGTGCTTGTTCAAAGATCAAAGAGGCACCGCTCTCTGAATTTCAAAATACTGGCTTTCCCGGATTTGTCAACACTTTTCACACGCAACCTCAGCTTTGCAGAAATCACGGGCAACTTTGTCAAAAATTTTTGACAAAGTTGAAAACACGTGAATCTTACTGTTTCAATTACCCAACAGTTGATGACAAAAGTAAAAGGAATAGTGCCACTACTGGCTGTTAGGAAATTCCTATATATCTCGACCTTCGTCTTCCATAGCAAGGCAGACCTGCAAAAATGCCCAACCCTTCCTCACCTTTGATAGTACACTCCCAGCAGAGCCTCTTGAAATACTCATTTTTCTTCCTCTCCAGGAATACCTCTGCAAACAAATGACACCAAAGCAAAAGTATCTCATATCACCAGGGTAGAAAGCAAGAATATCTCATATCATGCTTTTTCCCTTTCTTTTCCTTTACCTTTGCCCTTACCTGCAAGACAAAGAGAAAGAAAGCAATCAATCGGAACCTGAAATCAAACTTCCGATATGGAACAGATTACCTAGAACCTTTGCCTGGTTGCTTACCTGGCATTGCTCTCGAGTGCTCATCGCCACTGAGAAGTAGTGCTCTGAAAGACCATTTAAATGCAAAGGTTGCATTCCAGTCTTGCATCGGGGGTAAATACTGCAAGAGATTGAAGCAGAATGATCAATGATGAGCCGGAACAGATCACTATAGCACGATGCCCTTCCCTGAAGAACCACAAAACCCAGATGGATGAGTCTAAATCAAAGTCAACCTCAGCATCGTTGCCCTAATCAAAGAGCTCAAAAAGCTTCAATAGCTTTTCGCTGGAACCATCGCCGAAGAGCAAAGCCTCGCTGTGCAACACTATCAAATCACCACCACTTCTTCAAAATCAAAAGTATCTCATATCATGCTTTCTCCCTATCATTTTCCTTGTCCTTGTTCTTACCTGCAAGACAAGAAGAAAGAGAGCAATCAGTCGGAACTTGAAGTCAAACTCCCAGTCAATAACTGACTGCCTGGAACCCTTCCCTGATTGCTTACCTAGCATTGCTCTGCTAGGGAAATAGACAAGTCTAACAGAAGATACCACATCTGCCTGAAGAACAGATAAGGCAAGTGAAAATGATACATTGAAGCATGTGGAGACAAGCACAGCAAAACACGTGCCGATTCATCTGCTACTTCTTCAAAAGCAAAAATATCTCATATCGTCAGGGTTGCAAGTACTCTAGATTTGGCGGACTTGTTTTGACCCTCAAATTCTTGAGTCGACTCGCTAGGCGTTGTGAGCTGCACGTACCAATTCACCACCCTTGAATCAAATCCTTAAAGATCAAGTCACCAACTTGAAGAAATCATGTCCGATTCAAGATCAAGTGTCCACCATCCTTGAACCAAATTCAGCACCAGATAAAAGAAGTAAATCCAGACATTTTGGGGTAAGTCTAGCAGAAGAAACCTCTCAGCCCAGTTCAAGAATAAGCCTGTGGAAAGTCAACAATTGAAGGAAACCAGAAAATCCTCCAACCCAGTTCAAGATCAAAGCTGTGGAAAGTCAACAAGCGCAACAAAATACGTGCCGATTCATCCACTACCAAAGCCAAAGATCATCTACCATGTGAAGCTCTTTGTGGTCCAATTTAATTCAAGATCAAGCCTCGACAGGCCTTGAAGAAATTTCAAACAAAGTTCAAGAACAAGCCTCAACAGCCCTTGAAGAAACTTCCAGCCCAATTCAAGATCAAGCCTTAATGGCCCTTGAAGAAATCTCCAGCCTAATTCAAGATCAAGCATCAATGGCCCTTGGATTAACATCTACATTAAGGGACTTCAAAACGCATCTCCTACACGTGACAAGCACATGTATACGACGCGCCTTGAAGTGGGGGCATTTGTAGACATCGAAATTTTGGTGAAATAAATGTTGACCAATAATTACAATTTCAACGCTCACATGTCACATAAATTTTACACGTAGTGTGTGACTAAACGAAAAAATCAAAATAAATCATAAAAGTCATCAAATAAGGACACATGTCAACACCTGGCAGAAATGATTTATTTCATCTGAATATTTTATTCAAAATTAGGCCGTGCAAAATTATACAAGGTCATTTCATTCATTTTGGGAAGACCAATTCATAACCAATTCACTTTACTCCAAAACCTTGAAGCTTTGAAACACTAAAGCTCCCAAGCGAATACCGAAGGATCAAGAAAGCTCTCTCCGTTCTTCATCAAATCCTCCTTCAAGATCAAGCCCCAATGCCCCTTGAAGACCTTCCACCAATTCAAGATCAAGCCCTGACGCCCCTCAAAGAAAGTGTTCATCGTTATCGTCCGTTCATCCTAAGATCAAGTCCCCAACGGCCCTTTGGATCAACAACATGAACAAATCCACACATTCAACTGTTCTTCAAGATCAAGCCCAAAATCCCTTGAAGATCTGTTCACCCATCAACCTTCAAGATTAAGCCCAAAAGCCCCTTGAAGAAATCCGCACAACCGTTTCTTCAAGATCAAGCCCAAAAGCCCATTGAAAATCCGTTCGTCAACCTTCAAGATCAAGGCCCAATGGCCCTTGGATCAACAGCACAATCCATAAATCTACACATTACAAAGATCGAATCAGAGGCTAAATTTGTAGAAGAGATTGTAACCCCTAAATCATTAATACAAATATTATTTTGTACACGTGTTCTTGTCTCATTCATTGCAGGAATTTCAATGTTTACAGCGTCATGCCGTGTTAATAGTTTTGAATTCATGTAATAATACGTGTTATAACTATTAATAATATATATACATAAATTTGTCATTGATCCATGTCATATTATAACTATTTGACATGGCTTGCTAGTGCTGCTATTATAGTGCTTGCTATATAATGATGTTAGTGGAGGACGTCCATGCATGCCGGAACTTCAAGAATATGGAATCGTGAATTTTGATTCAAGTGGTAATTAGCAAGTCAATGGCGGTCCACTCTAACTTTGATATATAAGTCGTTGTCTTATGCTAATTACTAAAAAGAGTTTAATTAGGTCTGTCTTATCGGTTCAAACAACCCAAAAGATCCAAACCCAAAAGAAAAATCAAACCAATACTTGTGTAATATATTGCAGATATAGACAGATTTGGAGAAGATATGGTACACCTAATCAGTAGTGAGAGCTGAAATACTAAATAAATGTAACAGTACAAGAATTTAAAAAGAGAAAAGGAAGAAGAATAAGGCTAAAAGGAAAGAAGGCTACTTTCATTCATGTCTGACCTTAGAGTCTAGATAAATACATAATTATATCAAGTCTAAAATGGAAAGAAACCCTAGCTAATTGGGGAAACGTCAGCCAAGCTATGTCGTTCCAAGAGCTTGGGAAATGGGCTTGAAAACAAGGCAAGGTAATTATTCATAAAAGGGCAGGTACTGAGAGAGAAATGTTAGGCCCAAAGGGCTGGTTCTAACAACACACACCCTTTTTTTTGAAATGAAGCCTATCCTCAGGTCTAGAAATCTGGGTATCGGGTAATGATCTCGTCCACTTCTTCCCATGTGGCGTCTTCGGTTGAAAGTCCCAACCATTTGATGAGCCATTTAGTTACTGCTGCATTCTTCTTTTTTAACATTCCCTTGTCCAAGATCTTCTCTGGTTGCCAGTGCAAAACACTTATAATATCTATCGGCGATAGGTTGGGCTGGGGAGAGATGGCATCACCTACTTTTTTCTTCAATAAGGAGACATGGAAGACATAGTGGATTTTAGAATCTGGTGAGAAGTGGAGTTGATAAGCCACTGAGCCAATGCCGTCACTTGGAATGGACCATAGAATTTAGGTGCAAGTTTGTTGAAATGTCAAGCAGCCACTGATTGTTAGCGATAGGGTTGGAGCTTAAGGTATACCAAATCATCCGCGTTGAACACTCGTTCGGTTCTTCCTTTGTCATATATATGTTTCATACGGTTTTGAGCAAGCTGTAAGTTAGCACGCAATAAGCGGAGCAGTTTGTCGTGGTCCTGTAATGCTTCATCAACAGAGTGGACAGCAGTGGTGCTTGGAAGGTAGGACTAAATTGATGGGGGAGGAACATTGTATAACGCCTGAAATGGCGACATGCGTATAACAGACTGAAACGTTGTGTTGTACCACCATTCAGCTCATGGAAGAAGAGAGGCCCATTTGTGCAGTCGATCAGCCAAGAAACAGCGAAGGAAATGTTCCAAGCTTCAATGAAGGACCTTGGATTGGCCGGTGGACTGAGGGTGGTAGGCGGAGCTACGCCAGAGTTTGGTTCCCCGGTGTTTTAAAAACTCTTGCCAATAGTGACTTAGGAATGTTGGGTCACGATCCAAGACAATTGATTTTGGCATGCCATGGAGGCGAAAGATTTCCTTGATGAAAGTGTCTGCAATGGAAACATTCGTATAAAGGTGTTTGATTGGTATGAAATGGTCATATTTAGTTAATTGATCAACGACAACCAAGATGACTGTATGTCCACTGGAAGGAGGCAAACCTTCAACGAAATCAAGGGCAATATCTTGCCATACTTCTTCGGGGATAGGTAGGGGTTGTAGAAGACCCAGTGGATGAATGTGCTCAGCATTCTGTCTTTGGCATTCGGTACAAGAGGAGACAAACTGCTTGACATATTTATGAATCCCTAGCCAAAGGAAATTGTGATAGATGCAGTGATACGTTCAAAGGAAACTTGATTGACCACTTTTAAGGGAACAGTGAAATTCCTCCAATATTTTGCGATGCCATAGATGTAAAAGGAACAAAGACTCTTTGCTTATAATAAAGGATACCATTAACAAGAGAGAAACCCCAAACACTGTTGTTTGATGTTTGTTGTAATGACGGCCAGAGTTTTTGGACTTGTGGATCCATAGAATATGAGTGTTGCAGTTTCGGTATGCAATCAAACATTGGTGTCAACAAACCCATCAGAGGTTGGAGTTCATGCTTACGGGACAGAGCGTCAGGAGCTGCATTTTGAGTGCCCGACTGGTAATCTATTGTATAATTGTACCCAAGCAATTTGACAAGCCATTTTTTATGCTGAGGAGTCGTGATACACTACTCAAGGAAATGTTTGATGGGCTTATGATCAGTCACTATACGGAATTGATGTCCAAGTAAGTATCGTCTCCAATTTTGCACAGCGAATACAATGGCAAGCGTTTCTTTGTCATAAGTGGAAAGATCTAGATTATGTCTTGATAAGGCCTGAGGTAGACAATGGGGTGCCCATCTTGGGATAAGACCACTTATATACCAATCCCAAAACATCTGTTTCGATTACAAACTGCCTAGTGAAATCTAGAAGGGCAAGGATTAGTGTGGTTACTAGCGTTTGCTTGAGGTTAGCGAAAGCAAGGATAGAGGCAGTGGTCCAAGAGAAATTTCCCTATTATAGCATTTTGTCAAGGGCTTCGCTATCATTCCATAATTACGAACGAATTTCTGATAATATCCGGTCAAACCCAAGAATCCCCAAAGGCCTTTGAGGGACGTTGGTTGAGGCCAATCGATGATTGCTTAGATTTTGGAAGTTTCCACTACCACGCCATGACCCACAAGTAATCAATCGTGGTTTGCCCAAAAGAACACTTGCTAAGCTTGACTTGCATGCTGTTCATGGACAAAACTTGAAAAACAGTCTCCAAATGGGAGAGGTGAGTAGTTAAAGAAGGACTTTACACAAGGATATCATCGAAAAAAACTAAAACAAACTTACGTACGTAGGGCTGAAAGATTGAGTTCATCAAAGCTTGGAAAGTGGATGGTGTATTGGATAGGCCGAATAGCATAACCAAAAATTCAAAGTGGCCATCATGTGTGTGAAAGGCTATTTTTGGGATGTCCTTAGAGCACATTCTGATCTGGTGGTATCCGGATAGAAGATCTAGTTTAGAAAAAATGGCTGCCCCATGTAGTTCATCAAGTAGCTCATCCAGGACGGGAATTGGGAAACGATCATTTATAGTGGTTGCATTCAAGGCTCAGTAATCAATACAAAGACGCCAGGTGTCATCCTTTTTTTTCACAAGGAGTACTTGTGAACTCTCAAAGATGAAGAGACCTATTTGTGAAAGGTTGTTATGAAGTTGATTGAAGCAATCTATTCCGTATGTAAGTCCAGTTGATGAGCAATATCAATGTGAAGCAAGTTGCAGGCCACTCTGGAGTCGATAAAAATCATGATTGGATTGGATTTAATGAACCCCTACAATCGCATTGGTGAGCTTGGATTGTCCTAAAAACCAACCATTACAAAGTTCATGAACAGTGCTCAATTCGGAGCTTGAGTTTTCAACGTGAAATCGAAAGGTTTCTTAACTGAAATGGGTACCAGAGAGTTCGTGTGGTCTCCAGGAGCACGATGGTGGTCTCAAACACGACGATCCGTGAAGTTTTGATGGTCTTTGGGTGTGGTCCGTACTAGTTCGAAGGGAGAGAGAGAATGGACTGAGAGAAAGGAGAGAGAGAACGTGCGGGAGAGAGAGAATGAACTGATTGGTGTGTGTGTCCTTCTAAGTCCCTAACCACACAATTGCATACAATTTAATCCAACTTAATTTTTTTCCAAGAATTTAGGAAGGTATGCATTATTCAAATAAACATGTCACACATACCTTAGCAACCTTTAAGGGCAATTCTGTCAATTCACATCCACGATAAATGAAATTTCGGGACGGGCTGTGACAATCTACCTTCTTTATAGAATTTCGTCCTCAAAATTCATACAACCAATCAATCCATTAATACTCATAAAACAACCTTGGATATATCTTTCTCATTCGATCTTCTGACTCCCAAGTAGCTTCTTCCGCTGAGTGGTTCCTCTACAATACTTTTACCAAGCTCACTATCTTATTCCTTAGAACCTTGTCTTTCCAATCTAAGATAGTCACTGGTTCCTCATCATACGTCAAATCCGGATTAATCTCTAAAGGTTGAAAAGGAATCACATGTGAATGACCTGAAACATAATGTCGCAGCATCGAGACATGAATAATATTATGTACCTTAGATAACTCCGGAGGCAACTCCAATCTATAAGCAACTTCACCAATCCTTTCAGTGATTTCATAAGGTCCTATGTACCTAGGACTTAGCTTGCCTTTCTTTCCAAACCGCACTACACCTCTCTAAGGTGACAATTTCAAGAATACCAAATTACCCACATCATATACTCGATCAGTAGTATGTCTATCTGCTAAACTCTTTTGTCGATCCTGGGCCGCTTTCAAGTTAGACTTAATCACCTGAACATTTTGAGTAGTCTCATCCACAATCTTTGGGCCTTCTAGCACTCTTTCGCCAACCTCTGACCAACACAATGGCATACGACAAGCTCTACCATAAAGTGCCTCAAATGGTGACATACCAATGCTCGAATGAAAACTATTATTGTGGGAAAATTCCATCAAGTATAGGCGATCATGCCAAGAATCACTAAACTGCAACACTGAAGATCTCAGCATATCCTCTAACGTCTGAATAGTCCTCTCTGATTGTCCATCTATTTGAGGATGATAAGCAGTGCTGTAAAGCAATTTCGTACCAAGAGCTTCTTGAAAAGCTATCCAAAACTTATAAGTAAATCTTGGATCTCGATCAGAAATAATATTCACTGGAACTCCATGATACTTCACAATCTTCGTGATGAACAACTTAGCCAATTTATTCAAGGGATACTTTTCCCTCACTGGAATGAAGTGTGCTGACTTGGTAAGCCGATCTACAACCACCCAAATGCCATCAAATCCATTTTGTGTACGTGGAAGCTTATACACAAAATCCATAGTTATTTTTTCCCATTTCCACTGAGGAACGAGAAGTGGTTGCATCCGTCCAAAAGGCTTCTTTCTTTCTGCTTTGACTTGCTGACAAATAATACACGTACTTACATAGTCTGCAATTTCCCTTTTCATACCTGGCCAATATTAAAATGGTCGAATTGTATGGTACATCTTAGTTCCTCCTGGATGCATCGCATAAGCCGAACAATGTGCTTCATCCAAAATTTCTTTCTTTCATTCCTCGTTATTCGGCACATACATTATGTTCTCTTGCATAAGCATGTCATCTGATTCTCAAATCCTGAGGTCTTTCTTTTTCCCTTCATTTCTCAATCGGATCATTTCTTGGATCTCTTCATCAACCATCTGAGCTTCAAGTACACGATCGACCAAAACTGGCCTGACTTGGAAACTAGTAAGAAAAGCTTCTCTTCGCTCTTCTATCTCCAACTTTACTCCAGTAGCTCTCAAATCTGTAAGAAGAGAAACACAACAAACATACAAAGCATTAAGTCGACCTTGAGGTTTCCTACTCAATGCATCAGCTACCACATTTGCACAACCCGGATGATACTCAATAGTGCAGTCATAATCACTTAGTAACTCCATCCACCTTCGCTGACGATTAAGATCATGCTGAGTAAAAAGATACTGAAGACTCTTATGATATGTGGAGATCTTACATTTCTCACCATAGAGATAATGCCTCCAAATCTTTAAAGCAAAAACAATGGCTGCCAACTCAAGATCGTGAGTAGGATAATTCCTTTCATGGATCTTCAATTATCGAGAAGCATAGGCGATCAATCTATTATGCTGCATCAAGACACATCCCAAACCATTCAAAGAAGCATCACTGTAAATCTCAAAGTTACCACTATCGTCAGGAAGTACCAATACTGGGGCATGAGTGAGGCAATATTTCAGCTACTGGAAACTTTGCTCACAATTCTCGTCCCACTCTAACTTAACATCCTTCCTGGTTAACTTCGTTAATGGTAATGCAATCATAGAAAAATCTTGAACAAACTGTCGATAATAACCTGCTAGACCAAGAAAACTCCGTACCTTAGTGACGATTCGTGGTTGTTCCCAATTCTCCACTGTTGCTATCTTTTGAGGATCTACTTTAATTCCTTGTGCCGAAACTACATGTCCCAAAAATGCCACTTGATTCAACCAAAACTGGCATTTACTAAACTTAGCATACAACCGATGTTCCCTCAATTTCTTTAATACCAAGTTGATGTCGAATATGATCTTCTTTTGACTTAGAGTATACCAGAATATCATCAATAAAAACAATGACAAACCTATCAAGATATTGCTGGAATACTTCATTCATTAACCTCATGAATGCTGCAGGTGCATTAGTCAATCCAAATGGCATCACCAAAAACTCATAATGTCCATAACGGGTCCTGAAAACCATTTTAGGTACATCTTCATCTTTAATCTTCAACTGATAATAGCCAGATCTCAAATCAATCTTAGAGAACACATATGCACCTTTAAGCTGATCAAACAAATCATCGATACGAGGCAATGGATAACGGTTTTTAATCGTTACCCAATTCAATTGCCTGTAATCAATACATAATCTCAAAGTTCCATCTTTTTTTCTTACAAACAACACCGAAGCTCCCCAAGGTGAAGTACTAGGTCGAATGAAACCTTTATCAGTTAATTCCTGTAACTGAATTTCCAACTCTCTCAATTCAACTGGAGCCATTCTATATGGAGTCAAAGATATAGGATCCGTACCTAGAAGCAAATCAATAGAAAACTCCACATCTCTGTTAGACGGCAATCTAGGCAAATTATCTGGGAATACATCAGGATAGTGCCTGACTACTCCAACTTCCTCCACACTACTAGGAACAACATCATTTAACACCACATGTGCTAAGTATCCTTGATAACCTTTTGATAACAACTTATTTGCTCTCATGGCAGAAATAACACCATGTCTCACCCTACTTCTTTCACCCACAAAAGTAACCTCTGGTAGTCCAGGACGAAGAAAAGTAACTGATTTCCCATAATAATCTATATGGGCACGATTATAATGCAACTAATCTGCCCTTAAAATCACATCAAAATCCACAATATCTAACGGGATAAGATTAGCTGGCATAACTACATCATCTACCATCACTGGACACCCTGGATAAACACTATCAACATAACATTTGTCCCCTCTAGGCATAGCAAACTCTAAATCAAATCCTAGAGGTGTAGGGTGAGGTTGTGTCATTTGAGCAAATGTATGAGAAATCACAGAACGTGTAGCACCACAATCAATCAAAACTCTAGCAAAATGACCAAGGATGTTTAACGTACCCATAATCAAATCTGGATGGTTCTGAGCATCTTGCAGTAAGATGTGATTAACACGTCCATGAGCTTGCTGTCGTCCTCCACAACCTCTATTACCTTGATTACCTCGCCCCTGAGAAGTATGTCTCTGTCCTGTCTGGCTAGACTGCCTAGACGGTCTTGCATTGCTAGCAACAACCTCTCCCTGTCGGGGCTGACCTCCCTGATACCACTAAGATCCGCTAGCTGGCATGGAAGGATATGAAGTATAACCTCCAGGATCTTGGGAATACCCAGTCTGAAAATAAGGATCCTGGGAATACTGATACTGTTTGGAAGCATAGGGAGCAGCATCACCCTGATAGTGGTAAGCACTACCACGACCCGTCTGACCGTAACTGCCTGATCCAAAGTTCTGCTGAATCGGCGCTGGAGGTGGCATAGCAGACTGCTGAGGCCTCTGCTGACTCTGGGGACAATGTGCAGCTCTATGTCCCAACTGTCCACAAGTGTAACAACCACCGCCACTTCTCCTACACTCTCCATGATGTCTGAAATTACAACGGATGACCTGAACCACCAGCACCACCAAAGTTTCTCTGTCTCTGAAACCTGGGTCCATCGGTAAATCTTCCACCTCTCATCGGGCCTGTGACACTAAATCCTCCACTGGAAGAACTCGAGCTCGCTCCACTTCTCTAGAAATTCTGTGTCTTACGAGGTCCCTGAGTGGAGATACCTTTACCCCTGTCATCTTTCCTCTAATTATCATTCTTATCTTCATCTTCCTCACTATTACTAGGAAGGTTTTCGAAATCCTCCATCCGAACCAAAATCTCAGAAAACGCATGGTAAGTGGTGCAAGGAATCGCATTAGCAAACGTCCGCCATTTCTTCTTAGTTCCCTGCTTAAAACGGCCAAGCATCTCTACCTGATTACCAGCTGTATCTGGATCATAGCGGGATAAGTCTGTAAACTTCCTATAATACTCATTCGCCAACATATTCTTTTGTTTTAATTGAGTGAACTTCTGCTGCTTACGATCAATGTACTCCGAATGAACAAATCTTTTCTTAAAATTCTCTTTGAATATTTCCCAATCAGCTGCCGCTTCAGGTGACATAAACTGAGTTTGATTTTCCCACCAAGTTGCAGGCTCTCGTCCTAAAAACCAAGTAGTGGTCTCGACCCATCTACTAGCAGGAAGATTCCCTTGACTCTGCATCACCTGAAAGGTCTTCTCAATACAGTCTAACCACTTTTCTGCCCCTTCATGACCCTTATTACCAATGAAGCGGTCTAATTTCAGATTTTACATAGTCTTCAGGGGTGTTCTCTGAGGATGACGGATTGCAGTCTGAAAGGCATGGGCCATCGCTTCCCCTAATTAAGTTATGTCAGGGAAATTAGGCTCAGAAGCACGGCCTGGTTCCCTACGAGGCGGCATAGTTCTGACAGAAGACACCAAAAGATTATTAAAGCATTCACAATTTATACAGGACTGCAAACCTAGGCTCTGATACCAAACTGACACACCCCGACCCTAAAATCAGGGCGTGATGGCCGTCATGTGGGCGTGACATAACCAAAAGTGCGAATCAAAAGCAAAAAGGTAAAAGAAATACGAAGGAATAAAAACCAACTACTAGCAATAATATCCAACTAGCATGCTAAAGTGAGTTTAAGTGTGAAACATACATAATCAGAGCATAAGTACTAGGTGCAGTCAAGTAGGACCATTACTAAATTACAACACCCGAAGGTGAGTCCTACATTTAAGTGGTCTGTCAGAACGCCATGGGAATCCTCGTGAGTCACCAACACTGCTAACTAGAACCTGGAGGGGCGCAAAACAAGATTGAGTGGGTCAGTAAAACAAAGCTTTTCAAAAATATTACAATTAATAACACTTATAACCCCTCGCTGTAAAACCTGTATACTTTCCCAGAAAAATAATATATATATATATATATATATATATATATATATATATATATAACCATATATAACAGCAAATAACTCAAATCACAAGTCTTTAACACTTTTCAGGAAAATATGCCATTCTATGCTTCAAAACATAATAAGGATGCATCAATATAACAGGTGAAATAAGGAATCAACCGGAGACCCTGCAGTTGTCCTGTACGGCTAATTCTGTAGCTCAATATCCAATCCAGTCGGAGTCACCAACTGTGACCTGTACGGCACTACTCTGCACACAAGTCGGAATTATCTAAAGTAGTATGTACGACAAGAATAGTGTAAGAATACACTCTAGTGCTTCTCTCATCAACAGCTGTATAACAATCTAAAGTCACCTACAAGTCGGAACCACCTCTAATGGTCTGTACGACATGTCGGAACCACCTCTATTTTTCTGTACGGCATGCACCTACTTGGATCCAAGGTGAACGTGTGATGCGGGGTGAATAATATAAGCACTAACACCAGGGGTGCAGGTTATGAGCTCTCAACACAATTCCCATCATCAATAAATCACATGAACAACATAAAACTCACCTGATACTCACCTATGCGTCCACATCACCATTTAACATATATGCATCAAATACTAGTTCATATATTTCATATAATATATATGCATGGCATTTTAAAACATACTTTCATTTAAATTCAATTTCTGGGAAAAGTCAGTAGTATATAGGTATGTACAAAAAATAATTGCCCACTCACTGGTATGTCGAAGGGTCGTAACCCCCGTGACGCCCTTGAATGCGCTCGTCCTCGGGATAGGTCTCACCTATATGCGAAACAACTATAAAAACGTTATTTTAAAGCACATAGGAAAAATTAGCTAATAACTTATCATACATTGTTCAATTTGGGTATATGAATATACCACAGTGACCTACTCGACGTCACGGACATCGAGATATTTTTAAAATAATTTTTCACCGTCGCACTCGCCCCCACGCGTCGGGAGAGGCACGATGCTACGCGCCCCCATGCGCGTCATCCCCTACCTCCAGACGCCGGAAAATCTCGCCAGCGCCGGAAAACTGGAACCTGTAAATGCCCTTTTCTCGCTCGATTTTGCACCATTTTCCACAAAATTTTCACCAAAATGTCACAAATCACTAGAGGAAAAAGGCTATACCTCTTTGGAACCTCAAAACCTTCGAAATCACGTCAGGAAATTTCTACCAAAACTGGCCACCTTCGAACCTTGTGATCCCGATGTCCAAAACCTTCAAACGAACGTCCCCGAGCTTTTTGGGATCCTCCTAGAGCTCACTGTGAGCTTGGATTGTCCTAAAAACCAACCATTACAAAGTTCGTGAACAGTGCTCAATTCGGAGCTTGAGTTTTCAACGTGAAATCGAAAGGTTTCTTACCTGAAATGGGTACCAGAGAGTTCGTGTGGTCTCCAGGAGCACGATGGTGGTCTCAAACACGACGATCCGTGAAGTTTTGATGGTATTTGGGTGTGGTCCGTACTAGTTCGAAGGGAGAGAGAAAATGGACTGAGAGAAAGGAGAGAGAGAACGTGCGGGAGAGAAAGAATGAACTGATTGGTGTGTGTGTCCTTCTAAGTCCCTAACCACACAATTGCATACAATTTAATCCAACTTAATTTTTTTCCAAGAATTTAGGAAGGTATGCATTATTCAAATAAACATGTCTCACACACCTTAGCAACCTTTAAGGGCAATTCCGTCAATTCACATCCATGATAAATGAAATTTCGGGACGGACTGTGACAGGTAGAGATAAGCAAAAGGAAGCAAAGAGAAAAGGGAAGTCCCAAGATCCGATACGTGCACAATTTGCTTGTGAAATGGCAAGAATGAATGAAAACCAGTGCTGTCGACAAGAAGAATCGGCCCAAATGTTTTTGGCCATGAAGGAACAAGGGGATAGGGAGCAAGAAAGGTACGAAACTAATTTGATAATGGAGGACCTCGACAAATACATTCCAGAGAGGAAGAAATACTTACGTGGTAAGCAAAAGGAAATTTTACAAAGGAATGCCACAAGGAGTATATTTCAAGATGATGATTCATCTCAAAACTATCACCCAAGTCCATCACTAAGTCAAGATGGTGGATATCATTATTAAGTTTATGTAGTCTATGAGTTTTTGATTGTATTAAGTTTATGTGGTTTATTAATTGTCTTCTTTTTTTTTTTTTAAGTTTATGTGGTTTATTAAATGTCGTTGGTATTAAGTTTATGTGGTTTATCATGATTTTCATGTATTGATTTAGTGGTTTTTCAAAATTTATCAGAATTTAAATATTTTTAGGTTAAAATATTCATAAAATTAATTTAGGATAGTCTGCATAATTTTTTTAAAAAAAGTTAATTTAAAAAAAATAGCCTTAATTCATTCTTTGATAATCTGGGGCTAAAATTTTAGACCAAAAGGGTTGGAGTAGAAAAGCTGTTTCTGGGCTAAAACCTAAATTTTCTGGGCTAAATATTTTTAGGTTTTAGGTCACCATTGGAGATGGTCTAAGGCAATTTATGCATTGGTCACTATTTCGGGATTCCCAATTTGTCCCGAAATCCTAAAACTATTTTGAGATTTCCGAAATTTTGGTTTGGAATCGGTCTTGAAATTGGGCACTAATCCCATGATGTTGGATGAACTGAAATGCGTCGTCCATCAAGCGACCTTCACAATCTTGATCGACACCACTGGTGTCACAACCAACAAATTTTTGCTCAGAAAAAAAATATCAATTTACTAGTTGTGAGTTGAGTGATTCCTTCTATGGCTGCCACCGCTGAAAATGCCCTGCAACATCCTATATTTCTATTGCAATTAAAAGCTGCTAGCATAATATAAAAACAAATCTAATAAAC
This sequence comes from Malus domestica, assembly GCF_042453785.1. Lineage (NCBI taxonomy): Eukaryota > Viridiplantae > Streptophyta > Magnoliopsida > Rosales > Rosaceae > Malus > Malus domestica. The sequence continues at coordinate 10,939,129 of NC_091668.1, forward strand.
TCCAAAATGAGGATAAGTAGTTGCTCTAATCTAATAAGAATGAGATATTACCGCATTGGCGTCTGTCCTTGATAGGTGTCGCGGCTCCTTTCTTCTTCCGATCCATTGTTGCTGGTACTGTTGCCGTAAGTTACATTTTCATACTTGAAAGTTGTCTTGTGTTCATGGCCTTTGAATTTATTTCTTGAGGCTATGAATTCTTCATTTGTAAGATCTGCAAATTGATTTACACTTAATTTGTAAGGTTTGCTTGCATCGTTATTGGAAGTTCTTAAATATGCCACATTGTCCTTGAATTTCTTAAAAATAGAATTAATCTATAAAGGAAAAGAAAGCCTAATGGGTTCTGAACTTGTAGCTAGCTCATAATACACTTAATCCTAGCACTTCTGTGAGTTAATACACACACACGCATTCATATATATCTCTGTGTGTGTGTGTGTATGTATATCGTGGTAACATGACTCAAACCCTGGCTTCTGAAGTTATATGTTAAAACTGCCAAAATTCTAAGCAATTTTTTTGTGTAATGTCTGCAGTCTGCACTATTATATATATTCTCTTCAGTATATTGCATTCTAGTTCAAAACCGATGACGTGAAGCAAGAGCTTAAGAACAAAGCTGAGAAGCTCAGCCATAGTTTTTCAGTGGAATGCAAATAATGACTTTGATGGCTTTCACCGAAGCTAATAGAGTTTGCAGAAGTATAAAGCGATCTATTATTAGTTTTTGCTTTTGATCGGTGCAAGTACTGGGGATGATTTATTTAGAGGGGCTCGCCTACATTGGAACCAAATTACAAAATGATCAGAGATTTTCTAATTTGAAGAGGCTGGATGAGCGGCAAGAGTAACAGGATGGAAGAGAATTATTCAACGATAAAAACGATCTAGAGATTATAGCAAAATCTAGATACATAGTATAAAATCTCTGTAAGGTCATAAACTTGGAACCAAATCAATTTTATAACCTTAGAGAGGGTATTACTAATTAATAGAGGTGTAGTTAAAAAAAATTATTGTTTATTGACTTATTTATTCTTAATGAATGTTTCATATTCTAAGAATTCTCTAGGCGCCAAGTATTTTATTTCTTGCAAATATTGTATCTACAAGCTTGTAGACGTGACATCAATTCTAAAAACTAAAACAGTGTCCCAAACTTTATAAAAATATTTTAGTTCATCTTAAAGTTTTATTTGTTATATTGCATATTTTTTGTACTCATTGACAACTATTACTTTGTGGAGGTGTATTTCTTAAGACGAGACTAAGAAAAATTATAACTTATTACAACGTGAAGTTTATTCCTAGACATAGCCAATCTCAAGTTCAGAACGGAATTTTTATGACTTTTAAGAAAGTTTATTCCTTCATAGAAGATTACTTTAGAGATGTTTAACCGTGAGATATAAAGAATAGTTTACTTTTAATTAAATTAGGGTTAAATAAAAAATCCTAATTTAGTTGAAATAATATCGTAATAAGTTACTTATTATGAAATTAAAGTAAAACAACAAACTTAACCCTGCCAAAACCAGCTCGAGACAATTAGTACAACTTTCTTGGTTTTAGTCGTCCAGTGGTTGGGAATTCTCTCCAAATCAAAAAAATGGTTCACTAGAGATCATATACCCACTTGTTGTACTTGATTGTTCTCAGTAATGATTGTTGTACTTGATTGTTCTCAGTAATGAAACATTATATCGCTTCTGTCAAAAAGCTCACAACCTTCCGGCTAACAAACACAGCTTTCTTGTAAACACAGCTTGTTGAGCTACTTGATGAACTTCACGTCCAAAAGTTCAAAACAAATAAAATATAAACTCAATAGCTACCAATGAATCACTTTTTAAAATAAAAATCCTTTCTTAATTGTAATTTTACACGACTAAAAGTCTAAAAATCTCGACATGCATCACTTCTTAGGGAACTCCACAAGTTTGCGGAAATCTCACTTGATTTGTGGTTCCATTTATGAGATTATAGAGATTTTAATCAAGACTTACAGAAGCATCTCAGCCTCTTCGTGGTCATCCCTTGTGTGATTCATCAGTATCAAAAATTAAACTAAACAATTACTATATAAGATACGAGCCTGGAATTTATTTTCAACCGCTTGATGACAACCCTGTGTTGGTTAAAAAGAATTTCTTGTTTTGATTCTTAGGTTTTTGACGATTACACATGAAGTCATTCTAGCTAGCTAGTAGCCTAGCCTAGCCTACCGTATATACTAATCATCTGTCAGTACAAAAAGAACTGATGAGTGATTGAAGAGGAAATGACAAGAGCAAGATGGGAGGATAAATGACTCATTGGAAAGATCCGATATGTTTGTCCCATAATGCGGGATTATGCAAAGCTATTCGGATATTCTCATCCTTTGTTTTTCAACTATTCTATTTTAACTATTTCCTGTATTTGTCGTAAATTAGGTTAAATTACATGCAGCTTTAATATCATCAGTGTATATAATTTAGTAGTCATGTAGTTGAGCTAGATATATGTAATATATAGGCTATCTGTCGTATTGATATGTACTTAACCGTCAAGTTTTTCCTATTTATTACATATAATTAGCGGACTCTGATCCCATCCGGATCTTTTTATGCGGAGCCAGCGGTCAACATCATATGCGGCCGTTGATTCAAAACAGATGCAATCGTGCGGTCTCAATTTTTAAATTTATTTCTTGACAAAAGCGGCGCCGCCTCTTCCTTCTTCCCTTCCTGCTGGTTTATTTCCTACTCCTCTCTCCCCAAAACTCAGATACCCAACAACCCTTGCAAGCTTGCCCTAGAGACTAGCAGCCCTCGCGACCAAGTAATCCTCAGCAGAGGTTTGGGGATGAGGGAAAAGGCTCAGCGGGAACCTCGTAACCCTCGCCCTCGCTAGCAGCAGCTCGTCTTCATCTCCCTGCCACCGGCGAGGATCAGATCAGTCACCGGCGGAGGGATCGAAGGGGAAAATGAAAAGGACCAATGATATGCCTATCAGACCGATTTGCTTCTTCCTCTATATCCGTTTGTTCAAAGTCAGAGCGATGGTGGTGTGTGAGACTCAGAGTTCTCCATCTTCAATTTCTAAAACCATCTCCAACAGAACGAGGTAGCCCTTATTTGCCTTTAGCTTCAACCGAGGGCCAAATAGCTTGTTTTAGCCCTATCATACAAAATCGTCTCCCATAGAGAATCAAAGGGTCATAGGGTCAAATATAATTTTTATGTTGGTTAATGTTATTTAATGTTGTTTCATATTGTTTAATGTTGTTTCATGTTACTTAATTTAATTTAATGTTATATAATGGCTTAGGAAGTTATAGAAAAAAAATTCAAAAATAACGAGTAGCTGACGTCAGCTAGCATTGTATTTGAAATTTTGGCCTATCATTCTTGTCAGATATAAATGACAGGAATAAGTACAATGTTATCGGATATAACTAACAGGAATAATGAAAATTCTGCCCCGGCCCAGGGCTGGCTGAGTTGGGCCAGCTGGTTGGTTCTTTGGCCCTTTTTTGTCTAGTGGGGCCCATGAGCCATTTGGCCTAACCCTTGGTTGGAAACAGTTTTTGGACTATTTTCAATCTTTTGGCCCCCTGGACCCTTCGATTGAAGATAGTCTAAGAATTCAAAATTCTTCATCATCCATGGAGTTTGCCCTTGAAAATTTTCCCAACTCCATTTCCGTCTTGTTTTTCCCTATTCTTGCTTGAAAGCACTGCAGCCAATAAATATTTTATTTGTGGTTTTTTGGAAAATTGATGGATTAATTCTTGAGTATGAGAAGTCTTTTGCACTTCTGGTTAATTTTATGGGTTGATCTTAATTTGGTTAATCCTTGGTTTTTGGAATGGGAAAGAAAAAAAAGAATGCATAGGTTAGAAGGCCAAAGAACGGAGAACGGCTGAAAAAAGGAAAATAATTTTAAATAATTTCAAGCCATAAGATGTCTGTTGAAGGGTCAATATAAATTGATTCTCACGGAATCCCCAGAGAATGATCCAGAGGATCCTGGTCCATAATTAGCAAAAACAATTAAATTTTGTGAGTTTTAACAAAACATTTTCGCTAATGTTAATTTTTAACGAAAAATGAAATTTTTAATTTTTTGTCTGGTACCATTCAATACACCTTTATTTATCATTTTTTCATTAAAACTAAAAAAAAAAAAAGTAGACCTTTCGTTATTTTTCTTTTAAATTTTAGCCATTTTTTATTTAAAGAATACAACTTTAGTTGAGTTTTGACAGCTACTCAAGCTGAACTTACCCCAACAAATAGTATTTGAAATCTTTCAAGTCGACAGTTTTTCTAAATTTGCACCTTTTTCAAAAGGTAATAAATGAGATCGATTGCATCAGCCTTAACCTTTACATTATTTAATTTCTTGATCAATTTATATGTTTCAAAAGGATCGATTAATTTATATGGCTATGTACTAGCCAAAACTGAAATGAATAACAATATGGAATTCATTAATACTTCATATCAAGGGGATCATCAAACTTCAAAGTTGACAATTCTTGGATTTAATTTCTACAATTTCTTCAGCATGATTGAACCATGCACGCACCAAACATCTTCACTTTGGAATATGCCGAATTCATACAAATTCATCCCTATTTTCATTACCAATATCCATTTTTCTCTTCTCAGTGCTACTACTAAACACAAAGTCCAAATTGTAAAGCACGGGAACCATTGTGACAGAACACAAAAACACCAAAACCGGTCCAAATATCCAAAGCACAAGAGGCAGTGCTGCATAAAACAACCTGTTCCCCGCAGTGTTTAACAAGTAACCCTTTTCTAAAAGCTCAGACACATACTCTGGAGTCACCAAGGACATGGGGTCTTGTGGACTGTTAATTAGGATGTTCACTTGGTTTATGAACCTGATTGAAAGCGAGTGACACATGAATGAGAAGAGGAAAATTGTGAGTAGGGAAACGTACTTTAAAGCAACCATGAATTCCCCGTGAGCTCCGTAAACAGTGTCATTGAGCGGTTTCTTCACACTGTATGTGCTGCTGATCACGGCTGCTAGGCCGGAGCATAAGAGGATTGATGTAGTGGCCATTAGGGTTGATCCCATGATCGTGTTACGAAGGGTTTGGACGGCCAGGATATTCTTCTTTTCATTGTCCTGTCAAAGATGAGGGAAAAAAAAAGATATCATTTTAGAGTAGTGATCGACAATTTAAAACTATTGACTGCTCATTATCTTACATGTTATATGTGCTAATATCGGTAATCAAGATTGACAATTGACGCAATTATATCAGAACGTTGGTAAAAGATCAACTTTATCAATAATCAAGTTGCAACCACATAATATATACATTTTCCGATGATTTTTTTATTTTTTTATACTAGCAATACTCTATGCTAAATTTATTTAAGCTACCGAAAGAGAGAACCCAACTTAAGTGCAGAAAAATACACTTTTCTTTTTTGAACAAATGATATTATCCACACTAAAGGGGTGAGGGAGTGGGCTAAACCTCACAATAGGCTAGCAATAATGTGTTTCAAATTCATCTTTGGCGAGAATCAAATCTAAGACCTCTTACTTACAAGTAAAGAGAAATACCAAGTAGCAAAAAATAAACTGTTTTAACCATCTTAACTAATATAAATCTGCTTCAATGATTAATGCTTAGCTTCTGACCGTTTCATGATGCCATAAATTGCCATGTGGATACAGCATTACTAATGTTGGAGCTGACGTGTGATGCAATATACAGAAGCTGAGTGGGTTCTTGAAGTGGAAGAAAGGATATATGTATGGTGGCATGCAATTAATCTCACTTATCCAATATATGTTGTTAGCCACTTTGATTTCCCTAATTACCATGTCATATACTTCCGGTACCATAAAATAAAAGTGAACCATGTGATGCTCGAGAAAGCACTTCTAAATGGTTTTTACTTTTTAACTTTTTACTTGTGGCTAAAAATGATAAACCAAAGATTAATCCCCACTAATAAGTCACCCTGGTGTATGCTCTGTTGGTTACATCTCACGTTGGATTAATGAAATGTGCAGGGATGTTCTTTACGTTAGAGAAAATTAAAATTCACCCCCTTCTCCACCATAATTTAGCATAGAATGCAAAATATTATTGCGTATCTTAGAATGCAAGATATAAATGCGTACCTTCATCATTGCCGAGACCCAGAATCGTCGTCCGCTGGTGTTTATGCCGATGATGGTAGATCGTGGGTCAGTCCGAACTTTATGCCATAACCAAGCATGATAAGAAACAGTTATGAGAAACCCTAGTGGTACAAGAATGACATCCAAGTAGCATTTTCTCCATTCCATCTCTTTCTTTCGTAGTTTCTCTCTCTCTCTCTCTCTCTGCGCCTTTGTTTGTTTAGGGCTTCGGCTGCTCCTTGCGATCTTATAATAATATTAACTTTCTCTCCACTTAGGTTCTTGAGCAGCTATATATATAATAAGTTTACAGAAGGAAATGAATGTGGACTTGATTAAATGCGTAATGCAGTGCACAAACCTGAAAAAAAATTCCATGGCCAACAAGGACAAAAACGAACAATATCAAAGTAGGGAAAGCAGACCCCCCACTTTATTGCTAAATTACAGGCATGAGCCTAGTGTGTATGTGCTTTATTTTCCAATCTGCAAACCTCCTTTTTCCCTTGTGTTTCTTTATTGGCTTTTTTCTTTTTAATTTTTGGCTTTCCTTTTCCAATGAATTTTTGTTAGAACCCGATACGCCAATTTGGTGGGATATATTGTCCATATACGTTTCTTTTATGGCTGATCATCAACTGCTGAGGTATGTCAATTATGATGGTATTAAGTTGGACGCAATTGAGTAATTGTTGCTTTAAAAAACAGAAATACATGTCACAAAGAAAACTAAATTGGTTCTGAAGTTGTAGTAGCAACATGGCCCAATTCCTTGCATATGCAACTGAATATGTAGTAGTAACATGGCTCAACTCCTTGCATGCTATCTTTGTATGTTTTGCGTTTTGAAGTAATAAGTTCCATTTGCTTAAAAGGCCTAAACAATGAGCACCAACTATTCTTGGCATGCATCCCAATAAAATATGAACTCAAATTAAGACTAATTATAATGTATCTAAAGAATTAAACAAAAGAGTGGTGTTATTCATACATCTCTTTTTAGTATTTAAGGCCATTAGATCGACTGAATTAAAGATGATTAAATGCCATAAATTAATAGGGGGCATGTGGTGCTATCCACACACCCCATGTTAATTTATGTCATTTGATAATCTTTAATTCATTTGACCTGATGATCAAAAATTAAAAAGTATGTGTGGAAAATAAAAAGAAGTGTGTAGATAACACCGCCTTAAATAACATTTGGGTTGTTATCATATTTCTAAGAAAACTAGGGCAACGCAACCGCTTATGATGATGAGACTGGATATTTTCGGATTTGTGTATACAATTCTCAAGTGGATTTTTCGTCACATTGTAAATTAATTTTCTGTACCACACAAAATTCGAAAGGTGTTAATGATATTTAGACCCAAATGCAGGGCTAACATAAAGAGTGGAGGGGCAGCATAAGATTGTGAGAGTCTGACAAGGCGCAGGAGAGAAAAGAAATGATAAATGGTGAAGTAACGAAGGAAGAAAGAGCACGCCTTCTTCATGAGTAGTGAAGAACTGTGCACGCACTGCCCATTAATTTCAGGGATAGATTAATGTTAATATATAGAGAGCCGTTTTCATTTCGGAGTAGGATTTTTTTTTCTCTAAATTTCTCTCCTTTTCAGTTTCCTCTTATTTGAACAAATTAAGACACGTTAACATCTGATTTTGACTTCTTTATAGAAAAAAAAATAAAAGAAAAATGTATGAGAGGAGGGAACAGGAGGGGAGGAATTTAGAGGGGACATATATCTACTACTCTTATTCCTTTCAACTTTGATACGTATGGTCTACTTTTTAACCATGATCATAACATATGCTAATTCACATCAAGGATCATCGTTAGTCATATATAACAAGCTAACAACTAATAGTAGGGGTGCAACTTGAACGGGTTGAAAGGTTAACCCAATCCTAACCCAACTTTTACAATTCGGGATCGGGTTGGGGTTGGGTTTTGATCAGGTTCGGGTTTACTTGGGTTAGGTTCGAGTTGTCCAACTTTTTCAAGTTTAATCGGGTTCATACAAAGTTTGAATTAAAATACAAGAAGTACCAAAAGCTAGTACCAAAAGAAAAAAAAAAAAAAAAAAGGAACACTTCATTGCCCAAAGCTAGTACCCAACTCAAGTCTTATCCTTCAAAGCTCCTGCAGAAAAACAAAGTTAGAACCCAACCGGCCATAGATTACAAGCCTCATTCGAGCAAAAATCAAAGTGTGGTTGCCAAAAAAACAATTGGTTTCTGCAACTCCATGCACTTTTTTATCATAATCCATCAAAAGTCACTAGTGAATCCTCCACGAAGGTGCAAAGATCATTGAGAAGCATTTTGCACAACTCAACCCAATCAAGTTTGGTTAATCGGGTTGGGTTGGGTAAATGATCAACCCAATAAATGAACGGGTTGAAATTGGGTAAGGTTCGGGCGGGATATAACTAAGAAAAAATACGCTTATTTGGATTTAAAGTCGGGTTGAACATGGACAGGTTCGAGTTGGCCCAACCCAAGTTGTGCCCCTAACTAATACTAATCTTTTTCTGTTGGATTGCTGAATGTTAATAGTTGTTGGCCCATTTTTTACCACTAGTAATCAATCAAAATAAAATAAAAAATTAGTCGCATGATCAATTAGTCTCATGATCAATGATATTAAATACAAATCTTATAGTGATATTGCACAGTGTAGAAAAACGTGAATGATACACTAAGAAAAGTAGTACTAAAGTATGATTAGGACATTCCCAATTGCATTATATTAGCTGGTCTAAAAGGAAAAGGCTAGGTTGAATTGTTTATGGATGTCCTATTTCATTTGGTGAACGAAGCTCTCACTCACTTTGTCCAAATGTGACTGTCTGTTTATCTTTTTTTCCAGTCATATTTAGTAGTGGGATATGAACATGATTGACTTAGGATAATAAAAAGATATTCAAAAAGCATCGCCTGCATGCATAGACACCGAAATAAAAACCTCCTAATCCTTGCTGCGCCAAAATTATGAAAGCTACATTACAAAAGAAAAAATTGAAATGAATTGCATCTATATATGGAATTCGTTTTCTGATGAAGACCAAAAAGATGTCAAATCAATGAAATATGTAATGGGGAGCGTTAAGTAGTGGGGGTGGCCAACAAGTATTGGTTATGTGGCTTCTGTCATCCACATAAGACCACTGCATATGTCCAAGTAGTGCTCTCAGGATACACAACATGGGAAGAAGCATTCAAATAAATCTGCAGGTTACTAGCACACTCTTGCACTGAAAAGAAACATAATCACATAGACCTTTTGTTAGTTTCTTCTCATAGTTATCTTTCAATTTTCATAGTTTATACATGTAGATAACCATTAATATATTTGGTGCTCCAATACATATTTACCTAACTCGGGATCATGGTTTTGTTGGCGTGAGTTTTTTGTATTTTATTGATTCGAACAGTGTCTGTCAGAAATTACATGCTCTATTTTTGTAATTAAGTTTCATTCATTACCTCTGTTAGTTAACCACCCAGTTACAATCTAGCAGTGTTTAGCTTCAAAGTTTGATAAGATTGACAGATGAGCACGTACCCATTTAAAAAGAATATGCCACTTGAAGATTCTTAAAATTCTTATTCATGTGTGGTAGTTAAATTTGTAGCTAGAAGTTTTATCAGAACTTTTTATGGGTTATATTCCAAAAGGGTTTGTAACTTGTAAAACCTGTCTTAGTTCTTGTTATCATAACATTTATATACATAAAAAAGTTAATAAGATATGCCCTATGAACAGCTACCTAAAATCCATAGCAGATGTTCTTAGGGATCAATCATGACCATGACAATGGCATTTTGCTGGTTATTCGGATTCTCTTATACTTTTAAACTTCATATTGGCTATATATGCATGAGGGATATAATCCAACTTTTTAATCGTACAATTGTCAATCGTGAGATTTAAATTTAGAATCTCTAATGGTTATTACTTGTTGAGCTAAATAGCATCTTCCACCGAAGATTCAAGTACGCATGTAAATTTGATTTGACTACTTATACTTGTCGCCAATTCATTACATGTGGCAAGCATTTATATATTGAATAGTTTATTTACTTTTTAAATACGTAACAAACATTTATTAGAAAAGTAGCGTCATAAAAATTATATCTTGGTTGCAAGAGAGAGAATCTCGTATGTAGGCACTGGTGGAACTAGCTAAAGCTTAGGAGGTCATACGAACCTTCTCACAATTCGAGGTGTTGTATTAATATATGCTAGAGATTGATGTAGTTTGGTTTTTATATTTATAGTTGACCCTCCTCACAAATGTAATTTGCTCATGGTTAAGGGTTTAACACCTAATTCATAATTTCATTCTTTGCCTCTTAATCAAATAAATGATATATAAGTTCATGTCCTCATACTCTTTCCAATTATTTTTATTCGAATTCACACCAAGGTGCATATAGGTATGATTGTTTTTCGTCATTGTTATAAAGCGTCATCTCCTATAATGTGATTAATTAAATCATAACGATATCAAGGTTGGAAATTTGGAACATTTTTTATGCTAAATAGGTTGATACTTATGATCATGTTTTAAGTAATTTTCATATATAAGCTTAATTATCATAATTTTATAGTCACTTAAAACTGACACTCCTTAACAGAACTTTTGATTCCGCCACTATACGTAGGATGCTCTATTAAAGTTAAACCCCACGCCATCTTCCACCGACAATTTGGCGAACTAAAATTTGTTACCTGCAGGACATGGTACGTGGGTTTATATATTCCAAAAGGGTTGTAGCTTGTAAAACAAGACATGCTAGAATAGAATCCTATATCTGAATTCTGAACCAACCCTTGTAATCCTATCTTAGTTCTTGTTAGTATAACATATATGTAAAGAAGTTAATAAGATATGCCAGATATGCCTTGTGATCAGCTACCCAAACTCCACGCCAGATGTTCTTAGGGATCAATCATGACTATGACAATGGCTTTTTGCTGGTTATTCAAATTCTCTGATGCCTTAAAATTTCATATTGGTTATTATGCAGGAGGGAGATGATTTTTTTTTTTATCTCACAATTGTAATCGTGAGATTTAAATTTAGAATCTCTTGGAACAAAATAGATGATTACTAGACTAAGGGCTGTTACTTGTTGGGCTAACGAGCATCTTCCACCCGAAGATTTAAGTATTCATGTCGATATGATTTGACTAGCCATGACACGTATCGCCAATTCACTACATGAGGCAATCACCTATTGAATAATTGGTTTACATTTTAAACACGTAGCAAACATTTATTGAATGAGTGACACCAGTAAAACTATATCTTAATTCCAAGAGAGAATCTCTCGTACATAGAATACCTTATTAGGAGGATTAAATCACGTACATTGTGCGACTTATTTTACTTGTATAGCCTTCATCATACTACTAATCATTCTAATGTCTTGTTTAGTTACAAAAATACTCTACTAGACTCGCCATCTTCCACCAACAATTTGGCAAACTAAAATTTTGTGACCTACATCCTATGGTACGTGGGTTTTGTCTAGTTTCCAGCCCAAAGTGTATTTTGGGCCGTACAAAGGTTTGATCTTAGTTTTCAGCCCATACTTCATTTTATTATTAGGGCTTTGATCTTTATAATTAGAGGAGGGCAAAGTGATTTATACGTTTGCCTTTTGGTTATAGAAAAAGAGGGCTGAGAGAAAGGAGAGAAAGGAGGCTGTTTTGAAATGGAGAGATAAAGAGGCTCTGGGCTCGAGGCTAGAGAGTGACTGGGATGGGTTTCAAGGTTTTGAATGAGGTGACAATAGGGTTTCAGTTTTTGGAGAAATGATGCAGGCGTGCACTTATGCCTCTGGGCTCGAGGGCATCCAAAGCTGAGAGAGAGAATGGGTGCAGCTGCTAGGGTTTTTTTTCAAATGACAAATGCCGCTGCTCCATCAGTTTATCTTGTAGTTGTTTTCGTGTTGGTCAGTGCCTCTTCTATGCTTCCGAGGGCACACGTTCAAACTCAGCGCCAGGCATATTTTCTTTCTTTTTATTGCGCCTTGTCTCCAGCTCCAGGTCCCGAGTCGACTCCCAGGTGTGTCCCTTTCTTTTTCTTTTCTCTTATTTTCTGTTTTCTTTGTTATTTTATATTTTCTTTTATTGTTTTTTTTTCTTTCTATTTTTTCTTTTTCTTAGGTTATTTTCTTTCTCTTTGATAGTAGTTTTACGTTTTATTTTAGGATTTCACATTTTTGTTTCTTTTCTTTTATTTATTTTCCACACTTTGAGAACAAAGTGTGAAATAAGTTTGAGGGTGGGAAATAAAATTTTAGAATTTTAATTTTTGTGTCAAGTTAAAAATTTTGCTGTCTTTTTAAGTTAATATCCATAAATTAATTTAAACGTTAGAACAAATGGACATGGTGAAGATTAATCTCATAGTAGAGTCTTTTCTATTTATCATTACTTAGACATTAATTCATGACTTATACTTTGACAATTTGCACAGTCACATCAACATGGTTTGTGGGGAGTGAGATTGGAACACTTGCTTTTTGACTAAGTTAATTGTTAATTTTTGTTCTAAATAAAGTAAAGTTAGTTATTATCCTATAAAAAAGTAATAATTGTTCCACCCGAGACTTTGCTTAGTAACCGGGCCAGTCTTGCCTCATCAGCAATGATTCTCGCGTCAAACAATAGAGTTTTGGCATGGGGCATGGTGGTTAGTTGGTTTTGTAACCTTTCCAGCTCGAGTTAGTAGTCCTTAGGGGTGTTCTACACCTAGTACCCTAAAGCCCTTGTGGTTTGAGAGTCATTGATCTAAAGTTCGCTACATGGGTTGAATTGAAAGCTTAAGTGAACCAACATTGCACAACCACTACTATTACTGAAAAACGAAAGAGAAAAAATAAAATAGTTATATTTGAATTTAGTATGTGTGAAATAAATGGACGAGAAGTAAGGGTTTTAGTCGAGTCTCCTTATCTATGTTGGTTCATTTTATACCAAAGGAAGTTAATGAATTCTTTTCTAATTGATTCTAAATGGCTTTGACTCTATGGTGGGATTAGTTGGAACTTTTGAAAAGATGTTCTAATTTTTAACATTTTCTATGGATTGTAACTTGGAGGTGAAATTTTGTGTCTTAGTTTTGTTTAAGTTTCTAGTATGTTAGTTTTTTTTTTTTAACGTTTTCTATGGATTGCAACTTGGAGGTGAGATTGGAACACTTGCTTTTCGACTAAGTTAATTGTTCATTTTTGTTCTAAATAAATAAAGTTAGTTATTATCCTATAAAAAAAGTAATAATTGTCCCCCCCAAGGCTTTGCTTAGTAACCAGACCAGTCCTGCTTAATCAGCAGTGATTCTCGCGTCAAACGGTAGAGTTTTGGCATGGGGCATGGTGGTTAGTTGGTTTTGTAACATTTCCAGCTCGAGTTAGTAGTCCTTAGGGGTGTTCTACCCCTAGTGCCCAAAGCCCTTGTTGTTTGGGAGTCATTGACCTAAAGTTCACTACATGGGTTGAATCGAAAGCTTAAGTGAACGGACATTGCACGACCACTACTATTACTGAAAAAGGAAAGAGAAAAAAAATAAAATAGTTATATTTGAATTTAGTATGTGTGAAATAAATGGTTTGGGGGTATTTTGATGAGTCGATTTCATATTATATATTTTACCTCATTCTTAGTATATTTTGGTAGAATTTTGATACTTTGCTTTATATTTTCAACATAGTGCATTCTACTTCTTCCGGAGTGAAACATACTCAAATGGACGAATTTTGGAGTGATTCAAATTGGAAGACATTTGTGTGTCGCTTCATGTGTTCGTGTCAAAATTTCAACAATTTCTACCAAGCAATTATCTTCTGGTGATGGAATAAAAAAAGTCATGCGCAGTGCTGGAAAATAACATTTTTGGGCTTAAATGCAATTTTTTTAGCCCAAGATGATCTCAGATGGGTTCATGGCATTCTGGAGAAGTGTTTAGAATAGTCCAAGCTGTAAATCTAGCATTTTGGGCCAGTTTTGGAGTTGATATGGGTCCAAAACGTGGCTATCAAGGATTTGGGCAAATTTCCAAGTTAATTTAGGATTATATTTCCTAATTTATTTCAATTTATTTGGTTTCCTAGCCTTATTCTAAGACCTTTTACTAGGAGGATTTAAATAGAGTAGTATAAATTAACCTGTTTGGCTAGCCCTAGGGTTTTTCTTTTTTATGCAATTTTTTTAGAGAAGATTTTGGGCAAAGCTTAGAGAATTCAAGACTTATACTTTCAAGGTGTTTTCATTATTTTTCTATTTCAATAAAGACTTCGTGATTTTTATTATGAATATGCGTAACTAATTCTCTTTGGTAGGGTGATGCTATGATCCTTAGCGAGAATATATAGTCTCTTTTTAAGTTGCTTATGAATTTATGCATGCAAGTTTGAATTGTTAATCACCGGTTTCAACTATCTATTTGTCTTAGTGATTTGCGACCATTAGGATATTTAGAAAAGTAATTTGATGCAATTTTGGCAGAGTGTTGTCCCAAAAATTGACTAAGGCTTCTTGTGATTAATATGTGTAGCTTTTTAGGATGGACGACACGTCTTAAGAATTATATGGTTCAAAAGGAAAACTAATGAAAAGAGCTTGAAAACTTTGAGTTTTAAAGATAAGGACAAAATAAAGGGTAAAATGAATAGTATCATGATTGACTTTTTAGTGTAAAAATGTGGTTTTTCGTTCAAGTGAACAGTACCGGGAGCTTTTCGTTAAAGTTCCCTTTTTCAAAAGGTTTTCACAAAACTTAATGAGTCTTGCATGTTCACATTCGATCTGGACATCACGAATGGGTTGGATGTTAGATATACGTTCTATGTTCGAGGTTCAAAGTAGGATATACTCTAGGAAAACCTAACTTCAAAATATGCATGTGTAATTTATAAGTAATTAGAAGAACTACAAAGGGTTGTTAGGGTGACGGCGGAATCCTAGTACTTTCTCACTTTGAATTCTAAAAATTGTTTCCTTTTTCCTACTTTAAAAATGCAGATCTTAGTTAACCTTTTTAATTAAATTCGTTTTTTCTTAATTTAGGTCATTAAATCACCCTTTTCAAAAACTTTGCTCTAATTATTTAGTTGAGAATTGATTTCACGTTAATCTATTTAAATTAATTCCTGTGTAAAACGACCTTACTTAAGCCAACTATACTACAACCTTGTTTCTCTTGCAAGTATTTTAGGTGTTTTTAACCCTTTTTTGCGCAGGTGGTAAAAATCCTATCATCTCCCATGCGCAGGGTGCTAGCTATCCTCAAGGGAGGTTTCTGTTGTTTGTTATATTAAAATTGATCAAACACTTAAAGCTGTCATACTTTCAATGAACTTCAAACCCTCTTTTACGGTGCATATGTTGACGGAGAATCAAATTTAAGACCTCAAGGGTGCAGAGAACTACACGCTCGATCATAACCACTTAAACTACAAGCCTATTTTCCTTCATCAGACATTTATTAGCAAAGATCCGCAGTGATTGCCAGTGTCGTTGAAGAACAAAGTTCCCAGAAGGCAGAAGAACAAGCGAAGGTACGGAGGGATGACCATGAGCTATCCAAGGTTGGTTTATCGTACAGTGGCACAAGTTGAACCAGCCAATATGTAAGTAAAACAATTAGATTGGTTAAAAAAGTATAAAAATAAAATGATGTGATTGGATTAATTAATGAGAAGCATGAAGCGCGGCCCATACGAGTGGGAGTAAAAAGATTAGCCTCATGTGCCTGGAAATTGGATGCATTGATTGAAACAGACTTCTGAATCAAAAATGGAAGCTACAGTTAATGATTGCTAAAGCCCTAAGTTAATTATTTGATTAAATTGCTTATCCATTGTCACCATAACAATAATAATCTAAAGTGTAAACGCAAATTCTGAAGGTTGATAGGGAGTGGGATCTTATTATTTTAAAGGGTTTACATTCTTGGTGCGGTATGAAAATAAATTATATATAAAAATAAAAATCAATATATTATGAGAAAGGGGGATTATATTACGCTAATTTGCAGATGCAGGTACATTCTAGGGTTCTAGAATATAGTAGCCAGCTAATTAGAAATAAATTATGGATCAAGCCAGCTAGTTAATTAACTACCTAGCTGGGTTAATTGGAATACTAATGCAAAGCTCTCTAAGAAAGGTCAAGAAGTTTTATAAATTAATTAAATTGTGCGCGTGGTAGGAAAATTATCAGACGTCGGTTTAATCATTGGATGCTATTATTCCTGGATTTATATGGTTTGAGGAGGGCTTTATATTTTGCATTCTCTCTAAAGTTGAATAACATAAAAGAAAAGAGATAACAGACGAATCTTTATTGAATTAAATTGTGAGAAATTGGTGAGTTCTTATTTGTTTAATTCACCATATCGTTTTGAGTACTAACCCTAAGCTGGCTTTTGAACTATGAGAAAGAATACAAGAGAGGAAATAAGTAGGTCTGCCAAACTTGGAAGGCACAAGGTTGACCACGCCAAATCAACTTTGTCATGCACTGAAAATCTGAGAGTACCACCATGTTAATTAGGAAGATAATTTAGATTATGTTTTGCGAGAAACTTTATGAGTTTCGCTAAGTAGTATTGTTTTTCTGTTCTTATGATCCCTTCTTGAATTTTGTAGAAGTCATTTCATAAACATTTCATTTTTAGTTATTAATTTTTTGTTTTCAGTTTTCACTTTTTTGAAAAAATGAAATCTTGTTATGTGACTACTTTCAGTTTTCATAAAAAATGAAAATTGAAAACTCAATGCCAAATTTTAAAAACTCTAGAAAGTAGTTTGAATTTTCATTTTCATAAAAAATGAAAATTGAAAAATGCCAAATTTTAAAAACTCTAGAAAGTAGTTTGAATTTTCATTTTTTTTTAACTGAAAGTAGTTATCAAACAAGATTTCAGTTTTCAGATTTCAAAAATATGAAAACAAAAACTAAAACTAAAAACAAAATGGTATCAAACGGCCCCTTAATTACTTGTATAAGAACTCATGGTAACTACAAGTCTGTTTGTTAATCTTCTTAGATCTAATTTTTTTTTGTTTAAAAAAAGAAGAAGATGAATATAACTAATTTTGTAGTCTCTTTCGAATAAAAAACAAAAGGTGGATCAAAGAAGGTTACCAAACAACTCCTAATACACACACACACACACACACACACACACACACACACACACACACACACACACACACACACACCTATAACACGAAACAAATATAACACTTGAGGTAAGAGAGATGGCTCGACCAGGGCTGTCTCTGAGATTTAGAAGGCCTTGTGCGAAATTTGTAAAAGGGGCCCCCTCCTTAAGATAGTTTTAAGTTTTTTAAGAAAAAGTATGGCAATGAATTGATACTAGAAAACATTCACTTATATCAAAACAAAGCTACTTAGTACTACAATCTAGTGATATTCATCTTCACTTGTAAGTGAAAGGTCTTATGTTCAATTCTCCCCAAAGGCAAATTTGAACCATATTATTGTTAACCCATTGTGAGGCTTAGCCTACTCCTCCACCCCCTTAGCATAGATAATATGGTTTGTTCAAAAAAAAAACAAACAAACTTCAGTACTTATTGATTGTTTACAAATGTCCTTAATGATAAGTAAAAAGAGTTACAAACACAACCTTCACTAAATAATCAAAAGTTGTTTTATCTTAAACAACCAAACATGAAAAAAAAACTTCAAAACTCTAATTTTAAAGTTTCACTTGAATATATAACGTTGTTATATAATAAGATTAAGAAAATGTTGTTTTTAGGGTGTTATTATTGACACTCAAAATATCTCATTATACTCCAAGTTTTTATATTTAGAAAGAAAAAAAATCTTATAAGGAGTGCACAACACGGTTTTAAAGTGCTAACAAAAGCAATTTTTTAAAGGGAGTTTTAACGAAAAGGGCCTAACACTATTCATTCTTAACCAAAATGACATTTTGTGTATGACAAGTCCATAATGGGCCAAGCTCTTTTCTTTATTTACTCTTATGCCATTATGTCATTATCGTAGCCGGGTCCACAATGATGTTGATATTTTTGTCTGGAAATACATTAATTTACATGATGCTATTCAACTTATGCTAATTTACTGCCAGCTCTTCATGCTTTCATCATGGTGTCGATGTTATGCAGCTTTTCTTTTGTCAAATTATTCCATTACAGTTCATCGCCTTCAATTAGTTCTGCATGTCTCTCTCTATCTTCTTCTACTTTGTAGTACATTTCTGCTGTTTCTTCTTTGAAATTTTAAGGCTTCCAGTATGACTGATGACGGGCTTTTAACTTGCTGTAAATATACATTTCTTCCTCTTCTGCTACTAATATCATATCATACCTAAAATCTACAAACTCATATAAGGCAAACATTTGGATCCTCCTAAATTTTAAAATATATTTGTATGAAGGAGTCCACCTATGTGGGGAGATAGATGATAGTCTAAAGGACTCTTCATTAATTATGGCTATATGCCTAACTTTCTCCTTATGCATATGTGAATACCAATCTGGAGAACTACTAATAAAATTTATGCAAATCTCCTTCCACTTTTCTAGATAATCTTCTGCTACTTTTATAAGCTTTTTAGGAAATAATTCTAGTTGACAAATATGGTTAATAAAGATTTTCTCAAGATAGCCAAACTCTAATAGTAAGGTCGAGGTAACTTCTACTACATTATGTTTTTTCTGATGCTCATAACTAAAATGCCATGGTCCAAAATCTTTCATATGAATCCTGGCTACAGCTATGCTAACCTCCGGTTTACAAATACAACTCTATGTACTATCACAAGGACATGATGGATACATCTTTGTAATAATATCTATCTCCGGGTTTGGATCAAAGATTGACTAATACAAAGCACATTGTAATTGTAATTGTAACTCTTTCATGAACTATGATGCTCTGCTCAGGATCTTATTTTGTATGTCTGGTGGCATTATCCTTAATTTTGCTTTTGAAATTTCTTCTAATAAAATATCATTTAATATTAAATCTAAAGATAAGTTCCTAAGATAACTTTCATATCTTTCTTATTTTTCTTTGTCACTCAGATGCTGATACTGCTCGTTATTTTGATGCTGCTCCATTTCAACGTCTTCTTCTAAGAGGTTAATCTTAATTTCTTTTATGGGCTCATTAGCCTCTTGTTCTATGGGTTCAATAACCTCATTTTCTTTATTCTTATGCTAATCAGTTTCCAAACCTATTTTTAATTAGCTGTTCATGTGGTCACTTGTCTTCTACTGCATTATAAGAGATTGAAGTTCTTGGTTCATTTTGGTAAACTTACTAAGTAATGACTCATGGTCCCTAGAGATGACTTAAAAGTTGTGCTCAAGAGAATGAATATCCTACTGGCTTTGATGGAAATTAAAATTAAAACTATCAAATTCTTGTTCTCAGGCTCTAATTAATTTTTCATGACCTAGCCTTA
The DNA here is from genome assembly GCF_042453785.1 of Malus domestica. Lineage (NCBI taxonomy): Eukaryota > Viridiplantae > Streptophyta > Magnoliopsida > Rosales > Rosaceae > Malus > Malus domestica. The sequence goes on from NC_091668.1 coordinate 10,958,781, forward strand.
TGCTTGGCTGTTTGATTTGGATATTCCAAAAATTATCTAGGAGAACATGCTGCCTATCAGAAAGTCCTGGTACTATTGGCCTATATCTCAGAGTTGGATTTCTGATTCCTTCAACAATATTGCCATTAAAGTTGAAAGTTGGTACTGATGGTGATGCTAGTCTACTTATGCTATTTTGGAATCCATTGAATAATGGAGGTCCATAGTACATCATTATGCTATTGAAAGATGCTCTTTTGCCTTGTGGTCTTGTGCTATTTGAAAATGATGGTCCAAGAAATTACATTCATGTTCAACAAATTAATCTTGATAAAATATCGGCTAATGTATTGTCATTACCTTTTATATGTTCAAAAATTGGTTTAAAACCATTTCCTGTAATTGAATCAACAAAATTAACCCATCTTCGGGCTGCCTGTTTATTAGCATGTATCTTTTTATAATGAGAAACTATATTTTGACAACCAGTTCTAATCGTAAATACTTCATTATGTAAAAATAAAGAGAATGCTTCAAGCGAGTTAATTATTCCTAAAATTTCTAAATCTGTTGATAGTAATCTTGACTGTACGTCACTAAATTTTCCTGATGAATATCTACAAACTTGTTTGTCAGACTTTGGAGACTCATTATGCTTTTTTTGGTATAGTATACATGCCCATCCTACTGATGAAGCGTCTATTTCGACTATTTTATAACTATCATCTAATGGTAATGTTAATGGCTTAAGTTTAGTAATTTCTTCTTTTATATTTTAAACTAATTTAATATCTTCACTATTAAAATATTTGTGTCCTGTTTTGCTAGTTTTACTATGTAATATTGCTATTTTTCTTCCTAAATTAGGGATAAAATTTCTTGCATAATTTAACAATCCTAAAAATGCTTGTAACTGTTTTTTATCTTCTAATTTATCTGGAAATTTTGAAACCTTTTTAGCTATATAATCTTGTAATTGTATTGTACATGACTTGATATACATTCCTAAAAATTCTATATCTTGCTTTTCTAATGCTGTTTTATTTTTGCTAATCACAATTCCATTATTGATAAATTCTTGTAAAACTATCTCTAAGTGCTTCCTATGTTCATTTCTATTTTTACTATGTACTAAAATATCATCTACATAAACACTACAAAACTTATCATATTTCTTGAAAATTTGATCAATCTTTCTTTGAAATATTGAATGAGCATTTTTTAAGTTCAAATGACATAACAAGCCACTCAAAATGTCCTTCTGAACAAGTAAAAGTTGTCCACTCAATTGATTTTTTTGCTAATCGTATTTGCCAAAATCCTAATTTACAATCAAATTTGCTAAAATATTTACTCTCTTGAATTTTATTTGTAAGCTCATCCTTATTTGGTAACTTATAACTATCTTCTATATGTATTATCATTTAATCTCTTGTAATTATAAACTATTTTAGCCTTACCTCTCTTTAATTCTGAATGTTTTCTCACAATAAGCTGATCTATGTATAGACTTAGAATGTCTAATTACTTTTAAATTTAACAACTCTTTAATTTGTTGTTCAAACTCTTGTTTATCTAATAAACTACAAGACATATCGGTTGTCTTAATGGTTAAATTTGGATTAATTATATCTAATTTTGCTAGTATTTTATTTTTACTCCAATGTAACTGTGGGTCTTCTCCTATAATTTTAGTTTGTTCTGCTAATTGTAATAATTCTTCTAAACTTCTTGGTTTACTTAACTGTAATATTTCTATACGGTTTCCTTCTTCTAAAATCGGATATTCATGTTCAAATATTTCTTCATCAAATTCTTCTATGTTATTATGCTCATCATTTTCTTTTGAGTTTTCTGTTGATGCACAAAATTAGTGAGGACTTTAGTACAAGAGAAAGTGTTAAGTTTGTGACCTTCGTTAGATTGCTCCGGTCACTAGTGTGGATAAGTATGCAAATGGATAGAGATAGGGAAGCAAACACAAGATGTATGTGGTTCACCCAGATTGACTACGTCCATGGAGTAGAGGAGTTCTCATTAATTGTGAAGGGTTTACACAAGTACATAGGTTCAAGCTCTCCTTTAGTGAGTACTAGTGAATGATTTAGTACCAATGACATTAAGAAATATTGTGGGAGAATGATCTCCTTTTATAGAAGAGAGTTTCTAGCTTTGTTTTGACATTGACACGTGTCGTGTTGTGATTGGCTTCTGATGTTGACACATGCCATGCTATGATTGGCTTCTGATGTCAACACATGTCGCGCTATGAATGGCCTCCTAGTTAGAGGGAAACTCTTCTGGGTCTTTGACGGTATAACGTTGATCGGTGCTCAATAGTTTCAGGATTGGTCAAGTATGGTACAAATAGTGCTCCCCTAAGTTCCCAAGTAAGGGAAGCTCCTCGGTTAGGGACTTGCAAGATCTAAGCCGCTGAGTAATCACGAAACTTCTAAGTACCGAAGTGTGGTATCGTCTTCACTTGCCTTATCTGTCTCATACGTAGATGTGGCATCTTCTTTAGAAGTACTTTTCCTCCATCCATCGGTGGTATCTTTAACCGGTGGAGATGCACAAGGTAATGTATCAATTTGACTTGAAGCTTACTTGTAGTTTCAGGTTTGGTCAAGCGTGATACAAACCATGTAGTAGGAGTCCCCTAAGTCGCCGAGCTAGGAGATTTATGATCACTCATATATTTCATGCATTTATACCATCCATTTCTAAAGGCTTTGTGATGTTTTTGTGTTAAAATTGTGGCATTTTACCTTACCTTGTGTTAATGTGCAGTTAAATTTGTTTTAGGATAAATTTCAAGCAAAAGTGGGGGAGACACTGAGCAACAGAAAATAAATGGGACGGAAAGGAAGACACTGAGCAGAAAACAGAAATAGAATAAAGAAAGACAGTGGGAGAGGGTCATGGCATAAACAAAAGAAGTGGATGGCACACTGAGTGGAATAATAAAAGAAAGAAAAGAAAATAAACTGCAAAGAAAGAGAGAGGAGTGCGGGACTGACGGGAAAAGCAAAAAGAAGAGAAGAGTGGGGGAGACAGAGAATAGTGGGGGAGAAAGAAGTGGACTGCAGAAAGAATAAAAAACAGAAGATAAATGAAGCAGAGTGGAGACACGGACTGGTGGCAAAAAGAAATGAAAGAAGAATAAAAAGGCAGACGGAAGGACGCAGCAGAGGGATAAACAAAGGACTGCGAAGAATTAATAGGGAGAGACTGAGCAGAAAATAAAGAGTGCGGAGGGAAAGAGGAAGTCAGGAGTGCAGTGCGCAAAACACAGCAGAAGGAGCAGCAGGCGCAGCAGGCGTAGCAGGCGCAGAGAGAGAGGGGAGCTAGGCAGAGACTGACGGACAAAAGCAGAAGGGTGCAGCAGGCGCGAAAAAGAAAACAAAGGAGACTGACGGCAGCAGAAGCAACATACAGCAGAGAAGAAGAAGCTTCACTCTATTTTTCTTGGTTTTATCTTCTCAAACCCATGTTTTACTTTTGGTTTAATTTGTGAATTATGTGCAACTAAATTTTAAGTAGTTAGGGGCTGTTTTGAAGCCCCGAATATGATTGTAAGTTTGTTGTGATATTTTGTTTGAATGACTTTTATGAAAGGATGAAAATTGTTTCACTACTTATGTCATTGATAAATTCTTTATGTGTTTCTATGGATGCATACATAGTGAGCATATCTAGGATTTTAATGCTATGAATATATGTTTACCTGCCCTTGTTGAATGAGGACCTACATATGTTCTAGAGTAGCACTTGTTAATTGTGGTTAACGTGTGAACCGATTTCTAGGATAAGTCAGACAACGCCAGTACTTACGATGCCTTGTGATGACTCAAACTCTTTTTATTCTTAATGATTTCTACTTGTTAAATCTATGAACACACCATTCTAGATTGCATGCTAGGGACTAAGTTAAGTTGAAAACGCCATTCTCTTAACATACTACGTAAGAAAGAGTAATAGGTTGAGTTCTAACAGTGAGCCAACTTGAGCATATTCATCCGGAAATAAAAGGGATTTGAATGAAACATAACATGCTTGCATGATTATTTGGTGGTGGATAGCATTTCCCCTAACTCGTTTTCTTAACTTGTGAATTAAAATCTATTGGTATTATTTAAAACTTGTTGAGGTCCCGTTTTGTCTGATTTAATTGAAATAGCTAATTAACTCCAAAAATCCCAAACATTTGTGTGAGCATAGCTTGGTGTGTCTAGTTTATGTGTATAAAATTTCGTTGCATTTGGATAAGTGTAAGTGAGTCTAATAATTATTGTTCGGTGGCTGGTCAGTGGAGACAGCCACCCCGTTTTTGTGACATTTTAAGTATTTGGATAAAACAATCTTCTGCGGGAAAGACCCTTATTTTCATATGCTACAATCGAAAAATTTTAGTGTTAATAAGGAAAATTAATAGGATTATTGTGGGCTACTTTGTGGTGTGCTTTTAATCCTACCAATTTACCGAAATAGGTGACAGACAAAGTAAGCAATCAGAGCTCCCAGCAATCAGCCCCAGATCAGAAGTTTGATTTTGAGTTCCGGCTGATTGTTCTCATTCTCCCTATCTTGCAGGCAGCAGGAAGGATAAAGAAAAGAAAAAGGAGAAGAGATAATATGAGATACTTTTGTTTTTGAAGAAGTAACTTTCCACAAGCTTATTCTTGAACTGGGCTGAAGGGTTTTCTGGTTTCCTCCAGAGTATAAGGTCGACTCAAGAATTTGAGGGTCAAAACAAGTCCATCAAATTAAGAGTGTGTTCGACCTTGATGATATGGGATACTTTTGCTATTGACAAAGTAATAGATGAATCGGCACGTGTTCTGTTGCGCTTGTCGCCACATGCTTCCTTGTATCCTTCTCACTTGCCCTATATGTTCCTCAGGCAGATGTGGTATCTTTTCAGGAAACATAAGATGTTGAAGATGAGTACTCGAGAGCAATGTCAGGTAAGTAATCAGGCAAGGAGTTCCAGGTAGTCAATTCTTGACTGGAAGCTTGATTTCAAGTGCTGACTGATTGCTCTTTTTCTCCTTGTCTTGCAGGTAAAAACAAGGCCAAAGGAAAAGACATGGAAAAAGCATGATATGAGATACTCTTGCTTTTAACCCTGATGATATGAGATACTCTTGTTTTGGTGTGGCTTGTTTGCAGAGGTATTATCGGGGGGAAAATAAGCTGAGTATTTTGAGAGACTGCTGAGAGTGCCCTCTCGAATGTGAAGAAAAGTTGAGCATTTTTTTTTATTTGCAGGTTTGCCTAGCTGTGGAGGATGAAGGTCTACATATATTGGAATTGTCCCAACAACAAGTAGTAATGTTGTTCCTTTACCCTTCTCGGTCATAGCAATGTAGTGGGAGCTGCAAGATTCACGTGTTTTAATTTTGTCAGAGCACTTTGAAAAAGTAGTCTGTGGTATCTAGAAAGCTGATGTTGAGTGTAAAGATTGCAGATAAGCTTTATCCAAGGCAATCTGGCTCTCGAAGTTTGGAGAGCGATGCCTCTTCGGTTTTCGAACAAACAATCCTCTTAGGGATCTGGTTCTCAAGATTCGGAGAATGATGCCTCTTCGATTTTTGAGAAAGCAATCCTGTTGGGAGTCAGGCTCTCGAGATTCGGAGAGCAGTGCCTCTTTGATTTTTGAGAAAGCAATCCTGTTAGGAGTCTGGCTCTCGAGATTCGGAAGGCGGTGCCTCTTCGATTTTTGAGCAAGTAATCCTGTTGAGAGTCTGGCTCTCGAGATTCGAAGAACGGTGCCTCTTAGATTGTTGGGAGTGTTTTCTCGAATGTGAGTAAAGGTTGGGCATTTTTGCCAATCTGCCTTGCCATGGAGCACGGAGGTTGACACACATAGGGACTTTCCAGTTATCAAGCAGTGGTGCTGTTCCTTTACCCTTAAGAGTAATAGTAGAGTAGTTGGACCTTCAAAATTTATGTGTCTAAACTTTGTCAGAGATCTTTGGCAAAGTTATCTGTGGTACCAGATGAGCTGATGTTGCATGTGGAAAGTGGTGCCTCTTCAAAATCCGAAGAGTGGTGCCTCTTCGATATTTGAACCAACGACCCTGTTGCCTTTTTTTTTATAAGGGCACCAAGTGTGTGCAAGAAGTACATTCAAAGATTTATTGCTTGTAGGAATTTTCCCCTTATTTTTGTACTTCAAAGATTTATTGGGCCTCATTTTTCCTTCATCATTTCTGAAAATGTCTGGCCCATTCGACCGTCGTTTTGACTTGAACTTTGGTGAAGAGGCAGCTATGTCTCCTCAAGACAACATATGGCACCCATCCTTCTTATCCCCTACTGGCCCTCTTACCATTGGGGACTCTGTGATGAAGAATGATATGACTACTGCGGTGGTGGCCAGGAACCTTCTCACTCCCAAAGATAACAGACTACTTTCCAAACGGTCTGATGAGTAAGTTGTTAAGGATTCTCTGGCTTTCAGTGTTCAATGTGCAAGTTTCTGTGTCTAATATGGCCCAACGCCTATTTGCTCGAACCCGCCAAGTCGAATCATTGGTAGCGAAGTGATAAGTCTCAAACAGGAGATTATAGGGCTCAAGCATGAAAATAAACAGTTGCACAGGCTCACACATGACTATGCTACAAACATGAAGAGGAAGCTTGACCAACTACAGGAATCAAATGGTCAGATTTTACTTGATCATCAGAGGTTTGTGGGTTTGTTCCAAAGGCATTTATTGCCTTCATCTTCTAGGGCTGTACCGCGTAATGAAGCTTCAAATGATCAACATTTGGTGCCTCCTCCTTCTGGGGTTCTGCCCAGTACTGAGGCTCCGAATGATCACCCTCCAGTGCCTACTCTTTTTGGGGCTCTGCTGACTGCTGAGACTTCTCCTGAACAACCTTTGTGAATGCTCCCTCTTGTTTGTTTATTTTGATTCATGTATATGTACATATTTGTAACTTATCGGAGATATCAATCAATAAGCTTTGCTTCATTTCAACGTATTGTGTTAAATACACCAAAGCCTTCTTCATTAAGTTCTTTGAATTTTTCTTTTGTTGAAGCTTGTATGTTGAAGCTTTGTGAGTGAAGCATGTACGTTGAGGTAGTGCTCCCTTAATTTCCCGAGTGAGGAAAACTTCTCGGTTGGAGACTTGAAAAAATCCAAGTCACTGAGTGGTCGTGAGACTTCCGAGTATCAAGGTGCAGTAGCATATGGTAGGAGTCCCCCAAGTCTCCAGTCGAGGGAGTTGACGAATTAGGTTTCTTGCTAGTTGCCAAGTTTCCAAAGTAACAAAACTTTACCATTTTCCTTTCTAAGTGGTAGCCCAAAACTCCTCCTTCATATATATTTGTTATGAAAGTTGTTAGGTCCAAAGAAGATGAGGTCTAGGCAAATTTTTTTTTTTTTTGAATTTTCGAATTTTCGAATTTTTGAATTTCTGAATTTTCGAATTTTTGAATTTTTGAATTTCCGAAAAAATATATATATATATATATATATATATATTTTAAGCTTTATAGGTGAAGCTTTGTTGGGTACCATGAATTGAAGTTCGTCCAACCAACAGGGTTGTGGAGCAGGACTAGTCCTTACGACCCCTGACAAAGTGGTGATATAGTATACTCTTCGTTTCAAATTCAAGGCGTCGAACAATGAGGCCGAATATGAAGCCCTCCTAGCAGGCTTACGTTTGGCCAAACACCTTGGGGTTAAACGAATTGATATCTTTAGTGATTCCCAATTGGTGGTTAACCAGGTCGCCAACAACTTTGACACTAAGGATAGCTCCATGGCAGCATATATGGCACAAACACAATTGTTGCTCAAGCACTTCCACTACCAGATCACCTAAATTTCTCGAGCAGTAAACAGTCATGCAAATGCTTTGGCTTGCCTCGCCTCAGTGGTGGAAGACAAGATTGGGAGAAAAATTCAGGTCGAATTGTTGACAGCACAAAGCACCATGGCTGCGGAAGTGTGCAACTTACAACAGGGGGATAGTTGGATTACCTCGATTTATAGATTCTTTACTCATGGCACTCTTCCAAATGACAAAGTCCAAGCTAAGCAGATTCGATACAAGGCTACCCGTTACTTGATCATTAATGACCAACTCTACAAGCGGGGTTTTAACCTACCATATATAAAATGCCTTACGCCCGCAGAGGCGGAAATTGTCCTTCGGGAAATACATGAAGGAGTCTGCAGAGATCATGCTAGATCTCGATCCCTAGCACACAAGGCTTTTAGCCAAGGATATTATTGGCCAACATTCTACCAAGATGCCCTCATAATATCTCGCTCATGTGATAAGTGTCAACGCTACATAACTATTCCTCATTCCCTTCCCGAGCTGCTTACTTTTATGATCAACCCAATGGGGACTTGATTTGATCAGCCCAATGTCTGCAGGGAAAGGTAAGGTCCGCGATGCAATCGTTGCAGTTGACTACTTCACAAAGTGGGCTGAAGTAGAAACCTTGGCAACCATTACTAAGGTAAAAATAGAAGACTTCGTATGGAATAACATCTTTTGTAGATTCGGCATTCCCAATGCGATAGTTACTGACAACGGACAACAGTTCGACAACAATAAGTTCAGGATGTTTTGCTCTAAGTTCAACATTAACTTATGTTTTGCCTCCCCAGCTCATCCTCAGTCTAATGGACAAGTCGAAGCCATCAACAAAATAATCAAGCGAACTTTGAAAACCAACTTGGACAAGGGTTAAGGTTGTTGGCCAGAATTTGTACCCCAAGTTCTTTGGTCATACCGCACTTCGTATCGGACATCAACAGGAGAAACCCCATTCTCACTTGCCTTTGGTACAGAGGCAGTTGTCCCAGTTGAGCTTGAGCAAGCAACGTTCCGAGTCCAGAACTATGTGCAAAGCGAAAATGACAAACAACTTACCCTCAACTTAGATCTAGTCGAGGAACACAGAAACCAGGCTCACTTGAGGAATGTCGCCTACAAGCAGCGCATCTCCAACTACTATGACTCAAGGGTTAAACCTCGTTCTTTTAAAGTGGGGGACTGGGTATTGAAGAAAAGATTACTCTACGACAGAGTCTCGAGTGAATGAACACTTGGTCCAAACTGAGATAGACCGTTTGAAGTTGTTGGCATCAGTGGCCCTGGATCCTACAAGCTTAAAAGCTCTGATGGCAAGACCCTTGGCTATCCATGAAACGGTGATCACTTGAAGTACTATTACAAGTAAACTCACATTGTACAAGTGTTAAGCTTTAGCCGTTCGGCATCCTAAGTGTTAAGCTTTAGCCGTTCGGCATCCTATGTAACGAAGACTATTTGGCATGAATTCAATAAAGAGGTGATTTAGACAACTTGGTCCTAGTCCTCTTATATTCCTAGCAATGAAACACTCGGGTTCAAAGCTTCAACATGAATGTTTCCAACATGAAACAAAGTCTAAGTATATGTCAACAAGACTATACAAATAAACGAACAACTTCATAGTATATTCGTTCAATCATACATTCCAACACATTCATACATAAGCCAATTGTGCTTCGAAAGGGTTCAACATACTTTGTGTCATTCGACACTTGCTACAATGTGCCTCGACACCTTGCCCTTATTCTCACCAACCAGGTGATGAAATGTACAACCCGTACTCTCATTTATGCCACCAACCAAGTGATGAAATGTACAACTCGTACTCTAATATCATTTGGCAACTTGCCATTCATGCCACTAACCAGGTGAAGAATGAACTCATCTTCGTAGCACCAACCAAGGGATGAAATGTGATGAAAGGTGATGATGGAACTCACATTCGTACCACCAACCAAGTGATGAAAGCAACTCACCATTCATTCCACCTACCAGAAGATGAGTGGTACAACTTGTAAATGTGAACTCTTAGCATTTACAAATAATCAAAAACCCACAAGCTTGACAACTCAACTAGGGGAGCACTTATGCCCAACAAGAGATATAGTCACCAACAAAGTCTTATTGCAAGCCAACAACAACTTCAGTGCATGGCATACGAAGATCAAACTATTCAGCCCTCTTGTATCTCCTTCAGACATTTCTCCTCTGTAAAAATGCAAACACTACAACTCGTAGAAAGCTTCACACACACTCTTGATCAAGACAGTGTGAAGCAAAACCAATTTATGGTGCCAATAAGAGCTTCATCAAATGAGTTCAACCATAATTCTCAAAAGCTTCACACACTTTTAATCAAGACAATGTGAAGCAAAACCAATTTATGGTCCCAACAAGACCTTCATCAAAGGATTTCAACCACAATTCTCAAAAGTTTCACACACTATTGATCAAGATAATGTGAAGCAAAAGCAATTTATGGTGCCAACAAGAGCTTCATCAATGGAGGGTAACCACAATTCTCAAAAGCTTCACACACTCTTAATCAAGACAGTGTGAAGCAAAACCAATTTATGGTGCCAACAAGAGCTTCATCAATGGAGGGCAAACATTGGGGTGAACCATGATACATCTTGTGTTCTTTACTTTCTTGCAGATTCACGGTCGGATTTACGTTGTTCCAAAACCCCTCCGATTTTGTGCATCAACATTTGGTGCCGTCCGTGGGAAACGATACGAAAAGTTGTGTCCGTTCTCTTTCAAATTTTTACCTCCGCCGTGAATCTGCAAAATCACAAAAACTCAGAAACCCAGTAACCTTTCTCTCTCTATCCCCTCAGTCGTAGTCAGTATTCATCGTTTCCAAGTCATAATCAGTACTCATCATTCAATTTCTAAGCTTCTGAAATCAGAAGCAGCAAAAAATGAAAGAAAGTTGCAGATTCATCTTTAAGTTCAGGCCCACCACCTTTCTTCTACTTTCTCTGCGTAAAGGGTGTGGTTTGAAAAGCACAACCCCCTTTTTCTTCCCTCTAACTTCCTCCACTTCCAGATCCACGCTTTAGAGAGAATTGAGACTTTCCTATTCACATCTGAATCCGTGAATGAGGGTCACCCCGACAAGCTGCGCAACCAGATCTCTTATGCAGTGCTAGATGCATGCCTTGCCTAAGACCCTAACAACAAGGTTGCCTGTGAGACTTGCACCAAGCTCATGGACGCCAAGCTCCAGTCCTTTGTTGCCGATCTCATCTCCATCCCGATACCCACCATCGTCGTCGTCTTAATCACGACGTCGATACGGGACTCTTATCCGCCGTACATCCAAACTTAGTTGATCGTGATGACGAAGTTATTGGGACTTGCGGTGAGATTTCGAGTCGTGTTCGAGTTGATTCAAAGAATGGAACAAGCGGAGTTGGAGATGGCCAAGGCAAGGGAGGCTTGGTGGCTGAAGGCGGAGAAGTAGCGGGTCCAGCTGGAGACCGAGTTGACACAAATGTTGCTGCAAACTCAGTTGCAGATCGCATCGTTGGTTTCTCAGCGGCAGAGTCGTCCGAGTCATAAAAGGAAGCAAGTCGAAGAAGACGAGCCGCCATCGAAATGAGCTTTGGGCTTGAGCCTCCTTCAATGCAATTTACTATTTTAGTCATTTCATTGGTGCTAATACAACTCTCGAATTGCAAAGGGCTGGCAATTACAGTCCGATGATAGAGTGGACGGAGTTGGAGATTGCCAAAGCGAGGGAGGCGTCATGGTTGAAAGCAAAGAAGCAGCGGGTTGAGCCGGATCGCAAGTTGCCTAAGCTTCAATTGAAGATTGCAAACGACTTGAACAAGATAAGTCATCCTTCATGTCTTATGGCCAGGCCGAGTTCTTTGCATTGGTTCAGTCAGTGACTTAGGAGATCAAGAAAAGCAAAAGATGACCTTGCAAAGCAACATGGGTGGACAAAGAAAGAGCAGGGAGATTAAGAAAAGAAAAAGATAAGCTTCATATTATTAATTCTATCATGATTCCTTTTGTCTGCCAAGTGGAAAGACAGAGAGAGGTGCGGTGGAAAAGAAAAGTAAAAGCAGAAAGCAAAAGCAAGGAATAGAGGAAGGAAAATAATGAAAAAGGAAAAGATGTCTGGAGATGGAGAAAAGCCGAGGAAGCATGGCACATCCATACCTATTGTCATTGATGAATATTTTATTAAGTTGTTTTCTGTAAACTGGAGCAATTATTGTATAATTATACTATGTGTAAAAAAAAAAAAGTACGTCCAGTACTCCAAAATTATTCGGCAGCCTGCCGCTGTTATCACCAACCAGGTGATCAAAAGTATGTCTAGTACTTCAAAATTATTCGGCAGCCTGTCGCTATTATCACCAACTACGTGATCAAAAATACGTCCAGTACTCCAAAATTATTCGGCAGCCTACCGCTATTATCACCAACCAGGTGATCAAAAGTACATCCAGTACTCCAAAATTATACATGAGCATCACTCATGTTAATCATACATAAACATTCATGAGCATCACTCATGTCAATCATACATAAACATTCATGAGCATCACTCATATCAACATCCATGAGCATCACTCATGTCAATTAGCTTCGAAAGTTTCATTTACAGAACTCTAGCTTCAAAAGCTTCATTTACAGAGCTCCAGCTTCAAAAGCTTCATATACAGAGCTCCAGCTTCGAAAGCTTCATTTACAAAGCTCCGACTTCAAAAGCTTCATTTAAAAAAGCTCCAGCTTCAAAGCTTCACCTACAAAGCTTCAGTGCATGGTATACAAAGACCGCCTCCAAACAACCGCCACTTCGGCCTATACAAGGATTAAATTTGAAGTTTCCAACCATATATTGGGCTTCACTATGTACCATATATTGGGCTTCACAACTGGGCCTCAAGAAAAATACTTGGGGGACTTAGCCCATCATTCATGTATAGATGAGCGAACCCTTATTCTATAAAAGGGATTCCCTCACCATCATTAGAGAGCATCACCGCCTGTTGAGCAGCCGCCTCGCCGCGAGCATCAACTTTAGCACATCACTTATGTATTAAGGAGCGAGCTCTTATTCTATAAAAGGAACTCCCTCACCATCATTAGAAAGCATCGCCGCCTGCTGAGTAACCGCCTTGCTGCGAGCATCAACTCTAGCCATCACTTATGTATTGAGGAGCGAGCCCTTATTCTATAAAAAAGACTCCCTCACCATCATTAGAGAGCATCGCCGCTTGCTGAGCAACCGCCTCACCGCGAGCATCAACTCTAGCCCATCATTTATGTATTGAGGAGCGAGCCCTTATTCTATAAAAGGGACTCCCTCACATTCATTGCCACAAGCCGAGCCAACCAAGGCAACATAAGCCACAAGCCGAGCAGCCTCACAACATGTGCTACTTTTAGTTGAGCATCATTTCACATTGAACACCGCCTCATATCGAGTATCAGTTCTAGACGACATCTAGTTACTTCAGCCCACACATGGACTGAATTTCAAGTCTCCAACCAAAAGACTTTCTTGACTGAAGACTTGGGGGACTACTGTTAGTACCATATTATATTGGGCCTCGTTACTTGGGCTTCCAGACATTGAGCCCATGATCTATGTAAAATGGAAGGAGCCCTTAGTCTATAAAAGGGACTCATCACCATCACAATCATCAAGCCTCACATCCCCAAACAGAGGCTCTCATATTCAGAGCAAAGCTCTCTCAAACTCTTTCTTTTTCTGGAGGACTCCCCCTCACACTTGTAATCCATACATACAGTTACAGAGAAATACAATCAACATCAGTGTGGACGTAGCCCAAACATTGGGGTGAACCACGATACATCTTGTGTTCTTTACTTTATTGTAGATTCACGGTCGGATTTACGTTGTTCCAAGACCCCTCCGGTTTTGTGCATCAACATTTTCCAAATAATAACTATCTTGACTCTAGATTCTTCTATACTTATACTTTTGTATGCTTTTACAGTATTACTTTGATCAGTTATTGTAATGCATCTTTTGAAAAATGTTATGTTAAGGTTCATAAATAAAAAACCTTGCAAACTTTTGAAAAAAATTAAAACTAAAATGAATGGGTATGATCCTACTGGTGAAATAAATGTTAATGATAAATTAAATTGTTGTTTTTCTACTTTAATAGACTCATTATTAATGCAGTATGTTAAGTAAACTGGTCTCTCATCAAATTGTGTTATTCTTACTGGTTTTGCTAATTTTTGTCTATATTTTTCTAGTACTAATTATTCTCTTATGACACTCTTTGTACCCCCTGTATCTATCATAGTTGTTGTTTGTATCTTATGTTATTCTGCTAATTCTATTTCACAATTTATGGTAATTAAAGAACTATTTTTTGACTTCTCCATACTATAAACAGTATTTCCTAATATTGTAGTACTTTCTTGTGAGTCTGCTGAATTAACTTCTAATAACCTATTACTATGACACTTTTCACATAATATTGAATATGTATTATAGTATTTATTTGCAACTAATTTACTACACTTATGACATTTTTTTGGCCAACCTAGATTAATGTATTTATATTCTTCTTCATGTTGCTCTTCTATGAATGCACACATATACTCTTCTAAATCACTATTTGTGCTACTTGAATATTCAGAATCTAAATCTATCATGTTAATACTCTTTATACTATAAATACTCTCATTATCACTTAAATCATCTAAACTGTATATTGACTGAATATCTTCATCTTCTTCTAACATAAACAACTCCATCAAATATACTTTTTATTTTGACTGTTTACCTAATTTTGGACATTTAGGTCTAATATGTCCAGCTTCTCCACATGAATAACATTTACAACTACTCTTATCTTTTGGTGCTTTATATTTTCTAATCCAAGGTCTACCACTTCTTTTGCTTTTTAGGAAATAATTATGGTTGGGAAATATGGTTAATAAAGATTTGATTCGTGAAGCAAGCCCAGTTAAATAGTCGGATGACCATTATAACAACTAGACATGAAACCTTGCACATATACCATATTCGTGAAGCAGGCCCAGTTAAATAGTCAGATGACCATTATAACAACTAGACATGAAACCTTGCACATGGAACTCAACATATTTCAGCATGACGGCCACTCACAATACAAGTATAAGGCCTTAACGGTTGAACTCAGAGGTATGAAGAACTCAGAGGTACCCTGGTTAATGTCCAGTTATTTGTATGACAAGCATTCAACTATAACAGAGTGCTCGAACAAAGTATGATCGTTAGTTTAACAGGTTAATAATATAACTACAATAGTGTTTCCCTGTTTTGGATTAGAAGTCTAATTAAACAAACACACTAAAGAAAGAAAAGAAAGCTTACTTAAGACTTGGAGATTGCTTGAATATGTACACTTGAACTTTTATTGATATATGAAATGTTTACAAAGATAATTGTTTACAAGAAAGTGTTTTCAAGGACGTGTTTACAAGGATGCTATAAAGGCTACGGATGTTTAAGAGTATGAAGATGGTGTGAGTATATGGTGAGAGTAGGGTGTTCAGCTGTTGGGATGTTAAAAGGTATATATTTACAATGAATAAAACTTCACTTACATAGACTGAATTAGGATACAATGTTATTAAAATTATTTATAAATAAATGGTGTGGACACCTCTTTGGTACTTGTCATTTGTCACTATCCTTCTACTGTTGTTGAAATTGTCAGCACTGTTTCTGAAACGTGGCCTGATTTTTTGTTTACATGTAAATTTGCTTGTCTCCTTTTGCATGTGAATTTGCTTCATGGTTTGTCTCCTGGTGCCCAACTTTTGCATGTGATATCCCTGAAATGCTCTTTCCCTTAAAATACTCTCTCTCTTGTCTTCTTTTACATGCCCATTTTGGGTATTATTGAATTATTTTGTCCTTATGATTAAAATGAAACATTTGAGGGTGTTTTGGTTAGTTTTCCATTTTTTAAATATAGAACATTATTACATGATGTTAGATTATAAAAATTTAGGAGCCCCTTCAAATTTGAGACCCTATACAATTGCACATTTCACTCCCTCTCAAAATCCCCTCTAGGCTCGACAAGCATTTGAGATCGACGCAAGTTGTTCTCGAGCTAAGCAAAATGTTTGAATACCTTAGGACAATTTAAATAAAATAAATAAAATAAAATAAAATAAAATAAAACCTCTTAAATTGTAGATTAGTGGTGCGGATCACGTTATACTTGCAATATTATTTTCCAATAATGATATGTACGTGCTTAATCTTACTATAATATACATTTGTCCTACTATAATATATGTTTGTACCTCTCAATGATCACGCTCCTTTGCTTCACCATGCGAATTACGCAAAGTTAACTAAGCTCAAGCACACTACGTAAGAAGAAAGTAGCTAGGAATATTCAAATGCTAACCAGCCGTTTGTCTAGTGTTATACTTCTTTTTTCGACACTCAAAATATTCGTAAGCACGTACTTAATTATTTCTCTAATATTAAAAGATTATTTCTCTAATGTTAAAAGAGGTCACAAGTAGTCATTTAGTACAATGGTCTAGTAGTATTTCTCTTTAGTTGTGAGTGAGAGATCTTAAGTTCAATTCTTGCCAAAGGCAAATTTGAACTACATTATTGGTAGCTCATTGTGAAGCTAAGCCCACCCCCCTCATCATTAATTTAGATAATATCGTTTGTTAAAAAAAAAAAGACCACATATTGGTCTTAGAGTAGTTGCATTTCAAAGAGGTCTCAAGTGTTTCGAGTCGAATTCTCCTTCTTTGTCAGTAAAGAGAAAAAGAAATTTAAAAAGGAAGCAGGAACGAATAATTGAGCATCTTTTAGGTTTAGACTCGTCACCTTTTTCATCATTCATTTGAAAAAAGTGGAGCACTTAACTTAACTACCTTCGCTTCAGATCACAGATCATGCCATTATGCCTTTCATTTTCCTTGAACATAAGAAAATAATTAATAAAAATAATCACATGAACTGATCTTCAAGTCTTGACGTCTGAAATATAACTTAATTTGAGACCACCGCAACTGTAAAATCCTAAAGAATTAAAGAAGTAAAAATATCTTGGCCAAAAAAGTAAGTTTAATGTTACGAGTTCCCGTGAGTATTGGTATTTGTCATGCTCGTTTCTCACACTCTGATAAATTGCTATTTTACTCCTCGTTTTCAGTTGAGTTCTTATATACATATATACCTAATTTTAAAACTCAAACATGTATTGGTGCGAAAATGTAAACCCTAAAAACTACAATCGGAGACAATGACAGAGATCAGTATTCACGTATTTAACTGATGCATAAAATATAGGAGCGATGTTCAAACTCTTTTCAAAAGAAAAATTACTTTATAGTATTCAAATACTATCACGTGTATAACAAATTACTTTATATGTTACAGTACAAGTAGACGGTTGGCAAGTTTATATTTTAGAGTATAATTTTAATAAAAAACCATACATATTTTTAGAACAAATAGGCTGATTTTATGATGAGGCAGAGTTTAAATTATGGTATTACAAATATGAACGATTACAAATATTACACATGTAAATCAACTTGAACTTGCTCACGAGAGAGAGTTTGAATAGTATTCCTATTGGTGCATACATAATTGCACGTTACGAGAATAGCCCATCTCAATCAGTCCCGAGACCTGAGCTTCTTTGTATGGACAAGGATTGTCCGCCCTCCTTGTTCCTGTGTTCTCTCATGCCCTTTTGTTTGTGTGGTTACGGTTAAACCACGTCAACATTTTATATTACTATTCATTTTTATCTTATTATCTCAATAAAAAATAATATAAAATATTAACGTGGCTTAACCGTGACCACACAGGAGGGCACGGAGGGCAGACAATCCTTGTCCTCTTTGTATATATGAAACTGTCAACCTTTTGATAGGTCTGTTACATAACTTTATATATATATATATATATATATATATATATATATATATATATATATATATATCGAATTAGTTTATATAGAAAAATGTATATTAAATATTAATCTTAAGGTCCTCAACCACTATAAATTGAAAGCACGGGCCATCTCAAATGGACAAATAGGAAGCAATTTCACAAAGCACTTTCACAAAAAGCTAGCTATCTACTTTGACAGTTTGGTTCAGTAACAATGAACACCACCATGGATTCAAAGAAATCTAACAAGATCAGAGACATTGTCAGGCTCCGACAGATTCTCAAGAAGTGGAGAAAGATTGCTAACTCATCAAATGCAATCTCCGGCACCACCGCCGCCACCACTGCAACTAGCAGCAGCAAGAGCATCAAGTTTTTGAAGAGGACACTTTCTCTGCCTGAAAAAACAACGACTTCATTTGAAGCATCAAACAATGCTGCTGTCCCCAAAGGCTACCTTGCTGTCTGTGTTGGGGAAGAGCTCAAGAGGTTTGTCATCCCAACTGACTACTTGGGTCGGCCGGCTTTTCACATTCTGTTGAGGGAGGCGGAGGAGGAGTTCGGGTTTCAGCAGACCGGCGTTCTGAGGATTCCATGTGAGGTTTCTGTGTTTGAAGGTATTCTGAAGATGGTGGAGGAAGACAAGGACATGTTCTTCAATAATATGGGAGCCTGCTCATCATCTGAAGGCCAGCTCAACTTTTCTCACCACCCAGAAAGCCCAATGTGCAGATAGGGTTTTGAACGTTTTTTTTTTCCTACCTTTTCTTTTACTCCTCAAGATCTTATCTTTCAGATAAGAAGGAGGTGAAAGAGATTTGAAGTTGAGTTATGTAAATTATCCTCTGATGCATTTTGTCAGGCATCCAATTCCAATTCAACATCTGATTTTCTGAGACATCTAATCTACTATTTTGGTAGCAGAACTGCATATAGTAATATACTTACAGATTATATACATAGTGTAGCGTTAATGAATTAGTAAGATAATATGACACTAATCGCTCGTCCGGGAACCCAATCCAAGCAGTCATAATCAATAATCTAAGATCTTGATATCAGAAGATGCATATACGAAAGTATGTAAAATCCCAACATTAAAAAGTAATAATGAAAAATGAAGAGTTGTTAGAAAGCTATGTCAATCAAGATTTGAAAAACTGATGAGGTTTCATAACCCTAAAATTTCCAAAAGCTCCCCACTAAATCAGATGACAAAGTCAATTAACGACATAAGCAGCTGGCCAATGTTTGCAAGAAATAACATCATCCATTAGTTTTAGAAATCAAAAGGTGTCCGATTAAAAAAATGAAATATGTTCAAAAAGAGAGTGCTTCATTCAAAAGAAAAAGAGGCTTGGTCAACATTTCTCCTGGTGACACCAATGAAAATGTTTAACCATGTCTGCCATGACAGTTTCATGAACTTTGAAAATGCCCGTAGTACTATTAAGTACTATTAACACCTAAAGTGTTGTCCTATTATAAGAGCCTCTAGATTTTCAATACTTTCATCTTTGTTGTCAGCTAACCGCTGGTCTGAATTTGCGATGCACCAATATACTAAATTATAAGAAAATGTTAACATCAATTGTATACGCATGTATAAAATATTTTTAATTAATAATTCATGTTTATGGAACTCACAAGGCAAACGGTCAAAATCAACCATACACTTACATGAGTGATTGGCCGTAGCATTTTAATAATCTGCAAGGAATGGTATCCTATGTCTTTGATGCAGAAAGTCAGAAACAAAGTGATTAGTTTAAAGACTTTTGATGCATAAAAATAATACTATATTGTAGGCATTTGCACTTACATCAAGTAATAAACACCGAAAATCTCACATTGACAGATTTTATTTCCACAGTTTGTTCACTGACCATCACATGCATTCTTCTGTTTCAAACTTGAGGAAGCAAAACCATGTGTCAATGGTGACTAATCAAGCAAAGGAAAATGTAAAAAAATGGTGCAATTTGGAGTTAAAAAATCCACAGTAAGATCTTGTAAAACGGATAGGATCACATGATGTCTGTAGTATTGAGTAAGTCTCTTTTGTCCAATTTGCACGTCTCAAAAGCCTAAATAAATCACGTGAAATGCGGCTTCAGTTTCATAGTTGTTGGCTCTAGGGGTCAGTATTTCAAGAAATTTTGTATTGTGACGGAAATATGAGTGGTACACTACGTGTTTTTATGTAAATGGTGTGAAATTTTATTTTTTAAGTTATTAACTTTTTAACACATATATCTCATCATTTATATATAGTGACACATAATGTACTACCTCGTGTGCCGATCATACTGAAAAATCTCTTCAGCATTTCATGAAAACCTGCGGCTAGAGTTGTAACTTCCAATAATGTCTTAGAAAACCCTGAATCCGAACCACGAAGAAAGACTTTTATGTCAAGTGTACATTGCTATTGTATCATGTCAATGATACGAAAATATGTGTAAATTTTTATTTATATAATTTTATATTATTAATGCAAAATGTAACGATAAAAGTATATTTGTTTTATATAAATTACTTTGCCAAATACTAATATTTCCTACAAGTTCCATTCCATGGAGATACACCAAACACCCATTTGACATTTGTACATGGAACCAGAATTTAACTGTGGAGCTAAAAATAATCACAAGGCGACATGTGGGTTTTTTGGATAAAAGAGGACAAAAATACCCTTGAGGCACATTGGGATTCCTACGCGCGAGCAGCGGGCAATCATCCCTCAACCAAGTCAAAAGTGCCCAAAATAGGTAACAATTTAAAATCTATTTCATCCATCCTCATCAAATCTTCCCCACAAGGTAACTCCCAAATTATTTCTTTCAAATTATGTTAATTAGTCAATTAATGGATTTATTACCTAATTAATCTATTAATGGCTAATTAACTACAAATTACACCTAAAAGATACCCCAAATGGCCGGTCCCTATTCTCCTAATAGTGCCGGCCATATCCCTATAAATAGCTCTCCATTCTCTCCAAAAAAACTACTTCCAAGTCTTTGTAGGTGCAATTTTGTCCAAGATCAAGGGGGAAGAAATTTGCATCCATAAATTGGTGCTTTCATTGAGAGAAGAGTCACACACTCGTAGAAGACTCTCGCATCAAAGATTTTTCTATTTTGTTGTCCATTTGTAGATTTTTTGTACGTTTCTATTATTAGAATTTTTTATTTGCAAAAATTCTTTGATAAAACATAAAAGAGAAGTGCAATGGCTAGAAACTTAGAAAATTCAACAAGTGAAAATTCCAATATTCAAGAGATGGGACCGTGGCGATCCATGAGGCTAAATGTGACAATAAGTGGAGCAGTACCACTACCACGAGGTTGGAACCACCGCGATGGCCATTATGGTGGCCACCAGCGACGAGGTCTATGGCACCATTACCACGGCCCGAGCCGTGCCACCAAAGCAAGCCCAAGCCGTGCCATCTAAGGCCCACGGCACCAAGGCCACAACCCAAGCCATGTCACTCCAAGCCCAATGCGAGCCCAATGCGTTGCCAAGCCGAGCCTAAGCCTCGCACTCGCGTACATCACGCACCGAGCAACCTACTCTAGTGGCCCAGCTTGCTCCCATGGCATTCCAAGAAGCCCAAATCGGTCGAAGATTAGTTCAACCGTCCCAACTTTAAATTTATGGGCCTACGATGGAACCAGGGGCATTTGCACCATGTTTCTCCATGGATTTGACATTTCCCAATTCAAATCTCGCGCCCGGAGCCTACCACACTTCCACTGCTCAAAGAGGCATATTCCTTCCAAGCTCTTCCAATCTAAATGGCGAACAACACTTGTCTCGACAAGTCATAAAGTCGATGTGCGTCCTTGCATAACAGACAAACTTAGTGAATCAACTCTTGCAATGCACTAAGATCCAACGTGCCCCAAACGAAGTGTCTCAAAATAGGACAAGGGCAGATAAACCTCTCCACCAGCGTCCCGGCAAGTAGCCCATCAACCAGCCACGATCAGAGCATTCTGGCAGTTTACGCTCCCGCCTAGGTCCTTGGGATAATGTATACTCTCGTCTTAGCGCAAAGAGGAGCGTGCATTCCCGATCAAGGCCATGGACGAGTATACGTTCATGGTTGAAGTCACACTCTGATTATCAACATGGATAACCTTCTAGGCGAAGTGTTCATTCACAACTAGGCTCACAAGGAGTATTCTCCACCTCACATTGGAGTAAGCAGCATAGTAGACGGAGAGAAGCAGTCACTCAATCCTAGTCAAGTTCAACCGGTACCCTGCGAGCAGCCTGTTCGCCTGCCAAAAACATGCCACATGCATTGCAGCCGCGACATAGACGAGTCGAGCATAAGGAAGAGCGGCCCAAACCCAGAGGTCACGACCAGGGCCAGCCGAAAGTTCCACTGCCCCAGCAAAGGCAAATTCAAGAAGAAGTTGAAAGGTTTCTAGCTGAACGATTGCGCAGTTTCCAACGTAACGAGCCTGCTGACGATGCGTTTCGATGAGACATGACCAACATAAGCATGTCACCATTCACGAATGAGATCGAGCGAACAGATCCACCTCGCGGGTTCACTATGCCTCATTTCACTCCGTACAAGGGAGGCGATAATCCTGATCGACATCTTAAGCACTACCGCAATACCATGATCCTCTACAGGAACAATGATGCGCTTATGTGAAATTTTTTTGCCACAACTCTACAAGGCGAGGCGTAAAACTGGTTTCACACTCTACTGCCGCAGTCGATCCGGAGTTTCAACGAACTTTCCTTTGTTTTCACTAAGGAGTACTCGTCTAATTGCTTAATCAAAATAACATCTGACCATCTCTTCAGCATCGTAAAAGACCCTTGGGAGACAATTCGCGATTATGTCAAGAAGTTCAAAGTGGAGAAGGCCAAGATTGTTGGCTGCAACGAGGACATAGCAACGACAGCATTCAGAAATGGGCTTCCCACCAAACTATCCTTTATTCAGAAAACTAATCATGGGAGAAGAACTAACCCTAGCAACTTCATATGCTTTGGCAGAAAAACATGCACTATAGGACGAGGCCAAGTAGTCTAACAAAAATGAGTTGGAAAAGAAGCACATGGAACATTCCCCGACCAAAGAAGACTCAACGCCTGAAACATTCACCAAGTTCACAGTTCCAATCAGCCAAATTCTCCATAAGTTGAAGAACGAACCTTGGTTTGAACTGCCGCCACCCATGAAAGGCGATCTTACCAGGCTGTATCATACAAAGTATTGCTTATTCCATCAAGGATCGGGCCACACTACCAACGATTGCCTGAAGTGGAAGCATTACCTTGAGAAGCTGACAAATGAAGGCCGATGCGATGAGTATCTTGGCAGGTCAACGAAACGGTCTACATAAGCAGGGGAAGTCTCCATCACCCCCTGAACCTCGTTTAGGTTTTTCCAAATAAGTTCGAATTCTCAAGTAGCTCGACGAACAAGGCTTCGCAAGCCGAAGATTATCCAGTTTGTTATGCAGTTTCTACCTTACAGCACAGTTGATTTATTTCTTTATTCTCAATGAAGATTGAAGAAGTTATTCATAAGCCTGGCTCAGCTGCTGTCCATAAAAACTGCTCAAAACTCTTTCTGCGTCTGCTCTCCAGTGCGAGAGGATAAACTAATTGCTCTCCAGTGCGAGAGGATAAACCAATTCCTAGACACTCGTATGAGTCTGCTCTCCAGTGTGAGAGGATAAATTAATTGCTCTCCAGTGCGAGAGGGTAATCCAATTCTCCGACACCCATATGGGTTTGCTCTCTAGTGCGAGAGGATAAACTAATTGCTCTCCAGTGCAAGAGGGTAAACCAATTCCTCGATACCCATATGGGTTTGCTATCCAATGCGAGAAGATAAACTAATTGCTCTCCAGTGCAAGAGGATAAACTAATTGCTCTCCAGTGCAAGAGGATAAACTAATTGCTCTCCAGTCCAAGAGGGTAAACTAATTCCCTGACACCCATCTGGGTAAGCTCTCCAGTGCGAAAAGGCCACATAGCTTAAAAGATCGAATGCTTGAAGATCAACTAGGTAGCAAATGGTCAGGGGGGCAGCAACCACTTTTGCACTTAACAGTTCACTCATCCGACACTTCATCTTCAATAGCTCCGATCTTAGCAGCTCTATCCTTGACTGCTCCATCAACGACCGCTGAGAAATTAAACTCAAGCAGTTTCCTCATTTTTTGCAAACAGCCCAGACATGGCAGCCCAAACCATTGGCCATGCCATGCCACTTCATCTGCCCATGCCGAGCCAATCCTTGGCTTTAATCAAGAGAGCAGCACAAACAATGGCCCCTGCCACACCATCTCATTGGCCCATGCCAAGCCGACTCCTGGCCCCTGCCAGCCGACTGCTGTCTCATGGCAGTACCTCCCAAGAAGAAGACAATGAGAATTAAGTTTTTCTTACATTGGTGTGGCGCAAAGAAGACAAAAAAAATCAACGGAAGACGGTTCTTTGCACAGGCAAGCAAAGAAGAATGCTAGGGGAGGGGGAACAAATATCCTCTAACTTTCTCTCTTTCTTGTAAGGATAAATAATTGCCCTCCGAAGTTGATTTAATCCCCTACTTAAGGTAGGTTTAAATAGGCTTTAGAGACGATTTATTTCCATTTCCTAGAAGAATCTATATCCAAGTCCAAGAGATAATCTGCATCAAAGTTGGAGATCTCTACACTTACTGCCCTTTCCTGCGAGCAGCCCAGCAGGTGTGCGGGCATTTGTGGAGCCAAAAATAATCACAAGGCGACACGTGGATTTTTTGGATAAAAGATGACAAAAATACCCTTGAGGCATATCGGGATTCTTACGCGTGAGCAGCGGGCAATCATCCCTCAACCAAATCAAAAGTGCCCAAAATAGGTAACAATTTAAAATCTATTTCATCCATCCTCATCAAATCTTTCCCATAAGGTAACTCCCAAATTATTTCTTTCAAATTATGTTAATTAGTCAATTAATGGATTTATTACCTAATTAATCTATTAATGGCTAATTAACTATAAATTACACCCAAAAGATACCCCAAATGGCCGGTCCCTATTCTCCTAATAGGGCCGGCCATATCCCTATAAATAGCTCTCCATTCTCTAAAAAAAACTACTTCCAAGTCTCTTGCTGAAATTCTCAAACACTTTCTCTCTAAATTCTAACTTTGGCATCGGAGGTTCTTCGGCCAAAGAACCCCCTGCTCCAATTCATAGTGGACGCGTGAGGCTCTTGGCCTTGACCAAATGTGTTAATTGTTTTGTAGGTGCAATTTTATCCAAGATCAAGGAGGAAGAAATTTGCATCCACATTAACCAATTACCAAGTGATTATATATTAATAGTCCTCAGAGATTATATAGTCCTGGTACTTGCAACTTAGGAAAATATATATATTTAAAACATTAGTAATATATGTGTGTCACTGAACAGAGATAGTACCGTTGCTAGTCTCACTGAAAATTGCACAAAGTAGATTGTTTAGTTAGGACTCGTTGGGTGCTTAAAATTAAATTAAATAATTTACATTATTTTAGATATGTTGAAGTAAAAAACGAAGAAATCTTAAAGTCTGATCTCTTATAATCCTTAAAAATAAAAAATTACATCTACCTCCCCATATGCCTTGATCCCATATTCTTTGAACTTATGAGCTATCTAATCTAATATTAGGTATCGAATAACTTTTTTGGATAATTTGAGTTTTCACTTCTCATTTCACTTTTTATGTTAGAATATATAGTTGTAGGTGTATGGTTTGTATTTCAATCAAAAAAATCAATCAAAGATTGAAAAATTCAGTAGCAAAAAAATGGAGAAGAGCGAGAGGAAGAAGATGGAGTCGTTGCTCCAACCCCTTGACTCACATATGATGAATTACATCACACAAGAGGAGTGCGGGTGCATAGCATAGTAGCCGTTGCAACCCTACTCACTCAGCTTAAATAGAGCGCGTGACGCGTGCAATGTACATGACTCACTTAAATTTCTATTTGATATGCCAGATGGCATTCATCTAGCATGTTAGCTAATTCTAATCACAGCCGTTCAGTTACAACTTAAGAACAGAAATGGAAACCTTGCAGAAGGATCAAACCCTTCTTCTTCAATCCTCAGTAGCAATGCTTGCAGTCCAACATTTTATCCATATATAATCCATTCATCTTTACATGGTTATAATTATCTTCGAGGAAAACTTTAACTTTAATCTGATTGCCATCTTGAGTGGTACTACAAGAATAAATTAATACATTCTTTAGTCCTCTATTACGTACATTTTCCTCAATTTCCACACATTTGGATCATCTCCAGAGCTCAGAAATCTGAGCTTCTTGACCAAATCATATGGACCGTTGGATTTTGATCTAACGGCTATATTTATACCATACTTGACCAATCTCGAAACTACTGAGCACCGGTCAACGTTATACCGTCAAGGACCCAGAAGAGTTTCCCTCCAACTAGGAGGCCAATCACAATGCGACGCATGTCGACATCAGAAGCCAATCACAACGCGACACGTGTCAATGTCAGAAGTCAATCACAACACGACATGTGTCAATGTCAGAACAAAGTTAGAAACTCTTCTATAAAAGGAGATCATTCTCCCACAATATTTCCTAATGTCATTTGTACTAAATCATTCACTAGTACTCACTATAGGAGAGCTTGAACCTATGTACTTGTGTAAACCCTTCACAATTAATGAGAACTCCTCTACTTTGTGGACGTAGCCAATTTAGGTGAATCACGTACATCTTATGTTTGTTTCCCTGTCCTTATCCATTTACATACTTATCCACACTAGTGACCGGAGCAATTTAGCGAAGGTCACAAACGTAACATTTTCTGTTGTACCAAAGTTCTCACTGATTTTGTGCATCAACATGCTACTATTATTATAACTTTCAGAGGGACTCCCTATTTGTAGCCGTTGCATCAAAATCCAACAGGCCGTGTAATTTAGTCAGAAGGCTCAGATTTCTGAGCTCAGGGAAGGATCCAAATCCAATTTCCACTACCTTAAAACTTTAACAGATTATTTCTTAAAAGTGGCACTGCTCAATATGCCTAAAAATATTGTGAACTCAGGCCTACTTAGGCATTCAGGTACATAATTTTTCAGTGGTGGATGGTAGGAATGTACTCAATTTATATGGACAAGAAAAACCTGGAAAATGGTTTTCTATTTCTCACTTGTAAATTGTTATATTGCTTCCTCTCAAACAAAACCACACACAAGGAAAAAAGATGAGAACCTGAATAATGAACATAAGCTGTTCAAACTCAAAGTTGGAGAAATCAATCACTCATATCACATTTATATATTAGCGAGCGGAGAAGAGAATTGAACTCGAGACTTCGGGTGCATGTTTGATACAAGAAATTGGAGGCTTAAAAAGACACCTCCTCACCATCATTGTAATTTGGGAATGTGACACATTTAAAAACCTTGCACTTTGAACACAACACCTGACCAATCTGCACCCCCAAAGAAAATATTGTTCATTATAAAGAAGAAAAAAAAAACCGACAACTCTAAGTTTTATACAAAAACACTTCGAGAATTGAATTAGAGAAAAACACCTTCATCTATCCACATATCATCTTAATGATTCTTAGTTGTAAAACCCTTTCTTCTTATTTTTTTTTTCTAGACAATTGCGTTTGAAGTGTTTTTCTGAAGTGTAAATTTTTTTTTCAGGGGTAAGTGAAAAGCCCTAAAAATTAAGCACCAAAAAGCAAATATTTTACTTAATCTCCATAAAAATCAAACCTCTTAACAACAAAATATTATTGGGCATTGGGAGGAGGAGTTGAAAACTCACAGCTCTGCAAGATGGGCATCGCCGGTAGATTCGACTGGTCTCGGATTTCACGTTCGTTTTCTGACCTTTGCAAAAGTCGCAGAGCAGCCACCCTCTCCCGTTGCAATCCTCGCACAGAATTGACACGTCAGCCTTGGAAAAAACAGGAACCGACTCAGTCGGAGCGTTCGAAAAGTCGGCAGTTGCAGACAAACGACTTGCAGTTTAAAACTTTCAGTGGCTTACCTCTTGTTGTTGCTGTTGTTGTTGGATGATGGGTGAGCAATTAGCGGGCTTGAAGAAACGACTTGTCGTTGGCGGAGGGGAGGGAGAAGTACGTAGAGAAGTGAGGTTCCAGGGGGCGAAGGACGTCATCGTCGCCGCCATTGGGATTGGATTGGTGGTGAGATTTTGTACAGACGGGGGAGAGTGAAGTGGCACGCTGCTAATCTGCTCGTTATCCGAATAGCAGAGGTGTAGTCTGACGTGTCTACCAAAATTACAAGATTGCCACTCCCCCAATGCAAACAAATTTTTAAATTGTTTTGTGACATAATTATAAACTGCTCTAATCTACTTAAGAAAACATTTAGAACATGACAAGGAGATGGATACACTACCTTAGCTACCACAACAGGTGGAACGCTCGCGTGTCTAAGTGATTTCATTTCTTATATAAGTGTCTCAGTGTATATGAAAGTCGTACACAAGAATTGTTTCTATAAAAAGAAATATTTCTCCTTCTTTTTTTTGTATATTAATAAAATAAGCTTCATATTTATCTTATCAAAATAAATTTGAATATTGTTTTTGGTTTGAGAGTAGGGAGACCTTCGAGAGAAGGGATTCCCCTTTTCACTATAAAAATGGGGACTAGTTGTGGAGCTCAAAATTCATCCTTGCAAAATATTAGTCAAATAGAAAATATTTGAGGTACCTAATTGAGTTTTAAGAAATTGACGAGCACTTTGTTCTAAGAAAAATATTAAAATTTCATCGTGATAATTAAATAGACAAATAGTTTCAGATTGAATTGAAATTTTACAAGGACAACCTATGAATCGAGACTTACAAAATATACGATTGAGATTGTTGAAATTCGATATGAAGTGAGTCACACAACGAATTCTCATTTTTTGAATAAAATGGAGGTCCATTCCTTTAGATGGTCTGTTGAAAGTAGTAATTCAAATTGTTTAACAATATCAATTTGGGCCTTGCCAATACATTGGGCTAGCATTGGCAGCATCGATCTGGGCCTTCTCCGTGTGTTATGGGCGGGAAGTGTTCTTATTAGTGAAGAAAGATATTGGAAGAAGGTTGAAGAAACACCCAGAAGAAACCACCCACCATGACCAAAACCAAATAAATAAACCCAAAACGAAGAAGCAGAAGGTGCGAAACACGGGAAGCTGACGGCGAGAGAGAGATTCAAATTAGGGTTTTTGAATTTGCAGAGATGAAGCGCAAGGACATTGTAGAATTAGACGACGACGACTTCTCTCCTTTCTCAAAATCCAGGAGATTGGTACGCTCTCTCCGCTCCCAATTTCTCTTTTTCGTTTCAGTTCCCAATCTCCCAGCAATTTAGGGTTTATTTCCTCGCCTTTTGCAATTCTCAACAATTCGTTACTAAAATTTGACGTTATGGTTATGGACTCTGTTACCCACTTTCTGTTTGAGAATTTGCTAGAGTTTTTTTAATGTAATTTTCGGTTTTTGTTGTGGAAATTTTGAAGGATGGTGGGTTATTTGCAACGGTAAATGAATACCAAAGTAGTGCAGCTCAGATGTTTGAAGAAATGCCGATACCAGAAACCAGTGTTGTGATGCAAACAGATGATTTGCCAACGGAACCTTTGCCTTCTGGGGATGAGAAAGCTCTTGTGCTCTATAACCCCGCGAATACGCGGTTTTTCAAAGCACCCGATTCGCGGGATTTCTCTGTCATTGTGAATTCGGACTTGATTCCGGGTTTAAGGGGTAAGGCTCTTGGATCTATGTATTGTTATTACTGTTTAACAACTTTGGTTTTGATATGTAGCAAATCATTGTGATCATATTATCTAATTTGAAGTTATTATTTCAACTTTGAATGGTTTTTGAGCTGCCCCGAAGCATTCGTCGTAGGACGAATGAATTGAAAAGTGATTAAATGTGCTTGTGATCTTTTTGCAATAGTATGTGTTTGTGATCTCTTTGCAATGTCTGTTCATATTATCAACAACCTTTTGATGGAGATGACTTGGTGGCAGCTATGTTTTGTTTAATTCCGTTTTGATGTAATCGTATATCAAAGTTCTCATATTTCGATTCAGATAAATTTGAAAATGGTGGCTTGTTTTCAGTTTAGAATGAATACTTTTAGTATCCGTCTGACGTTTACATGAAACTGGTCTGTTAATCGTGCGTTTTAGTAACCGAATTGTTTCTGGCAGATCATATTTATTCATGGGGATATTCAAAGTCACTGAAGCCGGTAGAGGATCGTGGGTCTGAAGAGGAAAACAAAGATGTTTCAAATGGGTGTATGGCTGTTGTTCCCTGGGTTGCACCCAACTTCCCACCAGCTTCACGAGATGAGACACAGATTGCAAGTCAGTCGGAGCCCATGGAAGTTGAAATGATGGACACAGATGATAACAGATTCAATGGGGCGGAAGTGTCTGGGTTCAGTGGAACGATGATGGAAGGATCGAGTGGGTTACACCACTGGCATCAGCAACAGCAACTACATTGGATGGAGCCACAACTCCTCCAGAACAGTTATACTCCCGTCACTTGGTAACTAACAAGTTCAACAACTTTGGTTGAGCCGTGCTTTCGTACTTTAGTTTTGTACATCGTAAGTCCCAGTTCTTACCAGACACCTAGTCCCAGTCTAGTATTTTGTTCAAACTGAATGACATCTGCGACTTCTGGGGAAATTTTATAAATTACCATGGAAACTCCGAGTTGATTTCGGTTCCATCCTTGCTTAGTTTGATCCCGCAGTTTAGAAATTTGTTTTGTTCCGTAACTTTCGAATTAATTGAATTTCACATAAATCATATAGTGTAGCTCAATTTTGTTCAATTTCTACACAAGTCTCCTTGTTTATGCCCTCAATTCTCCTAATAAATCCAAAGAATGAGCGCTGAAGGAAAAAAACGAGAGTGCGAAAATCACTTCCAATGCAACAACTCGAGATGTTGGAGAACTTAGAAAACAAGTTTAAGGAATGTACTGATGCCTACTAGACCAGCTTCAAAGATAGAAATCTCAGCAAATCTGAAGAGCAAAAGCAAATCGATATACGAGCAGTTAAACGCCTCCCAAGCTATCGTTATCGCAAGGGGGCTGCCTGAATTACCGCTCGAATCCAATACCAAAATCCTTAAATTCAAAAATAAATGAAACAAATTAAATTCAAGATAATATATGTATCAACCTCATCAGAAAAAATCGCCAGAATGCAAGAAAGACGTGGTGAAATTGGGTGAAAAGGTTGAGAGGTTGATGTAGGGAAGCTGCATTCATCTCTATGGCACTGTTGTAAATAAGCCAAAGAGCCAAACTCCAGCCCCATAAAAATCATAATTCGATTCGCCTTAATTCAAATTTCACAACATCCAATCTGGAAAAGGTAAACGCAGAAACCCTAACCCTAAAAAATAGAAAGAAAAAAAAAAATAAAAGGGAAAGAAAGAATCGAATTGCAATTAGGGAATCGGCGCATGTCGAAAACCATAAACCCTAGGTTGTGAAGGCTGAGGGAATTGTAGGGTTAAACGAGTGACCGATATATATACACAGAGGAGGAGACCCGCGGGGATTTGAAATTACAAATTTGTACATTGGCCCAAACCAATTTCTCCATTTTTCATGGGCTGGATTTGAATTTTATGAAAGACAAATGGACTTGACCCACAACTGCTTCGATAAAGAAAAAAACCCACAGCAAAGGGCAAATGTGTACTTGAAGACTGATTTTGTTGTTGTTGTTGTTGTTGTTGTTGTTGTTGAGGTTTTTACCGTAAATGGTCTATGATATTAATCAAACTCTTCGTTTCGATCTTTTATTTTTAAACTCGATCAATGTCGTTCATGAGATTTGACCTAGCACATCAATATAGTCCATGCCATATAATTCCTTTTTGGCGTTTGCTGGACCAGACGATATGATTTGGTATTTCGGATCGGTTAGGCTATTGGATAGGTTGTGCTTTTTATCTATTGCTTGTTGTAGAATAGCTTAAGCTTAAACATCGCAACCACAACTATGACCGACGATCGTTAACTGTGACACACCCACTCACAAATCGCAACCCACACACCATCATCCACAATGCTGCTCATGGGCCCGTGATTTCCACCAGCAATCAGAACTGAGATTATTCGAAAAAGGCGCGCAATTTCCACCTGCAACCAAACTCAAGGTGCTCCGTGTGAAGCTACTACGTCGACTTCTCGCAACAAACGATATTATTTATACTTTTAAACGGCTACAATGCGTTTGTTAAAATAACTACACACGAACACAATAAACACATTTTATTAGTTTATCAACACCAAAACAATTGTAATAGTATATATCCGTGTCATATAAATTATTTACGAATGTACACACCACTCCGATCATGGATGGTTGCTTTGAGATTCCCTCCCAACAAATTGGGCCGCAATTTGGAAACATTATTCTGAAAAAGCAAATTCGCACAAACTCCAGATTCTTGGGAATATGGAACTGTTTCGGATTATCTTACATTGGGGATGGCGAAGATCAGAGTCTGTTCAACTGACGTGGCATTGGCGTGTTTTACCCAACTCTAGCCGCAGAGCTGACGCGCGGAAGAGGATAAACATTAAAACGGCGAAATCCCGCTCTCAATCCATTCCTAACTAATCTGAAACGTCACCGTCTCGACTCTTGATCGTCTTATCCTAATTACGTCATTACCCAAACAACTTCCAAATCCTCTGCACTGCAATCAATCACACCGTTCTTCTTCCTCCTCTATAATTGGGATTCTCTCCTCCTCCTTCGCCACAGACACCAACTGCTATTTTCTAGAGAGAGAAAGAGAAGAGGAGAGAGAGAGAATGAGGATTGACGAAGAGGGCGAAGGAGTGTCGGCGTCCAGGAACCACCTGGTTTTTGCCTACTACGTCACCGGTCACGGCTTCGGCCACGCCACCCGAGTGGTCGAGGTCAACTTTTCTCACGCCGATCAATTTTTTTTTTTGGTTCAAGTTTGAATGTCGATTATCCGTTGGCTGCTGATCAGCGCCGCATGCTGTGAGTGTAGGTTGCGCGGCACCTGATTCTCGCCGGCCACGATGTCCACGTCGTCACCGGAGCTCCTGACTTCGTCTTCACTTCCGAGATACAATCGCCTCGCCTCTTCATCCGCAAGGTAAGACTTTTACTGTTTTACAGTCTCGCAATTTGCATGTCTGCCGATGATAATTCTTCATCAAAATTATAAGAGAAACTTATAGCAATCATCTTTTAATTAAAAATTCGTGATTATTGTTCCTTTTAACTTGTCGAAACGTAAAACTTACGTCAAAATTAGAATTTTCCTCAAATGAGAAAAATTGTAGCAGTCGTGCCTTAATTTTAGTCAAATTGGAGAAATAGTTCTTAATTTTAACCTAATTGGAGTAATGGTTCCGGAATTTTAATCCAATTTTAGTAATGGTCCTTCCATGATAATAACTCAATTCGATGGAATTCTGACGGAGTTGACGAAAATGACTATATTGCACATGTTGATGAGTTAATGGCCAATTGATCATGAATTTTTTGTTGAGGGACTATTGCTTCAATTGAGTTAAAGTTGAGGACCATGTTTACAATTTTTTCAAATCTTAAATTTATAGAATTATGTATGTTTTTTATTTTTTTAGCTTGAAATTATTACTGTAGCAGTAATGTTAGTAATGTATATCATTAATGGTAAACAAAATTATGATAATTTCTATGATTTTTGATAATTTTAGCTTGAAATTAGTAAAGTTGAAATTTTGGTAATTTATGGAATGTTGTGGATATTAGGTTCTTCTGGACTGTGGAGCTGTGCAAGCAGATGCTTTAACAGTCGATCGTCTTGCTTCCTTAGCTAAGGTAACGATTAATTTTTATTTTTTGTTTTTGTTGATTATATTTTTCTTATTTCGGCAATGAAGTTGTGTTGCTTTTCAATTTTGGTTTTCGGATTGTTACTAAATATTGGACAATTTCTTAATTTCATTGTGTTTACTTTCCATTTTCTTCGCTGTGTTAGTATTCCGAGACAGCTGTGGCGCCTCGGGCTTCAATCTTGAAAACAGAAGTGGAGTGGCTAACCTCCATCAAAGCTGACCTAGTGGTACTTAAATTGCTGCTTCTGTTGTTTTATTGCGATTCAGTTGA
Source organism: Malus domestica (assembly GCF_042453785.1). Lineage (NCBI taxonomy): Eukaryota > Viridiplantae > Streptophyta > Magnoliopsida > Rosales > Rosaceae > Malus > Malus domestica. The sequence goes on from NC_091668.1 coordinate 10,992,753, forward strand.
GATTGAATCAAAAGGAACTTCTGTGTTTATACTTTCTGTGAAGATCTTGGCTCTGATAGTTTGTTCTGCCTGTACAAGAACAGGTCTCAGATGTTGTTCCTGTTGCATGCCGTGCAGCCGCTGATGCTGGAATTCGCTCTGTTTGTGTCACTAACTTTAGGTATATTGTTATCGTTAGCATTCTTTTTTACTCAACCTCTCATAATTTTTAAATGTAAATACATATCTTGAAGTAATATGTCAAGTTATGAGTTTTGATGATTTTGAGTTGTCCAACTATTTAAACTCTTTGTAACTCCATGCTCATCCTTTCTCTATACAGTTGGGACTTCATCTATGCAGAATATGTCATGGCTGCTGGAAGTAATCATCGTTCAATCGTCTGGCAGGTGACCTTCCTGTGCTTCAGACGGAATTATTTACTTTAAAAGATTTAGTAATTTGCTCATTGCATCTCTTCTGCTCTCTCCATTTGATATGGTCCAGTCTGTGTCTCTATAATGTAGGATGTGAAACATACTGATAACTAGTTCTTATGGGTTCTTGATGTTTGCTGTGGTAAAATTTTCTGTGTTGAATATAGATAGCAGAAGATTATTCTCACTGCGAGTTCCTCATCCGCCTCCCAGGATACTGCCCAAGTATGTTGCTTTCTATCCCCGGACAGTGACTTCCTTGTCTTTAAATATTATCTTTCTCTCTTTGGTTCAGGGGATTGTTTACTAATTTGTCTGATATCATTTTTTATGACTTTGCAGTGCCTGCTTTCCGTGATGCAGTTGATGTACCTCTAGTTGTGAGGAGGTTTCGCAGATCCCGCAAAGAGGTTTTGGTTTAAAGATCCTTAGCAAATCACTTTCGTCGCTTGATTTGATTGATTGCATCAGTTGTTCATTATTTTCCTGGTTATAGGTGAGGGAGGAGCTTGGAATTGGAGATGATGTAAAACTAGTCATCCTCAACTTTGGTGGACAGGTAACATTGATATTTTAGTCTTGTTTTGATTGTAAAGAAACACCGCTTCAAATGTTTATTAAAATACCACTATTGCTAATTGTACCTATATTTTTTCTCTCTATCTGCAGCCAGCAGGCTGGAAGTTGAAGGAAGAGTTTTTGCCTCCTGGATGGCTGTGCCTGGTATTTTCATCGCATTGTTCCATGTTTTCTCTTGTCTGAAAGTGCTTAATGACGATCTTCATAGTGAAAAAGGTTTTTTTGTTTTTTGGTTCAGGTTTGTGGTGGTTCTGACACCCAGGAACTTCCATCAAATTTCATAAAACTGGCAAAAGATGCTTATACACCTGATTTTATGGCAGCATCTGACTGTATGCTTGGTAGGTTTGAAACTATTTTGGCGGGAAGCTTATATGTTGAATGGATAGAGATTGAAATTTTTTCGGTTCATTTTATTTCAGGAAAAATTGGATATGGCACTGTGAGTGAAGCTCTTTCATACAAGTTACCATTTGTCTTTGTACGCAGAGATTATTTCAATGAAGAACCTTTCTTGAGAAATATGCTTGAGGTACGAACGATCCACTTTCTTATAATAATTTTTACTTCGTTTGGTTAAACAGTATCATCTTCCTCTCGTACCTCCTTGAAATTTACTAGCAACGATGTACAGACACTACACATGTCGTTTCACAACGCATATGAGATAACTTCTCCAGCCTCTCTCTTCCCCTCAACTTCTGTAGTCAACTGATTTTTGTCTTCTATCTACTTTTGACTCAAAAAATTAGTGTCAATTATTAAAGAACATATTAAGTCATTTTTATTTTGTTGAAGTCTGTGACCCAAAGATGATCCTGATTTTCCGATAGCAAACATGATTAAAAATATGAAATGTGTTTACCATTTGTTATTTTTCTTCAACTTCTCCTTTCTCTCCTATATTCTTGTCAAGAATCTGATACTAGTTCGGTTTAAAATAATTTCTTATAACAGTATTATCAAGGTGGCGTTGAGATGATTAGGAGGGACTTGCTCACTGGTCATTGGAAACCTTACCTTGAGCGTGCAATCAGTTTGAAACCATGCTATGAAGGCGGCATCAATGGTGGTGAGGTATCTTCTTTGTTTCTAGAATCCTATGATTAGTTATACACTTGCATTTCGCATCTGTGTGGTAATGTACAATTTGAAAATTATAGGTGGCAGCTCACATCCTGCAAGAGACGGCTATTGGGAAAAACTACTCTTCAGATAAGGTAATTGAACTTTAACTGCTAATTTTATTTTTTTCTATTTTAAATCGACTTGTAGATTTCATAGAACTTCAATACCAAATAGTTTGTTAGCACTAGTCAGATACAAGTTCACAGGGTGTGGAAACTGATAAGCCAAACTGTGCAAAATCTACTATATTTCATTCATGTAAAAATCCCACTTTTCTCTTACTAACATGTAGCTAAGTGGGGCAAGAAGATTGCGTGATGCCATAATTCTTGGGTATCAACTTCAAAGGGCACCTGGACGAGATATGGCAATTCCTGAATGGTATGCAAATGCTGAAAGTGAACTTGGAATTGGATCACCTACTTGCGGAATGAGCGAAAATGGCTCCCTAATTTACTCGTGAGTTGTATCTTCTATTACTACTGTTGTTAAGAATTAATTGGATACTTCCTCTAACATCACTGCAAATCTACTTTTAGATGCACTGAAGATTTTGAGATTCTTCATGGAGATCTTCATGGTCTTTCAGATACAACGACTTTTTTGAAGAGCTTGGCGGAACTAGATTCTGTTTATGACTCTGAAAAAACTACTGAGAAGCGCCGGGAGCGCAAGGCTGCAGCTGGACTCTTCAACTGGGAGGTCTCACTTAGTTCAACTCAATCTCATAGCCTGTCTTAGGTTTTCAAGTTTTTCAACAATTCCACATGGTTGATGTAGATGACATATAAACTGATACATGTATAGTTACATCACAAGTCATAACTTGTTAGATATGCATTTGCATTGGTGATTTAAGATTAGCTAAACACCTTGCCAGCGTTGTATAGGAGTTTGGCTTAGGAAGAATTATAGATGTATTCATATTTTCGGAAGCTGAACTGTTTTTCCAATGATTTTACTGAGTAATTGTATTTGATTTTTGGGATACAGGAAGAAATTTTTGTAGCTAGAGCACCTGGACGGTTAGACGTAATGGGAGGGATTGCTGACTATTCAGGAAGCCTAGTCTTGCAGGTTTGTCTCTGTATTTCATGGATATTAGTTATTCCGTCTGCAAAGAGTACTATTGCCACTGGGCACAGTGTAACATGTATGCACACTCACTGGTGGACAGACACATACACTTCTGTGTACACATATTGTTGAAACAGAAGCCTAGTATTTAAACTGGACTCATGGGGCAAAAACCTTGTCTTTCCTCCTGACGGTTTCTTCTGATGTTCTCTCTCACAGATGCCCATAAAAGAAGCCTGCCATGTTGCTGTTCAACGGAATCATCCAAGTAAACATAGGCTCTGGAAACATGCCCTGGCCCGGCAGCAGGCCCAAGGACAAAACCCAACGCCTGTCCTGCAAATTGTAAGTGTAAGCATTATGAGTCAATATGCCGTTTTAAGTATTGGAAGTGGGGTTGTCTTCATCTTTGGGGTAGTGAGGAAAGGTTAGAATGTAGATATAGTTTCTCTATTGGCATGATATGAACTTTGGTTGCTATTTTTCAAAGTTATCCTGACAGCCTAATGAATGAAGCCTTTGTGGAAATACCTTCTCTCAGAAATAAAAATAAAAATAATTATCGTTACCATTTTCATAATTGGTTGTATCAGGTCTCATATGGTTCAGAGTTAAGCAACCGTAGCCCAACGTTTGACATGGATCTATCTGATTTTATGGATGGAGATAAGCCAATGTCATATGAGAATGCAAAGAAATACTTTTCACAAGATCCATCCCAAAAGTGGGTCAATCTTCCTTCTTTAATTTGTCTGTATCTGTAACTTTGTGAACTACTGACATGGTTTCAATTTTAGGTGGGCAGCATTTGTTGCAGGTGTCATTCTGGTTTTAATGACAGAACTAGGTGTACGTTTTGAGGATAGCATCAGTTTGCTGGTATGAGTTGGCATTTCGTTTAACATGTTGATTTAGTCCTATCAACTAGCTCAAAACTTTGTATTATAGTGCTTTGCTGTTCTATTCTTTATTATGCGCTGTTCAGTTGATATATATAGTTTACTCTTCGGTTGCTTAAATTAGCTGATTGTCTTATACTATGACCATAATGTTGACTTCCCCGCTTGCAATAACATACAGGTTTCCTCCGCCGTCCCAGAAGGCAAAGGTGTCTCTTCTTCTGCATCTGTGGAAGTCGCTACCATGTCTGCCATAGCTGCTGCCCATGGTACTTCCATTATTCAACTTAGGCTTTTTAGCCGTCTATTTGTACTTTCAAAATATGACAAAATGTCTAAAACCGACTCCTCTATTTTGTAGGATTAAGCATCAGTCCCAGAGATCTTGCTTTGCTTTGCCAAAAGGTTACCCCCTCAACAGTAATCAGCATACTACTGCTTTTCTTTTGAAATTACATTAATGTTGATTTTTCTAAGTGTATGTTAGGTGGAGAATCATATTGTTGGAGCCCCATGCGGTGTGATGGACCAGATGACATCTGCATGTGGCGAAGCAAACAAGCTTCTTGCAATGGTGTGCCAGGTATCCGCTGTTGATGTTGCAGAAAACAACTCAGCTGCTGCAATTTATGTATCAAAAAACTGTGTCAAGTGTTTTTTTTTTTTGTTTTGTTCTCCCTACAGCCTGCTGAGGTTCTTGGACTTGTAGAAATTCCTGGCCATGTCAGATTTTGGGGAATTGATTCAGGAATAAGACACAGGTAGAAGATCAACTGCTTATCGTCTTACATATTACCAAAATCATAAGTTTTTAAATGGCCTTAACGCTCAAATAAGGAATTTATTACCAAAATCATAAGTTTTTAAATGGCCTTAAGAATCCTCAAATAAGGAATTGTACTTAAGCCATGCGATTTTACTTCTTGGATAGTGTCGGAGGTGCAGATTATGGATCTGTTCGAATAGGTGCCTTTATGGGTCGGAAGATGATAAAGTGTGCAGCTTCTACGATTTTGTCCCGGTCATCATCAACTGCAAATGGGACAAACGGTGATGAGTTGGAGGATGATGGTTTTGAACTACTTGAAGCTGAAGCCTCATTAAATTACTTGTGCAACCTGTCACCTCACAGGTAATGTTTTCTATAGGACTTTTAAGTAACTTGTTAATAATTAACGTGCACTTATCGGCCGAAAGACAAAGGCGACGTTTTCAGCTAAATACTTTTACCTCTGTATTAATCCTGTAATAGTTTATCAATATATTTTCGTAACTTGAACTTCAGATATGAGGCTCTTTATGTTAAGGTGCTTCCTGAGACTATACTTGGTGAAACTTTTCTTGAGAAGTATGATGATCACAACGATCCAGTTACAGTAATTGATCCAAAATGTAACTACGTAGTAAGATCACCTGCTAGACATCCTATATATGAAAATTTCCGGGTTAAGGTTAGTGCCGGAATTTTATATGACTTTGCTTGTGTTTCTTGTTATTCTTATTATGGACTATGATTTGATCATCTAAGTTATTTTGGTATTTACTTGACTTGAAGACATTCAAAGCACTGCTAACATCTGCAAATTCAGATGATCAGCTTACAGCTCTTGGAGAATTACTGTATCAGGTATGTACAAATTTCTGAATTTGCATGATCGTTGAAGAAAACGTAAAGTTCAAACTCCACATACATACAACAACAAAGCCTTTTCCCACTAAGTGGGGTCGGCTAAAACTCCACAAACATAGAAAAGAGAAAATAGAATAAGTGTATTCATTCGAGTTTTAGTACGGGAATCGAGTTGAAAGATCATTTCTATTGACAGTAGTCTTGGTAGATTAACCAGACAACGATCCCAGCACACACTCGTGAAATAAAGAAAGAACGAGATGCGCACCCCTAAAATTTGAATCATGATATGATTATTTGCATATAGGTTAAGAAACATATTACTCATTGGTTCCATGTCACGGACAAATCTCTGGCTATTTGTTGGCAAGCCAGTACCTGAACATAATCTTCTTTTACAGTGCCACTACAGCTATAGTGCTTGCGGACTTGGCTCCGACGGAACAAACCGGCTTGTACGGTTGGTACAAGCGATGCAAAATGCTAAATCATTTAAATCCGACGATGGGACATTATACGGAGCCAAGATTACAGGCGGAGGTTCTGGCGGAACGGTTTGTGTAGTCGGAAGGAATTCTCTGCAGAGCAGCCAACAAATTTTGGAGGTAATTCTATCAGGAAAAAAGTATTTTGTCTTAAACGTTACTGAAGTAGCTAATAGATTTTCCCCTTTTATTCCTGTGGATTACTGGGGTGCTGTTGATTTTGATCTATGCAGATTCAGCAGAGGTACAAAGATGCAACAGGGTATCTGCCATTTATTTTCGAGGGCTCGTCGCCCGGTGCCGGAAAATTCGGGTATCTAAGAATACGCCGCCGCGTCTCCCTCGATCCCAATGAGTAATGTATTGGAGTATAAAATGTCTAGTGATTTGGGTTAAACTTAAGCCTTCTATTCAAGGATCACATTTGGTACAACTCTCCTGTGGATCTATTGGCAGTATAACAATATTATTTATTCCAAGCCCAAATAATATTATAAAATATTTGATTTCGACTCTAATGTTGATTATATTATATATACTAATAACTTTTTAAGTCTCATAAGGCTTCACCTCGCACCTCAACGCTTTCGCCTAAGAAGGGTTGCCTATAAAACGACTTGACTTCACCTTTTAAAATATTGTTGTATATTAAAAGCACGGATATGAAATTTTTTTTCTTTTGTTTCCAACCAGCAATGCATATAAGTTTGGTGCAACATTGCTTTGGAAACATATAATTCCGATCAGGCAAGGAAAAAAGTTGAATACTTCCAATATCATCCAATATCATCTAAACTCCATAAAACTTGTAGATGCTGGTAACAAATACTCGTCCTTGGTAAATGCTTCAAACAACTACAGAAAGTTACTTCAATTATTATGAAATACGCTGAATACGGATCATAGAATGATAGATACGGTTTATACAGATCGGTATCTACAAACTGAACCTAGAATTACGACACTGGTGGATTCTCGCAATCCTGTTGAAAGAACGACTCGTATGTTGCAACCCTCGGCTTTGCTTCAGGCAGCTCCAGCTCTTCCATAAAACCCGAAGTCATCTTGACGAAATCTTTCATGTGTAATTGTTTCCATTCCTTCCCATTTAAAGGGATCAAAGCAACCAAGAAAGTCAGACACAAGTGAATTAGGATTCTAACAAAAAACAATGTTGGTAGAGAGCTAACTTCTGATCTTCTACATAACGAAAAAACCATACGCATCCATATTATCGATACACAAACACATACGAGTCTTGTTCCGTTTTGTTCACTTAATTTTGTTTATGATTCTCCTAAGAAGTAGAACAGCGAAAGGTGAAAGAGTTTACCTCAAAATTCCAATCTCCATACAAGTTTGGATCATTTTTGTTGCTCCAAACATAAGCCTGAACTAGCAAACTCTCAGAACTATCCTGCAGAAAGAAAAATTGCCACCCTCCCATTAAATCCACAAATTTCTTGAGAAAAAAAGGCATACAACAACCTTTCTTAACAAAAGGCACCAAAGATCACACCAAGATATTTCCCAAAGTTGGTGAGAGAACTGATGAAAAATGGCTTGCTTCCGTCACGTAAAATGCATCAAAATTGCAAGTTTTTAGAGCTTCCCAATTCTACCCAGTACACCAATTGATAGCTTATAGCCAAAGCTTAAGCCCTTCCCAAACATTGTCTTCAATTTGACATTTCCACAGCATAATATGTAAGTAAACATCAGTACATTTTGATAAAGCGATATTCTAAACTAGTCTAATATGCGGAAAGATGATTCCGCCCTAGGTGCAAAGGGTTGGTTATTAGAATCAGAGTGCAAGGAATGCATGTGAGTGAAAGGGAATACCATCAAGGAGACCTCAACAGAGCTCCTCTCATACTCAACGTCCTCAAATTCATCTAAAATATGCAATTCAGGATCTGTGATTTCCACTAACACCTGCTTAAACAAAACTTGATCAATTATTATTTTTATTTAATAAAAAATAATTCACAATTTACGTGATTAATTATTATTATTATTCCATCTAAACTCGATTAAGAATTAGAACTTGCCTTGCCAGTAACTTTTTTATTCTCAACGGGAAGAATCGCCGGATAAACTCTTCCTTTGATGTTATACCTATCACTGATCATTAATAATTACCAAATCGTTCACAAATTTCAATTCTTTTGCAATTTTTTTTTATATAATTAACAATAAAAACAGATAATTACGTTGAGAGAGAGATAGAGAGAGAGAGACTGACTAGCCATTGAGAATGGCAGGGGATGATTGAGGGACACGATTTAAGAGGACTCGGCAGACATCCTCCGCCATGAGGCTGCCATACACGAACACCTTGTGAAGGCTCTGCGACTGACCACCACCGCTCGCCGCCACTGAGCTTATCGCACCACCACTCATCTCTCTCCCTCTGCGACTCTCTCTCTCTCTCTCTCTTGGAATATATTTTGTGTGGAATTCATTCCAAGTGTACGACGTGTAATTTTTTTTTTTTTTTTTTAATTTTTAAAGGGAATTTTAACGAAAAACTTCCGATATTGTTTACTTTAACGAAAAATCATATTTTTACACTAAAAAATCAATCTTGGTATTATTCACTTTACCCTTTATTTTGTCCTTATGATTAAAACTTATAATTTTCAAACCCTTTTTATTAGTTTTCCTATTTTTAAATGTCTTCCCGAATTTATACGATGAAATTATGTTTTACGCATGTTGCATTCCTTAGTAAAACGACTTCTTTAAGATCTGAGTCCCATAAACTCGGAGTACAGCAACTAAATGCTATTAACTACTTGAACCATGAGTCAATTGCGGAAAACACAACACACTAATGTGATACTTTCACGTTTCCAATACAGGCGTGTTACAGGGGACTTATACTGCGGATTCCATTGTCAATTGTAGTTGTTTCATAAAAACAGGAGAAACAATGTTTGTACTGTCGATCAGAAAATTGAAACGACAGAAATAACACAATGAAGACATTGCACGAGCTACAATAGTTACGGTTTAAGCATTTCTAGCTCCAAGTACTCCATGTTTTTTTCTTAAAATCTCTGTCCAAGTTGAACCAACATACAACTAAATCACAAAAGATGAGCAACTTTTCCAAGATGGAGCTGAACACAATGTTTCTCTGTGTAACAAAAGACTGATAAGTTCAAAGAAACTAAAAGAAAGTTGCCGGACTCCTGTCAGTTCGCAGCAACATCATCATATGTTCATTGGCTCGGGACTAGCAGTGTTCAATATGTCCAACAATGAGTTCTGAGGCTCCAACTCCTCATGCCACAGTGGAAGTTTGTCACCAGGATAGAAGTTTCTTGTCACTCCCTCAGAATTTATCTGCAAAACCGCACAAACGATAAGGAAAGAAAGGGACTTAGCCAATCTATGGTCTTGTATGTTGGAAACAAAAATAAAGATACGATTGCTTAGTCACAAATACAGTTGAGGGGAAAAAAGAACTTACAACTACAGTACGGACAACACCCCCACTGGCACCATCTCGTGCAATGGCGAGAGAAACAGCCTTGACCACCAATTGCTGCAACGATGCCACCAAAGATTCGTTAACAATAAGGCTCAAAGTCAAAGTTTACATAACAATAGCAATCTTTTATTTGTCACAGCAAATGCCTGAATGATATCATCACCAGCTACATATTATATATGTTGGAGCACTAAAACGAAAGTTTTAGTACTGATTTCCTTTCCAAGGGTCAAAGCTTGCTTGCGATATTGTGGCATTTAAGTTAATTATTGATACAAAATGGTGACCAGGTCAAGTGCCATGTAAACTTAGAACTTTTCATGACCAGTATGTTCGAAGTACTAAAATTTTCAATGTACAAACATTAAGAGATACATACCTCAGCTTCATCCTTCGTCATTCCTTCTTTCCATGCTTGATCGAAAAATCCATACAAGTAACTGGAGCCAGATCCTACAAAGCAAAATATTATGTTAAGCCAAACTCGTGGGCAAAACTATCAAACTGAACCTCTTCAGAAGGCAAAATCACATTTAAAACTTCCAAAACATGATGTGGAAACCAATTGCAATGACGTAGGGATAACAGGAATATGATATCTGAAAATAGCCCTTTTTGGGGCCAGTAAATATAAGTCGTTGGTCCCTCCAGTTATACTCATTAACCCTAAGATGAATTCTTGGCACGTACTTGAGGCACGTCCAGCATTACCAATTGATTGCATACATTACTAAACCCAACTTGATATTGTCCATAAAGTAAAACTTGAAACCAAGTCATATGTTACTAAAAATCCTATTTCAACCAAACAAATCCGATGACTTTCTTTGGTATAAGCAGCAAAATTTACATCCCACAAAACATACAGAAACATATAAAGCGCACGTCATTACCCAATTGCAAGCGGGAAACAGAAATTCGACTATGAAGTAAGAAATACTCCAGCATAGCATACCTCCAATGGCAAAGGGCAGCTCTAGCAGTGTGCCACCAAGAGGAATCCCATAAATCTTACCGCCTTCGTACTTGTCCCACCCGCCAACAATCAGTCCAGTTTCCAACATATTCTACCAAGTTCAAAACATCATGGTAAAAACACAAAAAACACAAAAACCACAAAACTACAAACAAACAAGAAACTACAACAGCAAACAAAAACCCAACCTTGTTACCATAGGACAGCAGCCTGACGAGGTTTGCACAAACTTTGACGGTCGCAGGTTGTCCAAGCTGAATTCTGTGCAAGCACAAACCCATCAGAAACAAAAATCAAAGGAGAATCGTAAAAAAGTAAAAGAATTGCAGGAAAAAAACCGAAGGAAACACTGACGTGTGCTGATGAAGGAAGTAACGAACGTAATCGGAAACAACCTGGGAATCGGCAGCCTGCGAATCCCAAAAGGGCAAAACGTTGGAATAATCGGAATTTTTATAAGAAATTGTAGGAAATTGAACAGAAAGGAGGGAAATTTGACGAGATGGGTACCGATCCAGAGCGGCAGACGTAGACATTGTCGGTGAGCTGGGTGATTTTGTCGGAGGCGCGATTGGCCACGTATACTCCTGCAAGAATCAAAAGGCGATTTGGATGAGTGTTGAAAGTGAAAAATCAGCTTAGGGTTTTGGTGGAGAAGAGAGAGCGAGAGAATGAGGAGATTTACCGGTGCTCGTACGAGAGTCGGCGCCAAGGACGACGCCTCCGTCGTAGGTGACGCCGATGATGGTGGTTCCCATGGAGTGAGGGGCGTTGAGATCCATGTCGGAAGAAGCCATAACGAATCAAAGGTTGGGTTTTTCAGAGGAAATTGAATTTGCAGGGAGATAGAGAGGAGGGGTTTTTGTTAAGCTGACCTACTGCACAAGTTCTTTGGATTTTCAATATCAATGGGATTTTGGGTCATTCGGCCCAAGAGAATGTTTCATTTGTGCTTCAAAATCTTCATCGAATCTCTCTACCTTTATTATCTCCAAGGATGTAAAAAAATTTAGGGCCCGTTTGGTAACGTTTTGTAAAACAGTTTTTTCGTTTTGCAAATATAAAAATAGTTGAAAAATGCGTTTTGTGAACCCAAGATCTATTTAGATAATATATAGTTATTTTTAGGACGAGTAGATGGACTTAGAGAGAGCCCACTAAAGAATGAGATTGGGCCTGCAAGCCAGCCCAATGAACCCAGATGACAGAGCGCCAGTACGAGAACGAAAAACAACAGTCACTCATAGCCCTGGATTGTCTATCGACAAGAAGAGACGAGTGCATAACTAAAAGTAGTTAACCGCTCAAGCCAGTTGGTAGACTTGACAACTTTCTAGCATAGAGTTCCAGAAATAGGTCTTTCCACGTATCAAAATCTACAAGAACAGGAGTCTATGAAAGTACATAAATATTGTTAGACCTCCCGGGTAAAATGCTTTTCCAACACTCTAACGATGCGCTCTAAGTTCTGTAAATGTCACTTCCTCTCTACGTGTCTGGTGAATAAAGGAGAAATAAACTAAAGGTCGCATCTATGTATTCGCGCCATTTAATGATACAATTCCGAAGAATCTTGTGGCCATATCTTCTTTAGGAGTTTTTAGACCCTAAGAGGCAATGGTTTTACTGCACTACCTGTGCTCAGTGGCACTTTCCAAGCTTCAAACGTTACAGTTGGATAATTGCACAAACCTTCAGGCAATCTCGGATTTACCAACAAATTTGAAAATCCTGGAAGCGGATGGGTGCATTGCTGTGGAAAGAATGCCAGATTTTTCGGAGATGTCTGAGAGTGAGAGAATTGCATCTGAATCACTCCCCCAAACTCATTGAGATTCCAGGCCTGGATAACTCTTCTCTCTCTTATGTATGCATACATGCATGTATTAGTTGCTCATACAAATCTTGCTCCTCATAGGATAGGGATGGAGTGCGAGCGGAAATGGTGACCTTTTTCCTTCTGGACTTTGGTGGTTTAGGGGTGTCGAACCTAAGGAAGAAATCGATGAATATACGGTTGACTGTGTTTCCAGGTCGTATTCAAGTGAAAGCAAGGAAGGCGGAAATCATAAGGCAGCAAAAGCAGTTGCTGACTCGTACGATGAGAATCGATTTCACAAAATAATCGATGTGTCGTCAACCGGAACCCATCGGAACTGCGAATTGGCACCGGTTGGACGTCCCACTTGAATGTTGTGATGTGTGGTTACGTTTCCTGGCAGGGGTTTGGTGTTGCACTCGCGCAGATGAAGCTTGAACCACAAAAGTAAGGTCCAACTCCACATTGTTTCGATCTACAAAACGAAATGTACGTACGTACATCCTCCGATCACGTCGCGGATTGAAGATTCAGACGGGAAGGAAATTGTTGGTGAGATGGCTGAGAAGCAGAGACATCACATAACATTGTAAAATAAAGGAAAATGCGTATTTAAGCTGGGAATTGGAAATAAAAGCATCACCGTCATTGTAACATTCCTTTCATTAAAGTAACCGTTACATCCCACATAGTTTGAAAGGGTAAAAAGTAAAAAATAGGGAAAGAACAGCGGTTAGTTTATCCTCATAATAATCCTGGACCATATTCCGAACCATGAATTTTGCCGCACTCAAACCTAAACTTTTCTAAGGCCTCTGAAAAATATGCTTAACCAAAATAAGAAACTCAGAAGAAAAAAATAGGCCGGAATAATAAGCCAAAAGGATCTTAAACTTAAACTAGGGAGATCGATATAATGGGGTTAGCACTCTGTAGCTTCATCTGTGTTCAAAGGTTACGAGTCCATGGCGATGGCTTCCGGGAGCGGATGCAGTTGGAGGGCCGGGATGTTGGACTTGAGCGGAAGGTTGGTTGGCCCGGCCAATTTCTTCTCCATCGGAAATCCTTTACCAGCTATTCCAAGAACCTTCCTCACCTCATTTGCTAGCTCTATCACATAGTCCTCTTCATGGCCTGTTCATGTCAGCAATTCGTTAATTAATCGTGTTTCTTGAAGAAACCAGCATCTAAACGTATTTAATGAACGAGCTAGGACAAATTCGGTCATGGACATCACGCAGATAACCTTGATTCATAACAAGGAATTCGAACAATGAGTTTGCTCACCTATATCGAACAAAGCCTTCTCCAACAGAAAGAGATAGTCTCTATTGTTTCCGCAGGGCCCAGAAGCAGTTGCAATTTGCCTGAAAGGTAAAAAACTCATCAGAAGCTGTAAAAACTATTTTGGAAACATTGTTACAACAATCAACATCAAAAGATGAAGAATTGAAATCTGCAATACCTTGCCATATCCTCCAATGGAGCAGGACCCAGATAATACTTGTTCGATTCTTTGTCTGGAGTCGACGTGAAACTGCAATATCATGAACAAGTTCGGTTAGGGATACTTTGCACGTCCACAGCATTTCCCTCTCTTACATTATAATAGAGCAATTTTACATAAGATGAATGATATGTCAAGCGGGAAATGAGAGATCGACAACCAAAAGACTTACACAATAACTCCTGTCAAAAATGGCTCAGACTGGGAGAACTCCCCTTCCTGTAGTGTACACAGAAAGCACATGTTATGACATGCATTACAAAACAATACCTAAAATCCCAAATATAAATTAAACTGGCTAGTCCAGGCATGAAGGTGGGAGTAATATTCAAACTACTCTTACCTTATAAAAGTCGACGAGAGTCTTTGAATCATACTCACATTCTCTCCTTTCCAAGTACTGCAAATGAAAAGGAAATGTATAAGTATGGCTATTAGATAGCGTGTTTCATAAACCAAAACGCCAACTAAAAATGCCAACTCTATCTCAGGCCATACTTTTTCCTACTCTAGCAAGTGTAACCAACACAATTAACCAACAATACGCCACCACGATGACAAATTTACTTTTGAAGAAGCATACCTCCATTGCCAGTTTCTCCCTTTCCGGCCCTCCGCGTACAGAATACGCAGCACCCCACTGTTGGACGAGATCGAATGTCAGAACGAAACACTAATTAACCAACCATACAACAAAAGCTCAAAAATAATTGAATGTTCAATTAGATGGTTACTTACGCAAATAGCTCCTTCTTGGTACTCCAAAGTGCAAGTCCGAGCAGGGTGCTCAGGGGTACCTCTGTGATCTATGCAGGCTTCACAATTGAAAAACAATATGACCACAATCAGTGACAGTCAAATGACATGTAACGGATCGAAAAGTAGAACAATATATCCAATTTCTTCCTCAACAACAGAGATTAGAGAGACATACCAAGATCAAATACACGCCGGTAGTCCTTGATGTAACCTATCACTTTCTCGTCGTACTCGAATCCGGGGTTCCACACAAGTGAACCATATCCAAAGACCCAGAATACCATGGTTGCGTTTGACTACTGCAAAAACTACATTGGTGTAAAAATCCAAAGCTCTGATACAGCAAACCCCAATGATGCCTCACTTTATAAAATTATAATACTAAAATTAAAAAGCTTCAAACTTTATTTTCTTTTTCAGAAAAAAAGTTGACTTGATAAATGCATAAATCGTTGAAAATGCGGATAGTCCTAAGCTTTTTCATAAAATATGAGCTAGAGGAATTGATTTTCTCCATATTTGGGAATTTTCCAAAAAGTGAACATCAAGTTCGAACTTTTCCAATGTTCCCCTTTTTCCCATTTTCCCAGCAACCAAACAGAAATTGAAAATCACAGCATCAAATAGCAACGAAAAAAAGGAGAAAAATCACCGGCATTGTCTTCCAACCAAAAAGAAATTCAAGATTTACAGAGGAATCGAGAGCTTACAACGAAGATTGAAGAAATTTTCCCGAGAAAAAAAGACGAGATGAAGTGTTTGGAGACACCCCTGGGCCGAACTGATTCGATCGATCGAGAAAGCGAGAAGAAATCGACGGTGGTCGTTTGAAATTGCGGTGGCAGGAAAAAGAGAGAAACGAAAAGAGAATGGAAGCTAAACGCCGCGTTTAGGGTTTAGCTTTTGGATTTGGGGCTCTTGTTTCTCTCTCTCTCTCTCTCTCTTCGCCTTCTCTCTCTCTTCTGGGTTTCGCTCGGTGAGGGAGGAGGAGACGAGAGCCCTCCGTATTTATGAAGCAGAAAACCCGCGTGAGTGTGGAGTGCGTGATTTGCCACGTGAGCTTGAGTTGTCGTTGATGCATGTGGTATCGATTTTGTATCATGTGCATCCATCACATCATCTCATGCAACTACTTTTTTTTCCTTCTTTGTTAATTTTTTACTTATTCTGTTGGGTTTTTAGAAGAACATTTTTTACGAAGTTCGTTTCGAAGTGTTTTTAAAATTACTGAAAGAGATTTGGTGAAATTGATTTTAACTTTCAAAAACACTTTAAGTGTTTTTTGAAAGAAATACTAAATATGTACTTCTTGCATAAAACACTAGATATGTGTTTCTTGCAGGAATCATTTAAAGTGCATTTGCAATGACTGAAAATGCTTCATGAGAAAATGTTTTTAGGTTCCAAAAGAACTTGAAATGATTGCTCTATGTGTTTCTTTTAAAAAGAACTTGATTCATTTGCATTTTTACTAATAATTGGTTCCAAAAATATTTTCACATGCTTTCAGTAATTCTAAAAACACTTACAAACAAACATAAGGTTGTTTGTTATGGCAATAGATAATGATTTTACACATTCTTCTAGCCTCGTACACATTTTTTTATTTTTAGACACTAAATTGAATAAATTAAGCTATATCAACAGATAATATTAAATAAAAAATATGTGAAAGGTAAAAAAAAAATATGTAAGTAGCAAACAACTTCGTAAAATAAAAATCTGATTAAAATAATAGGGTAAGGTAAAAAAAAAGTTGGAATAGCTTTAGATGGGAGACGAACTAAAAGGGTTAGGACGAAGTCCAAGTTTCTAAATGTCAATATTTTAATTCAAGGTTGGAGTCAAACATGTTGACTGATTAAAAAGTCCATAATGGCTATAGAAGGTCCATAATGGCTAACTGAGGAGGATGGTTTGAAAGGGTATAATTCTCTAAGAAAAAAAGGTTGCGCTTTTTATTATTTTATTGAAAATAAATTTACATCATATAGGGTTTTTTTTTTTTTTTTTGCTCCGTCAAAAGAGATAATTGCTTTCAACTTGTGACCTCTTTCAATAATTTTCTATTCATGTCACAACTTATATTTTGGTAACGAAGACCAAAGTTAACCTCAAAAGAAAGTTCAAAATTAATCATGCAAATGCCTGGTTTTAATTAAGCTATTTTTATGGGATGAATACTTTAAACTCATTTTTATATACGTAAATGGAAAATCAAACGTGTAAATTTTGCTACCACAACATCATATGAAATTACAAGAATCTTTTGTAGTCCATTCATTATCTTATCTTTCTATTTTCCAACTTGCATGTATTAAGCATATCACCAGTGATCATCCTGAGCCAGGATCAAACTCTCCAAATTTTGCTACCACATCATATAAAATTATAAGAATCTTTTGCAGTTCATTCACTATCTTATTTTATCTTATCTTATCTTCTATATTTTTATATTCACATTTTTTGAAATAAAAATAAAAGATTACCAAATCAATATGTTTTCTTTTCCAATTATTATACTTAAAGCACAATTTCTTTTTATTTTTGTATCTTCAAATAAACAAATCATTAATTACACTTTTTATTGCCAAAAATTAGGTAATTGTTCAAAATTTGCATCCATATTCCTTACCATACATGTCCATCTCATCCAACCACGACGCATGTCCACATACACAACCATGACGTTTGTCCACATAAATAACCATGATTTATTGCCACAATTTGGTGCAACGTAAAACTGAAAAGCAAATTAGCCAGGTTCATTGAACCTGGACAGCTTTTCACAGCTGTTATCGTTTTCCGCGTTGTTGAATTACGGTGGAATTACGGCTTTAATTGCCGGTTCAATTACCGGGAAATCGTGTCACACAAGTCATCAACTAGACAAAACAACTTATTTGGTTCAATGAACCTGGACGCTAATTCGGCGCTTAAAGAGAACCCTACAGCTCTACCGAGATGGTAGGGTTAGGCAAGGAAAGGGATTCCCGAATCCGAGGTCCCTGGGGGATTCTGATTCCTTTGTCACTTGGACGTTGGACCTCCATTCTGGTCAATATTCCAAATTCCAAATTCCAAATTGAGTTTGCCGCTTTTCTTGTGTAGGATTCCTTGTAAGATGTGGTGTGATGATTGAAGTGCCTGCTGAGCCAACGACCTTTGAGAGGTTTCTGTTCAAGGGAAGAAAATGAGTTTCTCGATACGAGGTTGGGAATTTTTCGAAGGTTTCTCTCTGTCTATCTACTATTTATTTATCTTAATTTGATTATTGGATGATAAATAAAGTATCAGGATATGGCTGTAACTTTGATAAATAAAATGTTGGAATTTGATTGTAAATTTTGATGTTGACGTTTGATAAATAAAGTATTAAGATTTGACTGTAAATTTTGACATTGACGTCGAAGATACGGGGTGATAGATCGTTGTACTCATTCATATTTGTGCGTCGATGTGCGACTTGCGGGTGAGTATAGTTGCAATTATTGAGTTTTGCATGAAAAATGCGGGTGAATCTGTGATTGCGCGCAAGCATACTTTGCATGTCAGACTCATGAGTTGTGCATGCATGTAAGGTGAACGAATATGAGTTTTTGATTACACGAGTATTTATCGAGACTTGTTGCTAATGAAGAATAAACAAGTAGTGCATGTTCTTTTTGTCTTGGAGTAGTTTGGGCGCAATTGGCTTGCTTGCACTCAACAACACACACACACACACGTACTTGGCAGTCTACAAATTGGGATAAATGTAATTTTAAATTTGTGTGTATGATTTTCAAGTCATTGTATAGTGTAAGTCTAAAGAATATGGTTAAATATTAGGGGATTCTCCATTTTAATCCTGGATAAATATTGAAATTCAATTAAAACCTTATGTTATATATAAGATTTAATGCCTTTTTTCGTTCCCATAATGCCCATATTAAATATTTGGCTTAATTTTGCTCCATATAGTTTGGGATTGATTATTGTTTGACTTTCTCAAACGATAAACATACCTCATCTAGACGTTCAAAAAACTATTAGTGATACGTTACAAGAATTAAACAAATACCTAATTTAAATTATTCGTTATCATCATCCAAAGCATAGAGGAAATAAAAATACCCAAATCATATATTATACATAATCAAATGCACTTAAGTCATGTCCTAATGTGCTTAAATCATAGTACATAGTCGAATGCACATAAATCATGGTACCAAGTCAAATGCACCTAAACTATGGTACCTACTACAATGCGCCCACTAATAGAAAAAATAGTTTGCGCGACCAAAAAAATTTCATCACCTAGGTGGCACTTGCGCGAAGAAAAAATAAATTCGTTGCATAAGAATACTAATCGCGATGAACAAGTGTGGTCGTCAGGCAAGAAAAAGTGGAAAAAAAAATTTTGCTGCCAAATGTTTACGCAACAAAAAATTTCACATATTCGTCACGCAAAGTTTCACTGAAACGGTCAGATACCCTTCAACCGCTCCCATTTAGTGCGCATTTATAACGCATTATGCGCGATGAACAACGAATTTTGCGCGATGAAGTGGTTCGTCACTCAAAGTGTTACGAGTTCTATATAAACACAATTTCAGAACCCTAGTTTTCGAAGGTTTTGTTTTAAAGGCAATGGTCGATTCGATTCCTGATTCAACAAAAAGTTGTGTGGGAGAAGGCACTCACAAAGGGAAAAGTAAAAATGAAATTTACTGTTGAATTAGTTGTTTTAATATTTGATATGGTTGAAATGATTTATTACTTTTAAAATTTTGTGGTAGAAAAAGATATAAGGAAATGTGTGTTGCGAATAGAGAGGTACCGTCGTAAGCGAGTGCCTTACTTTGAAGACACAAGTAGGGCTGATGCGTACACCAAACTTAGGTTTGATATTAGGGGTTTGGTGCGGAGCCAATGTTCTGCCAAGTTTGAGTCTTGGAAAATGGTGCCTGAGGAGTTGAAGAAGTCCATGGTGGGGGAGTTATCAGTAAGTTTGTATTAAAGAATGTATAATTATTTTTGTTAAAAAGTAGTATTTTTTAAATTACTAATTTATTGTTATTGGCATTAATATAAGTTTATTGGGATGTTGATGAAACCGATGAGAAGCAGCAGAAGTACATGGACGACCTACTCAAGATGCATTTCCAGCAGTGGAAGTTCGATGTACTGCAAGATGCGGAGTGTGGGGGAGTTCCTGATGCCCCGAATGAGGAGGATTGAAGTTTTTTGTTTTTTTTTTTTATGAAATAAGATTTATTTGGATGTTATATTTGACTTTAATTAATAAATTTATGTTATATGGATGACCATTAATATTTACATTAGTTATAATATTTATTTGGGATAATAAATTAGTTTTATTAATTATTTTGGTAATGTTTAATTAGGTTTGAGTTTTTTATTTAGATTAAAATAAAATTTTACATTAGTTAAAAAGAAAACGGAAAAAATGAATTTTTTTTAATATGCATGTTGCTCGACCAACAGAGTATTTGTTGCGCAACTTGTTTACATTAATAAATTATAAAGTAGATGAAAAAAATAAAAAATAAAATATGTAGACTTACGCGACGAATGATACAGTAGTTGCGCAAATATACTTTGCGCAACAAACACCATATTCGTAGTGCAAAATCATTTGTGCAAAAGTAATCTTTATAATTCTGGTAGCCTTCCTTTAGATTTCTGGTACTTTGGTTGTGCTCATTCAGTGTTTTTAATCAATCGTATACCTTGCAAGTCTTTGTCAATGTCTTCTCCATATAGTTTATTGTATGACAAGCATCCTAATGTGAGATCACTAGAGATCTTTGGCACTGCTGTGTATCCTTGCCTGATACCTTATAATGCCAATAAATTGCAATCTAGGTCTCAGATGTGTGTTTTCTTGTGCTATTCTCCAGGTTACAAAGGTGTGGTGTGTTTTGACAGAGCTTCTAAAAAGTGTATTGCTTACAGGCTTGTGATTCATGATGAGTCTGTTTTTCCTTACAAAGTTCCCTTGCCAAGGTCAGCACATGTACTTAGTGAATACACTGATTATTCAAAGCCTTTATTAGTGTTAGTACCTATACCGGTTTCTTTATCTACAAGGGCATATCAACCTGACATCTCATTACACATTACTACCACATCAAACTCAGCTACAAGTGTGCCTTATGTCTCTATGTCTTCTACACCAGTCAATACAAGGCATCTACAAAGTCAATATGTGTCTAATTCTGTTGGTCAAGAGTTTGACAAATCTAGGTTCTCAAGTCCTACTTTTTCCTCATCAAATGGTACTCATCCTTTGCTTTCTGTCCTCGATTCAACTCAACTTCAGGTAATATTGCCAACTGTTTAATCTCCAATATCACAGGGAGTAGCTTATAATGTGCCAGGAACTAGAATCTTGGGTATTCAAACTAGATTACAAACTAGTGCTATTCAAAGACAAAATTATGATGCTTATCTGAGTTCTTTACCTGAATTGACTTCTTTGCAATCCTTGAATGATTTCACTAGAGGATTCTCCTTCTTAGCTGATGTGTATGATGTTGATGAACCTAAAACCTTCAAGGTTGCGAGTTCTAAGCCACAATGGCAGGCAGCCATGCACGAGGAATTTAATGCGTTACAGGCACATGATACTTGGTGTTTGGTTCCTATGCCTTCCGATAAGACTATTATTGGAAGTAAGTGGGTGTTTAAGGTAAAAAAATAACCCAAATGGGTTTGTTTCGAGATATAAGGCTAGGCTCGTGGTGCAGGGCTATAGTCAACAACCTGGATTAGACTATACTGAGACATTTAGTCATGTAGTTCGCCATACAACAGTTCGATTAATTCTTGCCTTAACTACTCATTTTGGATGGAAAATAAGACAATTAGATGTTAAGAATGCATTTCTGCATGGTGACCTTGAAGAGGAAGTTTATATGAAACAACCTCAGGGATTTATAGATCCTACTTATCCCAACCATGTTTGCAAATTAGTAAAATCCCTTTATGGCTTGAAACAAGCTCCTCGAGCATGGAATTCAAAGTTTACTAGTTACTTACCCGTTCTTGGTTTCAAAACATCTTTGTCTGATACTAGATTGTTTGTAAAAGAAGATGATGAAGATATTATTATTCTTTTACTATATGTTGATGACATCATCTTGACTCGTTCCTCTATGTCAAAAGTTCAATATGCAATTGCAACAATGGCTGAAGTGTTTGATCTAAAAGATTTGGGACCTTTTACCTACTTTCTAGGGCTTCATATTCAGTATCAAGATGATGGCTCTCTATTTGTTAGTTAATCAAAGTATGCTAAGAAGCTGTTACTTAAAGCAGGTATGGATCAATGTAAACCTACTTCCACACCCTTTAAACCACATGCTCAGTTACTTGATGCAGAAGGCTCTCCTCTTAGTGATCCTACATAGTACAGAAGTATAGTCGGGGCCTTGCAATATATGACTTTTACAAGACCACATATTGCACATGCAATTAACATGGTGTGTCAATTCATGACCAAGCCTACTGATCTTCATTTTCATTTAGTGAAAAGGATTCTTCGATATTTGCAAGGAACAATTAATTGTGGGTTGCGGTATACCAAGTCTGCTTTATTATCCATAAATGCTTATTCTAACTCTGATTGGGCAGCATATATAAACACCAGGAGATCTATTACAGGCTATGTCGTTTTCCTTGGTTCTAATCCTATATCATGGCAGTCTAAGAAACAATCGACTGTATCTAGGAGTTCGACAGAGGCAGAGTATAAAGCTTTAGCTCACTGTGCTGCAGATGTGTTTTGGGTTCAGTTTATGC
Organism: Malus domestica; assembly: GCF_042453785.1. Taxonomy (NCBI): domain Eukaryota; kingdom Viridiplantae; phylum Streptophyta; class Magnoliopsida; order Rosales; family Rosaceae; genus Malus; species Malus domestica. Next base: position 11,015,339 of record NC_091668.1, read on the forward strand.
TCAAAGATCTCAATCAATGCTTACCTTCTCCTCCTTGCTTACAATGTGACAATCTGTCTACACTTGCAATCTGTGATAATCCTATGTTTCATTCCAAGATTAAACATCTTGATACCGATTATCACTTCGTACGAGAGAAGGTTCAAAAGGGTGATCTTCTAGTTCAGTACATTCCCACTGAAGAGCAAGTTGCAGATGTGTTCACTAAAGGTTTACATGGTCATGTGTTTAATAAACATTGTCATAATCTTGGATTGGGATCTGTCAAAGCAATTTCTTCTACTTTCATCTGATTTTGGTCTGATTTCAACCACAACTTTACGATTCCTTCCTAGTTATGGTTGAGGGGGGAGTAATGGGAGTAATGTATTGGTTGAATTAGTTAGTCGGTTGAGAGTTAGTTAAAACTGTTAAGGGCACTATTGTAATAAGAAAAGGTTCATAAAGGTAATGTTGTAATAGGCAAATGAGGGCTGTTACTATATAACCTCTTGATGTAATTGCTTCAAAGGATTATTGTGTGAAATACAAAGTCGGACTGCATATTCACTCTAATTCTCTTGTTCGCACTACTTTCTTCTTCCTAAGCTTCTTCAATTCCTCCATAGTTAACAGGACAAAGGTCACCAGACATTATCATCATAAAAACATTAGTTCTTTTCGTATTTTGGATCTTAGCCGCCAAATTTTTACATTTTATTTAAAAAGGAGATGGATGTTTCTTTTGATTGGATAAATCCTATGCTCTAATTGGAACAAATGGACAACACATCTAATACGTTTGGCTCTTGGATAAACTAAGCCATTAATTGGACAGCTCCTCCTATAAAGCTATGAGTCACAAACATGTGTTGATTGCATGCAAATTTATTGACACCTTCAGCTTAGTGCATGTAAACTCAATCTAATCACCTACGAAAATCTCAACGTAAGTAGCATGGTGGCCGCAAAGATCTCAAATAATAATGATCATGCAAAAATACTTTTATAATAAAGGCATTAATATATCAAACTAGAAGTAGTATAAATATTACTATACCAAACAAAGCATAAGCTAATATGTAGATAATATTAAAATAAGGGTTCTCACAAGAACGAAAAAATAAATTTAAATTTTTTTATTTTTTATTTTTGCTCGATGAATACCTTCGTCTTGCATAATTTTTTGTGACTAATCTATTTTCGTCGCGCAAGAATAACATGTCGTCGCGCAAAGTTTTTAGAAATGAAGATTAGTCGTCCCATGTATGTATCCTGGCATTTTGTGCGACGAATATGTTCTTTCCTAAAAATTTGATGCGATGAAGGCGAAATTGTCGCGCCTTCTTCTCCGCGACTAATGTGTTTATTCGTCGCGCAAAGTCTTTCTTCACTATCTTTGTGTGATGGATTCTGCGCGATGAAGTTTTCATCGCGCAGACGTTTGTGCGATGGAAATACGCTTTGCACGACCAATTTGTGTTCGTCGGCCTAAATGTTAAACGTAGTAGTGACCTAAATCACAGTATCTAGTTGAGTGCACCGAAATATGTAATCATAGTATCTATTTGAATGCACCTACATCATATTATCTACATGAATGCACCTAAATCATAGTACCTACATGAATGTGGTACACGAATGCACCTAAATTATAGTATCTAGTCGAATAGACCTAAATATTCGTACCTTAGGTTCCATGGTAAAAAACAAGTGATGGCATTACAATATACTATGTAACATCCCACATCGCCTAGGGGAGTGGATCATGTAAGCCTTATATGTATATTCTTATTTCTACCTAGCATGAGGCTTTTTGGGAGCTCACTGGCTTCGCATTCCGTTGGAACTCCGAAGTTAAGCGAGTTCGCGCGAGAGCAATCCTATGATGGGTGACCCACTGGGAAGTTCTTGTGTGAGTTCCCAAAAAAAACCGTGAGGGCGTAGCCGTGGCCTAAAGCGGATAATATCGTGCTACGGTGGAGTTGAGCCCAGGATGTGGTGGGAACCCGGGCCGGGATGTGACAATTTGGTATCAGAGTCAATCCATGGCCGGATGTGTGCTGACGAGGACGTTGGGCCCCTAAGGAGGGTGGATTGTAACATCCCACATCACCTAAGGAAATGGATCTTATAAGCCTTATATGTTTATTCCCATTTATACCTAGCACGAGGCATTTTGAGAGCTCACTGGCTTTGGGTTCTGTCGGAACTCCGAAGTTAAGCGAGTTCGCGCGAGAGCAATCCCAGGATGGGTGACCCACTGGGAAGTTCTCGTGTGAGTTCCCAGAAATAAAACCATGAGGGCGTGATGGGGGACCAAAACAGACAATATCGTGCTACGGCGAAGCCAAGGCTGGGGATATGGTCCCACATCACTCAGAGGAGTGGATCATGTAAGCCTTATATGTATATTCTCATCTCTACCTAGCACGAGGCCTTTTGGGAGCTCACTGGCTTCGGGTTCCGTCGAAATTTCGAAGTTAAGCGAGTTCGCACGAGAGCAATCCCATGATGGGTGACCCACTGGGAAGTTCTCGTGTGAGCTCCCAGAAACAAAACCGTGAGGGCGTGGTCGGGGCCCAAAGTAGACAATATCGTGCTACAGTGGAGTCGAACCCGGGATGTGGTGGAGGCCGTGATGTGACATACTATATACATAGCCCTCTTAATTTTAGAAAATGAATTACTAATTTCTAGAATATGAACTAAAATCAGTTTGAAATTGGAATTAGAATAAAAAAAAAACTATTGCAAAGTATCATATACATTATACATCCTAAAAAAAAAAGCTATAATAAATGACGTCCTATGATTATTTAAAAATGAACCCTCTGGCCCTCGGTTGGAGACGGAGACAAATATGACCATGTAATGTTTATTAAAATATTAATATCTTGGAGAATCTTGGAGGGTCAGATGGCTAAAACGAGCCATTTGACTAGCTATCAGTTGGAGATGGCCTCACTGCCTTCCCTTATCCCTCAAAAAAGGAGGAGGGAGGGGGGGGGAACCTACAAACACAAAATTCCATTTTTTCCAACCCAAAATACTTTCTTGGAGATGTTTTGGGCTCAAATTTTAGTGTAGGATTCTCTTCCCCTTTTTTCCCTCCCATCCCTTACCATTTTATTTGAACAGTCACGATTAAATCATTTCAATATCTTATATTTTTTTTGATAGAGAACAAAAGATAAAATGAAAAGTATGAGATGAAAAGATTGAAGGATACATGCATAAGAGATCTACCCCTCAAATTTTGAGGGAGGTAGATTGTCTGGCCTCCTGTTATGGTGCCATTCTCATACCCTCCTATTTGTGAGGTTACGGTTAAGTCACGTCAACATTTTATATTCCTATTGTTTTTTGTCTTATTATCTCTATAAAAAAATCAACATAAAATGTTAACGTAACTTAACGGTGACCGCACAAATAAGAGAGGATAAAAAATACACCATAATAGGAGGGCAGACAATATGCCTCCAATTTTGAGTTCCCTTTCCCACATCCCCCTGAAGACAGCCTAGGTACAGCAATGCATTCATTAAAATTAAAACCCAACCCCCTGAAGACAGCCGAAGGACAGCAATGAATTCATTAAAATTAAAATGTCAACCATGACCAATGGATTTACTATTTAGGCAGCCAGCCTTTTCATCCTCACAAGGGCCACCCATTCACCAAGTCAACTTTTATTAGCCGATTGTTTCATTTTTATCTCGTTTCACACGTTTTATTTATTTATTTATTAATTAAATGATATTTCAAATCATTGAAGAGCATTACAATTACATTCAAGTGCCATTGATTGAGACTCTTATAAAACGTTTTATTTGGGGAAAAAAATTTTGATATCAACACTTTACAAATGCGATCATGCATATTCAAAGTGAAAAAATATAAAAAGAAAAGAAAAGTGCATAATGACTGTTTAAAATGTTAAACTGACGGTTGTTTTGTCATATTCACCAGCATCGAGCTCTTGATCTAGGGTTTAGGAATATAAAAAGAAAAGAAAAGTGCATAATGACTGTTTAAAATGTTAAATTGACGGTTGTTTTGTTATATTCACCAGCATCGAGCTCTTGATCTCCAACAACTTCCACCAACATTTCAAAATTTACGATAAAGTCCAGCTATAATCAGGATGGATACATGGAAGCCGGAGATGAGAGAGATCTATAGAAATGGGAGAAAAAGGAATTGGATTTTGAGAGAGGAAGTGTTGAACTTTGGGTACTGAAACAATTGACAATCAGGTGGAGAAAAGAGGTGAAAAGAAATGCGTTTGGATTTTCAATATCACTTTTTCAACCCATTTGTAGATTTTCACTTTCTATAATCTGATTCGTCGAATGAATTCAACAATCATAATAGTTTACTCCACAGCTAAACCTTGCACAATACTTCCGCTACAGCTTGGTCGGTTTACATTAGGAAGACCAACTCAACAAGTATTGAACTTAACAGAAATGTTCAACTCGTCACCAAATGGTGGGGAAATATCTGGTCACTCGCCTTTAAATTGAATATCAAATACAAAGAATAAATAAAGGGATCTATTATTAGCATTTTAGAAATCTCATTATACACATCTCACAAGTGTATTTTTCTTTTCAATTATAGAAAATCTGAAGTGCAAAATGAGATTTTTGAAATGTTAATAATAATTCTCTAAATGAATGTGTTTTTCATATTTTAAACTCAACTACTAATATAAGGAGACTCTTGAAGAAGTTAATCCATCTTAAAAAAAAAAACAAAGTAATCCAAACTGGAAAAACAGAAAAATATTTAGAGGAACTCCACACCAATGTGGTTTAGGGTTTAAACAGAGCCACCGATCGCTCTGTAAGGACTCCTGGGTAAGTCGATTCGACACTCACCGCCGCCCAATTTCCGAAAAAGATGACATTTTGAAGGCAGAATTCAAAAATGAAACCCGAACAAACCCCGTCCCAGCTCGACCGATCTCACCGTTCTTCCGGCAACCGGCGCAGCACGCGTTCCCAAGTAGCCCCGGACTGGAATCCGACGGACGAGCTCATCCTCGTGAACGAGGTCGCCGCCGTCGAGGCCGACTGTCTGAAAGCGCTGTCGTCGTTTCAGAAATGGAAGATCATAGCTCAGAACTGCTTTGCCCTGGGCGTGTCGCGGACATTGGACCAGTATCGCCGGAAGTGGGACGCTTTGTTCGGCGAGTACAAGGGGATCAAGCAGTGGGAGGCGAAGTGCCGAGCTTCGGATTCGTACTGGGTTTTGGGAATTGAGAGGAGGAAGCGGAATGGGTTGCCGGAGAATTTTGATCAGGAGCTGTTTGGTGGGATTGATAAGCTTGTAAGGGTGAGGGGGAACCAATCGGATACGGACCCGGATAGTGATCCCGAAGATGAGGCGGAGGCTGAGCTGGAGGAGGAACTTGATTCCGAGCCAGGTATGCTTGTTTACAAGCCCCAAATGGAAATCTGTGTTGATATGTAATACTGCATTGCATGATTACAATGCAATTGCGTGTTTGGTTTCGCATTTTCGTTTAATTTTGTGCCGAAGATTTTGTGTTGGCATCATTGGTTGCTGAATGAATGTTTACATTGTGAAGTATGCCTTCTATATCAGCTCATTACTTTGTATAGAATGGTGTTATTTTGCCCGCTCACAAATGGCTTACTAACGGATAGATGCAATATGCAGGGGCTTGTAGCTCAAGTGGTTAAGAACTATTACTCTTCCACCTGATGTCTTGTGTTTGAATCCCTCATCCCCAATATTGCTTAGATAAAAAATAACGTACAAATGATTAAGAGATTATGGGTTTTGAAATCTGGAGAAGAACATAATCTTGGTTGTTAAATGCAAGATATGTTAAATCTAAGTAGAAAACTAAACCGGAAAGTTTCTTTTTTTTGTTTGCCTATGATTTTTGTAGGTGAAGGGGTAAGTTCACTCCTTAAACAGTGTATTTACGCACCAAAAATGAATTGATACTTAAATCATGATTCATAAGGTTGGAATGCTGATGTGCATGAATGTTTTATTGACAAGGGTTGGTTGAGACATATGACATATGCATACCCACTTAATATTTATGTTGTTTGTGAGATTGATTACTCTATAACAGTGTGTATACCATTTCAAGCTTCAATAAATTCTTGATTAATTGAGTTTTCCGCTCCTGGTATTATTTCTAGATGTTAATGGGTGATGTCGTTAAAAGTTTAAGGTGGTTGAATTTGCAATGTGAAAAGTTCTTTAGATAGTTTTTATAGGACAACTGCATAAGTCGCTTGAACTTTTGAGTATTGGGTGAGTAAATGAATAAGTAGTTATTGTTTAACTGTTTTTGTGCTTGAAGTTGTGAAAATGCTAACAATCAGGTTGTTTGCGTAAGTAATTCTCACCAGCTCTTTTCTTATAATTGCCTTGTATGCTAGAGTCCAAGAGGAGAAAGCGTCGATCAATACCTCAGAAAAGCTGTCCTAAAGAAAATTCATTTAGAAGCTGCAAGAGAGAAAAGCCTCGCGAAACTCATGCTCAAGAAAAACCTCAAGAAACCCATGCAGAAGAAAAACCTGTGGGAAGTGGCTTAAAAGCAATTCCTACGAAGAGCCTGGCAGAAGAACGGCCTCAGAAGAGCTGTGTGAAGAAAAAACTTACAAATAGTCAAAGAAAAGAGGAGGCAATCAGCATTGAAGAACAAGAGAAAACTGCAGCTATGAAATTGCATGAAAGTGCAGAACTAATCCGTGCTATCGTTACTGAGAAACCTGACCATGAGGCTGCTGGCGTGAAGAGCACCGGGGACCTCCAAACTGATTTTGTTAGGTGCCAAGGGGACCGGGTCATTGCATGCCTTGGCGATATTGTGAAGACTCTCGACCAGCTCCATCATCTTGTCCAGGAATGTGAATAGTTTTTCCCTAACTTTTAATTTCTTTTGAACTGAATGTGAATATTTAAATGGTTAAGAGTTTGGTGTTAAAGTTTATCTTTAACGGTAGATGCAACGTTGGAATTAGTTTCATTACTGTTCTGTTTGCGTGTGGAACACCAGTTTAGCCATGAATGAGAGTAGTTCCCGGTCTTTTTCGCATTATAGTCCACTCTTTCTAGTCAAAAGGGCAAGGGTAAGTTGTCATCCTAGATACATTATTAATCTCAGGTGATTGCTCCCGGGTTATTGTCAGCCTTTGATGCATATAGATCTCATTGTAGGCTTTGCATACATCAACAGTTGACGACCACCATCATACACATATGCGTGTGGATGACCGTCGAGAACAATCCTCTCGGCAACAATGCCAAATTGTAGTTGTGTAGTATGACCATGGGGTTTCACAAATCTTTTAGGACTTGTCCTTCATTTTGCTTCTTTCTTGGAGCTTCACGTGTGGAAGTTTGAGACCATTAGAAAGCAATAACTATTACTTGTATCTGGCAATGGACCCGTGATTGCCAACTGAAGAAACGAATATCAAATGACCAGAGAGATAGAGCCCGGCTCAAGCACTAAAGTGGTGGGCACTTGATCGCTCCTCGTGCTTCATCTACCTTGCAATTACAAAGGGCTCTCTCCTTTTTACAAACAGCATCTTACTCTTGCCCAAATGCCAAGCAAAATCTTTCTCAATCTTCCAACATTGTTGCTTCCATTAATTCAGTTGCTCTCCAGCACTAACAGAACCAATCCATGAACAATCAAATCAACGTCCACTGCACCAGCCACCCTCAAATTTCATCTCCCGGCCGCCCGAACAACAATTCAAACGAACCTAACACAGCTCCCTTACTTCTCCAATCCTCAGATGAACTCTGCAGCTTCAAAGGCAGCCTAAAATGGTGGGCACTTGACCACTCCTCGTGCTTCGGAAAATTCCTATCTTACTTCACCTTCATCTTCTTAACAGTCCTAGTCCCAATCCTCACCTCCCTCTCTCTCAAACTCCCATCTGGGGACCCCATCTCATTCAACAAGCTAGTCCAACTTCCCGAGTCCAGCTTAGCCGCCATTGGGTTCATTACTCTTTCTGGCTTCTTCCGAAAATATGGACTGAGGCAACTCCTCTTCCTCGACGGTCTTACAGATGACTCTGGCTTTGTTCGCCGTGGATACACTCATGAGCTCGATAAGGCCTTCAAGTACCTAGCTTGCATACTACTGCCTTCCTTTTTCATTGAGCTTGCCCACAAGATCATATTCTTCTCCACTGTCCAAATCTCACTGCCTCATATAAGCTCAAGCGTCCCAGTCAACTCAATTATGTTTGTTTTGGTTTTGGCTTCTTGGGTTTATAGGACTGGGGTGTTCTTGCTGGTTTGTGTTATGTTCCGGTTGACTTGTGAGCTACAAATACTTCGATTCGAAGGGCTTTACAAGTTGTTTGAGAGGCGTGAATACGAATCCAGCATCATATTCCAGGTATAGATCGAAATTTCGATAAAATTTCCTATACTTCAGCCACTTTTAGCTAGTACAATACCATTCCACAGTACCTGATACATTGTGAGTATTTAGTTAATACTTTGTCAATATTATTAAATGTTAACAACGCAAAATATTTTGTGTACACATTTGATAAAAAAAAATTCATATAATTTCAGGAACATATAAGGATAAGAAAGCAATTGAAGGTTACGAGCCACAGGTACCGATTCTTTATCATCGGATGCATGTTTACCATCACGGTGAGTCAATTCGGGGCCTTGTTGCTGGTTTTGGCATCTAAGACGGAGAAGACTTTCCTCAACTCTGGTGATCTTGTGGTTTGTTCTGCAGTCGAGCTTAGTGGCTTGTTTTGTTGCCTAATGGAGGCAGCAAGAATTACTCATAGAGCTCAAGGAGTTGTAGCAATTGCAACAAGATGGCACATGCTCTTGACTTGTCCGAATGCCCGATCAGACCAGCAGTGGAAAAGCCGGCAGATTAGCTCAGAGGCAAATGGACGCTGTAGAGAGAGTGACTGTGAACATTCATCAGACATTTCCACTTCAGTTCCTCCACAGCAGCCTTCCTCATTTCAAACCAGGCAAGCTCTGGGTGAGTATGCTTGCTTTCTAAGTTTATATTCCTTAATTTCATAGTAGTACAGTTATTTTTGTAGGATAACCAGGAAAATTCAAGACCTACTTATTATATAAAGGACAAAGGCGTATGATGAACTCTGAATATGTGTAGTCACTTTCAAGTTAATTAACCCCACGTATCAGGTAAACTCGTGTGTTTTTAACATGTGAAAACACAAGAGTTTACCTGATACATGGTGATATGGATGCTTATGTATAGTTTGGTGTACGTTTGTGTGCGCAGCGGCGTATTTGAGTCACAACAACGGAGGGATCACGCTGTATGGGTTTGCGCTTGATCGGGGGTGGCTTCACACACTCTTTGCATTTGAGTTCTCTCTGGTGCTGTGGGTGCTCAGCAAAGTGGTTGTTTTGTCTTAAGAACCACTTAGAGGTTTGCCGAATGAAGCTTCCAACACCATGTCAACGTTAACAATGCTGGAGGCTGAAGAGCAGTACCAATCAGATGAGCTCAAAGACAGACAGGACGATTATATTGAAATCTTCAAAATTTTCCTCATGAAATGGGAAATACTAGTTAATTAAACATTAATATATACATGAGGATTGTCGATATCGAAAACACACAGAAGGAAGATGTAGAGAGAAGCATTGGTGAGGCAAAAAATCAAATGCTACAACCAAACGTATCCGAGTACATATATACATGTTCATGAACTAGGCTGAGCCAACAATGAACTTACTACTCATCCTCCAACAAATAAACGAACAACTAGCTAACAGCAAAGCTATAATACAAAGACTAAAAAACGTTTTTTCCATGTAGTTTACACAAAGTTTCTCTTACGAGACATCGTCCCTGTAGTTTCATGTAATTTGCCAATTGTTCCTGGTAGAGGACATCTGTCACTTATGTTGATTTCTTGTACGAAATCTATCAGGCTAACCCTTTCGTGTACCATGTACGTGACAATTTGTTAACAAAAGTTTGACAGATCTCCTTAGAGTTGCAACAATTGGCATATAATAGATACCTAATTTGATGCATTATATATAGAAAATTATGCACGAAAGTCAAACCTTCTGAAAAGTTGAGTTTAGTAGCACTATTTTATGTAAACTTTTGACTTTTTTTTTTTTAACTATAATATACCCATATTTATTATAAAATGTATCGTAGTTTTAAAATGTACTATTATTTAAAAATAAAAAACCATATCAGACTTTCACAGCATATATGAGTAAAAAATCATTACTTGATACTAATCTTTGCCCACCATTAGGGTGAATTATTAGTTATTGTAGAAATTGATTCTTTCTTAATCACCAAACGTGCAGCAGTACAACATTTATACATTACAACCATAACAGCCCTATACTAATTACAGCCATAATAGTCCTTAACTAATGACATAGGAATGACAAATAATTATCGAAACGGAAAACAATTACACACAGTCATTGCATTGGTGATAAAGGTTGTAACTCCCTTGTAGACATTGAAATTTCGGTGAAATAAATGTTGACCAATATTTACAATTTCAACGCTCACGTGTCACATAAATTTTACACGTAGCGTGTGACTAAACGAAAAATCAAAATAAATCGGAAAAGTCATCAAACAGGACACGTGTTAGCACCTGGCAAAAATATTTCATCTGAATATTATATTCAAAACTAGGCTTTGGAAAATTCTATAAATAGAAGCCATTTCATTCATTTTAGTGAGGACCAATTCATAACCAATTCACCTCACACCAAAACCTTGAAGCTTTGAAACTCCAAAGCTCCCAAGCAAATCCTGAAGGATCAAGAAAGCTCTCTTCGTTCTTCGTCAACCCAACCTTCAAGATCAAGCCCCAACGGCCTTTTGGATCAACAACATCAACAAATCCACACATACAACCGTTCTTCAAGATCAAACCCAAAAACCCTTAAAGATCCATCCATCAACTGTTCATTGAGATCAAGCCCCAAAAGCCCCTGGAAGATCCGTTCATCAACAATTCTTCAAGATCAAGCCCAAAAGCCCTTGAAGATCCGTTTATCCATCAATCTTCAAGATCAAGCCCAAAAGGCCCCTTGAAGAAACTTCCAACCGTTCATCTAAGATCAAGCCTCGACGGCCCTTGGATCAGCATCACAATCCACAAATCAACACTTTACGGAGATCGAATCAGAGGATCAAATTTGAGAGAGATTGTAACCCCTAAATCATTAATACAAAATATTATTTTGTACACGTGTTCTTGTCTCGTTTGTTTCAGGAATTTCCGTGTTTACAAATTTGGCACGCCTAGTGGGACTATCTCTACCTCTCATCTCTTTGTCCGTTCAAGAAATCCAAACACACCTCAAAGTCAATGGCATCATGCAAGGGACAAGCCGTTCTCGTAACCACCAAGGGAAGGATCCTAAGCACTTCTGTCGCGAATGGACAATCCATTGGCGCTACAACTGCTCATCAAAATGCCACTTCAAAGTTGGTGCTGCTAAAGGAGCAAGGAGTGCATTAAAGGCGCGAGTCCGTCATCAACCTGACCTCGCTGGGGGCACCGAAGTATGCTGCTGAGGCACATAAGATAACATCCTAAAGCAGCCAACGACATTCTTCGTCAGCATCTTGGATGTCTAAAGAAAAGTCACGTCTATTGGTTGCACAAGTCATGACCATTGGTGTTACCTCCATTGAATAACAATTGGCTCAAATGAATGAAGCGATCGTAAGGCTAACACGGATTGTGGAAGAAAAAGACTAGCAAATCGTTGTACTCATCAGTCGACTGGAGCCATGGGACGGCGAGAACCTCGACCCAGAGGATGATCCATTAAAGAGAGGAGCTGGCGAAGAAGAGGAGCCTCAGGTGGAGAAAATCGATGTGAAGCCAGAGCCAGACCAAGCAGCGGCACTCATGGGATCTCTTTCTATCCAACAGCTGCAAGAGATGATCACCAACACCATCAAGGCGCAGTACGAAGGGAGCTCACATACCTCTTTGTTCTACTCGAAGGCCTACTCCAAGAAGATTAATGCCCTGAAGATGCCAATGGGTTATTAACCACCAAAGTTTATGAGTTTGATGGAAAAGGAAACCCAAAGCAGTACGTTGCACATTTCGTCGAAACTTGCAACAAAACGGGGACGGAGGGAGACTACCTTGCCAAGTAGTTTGTGCGCTCGCTGAAAGGAAACGCCTTTGAGTGGTACACAGACCTAGAGCCTGAGTCCATCAACAACTGGGAGCAATTAGAAAGAGAATTCCTTAACCGCTTCTACAGCACCCGCCGCACTGTAAGCATGCTGGAGCTGACAGGTATAAAGCAATGGAAAGATGAGCCAGTCGTAGACTACATCAACCGATAACGCACTCTAAGTCTTGACTGCAAAGATAGATTTTCGGAGACCTCATCGATCGAGATGTGTGTTCAAGGCATGAAGTGGGGATTACACTACATCCTTCAAGGCATCAAACCACGGACCTTTGAGGAGTTAGCCACCCGCTCCCATGACATGGAGTTGAGCATCGCCCATCATGTGAAGAAAGAACGATCGCTGACTACAAGAACGACAAAGTTCTTGGGACAAAGGTGGAGAAGGCTGCGTGGAAATCCACCAAGGAAGCAATGACAGTCAACACAGTTCCCGTCAAAATCTCTACATGAGGCAAGGCGATTCAAGCCGAAGCTTTTCGTGATCAAGAGATGCGTAGACGTACTTTGAAGAAGCTTGAGGAGAAGACTTATCCCTTCCCCAACTCTGATGTGGTTGCCATGTTAAAAGACTTGCTTGACAAAAAGGTGATCGACCTACCTGATTGCAGACAGCCAGAAGAGATGAATCGTACTGACAGTCCAAGGTACTGTAAATTCCACCGTTTCATCAGTTATCCAACGGAAAAGTGCTTCGTACTGAAAGATCTCATCATGAAGCTGGCTCAGAAATGAATCATTGAGCTAGATCTTGACGATGTGGTGAAGTCAAATTATACCACTGTCACTTCTAGCTCCGTTAACTTAAAATCTTCACCTCAATCGCTGGGGCATGCTTCAAAACCATGCCAATCAAGCAGAGTAAAGTTGAGGGATGAACTCATGTTACTTCGAAGAAACTGCACAAGAAACATACTTTTCCTCCACAAGTTCACCAATCGAAAAGGGGGCAAAACAGCTCCCAGCAACCTCCAAAGCTACACGAAAGTGTTGAGGATGATGAAATTGCGACACGAAGATCGTCCGTTGCCATCACGATGCGCGATTTCTTCCCTGAAGACTTCTTCAAGCACTCGATCAAGACTCATTGCTATGAGGATTGCAAGGAAAGATCGTTTAAAAACAAATTCACATGTTCCTCGTTCACACGAGCCTAAAAGGTGACAACAATGCTCCTCGTTCGCATGAGCCTAAAAGGTGACAACAAAAGCTCCTTGTACGCATGAGCGTAAAAGGCGACACCAAACACTCCTTGCCTGCACAAGTTGAAACTGCAAATGGCACCAAGATGCTCCTGGCCCGCAAGAGCATAAACTGCGTACGACAAAAAAAAGAAAAATCCAAAAAAAGATGTATTTGAACTACATTTTAACTTGATCCCTTTCTTTGGAAGGGTACGTAGGTAGCTCGAGCATTCAATTTCGAGTTTAGTCACATAATAATAATAATAATAATAATAATAATAATAATAATAGGGGTTTGATTAAAATTTCATTGATGAAGGTCAATTTTATTAAAAATTTATTTTCTTAAAAAAAATTGCAATTTTCTTTGTACAAAATTAAATTACAGTTTCTTTGAAAAAAAAAATGAATACATATGTTATTATGTATTAAAAAAAAGAAAAAAAAGATACAATTTCTTCAAAAGAAAAAAAAAGGAAATATATATATATATATATATACAGACAAGTCCAGGCCCAGTTTCTTTCTGGCTCCTCAACCCAATCTCGCCTCTAATCCGGCTAAAATCTCTCTCTTTTTCCAGCTGGAAATACACTAGCACATCATCACCATATTCCTCACCATGCTCATCACACTCGGTGCTCTCACTATTGAGTCCATCACAGGATCACATGGCAAGATGCCGGAAAAGTGGAGCTCATCGAAGGGTCATCCTACTTAGGTTAGCTGTTCCCCCCATGATTCACATCCTATGATTGTAGTTCAAGGCTTTGTTGTTGGTGAGATCACCCAACAAAAGAAGCAAAGGTGATGAGCAAGTGTGGTTACGAGCAGAGCGCCATGACAGGCTGCAAGGGGATGGATTCAGTCGTGTGCTCAAAACCATGTCGTTTCATCCTTCTAAATCCTATTTTCAACGAAAACCTCACATTTCAGCGATCCTGCCAAGAAGCGATATGTGACTCCTACGCCATGAACATCCAGCAGCTGTAACGGCTTGGCATACTTAATGAAGATAGTGCCATCAGAGGCAGGCATCTCGATGATCACACCGCTACCACACACGTCTATAATCAAGGGCCTGGTAGCAGATATGATGAATTTCTACAACTAGTACAGGAGCATCAAACCGTGGTTGAAGCGGAAGAGCCCGACGGCGAGTATGGGCTGACCGAAGTGGCAGAGCTAGTGGAGCCAGTGACTGAGAAAGCGAGGCTGAAGTCGAAGCAAGTAGTGATGACGGTCGGCTCCCTGAAGCTTGCAAGACAATGAAGTTCGTGGCTGGGCTTTTGACGTCGATGTTAATTGACGGTTGGTTGAGCTCTTGATGGGTAGAGATCTTTGGCGAGGCTCTTGCTGGGTAGAGAGTAGCTTGTTGGGGAGGTCGATGGTGACCTTGATGCCGGAACACAGCCGGGTTAGAATTGAAGATTTTGACCTCTTCCAAGCTCCTCCGCCTTTCATTTCATGCAGCGGCGTGCAAAGGCTTCCATGCAGCGACGAAGCAACAAAAAACGCGTGAAGTGCAGCCGCTGCTCCAGCTCTGCATAAGACCTTTTTGTGCTCTCATTCGTTACTCTTCATTCTTTGTCTCACTTTTGAGATTCAAGCGCCCCGCCTTTTCATTTGAAAGGTTCTTCTGGACTGTGAGGCTATTCAGGCAGATGTTTTAACAATTGATCGTCTCGCTTCATTGGCGAAGTATTCGGAGACGACTATGACGCCTCGGGCTTCAATCTTGAAAACGGAAGTGGAGTGGCTGACCTCCATCAAAGCTGATTTAGTGGTCTCTGGTTTTATTCCAGTTGCACCACAAGAAAATCTACAGCCTCATCTTCTACGCTCTCGCTGGGCAAAAATGAACGAGGAGTCTTTAGGCTCATAGATGGTGCTATCGCTGGGTAAAGAGGAGCTCGTTGGGGAGATCGACGGTGACCTCAACGCCGGAACACAGCTGGTTTGGAATTGAAGATCTTGACACGCTCCAAGCCCTGGGACTTCAGAAGATGCACGAAGACCTCCTCCGCCTCTTGCCTCTTGCTGCTCTAAGCTCCCCTGCATTTCCTCCTTGCACCATGTGGGGAATATATATAAAAAAAATGAAAGGGGACAAACCAGTCTGGAAAGAAGAAGAAATAGTAGAATCTTGGTGGATTAGCACCACCATGTGCAAGAAAAGAAAGGAAAAAAAAAAAAAATGGATGGTGCATCTTGCACCATGTGCAAGAAAAGAAAAGAATATATATATATATATATATATATATATATATATATATATATATATATATATGGATGATGCATTTGCCACCATGTGCAAGACAAGAAAAGAAAATATATATATATATATATATATATATAATGAAAAAAGCCTCATTTATTGATTTCTTAAAAAATTTACATAAATGTACATTTTACATGAGACAAAAAAAGAAAAGAAAAAAAGAGCAACAAACAAGAGGGAGTCTTCATTGCTCAGGTGACGCCTCATCACTCGGTGGAACTTTAGGAAGAAGAGGCGGCGGGAATTGACTGTTTGGAGCCTCAACACTTGGTAGAGCTGTGGAGGACGAAGGCAGTAAATGCCTTTGGAGTAAAGCCACAAACGTCCGATGGTCACTCTGAATCCGACCTTAGATTCTTGCAGCTGGTCGAGCTTTCTTTTCATGCTCGTTGAGTAACTATTGGCAAGCATGTGTAACTATCTGTTTTCATGCTTAAGCCCTTTAATCTCTTGCTTGAGACTCGCCACCTCAGCCATCAGTAACTCGACTTGACGAGTTCGAGCAAGAAGGCGTTGGCCCATATTTGATACAGAACCCGCACACTGAACACTGAAAGCCAGAGATTCCTGAACAGCCAGCTCATCAGACCGCTTGGAAAGGATCCTATTGTCCTTAGGGGTGAGAAGATTTCTAGTTACCATCGTAGCGGTTATGTCATTCTTCATCACAGAGTCCCCAACTGTAAGAGGAACTGTGGCAGATAAGAAGGACGGGCTCCATATGTTGTCTGGAGAAGACATATCGACATCTTCCCCAACATTCAAATCAAGACGACGATCAGATGTGCAAGCCATTTGCAAAAATGATGAAAGAAGAAGAGGTCGTGTAAGTCAAATTCTTAGAAATACAAAATGAGGGAAATTCCTAACAGGTAGCAACTCTCTAAGTGTGTTTTTGAACACGATTCATGCCTCTATAAAAAGAAGAGGCAACAGGGCCAGAAATCGAAGAGGCAATGTGGTCATTCAGAAACCAAAGAGGTACCTCTCCCTGAATTTCAAAAGCCGGGTCGTTTGTTCAGAAATCAAAGAGGCAACAAGGCCACCGGTTCAAAAATCGAAGAAGCGCTTGCTTAGAAATAGAAGGGCCGACCCTTTCTCAAAAGCCGTGCCTACTCAGAAACCACGGGCTAATCTCCAAATTTCAAAAGATCGACTTTTCCAGACTTGTCAGCACCCTTCACACGCAACCTCAACTTTGCAGAAAGCACGAGCAACTTTGTTAAAGATTTCTGACAAAGTCGAAAACGAGTGAATCTTACTGTTTCAATTACCCAACGGTTGCTGACAAAAGTAAAGGAATAGTGCCACTACTGGCTGTTGAGAAATTCCTATATATGTCGACCTTTGTCGTCCATAGCAAGGTAGACCTGGCAAAATGCCCAACCATTCCTCACCTCCGAGAGTACACTCCTAGCAGAGCCTCTTGAAATGCTCAGTTTTTTTCCTCTCTGAGAATACCTCCGCAAAAAATGACACCAAAGCAAAAGTATCTCATATCACCAGGGTAGAAAGCAAGAGTATCTCATATCATGCAATCTCCCTATCCTTTTCTTTACCCTTGTTCTTACCTGCAAAGACAAGGATAAAGAAAACAATATGTCGAAATCTCCACTCAAACTTCCGATCTGGAACTGATTGCCTAGAACCTTTGCCTAGTTGCTTACCTGACATTGCTCTCGAGTGCTCATCGCCGCTGAGAAGTAGTGCTCTGAAGGATCATTTAAATGCAAAGGTTGGCATTCCACTCCTACATCGGGGATAAATAGTACAGAAGAAACAAGCAGAGAATAATGCAGCATGGTAAGCTGTAACAGATCACTATAACATGACACTCTTCCCTGCACAATCAACCAACCCAGCAGAAGGAGTCTGAATTGAAGCCAAGAACTTGAGAAGCTTCAACAACATATTGACAGCACTATCGCCGAAAAGCAAAGCCTCGCTGTGCAACACTGTCAAATCACCACCACTTCTTTGAAAGCAAGAGTATTTCATATCATGCTTTCTCTCTGTCCTTGTCTTTGTCCTTGTTCTTACCTGCAGGTCAAGAAGAAGGAGAGCCATCAGTCAGAACTTGAAGTCAAACTCCCAGTCAGGAACCGACTACCTGGAACTCTTCCCTGATTGCTTACCTAGCACTGCTCTCGAAGTACCCATTGTTTCAACATCTTATGCTTCCAGAGAAGATACCACATCTGCCTGAAGAACAGATAAGGTAAGGGAAAATGATACATTGAAGCATGTGTAGACAAGCACAACAAAGCACGTGCTGATTCATCCGCTACTTCTTCAAAATCAAAAGTATCTCATATCATCAGGGTTGCGATCACTCTGGGTATGGTGGACTTATTTTGACCCTCAAGTTCTTAGGTCGACTCGCTAGGTGTTGTGAGCTGCACGTGCCGATTCACCACCCTTGAATCAAATCCTTAAAGATCAAGTCACCAACTGGAAGAAGAGCCCACCACTGTTGAAGATCATACCGTTGACCAAAACTGCTTAAGTGTGAATTAGAAAGATTGAACAAAGAAACATGCCATCACTTTCACCTCATGCCTACTTTCCATGTGTTCGAATCAACATTCAAGATGAAGTATCAATGGCCCTTGAAGAAGCTTCCAGCCCAAGTCAAGATCAAGCCTTGACGGCCCTTGAAGAAATCACAAGTACGATTCAAAATCAAGTGTCCATCACCTTTTAATCAAATCCAGCTCCACATAAAAAAAAAAAGTAAGTTTAGACATTCGAAGGAAACCAGAAAATCCTCAAACCCAGTTCAAGAATAAGCTATGAAAAGTCAACAATTGGAGGAAGCTAAAAATCCTCCAACCCAGTGCAAGAATAAGCTATGGAAAGTCAACAATTGGAGGAAGCCAGAAAATCCTCTAACCGAGTTCAAGATCAAGCCTCAATGGCCCTTGAAGAAACGTCAAATCCTCAATTCAAGATCAAGCCTCAACGGCCCTTGAAGAAATATCTAGCCAATTCAAGATCAAGCCTCAACGGCCCTTGAAGAAATCTCCAGCCCAATTCAAGATCAAGCCTCGATGACCATTGGATCGACATCTACACTAAGGGACTTCAAAACGCATCTCCTACACGTGACAAGCACATGTATATGACGCGCCTTGAAGTGGGGGCATTTGTAGACATCAAAATTTTGGTGAAATAAATGTTGACCAATAGTTACAATTTCAATGCTCACGTGTCATATAAATTTTACACGTAGCGTGTGACTAAACGAAAAATCAAAATAAATCGGAAAATTCATCAAACAAGACACGTGTCAACACCTGGCAGAAATGATTTATTTCATCTGAATATTATATTCAAAATTAGGCTTTTGAAAATTCTATAAATAGAAGCCATTTCATTCATTTTAGTGAGGACCAATTCATAACCAATTCACCTCACACCAAAACCTTGAAGCTTTGAAACTCCAAAGCTCCCAAGCAAATCCTGAAGGATCAAGAAAGCTCTCTTCGTTCTTCGTCAACCCAACCTTCAAGATCAAGCCCCAACGACCCTTTGGAGGAACTTCCACCAATTCAAGATCAAGCCCTGACGACCCTTGAAGAAAGTGTTCATCGTTCATCATCCGTTCATCCTAAGATCAAGCCCCAATGACCTTTTGGATCAACAACATCAACAAATCCACACATACAACTGTTCTTCAAGATCAAGCCCAAAAGCCCTTGAAGATTCATCCATCAACTGTTCATTAAGATCAAGCCCCAAAGGCCCCTGGAAGATCCGTTTATCAACAGTTCTTCAAGATCAAGCCCAAAAGCCCTTGAAGATCCGTTCATCCATCAATTTTCAAGATCAAGCCCAAAATGCCCCTTGAAGAAACTTCTAACCGTTCATCCAAGATCAAGCCTCGACGGCCCTTGGATCGGCATCACAATCCACAAATCAACACCTTACGGGGATCGAATCAGATGATCAAATTTAAGAGAGATTGTAACCCCTAAATCATTAATACAAAATATTATTTTGTACACGTGTTCTTGTCTCGTTTGTTTCAGGAATTTCCGTGTTTACATCCCTAACGCTCCCCCGTAAACTTGACGTCGGTGAGAAGACAAGTTTGGAAATTAGACGATGAAATCGATCTGAGGGAAGTCTTTTGGTAAAAACATTCGCGAGTTGGTGGGTAAAAGGAATAAATTGGACTCGATGACTGCCATTTGCAACTCGTTCTCAAAACAAAATGATAATCGGTTCCAATGCGTTTGATTCAAGAATGAAAACGGAATTGACCGCCATGTAAGTGGCAATAAGATTGTCACAATTAAGAACAACTAGCCGAGAGAGAGTGAACTAAAGTTCATGTAAAAGACCTTGAATCCAAACAGTATCAGCACAAGCATACGCAAGAGTACTATATTCAGTCTCAGCACTGGACTGAGAGACAATGCGACACTCCAAGAAATGAGATTGGGCAAAAAAAAAAAAAAAGTATCTAGTAGTCGATCGACATGTGTCTGGACATCCTGCCCAATCAGCATCCAAGTAAGCTATGAGAATGGAAGACTGAGTGGAGTGACGAAGTAATTAATAAACCTTGACCAAGGGTGCCTTCTAGATAATGGAGAATGTGTTTCATAACTTCAAAGTGTGTATCACTGGGAGAACTCATAAATTGAGAAACATTCACATAGGCTATGTCTGGGCGAGTAATTGTGAGATATTGAAGAGCACCCACAAGTTGACGATATGACGTAGGATCAGCAAGAGATGTATTCCAATCATTTTTCCTAAAGTTGTTGTTTGGCCTATTTATACCTCCCTCCAATGAATATTCTCTTTATAGTGTTTTGTTTATATCAGTGCGTGAAGCAGAAGTTCGTGAGGCCATGGGAGTCGAAACCGGCTTGCATTCCAGAAGATTACTTTTCTTGTGGAGATCAACAGTATATTTATTTTGAGTAAGGCAAACAGAATCAGATAACTGAGCCACTTCCATGCCAAGAAAATAATTGAGAGGCCCCAAATCTTTAACTTCAAATCCACACAAGAGAGTTGATAAATGCTGAAATATGAGATGGATTACCACTCGTAAGCACACTTTCATCAACATAAAGTAGTAAAATCATCATATTAGCACCATCCTGATACACAAACATTGACGAATCAAATCAACTTTGTAAGAAACCAACACGAACAAGAAAGGAACTGAACTGGAACCACACGCCGGGGGGGGGGGGGGGGCTTGTTCAGACCATAAATCGCCTTATGAATCTAACGAACATGATTGGAACGAAGAGAGTTAGTGAAACCAGGGGGCTGCAACATATAGACTTCTCCTGACTGCGTTCTTTACATCAAGCTGACCAATTACCCAGCTACAAGAAACAACAATACTCAGAACTATTTGAATAGTGGTCAGCTTGACGACAGGACTGAACGTATCAAAATAATCAACCCCAGGCTGTTGATGAAATCCTTTAGCAACAAAACGTGCTTTGTATCTTTCAACGGAGCCATCAGACCTCCTTTTTACCTTGAAAACCCATTGCATCCCAGTGTGTTATGTCGAGGAGAAGGAGGAACAAGAGACCAAGTGCCCTGTTGAAGAAGAGCATTGAACTCTTCAAGCATGGCCTGTTGCCAATTAGGAGATTTAGACGCCTATGTGTAACATCTGGGTTCCATTTCAGTGTCAACTGTGGCCATGAGAGCCAGAGGAATCAGATAGCGAACATATAAGTTTGACTGATATTTGGGGTTTGGTTTGAAGATGCCAGACCGAGAACACGTACGAATTGGACAGGTGCGACTAGAGATGGAGGAAGGAGTAGGCTCGGCCACAAAAACCGATTTAGTGACAACAAGGGGATAAGTGACAACAAAAGTAGATTCTGGAGTAGGTGGTGCAGCAGCAAGGTCAGCGCCTGGAACAATCTCGGCAGCGACAGGTTGTGCGGCTCCTAGATTGGACTCGGCTGCAGGAGCAGTGGTGTGGGGGAGGAGCGGTTACAACTGATGTGGGGGACATGGGAGTACTTGGATGGAGATCCGAACTTGGGCTGGTGGCTATAAGAGGTGGGGCAGGTCCACTGTGTGAGTGAAGGCGTGGAAGCCCAACGAGAACAAATGCAAATTCTGGTACAGTGGGCGTAGGAAAAGCAGCATCATCACACGGAAATGAGTCCTTATGAGACACAACATGACGAGATGTGTACAGACGACCAAAGGGATTATGGAGACACCGGTAGCCTCGGTAGTGATCATTGTACCCTACAAAAATACAAGCTAAAGAACGAGGTTGTAATTCATTAATTGTACAATATCCAAGGTATGGAAATCAAGCACAGCCAAAGGTCCGGAGAAGGGAATAATCAGGATGTTTGCCATATAATTTGAAAAATGGAGAAACCCATTGGATGACAGAGGTTGGAAGATGATTGATTAAATGAACAGCAGTACAAAGGGCTTCAGGCCTTAAATTGAGCGGGACTTGAGCTGTGAGGAGGAGAGTACGACCTATATCAGCTGTATGACGGTGTTTGCGTTTAGCAAGGCCATTTTGTTGAGGGTGTATGTGGGCAAGAGTAATGATGTAAAATGCCCTTAGCGTTACAAAATTGTTTGAACATCCAAATTATCAAATTCTTTGCCCCCGTCACTTTAGAATTGTTTAAGAGATAAGGAAAATTTGGTTTCCACATAAGCAACAAATAGAGAGAAATGAGAGAAATTTTCATATTTTTGTCACAGTGGAAGGATCCAAGTGTAACCAGTAAAATCATCATTAAAAAGTACATAATAGCGAAACCAGGAACAGACAGAACATGTGACATTCAAACATTGGAATGTATTAATTCAAATGGAGTACTTGCACTATGATCATGAGACAAAAAAAGGAAGACGAATTGACTTAGCTAGTGCACACTGGCTACATTTATTGGAAGATAAAGAAAGACGAGCCCCATGTTGAGAAACTAATTTGCGTGGAACGTGATCGGATAGATGGCCAAGACGACGATGCCAGAGAGAGATGGAACAACAATGGAAGCTAGAGCTTGTTTAAAACCAGAAGAGGGAAACGAAGACGGGAGAATGGGATATAGATCATCTTTATCTCGGCTCTGATACCGTGTAAAAAATAATTATTTCTTAATCACCAAACGTGTAGCAGTACAACATTTATACAAATATTACAACCATAACAGCCCTATAATAATTACAGCCATAATAGTCCTAAACTAATGACAAAAGGAATGACGAATAATTATCGAAACGGAAAAATGTTACGCAAACAATCATTGAATTGGTGATAAACAGTTATCATGATTAAATTTTTTAACTAATATTAAAATTTAATATTTTATCTTTCAATCCAAATCTTTAAATCAATTATGTTCAATACCAGGAACAAGAACCAAAATTTTCGCAAATAATTAGTGAGAATCCATGTTAAATCGGGATGATGATTTGGTCACACAATAAAAAAGAGGAAACTTTAACGAAAAACTCCTGGTACTGTTCATTTTAACGAAAAACCACATTTTTACACTAAAAAGTCAATCATGATACTATTCACTTTACCATTTATTTTGTCCTTATCTTTAAAACCCAATGCTTTCAAGTCATTTTCATTAGTTTTCCTTAAAAAATACTCCGGTCGATGGCTAATACAATGGTGAAATTGCAATTAACGGAATGAAACACTTCCCCAACACCATTAACAAGAACAAAACAGAAACTCAACAACAGCACGCACAAAGCTAAAGCCAAATAATAAACAAAACCGTTTAATTTAAGGAAAACTAATGAAAAGGGCTTGAAAACTTTGAGTTTTAATGATAAGGACAAAATAAAGGGTAAAGTGAATAGTACCAGGATTGACTTTTTAGTGTAAAAATGTGGTTTTTCGTTAAAGTGAACAGTACCGGATGCTTTTCGTTAAAGTTCCCTTTAATTTAATATTGCCAAGAAAATCAAATCCAAATCTTTTAATTAAAATATTAATGCTGGCTTTCAACCCAGCTCATAATCCCTCACAGGGAACAATGAACCTTGTCATTCTTGCACCCCCAAATCTTTTATTTCTACCTTTACATCTTCCCCTACTCTATTTCTGTCATCAAATCCACTTAACCTAATCCCATATTTTCCATCCCTCCATTCTTCTTCTTCTATCAAACCCTAGCTTCCAAACGAAAAAACCCTAATTTTTATGATGGCACATATTCACAAAGCATCATATGATCACCATCACTGGCTTTTCATGCTAATTTTCTTAGTAGTATCATACGTTGCTTCGTCTTCAGATCCGACCGAGCCAACCACCCTCCACAAGTTCAAGTCATTTCTATCCAACGACAGTGCTTTGGACAACTGGACTAACGCCACAGCTCCCTGCAACGGTACACACAACCTCTGGGCAGGTTTGCTTTGTGATGGCGACGGCAATGTGTTCGGGTTGGCTTTAACAAACATGGGTCTCCTGGGGATAATCGATATAGACACACTTATGGATTTGTCTGCCCTGAAAACCGTAAGCTTCATGAACAATAGCTTTGAAGGTCCTATCCCTAGTGTGAACAAACTTAGTTCACTTACATCAGTTTACTTGTCGTACAATCAATTCAATGGTGAAATCCCAGATAATTTTTTTGTTGGCATGAATTCCTTGAAGAAAATTTATCTGGATGGGAATGAATTCATGGGTAAAATACCAAACTCGCTGGCTGCATTGACTAAGATTGTGGAAATGGATATTCGGGGAAACCAATTCAGTGGGAAACTACCAAATTTTCCACAAAATCCAAATGCATGGAAGACTATGAATGTGTCATACAATCGGCTCGAGGGTCCTATACCGGCAAGCCTAAGCAATTTCGATGCAAGCGTTTTTGTGGGTAAGCAAATTAATAACCTGCGGTTAGTGCTTCGTTTAGTAATACTTTTCTTTTTAATGTTGAAAAAATTCTCAAGTTTAAATGCACCCTGCTAATCGATAAAAAGATAAAATCATTAGTTGTATCAAAACTTTGTCAATTGAGATTTTCATTAGTTTTTGGATGTGTACTGTGTAGTAACTTTCTGAAAATATATTATGCAGGAAACAAAGGGTTGTGCGGGAAGCCTCTTGCGCCATGCAAATCTGATGCAGAAAACAAATCTGATGCAGAAAAATTGAGTGATTATATTTCTTATTATGTATTAACTTATGTTTTTTATTTTATTTTTCATAATTACTAATACGACAAAGAAATTAAGTACGTTCCCAATGTATTTTAATTTTCTAGAACACTATGTCATTTTTTCTATTACAGCATTATGTAACTAGAGTTAAGGATGACTTTTGAATTAATAATAACGACAACGATTCCTTGCGTTTTATCCACTTTTGTTATTTGTTCATTGTATTATTGTTGATGTGAGCGCTTCCTGATCCGCATCAAAATGTTTAAGAAAGATGATCAATTTTATGGAGTAACGAGTGAAAACTCCTACAGTGAGGTATTTGCCGATTTTCCCTAAACTTAAGGAACTATCAATTTCATCCCTGTACTTTAAATTTAACCGATTACCCCCTGAACTTTTATAATTTTCAATTTATCTTCTGACATTAGATTTGAGAATTTCTATCCAATTTGGTCATGTACATGGCACATGCCAATTGTTTGAGGAAAAAAATGTAATTATGCACCACAACCGAACCTAATCGCTGCTAGATATATTGGAAGGCGAGCACCATAGAGAACGTATGAGGAATTGGGCATCTTAAGTGTTAGGAATGTCGGTACTACAAGATAGAGAATGCACAAGGTAAAGTAGAAAATGGACACCAAGAATTTATATGGTTCGGCAATTTATGCCTACGTTCACAAAACAAGGATCAATTTTCACTATATGAAAAAGATGAGTACAACAAGAGTTGTCTTACCAAGCCAAAGACAAGGCTTGATGGATACAAGAAAGTATAACAACACTTTCTCTCACACTAAGCTTCACACACACAATGTGTAATGGAACACTCTCACTCTCAAACTTGAAGTGGAACAACTCTTATAACCCTCACTCTTGGAGTGGAACACTCGTATTTCGGTTTCACACCTCATGATACACACATGCACCCCTATTTATAATTGAGTTTTGCCGACTTATACACAAGCCCACTGACTTGGCTTCCATGACAACCTCAATATTATTCAAACAGCTAGAACTTTCTAGCTTATGAATGCACTCCACCGACATGCATATTTGGACTAGATTTTTCTAGTTCCTTGGCATTTGATTTGCTTATAAAAAATGCTAGAATTTTCTAGCATCCATCCTTTATAATGGGCTGGACTTTTAATGTCATTCATCATGGGCTGGACCCAACAATCTCCCCCTCCAGTCTATGAGGGAGGAATTCCGATCATGACTCCAAGTTACCTGGAGTCCATCCCAGCAGCCTTAATGCAGAATTCCAACTTTGATTTTGTGACTACCTTTGTCAACATGTTTGATGAATTATTATCGGTATGAATCTTTTTCAGTTGTAGTAACTTGTTCTCGATAGCTTCTCTAATCCAATGATAACGAATATCAATGTGCTTAGTGCGTGAATGATATGTAGTGTTCTTGCTCAAATCCAGAGCACTCTGATTATCACAATAAATGCCATAATCATTTTGCTTCAAACCTAACTCTTGGAGAAACCGCTTCAGCCACAACAATTCCTTGCATGCTTCTGTAGCGGCTATGTATTCAGCCTCGGTTGTGGACAAAGCAACTTGGATTGCCAAGACACGGCTCCCCTTGTAAAAGTAAACAAGTACCCAGATGTAGATTTTCTACCACCCGGGTTACCTCCTATGTCAACATCTGTAGATCATTCCAAGATTGGTTTGGAACCACCAAAGCATAAGCACATCTTAGAAGTCCCCTTCAAATATCTGAGAATCCACTTAACAGCTTCCCAAGGGTCTTTCCCTGGATTAGAGAGAAACTTGCTCACCGCGCCTACTGCATGAGCAATATCTGGCCGTGTGCACACCATTGCATACATGATACTTTATACCGTTGAAGAGTAGGGAACAACTGCCATTTTCTCATTTTCTTCATATGTTTTTGGACACGACTCTTTGCTCAACTTGATATGATTGACTCAAGGTGAGCTTACCGGTTTGGCTGCTTTCATGTTGAACCTTTCAAGCACCCGTCCAATATACTTTTCTTGTGACAGCTATAACTTCTTGGATTTTCTGTCACGAATTATCTCTATGCCCAAAATCTGCTTGGCTGGCCCTAAGTCCTTCATGTCAAAAGACTTAGATAACTCTTCTTTGAGCTTTTTAATCATAGAAGCATCTTGACCGACAATCAACATGTCATCAACATAAAGCAATAAAATGATGAATTTACCTCCAGAAAATTGTTTGATATAGACACAAGAGTCAGCATGAGTTCTCTTGTACCCATTACTCACCATGAATGAGTTGAACTTCTTATTCCACTGTCTTGGAGCCTGCTTAAGACCATATAAGATTTTCTTGAGCTTGCACACCAAAGTTTCTTTACCTTTGACTTTAAAGCCTTTAGGTTGCTTCATATATATCCCCTCTTCTAAGTTTATATGGAGAAATGCAGTTTTAACGTCTAATTGCTTGAGCTCAAGATCCATGCTTGCTGTTATACCAAGGATAACACGAAAGGAAGTCATCTTCACCATCGGTGAGAAAATCTCATCAAAGTCAACTCATTTCTTTTGACCAAAACCTTTGACAACCAAACGAGCCTTGTACCTTGTCATGTTGTTGTCCCTTTTGAATTTGAACACCCACTTGTTTTCCAATGCTTTTCTTCCCTTTGGAAGCTCCACTAGCTCATAGGTATCATTCTTTAATAAGGAATCCATCTCTGACTCCATTGCCTTCATCCATTTATCACTGTCGTTATGAGCTTTGGCCTCCTCATAAGTTTCGGGCTCTCCATAATTAGTCAACATGATATACTCTGATGAAGAATACTTGGTAAACGGTCTTCAACTTCTGCTAGATCTTCTAACGTGATCTTCATTTTCTTGCGGGGCTGAAGGCTCCCCCTGATTGGGTTCTCCTTGAATCTGCTCTTCTTGACTAGGCTCCTCCTGATCAACAATCTCATGGTCTGGCACATCTATCATTACCAGTCCATACTCTCTCTGGAACATCAAGACCTAATGGTACTGATGGAGATTGGTTGATCAAATAGCAGGCTGTCTTTACAACTTCACCCCAGAACTGCTTAGATAACTTTACAGTCCTCAACATACAGTTGACTTTCTCCATGATGGTTCGGTTCATTCTTTCAGTAACACCGTTATGTTGTGGAGTTCCAGGAACTGTCTTCTCATGACGTATGCCATGTTTCACACAATACTCTCTAAACTGGTGAGATGTGTACTCCCCGCCGTTGTCGCTACGAAGGCACTTAAGAGGTTTCCTAGTTTCCCTCTCCACCATGGTATGGAACTCCTGGAATGTCTGAAACACCTGGTATTTGGATTTTAACAAAAACACCCAGACCTTTCGTGAAGCATTATCAATATAAGTAACAAAATATTTATTTCTTCCAAGTGACTCGACTTCCATGGGACCATACACATCTGAATAAACAAGATCTAACAAATTTCCTTTCTTTGTAGATGGAACAGAAAAACTAATTCTTCTTAGTTTAACGACGTACCTTTGGCAAAGGGAATGTGAGACTTCTTTGCCAAAACATGTAGGCCTTTCTCACTCATGTGGCCTAGCCTCTTATGCCACAAGTCTAGAGATGACTCATTCACAGCATTCAACTCACCTTTCAAAGCCTTGGCATTTGACCGGTACAACGTACAACAAAGTCGTGCTCTTGCTACCACTATTAAGCCTTAGTAAGCTTTAATTTTCCTTCGCCAATATGGTGATAATATCCTTGTTAATCAAGGGTATCGATGGATATCAGATTAAGACGTATATCAGGAATATGTCTCACATCTTTCAACATCAATTGGCAGCTGAGATTAATTCTTAGGAAGATATCACCAATTCCAAGAATTTTGGAATAGCTTTCATTCCCCATCTTCACTATGCCAAAGTCACCTTCTTTATATGTACTGAAGAACTCCCATTTGGACGTAGCATGGAAGGAAGCTCTATTGTCAAAGATCCATTCAATGTCTCTGTCAGAGTTGCCCATATGCAGACATTCACCAACAGACAATATTTCTGGTATATCACCACATATGACAGCGGTGGTATTGCTAGTATCATCTTTCTTCTGATTGTTTCCTTCCCTTTGCTCTCTCTTCCAAACTCGACAAATTTTCTTCATATGGCATTCTTTACAACAATGGTGGCATGTACCCCTGAACCTTGACTTGGATCGGCTAGGACTCCTGACATGACCTCTTGGCCCTCTACTCTTGCTTATTCCGTGGTTCTCTGTGACAAATACTTGGCTGCTATCTGTGTCAGAAGTCTTTCTCCTTGTTTATTCATTGAGCATGCTATTTTTAACATTATCAAAAGTAAGAACACCATTAGAAGCAGAGTTACTTATACTTACCACAAAGAACACCATTAGAAGCAGAGTTACTTATACTCACCACAAAGGTCTCCTAACTGTCTGGCAAGAATCCAAGTAACAAGAGCGCTTGTCGCTCGTCCTCGATCGTCATTTTCATTGTAGCCAACTGGTTGATGATATTCTGGAAATTATTCAAGTGTTTTACTACACTTAAACCATCCTTGTACTTTACATTGATGAGCTCTTTAATCAAGAAGGCTTTCTTGGCTGGGGTCTTCTTCTCGAACAAGGACTTAAGCTTCGTCCAAAACTTGCGAGCATTGGTTTCATTAGACACATGGTGTAAAAAACTATCATCCACCCATTGTCTAATTGTGCTAATAGCCTTGTGATTCATCTTCTTCCACTCAACATCGGACATACTCTCGGGCTTAGCGGCATCTCCTTTAATTGGCTAATGCAGATCCTTGCAATAGAGAATGTCCTCTATCCTTGGCTTCCATGTTACCCATTTGAAGTTAGTGAGTTTGATCATAGTGCCACTTCCTTCCATCTCGTAGTACGAGCCAACCTGGTTCTGATACCATTTGTTAGGAATGTCCGTACTACAAGATAGAGAATGCATAAGGTAAAGTAGAAAATGGACACCAAGAATTTATGTGGTTCGGCAATTTATGCCTACGTCCACAAAATAAAGATCAATCTTCATTATATGAAAAAGATGAGTACAACAAGAGTAGTATTACCAAGCCAAAGACAAGGCTTGATGGATACAAGAAAGTATAACAACACTTTCTTTCACACTAAGCTTCACACACACAATGTGTAATGGAACACTCTCACTTTCAAACTTGAAGTGGAACAACTCTTATAACCCTCACTCTTGGAGTGGAACACTCGTACTTCGGTTTCACACCTCATGATACATACATGCACCCCTATTTATAATTGAGTTTTGCCGACTTATACACAAGCCCACCGACTTGGCTTGCATGACAACCTCAATATTATTCAAACAGTTAGAACTTTCCAGATTTTTCTAGTTCCTTGGCATTTGATTTGCTTATATAAAATGCTAGAATTTTCTAGCATCCATTATAATGGGCTGGACTTTTAATGTCCTTCATCATGGGCTGGACCCACATTAGGGTTAGAATATGAGAAAATATATGAATAATTGACTTGGGAATCAACAAATTGCTACAAAATATCGAAGGTATCTTAGATGAGTGTCATGGTAAGAGACGGTGGGCATCCTCCAATGTACAATTAAGTCTTCATTTTTCCTTTTTCAGTTTGTTCAATATGTGAACGGGTTGCTTTGTCTGTTATTTTCAGCTTTAAAAGTCGAATGGAGTGTGTATATGGGGTCTCTTGGTTTTTTTTAATGAATTATTCTCTCTTGCTTCAAGATTTCATAGATTGTGGTCCTGAAACATGTGCTTTGCATATTTGGTCTAATACAAAGGGGAGGGAGCTAACAAAAAAGCAGTTATATTAAATGGCGTTTAAAAATGGGAGCAAAGCTAGAAAGAGGAGATTTTACCATCAGGTGTTTGTATGCTATCATCTTTGCACAAATAATGTGTTTACTTGTTGATTGGTGGATATTTGTTTGGTATGTGTTGTTTGGGTCTTCATGTATTTGTTGTAGGTGATCTTGGCTTATTCACACTTAAAAAGATGCATTTCTAGTACTGGAGAAGCTCTTAAGGAAGAATCTCTTTCTTAATATTTTTTTTGTTATGGCGCTTCACAAGCAATGAGTGAAAAAAACCAAGTGGGGTATAGTGATGTCAGAATTATACACTATGGTGGTCACTTTAAAGCTAGTCAGTATGTGGGTGGTGTTATACAGTGGGTTGACAATTGTACTAAAGATTATATGTCCATGCTTGATCTGTATGAGGCTATTACAGTGCTTGGGGTACAAGAAAGAGACTACATGTTTTTACTATTGGCACCTAATAAATGAGTTTTTGCCAATTGAATGTGATGCAGAGGCGTTCCAATGGGTTTCACTTATGTTTTAAAAGAAATCACAAACAACTTTGGGAGTGAGCTATTTGCATCTTCCTTTGTTGATTGGATGTTCAATTTGAGGGGTTTAATGT
The DNA here is from genome assembly GCF_042453785.1 of Malus domestica. Classification (NCBI taxonomy): domain Eukaryota; kingdom Viridiplantae; phylum Streptophyta; class Magnoliopsida; order Rosales; family Rosaceae; genus Malus; species Malus domestica. The sequence continues at coordinate 11,046,625 of NC_091668.1, forward strand.
ACAAAGTGAGATAAGGAAAAGTTTGGCTGTAGATTATCAATATTGTTGATGAATATTGTTTTTGCGGATGATGATCATGAAGTAAATTTTAGTGTGGAGGTTGTTGGAGACATTGTAGAAGGAATAGATGAAGAGGTTTTAGATTCAAAGAAGAAGGAAGATGACAATGGGGTTACCCTTAAGTTCTAGGATTCTGACTATGAACAATTTGAGGAAAATTATGATAAAGATGCAACAAATGCAGAGGCAGATGACATCTTGTTTAATTAGATTGTAGTGGGTGATGCTATTGAAGAAACACATAGAGAACCTAGTGAGATCTACCCTGAAGAATACAATTAAGAAGATTTAGATAGTATTACATCTGAATATGATAAGCATGAAGCCAATGTGAGGGTTTGAAGAAGGCTCAAAACACTTAAGTTACCTCAATATAGGAGAGAGACAAATAAAATTAATCCCACTCTTCATCTTGGGTTGGAATTTCCAAACATGAAACAATATAAGAAGGCAATAAAGGCATATGGTTTAGTTAGTGGACCGTTAGATTAGACAGTAAATGACTCTAACAGATTGTTGATCAAGTATCTAGGAATAACTGCAGTACCTTGTCAATAGAAATTATATGCTTCTTTTGCAGGGAAGGGACCAATAGTGAGAATTAAGAACCTATAATTCGAAACACATTAGAATATTCTAAATTTGCCACCTTTCATGGTTGGCTGATGTGTTTGATCCAATACCAGTGTGACTGGTTTCATGGAACTTGTGAGAAAGTATTATATATGGTATTGACATAACATAAAACCAAGTTTACAAAGCAAAGAGAATTGCAAAAAAAAAATAATAAAAAAATAAAAAAATAAAAAATAACGACAGAAGTTAGTATAGATGAGCATGAACAATATGCCAAGCTTTGAGATTACCTTGAACAGTTGAAAATGAGAAATCATGGCAATATTATCAAAGTAAAGTAGATTTCTAAAGTGAAGAAGGTTATTTTAAATGGTTGTACATATGCCTTGATGCATTGAAGAAAGGCTTCCAAGAAGGGTGTAGGCTTATAGTGGGTTTTGATGGGTGCCAGCCATGTTAAGGGTGTAGACATAAAGTGTGTTTTGATGGGTGTCATATTAAGGGTGTAGGCTTATAGTGGGTGTTGGTGCCAATAATGGCACGTTTCCAATATTAGTTGTCATTTTGGAGGCGGAACATAAGAAGACTTGGACTTAGTTTGGAGATATTCTTCGAGAATGTGGGAATTGAAAATGGAAATGTTTGGGCCTTCATCACTGACAAACAAACGGGGCTAGGCGATGCTATACGGAATTTGGTGCCAATTATAGAACAAAGACATTGTGTTAGCCATTTGCATAAAAGTGCAGGTCATACCGGAATTACCTTAAAACAAAGATTGTGGGCAGCATTAAGGCAACCATTATACATGCTTATAAAGCTGAAATTCAGTTGATGAATAATCAGTTTAACAAGGCGGCGAAATGGCTAGCTGATAAGCCCTTTTACCTTTGGAGCATATCTCATTTCTAAACATCGATAAAGTATGATTTGTTATTGAATAACATGTAAGAGTCAATATTCCCACATTATCTACTATACCTACTATGTTAGGCTAAGAGAAGCTAAGGCCATCTTCAACCAATCTAGCTAGAGGGTTAAAAATAGCCCGAAATGATACGAAAACTGTTTCCAACCGAGGGCTAGGGCAAATGGTTTGTGGGCCCTACTGGGCCTAAAACACCAAAACGGGCCAACCAGCTGGCCTAAAGGAGCTAGCCAACTAGCCCCAGGCCAGCCCATTTTTTAAACCCCAAAGACTATCTGGCGTCAGCATGATGCCAGCTAGCAACGGCTAGTTGACGTCATGTTGATGCCAAGTGATTGTTGGATTTCAATTTTTTTTTATTCAGGACAAAAAAATTTAAAAAAAATTATTTAAAAATTTCCAATTTTTTTCCTATAAATACCTAAGCTATTCCTACACCATTTCATACTATCTTACTTCATTCTATTTCAATTCTTCACATTCTATTCTCTTACCTCTTCCAATAATCTTTCTTTCAATTTTTTCAATAATTTTCAAATGGCCACATCTACAATGAAAGGTAGGGCTTGGACCTGAAAAGAAGATGAAGCTCTTTGCAGGACTTATAGATGGGTCTAGAAAGATAATGTGAGGGAGAGTTCTCAAACAATTAAAGGTGTTTGGACTTGTATGTCCAACAAATACTATGAGTTCTACGAAGGCACCACTCCACCGAATGCCCAAAACCACGAGAGTTGTTCTTCAAGATGGAAGAAACATCTTCATCCAAGTTTGAATAAATGGCATCAAGCGGTGTTAAAGGCCACAAGCAGACATTAAAGTGGAGCCAATTACTACGATGGAGTAAGTGTTTTTACAACTTATTTTAATATTTAATTATATTACATTTAATTTCATAAATTAATTTCCTTTAATTTTTGTAATTATATTTTCTAGGTACGCCAAGCGGAGGAATTGTACATGGAGGACAACTCCAAACCCTTTAGTCATCACGATTGTTGGAAAATTTTTAAAGGGTGGGTGTTATTTGAAGATCCACCTCGACAAAGAGTTAGTCCTACGCCTGTGTTCTGAAATGTATCCTCAAATATAGATGGGGATGAAGATGGATCTCTTACCATTCAAGAAACAAGGCTAGAAAATCCATCTCCGGGTGAAGGTTCCATACCTAGGACTACAAGACAAAACAAGGCCCGAAAATTGAAGGAAAAGGGCAAGGCAAAGGATGATTATGCCTTCCAACAGGAAATGGTGGCCTCATTGTGATTAATGGTGGAGCAAAATGCCATTGCCACGAAAGAAAGGAACTGTAGGCACGAAGAATGAGCCAAACACATACAAGAAGAGATGGATGATAGGAACATGCAAAGGAACACTTTGGATTACACTCTAATGAGTAAGGCTGATTTTGATAAGAAAAAGAGGAAAATTATGGCCCGATAGGAGTTGTTTACATCCTACTATACTCCTACAATGGCGGATGATGACGATGATAATTATAGTCTTTAAATTTAAGTTGTAGTCTTTAATATTTAAGTTGTAGTTTTTAAATTTAAGTTGTAGTTTCTAAATTTAAGTTTTAGTTTTTAAATTTAAGTTGTAGTTTCTAAATTTTAAATTTAAGTTGTAGTTTTTAAATTTAAGTTGTAGTTTTAAATTTAAGTTGTAGCATTTAAATTAAAATAATAAATTCTGTTTGGCCTATGGCCCTTTGGCCCCTCGGTTGGAGATGGTTTTTTGTCACAAGGCTATGTTTGGCCTATAGCCTTTTGGCCCCCTCGGTTGGAAATGGTCATAAATATAGTCTGTCACTATTTATTAAAATATTAATTTCTTGGAGGGCTATAGGGCTAAAAGGAGCCCTCAGGTCCTCATTCGGTTGGAGATGCCCTAAGTAGACCCAACATGTTGGAACTAGTTGGGTCTACATGTGGGAATAATCAATCTGATAAGCCCCACTATATCTACTATGTTACAGAGGATTCAAAATTATTTGATATTGAGGATCGCTAGGCTAAGAGAAGCTAAGTAGACCCAACAAGTTGGAACTAGAATTTTAAAGATTGTTGATAAAAATCAAGAGGACAGTTTCAATTGTATTCCCAATTATTCAGGGAATGGTCAATATCAAGTTGCATATTTTGGTTGGTAGTATGTTTGAAGCAGAGCTGCTCTCTTAAGGTCCTCAATTTGAAGACTTGTGAGGTCTTTTTATATATGAACCCTCAAATTAATTTTCGGGTAAATTAAACCATTATCTTAAATGATTCATGTTACACCGAAACAAAAATTAATTGATAAAACAAAATTAAAAAAATAAGAGAGAAGAAGACTTCCCTACCTTTTTATTTTGGTCAAAGGAAAGATTTCATTTCCAACAAAGTACAAATATATAAAGGTCCAGATACAACAAGTTAGATCAAAAGAAAAGCGGGACCACATACTAGTTCCCAAGGTTAGGAATTGGCCCATCGCAAAAACCAAACAAACCAAAAAACCTAAGTAATTTACACCCATGCCATCACCATAACACCACATATTCTACATCATCTTGTAGCCTATATTCCGATCAGACAAATCTAGGAAGGGCAAAACACATAGCTTTATCCTCCTTGAACCAACACCAGACAATTCACCACCATAACACGATAGAAACTGATAGGGAAGCTGATGGAAAAACCACATCCATCCATGCTAACAAAGGCACACAACTAGAAGGTGGTGGTGTGAATACCCGAGCCTGAGCTCTACGCACCTTCCAGAAAATCCACGTTAAAACACGTTTAGGAGATATAGTTAGAGATCAAGATTGGTGTGAAAACAATGGGGGATAGAGCAACTTTAGAGAATGAGAGAAAGAAACAAACAAGAACATAGTGGAAAGAAATAGGAGAAGTGGGAAGAAATTAGTTATCTGAAACATGGATTAAGGGCAAGGAGGACAAGAATTTGAGATCTAAGTTTAGAATTACAAGGTAAAACAACAACATATAGGATGTAGGATCAAAATATAGTGGGGGAAATATAAACAACATAGATGGGAAACGAACTAGAGGTTACTGCCCACCTTTTTCAACTTCTTCTCCATTGTCATTTCTCTGAGTTCATATGCCACAAAAATCACATAACCAAACTCTCTAATTCTCGGAAAATTCAGACTTTAATGATCCAGCAACATAATTTTAGCTTTAATTTCTCTAAAATTTTCAAAATTAACAACAAAATAGAAGAAAATTCAATCAACACAAGTTCTAATACTCTTAATTAAGTGTAAAAATCGAATCTTTTTTCAATTAATTTCAATTAACACAAAATTTATGAACCTTAACACATTATTTAGGTGCAGAGTGACTAGTGACAGATCATGGAGCATGAACAAAATCCGAAAATTCGGTAATTCAATTCATGTGGCTGTAATTGGGCAATTCAAATTCACCACAAATTAATTTGGTGGTGGAGAATCAAAGTGAGAGTTCAATAGTATTCAAACCCAATTAGTTATAAAGCATAAAAAAAATTAAGATTGTATGGTTATGAAAGTTGGGATCCCTACTTCTTGAACACATGAACTCTTTTTTTCATTTGAATTTTTTTTATGAAGATGAAAATTTTGTAGCAGGTCATTCTCCTTTTTTCAAAAGGAAAAAACAAAAAACTCAGGAGAAGAGAATGGGAGTGAATAATCAAGAGAGAGAAGATGAAAGAATTCACACAAGAAATTTATATTAATTTAATCACTTCACCAAATTATTGTGTTTCGGTGTAACAAAGATTATTTAAGTTAATGACTTAATCTACCATACGATTAGTTTGAGAGCTCACATGAAAAATGACCTTATAGGTCCTCAAAATGAAAACCTTAGGAGAACAGCTCTGAAGTTTGCAATTGATTTGGAAAGGCACATTTGCTCTTGTAGGAAATGGCAGTTGTTGCATTTTTTGTCCCTTGCTATATATGCAATTTCTAGGAATGAGGCTAGTCCATAGGTGTTTGTTCACTCACTTTACAAAAGGTGATTATGATAGGTGTTATGATGAATGGTATATTGCTCATACGCCTAGAAAAGAAGAGTGGAAAAGAAGGCCTATGAAACTCCATTTTTACCAAAAAACAGCCTAGAAGATGTAAAGGCAAAAGAACAAAAGAGTCATATGAGGTCAAGAAGGGGGAAACAAAGCTATAGAGATATGATGTTCTAATGCATTGCCAAACCTGTGGATGGGAAGGAAACAACAGACCAAGTTATCCACAAGGGTTACTATAATCACAACAAGGTTTTGGAATCATAAAAGGGGTAATTTAACCAATACAGATTGTATTTATTTTGAGTTTGGTTATATCCCTTATCATAGTTGCTAAGTGAACATAAATAATGTAAAGTCATGGCTAAATAGTTGGTACAAACAGTCAGAGGTGAAGGTTAGATTCATAATCTTTGTATCTTTTTATCCCGAATGCAAAAACCCTAGCGAGGTCAAAACCCTCAAATCCGCCAACGCCAAGATGAGTAAGGGGAAGCTTATGAAGATGGTTGGTATGGTTCGCACTGTGCAAATGGTAGTGTGAGGAGGAAGAAGGTTGTTCACAAGACAACCACCACAGACGACAAAAGGCTTCAGAGCAACCTTAAGAGAATAGGGGCGAATTCTATAATCGAGGAAGTTAACATATTTAAGGATGACGTAGTTATCTGGTTTATAAGCCTCAAAGTTCAAGCTTCAATTGCTACCAATACTTGGGGGTTGTTAGCGGTTCTCCTCAAACAAAGAAGTTGCAAGATATTCTTCATAGTATTATCAGCTACTTAGGACCAGATAACTTGGTACAATTTGAAGAATTTTGCTAAGTAGTTTTAGAGGCAAGCACTTAGTATTGATGGAGCTACTGCACAAGAGGACAATGATGATGATGTTGAAAGTTCAAATAAAAACATGTTTTCAATGGTTGTGTGCTGCTAGTTGCTTTTTTACTCATACTTCCTGCAACTACCAAAATTAAGTCTTCCCATGTGCTGGTTGAAATTGTGGAATGCAACCAGTGGAATAATGCAGAGTGTGTGTGCAAAAGCCTAAAGCTGCTTCATGTGTTTTAAAGGGTGTAAAGACTTTGAACACCTTCATTTATTTTGAATGTGTTAGTGTTTTGTATTGTTTATTAAAACCACTAGTGTGATTCGTTATTTTTTGCATGTAAACGTAAATCTTCCCCGTAAGGCTTTTGTAGTCAATCCCATTTCCAACAATAAGAGTTGTAAACTCTTTTAATATACCAAGTGTGTGTTTTCCAAGCAGCTTGTTGCTTCTTTCTTTTCTTTCTTTCTGTTTGTCTAACTTCGTAGAAAGTGGAAAACAAGTGTGAGAGGTGTGATAGAGCTCGTAAACTTATCACCCACATTTCTGGCAAAGTGCAGCAGCTATGGCGTCCAACTTGGTGCAACTCTAGGTTCCCATATTGAAGAAAGCAAACTATGAAAGATGGTGCATCCAGTTCACACCTTTGTTTGGATTACATGAGTTATAGGAAGTTATCAGTATTGGGTATAAAAAGAACTCTCAAGGCCTGCGAAAGAAGGAAAAGAAGGCATTGTAGCTTCTCTATCAAGGATTAGAAGATTCAATGTTTAAGAAGGTTGCAGCAACCAGCAAGCAAGTTTGGGACATTATGAACACAATTTATGAAAGAGTAGATCGAGTAAAAAGAGTCCGGCTTCAATCATTAAGAGGACATTTTGAGGTTGCTTATATGAAAGAATGGGGAAACAATTCAAATTACTACTCTCGACTACTTGAAATTATGAATGAAATGAAAAAGAATCGCAAAAAGGTTGATGATGATTGTGTTATGAAGAAAATCCTTCGATCCCTCACATCCAACTTTAAGCATGTTGTGACTGTTATTGAAGAATCCAAAGAATTGGAAACTATGAGAACAAAAGATCTCCGCTAGGATTCCTCTTAATTCACGAGCAACAATTCAAAAGAATGCAAGCCCCACAATGTTAGAGCAAGCTTTGGAGTGAAAACTAAATATTAACAAGTCAAGCAGAGGTCGTGGACAACATAACTCATGACGTGGGAGTTCATCCAGCCGTATTTGAAGATTAGGTAGAGAAAAAGATCGAGGCTATGCACAAAATCGAGGTCAGTCTCAAGATTGGAGACTGCTCGAGGAAAAGTACATATCCAGTGTCACAACTACAAGCAATATGGGCATTACGCCAATAAATGTTCATATAAAAATGGTGAGCATAACAACATGGCAAAATCAAGTGGAAATGTTTCCATGCTAGTGAGTAACTTACAATTTTACTAGCACACCATGATTCCAACAGCCAACAAGATATTTGGTATTTGGATTCTGGTGCAAGTAACCACATGTGTGGGAAGAAAGAGTTTTTTTTTTCGAACTCAAAGATGGGGCCTATGGATTTGAGTCTTGGTAACTCCTCAATGCTACCAGTTGAAAGCAAATGGAAGATCAAGATCATCCAAAAGGATGGTAGATAAGAATACATCTTTGATACCTATTATATACCAGGTAAGAAGATCAACATTCTGAGCATTGTTCAGTTGCTTCAGAAATGGTACATTATACATATGAAGAATATGTTTCTCACTCTCAGAAATGCAAGGAGAAAACTTATTGCACGTGTTCGAATGTTAAAGAACTGAATATTCCCATTGAATTTGAGCATAAGGATTGGAAGTTGCCACATTCATGGAAATGACATCTTCGCTTTGGCCATCTTCATTTCAATGGCCTAAAGTTGTTGTAAAGTGGAGGAATGGTTCATGGTCTACCTCATATAGAAACCACAAGCCATGTATGTGAAAGTTGCATGCTTGGTAAGCAAGCACGACTCTAATTCCTTTTTGGTGATGCATGGAGAGCAAAGGCATAATTGCAGTTGATGCACATAGATATATGTGGTAGATTGGATCCCATGTCCTATGGAGGTAATAGGTATTTTATTACTTTCATTGATGATTTCAATAGGAGGACTTGGGTTTATTTTTTTAAGGAGAATTCGATTGCCTTAAGAGCTTTCAAGGAGTTTAAGGCACTCACAAAGGCTGAAAGCAACCATAAGCTTGTGGCTGTCAAATCAGACCGAGGTGAAGAGTACACATACGAAGCCTACCAAGCATACTGCAAGAAGCAATGAATTAGGCATCAAATGATTGCTGTTTATACCCTACAACAAATGGGATAGCTGAGAGGAAGAATTATACTATCCTACACATGACAAGGTCTATGATTAAAGAGAAGAATTTTCCAAAAGAATTGGGGGCATAAGCTGTAGCTTATTCGGTTTATTTATTGAATTGATGTCCAACAAAGAGTGTCAAAATGATGACAACACAAGAAGCTTGGTGTGGATACAAGCTAAATGTTGCACACCTAAGAGTTTTTGGATGTGTTGCATATGCTCAAGTTCCAAAAGCCAAAATGAGGAAGCTCGATGATCGAGGTGAGTAGTGTGTGTTTGTGGGCTATAGTGAAGAGTCCAAGGCATATAAGCTATACAACCCACTACTGGAAAACTAATGGCTAGTAGAGATGTCATCTTTAGTGAAGATAAGACATAGAGGTGGAACGACAAAGAAGTTAGTGAGGAGAAGATTGTTTCCACTGATTTTGAAGAACTAGAAGTTTTACTACTTGTTGACCAACAACCTGCTCAATCAATCATAACAACTCCATTACACAGAACTACAATAAGTGGTTCTACATCTAGTGAAGAAAGCAACTACTTAACTCTAGTGAGGTTAAGAAGTCTTACCAAGATATATGGACAAGAAGAAGAAACCAACCTTTTCTGCTTGTATGCAGACCACGAGCTTTTCTCATTCAATGAAGCTATGGAAGATCGTTGGAGAATAACCATGGAGGAAGAAATCCATAGCATCAAGAAGAATGGCACTTGAGAGTTAACAATGCTCCCACCAAATCAGAAGGCTATTGGTGTCAAGTGAGTGTACAAGATCAAGCCCATTGCAGATGGAAGTATGGATCAGTACAAATCTAGGCTTGTAGCAAAGGGCTACAAACAGAAGTATGTAGTGGACTATGATGAAGTCTATGCTCTAATTACAAGACATGGGTAATATTGCTAATCTCTCTTGTCACTCACAAATGGAAAATTTATCAACTAGATGTCAAGTCAACCTTCCTTAATGGAGTTCTTGAAGAAGAAGTGTACGTGGAACAACCAGAATGCTTCCAAGTATAAGGAGAATAAGATAAGGTTTATCGTTTGAAGAATGATTTATATGGCCTCAAGCAAGCACCACAAGCTTGGAACTCAAGGATTCACAACTACCTTCACCAAAATGAATTTTAGAAATGTCCATACAAGCATTCAGCTCACATGAAGAATGGTGCAAAAAAGGAATTTTTAATTTGTTGTCTCTATGTAGATGACTTGTTGTTTATAGGAAACAATGAAGCAATGTTCTGTGAGTTCAAGCAATCCATGTTCAGCGATTCGAGATGACTAACAATGGATTAATGTCATACTTTATTGGAATGAGAAGGTGAGTTTGTAAACTTAACAGTGTACAAAAGCCTCATTAGAAGCCTAAGGTACCTTATAATCACAAGACTAGAGATAGTTTATGGTGTTGGACTCGTGAGTCTATACATGGAAACACCAAGAAAGTCTCATTGGCTGGCTACCAAGAGAATTTTAAGATACAGAAGAGGTACTCTAAACTATGGTCTGTTTTATAATTTTGGTGAAGGTGCAATAATGATTGGGGAGGTGACCAAGATGAAAGGAAAGGCACTACTGGCTATGTGTTTTTTCTAGGATCAACAACTTTCTCTTGGACTTCAAAGAAGTAATCAATTGTTGCTTTGTTATCGTGTGAAGCCGAGTACGTTGCTGCAGCCTCAATCGTGTGTGAGGCAATTTGGTTAAGAAATTTGTTGAAATCCTATTCAATATGGAAGAAACAAGCATATTGATACCAGGTTCTATTTTTTGAGGGACCATGTGAGGCAAAAGACAATTGAGCTTGTGTACTGCCACACTAAGGAACAAGTGGCTAACATCTTCACTAAGCCATTGCCAATTGAATCATTCCGGCTACTGCATGAAATGCTAGGAATGAAGGCATTTTGATTTAAAAGAGAGTGTTGGAAGTTCAAATAAAAACATGTTTTCAATGGTTGTGTGTTGCTAGCTGTTTTTTTTCACTCATGCTTCCTACAACTTCCAAAATTAAGGCTTCCCATGTGTTGACCAAAATTATGGATTGCAACTAGTGGAATAATGCAGAGCGTGTATGTGTGTATGCAAAAGTCTAAAGCTATTGCATGTGTTTTAAAGAGTGTAAAGACTTTGAACACCTTCATTTATTTTGTATGTGTTAGTCTTTGTTTTGTATTGTTTATTAAAACCACTTGTGTGGTTCTTTATTTTCTGCATGCATAAGTAAGTCTTCCTTGTAAGGCTTTTGTAGTCAATCCCATTTCCAGCAATAAGAGTTGTAAACTCTTTTAACATATCAAGTGTGTATTTTCCAAGCAGTTGCTGCTCCTTTCTTTTCTTTCTTTCTGTTTGTCCAACTTTGTAGAGAGTGGAAAATAAGTGTGAAAGGTGTGATAGAGTTCTTAAACTTATCACCCACATATTTTGGTATTGAGTTAATAAACTTTTAATTACCAATAGATGAGGTCCTGTAGCTTGCAGCTGGGGAGAAGGACAAGGAGAAGAATGAAGCTTCCTAGGGAATTTTAAGGAAATTTGGTTTTTACCTTGTTCGTGTCTGACCATGTTTGATGGACTCTCCTTTTGATACATTGGGTCATAGTTACTCTATCTTTTGTTTAAAATTTAGTTTACTATTTTCCTAAAAAATGGTAGAAACACATCTAGAGGGTCTATCACAAATACAAAAGGACCTAAAGCAACAAAAGGACACAACAAGAAGGTGTAACTCAAAAGGAAGAGGATCGAGCTCAAATGCAAGGGTAACAACTTGTATCAAATACTTATATTGTGTTTGACCCTACTATGCACTTGTATGAAATTAATAATTAGTTGTAAATTCTTTTGATGTAGGAAAGTGGTGCACATCACCATTTTGGAGCTGCTTCATCTCAAACTAGGCCACAAAGAAATTCTAAACTACAGGTGATAACAAAAATAAATTTAAAAAAAAAAATAATAATAAAAATCTATTGTTTAGATTACTTTTGTTGCTTTAGGTTTGCTAACATTTGTGTTGCTTTGGGTCTTAAATTGAAATAGGTGTACCGAGGTTGTCATGTGGATCAAGTCATAAGAAGGGCTAATGAAATGACATCAACCCCAACATGTTGCTGAAAAAGCAAGACCATGGAGAGTCTAACTATTATGTGTTGGAGGGCTTTCTTACTATTATTGAAGAGCTTTGGTGTTGAGATTAAGTTGTTCATTTAATAGGATTATCCTGCATAACTATGTAATTGATAGGTTTATTTGATTTTGGCACTAGGTGCAAGACTGTTGCATATCTTTTGTGTACTTTGTTAACTTTTTTAAAACACTTGAAGTGCAAAACTAATTGTCGTAAGAATCGTTGATTTCATTTTGGTAAATTGGGCTCAAAGCCAATACTTTGCAATTATTAATTAGATTTAATGACTAATTCAAACAAAAAATGTATGGAGTGAACTAGTGGAAGAGAAGAAGCTAAAAAAAATAGATATTCTATATTACGGATAAATTAAAGTTCATAGGAAAATTAGCAGCTCCTTACAAGTTCAAGTAGAAAATCGACAAATATCTCTCTACATTAAGATACACTTTAATATGTGTAATCATTTACAAACTGTTGGAACTTTGTGTTTATTTTAAAACCTAATTATTGTTTTTTCTTTTTAAAAACCTATCTCTCCTATTTTTGTGGAAGACCACTTCCTGATTTTTTGCCCACTCTTTCCTCAGCCTCCTCAATGCTAAAGTTTGGTTTTCCTTCATAAATAGTAGGGTTTTTCATCAGTCAAAAGTACAAGCAAGAAGTGAAAAAAACTGAAGCTATAAACACTTGAGTTTTCTGAGCAACTAAGGGGTAATAGTATTCGGATCTTCCTAAGTGTAAGGGAGGGTCTAGATAGAGAGATTTTGGGCTGTCTGAGGATGACGTGGTGTTAGTGAATTGTTTGCGTACATTGGGCAGAACGGTGAAACATCTTAAAGAAAGCCACCTTGTATACGAAACAACCAAAGACGATTCTCCATTCATTAGTTCTTTATTCATTGATAATTTCGTTCTTATTTTATAGTGCAGCAACACAAACTATATTTGTTGGAAATGATATATTATAATATAAAATATTGTAATATATAATTTTAATAATTGAATGAAAAATAGTGTTAACCATATTTCTTAGAAAAGTTATGTTATTTAGTTGCATTCTCTTGTCAAATGATGTATACTTATAGATGAAAACTTACATCTTTTTAAAAAGAAGTACTTGAGTTCTATATAAACTCATGACACCATTATCATTAATATAGAAAATCAGAGTTAATTTTTACTCTTGAGAAATAGGGTTTCCTCACTTTGTTTCTCTCATTCTTCGTTGTCAAAGTTCGAGTCGTGTCTTGAGAGTACAGAATATAAAGCTCGCTAGAGTCCGAAAATTGAAGTGCTTCGACTTCGAATTATAGATTGTTGAATCTTGGGAGACGAACGCCTACCGAACTACAAGCACAAGAGTAGTGGTGAAATTTTGTCTTTAAGACATTGCAAGTCTCAATCTCCAAATTTGTCAGTCTTTCTTGCTTTTTCTCTGTTTATATTAATTTTCTACACATTTATATTGTGATTTTTTATGCTTATTATTGTTGAAATTCTTTTATTATTTTCATATTTTCTAATATTGCTCCAACAATGTCTACTACAAAATTGAGTATTTTATTATGCTCGTGCCAAGAAACAGCATATACTAGTGAGTAGATAGCAAGGAACCCAGATTCTCTCCGGATCTAAAAAAATCTGAGCCTAAGGATCAAATGATCCGGGCCGTTGAAATTAATGGCTACAATTATTATTATTTTTAGAGGACCCCCCTGTTTGTAGCCGTTGGATCAAATTTCAACGGCAAGATCTGTTTGGGTTAATATTTGAACTTTGGGCTTTATGGTGATGGAGGCCCAAGAGCACAAATACAAAGGAAGACTGGGCTCAAACAAGCTCCAGCCCAGAAAATGATCTAGAAGCCTTTTTCAAAAAAACAACGGCCACTTGCCCTTATGATGAGTGGTAAATGACAGAAGGGCAAACAACATCCTGAAATTAATACCTTTCAAGGGTATTAATGGTAAATTAAATGGTGAATCACTATCTACTGAAGGCTATCAGCAAAAAGCGAAGCTCAGCAATCGAGCTGAAATGTCTATAAAAGTAGCAAGAAGTAACAGAGACAAGGACACTTAATCAATCAATCAAAATACATACAAACCTTGGTCTCAGCCAAAGCTCGTACCCAGAAAACTACTCTGCATGCAAACCTTGCATCTATTAGTCTTAGAAAACCCTTCTTTCTTCAAGTTTAGAAGCTCTAATACTTCTTTCTAGTGTTGTAGTATTGATTCCCTTTAGTTATTTCCTGGTTATTTGCCATTTTCCTTACTCTGCAAACCTCTGTAAACATAAAGAACGGTGGTTGCAAGAGGTGGAACCTTGCCTGACAAGGTGAAATCTAACCCGACTTCCTTCTATTTGTACTTGCATGCTGTGTTTTTGTTGTTTATTGCATTTACCTTCATGTTTTATTTCTCTTTTTACTATTTTCCTTTCTAAATCTCATTTCCAGTCAAGTTTGAACTAAGCTAATTAACTTACTCTTTTCAAGTAATTAGCTGCAATCTGAGAACTGAACAAAAAGGCCCTGGACTCCCTTCGACTTGAACATATGAAACTGTGAGTAAAAGTCATTATTCACAAGGGAAGAAAAAGAACTTAATGCAAACTTAACCCATCTGCGACAATCCATTGAATCAAGAAATCTAAGTAACTTGTGGTGCAAGTAACCAATTTAACTCATAACTAAAATGAACAGTCTGTTATATAAAGATAACAGTGATACGCCTAAATCCTTGTTAGTGTTGATTGCAAGCCTCAAGGCCTACACCAAAGACCCTACAAGGGCACCTTTCAAACTAACTTTGAACTCTTCTTGTAGCACACCAAGCAGCAAGAAGTTGACTGACAACCAACATCAACCAAAGTGCCATACCCCTGGGAAGCCATGTGAGGGATGCAAATCTAGCCCGAACAGGATCATTTGATTTTTAAGCTCAAATTTTTTAAATCCAGATAGGATCTAGTTTCGACAGCAAGCTACGAGTTTGACGGGCAGCATGCAAACCATTCTAATAATAAAGTGTTGCGAGTTTACAAACAGTGGAGGATCTGTTTTGTTAATTATTTTATTAATTATCGATGTTATGAAAGATATCTATCCATTGAAATTTTAGTTATATTTGATACAGCTTTCTTATTTGAGTATGTCATGGGCAGCATTATGAGAATCACTGTTTAGAACAGGTAGTACTCTTTAACTACTAAAGTAATAGTTTATATAGTGTACACGACTCAAAATTTCAAATAAAATACGTGTAATCACTTGCAAATTCACGTCTTATGTATATAATTACACAAGTTCACGACCTATGTATGTGTATATTCCATGAAAGTGATGTTACCGTCTACATCACAAAATATTTTGGCTGAGCCAAGAATGAAGTTCGCGATCGTCATTAACAAGAACAAAAGAGCAACCCAGCTAGCAGCACTCACCAAGCTGGAAAACTTATTAGTATACATAATAAAGAAACGTTGGATCAAGGTTTAATGCAAATAAATTTAAATTTAAATAAGACAAACTACCCAATTGATTAAAAAAAAAAAAAAAAAAAAGAAGCAGAGCAGTATGCAGCTAATTAACCTACGACAATTACAAATATGTTGTTGGTCTATTTTACTGAGGAATTATAGAGAGGAGGTAGTGGCAAGAGAGAAAAGTGAGAATTTGCTGAATTCACTACCAAAAAATATGGTTCTCCCTACAAAATCTTGATGATGAATCATATTTCGTCGGATAAAGGCTCTTTATCCGACAAATTTTTTAGTAGGTAGGGCAAAACAGGTCAACATTTAAGGTTTATCAAAAACTTTACAAGACGTAAAAGGGCCATAGAGTAAGGTTAAGGGCTGGTTTGGTATTGCTGTGCTTTGAAAAAAAACTGCTGTAAGAATAAGCGGCTGTGCTGTGAGAATAAGCGGCTGTGAAATAAAGCCAGTAGAGTGTTTGGTAAACTTTTTTGTGAAAGTGCTTTTGGAAAAAAAAGCAGGATGATAGTGTGTCTTTTCATTAAAGGAGCACTGTAGCTCCGTGTGCTTTGAAAAAACTGGCTTTTTTTCAAAGCAGCAAATAGCAGCTTCAGCTTTTCCTTTGATTTTCAGCTTATTCTCACAGCAGCTTCCAAAATAAGCCCTTTTTTTTCAGTTTACCAAACACAAAAATGACCCTCAGCTTTTTTTCACAGTGGCTTTTTTTAAAATCACCTCAATCCCAAACGGGGCCTAAATTCATTGAGAAAGTTTTTGGCACCAAAAGAAATAAAATGGCTCATAATACCTGAAGGTTTGCACAACGCTTGTGTTTGTTGGCTAGGTCACCTTTACCCGATAGGCATCTTCGTCGGCCACTATTTCGCGTCATTGGACAAAGGCCCACGATGATGTATTAAAAAATCCAACGACAGTCTTTACTCGACGAATTTAAAAACTTCCATCATGCAACGGCGTATTCAGGTCTTAGGCTTAATTAGGTATTAGGGTTTAGGACGAACAACCTTTCCCAACGAACTTCCATCGAACTGCCACTACTATTTGTTTCAATTATGGAGGTCTAGGAATAGTAATGGTGGTCAAAATCAGAGGAGTAAGTGCGAGAGGAGGAATGAGCGGTAGCTACTTTGTGGGGGTTTCACAACGTACATCTATAAGATATCTAATGGTACTGTTAGAACTAGTGGTAGCCAACAATCAAACATGTTTGCATATACTTCGAGATTTCCTACACCAAAAATCACCAAAAAAAGAAAAAAAAAACCTTTGGAGATTAGGTAATAAGACAAAATCATTCAACGGTTAGAAAAGGAAAATCATGATTTAACGGTCGTTTTAACTCCGATTTTGTTGATTTTTTTACAAATCCTCAACCCTAGAAGAACATGATGAACGAACCCAAACATCAATTTAAAATATTTACACTAGTGATACAACAAAAGCTTATATTCTACTTAACGGAAGTATAAAATAAACTCTAAGTGTTTTGAAATCCATTCTTTTGACGAGACACATATTCTACGAAATTAAGTTCAACTATCCAACAACAAACATGTTTTCATATACTTTGAGATCTCCTATGCCAAAAAAAGTTTGGTGTTTAAGTGAAGGGACAAATCATTCGATGGTTAGATACGAAAAATCACAATTTAAAGGTCGTTTTAATTCCGATTTTGTTGATTTTTTACAAATACAATCCTCAACCCTAGAAGAATACGATAAATGAACCCGATCATCAATTAAAATATTTACACTAATGGATACAACTAAAGCTTCCCTAGAATAAACTTTAAGTGTTTTGGAATCCACTCTTTTGATGAGAAACGTATTCTACGAAACTAGTTTGCATGATCCAACCGACAAACATGTTGCATATAATTCGATGTCTCCTACCCCAAAAATCATAAAAATAAAAATAAAAAAAGTTCGGAGATTAGGTCAAAATCATTCAAAGGTTAAGAAACAAAATATCATGATTTAGCAATCATTTTAAACTATGATTTTGTTGATTTTTTTAAAAAGCCCCCACTTGAGAGTAAAATCACACACTAAATACCAAATCATCAAATTTGGATGATCCTTTGAATTATTGTTCAAAATTTGAGAATTTTTTTTTTTTAAATGTGTCCGAAGGAAACTGTGTATATGTCAGGTCAACTTTCAAAGTTTCGTTGAGTAGTAGCACAATTTTGTCGAGCAAAGTAAAAAATAAAAATAAAAAATCACCGCCACCCCAACCCAAATTTTTCCCAAAAAAAATTTGGCCCCATAAAAATAGGTAACCTGGTGAAGTATTTAAAGATTTCGTCGAGCACACTATTCCCCACCAATTATTTCACCAAAGCAAAATATTTTAGAGGACCTTGCTTGACGAACTACTAGGGTTTGGCCGACGAACTTTTAGGTTTCAACATGTATCATAATTTCAAAGGCCTTTTCCCGACAAACCTTCAGTCGGGCAAAGTTATAAAATGTTACAAACCCCCAGACCTTTCTTCTTTCTTCCTACTCGCGCTGTCTTTGTGCAAGCTCTCTCTCAAACCGCTCTCTCTCTCTTTCTCTCTCTGTTCGTGGTGGAAATTTCCCGTGGGGGATACTTCCTGTCCGACGAGCACACAGCTCCCCGAGAGGTTTGGCGTCGGTTGATGCTTTTTCTATCGAGCTCCTGCTTTACTGAAGGGCTTGTCAGGCAAGGATGAAAGAGAAGGACAGAGTTAACTTTGAAAGGTGCCTTCGTGAGGCCTTAGGTGTAGGCCTTGAGGCTCACGATCAAGATTAACTTATAAGTGTTCAGGCGTGCCACTGCCATCTTCAATATGGCAGATGTAGAATAGATGTTTGAGTTTTAATTATATATTCGAAAGACTATGTTAGTTATTGACAGGTGCCTTTGTGGGGCCTTAGGTATAAGCCTTGAGGCTTCCCATAAATAACTAACTTAGTATTTGAACATATAAGGTTCCTTTTCTTGGTTATATAGATCTTATAACCATCATACTTCTGATTACCTGAACTTAAAGAGCATAATGGATCCAAATAGGTGCCTTTGCGGGGCCTTGAATAGGCCTTGAGGCTTCCCATTAGAACCCCTTCCATTCTCAATGTTCTTCCCCGAGAAACAGGATGAATCCAAATAGGTGCCTTTGTGGGGCCTTAGGTGTAGGCTTTGAGGCTTCCCATCAGAATTCATCCTGTTCCCGAGCGTTATATGGTAATCATAATATAGCAGCAATAAAACTAAGTGACAGGTCGATTACTTGCGCCCTAAGTAACTTCAGACTTCTTGTTATCAAAGCTTGTAATGGATGGGTTAAGTCCACATCAGGTTCTTTTTTATGCCTTGAGGTCAAGGACTTTTAGGGTGATCAAATCTTATATGCCCGAGGGCTTAGAACTTAGATCTGACTTGAACTGTGGAGACATATTCAAATCGGATCTAAGCACTGAGAGAATCTTTTGATAGCCATATTACTAGAAATAACTTGGATATAACTTGTAATATACAACATATTGCTAGGCTAATGAATGCACAAACAAAAACAAAGAGGGTCGGGCAAGGTTTAACCTTGTCGGGCAAGGCTGATCGTCTTGCAAGAGGTTTGAAAGCTTAGAAAAAGGGTAGGGGGTGAGTTTACAGGAGGAATCGATACTACAGCAAGAGTTGAGCAGGGTAGCAGAGCTATTACAAAAGGTTTATCCCGAAAGGGATGAAGGCTTGGGCTGACTACAGCTTCGTTTTGAAGGCAAATATGGCTTTGAGCAGAGTTTATGCTTGTATTTGTTTGTTTGAGTGTCCTTGATTCTGACCTCTCATGCTCCTTTTATAGACACCTTGGCTTGGCATCCTGTAGCAACAATCTTGCCCGAATGCAATTTTGAAGGGTAGTGAATCATCAGCTATTTTACTTGTACTGCCATCTAAAAGTACTTTTTGGGCTGTATAGCTGGCTGGTCTATACCACTTGGCCTGCACCTAGTCGGGAAAAAGTCTTCCCTGTTTTCTGGTTTTGGGCTAACTTCGGGTTTTTCCTTCTCTTTTTCGGCCAACTTTCCCCCAAGCCCAAAATTTAAGTTTTAACCCAAACAGTGCCCCCTTCAATCAATATTCAGATTGGAATTCCAGGCGCCAATATTGATTGAATAGGTCCCTATTAATACCCACGTCTTTCATTCTTGGGATTTGCACATTTTTCAAAAGCAACCACCGCCTTTCTTCGGTTTAAGCCCATCATTTCCTGAATCTCCTGCATTCTTCTCATCTCCGTGGTTGAAAACTTCCTAACCCTCAAGCCGCTTCTTCCTTTCAAACTTCATCAAAAAATGGCTTCAGGATCCAGCCAAATCCATTTATCATATGAATCTGGCGAAGGTATCGCCACTTTGCGCCGTTTACTCAACAGCCTGCATCGCCCTCGGGTAGGTTTGTATTCTGAGCTTTTCTTTGAAGTTCATGGAGTGCAATCGTTGGGTCCTACATGGATTTCTCGGGTCCCTGTAGTGATAGAGGACAATATGCCCAAGGATAACTGGTTCTCTCCCAATCCCTATTTGGCTGAGTCGGGCATTTCCTCATCTAAGTTGTCGTCGTATCACCGAGGCTTTCCATTGATGAATGATCCGGCTTGGGTCAAATGGATTGACGAACTAGAGCCAATTTTCAAGAAAAAATGGATGAACAATGGCATTTATGAGTTGATAATGCTCTAAAAAACCACCATTATTCCCAAACCCGAACTGCTTGTTTCTTCTCTTCTTTTCTGGAACTCGGGCACAAACACTTTTGACTTTCGCATGGGTCCCATGTCTCCGACTATTCTAGATATGGCTCAAGTCTTCGAGCTAAGGCCACCGGGCTAAGGCAATCGCAAGAATAAAAACTGGAGATGCACATAAGGAGAAAGAAAGAAGTCCGAGCTGAAAACACACAAAATCCAGATGGCAAAAAACTATGTTCGTGGTGGAAATTTCCCGTGGGGGATGCTTCCTGTCCGACGAGCACACAGCTCCCCGAGACGTTACTCAAGACTGGGCTCTCCCCTCGATTTCTGAAAGCTCAAGTTCATCCGCATCCTTCATCTCCCGTACTGGTATACCTGAGGCCAATTGCGCCATCTCATTGGCTGCTAAGTTGGTTCCCCAGGGAACATGACTCACCGATATCTTAGAATCCCAATATCTCAGCAACTGCGTGGCCGCCAAATAATATCCTGCCATGGCGATATGCCTGCACTTGAACTCCCCCTTTAGCTGGTTTATCACCAATTCTGAATCACCAAACACCTCAACTTCCATTGCCCCCAGCTCCATCAAGATTTCCAAACCAATTATTAAGACCTCGTACTCTGCCCGATTGTTGGTATTCCCTTGATAGTCTAAGAGAAATGAGTAATAATGATAAATTCCCTGAGGGTTGATAATCACAATCTCAGCTCCTGAAGCCTTCTGAGTATAAGAACCATCAAAATACAGCTTCCAAGGAGTAATCCACAAACCAGCCACTTTTCTTATCTCCTGCTGGATCCACTCCTCCTTGCCCGATATCCCTTTGCCTGGCGGGATCCAAACATTAATAACTTACAAGGTTCTTGGTATATGATTATCTCATCTCGAGATTCTTGATGCTCTGCCAAGAAGTCAGCAATTGCTTGGCCTTTTACTGCCCTTTGGGGAACATACTGGAAGCTGAACTCTGATAATGCTAGAATCCATTTCCCGATCCTCCCTGTTAACATTGGTTTTGACAACATGTACTTTATCACATCTGTCTTGGCGATGATGTGCATGTGACAAGGTAACATGTAATGCCTCAGCTTATTGGCAGTAAAATACAGAGCTAGGCACAATCTTTCTACTGGGGAATATCTTGTTTCTACCTCGGTCAGAATTCTACTGAGGTAGTACACTGCCTGCTCTTTCCCGCCTTCATTGTTCTGAGCCAGCAAACTCCCAATTGATTTATCTGAAGCGGAGATATATAGTTTCAAGGGTTTTCCCCTCTGAGGTGGTACCAATACCGGTGGAGAAGTCAAATAAGCTTTGATACTATCGAAAGCCTCTTGGTGTGGTGGTCCCCACTCAAAATTCTCCTTATCCTTCAGTTTTAACAAAGGAGTCAGTGGTTGGATCTTGCCCGCCAGGTTGGCAATGAATCTTCTTAAGAAATTAATTTTTCCCAGCAGCCTCTGAAGTTGCACTTTGTTGGTGGGTGAAGGTGACTCCATTATTGCCCGAGCTTTATTCTTGTCCACTTCTACCCCTCGTTGATGAACCAAGAATCCCAAGAAATTGCCTGCTCTTACTCCAAACGCACACTTCTTTGGATTCATCTTCAATTTGTGGACCCTCATTCTTATTAAGGCCTGCCTGAGGTCTATCAGATGCTGCTATTCCGTCTTGGATTTCACCACAATGTCATCAATATACACCTCCATGTTATGGCCAATCAGATCATGAAAGATGGCATTCATCGCCCTTTGGTAGGTTACACCAGCATTCTTGAGCCCGAAGGGCATGACCAGATATTCATATGCCCCCACATGCCCAGGGCACCTAAAAGCTGTTTTATGTATATCTTCCGGAGCCATCTTTATCTGATTATACCCGGCATTTCCATCCATAAAAGATAAGACTTTGTTTTTTGTTACCGCATCTATGGAAAGATCTGCCATAGGCATAGGATATTCATCTTTAGGTGTAGCGCCATTAATATTTCTATAATCAACACAACATCGTACTGCTTTTGTTACAGCTTTTAAAATGGGTACAATGTTGGCTAACCACTCCACATATTTGGCTGGCCTGATAAATCCAGCTTTTACGAGCCTTTCAATCTCTTCTTTGATCTTCTCTTCTATCTCCTTCGACATCCTTCGTGGTGCTTGCTTAACCGGATTATATCCTTCCTTGATGGGCATTCTATGTTCCACCAAGGTTGCATCTAAACCCGGCATCTCAGTGTAATGCCAAGTAAAACAATCTCTGAATTCTTGCAAGAGACAGATAATTTGTGCCCGATCTTCTTTCTCCAATAAACCACTGATTTGTATTGGCCTTGGGTCCTCCTTTGTTCCTAGCTCAATAACTTCCAAAGGATCTTAGACCTCCGGTGATGGCTTATCAGGTTCTGCACACAAAAATTCAACTAGATTCGGGCTCTCGAGCAAGTCGTCTGGTTCATCCAGGTCATTTATACATTCGACCATTTGAATGGCCCTTTCCAATTCTTTTTGACAAGATTCCTCACTGCTTTCATCCTGGCTGGTTGAAGTTTCCACCTGCCATTCCTGCTCTTCTCTGTCTAAGAACTCTTTTTCTTGTCTTCTTTCTTTCCCATACACCAACAGTCGTTTAATCAGGGATCTGACTGCCATTACTTGATCTTTCCTTTTTTGTTCTATCATTGATGGTGTAGGGGTGTTGGGATAATAAAAAGTCTATCCCACTCCTCTCTAGTAAGGAGCATTCCTTGTTCTAGAAGCTTTTGGGCCGTCACCTTGGTAGGGCGCCCGTTCTCATCTGCTCCCAAACACTTCAAGATTTCTACGTTGGGATTGTAGAAACTTTCTTCCGCTATATTGGCTGTGGGAAGAAATGGCCGTGATTCGGCCTCTACCATCTCCCAAAAGCCTGGCTCTTCTGCGCTTGCTTCATGATACACAGCCACTTGTTGATGTAGGGTGGAGGGCACAGTAAGACTTTGGTGGATCCAATCTCTTCCAAGTAAGGTTCCATAGGTTGAGGTGCAATCCACCACAAAGAATGCCAGCATGATCTGTTTAGACCCCAAATCTACTTCCAAAGGCAATATCCCAAGAGTCTTAGTGATAACGCCCGAAAAACTAAAAACTGTGAGGTCGTAGGAATAATATCTTTTGTGCCTCTCCTCAACTTCTTCATCTGCTTAGCTGGTAATACATTAACAGCTGCCCCTCCATCAATCAACATCCTTCTGAAGGGCACCCCCTCCAAATGAGCTGTCACATATATGGGTTTCAAATGATTGGCAAGTGAAATATTCGGGCGACTGAACACCATTTTGTCTATATAGATCCTTACAGGACCTTCTTTGGATGTTTCAAATGATGCAGCTTTTCTCGATTCTCCTTCTTCCGCTACCTCTATATTAACATGAGCCATCATTGGTTCAGTTGTGACATAATCTCCTTCCATGGCGGCGGGCTGATCAGGTTGGGCAACAAACATAACAGATAGCACATATGCCATGTTTATATGAAAGTTGCTAGGCTCTGGCAGTTCCTCTTTTTTGCTCCCAATCTGGTCCATGAATTCATCCAACCATGCCATAGTATCTAGTGGAAGCAGTGGTTCTGGTGCCCCCTCGAGTTGATTCACACCTGGACATGGTGTTTGTTTTGGAACTTCTCCGAAGGGATCCCCTAATGATGGAGAAGGTTGTTTTTTCTCAGGGGAAAGAGTCCCAAAGCAAATAGGCTGCTCTGCCTTCCATCTGGGAGTTGGTACCATAACCATATCTTCTTGAGCTCTCCTCAAGATTCTATATTTCCCAGGGTGCAGGCTTTGTGGCACATGATATCCTTCGCCTTCAATTTTGCTGTTAGCCCTCTCCACCTCCTTCTTACTTCTCCAGCGGAGCTAATTGCTTCCTTCAGACGACGTTTTCTCTACCTTTTGATTTTTTGAAGCTTCTGATGTCGCTGGGGTTTTCAAGGAATTCATGTAGGCTTTATGTTGCCTCTGAACCCTTCTGACCATGGAGGCTCCCATTTGCTTAACGGGCTGTCCGTTCTTCCCGACCACATACCATTTTCACCGGAGGCGGGCAGGATTATCTTTTGTAACAAGGTTTGTTATCCTGTCATTCCGCCTGACCTCTCTTCCCATATGGCCGTACTGAGAGTGCCCTGTACTTCTTTCTTTTGGCTTCTTGGCATCTTTATCCTCTACTTCCTCAGAAACCTCATGGTTACGAAAGATTTCTGATAAAGCCCTTGGTTGGGAATTGCCTCCTAACCGCTAAAAGACACTTCGGGAGGTATCCCTTCCTGCAGTCTGCCGAGCCCTCTCTTGTGCCTCTTTTCTCTTTTGCTCATCATTCCTTATGATCAATTCATGATCTATGAAGGTTCCAGTGGGTGGTATTTCAAGCTCACACTCGCATTGGCACTTACTGCATGATAGGAGCATATTTATGCGACTTAATTGGCTTGTTCTTGTGCGTTTACGTTGTGTTTCTTTAGTTATTTTAGTGTTTAAAGCCATTTTCTTTTGTTTGTAGGTCTTAATAACAACCTTGGCAAGAAAAGTGCATTTTGGTGCATGTTGGATCAATATTGGGCTCAAATGGATTGCATGCATGAGGATGGACGTTTTGGGCATATGTGTGTGCAAGTGTGTGTGTGTAATTGCAAGGATAAATAATGACAACTCATACACATGCAAAGAAGCCCACATGCAAAGTGAAAGACTCTAAGTACAAAGTATGCAAGAAGATGCATTTTGGAGGCCTTTGGAGCATGTTTCGGGCTTGGAATGGATAGCAAATGCATGGGCCAAGTGGATGGACGAATTTGAGAACTAAAGAGGCCAAGAATATGAAGAATTATGGTCCAAAAGATGAAGAAAACAGCCCAAAAATCTGTCACCCCAACTTGCATTCCTTGCCATGCAAACCACATAGAATTCCCTTTGGATTCCATGCCATGCTTGATCACTCTTGTCCCCTACATAATTTCTGATTTCATGCTTTAATTCATTTAATTATTTCACTCAATTGCTTGATACCTCTTGTTCCCTTCACCCATTAGATTTTAGACAACCTTTACATCCATTACATGCACCAATTGATGCTCCATCATTCACATTTGGAATCCAATGCCATGTGCAACACATGTTGTTGCACCTTTGACCCATTTGTTGACACATTTCACCTCCCTTTCCATCTCTATGCAATGTACACAATCATTCATGCTCCCTAGCTACAACACCACTCCATTTTACCCTTCACACTTTGCATCATTACTTCATTTTCACCCTTGGACCATTGCACACCACACACACAAATTGCCATGCATTTCATCCTTAACCTAACCTTATTTTCTAAGGTTTTTGGGGCCTATAAATACATGTTTACACCCCTTGGCCAAAGAACAATCCCCCATATTCATCATTTTATCACAGAAATTCGTCCTTACACACCCTAGGAAGCAAAACACCCCAAAAACACCATTCTAGTGCCTAGAAAACATAACAACCACTCCACCTTCTTCCACCCTCTTTGCCTAGTTTTCCACCACCTTCCAACCATCAAACACTCTTCCACACTCACCCTAAACCCCTCCATATCATTCCCCATCCATTCTACACCATAAATCCACCCAAAAATCTGTCCACAAGCTTCATGCCGCAACAAGGAGGAAGGGAGATCCATTGATGCACTTGCTTTCCAAGTTGGAGCATTTTAGGTGTTTTCTTTCCTTTGATTTTAATGTCTAATTTTATGTATCTTTGTATTGCAAGAATGAGGAACTAAACCCCCTTAGTTGGGGGGTGATTTGAAACCATGTACATGCTTGCAATATGATTTGATTACATTCAGTTGTTATTTCATAAGTTGCGGATTCAATTCGTTCATCTACTTGATTGATAACTTATTTGTGTATGTTGATTGAGAGTGCACGCTTAGTTTTCATGCATGAATATGATGCTAGATTATGAGGGAGTTTCACCTAATAGTTACAATCTTATAATCACAAGTAGTGAAGGTCGCTTGAAAACGATCGCGTTGAATGAATTCTTGGCACTAGTTTCATGCTCATCATAGTAACGAATGCCTCGTCAACACTTATAGTTCTCATTGTGCTTCATGATTCTTGATTGTATCTTTATTATGCTCATCACGTAAGGAACCTTTGAGGAATGCTTTGAATTGTTGTATGCGCTTTTCCATCCAATTCATTAACTTAAGGAGAACTTGAAGGTTAATTTAAGCGTATCTAATTAACTTGGGGTGTTGAGTTTCATAATTTATTGAAAGAACAACTGAAAATCATTTTGTTTGCAAGTGTGTCATGTGTGGAGAAGAACCTCCTAACTAGCCTTTTATCCATCCTTTTCATCCAAAAACGTTTTACAATCTGTTTTGTTTTAAAGTTTCTGTTTTGTTTTCAATTTTCGTCCAAAACAAATCCCCCTTTATTTTGAAGTCTTAGATTAGTTAGAAAGTGTTTTGATTTGTGTTTCTAAGTGTTTTTATTCAAGTTTTTATCCAACTTCGTCCAAGTTCTTGTTAGGTTCTCAAAACTGCCCAGAAAGTGGTTTTTAGGTAGTTTTGAGTCATTAGGTTGCTGTTTTGAGTTTTATGTTTGTTTAAGTATTTTAAAGTATAGTTTTGCATTCTTTGAGTCTAGTTAGTGTTTTAAATTTTATTTTTATGTTTTTAAGTCAGTTTTCAAGTGTTTAGCAATCCCTCCTAATCCCCGGCCTAGAACGATCCCTACTTACATACTTTACTACATTTGATAAAAAGAGGGTTTAATTTGTGTGCTTATATATTTCGCATCAAATTTTGGCGCCGTTGCCGGGGATTAGCAACTTTGCTAATCTCTTGGATTGTTTTCTTTCGAATTATTGTATTTTGTTTAAGTTTCTGTTTAAGTTGCTGATTTGTTTTGTTTTCTTTGTTTTTAGGTACTAGTTTATGACCCGTAGCTCACAACCTGTTCGTGAGCATATCTCCGACTTTGACGGTGATTTTGAGAGGACTTTGAGAAGGAAAAAGAAATTGCAAGAGTCTAATCCTCTTAGTCCCGAGCCTGAATTAGAAGAGCAAGGTATAGCCATGGACAACCGTACACTCAAGGAGCTTGCCGCCTCGGGTTTGGATAATGCCGCACCATTGTGTATCCAATATCCCATGGCTGCTCAAGGTAAAACCGAAGAGTTCGAGTTAAAGTCAAGTTTGCTCCACCACATTCCAAAGTTCCATGGGCTTTCCATGGAGGATCCGAACAAACATTTGAAGGAATTTGAAGTGGTGTGCTCAAGTATGACTCCGATTACCGTTGACGGAAGTATTTTAAAGATGAAGGCTTTTCCATTCTCTTTAATGGACAAAGCCAAGGATTGGTTATACGAGTTGGCTCCCGGTACAGTTACATCTTGGGAGAGTATGAAGAGGGCGTTTCTGGAGAAGTTTTTCCTAACTTCTCGTATCATTCTTCTTCGTAAAAAAATAAGTGGAATTCAGCAAAGCCAAGGTGAATCTTTTCCATCTTATTATGAACGATTTAAATCACTTGTTGCTTCTTGTCCACAGCATCAGATGAAGGAGGAGTTACTTCTTCAATACTTTTACGAAGGTCTTTTACCACTTGAACGGCAAATGTTGGATGCTTCCGCGGGAGGAGCTCTAGTGGATAAGACACCTAGGGATGCCAAAACTCTCATTGCGAATCGAGCACTCAATGCACAACAATATGAAGGTGTTGGGCAAAGAGACACCCCACGGCCACATCATGTCAATGAGGTAAGTTCTATTTCTGAGTTACAATCCCAAATGGCTAACCTTACGTCTATGTTATCGCAGTTGGTTGAAGGCCCCAAAACGCAAGGAACTACAATCTGTGGTGTATGCTCCATTCAAGGACACCAATCTGATCAATGCCCTCAATTAATTGAGAATGGAGGATGGGAATCGGCCAATGCTGTGGGTTATGGGAATCAAAACCAACCAAGGAATGATCCTTTCTCCAATACATACAACCCGGGATGGCGTGACCACCCCAATTTCAGATGGAGAGATGCACCACAATATGGCCAACAAAGTGGATTCCGACAACCCCCGGGTTTCTTTCCAAGGCCAATGGAACCACAACCACCTCCTCAAGCACAATCTTCCCAAACCAACCCAGGTACGTCTATGAATGATGATAAAACATATCAGTTACTAACCACCATGGCGCAGGGAATGCAGAACCAAGCAAAGGAGGTTAATGAGCTGAAGAAGCAAATGGGACAAATGGCCGAATTTTTGGGGCAATTCCGTGAAAATGGTAAGTTACCAAGCACTACGGTGGTCAATCCAAAGGGTGGCTTCGAATCTGCAAAGGCTATCACATTACGAAGTGGAAAAGAGGTGAGAAACAAGGAAGATGAGAAGATACAACTCAAGGAAGATGAGAACACCTACCCCACGGCAAGGGTACCATCACCCATGCCGCAGCCATCTAAGACATCCCATCCGTCCACCTCAGGTAAGAATGTTCCAAATGTTGTGATTTCGAACACTAATCTGCCCAATGTTCCTTTCCCTCGTAGATTTGCACAATCGAAGAAAGAAGAAAGCGAAAAGGACATTTTGGATACCTTTCGAAAAGTCCAAGTGAACATTCCTTTACTTGATGCTATTAAGCAAGTGCCCAGGTACGCAAAGTTTTTAAAAGAATTATGCACAACTAGGAAAAGAATTTCAAACAAAGAAGTTGTGAAGGTAAGTGAAAATGTATCTGCGGTTTTGCAACGGAAGTTACCTCCAAAGTGTAAGGATCCAGGGAGCTTTACTATCCCATGCGTAATTGGAAACACTAGATTTGAAAAATGCATGTTAGATTTAGGTGCTTCTATTAATGTTATGCCATATTCCATTTATGCATCAATGAACCTTGGTGAGTTAAAACAAGATGGCGTGATAATTCAATTGGCCGATCGTTCTAACGCTTATCCCAAGGGAGTCCTTGAGGATGTTTTAGTGCAGGTCAATCATCTTATCTTTCCTGCAGATTTTTATGTCTTAGAAATGGAGGATTCAAGCCATGCTCCATCATTGCCAATCTTGCTAGGCCGACCATTCATGAAAACAGCGAGAACAAAAATAGATGTGTTTATGGGAACATTAACCATGGAGTTTGATGGAGACATTATTCGTTTTAATCTTTCTGAAACCATTAAATATCCAATGGAGGACCATTCTTGTTTCGCTATTGACATTGTTGATTCTTTGGCACAGGTACATTTGGATCGAATGAACGACGATGCACTTGAAATAGCCTTAGTACACGGCATAGGAGCAAGAAACAAGTGTGGGGGAATCCAAGCAACCCACGGCATGGAATCTGACCATATTGCCGTGCCCCCTTGTGGTGAAGTGTTTGAAATGGTCGCGGCCCTCGAGTCATTGACATCACATTCTGGTAAGTCTTCACTCTCAATTTTAGATTCGGTTTTGGCTAACAAGTTACTTCCATCCATTGTGCAGCCACCTACACTTGAGTTGAAGCCATTACCTAGTCACTTGAAGTATGTTTTCTTGGGAGAAGATCAAACACTACCCGTCATCATATCTAGCTCACTCACGGCCCAAGAAGAAGACAAGTTGATAAGGGTGTTAAAGGAGCACAAATCTGCCATTGGATGGACCTTGGCGGATATCAAAGGCATTAGTCCCACCACGTGCATGCATCGCATCCTTTTGGAGGAGGGAGCTAAGCCATCTCGGGAGGCTCAACGTCGCCTTAATCCACCCATGTTGGAAGTAGTAAAGAAGGAGGTTATAAAATTGCTTGACTGTGGTGTTATATACCCTATTTCTGATAGTCGTTGGGTGTCTCCCGTGCAGGTTGTTCCAAAGAAGTCCGGGATCACGGTGGTGAAGAATGAAGAACAAGAGCTTGTACCCACTCGTGTGGTGACCGGTTGGCGTGTTTGTATTGATTACAGGAAGTTAAATGCCATGACAAGGAAAGATCACTTTCCGTTGCCATTCCTGGATCAAATGTTAGAAAGGTTAGCCGGTTATAAATTTTATTGCTTTCTTGATGGATATTCCGGATATAACCAAATTGTGATAGCTCCGGAGGACCAAGAAAAGACAACGTTCACGTGCCCCTTTGGCACCTTTGCATACAGGCGCATGCCATTTGGTTTGTGCAATGCCCCTGCGACATTTCAACGATGCATGGTGAGTATCTTTTCTGATTATGTGGAGAAAATTATTGAGATATTCATGGATGATTTCAGCGTGTTTGGTAATTCATTCGATCATTGCTTGAGTAATCTGACCTTAATTTTGAAACGTTGTGTTGAAACGAATCTTGTGCTTAATTGGGAAAAATGTCACTTCATGGTTAAGCAAGGTATTGTTCTAGGACATATTATTTCTGAAGAAGGCATTGAAGTGGATAAATCTAAGGTAGACCTTGTTCGTCACTTACCCTCTCCAACTTCGGTTAGAGAGGTTCGTTCGTTTCTTGGTCACGCAGGTTTTTATAGGCGTTTCATAAAGGATTTCTCCAAGATTTCACAACCACTATGCCGATTGCTTCAAAAAGAGGTGGCTTTCGAGTTTGATGATGCATGCTCCATGGCATTCAAGCAATTAAAAGAAGCTCTTACTTCGGCTCCCATTATCACACCTCCAGATTGGAGCCTTCCATTTGAGTTGATGTGCGATGCTTCGGATTATGCGATTGGTGCTGTTTTGGGGCAACGAAAGAACAAACAACCTCATGTTATTTATTATGCCTCTAGGACACTAAATGATGCTCAATTAAATTACTCCACCACTGAAAAAGAATTACTTGCTGTGGTATTTGCATTAGATAAGTTCCGATCATACTTACTTGGTACTAAAGTTATTATTTTTACTGATCATGCAGCTCTCAAGTATTTACTCACAAAAAAGGAGGCCAAGCCTAGACTAATTCGATGGATGTTGCTTCTACAAGAGTTTGACATTGAGATTCGGGATAAGAAGGGCGTGGAGAATGTGGTGGCTGACCACCTAAGTCGAATGGTGCATGAGGAAGCATCGCCAATTTCTGAAACCTTCCCCGATGAGCAACTAATGTCTATCCAGGTAAGTGAGCCTTGGTACGCGGATTTGGTGAATTATTTGGTGACTAAACAAGTTCCTAGCACCCTAAACAAATTCCAACGTGATAAACTTAAAAAGGATGCTAGATTTTATGTTTGGGATGACCCATACTTGTGGAAATATTGTTCAGATCAGGTTATAAGAAGATGTGTGCATGAATCAGATTTTCACTCAATTTTAAGTTTTTGTCACACATATGCATGTGGGGGTCACTTTGGCACCCAAAGGACAGCTTTTAAGGTTCTTGAATGTGGTTTTTATTGGCCTACTTTGTTTAAAGATGCTAGAACCTTCTGTTTAACATGTGATCGCTGCCAAAGGACAGGTAATATTAGCCAAAAAGATCAAATGCCGCAGGTACCCATCTTTGTTGTTGAAATCTTTGATGTTTGGGGTATCGATTTTATGGGTCCTTTTCCTTCATCTTTTGGTTTCACCTACATATTACTTGCCGTTGATTATGTTTCAAAGTGGGTGGAAGCGAAAGCCACTCGAACTAACGATTCTAAAGTTGTGGCAGATTTTGTGAAAACTAATATCTTTTCTAGATTTGGGATGCCTAGGGTGCTAATCAGTGATGGAGGGTCTCATTTTTGCAACCGTACCATTGGGGCATTACTCAAGAAGTATCATGTGACGCATAAGGTTTCCACACCTTACCACCCCCAAACCAATGGCCAAGCCGAGGTATCTAATCGTGAGATCAAACAGATTTTGGAGAAGACCGTTGGGCCAAATAGAAAAGATTGGAGCTTACGGCTGGATGATGCACTATGGGCGTATCGAACGGCTTACAAGACCCCCATTGGTATGTCTCCTTTTCGACTTGTGTATGGCAAGCCTTGCCATCTTCCCGTGGAATTAGAACATAGAGCTCATTGGGCCATCAAGACCTTCAATTTGAATGTGGACCAAGCTGGAATTCATCGAAAGCTTCAATTGAGTGAACTTGATGAGATAAGGCATGAAGCTTATGAGAATGCTAGAATTTACAAAGAGAAGACCACGGCATTCCATGATAAGATGCTTCGAGGCAAGACTTTCGAAATTGGGCAGAAAGTGTTGTTGTTCAACTCCCGCCTTCGTCTATTCCCTGGTAAGTTACGTTCCAAATGGGTTGGCCCGTTTGTTGTTACTAATCTTTTTGTACATGGTGCAGTCCAAATTAAGAGCTTGAGAACCGGGCAAGAATTCAAGGTGAATGGACATCGCTTGAAGCCATACTACGAGAACTTTGTGGAGCATGTTGTGGAGGAGATCCCACTGCATGCCGTGGGTTCCAAGGAGAAGTGAAGGTGTTCATCGTCCGGCTGGAAGACGTTAAAGCAAGCGCTTTAAGGGAGGCAACCCATTTATTCTGTTTGATTGTCTATTTTATTACTTGTTTAATTATTTTTGGTTATGACTTTCTATTTTGAAACATTAACAAATATGCAAAGGATTTTAACATTAAACTTCGTGGAAATGAACAGCAAAGCTTCGCCGTACAATTCCAATCCAGTTCAAGTTCAAAGCTGTGGAAAGTCAACAAGATCAACTATCTCCAAAACCAGATTTGCGTTCTTAAACTCTACTCTGTCTGGTTTTTACTTTGCCATATTTGTCATGTTTATTTGTCGTTTGTTATTTGCTTGTTTTTGGTGTGAGTATATGCTTGAAACATTGAGGACAATGTTTGATTTAAGTGTGGGGGGAGTAACCATTGTTTTGCATGAAATTTGTAGAAATTTATCACCCATTACTTCTAGTGTTGTTCCTTGTTGTTTTAAGTATTTTTAAGCTGTTTTGGAGTGTTTCAGTGTGTTTTGACATAAAAATCCAAAAATTCATAAAAATTTGAAAAATTGTTTTTGAAAATCCAAAAAAAAAAGAGTTGTTTTTGTGCGCTTATTTGTGTCTTAGGGTACCTTCCAACACAATGATGAGGATTCAGTTTGTAATTGCATGACTGTTAAAGAGAGTTATAAACATGGATGAAAGTTTGATTTACTCTTTATTTATGCGTGATTGTGGTTATAACTTATGAAATCACATGTAATCATAAAAGAAAAAAAATTAGTTTTTTGTAACATGCTTGAAGGAAAGAACTCAAACTAACGCTACAACCTTGTGAGAATTGAGCCTAAATATTTATTTGGAGAGTTAAAATCTGTGCATTATTGTTTTCTAAAGTCGTTGCATGATCTCATTATTCTTTGCTTGGTTATTACTTAGAAGGCGTTTCATCATTTAGTTCCAAATGCTAGAACTCATGCCTATTTCATTCAAAGCATGCTATTGATTTGCATAACACATATTCAAGATGAAGTTGTGTAGTTACCACCACCAAAGCCAAACTGCCATGTATCCCATATCGTTATATGTTTAAGTTAACCCCATTGAGCCTTGATAGCCTACATTCTTTGTTAAACCACATTATCCTTACCTAGCCTAGTTTAGGACCATCCATACCCTTGTTCTTGAAGCATAGTAAAGTATGAGTCAAATTGAATTCCTTTTGATTAATGTATGGCAGAAAACAAGTGTGGGGGAAGTGATTCTTGTGTGTGTGTATGCCAAAATCATTCATAAGGCACGAGTAGAAAAGAAAGATTCGTGAAAAATAGAATGAAAAGAAGAAGAGCTGTGAAGAGAAAAGGAGTTGAAAAATATGTGAAAAAGAGTTTTAAAGTGTTGCTTATTGAAGAAAGTGTCCAAAACATTGAATTCGGCCCTAAATATTGCTTGAATCTTCCCTTCGTGTTTAAAAGTTGATTACTGCAATCTAAGTGAATTCTAAGTTTTCATTTCATTACTTTTCTTGCTATTGCTTTAAGAACGTTTGTTATCCCTATCCTTCATTTGTTAGCCAACACCCCAAGCCCGTTACAACCTTTGACTTCAATCTTGAGTGTTATGTGTTTCAATTTGTGGAGTTTGAATTTGGTATGAGCATATGGTGTCACTGGTTCTCGCGTCTAAGTAATAGCATTCCATTCATGAGATCATATCTAAACATGCTTATTAACTCCAGAAATTGCTTTCTTTGTGATACATATATGTGAGCATTCGTTTTCATATCTACATCAATCTTCTCACATATAACTAGTATAGGGTGTGTAGTTGGAAAATCTGAGTGAAAATTGAGTGCATATCTTGTAAGGAATTGAGTGAATTCTCTAAGGCATGTTACTACATCAAAAACATTGTTTTAATTGATTAATTGTGAACTAGTAAGTGGTGACTATGATTAAGTATGTGCTTAAGTATAAAGATGACTCAAATCTGTGGGGATAATGATTTTTAACATGTCATGTGCATTGGAAATCCCTGAGGCAAATGTTGGAAGGTTTAGGTTGTGTTTTATTTGTTTTGTTTCGTTTTATTTCTTTGTTTTGCTCGAGGACTAGCAAAAGCTAAGTGTGGGGGAATTTGATAGGAGCATATTTATGCGACTTAATTGGCTTGTTCTTGTGCGTTTACGTTGTGTTTCTTTAGTTATTTTAGTGTTTAAAGCCATTTTCTTTTGTTTGTAGGTCTTAATAACAACCTTGGCAAGAAAAGTGCATTTTGGTGCATGTTGGATCAATATTGGGCTCAAATGGATTGCATGCATGAGGATGGACGTTTTGGGCATATGTGTGTGCAAGTGTGTGTGTGTAATTGCAAGGATAAATAATGACAACTCATACACATGCAAAGAAGCCCACATGCAAAGTGAAAGACTCTAAGTACAAAGTATGCAAGAAGATGCATTTTGGAGGCCTTTGGAGCATGTTTCGGGCTTGGAATGGATAGCAAATGCATGGGCCAAGTGGATGGACGAATTTGAGAACTAAAGAGGCCAAGAATATGAAGAATTATGGTCCAAAAGATGAAGAAAACAGCCCAAAAATCTGTCACCCCAACTTGCATTCCTTGCCATGCAAACCACATAGAATTCCCTTTGGATTCCATGCCATGCTTGATCACTCTTGTCCCCTACATAATTTCTGATTTCATGCTTTAATTCATTTAATTATTTCACTCAATTGCTTGATACCTCTTGTTCCCTTCACCCATTAGATTTTAGACAACCTTTACATCCATTACATGCACCAATTGATGCTCCATCATTCACATTTGGAATCCAATGCCATGTGCAACACATGTTGTTGCACCTTTGACCCATTTGTTGACACATTTCACCTCCCTTTCCATCTCTATGCAATGTACACAATCATTCATGCTCCCTAGCTACAACACCACTCCATTTTACCCTTCACACTTTGCATCATTACTTCATTTTCACCCTTGGACCATTGCACACCACACACACAAATTGCCATGCATTTCATCCTTAACCTAACCTTATTTTCTAAGGTTTTTGGGGCCTATAAATACATGTTTACACCCCTTGGCCAAAGAACAATCCCCCATATTCATCATTTTATCACAGAAATTCGTCCTTACACACCCTAGGAAGCAAAACACCCCAAAAACACCATTCTAGTGCCTAGAAAACATAACAACCACTCCACCTTCTTCCACCCTCTTTGCCTAGTTTTCCACCACCTTCCAACCATCAAACACTCTTCCACACTCACCCTAAACCCCTCCATATCATTCCCCATCCATTCTACACCATAAATCCACCCAAAAATCTGTCCACAAGCTTCATGCCGCAACAAGGAGGAAGGGAGATCCATTGATGCACTTGCTTTCCAAGTTGGAGCATTTTAGGTGTTTTCTTTCCTTTGATTTTAATGTCTAATTTTATGTATCTTTGTATTGCAAGAATGAGGAACTAAACCCCCTTAGTTGGGGGGTGATTTGAAACCATGTACATGCTTGCAATATGATTTGATTACATTCAGTTGTTATTTCATAAGTTGCGGATTCAATTCGTTCATCTACTTGATTGATAACTTATTTGTGTATGTTGATTGAGAGTGCACGCTTAGTTTTCATGCATGAATATGATGCTAGATTATGAGGGAGTTTCACCTAATAGTTACAATCTTATAATCACAAGTAGTGAAGGTCGCTTGAAAACGATCGCGTTGAATGAATTCTTGGCACTAGTTTCATGCTCATCATAGTAACGAATGCCTCGTCAACACTTATAGTTCTCATTGTGCTTCATGATTCTTGATTGTATCTTTATTATGCTCATCACGTAAGGAACCTTTGAGGAATGCTTTGAATTGTTGTATGCGCTTTTCCATCCAATTCATTAACTTAAGGAGAACTTGAAGGTTAATTTAAGCGTATCTAATTAACTTGGGGTGTTGAGTTTCATAATTTATTGAAAGAACAACTGAAAATCATTTTGTTTGCAAGTGTGTCATGTGTGGAGAAGAACCTCCTAACTAGCCTTTTATCCATCCTTTTCATCCAAAAACGTTTTACAATCTGTTTTGTTTTAAAGTTTCTGTTTTGTTTTCAATTTTCGTCCAAAACAAATCCCCCTTTATTTTGAAGTCTTAGATTAGTTAGAAAGTGTTTTGATTTGTGTTTCTAAGTGTTTTTATTCAAGTTTTTATCCAACTTCGTCCAAGTTCTTGTTAGGTTCTCAAAACTGCCCAGAAAGTGGTTTTTAGGTAGTTTTGAGTCATTAGGTTGCTGTTTTGAGTTTTATGTTTGTTTAAGTATTTTAAAGTATAGTTTTGCATTCTTTGAGTCTAGTTAGTGTTTTAAATTTTATTTTTATGTTTTTAAGTCAGTTTTCAAGTGTTTAGCAATCCCTCCTAATCCCCGGCCTAGAACGATCCCTACTTACATACTTTACTACATTTGATAAAAAGAGGGTTTAATTTGTGTGCTTATATATTTCGCATCACTGCACAACACCCTTCTTTTGAATATGGCAGCTTTTGGATATTCGAGCAAGTTAACCACCCCCTTTATGGGTTTGTCAACCAATCTTCTTTCTTCCTCTCTTGTGACCTTTTCTTTTCCCTTCTCTGCCCAGGCCATACTGATCATATTGATAAGGGCTTCTGAGAAGGGATCGGTATGTTTATTAGTCACTGCAGCTTCTTCTAGTTGATTGGTTTTAAGCTCCCTTTTCTCTCTATCACTTTTCTCCCCAAAATGAGGTAAAGACATAGGAATAGGTGGTTTGAGAACCGGATCATCTTCTTTTCTGGAGCCTGCAGATGTGTTTTCCAGTCTTTGTAGCATGTGCAACAAAGCAGTTTGGAAATCTTTTGATCCTCTTGACATATTGCTTTGATCAGCAGATCCCACCGGGCGTGCCAAAACTATGTTCGTGGTGGAAATTTCCCGTGGGGGATGCTTCCTGTTCGACGAGCATACAGCTCCCCGAGAGGTTTAGCGCCGGTTGATGCTTTTTCTGTCAGGCTCCTGCTTTACTGAAGGGCTTGTCGGGCAAGGCTGAAAGAGAAAGACAAAGTTAACTTTGAAAGGTGCCTTCGTGAGGCCTTAGGTGTAGGCCTTGAGGCTCACGATCAAGATTAACTTATAAGTGTTCAGGCGTGCCACTGCCATCTTCAATATGGCAGATGTAGAACGGATGTTTGAGTTTTAATTATATATTCGAAAGACTATGTTAGTTATTGACAGGTGCCTTTGTGGGGCCTTAGGTATAGGCCTTGAAGCTTCCCATAAATAACTAACTTAGTATTTGAACATATAAGGTTCCTTTTCTTGGTTATGTAGATCTTATAACCATCATACTTCTGATTACCCGAACTTAAAGAGCAGAATGGATCCAAATAGGTGCCTTTGCGGGGCCTTGAATAGGCCTTGAGGCTTCCCATTAGAACCTCTTCCATTCTCAATGTTCTTGCCCGAGAAACATGATGAATCCAAATAGGTGCCTTTGTGGGGCCTTAAGTGTAGGCCTTGAGGCTTCCCATCAGAATTCATCCCGTCCCCGAACGTTATATGGTAATCATAATATAACAGCAATAAAACTAAGTGACAGGTCGATTACTTGCGCCCCAAGTAACTTCGGACTTCTTGTTATCAAAGCTTGTAATGGATGGGTTAAGTCCACATCAGGTTCTTTTTTATGCCTTGAGGTCAAGGACTTTTAGGGTGATCAAATCTTATATGCCCGATGGCTTAGAACTTAGATCTGACTTGAACTGTGGAGACATATTCAAATCGGATCTAAGCACAGAGAGAATCTTTTGATAGCCATATTACTAGAAATAACTTGGATATAACTTGTAGTATACAACATATTGCTAGGCTAATGAATGCACAGACAAAAACAAAGAGGGTCGGGCAAGGTTTAACCTTGTCGGGCAAGGCTGATCATCTTGCAAGAGGTTTGAAAGCTTAGAAAAAGGGTAGGGGTGAGTTTACAGGAGGAATCGATACTACAGCAAGAGTTGAGCAGGTTAGCAGAGCTATTACAAAAGGTTTATCCAGGGATGAAGGCTTGGGCTGACTACAGCTTCGTTTTGAAGGCAAATATGGCTTTGAGCAGAGTTTGTGCTTGTATTTGTTTGTTTAAGTGTCCTTGATTCTGACCTCTCCTGCTCCTTTTATAGACACCTTGGCTTGGCATCCTGTAGCAACAATCTTGCCCGAATGCAATTTTGAAGAGTAGTGAATCATCAGCTATTTTACTTGTACTGCCATCTAAAAGTACTTTTTGGGCTGTATAGCTGGCTAGTCTATACCACTTGGCCTGCACCTAGTCGGGAAAAAGCCTTCCCTGTTTTCTGGTTTTGGGCTAACTTCGTGCTTTTCCTTCTCTTTTTGGGCCAACTTTCCCCCAAGCCCAAAATTTAAGTTTTAACCCAAACACTCTCTCTAACCTCTCTGTCTCTCTAACCTCTTTCTCTTAAACCTCCATCCAAACCCGTGAGAGGGGCCAAGGTAGTGGGGTGAGACAATGGTGGTGGTCTAGAGGACGGGTTGTGGGTGGGTGAGCGGTTACAGGGGTGTTTTTATGTGGGTACGGTGGTGTGGGTGGGTATAGTGGTGGTATGGTGGGGGTTTCGGGGTAAAATTGTAAAATGGTGAAATGGTTAAATGTTTGTGAAATTGTTCAAAAATGCGAAAATTGTAGTAAAGTGATGAAAATTTGTGAAATGGTAATAAATTTAAGAAAATTTGTGAAATTTGTAGGAAAATATGAAAATTTTATGAAATTGTAGTAAAGTTGTGAAAAAGGAATTATTATTAGCACTTCACAAATCTCATTTTACACTCCAAACTTTTTATAATTAGAAAGAAAAATACACTTGTGAGAAGTGTAGAATGAGATTTTTGGAGTGCTAATAATAGTTCTTTAATTATGAAAATATGTGAAATTATGATTCTTTTCACAAAATGTCTTCATGTTTGATCACCAGTGGCTTCTGCTCTAATCAGAGTGAGTGGTCGACCCCTAGTGCCACCCAAGCAGCAACTGCCGAGTTGGCGACTAGCGCCAGTATTTCTGCATCCTCATAGCCATAGACATCACGAGCTTGTGGCAACCCCAACCTCACCCTAATCTCACCATTCTCATAGTAGCCGTATCGCATAGGCTGATTGGCGGTCGTGCAGCAGGTGGAAGATAGTGAGTTTCCTACCAAGCTAACAAGCAAAAAAACTCGGAGGATTTGTAGGAGATTGACGAGCAACCGAATCACCTGGGTCACAGAAGCGGATTCGGTTTGAATACCTCCCGAGTCACCAGTGAGTGAGTTACAAAGTGAACAGTTTGTTAACTTACGACATGGGTGGCATCATTCGCACTAAATGCCCCATCGTAGGCGATTCCTGGAAGAGACACAACTCCAAGGTCCTTGCTAAAATGGACAGACTGATTGTGGTAGGTATAAAATGCTTTTAATTTATTATTTTTTTGCCTTTACTTAAATGTGGTTTTGAACTATTTTTTTTTTTGGAATTTGAGGCCAACTTTTAGCGAGCACAGCACACAAGGCTTATGTCAAGTATACGACTGAGTGTGGAGGGAACGGTATAAGAAATGGAAGTACGAGCTGCACAAAACACTTACAGGGAGAGGATGTGTGAACCAAAAAATTTAAAATAAGTTTTATTTATATTTTAATTTTAGTTTAATTTTGATAATTTTTTAAGCTAATCTTAATTAATATTTTTCAATTTATAGAAAAAATCGACGATAAATAAAGGTAATTAGGAAAAAAAGCCATACCTTCATCACTCTGGTTTTTTACCGCTATATTACTAGATCAAAAAACAGCAAGCGACTGGTCAGCATTTTCCGGAGTGGAGGTTTAGGGGGAAGACACATGCCAATTATGGCAATGAGGTCACGAACGATACTTTTGTAAGTATTCATTTCTATGTTTTAATTGTAAATTTCATTACAATAAATAAAGTTTAAATTATGATCTTCTATGATGCAAAAGAAGGACGAGTACCTTGCCAACCTCTCACAGCAAAAACCAAACGTGCCTATGGAGGAGCTAACACCTAATCTAGATAGTCTCTATCTTTGTTGATGGATGAGATTGGACGATAGAAAAGCAAAGAAGTTCGCGGCTTATGAGCGGTCGGGTTTGGGAACTCGGAGGTCTTCTTCTTCTGTGAGCTCTAATCCTTCAACCAAGATGTCTTCCAGACTTCAGCAGGTGGAGATGGAGTTAACACGCCAAAAAGAAGAAATTTGAGAGCCAAAGAGAATAAGCGGCGAGCCTGAGAAAAGTTGGTGAGTGCGACCGAGAATTAGTGCGCTTGTATTTTCTAGGATAACTCAGTCCTTGTCAACTTCTGGCATAAGCATTCCCGAGCCCTAATTGACCTTCAGGGATCATTCCCCCTCCACCTCAGCACCCACCAAGTAGTTTAGGTTTATTTGTTTAGTTTTTTTTTATAACATAATTGTACAAACAATTTTATTTTGAATGTACTTAAATAAATTTCTTTATTGTTGATATTATTAGTTATAACTTTCTAAATTAAATTAAATAAAATTAAATAAATTATTGAAACATTTTTTTAACTCTATCTTAAGAATTAAAAAAATATTAGCCCGACAAACTATTTTGTCAAGCAAATATTATATTATTTTAAAATTTTGGTCTCATAGAGTTGGCCCGATGACTTTTTCATCGGGGTCAAGTTTACAACATTATTTAATTTTGTGAAGGGCAATGAAATATCCTTGTCAGGCAAGATAATTCGTTGGGTCAATATGGTCAACACGCATTTGCTCGACGAGCGTATTTGTTGAGCTAACTCCGTTTCACCAGACGAAATATCAATTTTGTCAAGTAACACTTCAAGCAACAGGTTTGGCCCGACTAATCTTTCCCGATGAACTTCCTTCGGCTAAAGATTATGGCAACAAAAATAGCTTTGATCTGACAAAACTTTTCTATCGGGAGAGGTGTTTCTTTTAGTAGTGATTATGTGGTGTGTCTTCTCAACCCATCGTTAAAGAGAGAATCCTTGTCTTTCAAATAATATATTACAATTAGAAAATCATCTAAAAGATAATATAGAATCTCATAAGGATATTCCTAACTAATTTAGGACTACACAAAATCTTTATATTCGTTTTATAAAAATTTTAAAACGTACCAATTTTTTTTATATAACTATTGACTTATTTAATCCATAGCATACCAATATTTATTATAAAATGTATCATTGTTTACTTTAAAATGTACTAATATTTAAAAATAAAAAACTTTACAAGAAAAAATTACTACTTGATACTAATCTTTGCACAATTTTAAAGAGAATTATTAGTTTTCATTATTAAATTTCCTTATTAATTTTGAAATTTAACATTGAATTCTTCAATCAAAATATTCAAACCAATTATGTTCCCTACCATGGACAAGAACCAAAAATTTTCTCAAATAATTAGTATGAACTCGTTTTAAGTCGGCATGCCACATGACGTGGTCACCAAAAAAAAAAATAAATAAATAAAATAAAAACTAAAAAACTCTAGTATTGTCGATGGTTAATACAATGATGAATGTATAATTAACGGAATGAAGTAATTAGTGAAAGTGATCTCTGTTGAGTCAAAAATAATTCCAAAAATTATGGAGCTCACACTTGGATTATCTCCCAACAAAAAAAAAGACTGCCCTGAGTAAATGAGAATGGAGCATTCTCATTCAGCACGCACAACTGAGGTAGAGCAAGCAGAGATCAACGACTGCTCAAGGCACCCCTGCCCGTAGGAAAGTCAAAGCCATTTATGACAAAATCATCCTATTCTTATCATAAATACATTCATAATTAGAAAAGACCTATTTCAAGTAGGTAATCCTAATTCTATTTATTTAGGATATTTATGTGATTACTCTAAGATATTTATTTATACAAATATCTTGGAATACTCCCACCAAATATACCACTTAGGGCCAGCCACCACTAAACCCTAGAAGGCCAGCCCACTTCCTCATTTTCTCCTATAAATATCCACTTTATCTTCAAAATCCAAGAGGCTTTGCTACCCACAAACTTCTAAACACGTTTTTTTTCGAATTTTAACTTTGGCATTGGAGATTTTTCGACCAAAGCTCTCCCCACCCCAATTCATCGTAGGCGCGTGAGGCTTTTGGCCTTAATCTTAGGTCTTATTATTTTGCAAGTGCATTTTCGTCAAAGGAAGAGATGGCGAAAATTTGCATCGACAAATTGGTAATTTCATTGAAAGCTCTGATTCGAAAACTCAAAAAAGACTCTCGCTTTCAACTTCCTTTGTTTGTAGATCTACTATTACAATGGCAGGAAATTCAAAAACTACAACCAATCGGACCCTTACATTGAAGGACATGGACCAAGTGATAAAGATCGTGATGTGGCACCATACGTCGCTCCTCGAGGTTTATCATGCCAATGGCCACACCTTGCCTCCACAGGGTACCGTGGCCATCCCAGCAATGGCAGTCGCCGCTGTAATGGCCCACAGGAAAGCCTCCACGTATGAGAGGAAACCCTAAAACAGGAGGCCCATGGCGTGAGCAACCAATAGACGCAAACCCAAGTAGTTGCTCGCCCTCAACAGCAACCCCTAGTGCCTACCATTTTCATTTAAACATAAGCTGCCCAGACCAAGGTAGCCCAAGCCACACCAACTGCAACGCAAGTTGCAACCCAACGCTAGCCCGATGCGCTTCCAGCTCGAGGCTAAGTATGAAAAACCGAGGCAGCCTAGCGCCCATGCGCCTGACCTGCTCTCGCAACCCTTCAGCATGGTTTTAGACCAGTTTAACCAGCCCAAATCCAAATTATTAGGCCGATGGTTGAACCTAAGGTATTTTCACCCCATATTTCTACAGATTTAACCCATCCTAGCTCAAACTTTGCATCCAGGGCCCATTACACTTTCACTACTCAAGTAGATGTCTACTGTCCTAACTCTTCTACTCCAAATGGTGAGCAACACCTGTACCGACAGGTCGTCGAATTGACAAGCGCCCTTGCGCTGCAGACTGCGTTAGTGAATCAGCTACTGTAGCCCACCGAGATGTAGCATGCCCCAAATGAGGTGTCGTGAAGTAGGACAAGGGTAAACGACGACGTTTATCTCCTACAGCGTCCTGGCAAATAGCCACTTCACCAACCACGCGACGAGTAATTAAGCAATGTGCACTTTCGCCTAGGCCCTCAGGAAAAAACCTTATCCTGCTTAAGCACGCAGAGGATCATTCATTCTCGTTTAGGCCCAGGAACAAATGTACACTCATGGTTAGGTCTACGCTTCGATGAAAATGATGGGCGACCTTCCAGGCGAAGCATCTATTTATGACTAAGCCCTCAAAGAGTATCATCCATTTCACCTCAGACCAAGCAACACATCGAATAGAGAGAAGCAGCCACACAGTCAGGCTCGAGTTCAATTGGAAATTTATGTCCTAAAGACCCACGAATTCATGAATAAGTAGAGAGGCTCATAACCGAGCAATTGCGCAGATTCAAGCGCATCAAGACGACATACGAGGCCCTTAGCAAAACGTGACTCACATCGGATATTAGGAAGGCCCTGAGTAGTGAAACTGGGATTCTGAGTAGGCCCTGACTAGTGAAACTGGGCACTGACACAAATTTAACCCTCTTTTGACAACTGTAGTACAAGTATAAGTAGGGATCGTTCTGGACCGAGGATTAGGAGGGCTTGCTAATAACCTCTAAACTGACTCAAAAACATAAAACTAAACTTAAAAATACTTAACAAGACTCCCAAGACTCAAAGCAAACTTAAAATACTCAAAACAGCTTAAAACAACTAAATAAACTTAAACTAGACACTAGGAATTACTTTGGACGAAAATTGACTTTTACTTGAATCAAAACATTTAAAAACACAAATTAAAATAGATTCTAACTAATTAGACACACTAAAGTAAAGGGAGATTGAGTTTTGGACGAAGTTGAAACAAACAAACAAGTATGAAAAACTAGACAAATTGTAAAACAAATTTGAGAAATAAGA
This sequence comes from Malus domestica, assembly GCF_042453785.1. Taxonomy (NCBI): domain Eukaryota; kingdom Viridiplantae; phylum Streptophyta; class Magnoliopsida; order Rosales; family Rosaceae; genus Malus; species Malus domestica. Next base: position 11,091,262 of record NC_091668.1, read on the forward strand.
TGATGGATGAGATAGCTAGAGGCTTTTTCTCCACACATGATATGTATGCAAACAACTCGATTTCCAGTTACTACTTCATTGAATTATGAACGACAATGCTCCAAATTAACCGTGACATCACTAATTAACTCTCAGATTTTCATTGTTTTATTGGATTGGATGACATCATTTGATAACCCAAAACATTCTTCTAAAGTTCCCTACATGACATCATAATAGAGATACAATCAAAGATCATTACGTTTAATGAAAATCATAAGCATTGACAAAGCACTTGCAACTATGACATCATGTCACTCATGCTAGGAATTGAACTTAACGCGATCGTTTATAAGCGACCTTCACTACATGTGAATATAAGTTTGTAACGATTATGTGAAACTTCCTTATATTCTAGCAACGGATTTATGCGTGCTAATTAAGTGTCGACCCTTAATTAACAAATACAAATAAGTTATCAATCAAATAGTTAAGCCAATTGCATTCACGATTCAAGAGTTCATAACTGGAATTTATCAAATTATATTGCACACATAATCATGGCTTTGAAATCACCCCTAGCCAAGAGGGGTTTAGCCACTCATATATACAAAAAAATTGAAAGAAACTGAATTTAAACATTAGAAACAAAAGAAAGAAAACACCTAAACGCTCCAACGATCCAAGTTGGACAGCAAGCACGTCCAAGCACTTTCCTTCCCTTCCTTTGCTACGGCACAAGGTGTTGGTGAGTGTTTGAAGGTTTGTTTGTATGGAAGAATGGATGTGAAGATGAATGGATGTGTTTGGATGAAGGTTGTGTTGAAATGGGAGTGAATGATCTAACAAAGTATGAACCCAATTTATGTTACACACACTTCCTTTTATAGAGGAAGTGCAAGGCAAAGCATGGGTAAAATGGAGTGGTGTTGAAATGATTTAAAGGTGAAAGTGAAGTAATAATGCAAAGCATGGGTAAAATAGAGTGGTGTTGAAATGATTCAAAGGTGAAAGTGAAGTGATGATTGATGCAAGAATTAAACATGGATTGAGTGCACGGCAAAGGTTTGGTGTTGAAATGATTCAAAGGTGAAAGTGAAGTAATGATGCAAAGCATGGGTAAAATATAGTGGTGTTGAAATGATTCAAAGGTGAAAGTGAAGTGATGATTGATGCAAGAATTAAACATGGATTGAGTGCACGGCAAAGGTTTGTTATGGTACAAGGAACCCTTAATTTGTGTCCTAAAATGCATAGGAAACCTTCAATGTTGCTGGAACTTAGGGACATTTAGGATTTAGGAAAGATCAAACCAAAATAGGAAACCTTGGCTTAACTTTCCTACTTCAAGTAGGAATCCTCATCTTTAGGTCTTCAATTTCGTCCATTCCTTTAGTTCCAAGCATGTGATATTTATTCCAAGCCCAAAATTGCTCCAAAAGGCTCCAAAATGCACATTTTTGCATACTTTGTCCTTAGAACCTGAAATTGCACAAAAAATGACTTTAAACACTAAAACTACTAAGGAATAACAACATAAATGCATGAGAACAAGCTAACTCAATCTCATAAATATACTCCTATCAAATTCCCCCACACTTAGCTTTTGCTAGTCCTCGAGCAAAACAAAAGAAACAAACGAATCAAAACAAACAGAACACAACTTAACCTTCCAACATTTGCCTCAGGGATTTCCAATACACATGACATGTTAAAAATCATCATTCCCACAGCTTTTAGTCATCTTCACACTTGAGCACATACTTAATTACAGTCACCACTTACTAGTTGGCAATTAACCAATTAAAACGATATTTTGAATGTTGTAACATGCCTTAGAGAATTTGCTCAATTCCTTACAAGATACTCTCTATTTTCACACACATTTTCTGACTACACACCCTACACTAGTTATATGTGAGCAGATTGATGTAAACATGGAAGACTAGTACTCACATATGTTATAACAAAGAAAGCAATTTCTGGAGTTAATAAGCATGTTTAGATATGATCTCATGAATGGAATGCTACTACTTAGATGCGAGAACTAGTGACACCATATGCTCATACCAATTTCAAACTCCACGAATTGAAACACACAACACTCAAGATTGAAGTCAAGGGTTGTAACGGGGCTTGGGGGTAATGGCTAACAAAGAAAGGATAGGGATAGCAAACGTTCTTAAAGCGATAGCAAGCAAAGTAATGAAATAGACACTTGGAATTCACTTAATAATGCAAAAATTAACTTTTAAACACAAAGGGAAGATTCAAGCAACACTTAGGGCCGAATTCAATGTTTTGGACCCTTTTTTAACAAACTTTTTTTTTTTCTACCTGTACCTTATTAAGGATTTTGGCACACATACACACACAAGAATCACTTCCCCCACACTTGCTTTCTGCAATACATTGATAAAAAAAAAATTATTCATTTTAAGTCATGCTTTACTATGCTTCAAGAATAAGGGTATGGATGGTCCTAAAACTAGGCTAGGTAAGGATAGTGTGGATTAACAAAGACCATAGGCTTAACAAGGCTCAACGGGGTTAAACTTAAACACATAATGAAATAGGGGCACGGCAATTTGGCTTTGGTGGTCACTACACAACTTCATCTTGAATATGTGTTATGCAAATCAATAGCATGCTTTGAATGAAATAGGCATGAGTTCTAGCATTTGGAACTAAATGATGAAACGCCTTCTAAGTAGCAACCAAGCAAAGAATAATGAGATCATGCAACGACTTTAGAAAACAATGATGCACAGATTATTAACTCTCCAAATAAACGTTTAGGCTCAAGTCTCACAAGGTTGTAGCGTTCATTTGAGTTCCTTCCTTCAAGCATCTTACAAAAACTGATTTTTCCTTTATGATTGCATGTGAATTCATAAATTATAACCACAACCAAGCATACCCCAAAGAGTAAATCAAATTTTCATCCATGTTTATAACTCTCTTTAACAGTCATGTAATTAAAAACCAAATCTTCATCATTGTGTTGAAAGGTACCCTAAGACACAAACAAACACATAAAAACAACTCTCTTTTTGGGTTTTTCAAAACAATTTTTCAAAATTTTATGAGATTTTCGGATTTTTATGTCAAAACACACTAAAACACTCCAAAACAGCTTAAAAACACTTAAAAATAGCAACGAACAACACTATAAGTAATGGGTGATAAACTCCTACGAATTTCATGCAAAACAACTTAGTTACCCCCCACACTTAAATCAAACATTGTCCTCAATGTTTCAAGCATAAACTCACACAAAAACAAGCAAACAAACAAACAACGAATAAACATGACAAGTATAGCAAAGCAAAAACCAGACAGAGTAGAGTTTAAGAACGCAAATCCGGTTTTGGAGATAGATGATCTTGTTAACTTTCCACAGCTTTGATCTCGAACTGGTTTAGAATTCTAAGTGAGGAATATCAGAGTTCCTTAGTTGTGCAGTCTGCATTCTTCTCTGCTTGTTTCTTCTGCATGGCAGGCAGGCACGAGGTAGAGGTGATGGTCTATTTCTTTCTTCAATCTTTCCAAATGCTGACCATTTGCTTTCTTTCTCCTTGTCCTTAGCTGAGGATTAATTAGCAAATTGTCTCCACATGCTTCGAGGTATCATTTTCACTTCCCTTATATGTTCCCCAAGCAGAAGTGGTAGACGAAGAGGAAGCATAAGATGTTGAATATGAGTACTCGAGAGTAAGGCTAGGTAAGCAATTAGGAAGGGGTTCTAGGCACTCGGTTCCAGATCAGAAGATTGATACCAAGTGCTGGCTGATTGCTTTCTTTCTCCTTGTCCTGCAGATGAAAACAACGACAAGGAGAAGGACAGGGAGAAAGCATGATATGAGATACTCTTGCTTTCAACCTTCATGATATGAAATACTTTTGCTTTTGATAGGTTGTTTGCAGAGGTATCCCAGGGAATAAGGAACACTGAGTGACTCGAGAGGCTTTGTTGGGAAGGCATTCTCGGAGATGAAGAAGGGTTATGTATGTCTGCCTTGCAATAGGGGTGAAGGTCAACATTTATATGAATTAATAACCGGTACTATTCTTTCACTCTTGTCGACAACCATTGGATGATTGAATAGTAATCTTCACGTGCTTTCTACGTCACCAGAAATCTTCGACAGATTGCCCGTAATTTTCGCAAGGCTAAGTGTGCATGTGACAGATGCTGACACGTCTGGAAAAGAAAATGCCTCTTTGATATCTGAAATCGGCGCTTCGACAAATTGCCCATGATTTCCGCAAGCTGGGTGTGCATGTGACAGATGCTGACACGTCTAGAAAAGTAAATGCCTCTCTGATTTCTAAGCTTGCCTTTTCGATTTCTGAGCTCGCCTCTTCGATCTCTGAAAGCCCGTCAAATGCTGATTTTTATAGAAGATAAGCATTTCGTTTCTAAGCACACTTGAATTTCTGCCCATAGAAACTCCCTTCATTGCACTTCTAAGATCTTGATTTGTCCTCTTTTTTCTTCAACACCTTTGAAAATGTCTGGCCCCTCCAACCGTCGTTTTGACTTGAACCTTGGTGAAGAGGCATCCATGCCTTCTCCAGACAACATATGGCGCCCATCCTTCATATCCCCGACTGGTCCTCTTACCGTTGGGGATTCGGTGATGAAGAATGATATGACCGCTGCGGTGGTGGCCCGGAACCTTGTCACTCCCAAATATAACATACTACTTTCCAAACGATCTGATAAGTTGGCTGTTAAGGATTCTCTGGCTCTCAGTGTGCAGTGTGTGGATTCTGTGTCTAATAAGGCCCAACGTCTATTTGCTCGAACCCGTCAAGTTGAATCATTGGCGGCTGAAGTGATGAGTCTCAAACAGGAGATTAGAGGGCTCAAGCATGAGAATAAACAGTTGCACAAGCTTGCACATAACTATGCTACAAACATGAAGATGAAGATTGACCAGATGCAGGAATCTGATGGTCAGATTTTACTTGGTCATCAGAGGTTTATGGGTTTGTTCCAACAGCATTTGCCTTCATCTTCTAGGGCTGTACTCCGTAGTGAAGTTCCAAATGATCAATCTCCGATACCTCCTCCTTCTGTGGCTCCATCGACTGCTAATGCTCTGTCAACTACTGAGACTTCTCCTAAGTAGCCTTTGTGAAGGCTCCCTCTTGTATTTTTCTGCCTCATGTTCATTTTCAACGAATTTTAATGTAAAATACCTTGCATATCTGTCAATGTTTCAAAAATAAACCCACAACAAAAACAATTAAACAAGCAACAAATAAAAATGACAATCATGGCAAAATAAAATTGCAGAAAATGGAAGGTTTTTAGGAACTCAAAACATGGGTTGCCTCCTGAGAAGCGCTTGCTTCAACATCTTACAGCCGGACGAAACTTCCTTCTAAGCTTGGATAAGGCCCACGACACTGAGTGGGATTTCTTCCACAATCTGCCCCACATCACTCTCATAGTATAGCTTCAGGCGATGCCCGTTCACTTTGAATTCGTCGTTGTTCCTTAAGCTTTTAACTTGGACTGCACCATGGGGAAAAACATTAGTGACAACAAATGGCCCAATTCACTTAGACCATAACTTACCAGGGAACAATCGTAGACGGGAATTGAATAGTAGCACTTTCTGTCCAATTGAGAATGTTTTTCCCCAAATCATTTTGTCATGAAACACCTTTGTTTTCTCCTTGTAAATTCGTGCATTCTCATAGGCTTCGTTCCGTATCTCCTCAAGTTCATTCAGTTGGAGCTTCATATTCATTCCAGCAGTATCTAAGTCCAAATTGAATGTTTTCACAGCCCAGTGTGCTTTGTGCTCCAGTTCCACAGGTAGGTGACACGGCTTGCCGTAGATTAGTCGAAATTGAGACATCCCTAGAGGTGTTTTGCAGGCAGTGCGATATGCCCACAGTGCATCATCTAAACACAAGCTCCAATTCTTCCGGTTTGGCCCAACAGTCTTCTCCAAAATTTGCTTGATTTCTCTATTCGAGACTTCGGCTTGGCCACTTGTTTGAGGGTGGTATGGCGTGGAAACCCGATGCTTCACTTGTACTTTTTAAACAGCGCCTCAATGGTGTGATTGCAAAAGTGGAAGCCTTCATCGCTTATGAACACCCTCGGCATGCCAAATCTGGAAAAGATGTTAGCCTTGATAAAATCTGCCACCACTCTAGAATCGTTAGTATGGGTGGCTTTGGCTTCAACCCATTTCGACACATAATCAATGACTAGTAAAATATAAGTAAAACCATATGAGGGTGGAAAGGGTCCCATGAAATCCATACCCCATACATCAAAGATCTCCACATTAAAGATGGGGGTTTGCGGCATTTGGTCTTTGGCACTGATTGTACCTGTTCTTTGGCATCTATCACAAGTTATACAAAATGTTCTAGCATCCTTAAACAATGTAGGCCTATAGAAACCACTATCTAAAACCTTAAAGGCTGTCATTTGGGTGCCAAAATGACCCCCACATGCATAACTATAGCAAAATGCAAGAATTGAATTAAACTCGGAATTGTGCACACATTTACAAACAATCTGGTCAGGACAATACTTCCAAAAATATGGATCATCCCACACATAAAATCATGCATCATTTCTGAGTTTATCACGCTTATATTTATCTAGAGTGCTAGGAACTTGTTTTGTGACCAAATAATTGACCAAATCAGCATACCAGGGCTCACTTACCTCTAGGGACAACAATTGCTCGTCAAGGAAGGTCTCTAGAATGGGTAAGGAGTCCTCATTGTGCACCAAACGGCTGAGGTGGTCAGCCACCACGTTTTCACTCCTTTTTTTTATCTCTTATTTCAATGTTAAACTCTTAAAGTAGGAGCATCCAATGAATCAGCCTTGGTTTGGCCTCCTTTTTGGTGAGGAGGTACTTCAACGCTGCATGGTCAGAATATACAATCACTTTAGTGCCAACTAAGTATGAACGAAATTTATCTAAAGCAAATACAACTGCAAAAAGTTCTTTCTCAGTGGTAGAATAATTCAATTGAGCATCATTTAGTGTCCGGGAAGCGTAGTGGATGACGTGGGGCTGTTTGTTCCTCATTTGGCCAAAAACAGCACCAATGGCATAATCAGATGCATCACACATTAGCCCAAATGGAAGGCTCCAATCTGGTGGCATGATGATGGGCGCCGACGTCAACATGTCCTTGAGGGTTTTGAAAGCGGTCTCACACTCCTTGTTGAACTCAAAGGCTACTTCCTTTTGGAGTAAACGGCAAAGGGGTTAGGCAATTTTTGAGAAATCCTTGATGAATCTCTTATAAAATCCTGCATGGCCAAGAAAAGAACGAACCTCCCTCACCGAAGTGGGAGAGGGTAAGTGATGTACAAGATCTATTTTAGATTTATCAACCTCAATCCCTTTTTCTGATATGATATGCCCCAAAACTATACCTTGTTTTACCATAAAATGGCACTTTTCCCAATTCAAGACAAGATTAGTTTCGATGCATCATTGTAAGATCAGAGTAAGATTATTCAAGCATGCATCAAATGAGTCACCAAAGACACTAAAGTCATCCATAAACACTTCAATGATCTTTTCCACAAATTCTGAGAAAATACTTACCATACACCTTTGGAATGTGGCTAGTGCGTTGCATAGCCCAAATGGCATGCGTCGATAAGCAAAGGTACCAAAGGGACATGTGAAGGTAGTCTTTTATTGGTCATCGAGAGCTATCACAATCTAATTATAACCCGAATAGCCATCAAGAAAACAATAAAATGAATGACCGTCTAACCTTTCCAATTTGATCAATAAAAGGCAGCGAGAAATGATCTTTTCTTGTCGTAGCGTTGAGCTTCCGATAATCCATACAAACTCTCCATCCGGTTTGGATTCGGGTGGGCACAAGCTCATTATCTTCATTTTTTACCACAGTGACTCTGGACTTCTTAAGAACAACTTGGACCGGCGAGACCCAATGGCTATCAGAAATTGGGTAAATCACTCCACAATCTAGTAGCTTGATGATTTCCTTCTTCACAACGTCCATCATGGGTGGATTGAGCCGGCGTTGTGCTTCTCTATATGGTTTGGCTCCTTCTTCCAAGAGTATTCGATGCATACAAGTGGTAGGGCTAATTCCCTTGATATCGGCCAATGTCCACCCAATGGCAGTTCTGTATTCCCAAAGCACCCTCACCAACTTGTCCTCCTCTTATGCAATGAGTGAAGAAGAAATGATGACGGGCAGCGTCTCTTGCTCTCCCAAAAACACATATTTCAAATGGCTAGGCAATGGTTTAATCTCTAGGGAAGGGGGCTGGATTACAGAAGGAAGCAACTTGTTAGTCGAAATGGGAATTGAAATTAGGTTAGGAGACTTACCAATATGCCTTGGATTTGACTCTAGGGCAGCAACCATCTCCACCAATTCTTCTTGAATAGGCATGGCAAGATGTTCCTTGTTGTTGTCGTGTGCATGCCTAAGTTCTAGCCCTTCGTTTTTTAGTCCAATGCTTTGCGTGAGAGTCTTTTCAAGTGCATCCTTATTCAAATCATCAAGGAATTCCTGCGCCCAAGAGTCAATCACATCAATAGAGAAACAAGAGTGACCATCATGAGGATATCTTTTAGCATAAGAAATATTGAAATCAATAACTTCCCCATCAAATTCCATGGTCAATGTTCCCTTGAATACATCTATCTTTGTACGGGCAGTCTTCATGAATGGTCGGCCAAGTAATATTGGTAATTGAGAGGAATGGTTCAAGTCTTCCATTTCAAGCACGTAGAAGTCCACCGGAAAGACTAGGTGATTCACTTGCACTAAAACATCCTCCAAAACACCTTTTGGATACGCATTAGATCTATCGGCCAGTTGAATGATCACTCCATCATTTTTTAATTCTCCCAAGTTCATAGATGCATATATTGAATAAGGCATGACATTTATTGATGCACCTAGATCTAACATGGCAGATTCAAAGCGAGTATTTCCTATAACACAAGGAATTGGAAAACTGCCTGGATCTTTGCACTTAGGAGGTAGTTTTCATTGCAACACAGCTGAGACATTCTCACTTACCCTTACCACCTCTTTGTTTGAAGCCCTCTTCCTTGTAGTGCATAGCTCCTTCAGGAACTTAGCATACTTGGGGACTTGTTTAATTGCATCTAGAAGTGGAATGTTGGCTTACACCTTTCTAAATGTGTCAAAGATGTCTTCGTCACTCTCATCCTTCTTTGATTGCATAAACCTGCGAGGAAATGGTGCATTGGTTGGAATGGAATTAGAAGTCATGGAATTTGAACCCAACTTACCTTTGATGGTCGAATTAGGGTGTGTAGGTGACTATGGCAACGATTGCTCAATCCTTGCCGAGGGCAGGCCTTGTTCTTTCTCCTCAGATTGCATCTTTTCGTCCTCCTTTTGATTGGATTTAGATGGGCTGGGATCAGATCCAACTTCTTGTCCACTTCGCAAGGTGATGGCTTTGGCAGATTCGAAACCTCTCTTTGGATTCACATCCGTCAAACTAGGTAACTTACCTGGCTCTCTACTAAATTGGCCCATGAACTCAGCCATTTGTCCCATCTGTCTCTTCAATTCAGTCACCTCTCGAGCTTGATTTTGCACTTCCTTGGCGTAATTGTGCATATCTTTGGCTTGATTTTCCTGACCCTTCGCCAACGTAGTTAGTAACTGAATAACTTGAGCATTATCAAAAGACGAACTGAGTTATTTTGGGCAGGTTGTATTTGGGGTTGTGAGGGTGCATACAGCCTTTGATAGAATCCTGGAGGTTGTTGTCTGAATGCACTTTGTTGTTTGGTTTATTGGGGCTCCCTCCATTTGAAATTTGGATGATCTCTCCAAACTGGATTGTATGTATTCGAGAACGGATCATTCCTTGGTTGGTTTTAACTCTCAAAACCCACGGCGTTGGTAGATTCCCATCCTCCGTTCTCGATCAATTGAGGGCACTTATCTGTGAGATGTCCATTCATTGAGCACACGCCACAAGCAGCTACACTTTGTTCTTTTGGTTTTTCAACCACCTATGAAATAAGAGTAGTAAGATTAGCCATTTGATTTTGAAGTTCGGAAATAGCACTTACCTCATTAACTTGTTGTTGCCGTGGGTTGTCTCTTTGACCAACGCCTTCATATTGTTGAGCATTCAATGCTCGATTAGCAATTAAGGTCTTGGCAGCCATGGGTGTTTTGTCCACCAAAGCTCATCATGCTGAGGCGTCTAACATTTGGCGTTCAATTGGTAGAAGCCCTTCGTAGAAATATTGAAGAAGAAGTTATTCCTTCATCTGGTGCTGTGGACATGAAGCAACAAGGGTTTTAAAACGCTCATAGTAAGTGGGAAAGGATTCACCTTGGTTTTGTTGAATGCCACTAATCCTTTTGCGTAGTATAATGACTCGAGAAGTTGGGAAAAACTTCTCTAAAAATGCCCGTTTCATACTCTCCCATGATGTGACAGTTCCGAGGGCTAGCTCATACAACCAATCTTTAGCCTTTTCCAAGAGAGAAAAGGGAAAAGCCTTCATTTTCAGAATGCTCCCATCAACATTCACAGGGGTCATGCTCGAACAAACAACCTCGAACTCCTTCAAATGTTTATTAGGATCATCCATAGACAACCCATGGAACTTAGGAATATGATGCAATAAACTGGACTTTAATTCAAACTCGTCGGTCTGGTTTTAGGCCGCCCTTGGATATTGAATGCATAAAGGCAGAGCATTGTCCAATCCCGAAGTGGAAAGCTCCTTGATTGTTCGATTGTCTACTGCCATATCTTGGACTTCTTCAAAAGTCCTTGCCGTGGCCTCCTCTTGCTCTTTTACTTTGTCTTCTTCAAGATCTGGTGCAGGTTGAGATGGTTGGGGATATTGTTGATTCCTTGCTCGTCTCAAAGTTCGTTCAAAATCGTCAAATTCAAAGATGTGCTTATGAACAGGTTGAGAACTTCGAGTCATAAACCACCTAAAACAAGAAAACAAGTAAAATCAACAACTAGGAACAAAAATACATGAAAATAAACAAAAAGAAGTAATAAGGGATTAGCAAAGTTGCTAATCCCCGGCAACGGCGCCAAAAACTTGATGCGAAAATTATCTTAACACACAAATTTAAACCTCTTTTGACAACTGTAGTATAAGTATAAGTAGGGATCGTTCTGGACCGAGGATTATGAGGGCTTGCTAATAACCTCTAAACTGACTCAAAAACATAAAACTAAACTTAAAAATACTAAACAAGACTCACAAGACTCAAAGCAAACTTAAAATACTCAAAACAGCTTAAAACAACTAAATAAACTTAAACTAGACACTAGGAATTACTTTGGACGAAAATTAACTTTTACTTGAATCAAAACATTTAAAAACACAAATTAAAATAGATTCTAACTAATTAGACACACTAAAGTAAAGGGGGATTGAGTTTTGGACGAAGTTGAAACAAACAAACAAGTATGAAAAACTAGACATATTGTAAAACAAATTTGAGAAATAAGATGATGGATGAGATAGCTAGAGGCTTTTTCTCCACACATGATATGTATGCAAACAACTCGATTTCCAGTTACTACTTCATTGAATTATGAACGACAATGCTCCAAATTAACCGTGACATCACTAATTAACTCTCAGATTTTCCTTGTTTTATTGGATTGGATGACATCATTCTACAACCCAAAACATTCTTCTAAAGTTCCCTACATGACATCATAATAGAGATACAATCAAAGATCATTACGTTTAATGAAAATCATAAGCATTGACAAAGCACTTGCAACTATGACATTATGTCACTCATGCTAGGAATTGAACTTAACGCGATTGTTTATAAGTGATCTTCACTACATGTGAATATAAGTTTGTAACGATTATGTGAAACTTCCTTATGTTCTAGCAACGGATTTATGCAAGCCAATTAAGTGTCGACCCTTAATTAACAAATACAAATAAGTTATCAATCAAATAGTTAAGCCAATTGCATTCACGATTCAAGAGTTCATAACTGGAATTTATCAAATTATATTGCACACATAATCATGGCTTTGAAATCACCCCTAGCCAAGAGGGGTTTAGCCACTCATATATACAAAAAAATGAAAGGAAATGAATTTAAACATTAGAAACAAAAGAAAGAAAACACCTAAACGCTCCAACGATCCAAGTTGGACAGCAAGCACGTCCAAGCACTTTCCTTCCCTTCCTTTGCTACGGCACAAGGTGTTGGTGAGTGTTTGAAGGTTTGTTTGTATGGAATAATGGATGTGAAGATGAATGGATGTGTTTGGATGAAGGTTGTGTTAAAATGGGAGTGAATGATTTAACAAAGTATGAACCCAATTTATGTTACACACACTTCCTTTTATAGAGGAAGTGCAAGGCAAAGCATGGGTAAAATGGAGTGGTGTTGAAATGATTTAAAGGTGAAAGTGAAGTAATGATGCAAAGCATGGGTAAAATGGAGTGGTGTTGAAATGATTCAAAGGTGAAAGTGAAAATGGAGTGGTGTTGAAATGATTCAAAGGTGAAAGTGAAGTAATGATGCAAAGCATGGGTAAAATGGAGTGGTGTTGAAATGATTCAAAGGTGAAAGTGAAGTGATGATTGATGCAAGAATTAAACATGGATGGAGTGCACGGCAAAGGTTTGTTATGGTACAAGGAACCCTTAATTTGTGTCCTAAAATGCATAGGAAACCTTCAATGTTGCTGGAACTTAGGGATATTTAGGATTTAGGAAAGATCAAACCAAAATAGGAAACCTTGGCTTAACTTTCCTACTTCAAGTAGGAATCCTCATCTTTAGGTCTTCAATTTCGTCCATTCCTTTAGTTCCAAGCATGTGATATTTATTCCAAGCCCAAAATTGCTCCAAAAGGCTCCAAAATGCACATTTTTGCATACTTTGTCCTTAGAACTTGAAATTGCACAAAAAATGACTTTAAACACTAAAACTACTAAGGAATAACAACATAAATGCATGAGAACAAGTTAACTCAGTCGCATAAATATACTCCTATCAAGCACCATAACCTTCGTCAAGTACCAGAAAATTTGATTTTGTATCCCGGAAGGAAAAGTTTGAGAAATTAAGTCTGACCATCCCGACGATGCACGGTACAAATGCTAAAGGATTCAAGAAGAAGTCATTCACCCCCGTAGAAGCTACCAAGTTTCAAAAGGACAATCCTACTACCAAATAGCAACTACAACAGGTAAATCAAGATGATGACATTCAAGAAAACAAACCGATAGAAGAAAAAAATTGGAAGCCAGAATAGGACGCTAAATACATCATTATTGATCCCTATCAGCCTGATAAGACTGCTAGAATCGGCACACGATTGAGCCTAGTCGTACTCAACCGTTTCCTCTTGGGATCAACCAGCCAATGCAAATCATTTTTTCAAGGCCATCAAGAATGCGCAATGAGACAAGTGAGACAGTGAGTGTGAAAAAGCATTTCAAGACTTATGGCGCGTTTACGTAACCGTAATCAAAATAGAGGAATTGGATTCATAAGGAATTGAATTAATGAGGAATTGGATTGAGGATGAGTCAGAATTGGATTCATGTTCAAGTTGTTTACTTAAATGTTCTGGAATCGAAGTAAAATTAAAATGAAATTCATATTAGTTGTTTACTAATTCACCTGAATCGGAATAAAAATCAATATATTTACTAAAATGCCCTTTAGTTCTTTATTTTTAATTTTATTTCATCTATATTTATTTTTAATCACATTTTCATTAGTTACTTTAAAATGGACTCAGATCCAACGACCAAATTATTTTCACCTCTCTCTCTCTCTCTCTCTCTCTCTCTCTCTCTCTCTTTCTCCCTCATTTGGAAGCACCCACCACCGCCACACCTCATCTTCTCAATCTTCTTCAACCTCAGCCCACCCCAAATCAAATTCCTTGTTTATTTTGTATTTCTTATCTTAGAATCTTTAATTTTTGCTGTATGTTCAGTGATATTTTTGTAGGTCCTTTGAATTGGAACTTTATTCAACACGAAGAGGAAGAATTTGTAGCATGGGAGGTTGGGTGGGAGAGAGCAGGAAAGGGTTGCTGTTTTGTGTAAGATATAGAACTACAGTGGGAGGGTAGATGTCCAAAAAAAGATTTTGAAGTATTTATACATCTATTGGAGATTAACTTTAGAATTGGCTAAAATGGCTATTTCTTTAAGGGCTTATAGAAGGATCCAACACTCAGTGGAAGACCATAGTCATGATCAGAATAAAAATGGAAGTTTTCTGGGGAAGTCTGGGATGCTAGTTCAAATTCATCTTCCCAGTTCCAACACTCGGCGGGGCTGCGTCTGTCGAAGCATCTGTGAAGCCTCTTGATAAGAGGGCATAATAGGAAAGAAGAAATGCATTCCTGATTCCTTCACCATCCCGGAATCCAAATACCTCACCCATGGAGGGAGTCCAATTCTTCCAATTTCAAGAATTGAATTCCATTTTTCATATGGGTCCCACACACTGTTGATTCCTCTAAATTGTAGTAAACACAAGAGTTATCCGTAATCAGAATCGGATTCATTATTTTCATTTCGATTACGGATGCGTAAACACACCCTTAAAGAGATATTTGGCATCTCTTTCGTTAGTATTCAAGTCAGAAGCAATTGAGGAATTATACATTTACTTGGCAGTCTTAGACGTAGTAGTAAGCTCTGCCCTTATACGATAAGAGATAGGACTCAACTGCTAGTATTCTACACTTCTAAAACTCACCTCGATATGGAAACAAGATACTAGAGGATTGAAAAGCTAATTTTGTTGTTAGTTGCTGCATCTCGAAAGGTCAGACCAAACTTTCAAGCACATATGGTCGTTGTTATGACTCAATATCCCTTACGATTTATCCTATATGGTCTAGACGCTTCTCAACGAATGATGAAGTGGGCGTTGGAACTTAGAAAATACGGGTTAGCACGACGATAAAAGCTCAGGCCTTGCGACTTCATAGCAAAGCTTGCTCCCACCTGGATGACACGACAATATAGTCTAAAGACGCCCTCCAGCACGCCTTGGTCTAACCAGCCCTTTCTGACAAAGACTTTTGGCGCTTGTATATCGACGGTTCATCCAATTACAAAGGTTCTGGAGCAAGTTTGGTTCTCATCACCCAAGACGGCTCGATGCTCGAGCAGGCAATCATTCTAAGTTCAAGGCATCAAACAACAAAGCAGATTATAAGGCCTTATTGGTGGGCCTTTAAATGGCACAAGATCTAGCAGTCAAGAAGCTCGCAATCCATTCTGGTTCTCAACTCATCACTAATCAGACTACCGGGGAACATGCAACAAAACATCCAAGGATGGCACTATACCTCGAGAAGGTAAGAAAGCAACTTGAGGCGTTTCAGACTTACACCCTTACACAGGTGCCACAGGAAAACAATGCTAATGCAGCCTTAGGCTTCACTTTGGACCACCAATTCAGACGCTTTATCCTAATTGAGTTTTTGGAAAAGCCGAGCATAAAAGAAAAACCGGCAGCTGAAGTGTTACAAGTCAATACAACTTCAAGCTGGAAAGATCTCATCATTGACTACCTAGTCAACGGGACACTTTACAAAAATATTGGAAGTTAGGAAACTCCAAATAAATGCAACACATTGCTACATGTGGAACGACTTTTCATCCAATGATCATTTCAAGCCCACATCTCCATTGCATGGTGCCTCCCAAAGACTTGAAAGTTCTGAGCTCGATCCATGAATAAGTTTATGGAAACCACTCAAAAGGCCGATCCTTAGCACAAAAGGCCTTTAACGTTGGCTACTACTAACCCACCGTGCATTAAGACACTAAGAAATTTGTTAAAAAATGCAACAACTACCAAAGATTTAAGCATGTACGCATTGTCTGCTAGTGAGCTTTACCCGCAGACAAACCCATGGCCACTAATGTAGTGGGCAATCGACCTAGTAGGGCCCATGTCGCTCGCTACTAGGGGTAGGGGCATGATGATCATGGCTACAGACTACTTCACCAAGTGGGTAAAAGCCAAGCCCATGACCACCACTACTCAATTAGACATAGAGCGCTTCATATGGAGGAACATCATTTGTCAATTTGGCATCCCACAATCTATCATCACCAACTACAGCCCGCAGTTTGTGGGCAAAAATTTGGTGAGGTTCTTTCAAAAATATGGCATCAAGAAGCACATGTATACTCCTAGATATCCTCAAGGCAACGGGCAGGCAGAGGCATCTAATATGACAATCTTCAACTGCCTTAAGAAATTCCTGTCAGATAATAAGGGAAAGTGGTCAGACGAACTTCCTAGTGTTTTATGGGCATATCGCACAACCAAACAACAAGCAACCGACGAAACTCATTTCTCTTTGGCATTCAATTCCTAAGCAATCATCCCGCTCAATGTTATCGTGCTGAGCATCAGCACCCTACTACTAAGCATTGAGCAAAACAAAAAGGAGATTACCACAAACTTAGATATGGCCGAGGATGAGCACAAGAAGGCTATCACCCGCATTGCACCCTACTAGTATCAACTCCTCTCTAGCTACAACAAAATGCCAAAGATCTGGCAGTTTCAGCCTGGAGACCTAGTCCTAAGAAAAACCTTCACCACTGCTCGCAGAGAAAGCTCCAAAAAGATGGATTTCATCTAGGAAGGTCAGTACAAGGTCAGCAAAGTAGGCAACGATGTTAGTATTATGCATGACTTCCCACTTCACCTTGAGCCCTGCTTAGCTGGAATAAAGCTCGAAGACTCAAGCAGCTCAACGAGCACTACCTCGTAAACCGAGGACAATCTAGTTGTTATCAACTTTCTACCTTTCAGCTAAATTCGATATCCTTCCTCTCATTTTTCAATGAAGATTTTCGAAGTTATTCATCACTTGGCTCGATTACATATCTACAACAATTGTCTACTCTTGCTCTTATTGAAGATCGCAACCAATCAGGGGACTTACTGCAGGAATTGTGCCCTCCCCTCCCCCTCCCAAGACCAACCATGCTCTCCCCCCCTAGGTGAGGGTAAACTATGCAAATTTAAGTAAGTTTTGATGGCAATTACATTCTCTTTCCTAGAAGAATTTAAATTCCAAGTCAAAGAGGAAATCTACATCAAATTGGGACACAAACTCTATGTCTACCTATGCAGCTTTGGATTCCTACACCTCCTGTCCTTTCTGCGAGCAGCCCAGCAAGTGTGCAGGCATTTGTGGAGCAAAAAAAAAATCCCAAAAATCATTAAGCTGACACGTAGATTATTTCCCAAGAAAGACAAGACTGCCCCTATTAAATGAGTAGGGAACATTCTCATTCACCACATACAGTTGAGGTAGAGTAAGCAGAGATCAATGATTGCTCAAGGCACCCATGCCCGTAGAAAAGTCAAAGGCATTTATGATAGAATAATTCCTTATTCTTATCATAAATACATTCCTAATAAGAGATGACCTATTTCAAGTAAATAATCATAATTCCATTTATTTAGGATATCCACGCTAGAGGGTTGGTCCACTTCCTCCTTTTCTCCTATAAATATCCATCCAAAATTCACGAGACTTTTGCTGCCCACAAACTTCTAAATACATTCTTTTCAGAATTATAGCTTTGGCATTAGAGATTCTTTGGGCAAAACCCTTCATTCATCGTGGGTGCGTGAGACTTTTGGCCTTAATCATAGGTGTTATTATTTTACAGGTGCATTATTGTTAAAGAAAGAAATGGCGAAAACTTGCATCCACAATCTCCTTGCAAATATGAATCCAATCGGCTGAGCCAACAATGAAATAGTTCCCCGACACCATTAACAAGAACAAAACATCAACCGAACAGCACAACACCAAGCAAAAGACAAACAATAAACAAACACGTTTAGCACTGCCAAGGGAAAATCAAATCCAAATCTTTTAATTAGAATATTAATGCCGGCTTTCACCCCAGCTCATAATCCTTCATAGGGAACAATGAACCTTGTCATTCTCGCACCCCCAAATCTTGTATTTGTACCTTTCCGTCTTCCCCTACTCATTTCTGTCATCACATCCACTTAACTGAATCCCATATTTTCCATCCCTCCACCATTCTTCTTCTTCTTCTATCAAACCCGAGTTTCCAAACGGAAAACCCTAATTTTTATGATGGCACATATTCACAAAGCAACATATGATCACCATCACTGGCTTTTCATGCTAGTTTTCTTAGTACTATCATACGTTGCTTCCTCTTCAGATCCGACCGAGCCAGCCATCCTCCTCAAGTTCAAGTCATTTCTATCCAACGACAGTGCTTTGGACAACTGGACTAACGCCAAAGCTCCCTGCAACAGTACGCACAACCTCTGGGCAGGTTTGCTTTGTAATGGCGACGGCAATGTGTACGGGTTGGCTTTAACAAACATGGGTCTCCTGGGGATAATCGATATAGACACACTTATGGATTTGTCTGCCCTGAAAACCATAAGCTTCATGAACAATAGCTTTGAAGGTCCTCTCCCTAGTGTGAACAAACTTAGTTCACTTACATCAGTTTACTTGTCGCACAATAAATTCAATGGTGAAATCCCAGATAATTTTTTTGTTGGCATGAATTCCTTGAAGAAAATTTATCTGGATGGGAATGAATTCACGGGTAAAATACCAAAATCGCTGGCTGATTTGACTAAGATTGTGGAAATGGATATTCGGGGAAACCAATTCAGTGGGAAACTACCAAATTTTCCGCAAAATCCAAATGCATGGAAGACTTTGAATGTGTCATACAACAGACTCGAGGGTCGTATTCCGGCAGGCCTGAGAGTTTCCAACCCAAGCGCTTTCGTCGGTAAGTAATCAATTCAAGAATTTCATTATTTCACTATCGCGTCCACCTTTAGTTTAGAATGCTCTATTTGTTTAGTTTTCAGCCAGTACAGAATACATGATTTTCCTTTGAAATTTGACAGTTTTGTGCTTTTACCATTATGGGTGAACTAGGAAATTGATGTGCACGATTACTCTATTTCTTTGTCGCAGTCAGAACTTTCTTTCAATATTTGTCTCTCATGTGATACGATTGTCAATGATTGATATGTATGTGAATTCCATTATAAATTCACATACATCAACAATTGACAATCGTTTATGCGCGTATAAACAACTATTGTTAACACTAACTTAAAATGTATTTAATTGTGCATTTGAGTTTGAAAAGGGGAAATTCAGTCTAAATGTCATGTTAACTAATGAAATATATTAGAAAAATATGTGATTCCATGACTTTGTACTTTCAATTTAGAACTAAAAGTTTGAAACATTAATAGAAGAAGAAAATCAAGACCTAATCAATTTTAAGAAGAAAAAAAGTGGATTCGTTGACAAAAGATTGAGACATGCTCCTCCTTCATCATTGAAACTTGATCTCCTCAAACACGATCTTTTATATAATGGAAGCACGTCGATATAATGTCATTATCTATTTATTAAGCAAGTTACTTTTATCAAACAAAATGGGTTCTTTCGATTTTTAGTTTCTTGGGCCTAATATGGGTCTCTTGTGTTGACAAACAGGAAACCCAGACTTATGTGGGAAGCCACTGGCTGCATGCAAGTCCTTAAAGAAGAAAGTCCTTCTAATCATTGCCATCGTAGTCGTCTCAGTTGCTGCAATCTTGTTCTTCATTGTAGTATGCCTCAAACGACGCCGTTCAGCACAATCAAAACAAGTGACAAGAGTACAAAACAAACTAGGGGCCAACCATGACACAGGCGCAATGGAGGTCGAATTGGCAGCCGAAGAAGAAAATAACAACTTCAAGAACAATGCTGAGAGAGGAGGAGGGGAGTTGTATTTTCTGAAGAAGGACAGAAATTTTGAGTTGGAAGAGTTGCTGAGGGCCCCAGCTGAGGTTTTGGGAAGTGGGTCCTTTGGGTCATCTTACAAGGCAGGGCTTTTGAGTGGGTCCATGGTTGTGAAGAGGTTTAAGCAAATGAACCAAGTGAGGAAAGATGACTTTTATGACCACATGAGAAGGCTTGGAAGGTTGTCACACCCTAATTTGCTCCCACTTGTTGCTTTCTATTATAGGAAAGAAGAGAAGCTCTTGGTTCATGATTTTGTTGCCAATGGAAGCTTGGCTAGTCATCTCCATGGTATGTTCATAACCCTAATATCGCATGTCATTACATTGCTAATTAATCTCACATTTCACAAAGTTGGAATTCAAGTAGAATCTAAATGCACAAGTGCGTATTATTTCTGCACGACATATATTAATAATGTAATCACTAAATATGGTACAAACAATCTATTTGTAGATTATTATAGATTAATGATTTAATATACATCAAGCTGTTAGTCGATTAGCCACCCTCGGCAATGTAAAACAACATTGGCTAGCTTCTAATAGAAGGGGCATTGGGGCAGTGTAACAGGTGTAGTGGCACAAGGTCCCGAATTTATGAGATCCCCAAAAAAAAATTCATCCTCATAGATACTACGTATGAATATAAATTTTCTAATCAAAATATTATTGATTGAAAAGAAAAATTATCCTCATATGATTTTATCTATATTACAATTGATTAAGTACGTTGGGGTCCATACTTAAGATATTACTTTTCTACCTTTATCTAGCAATACAAAAACTTGTGTATTACTTTCTTTCACTTTTCTCTACCAATAAAAAACTAACTTGTATTACTTTCTTCCACAAATACAAGCATATTTATGTATCTCTTTTTCAGTCGTGCTCTTTTTTTTTCATTGCAATTGGAGATTATTCCATTAGTAAGAGTGAGATGCTGATTTCAATTAAGTTTGAATATTGTTTGTTGAATTATAATATATTGTAAAAAAAATAAAAACTTTAAATAAAAAGGGCTTTATAATTAAATTTGCACAAGATCCCTAAAATTTCGAAGACGGTCCTAGCTTCTAATTAATTAAACTCGACTGACCACGTTACGGATCACATCTGACGCTATTATATACCGAATTAATTTGATGTTTTTCACGCAATTTCAGCTAAGCGAGAACCCGGGCAGCCGGGATTGAATTGGCCAACTCGGTTGATGATCATCAAAGGAGTGGCAAGGGGTTTGGCCTACCTCTACAAAGAGTTCCCCGGCCTAACGTTACCCCACGGTCACCTCAAGTCTTCCAACGTGCTCCTAGACCACAACTTCAATCCTCTCTTGGCAGAGTATGCCCTAATACCCCTAGTCAACACAGACCATGCCCAAAAGTTCATGGTGGCTTTCAAGTCCCCGGAGTTCTATCACAACGAACGCTCGTTAAAAAAGACCGATGTATGGAGCCTAGGCATACTCATCTTCGAAATGCTCACCGGAAAATTCCCAGCAAACTATCTCCAACCCGGGAAGAGAGCGAACGCGGACTTAGCTGCTTGGGTGAACTCAGTTGTGAGAGAAGAGTGGACGGGTGAAGTGTTTGACAAGGACATGAAGGGGACGACGAACGGAGAAGGTGAGATGCTGAAGATGCTGAAGATTGGGATGTGTTGCTGTGAGAGCAGTGTGGAGAGGAGGTGGGATTGGAGAGAAGT
The DNA here is from genome assembly GCF_042453785.1 of Malus domestica. Lineage (NCBI taxonomy): Eukaryota > Viridiplantae > Streptophyta > Magnoliopsida > Rosales > Rosaceae > Malus > Malus domestica. Next base: position 11,112,801 of record NC_091668.1, read on the forward strand.
TGTGGACAAGATTGAAGAGTTAAAGGAGAGGGACGGTGACGAAGACTACTCATCTTATGCTAGTGATGGGGATGTGTACTCTTCTAGGGCTATTTCTGAGGACGATTTCTCTTTCTCTGTTAATGCTTGAGAGAGTTTCGAGAGGCTTTGGTGGAGAAACAAAAATGCATTCATGTGGAATGGAAATTAATCAGGAGGATTCATTTACATATGCTTTTGCCCTACGTGTTGGTAAATATATTTGCACTCTATATATATAAAGGTGCTAATTTGAGGAACAATGAATAACAATGGCCAAAGAAGAAAAGAAAAAGCACCTTGAATTTTTTTGTATTTTAATCTTATTTTTATTTGAAGGCTTATTTTTAATTTGCAATCTATTGGTATTAGTAATGTGTGAGTATGTGACATATTCTATGAACTTCATTCTTTTGAATTTCCACATGAATGTATGATCTTTTGATTTCTTTCGTCTGACTTTCAATTTGATTATGAGATTCCTTAATCTTTTTAAACATGCCCTTTGATGTCAAATTCATCATATTTATTTGTCAGTTTTGCCCACATAAATAGAGGGAAAACCCTTAATTGTCCAATTAACTAAAAAAGGATAGGTTTGATTGACAGCAAAAAACCAAAGAGACAACATATATATACAAATTGGTGTACCAAGTGGTGTATACAATCAACATTCACTGAGATATATTCATTAACTAACGTAACATGTACACATCCCTTACTACATCAGATTAGATAGTACACAAATGTAGTATTTTCCTTGTTTAAAGGTTTAGAAGGCTCAAAATTCAATTTCAAGTTCAAGACACACTACTAAAAATTCTCTCTTTACCGAACACATACACAACACCATATTTAGTTGTCATTTACTTTGTTTAGGCAATGGTGCCTTAATTGGCACCCAATTGTTAAATACGTCCATCCACCTTATTTTGTTGAATTTATACTTCACTTTTACTCTTTATGAACACAGAACATATAATTAGATTGGAAGAACATCAATCTCCTTCCACAGACCAAACAGAAAATAAGACCCATTTCCCAGTCACAAGTAAATTGTCGCTGAAATGTTCTGAACATCTTCGGTAGGCAAACCACGAAAGGTTAGCATGCTATTTCAGCTTCAGCCCACCGAACACATCCAAAATAGGAGAAATTGGCTAGTTTGGGAAAGGAAGCAAACAATGCAACCAAAGAGTGATATTATAGTGGGAAATGGTTCATTTTATGATCTCAGTTTACCTTTATAAGGACTTGCATGTACCAGGTTCGTCCCTGTAGAGGTAACTAAAATCAATAATGTGATCTCATGTAGATTGAAGATCCCCTCATCAAACCCTATAACTTTATAACATAAAAATTTATTCTGAATATTTCATAACAGTAATGCCAAGGTGACGAAATTTTTAAACCAAATTTTGTAATCCAAATGATGTGTTTGTTGATTATAGGATTATTACGTAACTGTTGATTAACGTGCTTATTTTCTATGGTGACACGTCATCTGATTTGCAAATTTAATTTAAAAATGTAGTCTCCTTAACATTATCTATTTCAAGAACACAAAATTGCATTACCGATTCTTAGAATGGCATTCCCATTCTCTTGACACGCACATAACAAACACTAATGCAACAAGAAATACTGAACTCAAATTTTGAAATGAATTCTACAAGCACCTTCGATCTTTCTTTGCTCTTTCTTAGGGCTTGTTTGGTATTGCTGCGCTTTGAAAAAAAAAAAAAAAAAAAAAAAAAACTGATTATGCTGTGCTATGAGAATAAGCTCATTTTTGTTGTTTCACACTTTCAGCTTTTTTTGCCCAAAACTGTGAAAATAAGTTGTTTTTAAGTGTTTGCCAAACATCTTTTTGAACTCAATTTTTTTTATACCCATTTTTTTATAAAAGCACCTAAGTACCAAACCAGTACTTATACTCCTGCCCAAAAGCATTACTCAACTTCATGTGTACTACAACACATAACTCATAGCACAATATTGAATCAATTGTTCATTCTGCAGTCAAGCACAAGTTTGAACATACACTTTGCGAGAAGCTAAAAGGAGAACGAAAATCGTCTAAATAATATTTACCCTATCAAATAAAATCTTGGTGAGAAAAGTCTTATTGTCCAAATATTCCCATGTGGGTGACCAAAGAACAAATAACCTTCATCTCTCTAAGATTATCTCCAACTTAATGACGGAAATTTTTTTTTTCCAAGAATTTGGGCCCATTTCTTCTCCAGTATTATTTAAGAGTGGGACAAACAAGATTTTGGGATTGGGCTGGGAATTTCTGTCTTGTATCCACCCCGGGTGGATAAAATTGGGTGGAAATGGGGTTCATCGTGGCAGCAAACCCATGTTAAAAAGAGAGACAACAGTACTGACGCTGGAGGATCCAATATAGCGGGGCATAGGGTAGGACGAAAATGTGCATATGCGATTTCATGATTGTTACCATTCATGTTGTCGTGTCTCTCGAGTTATTTTTAAAATCCAACTGTTCAAATCAAGTTTAATCAATTTTAATGGTAATAAAAAAAAATTTAACAACTCAAATTTAAATTCAAAGATTAAAATAATGTTATTGATTAATCCAAATCAGATCTAATACCAAAACTTTATAAATACCCATCTACTTTGGGTGTACCATAACAAAAATTCAAATTTCTTTTTTGGAATCTGATTTTTTTTTTTTACATCAAAACGTTCGTAAAATTAAAACAAGATAGATGATACAAAAACTTAATTCCAAAATTATTAGCAAATAAAAAATTAAAGAAATACAAAAATTAACAAAATATAAAGTTGGGGTGTGAGTTGTAGTTGTTAAGGGCTTATTCGGCAAATGCTTTTAAATGATTAAAAGCGTTTTTAGAAAAAATATTTTTATGTTACAAAAGCATTTGAAATGTTTATCGCTAAAGCACTAATTATGTGCTTCTTGCTGAAAACATTTCAAGTATTTTTTTTTTCAAAATTTTCATTTGTACTAATGTATAATTCCAAAAACATTTTATCTTAAAAGGGCTTTTTATAGTTTAAAAGTTCTTGCCCAAGCAAGCTATTACTCTTGGAGGGAAGCCGACTAACCTCGTATGGACGAATAGTAAATTTGGGATTTCCCACTTGGTTGGAGATGGTCTAAGCGCGCGCGCAGTTTCTTTCTCCTACGTTTTCGTTTCGTTTCACTAGCCTTTCGTGACAGCTAGGGTTTAAGGAACAGAAGCTTTCTATTCAATGGCGTGGTGGGAAGCTACGAAGAAACCCGTGTTCTCATGGCAGCAGGTAAATTTCTACCCCAATCTCTCCTTCCCAATTGTCAATTTAGTTTTTCTCCGCACCGCCCCTAAACCCTAAATTCTACAGATACTACTGAATCCGGAAACGACGTCGGACAATTGATTTCACTCCGCCATCCCAAGTTCGGTATAGCACAATGCACGCATTTAATTTCTTCAAATTTTGGAAATTAGGGCATGTTTCATGTTTTTTATTCAATTTATTGACTGGAAACAAAATGTGCTGCCTTTTTGTTAATGGGGTACTTCAGGAACTCAATTGGTTTAAGCAATCCTACACTTCTTGGTTTCTGGGTGAATATGTTACTGAAGGTTGTACCTTTATTGAGTTTCCTTTTATTATATTAGTTGCTCAATTTTTTTTGTAAAGTTTTTGAAATGTGGATTATTCTGACCATTGGCTAATTTCTGTTGCAATAACATATAGATGGTGGGTTATATACTGCCACTCCAGTTGACCCTGTCTTCATTTTTCTTCCCCATATTTTAAGAAGCTAGGATGAAGGTACCCAAACTTCCGTGGTGCTTTAATCCCACAACCTACGTATGAATCTTGTTTTAGTATTTTTGTACATTATGTTTATCCCTTTTGATCCCGGTGGTTGTTTCATTGATTTAAAAAAATGCAGAAGGGGGACGATCCTGGGAAGTTCAGGCTTTTAGATGACATAATCTTCATCGAAGGCTATCCGGGATACCATAAATTACTGTCCATTGCAGAGAACTGTATGCAATTAGTTTGCGAAATAAAAGGTGGGATGCTACCCATGCAGTTGTAGTTCAGATTTTAGGTGGAAGCTTGTAAAATTGATCGATGAACATGTACTGTAGCATGATTGCATCTTACTTTGCTTGCAAAATGCGGTTTCAATGTAGAACAGAACGAATGACCTCTAATTTAAGAGGCTATATGTTAGCCTGAGTTTCAATGTGCTTGTTTCATTGGATTTTCCAATTTAAGTGATTTGAATTCTTAAAATGTTAAGTGTCAAACATTAGAATGGACTCTGTTATAGTATTCAAGTGGATAAGGTTTTTGTTTCCCTCTTTGTGTGCAGAAGTTGGATCCTTCAAATTTTTTAGGCTGGATGATTCCAAGGTTCTGGCTTGGTTGTACCACAAGGTCTGTCTACATCTGATTTCGCTCAATTTTGATGTTTGATGAATTACTCTCCCATCCCCCCTGTTTTAGTTAGTTTTTGGGTATGAAACCTTGTTGAAAAACAGCGTGATCTATAAAATATGTATTTGACAGACCACACCTTTCAGTTTAAGAACTGCATTTGTACATCATTCGTGCATCAAAGCCATACATGAAGGATAAGCATGGATGTTTACTTTTATACGTTTAGCTTTTTAAAGATAAGGCACTCCATATTACTTGTACGCACATGACACGAGTGACCATCAACTCGTTGGTTTACTTATTCCTGCTGGTGTTGTTAGGTTAGTCTTCTGGGACAGTAACACCTCTTCCTCCAAATAATATGGTGGAGGCTAAGTTCTGGTGTTCAAGCAAGTGCAAGTGTTTGTAGCGTTTTGAGATTATTGAATATATCCATGTATAACCATGTCTATGTCATCCACAGAATGTCGTCCAAAGTTTTTTATAATCTATGTTCTGTGGTGGCTGGTATGTCAGCTAAAACAGACACTATCCACTTTGGACCATAATTATGCTGCACGGGAAGAGAAAGACATGTGTACAATTTCAGTGAGAGAGAATTTATTTATGACCTTTTTGTTTCTCTCCCCTCTTTCTCTCTAGTGTGTGGTTGAATTTTCATCTCTTCAATGTTGAATGGGTTAAGTGAACTAACTTGACAGTCAAAGAATGAGATGTAGCCAAAGACTATAATGGGATGGTAAAAGTGAACCATTTCGTAAACAAATAGGTAATTCACCTCCTCTACTGGTGCAGTGACTGATGCAGTTTCAGTATTGGGGGAATGTGAAGGTTGAGCCCTGGTTGAAGCCTTTGAGTGACCGTTTAAGGTATTGCATAAATAATGGTCTTATTGTTGCTAATTGTGATGATTCTTCTTTATGTATGAAGTCTGGATTTCTGATTGTGTTTCCAGGATAGATTTTTCAGAAGCAACAAGAAAAACGTCAGATATCGAATTTACTGCCACAGGAAGTAACCTGGGGCCTTGTAATGGTTCACAGGTATGACCCCCAGTCCCAGACATAGGGCCAGTTTTATCTACAAATTGGAAAAAAGACTAAAAATCACTTGGTTGCAGGGTAGAGCCTGGACTCTTTCCTGGGAGCCAAACACACACACACACACACGATGTGCACTCAAATGTTTAACCGAGTGTTTTCAAACTAAATAGTTAGAGTTGATAAATGTTTTCCATATCTCATGACTAGTAAAAATTTGGATTAATTCTGATTCGTTTTTAATCTTTATATGCATGCTATAATTTTTGTCATGAAAACAGTAAGGGTAGGATTAAGTCAACTCGAGCCGGAAGGCAAGCGAAGAAGGCCAAAGTGGAGGCAGAATCACATAACAGCAGAGATATGTTTATTAGGGCTTCTTCAGGAAGGAAAAAGTGAACCATTTCAAAACGAAACACCGTTGCGTAAATCATGAAATTCCTGCATCATGATTCAAGTTGCCAATTGACCAACATGCTGTCTCCTTGTAATGCTTTGACTGTATTGTTTATTCGTGCCACAGTGATTAGTAACTTGTTTCTCAAGTTTCATCAATGTTCTATTTATATTGTAAAAACTAAGCTTACTCAATAGCAGCATCTGTATTTGGCACCTGTTGTATTGTATCGTGCAGAACTTTTTTTGAGTCTGTTGAATGTTTACTGCAATAGCTGAGCACAGTGGCCCCTGTGCGGATGGGTGACTACCAGCCGTGGTTGATGGATGAATGTACGTCCCACCGAGGAATTCATATTCATTAAGGTTGATTGACGGACATAGGTTTCTCCGTGAAATTTTAGTTCATTAACGGCTGACAGTCACCTATAAGCTGCCTTGCTGCGGCGTCCTGCGATAAACCTTTCGGTATCAACTCCGCCCCGCCCGTCTGGCCCATGAGAGGTTCCGATTTGTCATGCGTTGGTAGACTCGGTCAGGCTATGAAATCCGTCTACCTTATCCGATCGTTTGAATGTGACATATTTAATTATCTAAGATTCTAAATATTTTTTTTTAATAAATTAAATTAATTTAAAAATATATATTTTTTTTAGGATTTACCGTCTGTGTAAGAACACGTCTTTCGTGACGCCGAGGACTTGCCGTTAGAGTGAGAATCTAAATCTATGAAATGGATATACCTTCCTAATATTATTTATTCTTATTTATCCAACCTTTTTTTTATTCTATTTATTATTATTATTCTTTGGCATTTGTCATTTTTTTCTCCAGACTTCTCTCTCTGAGTAGTGTCTGTGGCTTTAATTCCTTGGAATTTGCATAATATATTCAAGGCAGGATTTCAGGAATAACTTCACGAAAAATTGTAAGGTACACTTGTTTGCTCTAACTTTGATTCACTCGAGGATTATTTTATCTGATTTATAATTATGAATACCATAATCTTTGTTTCTGTTCATCAACACTCCCACCGGATTATCAACGTAATCTACAGATTTTCAATTACGACGATGAAAGATTTATCATTTTTCATGTGCATGCATGTGCGTTTGTTGAGTTTTATATACATGCATCAACGATTGACAATTGCTGACATAGATGGTGGTCCCAAGAATAGCTCTTAGCGAAATACTTACGAAGCTGTTGTAGGGACTACTAGGGAGCATTTGCCTTCACTCCTTGTTCCCGAGTTCGAATTCTCCCTCCTTTTAGCCTCCTTTGTGAGTTGCAAGGATAGTTGAGCTAGAATAAGAACAGGGTCTGATTCTGCACAGTTGCAAGTTCTTTCTTCCATTTATGCAACACACGGTTTGCTGCATCGTGGGCTGCTAAGCTCTAGATCCTCCTACCGAAAACGTTATATGTAAGGCATCTCTCACGAAAGCATAAGTTTTTGGACGCCCTCCGTAGTAAGGAACCATTTGTTGGAATATTCCTTTGTCTAGATGCCACAAAGAGTTGCCAACTAAATCAAACACGGAAGTTAATAAGATATGTGTATCACATGTTCTTTGATTTATTGGAGAATTATAAAGGAGAGAATAACTAACTAGGCGAATCATCCTCATGTCTATGTCTTCCCTTTATCCGTAGACGAATTACATTTTGGGAGAATAACAAATTACGGATTGATTCGTATCGAAAGTGTTTCAAATTCGATCCCCTTGTTGAATATAGATGAAGCATCTCCGCCTCCAAAAGTTTGTAGCTTGAAAACATGATGACGTACACACATATGCGTAATGTGAAGCAGAGATTCTTGTGCAGCAAAGTCTAGCTACTTTTGTGAATGTCACGCTTTCTTTTCGTTCCATTCGTAACTGTATCTGTGTTTTGGGAAATATAAAAGAAGGGTGGAGGCCATACTTTGCTTGTAGTTCTGATGGCAGTGCATAGCAACAATATAGCAACCGTTCTCGAATCTGAAGGAGTTGAGTTTCTTCTATCCGGTGACACAAAGGTATGTAGTCTCGAAAAGCTTGTCTTCTTCTTTCCCTTGTTTCAGTCAGTATTTTGTCATGTTAATTTCTTCGGTTGTTGGATGTCCAAATATGTTAGTTTCACGAAGTTATAGGAACGTGAGGTTCAAGTAGTTTTATGGTGAATTTCTATCTTGGTTATGATAATTAAAACTTAATCTTTTGATTACGAGATTATTAGGTACCGTTATCGTCATGTAATGGGAAGACAGTGTGCCTCTACTTCTCTGCAAATTGGTGTCGGCCTTGCAAGGCTCTTACCCCTCAGCTGGTGAGACTTTATGAAGTGCTTAGATTGGAAGGAAAAGAGTTTGAGATAATCTTCATCTCCTTCGACCCCAATGAGGAAAAGTTCAATGAACACTTCAAGTGCATGCCATGGCTGGCAGTGCCCTTTGATGCCAATCTTCATAAAAGATTGAGTGACATGTACTGCATAGATCGCATCCCATCACTCATTTCATTAAGTTCAGATGGATTATCCATTGAGGAAGACTTGGTTGGATTAATTGAAGACTATGGGGCTGATGCATTTCCATTCACTAACAAGAGAAGAGAAGAGCTAAAGGCTGCCGATGAAGCAAAGCGTGAAGGGGGAAAAATCGAAGAGTTGTTGACGCATCAAGGACGAAACCATGTCTTGGCTAGTGATGGCAGAGAGGTAGAGTTTAGTATACTTCTTTCGGTTGTTAATTTGTTATAGATTTCTTACGCGAAAATTGACATTTGATCGCCGCCTGCAGATACAGGTGTCTGAACTTGTTGGTAAGACAGTAGGCCTTTACTTTGGTGCACACTGGAGCCCTCCTTGCCGTGCTTTTACTTCCAAACTCATAGAAGCATACGAAGAGCTCATGACATCCGGTGATCAAGACTTCGAAATCATCCTAGTCTCCACAGACCGAGACCTCAAAGAGTTTGAACTCAACACTAGTAGCATGCCATGGCTTGCCATACCCTACCAGGACAAAACAAGACAAGACCTTTGTAGAATCTTCGACATCAAAGTGATTCCGGCTCTGGTTCTGATAGGACCGAATGGGAAGGCGATTAGCACAAATGGGAAGGCCATGGTCTCCTTACACGGTGCCAAGGCCTTCCCGTTCACAGAAGCGAGGATCACAGAGCTCGAAGCAGAATTGAGAAAGGAAGGAGAGGCATTGCCTCCTCAAGTGAAGGACTTGAAGCATAAACATTTGCTTAAGTTAGAGATGGCCAAAGCATATGTGTGTGATTATTGCCAAAAACAGGGGAGGTTTTGGGCATTTTCTTGTGGTGTTTGTGATTACGATCTTCATCCAAACTGCGTAGAAAAATCGTTGTAAAAATGGGTTTATGAACTATGAAATTTGATATTCTCAAAAGTATTATAAAATATTTGTAAGATAATAAAAAATTTGAAAGGTGTGTACTTCTAGCTCTCATCTCAAGTTAATATGAAATTCTGATCTTGGTGCATAAGTAAATGCTCTTAACTATTTCAATTACGAGCCCCTTACGGAGCATGAGTTGTTATATCATATTTAATTTTTACATATTGCCACTCTCCCTAACTAGTGTTGCAATAGGGACAATAAATGATTTGAACATTGGCGACAATAGAGCTACTCTTTTATTATATTGTCATATTCCCAAATAAAATGATATTTGTTGTAGGGGTATTTTAGTGAGGGAATAGGAAAAAGGAGCAGCACGGGGGGAACGAGAGTATAGAGAGTTGGAGAATTTTTGAGGTGTTGTTTCTCACCACTTTATTCCTTTATTTATAATAAACATAGTAAACTTCTTTAGCCTACAAGAAATACAAAATCCAATAAAAAAGATTTAGAACATAATCATAAATACAATTAATATATGGCCACACACAAAGTTTGTGTGAAAATTTTTACTTTTTTTTTTAAATTAAAGGAGGATGGAAAAGAGTGAGAGAGAACGTGGGAGTGGAGAGGGAGGGAGAGAGGTTTGTTTTTTATATTTTATTTTTTATTTTTTACTTTTTTACTTTTTTAAAATTAGATATGATAAAATCACCTGTAGGTGAGGTTTAAACAAAAAACAACAAAATTTTGTTTTGTGAAATTACGTTGCTGACCTTAACTTTTTTGTTGTGATAGAAGACAAAAATGTTTTTTCACCCTCTTTTGATTGATAAAGAAGGTTTCATTAATATGTAATTTAGATTAAGTTATCTTGTTTGATGAAATCTTGACTCTTGACTTCTTAGATAATGGTTTCACATTGACTATAACCTATAAAGAATTGCTCGAATGAGTTGCCGATGCACGCATGTGCTCATCCTGACCATTCATTTTTGTGGAATTGACGTACGCGTCATGACTGATGTTTCTTAATCTATGAGTCAATTTGTAGTCCGAATTCTTATAATTTGTTTTAAAAATGAATAACAATGACATTTTGTCATGAATTGTCATTAAGAATGGATCAAATCTTGTCCTTGTGCAGAGTGGGTGAGAATTTGAAGGAGAGGGAGGGTTGACTGAGTGACCAAAATATAGTCATTAGTTAGGGACAGGTTAAAACACCAAAACAATCCGCAAATGGTGGAGGGTCTCTCATAAAAACAACCCAATTGAAGAGAGTGAGATATTTATGGATTCACCAGTGAAAAATCAAAAGCAATTGGTTATTCCCAAAAGTGCTTTTTCTTCTTCTTGTTTGGTTGCTCTCCAAGAACAAAAAAAGTAACATTAAAGTCAACACAAACACAACACATACTTGAAACGCAAATCCTTCTTATCTCTCTTTAGAGATCCTGCTGCAAAAGAGAGATAAAGGAGCTTAAACAAAGATATAAAATTTAAAATGCCACCAAAAAAATTTAAAAACCCTTATTAATTCTGGGATTCCAAGGCATTTTTTGGTAGTTTGTATTGGATTTTTTGTTTCTTCTTCTTGTTTTTGTTTGGTTTTTTCTTCTTATTTCTTAAGATTAAGAAAGTACAGGAAAAGAAGAGAGAGAGAGAGAGAGAGAGAGAAATGTGGCTACCCAATAATCAAGTGGACAAGAAGGAAGCAGGGAATGGGATTGTGGCAGTGGCAATAGACAGGGACAAGAACAGCCAATGTGCTCTCAAATGGGCAATTGACAGTCTCATCAAACCAGGCCAATCTGTTCTTCTCATCCATGTCAAGGTCAAGCATTCCATAATTTCTCAGTCGCATTCTCTTTCCAATTCCACCCCAAGTACGTACATATTGCTATGTTTTCATTTTCAGGGCAGTGATTTTCACGCTCCCGTTTTCTTCTTCTGCACTCCTCCTCTCGCTTCCGTTAGTTGACTCTCCTTTGGGTTCAATCCAAGGGAACGTTCAGGGAGGAGAAAAGGGGAGTGTGCGAAAATCGCTTCTGTTTTTTTTTATCATTTCGATGTCTTTCTTCTTCTGTTGCTTGATATGCAAGTTAAGTTAAATCACACCTCAAGATTTTGCATTTTGGTGTTTGATTTTTGGTTGCAGGAAGTAATCCAAATTGGGACCAACAGTTGGTATGCAAAGACCCTGATCCCCAAACCCGGGAATTGTTCCTTCCCTTTCGTGTTTTTTGCACACGTAAAAATGTGAGTTTGATGAACTTATACTTGCATTCTTGATCGATATTCATTTAGGGTTCATGAACAATTACACATCTGTTTAGGATTTGAAAATTTTTATTGCTTTTTTACTTGTGTGTTATCTTTTCCTTTTCGAATTCAGATACAATGCAGAGACCTTGTACTAGAAGACTCCGATGTAACGAAAGCATTAGTTGAATACGTTACTCAAACTGCAATCGAGCATTTGGTTGTTGGTGCCTCAGCAAAAACCGGCTTTCTTCGGTAAGTGCCTTCATTTGTAAGTCAGCTGCCGGTGAACGAATTATTTACCCTCCTAATTGTGCTATTTGATTGCAAGTTTAAATTTCTGAAACTATGAAACCAATTCTTTAGGGCGTTACGTTGCTTTGTATGCCATGAAATTCCACAGAACATTGTCTCATTTTTTAAAAAAAATTTATGTAGATTCAAAGCATCAGATATTCCAGGAAACATATCAAAGGGGGCACCAGACTTTTGTAATGTATATGTTGTATCCAAGCAAAAACTCCAATCAAGGAGGGCAGCCTCACGTCCTGCCCCGGCTGTCTCACCCCTACGCAACCCAGCTCGTAACCACACCACAAGCCCAAAGTCAGAGCCGTACGTCTTCCCTCCTTCTGGTAACAAAGGTTAGTTTCTTTCACCCTTAAGCATAATCTTCTCCCACTAATTTTTTGAAAGTCAAGGAACCTTAAAATGTTGGATCCTCTTCCAGGAAATGAAAAGCCACCAGAACCACCACGTCAATCCCACGATGAAATGGACTTCTTCAGGTCAGTAGCAGCTCTCAATCTCTCCCTTTCAATGAAGATGGACAAAATGGTCTTTAAAACATAAAGCAATTTATCTATTTTGTTGTGAGAACTAACAGTAATATTACGGAAAGCAGGTCTCCGTTTACTAGGAAAGGCCCGAACGGGAAGTCATATGCAGATCTCCCTATGCCGGATACTGACATATCTTTTGTTAGCTCTGGAAGGCCGAGCATTGACCGTATCTTCCCTGCATTTTATAACGAAAACCTAGATTCAGGAAGAGTCACCCCACCACGAATGTCCAACAGCACGGAAGTAGACTTGAACCACAGCTTTGAGTCTATGCAGTACTTTGGACGGAGGTCCGTGGATGTCAGCTCCTCTCCACCCGCATTCTCTTCGGTTTCTCAGGATAGCGATAGGTTATCCTCTGCATCAATGGTAAGTGCATCTAGTCTCTATTAATTTACGAATGTGTACTTTTAGTTAAATTTTGTTACAATAGAAATGTTTTTTGTCACTCGAATTTCAGGAAGACATGGAGGCTGAAATGAGAAGGCTAAAGCTGGAGCTCAAGCAAACTATGGAAATGTATAGCACTGCCTGTAAAGAGGCACTCTCGGCGAAGCAAAAGGTACGCGAAATTCTATCAACATTTTACACCTTTCTTGATTTCACATACGTCTGATAATTGATGTTATTTTACAGGCTGTAGAACTCCAGCGCTGGAAATTAGAAGAAGAAAGGAGATTGGAAGAGGCGCGGCTAGCTGAGGAAACCGCAATGGCTATTGTAGAAAAGGAGAGAGCCAAGTCCAGAGCAGCCATTGAGGCTGCTGAAGCAGCTAAGAGGATTGCAGAACTGGAAGCACAAAAAAGAATCAATGCAGAAATGAAAGCACTCAAAGAACACGAAGAGAAAAAGAAGGCACTTAGCGCTCTGCAACAGTCCGATGTCAGGTATAGGAAGTACTCAATTGAAGAGATTGAGGCTGCCACAGAGTTCTTTACAGAATCCCGCAAGATTGGAGAAGGAGGTTACGGTCCTGTATATAGGTGTAGTCTAGACCATACTCCTGTTGCAATTAAAGTTTTACGTCCAGATGCGGCACAAGGAAGATCACAGTTCAACCAAGAGGTATGAAACAAAAAGGCGCGTGTTCTCTTTCCAAACAGTTTGACAATATAAGATACTTATGCTGCCTGACTATGTATTTGGACCCCCAGTTTGGTTGATTCTTGTATTGCCGGGCTGTCTGACAAGGGATTATAAATTTGGAAACATTAGTTTTTCTTTGGTTGATTTGCTAATTACTATGAACAGGTTGAAGTATTGAGCTCTATACGGCATCCTAACATGGTTCTTCTGCTGGGAGCCTGCCCAGAGTACGGATGCTTGGTTTATGAGTACATGGCTAATGGGAGCTTGGAAGACCGTCTTCTTCGTAGAGGAAACAGTCCAATTCTCTCTTGGCAACTTAGATTTAAGATTGCAGCTGAAATTGGGACAGGCTTGCTATTCCTCCACCAAGCCAAACCAGAGCCACTAGTTCACCGTGACTTAAAGCCCGCTAACATCTTGCTTGACCGCAACTATGTGAGCAAGATCAGTGATGTTGGCTTGGCCAGGCTTGTGCCCCCATCTGTTGCTGACACCGTGACACAGTATCGCATGACATCAACAGCTGGCACGTTCTGCTACATAGATCCTGAGTATCAGCAAACCGGCATGCTTGGTGTTAAGTCTGATGTGTACTCTCTTGGGATTATGTTTCTGCAAATGATCACAGCGAAGCCGGCAATGGGATTGACTCACCATGTTGAAAGGGCAATTGAGAAGGGGACTTTCGAAGATATGCTGGATCCATCAGTGCCAGATTGGCCGGTTCAAGACACATTGAAGTTTGCCAAGCTGGCTCTCCAGTGTGCAGAGTTGCGGAGAAAAGACAGGCCGGACCTTCGAAAGGTTATCCTGCCAGAACTTAACAGATTGAGAGGGATTGCTGAAGAGACAATGCACCCAACACTGATGGCTGGTGGTCATAGCCCCTCATCCGAACACAGCCAAGTTTCTGTACAGCTAGTAAGTGTATATGGACAAGAAATACAGTCCTCTTTCTCTCACTAAATCCTACTTTGAACCCTGAAAATTGTCGAATGCGGTCTAAAAGGTGTTGATTGGTTTTTGCAGGAGGGGAGTGAACCAGAAACAAGATCTGCTGAGAGCTAGGAATAGCCAGCAAACACTCACTATCATCTCAAACCGTAGACTATGTAAGAAAACATGTCTAAGGATTGTAAGTAATTAATCACAACAAAAAAATTGTAATAGTTTTGTAGATAAATTGACGGGTCGATGAAACTCAGCATGTATGTGACAGTTTGGTTTTTGGTATTCTAGAGTAGTCAATTACTTATGATCAACTATCAATTTCTTATATTCTCTTTGTCGATAATTGATACGAGTATGAAGATTGAAACAAGATCCATAAAGACTACATATCAACACTAGGATGAAGTTACCGGACGTTTAAGCGAGTCCAATCAAAATCGTAGTCGAACTGAAAACCTTCACGAACAAAAAGGTCACGAAGGAGTCTCTTCAGAGAAGCATAATCGGGTTTAGCATCAAACCGCAACGACCTACAGTAAAGGAAGTATACCGAAAACTCTGAAGGGTAACCAGTGCATAAGGACTCAATAGAAGTTGACATTTTCTTTTCTACGATGTTCTCATCTTTCTGCTTTTTTGATCCCACTTTCAATCCCTGCCAAGGAAGACTTCCTCTTAGAAAGTACATAAGCACATATCCCAGTGATTCCAAATCGTCCCGGCAGCTTTGTTCAATGCCAAGATGAGTGTTTACGCTTGCATACCTTGCATTACCTATCAGACTTTTATTTTCTCTATAAGGAATATGCCTGTGAGTTGAAGGGTCTCTATACTTCTTAGCGAGACCTAAGTCAATGATGTAAACCTGATTCGCTCGTCGACCCACTCCCATTACGAAATTGTCTGGCTTGATGTCGCGGTGCAGGACTGATTTCGAATGAACAAACTCTAGTCGATCTAGCATTTTATCTGCGAGCATGAGAACCGTCTTAAGAGAGAATTTCCTATTGCAAACTTGGAATAAATCCTCAAGACTAGGTCCAAGTAATTCCATGACAAGAAAGTTGTAGTCTCCTTCAGAGCCAAACGCTCTCACGTTTGGAATTCCAGGTCCTCCATGCACTACTGTATACAACTTCGATTCATACAGCAGTTGTGGATGCCTCGTCTTGCCACTTTCGAGCTTAATAGCAACCTCCTCGTTTGTCTGAATATTAGTACCTCGGTAGACCTCTCCACACGATCCCCTACCGATCTTTCTAACAAGTTGAAACCTTCCACCCACCAGAGGCTCCATATCCCCCTAAAACCCTACGACGGCACAAAAACCCTAGCCCTAAATCAAATGCTTAAGGCCGAAAACAATTAAGTAATGGTTTTGAAGGGAAAATAACGCAACCAAAAAGACGGAATAAAGGATCGTCAAAAAGAGAGAATTCCTGACGTAAATATGAAGCATTAAAACCGTAATTCCTAAGGAAACCTAAAGATTCTAGGATTATTAAAGGGTTATTGAATTTCCGGAATGCCCCTAAACTGACACCCAAGTGCCAATTTGGGGCCTGAAGTTTTCTTTCCCAACCAATTTGTGCTTTCTATTGTTGAAAATAGGCCAATGCACTTTTTTTTTTCTACCTAATGTATTTTTTTTAAGGAAAACTAATGAAAAGGGCTTGAAAACTTTGAGTTTTAATGATAAGGACAAAATAAAGGGTAAAGTGAATAGTACCAGGATTGACTTTTTAGTGTAAAAATGTGGTTTTTCGTTAAAGTAAACAGTACCGAGAGCTTTTCGTTAAAGTTTCCTTTTTTTTTAATAAGATGTTTTATTAAACATAATGACATAGTACATAGGATATTACAAATATCTATTCAAAACTCAAACGTGAATATCAAAAACTAAAGTTGTGTCTTAATTAAAAGACGTACATCGTGATTAACATCATGGGGCATAAAACAAAAAAAAAATTACAAATTTCAGCACAAACTATGAAATACAAAGTCTTTCAAATCAGTGTACCATTGTCTTCTTACAATTTTATCCAATATGCGGTCCAAAATGTCCATGTGAGTAAATCTTTCCAAATGATGTTAGTACCTCGGTATATCTTTCCAAACGATCCGCTACCAATCTTCTGGCCAAGTCGAAACCTTCCCCCCACCTGAGACTCCATACCCCCAAAATGCAACGGAGATAAACCCTAGCCCTAAATCAAAACCCTAAAACGAAAAGAACATTAATTGATCAGATTTCATAAAGAAAAAATAAAAATTCAGAAGAAAACATCTTAACTACACATTCGATGACTTAACCATCAAAACCCTAATTAATTAGAAAGTTTAATAATCATTGATATTTCTTGATTAAGAAGAAAA
This sequence comes from Malus domestica, assembly GCF_042453785.1. Taxonomy (NCBI): domain Eukaryota; kingdom Viridiplantae; phylum Streptophyta; class Magnoliopsida; order Rosales; family Rosaceae; genus Malus; species Malus domestica. The sequence goes on from NC_091668.1 coordinate 11,129,570, forward strand.
CATTGACCACATATTTTACCTACCCGGAATGGATATATATACATACATATATTATGTATAATTCAGTCCTTGACTTTTCCATGTTTAATAATATAAAAATCAATAAATACGAAGATCCCACCCTAAAATCGTATCAAATGCCCTACAAAATAAGAAATTGGATCAGCGTTCAGCAACTAGTACCTTAATCAATATTTGAGGGTTTGTGTGTTAGCACCTCATATAGGATTATTTTTAACTATGCTCTTAAAACTCGACTTTAGTTTCATTATTTTTGTCTTTTAAAACTCAAAATTTGTCATTTAAACCTGTAAAACTTGATTTTTACTTCATTTTTCCTAAATTCTGTCTATTCAGTTAGATGATGCCACATGGTTGAAACAAAAGAGAAAAAAAAATATTTATTTTTAGATATGCGTGCATGTCCACTTCAACCCCTCCTCCCGTTGTCTTCTTTGCAGCTCCTTCCAAACTTCATCATCCTTCATTTTCTTTAACTTAGAGGTGTAGTCAATTTGGATTGCACGGGATTTTAATAGATTTTTTTTAAGTAAGAGATTTCAAAGGATTTTAAAATATTCTCAATTATATATGGATTTCGTTAGATTTATATGGATTTCTAATATAGATTTCTATGGATTTGTATGGATTTCTTTCGTGGATTTCTCAAGATTTATATGAACTTCTTTCAAAGATTTCTTAAGATTTTACTCTTAGGATTTTACCCTTAATCATTGACTGGGAGACATCTAATCTAAATAGGATTCCTATCTGGTAGTTCATTCTCATAATCTCTGCAATAGACCAAGAAATACCAATTGACGAGTCTACTGCTTAGAAAGTGTAAGAAGGTCACACACTAATCTAGAATCAAATAACAATTGAACACATTCATTTAAGAAAAGAACGAAAACACTAATATAGAAACCTGAGAAAAAGTGGAGAGTGTTCCACGAACACTACGATCAAGTAGAGTTCAGATTTCCTCAATTGGGGAAGCCGAGCAGCCTTTTCCATTAACAACAACCAAAATTCAATAGAGCTAAATCCAACATTCCCACATTCAATTTCCTACACTTATAGTCTAATAGCAATAGTACATTATCCAAATTCAATAGAGGTAAATCCTACATTTTCACATAAAATCATTAATTAAATTAAACACATCATTCATTAAACATAATCCAACATAATTCAGTTATCAAAAAGTATGAATAAGTCAATTAAACATAATCCAAAATAAAACGAACAAAGAAAACTAAATGTATCATGAGTTATATCGTTTCAAATTATAGCGTATCAAATTTGACCGCTCTTCTGGTGACATCTTCAGAAATGCATCCTTTTTTGCTTGATGGCATCTCAATTATATATGGATTTCGTTAGATTTATATGGATTTCTTATATAGATTTCTATGCGAGCAGGTTCATCCAAATTTGGGGTTTGCTTGATGGCATCTCATATAGAATTTTGTCTTTCTCTATCTTTATCCCTTTTCTCCAACAAACTATAGACTCCTCAGAAGTCAGTGGCAATTGAACCGAGAGTAAGTGAAATATTTTCCTTAATTCTAGCTTGATTAGTGGTCTCAGATGATCTAGTATTCCCCTGGTATTGGGTTCTGTTTCGTTTCCTACGATTGGTGATTTCTGGGGGAATCTCTAAGCTAGTGGTCTGAGTGGGTAAGAATTGGGATGATTGATCGAATGATGAAGTTTGGTGTGATGCTTGGTTTTGATTTAGTACAAAGCCCCCATTTTCCTCATCGTAAAACAAGTTCTCTATTCCAACTTGTTCATCTTCCTCTATTCCACCTTCCATTACAAAAGTTCTTGCATCAGTTTCCTCACCCAATCCCAATGACTGTTTTCCAGTAGCAGTTGCATCCCCAAGTATGATTTGCAAATCTTCAAAGTCATCACAAGATTTTTTACAAATGCTTCTTTGGTCTGGGTAGGCCTACAAAATAAACAAGAAAATCACAATTGTTCAATAAACTATAAGTTTACATTCAAGTTACATATAATATTTTAAATCAAAGCCAAGAAGCTCACCCTAAAGTATTCTTCCCAAACTTCGTCATCAGCAACAAATCTTTTTGTGTTTGCATCCCACCCAAAGCCAGAGTTGCTTCCCATAAGCTAACTATACTTTCCATATTCTTTTTTAAAATATCTCATTCGACTTGTGTAATGCTTATAAGTTTTATTACACTTTAGTCTTTCATTAAGTGCCGGAAGTATTCTTGTCGTCACAATATCTTTGGTTAGCAAGCCATTAGCATCACGCCATCCACACAATGTAGCTTCAATGAGCAATTGTAACAACAGTTTGCTCCCTTCCAAAGTCCAAGCACTATAATCATTCTTGGCCTTCACTTTTCCAATTTCTTGTTGTTCGTCTCCCATTTCTAATTACTAGTATGATGGAAGCAGTAGCAGTAACAAAAAATCAATTTAGGACATACTTAACAAAAACTATCCGAATCATATAATATGCAACGTGTTAATAAAGCAACTAAGTACATTAATTAACCAAACAAATACAGTAAGCTCTAGTCTAATCATAATAACCAAATTCATGAAAAAATGCTAATCATAATAACCAAATTCAATACAACAAATAAAACTAGGGGAAAATATTCAATCTAAACTCTTAACAAATGAATAGAATAATGTGAATGGCCTATGAATGATCATTTGCAGAAACAAAAATCAACGCACCACATCAACAACAGTCGGAAAGAATCTCCAGAAGTTGATATATACAAAAAGAGAAACAGTTTCCTCAAGCAAGAGAAATAAGAAATTATAAAAAGGGACAAATAAAAGGTAAAAACACCTGTGATTTTTAAGTACTTGGAGCTCAACATGATCACATAAAGGTTCACAAATATAAGTTTCAATTTTGCATTTAAAACAAGAAAGGGGGAGTATGAAACAATAGCGGTTTGCCTGCTCCAAATTTCAGATTGGAAACCTATATTGAAGAATATCAACCATAACCATTGAGATACCACAACTAAATTAACAATTATACGGTTACAATGATAAAAAAGAAGCTAAACAGAACCTTGCACTTTGCTAACGCATCATCCCGTTTTACAGCTTCACTAATTAGAGAAATATAATTTACCAGTGAAGCTAGTGACAATGGAGAACTAAATACAAATTGAGAACTAAAAACAGATTAAGAACTAAACACAATGAGGGAAGTAAGGGAGCAATCGGTGGAGCTCGGGAATTGCTCCAGGTCCAATTCAATTCATCTTTATTCCAAAAAATATTGTAATAAATAAAATAATAACAAAAAAAGCAAAAAACAAAATAGCAACAAAGAAATAGAGAGCAGACCTTCTGGGTTGGTGGGGGAAGTTGGGAGATTGTAATCACATGCAGTCGGCATGATAAAACAAAATTATAAAAACAAAACAAAACACAAGATGGGGTTTTTTTTTTTTTTTTGAGATTACCGGCAAGACTGAGTACAAATACGTACTGTGCCTACGTGCTAAGAACAACTATATATAAATACCATGAAAATAATAAAGAGTCCTTGTACAAATTCGGAAGAGAAAAAAAAATACCTTGAGGAATGGAGGAAGACTGTTCCTCTTCTATATGATGAACGTGAAAAGAAATTAGAGGGGTTAGAGTTGGATTCTTGATGGCATATAGAATTTATACCACCCACCCTCAAATCCATCCAAATCCATCATTCATTAAAATCCTAATAAATCTTTGGTATTCTCACTACACCTAGAATTTGGTGGATTTTTTTAAAACCTAATTGACTACCCATGGATTTTGAAGTATTCTTTAAAATCCTTTAAAATCCTAATTTGACTACCCTATGATTTCAAACTCCTTTAAAATCCTCTTTTAATATACTGATTGACTACATTCGGATTTAAAATCTATTAAAATCCTACCAAATCCTAGTTTGACTACACCCCTCTAAATTTATGGAAACACAAAAGAATGTATGACCCTCTGTTTATACAACAGCTCTGCAATTCTAAATTTGAGTTGAGCATCATTTTCTTCTTCTTTTCTATTGTCATTTATAGAATCGCCTCTTCCTTCTAGAGTAAGCCATTTCTTCTCAATTCATTCCCTCTTATCCAAGTTGTTGATATGATTGTTGTCAAAGAATTAGTTTCCACTTGGTAATTCGAGCTTTTATCCCCTTAAAATTACGAATTTGACAATGGATGGAAAGCACTTTTCTTATGTAAAAATTGATTGAGCAGCCTCCCTTCTGTGAAAGAGGGGTTTTGCCACCCACAATGCCACATCATAAGGATTTATAAATCTTGGGTTGTACACTGTTCACTTGCTGCCAAAATAAATATAAATAAGGAAAATTAATGAAAAGAGTTTGAAAATTTTGAGTTTTAACGATAAGGACAAAATAAAGGGTAAAGTGAATAGTACCATGATTGACTTTTTAATGTAAAAATATGATTTTTCATTAAAGTGAACAATACCGGGATTTTTTTGTTAAAGTTCCCAAATAAATACCGAATCAGTTTTCCACACCAAATTTCACTTGTTGGGCCTTGGACATACCCAACAACAGATTTCAGTCCAAATAGCTATCCCTGAGTTTAATTTCTTGTTTCATTGTTGTCTCCTGTTGCATACGTTGAGTCTTAATTAATCCATTTATTTGCTTTTCTCACCGTGCATAATTTATGTGTGGTGTTATTAGTATTCTTAAGTCTTTTTTCACTCCTTAAATGTATTTTCTTTCATATATTCACGAGTGCAAGGTAACATTTTTGGTAGGAATAACACTTGCATTCCCTTTCATGGGGGAATGAACATAGGGCGCCTTTGAGGCTAGGCGCGAAGGCTCACGCCTCTGTTTTGATGGAGTGGACAAAAGGCGCCAAAGCCGCCTAGGCGCGCCTCAGGGGATTTTTTTTTTTTTTTTTTTTACTCTCAAACCCATTTTGGGTAGAGTTTTAACTGTTTCATACCTCTTCCTTGCACTATCGTCTCTTTGCCTTTTTTTCTAATTTTTATTTTTGTATATAATGGATGTGTGTGTTGTCTGCGTGTATTGTTATATGTGTGCTCATTGTACTTTTCATCCTCTATTATATATATATAATATGTATGTATATGTGTGTATATATATTTATAATATATGTGTGTACTCAAGGTGATTATTGATTAATAATCTTTTTTTTTAATATAATATATGTGTACGCTCAGTTTATATATTAAAAAATTTAGGTCCTGTGAGGATTTGCCTCACGCCTAGGTTGGGCTATCCCTCGGACGCCTCGCCTAGACCTATAAACGGATCGGGTTTATTGGGTTTGGGTCGAGTTGAACCCGACCCGTTAAGTTAACAGGTCATCCGAACCCAACCCGTTAAGCTAACGGGTCACCCGAACCCGACCCGTTAAGCTAACGGGTCACCCGTTTCACCCGTTAACAATTATTATTATTATTTTTTTGCATAAAGTTTATTTTTTGTTATTAAGACTTTACTAAAATTACTAAAATATCCTCAACTAACGGGTGCTAACGGGTGTTAACGGGTCCTAACGGGTCTAACGGGTTGACCCAAAGTGACCCGTTATTTAACGGGTTGTTAACGGGTTCATAGCGATCCGACCCGTTAAGCATCCACCCAAATACAAATATTAACGGGTTGGGTCGGATCGGGTTAACGGGTTGGGTCCAAAATGCCAGGCCTAGCCTCGCCCACGCCTCACGCTTTTAATACAAATACAAATAACGTATTTTAGCTCTAAAAATTTTATAATCAAAACCATTCAATTTTTTAATCTTCATTTAAAGATCATCCCACAACAAAACATTCAAATTGGAGATTGTTTTGTCACCAAATGTATCAAAAAAACATGGGGATGCAAGTATTATTCTAATTCATTTCAGTTATATATTATATATAAATCTACTAATTGAGAGTGTATGTGTAAATTTAATCTTTGAAGGTAAATTTGTCATTTGAGAAAGCATATTTTGATGCAATCGGTAAATTTTGGATGGAATATGAGTTGAACTATTTGTTTTGAACAAACGATATTATCTACATTAAGGTGGTGGGGAAGTGGCTAAGCCTTACAATAAGCTAGCAATAATGTGGTTCAAATTCACTTTTAGCGAGAATCGAACTTAAGACTTTTTATTTGTAAGTGAAGAGAAATACTCCAAATTCAGTTTTTGGGTTTCTAGCATATTTGAGTTTCAATATGAGATTTGAGTCCAATGTGGAGCTCATGCTAATAAAGAAAAATGGTACTTAACCAAGAAAATAAAATTTGAGTGGTGAATCTAATAATCTCTAACGTACATAAACAAATCGCCAAAACTCTAAATTTTTCTCCTCAATGCAAAAGACTAAAGTATTAAGCCTAACAGTTTTTAGACTCATATAGATATATGTCCAAATTTTAGTTTTACATTGAAGATACTCTTTTTGATTGTTTGAATAATGGCTAGAATATAGGCTGATACAAAGATTTAGGTTTGGAAAATTTTATCACGGTTAACCCACAGTCATTCTTTCATATCTATATTAAATACTACCATCTTTAATGATAATTGCATAATAGGTAAATCAAATAATTTCAAATGACGTTTTACTCTAATGGTAGAAAGAAATTATGCTTATCCACTTTGGTGCGGGTTTAATCCTCACTTATGCTCTCTCTTCCTAACAATTAACTACTTAACCCACTAATACTATGACTTTACTAAAAAAAATCATATTTAATTTTAAGTAATGTTATTTATGCCATGTTTTTGTACCACATGTTCATACCACCTTAGGTGACATTTGATGTGGACAACCATATCATTTGAATTAATCAGATTTTTAAATTTAATTCATTATTTAATAAACTAATAATTAAGAAAAACTAGTTAATTAAATTATGATTGTGGTATACGAGGAAGCCTTCTCCTTCCTTTTCTTGGGTTTTGCAAATTTTTCAAATAATGTGACTGTCCACATCAAATGCCACCTAAGGTGGTATAAAAATGTGGTACAAAAACATGGTATGAATAGCATTACTCTTTAATTTTTAAGGAAAGCTAACGAAAAGTCCAAAAAAAACTTTAGTTTTAATGAAAAATGACAAATAAAGGTGTAGTGAATAGTACCAGGGAAAGATAAAAATGTGGTTTTTCATTAAAAGTGAAAAGTACTTGAAATGTTTTGTTAAAACTTCCTAATTTTTAAATTGGGTGTAAAGGAATATAAAAAAAAGTTTGGTATAAAAGAAACAAATGATAATTTCAAACAAAAAAATTTAAAATTTGATTTGATTTTTAGTTTTGGGGGTGTTTGGGTCAATTCAAATAAACTTTTTGATATATTTGAACGTTACGTTTTCATAGAGTAAGGTGACATATACCATTTATAGTTAGTAAAAAATTATTAAGAAAAACTAATAAAAAGGAGTTGAGAACTTAGAGTTTTAACGATAATGATAAAATAAAAGGTAAAATGAATAGTATCATGATTGACTTTGTATTTTCGTTAAAATAAACAATACCGAGAACTTTTCGTTAAAGTTCCCAAACTATTATCCCCCTTAGTGTAAATATAATTTATAAATTTGTCCATAAAGCATAAAAACTCCCCATGAGATAGACTTACCTACTTCCGTGACAAAAGAATTCTGCCAGAAAATTACAACCTTGAAGAACGAGATTAATTTCCAGCCACTGCATGCTCTGCGTTTGTAACGTTCCATTTTAATGGAGGAGGTTTACACGAAGCAATGGGAGGGTCTGCATGTTGTACACCTAATCTAGACAACCAAACTTACATGTGATGCATGCATATACTTCAGTCCTCTCTGTTCTTCCCTTCCCTATAAATCTTCAACCAATTCGCTTTTGTTATCATCAACTAGCAAACGCTGAGTTGCAAAAGATAGAGTATCGTAGTGTAGTGATGGAGTTCCGTTTCTCAAAAATGTTTGCTTTTCTCACCGTAAGCATAAGCTAGCTCCATCTCTAGTTAATTCATTTGGATTATCCTTTTAATTTTTACTAATTTCGTTGTTTTCTGAATTATCTGCGACTTAATTAATGATGGTTCGACTTCAACTGTTGCAGCTGACCACACTGGTGGCAATGGCAAGTCATGCTGCGGCTGTCCGGCAGCCATTGCCTCAACTTTCCTACTGGAACTCCGTCCTGCCAAACACACCAATGCCTAAAGCTTTCAGTGAACTTGTCCATCCTGGAGGTTTGTGTGTGTGTAAATTATTGAAAATTAATAACAAAATGGTTATCAAAGAGTCTATAGTTTCACGTACTAATTATATATTAACATGCATGCGTATGTGTAGTCCCTCGCATGTACTTTGCTGCGTTAATTTGGTTTATGCTGCTAAATCTGCAGACTTAGTATCCAAGAACTTTCTCCGTCCTGCTGGCGCTGAGAATCAACTTGACAAAGCCACCGATGCTCTTGGTCCTTGTGCCGGTTTGGTCCTCATGGAGAAGGACTTGCACCCTGGAAAAACAGTGAAATATGGCTTCCCCAGAGATACAACTAGCAAATCATCACGTTTCGTTTCCCGCCCAACCGCAGAGTCGATCCCCTTCTCATCAAACAAAATGGAAGAGATTCTCAAACGATTTTCGCTGAGGCCGGAATCCGCAGAAGCCAATACAATCAAGGAAACCATTGATTATTGCGAAATGCCAGCCATGAAAGGAGAAGAAAGATATTGTGCTACCTCTTTGGAATCACTTGTTGACTTCGCCACCTCCGAGCTCGGAAGTAACATCCGAACAATGTCGACGGAGGTGGAAAGAGGAGTCAACAATGATGTGGAGCAGACTTACACAATAACAGATGGAGTGAAGGTTCTGGCGGAGGACAAAGTCGTTACGTGCCATAAGATGAGCTATCCATTTGCTGTGTTCTTGTGCCATGCCATAGAAAAGACAAGGGCCTATATGGTGCCTATGGAAGGTGCTGATGGGACCAAGGCTAATGCAGTAATTATTTGCCATCGAGACACATCTAAATTTGCACCAAACAATTGGGGCTTGTCACAGCTCCATCTTAAACCAGGAGAAGGTCCCCTCTGCCATCTTCTTTCCGATGGACATCTTACCTGGCTTAGAGAAAAAAACCTAGATGATCAATACATCGTTTCAGTTGCCTAATCGTCGTACTAAACGACGATCAGTCAGCTGAAAAAGAGTCCATAAGAAAAGGGGAGTTGTATCTGTTCCATGAAAATAAATAAAGGAATGCCTTGAAAATGGGCTAGCATAGTTCTTTTTTTTCCACCATTCGTCCTATTTTCTCACCCACAGTTTCAAGAAAATATTGGTTTGCAAAGAAGAAAAAGACGACATTGATTGAAGAATAGAATATCTTTCTCAACCTCTACTCCTTCGATTTCAGCTATCTTTAGCGACGGTGTGATGATTCGCTGACAAACACTTTTCCCAAACTAAACATGTCCTTCTCTTTGCACTTTAATTTCCTTTTATATAATTTTATTTTGGTGAAACTATTATGTTTACGCCAAAATGAGGCACAAGTGAAGATATAGAATTAATACTTATTCATGTGAAAACAATGCCCGGGAAATGGCCCTATTATATTTTTCTAGCATGGCCACCAAAAACTCAAGAACCGCCTGGTATCCTACACTCTTACGTCAAGTTTATGAGATTTGAATTTCAGATTGATGGGAGTAGAGACTTTATATGGTCTTATAAGAAATTAGGTTACTCTCTATATTGTCAATTGGTTTTATGTGAAACCTCAACTTTTTTTATGATATCATAGCAAGTTGTCCCTCATGTGAAGCTCAACACCACACGTGCTCCACGTCACCCAGTTTTTGTTATGAACGTGTTTGGCTTAAAAATTCCTTACATGATGGGGCAAGTTGAGATTGAATCCCACATTGATGGGAAAATATACCGTACATGGGCCTATAAGAAGAAAAGACATTCAACCCAGCACACAAATCAATGCTTTACGCGAAGCCTCTCACAACTTTATGTGAAACCCTAAATACTTTACTAATTATTAGCACGAATTCTGTCTTGTTAGACTGGTTTGAGTTGGCAGCCAAACGACAACGACTGTCTAGTTAGGCGGGTTTTCCTGAAGCAACCAACAAAGGCGGCTGTCTGGTTAGACAGAGCCGAAGTTGTAGAGTTACTTGCCTTAGAAGTTTTGGTTGTCTCATTAGACGGGGAGTCTCTCAAGCTCAACTGACTATCTATCTTAAGTCTCAACTAGTGAAGAATGTTTGGTTTCTTTCGCCGAAAGAGGTCACTTCATTAGCTTTCTCGGCAAAGTGAGGTTTTACTTTCAGGTTATTCAGAGTTCGACACATAGATAGCCAAACCATTATTGAACCTCATAGCAATTGGCATAACCTTGGCTTCAGGTCATAGAACCCAAGGCGAAGAGTGTTCCTTCCAACATTCACCACATTCAAAATTACCAAAAGCGCTACTAACTATGTTTGGTAAAAAAAGATAGAAGTTTATGAATTCAAAAAAAAAAACACTTCAAGTACTTTAGAAGCACCTGTTGTGGATTTTTTTTTTTTTCAAGAAACACTTCAAATGCTCTTCCATATAGCACTTGCATTTTTATTAATTTCAATATGCTTCTAATAAAAATGCTTTTACAATAAGTGCTTCTTAACATAGTGTTTTTCAAAAAAGCGGTTCAAAACAAGGATAGTTCATCATTGTAATCTCTTAGTGCGGAATCTCTTTTGCAAACCCGGTTGAAATTTTGGACAAAATTTTTGTCGAGGCCCAAATAAATGTACCATTTTCTCCATTGTATTTAATCATGGATTCATGGTTGCTTTTGAGATAAATTTAACGTCAGAATTTGCGTGGACTGGTGACACCTTTGTGGGTTGGTGACACCTGTGTTTATACTTGCTTAATTGGGGAAGCTTAGCTGACAATGTTAACGCTTTGCCACCTTTGAGAAACTGACAATTTCATACATGCATGTTGCTGCAAAATACTACCTGTTTTTCCAAGCGATTGACTTGCAGTTTGATTAATTTTTTCCGGAGATTTTTAAGAAATGATTAAGAAAATAAAAGGAACTAATTTTGAGTGACTGCTGGGATACGTGATTCATAATTGGATGGAAAAAGGTGTTAATCTACATGTAATAAGCTACAGATTGGTACCCAAATCACTAGAATTATACACATTGCCTCTGTTTGAGTCGAAACTGAAAGTGGAGACACGAATGTGACAAAGGACGACGAACACGAGAAAAAGAGTAATGTTATTCATATCATATTTTTATACTATATTTCTATAACACCTTAGGTGGCATCTGATGTGGACAGCCACATCATTTGAAAATTTTGCAAAACCCAAGAAAAAGAAGGAGAAAGACTCCTCGTACATCACAATCATCATTTAATTAACTAATTTTTCTTAATTCTTAGTTTATTAAATAATAAATTAAATTTAAAAATATGATTAATTCAAATGATGTGACTGTCCACATTAGATATCATCTAAGATGGTATGAAAATATAATACATAAACATAATATGAATAGCATTACTCCGAGAAAAAACAACTCTAATACTCTTCTACAACGAACTTCCTTGCATCGGAGAAAAAATAAAGTGACAATCAATAAACAAATAAATCTGTTGAGTTTGACTTCAAGTTACCTAACTGATTAAGACAAGTTAACCAAACTATAAAATAAAATAAAAAAATCCCCATTTCATAACAAATCCCACAAATTTAAAAAGAAAATCACATCTCTAATCACATATTACATGATACAACCAAAAAATAAAAAATAAAAAATAAATCCCCATTTCATAACAAATCCCACAAATTTAAAAAGAAAATCACATCTCTAATCACATATTACATGATACAACCAAAAAATAAAAAATAAAAAATAAATCCCCATTTCATAACAAATCCCACAAATTTAAAAAGAAAATCACATCTCTAATCACATATTACATGATACAACATACATAGGAGATCAAAAACTCATGTAACTGAAGATGAATTCACAATCTGTAACCGGAAAAACAGACGAAGAAAAAGACGGGACGCACAATCTCGTTTGTAGTAACGCATAGCACAAGCGGAATGACTGACGATGTTCAAGAGAGAATTGGCACAATGCAACCAAACGCAATAGCAACTCTGCCGAAAACCCACCACCGGCCCTAGTGTTAACGATAATACATTAGCTGGTGACCGGATGAACTGTTAGGATACGCATCGTACATAGGTTGGGATCCGCCAGAGTTCAATGCCATGGACGTGGCAGCAGCCTGACTCAAGGCAAGTTGACGCCGATAAGCCATCAAATCAGCTGGAGAATATCCTTGGTTAATACCAGCAGTAGGAAGAATCTGATAGGGCTGGGCAGGAGGAGGTAGTGGATTAGAAGCTATCCCGGCAGGAGTTGGTTTGCTACCCCACGAGCACTGCATACACCGTCACACAAAGCAATAGATGTTTCATCAAGACAGAAATACACTGTTTGTGATTTGATTTACCACCAGCAAAAGACGTACAGTATACATCGTTTCAAAAGGTGTCACTGTCAACACGGGATTTCAATTGTAGGTCAATTGAATGCATCGCAACCCACTGAAAGGCGTCGAGTGTCATGTGCACATGTGCAATGAAGAAAAGTATGAAAGAGGCAAAGGAACTGCGTGACCATTAAAGTTTTCTAAATCTGCAGTAGAGATTCTATTACCTTCATGGACTTTCCATGAACTATCCTGCCATTTCCCATTTGAATAGCCAACGCTGTTTCATCATGAGTGTTGTATCTCACAAATCCGAAACCTTTATCCCTCTGCACACGTACTTCCTCAATAACCCCAGCCCCAAGAGCATGAAACTGAATATGAAGTTCAGCTTGAGTAACCTGAAAAGGAAGACCAGATTTTCAGCGAGAGTTTATAGCTAAAAACGTATTTGCACCCAAATATATAAGTCATCAGACCAACTTTAAGGCTTAAAAATTAAATCCAAATGTAACGTAGCCAGAATCAATGTTTAATCACCTCATGGGAGAGGTTGCCAACATAGACAGTCGTGTATGCTTGATTGTTTTCAGGGGCCTCTTCGTTGGAGTTCTCTTGACCTCCATCTGCAAAATAAAGTAACCACAAAAACAAGCCATCAACATCAAGTCTTGTCTGAACTTCCCACTCAATCCCAGTATCATAAAGTACGGCAACATATAACAGGGTCAACCATCAATCTAAGAACTACCTGCTTTAGCCAATTATTTAAATTGCACTAGAAAATGCAAAGGTTAAACACCTATGGCTATATTAGACCAACATGAAGGAAAATTTCACTGACAATGTCGAACTCACTACTGTCGGTCTTTGTTACATGAGACAATCAACACCAGGATAATCTGATATGTTTATATGTCATCATACAGTGGCAGAGGAAACGGATTCAAGATGAAGGGCCTACATCTTGATCCCGTTTTAAAATTTCATATTTTCTCTTGAGCACAATCTTTAAATTTCATATTTGCTCCTTTGGCACAATCTTTTCTCAAATGCCACAATCATTGAAGTCCCAGAAGGCCAAAACAAGAAATCCCAGGCTTAACACAACATCATAAGTACTGTGGGCCAACCAAGTCAGAAACTTTTCAAACTACCTGAAGATCCATTTGTAAGCACAACGGCATTTTGATTGTCACTACTCTGCTTCTCTTCACTAGAACCAGCATTTTTGGTTGCCCAGTTGCATCTTATTTGCCTATTTCCAAGCCATTTACCTACACAATGAAGTCCAAAACGCATCAACCATAGCACTACTGGTATTACTATTTTTCAACATCGACGAAAACTACGCAACATGAGGCAACATTTTAGATGTGTTACCTGTTAAATCATTTATAGCACTCTGAGCATCCTGAAAAAAATTCCAAGAGGTACTTAATCAGTTTATGATGTACCAGAGTTCTAAGAATGTAAAATCAACACTTGATAAACCAAAATATGGTGTCATGTTAATACCAACACTTCTAGGTACACAAAGTAGCAAAAATGATACGGAAAAACCAATTTCACTAAGCGTTGCTTTATGCATTTCATGTGCACCACTAATCACACGAAAGAGTGCAAAAACTAGCTACCTTGATGTGATTCTAGGTTTTCAAACAAATGTGGGAGGAGATTTTTCGTGGGACGAATCTCACCAAAACTCTAGTTTCTACTCACAACAACTTAATACCTGCTGTTCACGGAAAGAAACAAAGCCATATCCCTTTGAGCGGCCAGTTTTGTGATCCCACATGACCCTTGCATCACTGCAAAAGATAAAAAGGACAATAAGAAAAAGCTTGTAAACCTAACAGCAGGACATTTGGAATTTAATAGGTGATTCACACTGTTACACACCCAGGTGGAAACACAACTAAGTGGAACTATTATATTTCTACACCAAGTTTCAGCCCTGAGCCTCAAGTCCGTCAGTAACATGAACAGTGGATGAAAGCAATGAGGAAAAACTAAAACATGGTACCCTAGCGCCTGAGTAGAAATTTTATAAATTTGAAAATAGAAAACGATAATAAAAAGAAACAGGAACTCACGAACAACTAGGATAGACCCTGAAGCAAGCAAATAAAGTTGCATCTGTAACCTCTGGACTAAGATCACCGACAAATATATTGAAGTGCCCTGATCATTGTAAAATTGCATTAAAGGAATGAACCCTTATTAAATTGTAAGATCCTGTAAAAATAAAATAAAATAAAATAAAATTGTAAGCACAGCAGTAGAACAACTGAAGCTCAAGGCAACCTGAAGTATCTTCCCTCTGGCTATTGGCATATGCCCAATTCACCTTAAGTGCCTGACCATAACTGCAAAGCAGATTTAGAAAGACTAATGAATATAATCAATCCTCGAAGCTATTGACAGACATACATGATCGAAGTAAAGAAAGGCAAGAGAATAGCCACACTTGTTCTAAAGTAAGTGAATGCTTACAGTTGGCGTCCATGCAGATTCATTATTGCAAGGGCTGCAGAGTGTCGGTCATGGTAGTCAATAAATCCATATGACGACTGCAAAAATATATATATACAGCCACATCATGAATACGTTAAGGAAAATCAATTTTGAAGTTAAAACACAGGATTCCTATTATGTTGGCCGCAATTGACAATTTCCTCAGCTAGTTACATATTTTGTTTAAGAAATACATCATGTCACAAGATCAATGTATAAGCAATTGTAGAATCATTTCATGACTCCTAATGGGTCACCAATTGGAATACTCTAAATGTCTTATGGGTGTGTCCGTCTATTGCATATATTTCCATCTAACTGAAGGAAAAACAGAACCTTCAAAAGAACAATGACAAAATCATATACAATGATTCAAAAGAACCTGAATCATGTGATGTACCTTATCCTTTCTGATGAGCTTGCATCCTGCAAGAGGACCAACACTCTGGAAGACTTCAGCAAGAAGCTTATCGGTGGCATTTACATGAATGTTTCCAACATAGCTGAAACCCGCCATCAAATAAATAAGCCTTAATTCAAAAGAAAAATATCCTTTTGAATATGAAATGGTATGAACTACTTGAAGTTCCGCTGTCCACTTCAGCTAAAGAAACTTCAAGTAGACAAACGTAAAGATGAATGGGAAGGAAAACATAAAATTCCAGAAATAGAGTAAAAAGAAGACCGCTATCTAACACTTACACACTGTTGCACTGAGACGGGTCAAATCCGGGCGGCAGATTTCCACCAGGGATAGGCTCCATCTGCACATTGTAAAATGTAGAAGGAAGATAAACAAATAATCCCAGAAAATCTAAGACCGTACCACAGATGATGCTAGCCCCAAATAATCTATGAAAAGGCACCAAAATCCCGAAAAAAGTATGAAACCAAAGAGTTCAAAACAAAATTTTGGCAACCAAAGGGTATATATAAACTTAAGCCCCCATCAAAAAACAAATGTAATAGCAATATATACTTGCTACTCTGATGAATTACATAAGGCTTGAAACTCTGAATGAATCAAGTGAAACCCAGTAACCTAAATCATCTAAGCTTGTGATCAAAGCAGGCAAACAATAATTTCTCCACAAACAAGGGTGAGAGAGAGAGGGAGGGAGAGAGAGAGAGAGAGACCTGAGACATGGCAGCAGCGAGCACACCAGGATGGTACATTTGTTGTTGCTGATGCTGAAGAAGGGCTTGCTGCATTATAGCTTGTTGTTGTTGTTGTTGCTGAAGCTTCAATCTTTGTTGCATATTACACTATACTCTATAATTTAATTATTATTTAATAAAAAACCCCCAAAAAATAATCAGAAAAACAGAGGCAGATCACCCCAGTAAATCCCAATTTTCAATTTCAAACAACATAATCAGAGCAAGTGCAAGAACATACAGAAATCCGAAAGCAAAAAAAAAATTTGAATTCAAACGTCAAAATTCTAAAAGGTCCCAAACTTTCAATCGAAATTTATCTGGGGGTTCTGAATAATTGAACTATTTTTTCACTTGAATGTGAAAATTGGAGTGGCAGATAAGATAATTCATATAAATCGAAACCCAGAAACAAATATAAATTAAAAATATGGAAAAAGGAGGGGGTAGAGAGAGAGAAAGAGGGAAGATAGGAACCTGAGGGTGGAAAATGGAGCGAAACTTGGTGTGGCCTCTTCTGTGTGTTGTTGTTGTGTCGGAGCAACTTTCTCACAGTGAAAGGCTGAAAAGCACACGACTCGGGTTCGGGTTCGGGTTCGGGTAGAATAAGAAGACTGTCCCCATTGGATTTGGATCCTCTCCTGAG
This sequence comes from Malus domestica, assembly GCF_042453785.1. Taxonomy (NCBI): domain Eukaryota; kingdom Viridiplantae; phylum Streptophyta; class Magnoliopsida; order Rosales; family Rosaceae; genus Malus; species Malus domestica. The sequence goes on from NC_091668.1 coordinate 11,146,415, forward strand.
CTAATGGAGATGATCCTCCTAACCACTAATCATGAGCCGTTGGATTTTTATCTAACGGCTATAATTATTATAACTTTAAAGGGACTCTCCTGTTTATGGCCGTTGGATAAAAATCCAACGGCCCATGATTAGTGGTCAGGAGGATCCTCTCCATTAGCTCAGGAGGGATCCAAGTCCGTCCCCATTAATCATTAATCTTTGTTTTTTTTTTTTAATTATATTAATTTTTTTCTGTCACGTCAATATTTATTTGTTGTAAACTTGTAATTCTACCATTTTGGAGGATTGAAATTGATAAATTTACTTAATGAGTAATTTATCTTCGACATTCAAGTTGGACACAGTTTTATTCTTCCCTCAACATGCTTGTTGATAGGAGCATATTTATGCGCCTTAGCTTAGCTTGTTCTTGTGCATTTATAGTGTTTTTCCTTAGTAAAGTAGTCTTTTAAGCTAGTTTCTTGTGTTTTCAGGTTTTAAAGGCATATTACATAAAAAGAAGCAATTTGGAGCCTTTTGGAGCAAAATGGAGCTTGGATTGGATATCACATATTTGGAGCCAAGGGTTTGGACGAAAATGAAGATTTGAAGATGATGATTCCTACTTGAGCAAGGATTCCTAGTTGAAGTAGGAAAGAGCCAAATTGAAGATGAAATCTTAGTCCAAGAAGGTGTCCTAATCAATCAAGGATTCCTAGTTGAAGATGGATTCCTAGACGAATGAAGTTTCCTACTCAAACAAGGTTTCCTACTTGAAGTAGGAAATGTAAACCCCAAATGGCATCAAGTTGCAGCTACAAGGAAAAGATTTCCAAGTCCAAGAAGGAAAGGTTTCCAAGATGAAGAAGGAGAGGAATTCCAAGTCAAGGGAGGATTGAGACATGTTTTCCTAATGCTAGAAGGACTCCTAAGTGTTGTAGGACACAAATGAGAAGTTTCTAGAGTGTTCTCCTCCTTGCCGTGAGTTTCCTACATTTCCTATCAGTTTTGGGGCTTTCTAGAAGCCCTATCCCTAATCCCTACATTGGTGCCGCACCCTAGCTTCTAGATGCCCTAGTTCCTTGCCTTGCAAGGCATTCTAGAAGCCTTATCCTTCCTCTCCCTATCCAGCCGCACCTAGGAGGTCTTTTCCCCTTTTAATTCTGATTTTTAAGCCTCATTCCTTGTGGATTTGGGTTATTCAAGTCCATATCTGATTTACCTAGGTTTTTAAGTGCCTATAAATACTCATAAACCCCCTTGGCCGAATTCACCTCCTCTCACATTCATAAATCACGCCAGAAATCTGCCCTAGCCTTTGCCGCACCCTTCCACCACCATTCTCCCAAATTTCTGCCCAAAAACAACCCTAGCCGCACCACCCATCAACCCTAAAGCCTTCCATACCATTCCCCATCCATTCTACACCACAAATAACCCCAAAAACTTGTCTAAAGTTCTCTGCCGCAGCAAGGAGGAAAGAGGATTCTTGGATGCACTTGCTGCCACGTTGGAGCATTCTAGGTGTTTTCTTTCCTTTGATTTTAATGTCTAAATTTATGTATCTTTGCTTTGCGAGTATGAGGAACTAAACCCCCCTTGGCTAGGGGGGATTCGAAATACATGTTTATGCTTGCGATATGATTTGATTACTTCTAATTGCGTTTCATAAGTTGTGAATTCAATTTACTTATCTATGTGAATTACATTGATTTGTGTGTGTTGGTTGAGAGTGCACGCTTAATTATCATGCATAAATTGAATGCTAGGATATAAGGAAATTTCACCTAATCGTTATGGACTTATATTCACAAGTAGTAAAGGTTGATGATCTCAATCGCGTTAAGTAAATTCTTGGCATAAGTTTCATGCAATCATAGTAACAAGTGCTTCGTCAATGCTTATGGTTTTCATAGAACTTAATGATTCTTGCTTGTATCTCTATTATGCAATCATGTAGGGGACTTGTGGGGAATGTGTTGGGTTGTCGTATGCAATCATCTAATTCAATAACGTTAGGAAAATCTGAAGGTTAATTTAAGCGGACCTAATTAACTTGGGGCGTTGAGAATTCATGGATTATTGAAAAGCAATTGGAAATCGTTTTGAATGCAAGTATAACATGTGTGGAGATGAACCCCTTAGCTAGCTTTCCATCCATTCATTTAAACCAAATTCGTTTTAAAATCTGTTTTGATTTACAAGTTTATATTTTGTTTTCAATTTCGTAAAAACCAAATCCCCCTTTGTTTTCAAGTGTCAAATTAGTTAGAAAGTGTGTTAGTTTGTGTTTTTAAGTGTTTTGAGTCAAGTTAAAACCTATTTTCGTCAAAATCTTGTTTAGAGTTCAAAACTGCCCAGAAAGTGGTTTTAAGGCAGTTTTGAGTGTTTTTGTGTTATTTTGAGTCTTTTGGTTTGTTTTGGTGTTTTAAGTTATAGTTTTACATTCTTTGAGTCTAGTTAGTGTTTTAAACTTGTTTTTACGTTTTTGAGTCAATTCCAAGTGATTTTGCAATCCCTCCTAATCCCCGGCCTAGAATGATCCCTACTTACGTATTTTGCTACAATTGATAAAAAGAGGGTTTAATTTGTGTGCTTATATATTTCGCATCACTTGTTGAATTAGTGAGTTATGTATTTCAATCCAATCCTAGATGCCAAACAAAATCTTATATTCTTGTAAAATAAATAGAGGTTGAGGCATTGAGATGAAAGAATGAATTTTGAGCTTTGTAATTAATTCATATAACATCTATGTAAACGATGAGATGATTTTTGCATCTTTTTTAATGGCTTAGATTTTCAAAAAATGTAAATATTTATTTTATTTACTCTCAAAATTGTTCCTTTTGGTGTTTGTTTTTTTTTTTTTTTTTTTTTTTTTTTTTTTTTTTGGCGTTGAGAAATGGTGGTAAATACGCTAATTCTTATCTCTGTTTTTACAATGATTAAAAATATTTTTGAAATTTATTTTTAGTAAAAACAAGTGAATTTAAAAAAAAAAACATTTGAAGTATTTTCTGCAAAAAGTACTAAGTGTTTTATGCAAAAGGCCTTCTTGCATGCACTTCAAGTGTTTTTGGAGGCTATTTCCATTAAAAATGTTTTCAGCCATTTTAACAACACATCTAAACGAGTCATTAATCGTGTTTGTTAGGATAAAAATAAGTGCAAAATTAACTTCCTTTATCATTTTGTTCTCAAAATCGGGTTGGGGTTCGTAGCATTGTAGTTTGCGAACTCAATTCTCCCTCAAGCACGTTTAAATGCATCATAAGAAAAACTTGTGCGAGGCTCAAACTGCGTAGCTCACGTCCACTTTACAAATACGGATGGAAGAACTAAAGGAAACTTGATGAGAATTGGAGATTTATAAGAGTGTAAGAAAACAAATTTTAGTCGTCGAATCCTAAACCAAGAATCTAACAGTAAAAAATCGTGGGAGCGTAAGATACACCAAATAAAGCACGCCAAACCCATCTGATTTTTACACCTTCAGAAAACCAAAAATGGAATTACATTTATGAAACAATTCAGTAAATTATTTAATTGAACAAAATTCAAATGCCACAATTCGTAACACAGTATAAAAACATTCCAACTTCTATATACTCTACAAACATGCAAAATTCCCGCCGGCGACTCAGATCAAATCAATGACCAATTACTAGCTAAACTCAATACCGTAATCCTATACGGTAATGAAATACGCTGATATCTACGGTATACAATAAGCAAATGCACGAATTCGATAGTACAAAATGGCTTCATTCAGTCCTCAATCATAAGTAAATCAATGCAGGTACGTGCACAAACTAAGTTGTTTCTTCAGTTTGTTCAGCACTTCTAAATTCGGAGCTCGTGCAGTAAGTGCATACACGCCTCCCTTCCTGCCGAACGAAGTTCTGCATCCCATGTTCAGTTGAACCACTTTGAGAGGGACAATTGGTGAAATGTTCATATGAATTGATTTGCGAAAGGTAGTGATCATCATAGGGCTGCTTGGGCTTCTTCAATTTGTTTTCTCGTAGGTCGACCACATTTTCTTACATCCTTACCAGACAAAAGCTTCAATGCGCCCTCGAGGGTGATTCCAGTGGGTTTCATATCCTGCATGTGTAATTAAGATAACCCAGATCATTAAACTTGGTAAAACTTTGTGCAATGTTGATCAAAACTCCAGACGCAAAATTCTGAATGTATAAAAAAATACCTTAGGAACAGAAGCAATTGTGCGCCGATGTCTAACTGCAAACCCAACCTTTGCCACCTTTAAAATGACTGGTTGTCCATCCGCTGGATGGTCTCCCTGAAATTAAGATAAATCAGGGAAAGGAAGAAAGAATAAGTTCAAGGATGATGAAGAGCAGGAAACGGAATTCAGCAATCAGAATGAAGAACAAACCAAAGTCACAGGATATCGCAGCAACTCCAGCGCATATTCAAGGGTAATCGAATTCACATCCTTTATCTGAAAATTTCATGTGAAAATATGGATTCAGATTTCAAATAAAAGCATGGTAAATCTTCGATACATGTGCATGCATACAAAGACGGAAGAGGGAAAAAAAGGAGCAAAAGGAAAGTAAAAGGCATCGGTAAAAACATCTACTATGAAGGACAGTACATAGTTAAGTATTATGGATATGATTTTGGACAACATTTTTTGAATGAACACAAGAAGTGGCAAGAAGATGTGTAAATGAACAGAACAAGAATACAATGTTCCAATGTGGAGTTACAATACAACTTCAACATACATGGGATACGTTGGCTCGTTTAGGTGCATTAGTCTTCCTGTCTTCACCAAGTTGTACATAGCATCCGTAAGGACCTTTCTTCAGAAGAACCTGAAAGAGTACATAGTTTTTTTTTTAGTGTAAATGATAAATTCAAGAAAAGCTACTACTCCACCATAAATCAACAAACTATCAGAATTCAAAGCAAACCTTTTCATTGGAGCCTGGACTTAGACCTAGCAGTTTTGGTTCCTCCATGCTGCTGTTCTTTTTTGGACCATCTTCTTCTTCTTCTTCTTCACCGTATAATGTCTTAGCAATGTATCTATTTGCAGCAACAAAAGGAAACATTGATCAATTATGGATAGTGAATTATCTTTAGCTGCAACTAAAACAAATTTAGGCCAACAAAATACAACTTGAAATTAGAAGAAAGCTCAGCATTTTCAGTTTGTTATGTTATAGAAAGGAGCCGGGTCTGATAACTCAATCTTTCTTTTCAGTTTAAATGACCTGGAAATACAGTCAATTTACTTGCCAGCTTTGCTCATATATGTAGGCACACGGCCACGGGCAATGAAACTGGTAATTGTTTGTTACTCTGAATTTTCCTTTTCCTTTCCTGTCACTTGTTAAGTTCTTCGTATTGAACCCTAATTATACTGCTACCAGTACAGAATAATCAACCACAATATTGCCGCACATGCATGAGAGTAAGTTATACCATAGGTTTTCATACTCACTTGCACTTCGGGTGTTGATCACAACCTATAAAATAGCCTGCACCGAACCGACTCACTTTGAAAATCAAACTGCCTTCCATACAACTAAAACATGTACAAGTTAAGATTGTAATAAGTATTAGAAAAAGTTCTCAAGAAAATACTTTCTGCGTGAACATAAATTATATAAGACATACATCAATTCGTGTTAATGACAGCATATGCATACCATGGGCATGTCCTGCTTTGGTCAGGAAGAGTAGCAAACAAGAAGTCTCCAAATTTTTTTTCCATCATCTTCTCTACCTGTGATATTGAATGGCTTATTATAAATATGAAAGTTCTAAGTATAGGTATTTTACAAACGGAGGCTTGATTTTGACGGAGACCAAATGATGCAGCATAATGAATTAAGAATATTTTAATTTAATTTCCTATTTTTCTTGTTATCTTCCTGTTCTTATTACTTTCCTGCTTCAAGTAGGTTTAGGATTGCTTTCCTGTTTCTAGTGAGATTGTGGCATTATAAATGCATGCTTTGTAATTCAGTTGAGGTGGACTAGACAAGACATGAACCACTAATTAAACAGATTTTCTCCCCGAGTATCTTTGTCTCTCTGTCTTCCCTTCCGTCGGTATGATTTATGTTCTAATCATTGGTCGTCTTCTTGAAATCTCATTGTTCTGTCTATCTATTTCTCTTCTCTTGAACTCTAATTCTCTCTCTCTTTCTAAATCCCTCTCTAATTTCTAAATTCCTGTTAATTGTTCTATACATCAAACCTTACCTGATGAATATGAACAGTGCTGGTACGCTCACAATAAGTGCTGAATCGGGTCCAATAATCTTTTAGGAGGCCTTTCCATTCAGTTAAGCCAGCAGACACATTATCAAGCTGATGCAGAAGCGAGAAACGAAGAAAAGAAGTCAGTCACACCCGTAATATCAAGTATATCGAATAATTAACAATGACAGATGAACAAAATTGCTTCACAAAGAAATGTTATATGCTATACAACAACAACAACAACAAAGCCTTTTCCCACTAAGTGGGGTCGGCTATATGAATCCTAGAACGCCGTTGCGCTCGGTTTTGTGTCATGTCCTCCGTTAGATCCAAGTACTCTAAGTCTTTTCTTAGAGTCTCTTCCAAAGTTGTCCTAGGTCTTCCTCTACCCCTTCGGCCCTGAACCTCTGTCCCGTAGTCACATCTTCGAACCGGAGCGTCAGTCGGCCTTCTTTGCCCATGTTCAAAATCACCGGAGCCGATTTTCTCTCATATTTCCTACAATTTCGGCTACTCCTACTTTACCTCGGATATCCTCATTCCCAATCTTATCCTTTCTCGTGTGCCCACACATCCCATGAAGCATCCTCATCTCCGCTACACCCATTTTGTGTACGTGTTGATGCTTCACCACCCAACATTCTGTGCCATACAACATCGCTAGCCTTATTGCCGTCCTATAAAATTTTCCCTTGAGCTTCAGTGGCCTACGACGGTCACACAACACGCCGGATGCACTCTTTCCATCCAGCTCGTATTCTATGGTTGAGATCTCCATCTAATTCTCCGTTCTCTTGCAAGATAGATCCTAGGTAGCGAAAACGATCGCTTTTTGTGATCTTCGCTAGATTGCTCCGGTCATTAGTGTGGATAAGTATATAAATGGATAGAGATAGGAAAGCAAACACAAGATGTACGTGGTTCACCCAGATTGGCTACGTCCACGGAATAGAAGAGTTCTCATTAATTGTGAAGGGTTTACACAAGTACATAGGTTCAAGCTCTCATTTAGTGAGTACAAGTGAATGATTTAATACAAATGACATTAGGAAATATTGTGGGAGAATGATCTCGTAATCACGAAACTTCTAAGTATCGGAGTGTGGTGTCGTCTTGACTTGCCTTATCTGTCTCATAGGTAGATGTGGCATCTTCTCTGGAAGTACTCTTCCTCCATCCAGGGGTGGTATCTTTAACTGGTGGAGATGCACAAGGTAATGTATCAATTTCACTTGAAGCTTACTTGTAGTTTCAGGCATGGTCAAGCGCGATACAAACCATGTAGTAGGAGTCCCCCAAGTCGCCGAGCTAGGGGGTCTGCTGAAAGAGGTGACAGACAAGGTAAGCAATCAGAGCTCCGACTGATTGTTCACCTTCTCCCCATCTTGCAGCAGCATGAAGGATAAAGAGAAGAAAAATGAAAAGAGATGATATGAGATACTTTTGCTTTTGAAGAAGTAACTTTCCACAGGCTTATTCTTGAACTGAGCTGGAGGGTTTTCTGGTTTCCTCCAGAGTATAAGGCCGACTGAAGAATTTGAGGGTCAAAACAAGTCCATCAAATCTAGAGTACGTTCCACCCTGCTGATATGGGATACTTTTGCGTTTGACAGAGTAATGAATGTATCGGCACGTGTGCTGTTACGCTTGTCTCCACATGCTTCCTTGTATCCTTCGCACTTGCCCTATCTGTTCCTCAAGCAGATGCGGAATCTTCCCTGGAAACATAAGATGTTGAAGATGAGTACTCGAGAGCAATGCCAGGTAAGTAATCAGGTAAGGGGTTCCAGGCAGTCAGTTCCTGGCTGGAAGCTTGATTCCAAGTGCTGACTGATTGCTCTCTTTCTCCTTGTCTTGCAGGTAAAAACAAGGCCAAAAGAAAAGACAGGGAAAAAGCATGATATGGGATACTCTTGCTTTTAACCCTGATGATATGAGATATTCTTGCTCTAGTATAGCTTGTTTGCAGAGGTATTATCGGGGGGAAAGAAAGCTGAATATTTCGAAAGGCTTCGTTGGGAGTGCCCTCTCAGATATGATGAAGGGTTGAGCATTTTTGCAGGTCTGCCTGTCCGTTGGGGATGGAGGTCGACATATATAGGAGTCTCCCTAACAACAAGTAGTAATGCTATTCCTTTACCCTGCTTGGTCATAGCACGGTAGTGGGAGCTGCCAGTTTCACATGTTTTAACTCTGTCAGAGCACTTTGAAAAAGTGGTCTGTGGTATCTGGCTCTCGAGATTCGGAGAACGATGCATCTTCGATTTTTGAGAAAGCAATCATGCTGGGAGTATGACTCTCGAGATTCGGAGAGCAGTGTCTTTTCGATTTTTGAGGAAGTAATCATGTTGGGAGTCTGGCTCTCGAGATTCGGAGGGCGGTGCCTCTTCGATTTTGGAGCAAGCAATCTTGTTGGGAGTGTTGTCTCGAATGTGAGTAAAGGTTGGGCATGTTTGCTAGTCTACCTTGCCACGAAGCACAAAGGTTAACACACAGGGACTTTCCAATTATCCAGCAATGGTACTGTTCCTTTACCCTCTCTTCGATTTTGAGAAAGTAGTCATGTTGGGAGTCTGGCTCTCGAGATTCGGAGGACGGTGCCTCTTCGATTTTGGAGCAAGCAATCTTATTGGGAGTGTTTTCTCGAATGTGAGTAAAGGTTGGGCATGTTTGCTAGTCTACCTTGCCACGAAGCACAGAGGTTGACACACAGGGACTTTCCAATTATCCAGCAGTGGTACTGTTCCTTTACAGTTGTGGGTAATAATGTGGTAGCTAGACCTTCAAAATTTATGTGTCTAAACTTTTGTTAGTGCTGTTTCTTTGCTATTCTTTTACCTTTCTTGGTCAGAGCGATGTAGTGGGAGCTGCAAGCTTCACGTGCTCAACTTTGGCAGAGAACTTTGGCAAAGTTATTTGTGGTACCCATGAGCTATTGTTGCGTGTGGGAAGTGGGTGATTGAACAGTAAGATTCACGTGCTTTCTACTTCACCAGAAGTCTTCGACAGAATGCCCATAATTTCTGCAAAGCTGAGTGTGCGTGTGACAGGTGCTGACAAGGCTAGAAAAGTAGGTGCCTCTTCGATTTCTGAGATCGGCCCTCGTGGTCTCTGAGCAGCCCAGCTCTTGAGAAAGCGAGCGCCTCTTCGATTGATTCGGAGAACGATGCCTCATCGATTTTTGAGAAAGCAATCATGCTGGGGGTCTGGCTCTCGAGATTCGGGGAGCAGTGTCTCTTCGATTTTTGAGAAAGTAATCATGTTGGGAGTCTGGCTCTCGAGATTCGGAGGGCGGTGCCTCTTCGATTTTGGAGCAAGCAATCTTGTTGGGAGTGTTTTCTCGAATGTGAGTAAAGGTTGGGCATGTTTGCTAGTCTACCTTGCCACGAAGCACAGAGGTTGACACACAGGGACTTTCCAATTATCCAGCAATGGTACTGTTCCTTTACCCTCTCTTCGATTTTTAAGAAAGTAGTCATGTTGGGAGTCTGGCTCTCGAGATTCGGAGGACGGTGCCTCTTCGATTTTGGAGCAAGCAATCTTATTGGGAGTGTTTTCTCGAATGTGAGTAAAGGTTGGGCATGTTTGCTAGTCTACCTTGCCACGAAGCACAGAGGTTGACACACAGGGACTTTCCAATTATCCAGCAGTGGTACTGTTCCTTTACCCTTGTGGGTAATAATATGGTAGCTAGACCTTCAAAATTTATGGGTCTAAACTTTGTTAGTGCTGTTTCTTTGCTATTCTTTTACCCTTCTTGGTCAGAGCGATGTAGTGGGAGCTGCAAGCTTCACGTGCTCAACTTTGGCAAAGTTATTTGTGGTACCCATGAGCTATTGTTGCGTGTGGGAAGTGGGTGATTGAACAGTAAGATTCATGTGTTTTCTACTTCCCCAAAAGTCTTTGACAGAATGCCCATAATTTCCGTAAAACTGAGTGTGCGTGTGACAGGTGCTGACAAGGCTGGAAAAGGCTGGAAAAGTAGGTGCCTCTTCGATTTCTGAGATCGGCCCTCGTGGTCTCTAGGGAGCCCAGCTTTTGAGAAAGCGAGCGCCTCTTCGATTTTTGAGATCGGCCTTCGTGGTCTTTGAGCAGCCCAACTTTTGAGAAAGCAAACGCCTCTTCGATTTCTGAGATCAACCCTCGTGATCTCTAAGCAGCCCAGCTTTTGAGAAAGCAAACGCCTCTTCGATTTCTGAGCAGGCGCCTCTTCGATTTCTGAAGCTTCGTCGAGTGCAGATTTTTATAGGGGCTGGCATTAAGTTCCAAAGCACACTTGAATCTCCACCAGTAGAAGCTTCATTCTTGCACTTCTAAGATCTTGATTTGTCCGACCTCTTCTCTCTTCAACACCTTTGAAAATGTCTGGCCCCTCCGACCGTCGTTTTGACTTGAACCTTGTTGAAGAGGCAGCCCCGCCTTCTCCAGACAACATATGGCGCCCATCCTTCGTCTCCCCTACTGGTCCTCTTACCGTTGGGGATTCCGTGATGAAGAATGATATGACCGCTGCGGTGGTGGCCAGGAACCTTCTCACTCCCAAAGATAACAGACTACTTTCCAAACGGTCTGATGAGTTAGCTGTTAAAGATTCGCTGGCTCTCAGTGTTCAGTGTGCAGGTTCTGTGTCTAATATGGCCCAACGCCTATTTGCTCGAACCCGCCAAGTTGAATCATTGGCGGCTGAAGTGATGAGTCTCAAACAGGAGATTAGAGGGCTCAAGCATGAGAATAAACAGTTGCACCGGCTCGCACATGACTATGCTACAAACATGAAGAGGAAGCTTGACCAGATGAAGGAAACTGATGGTCAGGTTTTACTTGATCATCAGAGATTTGTGGGTTTGTTCCAAAGGCATTTATTGCCTTCGTCTTCTGGGGCTGTACCGCGTAATGAAGCTCCAAATGATCAACCTCTGATGCCTCCTCCTTCTAGGGTTCTGTCCAGTACTGAGGCTCCAAATGATCCCCCTCCGGTGCCTTCTCTTTCTGGGGCTCTACCGACTGCTGAGACTTCTCCTAAGCAACCTTTGTGAAGGCTCCCTCTTGTATGCTTATTTTGACTCATGTATATGTACATATTTGTAGCTTATCGGGGATATCAATAAATAAGCTTTCCTTCATTTCAACGTATTGTGTTAAATACACCAAAGCCTTCTTCGCTAAGTTCTTTGAATTTTCTTTTGTTAAAGCTTGTATGTTGAAGCTTTCTGAGTGGAGCATGTAGGTTGGGGTAGTGTTCCCTTAATTTCCCGAGTGAGGAAAACTTCTCGGTTGGAGACTTGGAAAATCCAAGTCACTGAGTGGGATCGGCTATATGAATCTTAGAACGCCATTGTGCTCGATCCTGTGTCATGTCCTTCGTTAGATCCAAGTACTCTAAGTCTTTTCTTAGAGTCTCTTCCAAAGTTTTCCTAGGTCTTCCTCTACCCCTTCGGCCCTGAACCTCTGTCCCATAGTCGCATCTTCTAATCGGAACGTCAGTAGGCCTTCTTTGCACATGTCCAAACCACCGTAACCGATTTTCTCTCATCTTTCCTTCAATTTCGACTACTCCTACTTTACCCCGGATATCCTCATTCCTAATCTTATCCTTTCTCGTGTGCCCACACATCCAACGAAGCATCCTCATCTCCGCTACACCCATTTTGTGTACGTGTTGATGTTTCACCGCCCAACATTCTGTGCCATACAGCATCGCCGGCCTTATTGCCGTCCTATAAAATTTTCCCTTGAGCTTCAGTGGCATACGGCGGTCACACAACACGCCGGATGCACTCTTCCACTTCATCCATCCAGCTTGTATTCTATGGTTGAGATCTCCATCTAATTCTCCGTTCTTTTGCAAGATAGATCCTAGGTAACGAAAACGGTCGCTCTTTGGTATTTCTTGATCTCCGATCCTCACCCCTAACTCGTTTTGGCCTCCATTTGCACTGAACTTGCACTCCATATATTCTGTCTTTGATCGGCTTAGGCGAAGACCTTTAGATTCCAACACTTCTCTCCAAAGGTTAAGCTTTGCATTTACCCCTTCCTGAGTTTCATCTATCAACACTATATCGTCTGCGAAAAGCATACACCAAGGAATATCATCTTGAATATGTCGTGTTAACTCATCCATTACCAACGCAAAAAGGTAAGGGCTTAAGGATGAGCCTTGATGTAATCCTACAGTTATGGGAAAGCTTTCAGTTTGTCCTTCATGAGTTCTTACGGCAGTCTTTGCTCCTTCATACATATCCTTTATAGCTTGGATATATGCTACTCGTACTCCTTTCTTCTCTAAAATCCTCCAAAGAATGTCTCTTGGGACCCTATCATACGCTTTTTCCAAATCTATAAAGACCATGTGTAAATCCTTTTTCCCATCTCTATATCTTTCCATCAATCTTCGTAAGAGATAGATTGCCTCCATGGTTGAGCGCCCTGGCATGAACCCGAATTGGTTGTCCGAAACCCGTGTCTCTTGCCTCAATCTATGCTCAATGACTCTCTCCCAGAGCTTCATTGTATGACTCATTAGCTTAATACCCCTATAGTTCATGCAATTTTGTACGTCGCCCTTATTCTTGTAGATAGGCACCAAAGTGCTCATTCGCCACTCATTTGGCATCTTCTTCGTTTTCAAAATCCTATTGAAAAGGTCAGTGAGCCATGTTATACCTGTCTCTCCCAAAAGTTTCCACACTTCGATTGGTATATCGTCTGGGCCTATTGCTTTTTTATGCTTCATCTTCTTCAAAGCTACAACCACTTCTTCCTTCCGGATTCGACGATAAAAAGAGTAGTTTCTACACTCTTCTGAGTTACTCAACTCCCCTAAAGAAGCACTCATTTCATGTCCTTCATTGAAAAGATTATGAAAATAACCTCTCCATCTGTCTTTAACCGCGTTCTCTGTAGCAAGAACCTTTCCATCCTCATCCTTGATGCACCTCACTTGGTTTAGGTCCCTTGTCTTCTTTTCCCTTGCTCTAGATAGTTTATAGATATCCAACTCTCCTTCTTTGGTATCTAGTCGTTTATACATATCGTCGTAAGCCGCTAACTTAGCTTCTCTGACAGCTTTCTTCGCCTCTTGCTTCGCTTTTCTATACCTTTCACCATTTTCATCAGTCATCTCCTTGTATAAGGTTTTACAACATTCCTTCTTAGCCTTCACCTTTGTTTGTACCTCCTCATTCCACCACCAAGATTCCTTTTGGTGTGGGGCAAAGCCCTTGGACTCTCCTAATACCTCTTTTGCTACTTTTCGGATACAACTAGCCATGGAATCCCACATTTGGCTAGCTTCCCCCTCTCTATCCCACACACATTGGGTGATTACCTTCTCTTTGAAAATGGCTTGTTTTTCTTCTTTTAGATTCCACCATCTAGTCCTTGGGCACTTCCAAGTCTTGTTCTTTTGTCTTACTCTTTTGATATGTACATCCATCACCAACAAGCGATGTTGATTAGCCACGCTCTCTCCTGGTATAACTTTGCAATCCTTACAAGTTATACGATCCCCTTTCCTCATTAGAAGAAAATCTATTTGTGTTTTTTACGACCCACTCTTGTAGGTGATCACATGTTCTTCTCTCTTCTTAAAGAAGGTGTTGGCTAAGAAGAGATCATATGCCATTGCAAAATCCAAGATAGCTTCTCCATCCTCGTTTCTCTCCCCAAAACCATGGCCACCATGAAAACCTCCATAGTTGCCTGTCTCCCTGCCCACGTGTCCATTTAAATCTCCTCCTATAAATAACTTCTCCGTCTGAGCAATTCCTTGCACCAAGTCTCCAAGATCTTCCCAAAATTTCTCCTTCGAACTCGTATCCAACCCTACTTGAGGTGCGTACGCACTAATCACATTGATAAGTTCTTGTCCTATTACAATCTTGATTGCCATGATTCTATCTCCTACCCTCTTGACATCTACAACATCTTGTACCAAGGTCTTGTCCACGATGATGCCAACACCGTTTCTCGTTCTATTTGTGCCCGAATACCAAAGTTTAAACCCTGAGTTTTCTAGATCCTTTGCCTTACTACCAACCCACTTAGTTTCTTGTAGGCACATAATATTTATCCTTCTCCTCACCATAACTTCCACTACTTCCATAGATTTTCCCGTTAAGGTTCCTATATTCCACGTTCCTAAACGCATTTTGCTCTCTTGAACTCTACCCTTCTGTCCTAGCTTCTTCACCCTCCCCCGTCTAATAGGATCAAAGTACTTCTTTTGTGTGTCCCGGGTAAAGTTGATAGGAGCATATGCTCCCAAACAACTTTGAGTGGAGTCGTTCGAAAAGAAGTTTCTATGGCCCCCTTGCTCATTTAACACTGCATCCGGGTGCCGATGGAGATACAGCGACCCTTGCTCACTTATCACTGTGCTCAGGCCACACAGCGCGCCACTTACGGGTGACGCCCTAGCTTTAGCGCGATTTTGTTCTGGATTCATTTTCATAAGGATTCGACGTGATCATGGAGTGCCGGCTGTCGACTACCTGACGCCCTCCCCCTCCTCCTTTATCCGGGCTTGGGACCGGCCATGTAAGACATAGGCGGAGTTAAATGTTATATGCTATATCTTTTATATTTCAAAATGAGTAAGCTTATACTGAAAAAGATTATAATCAATATAGATTTACCTCATTCTCCATGTCAGCAGTAAAACTGTAATCTGTGACCTCGGAAAAATGGTGGCAGAGAAATGCTGACACCTAAAATTAACCAAAAAAATAAAATAAATTGAGCGGCAACAAGGAATATCAACATATCTCATGGACTCAGCAATTTGAGAAATCCCATGTTAACTACACTCTTCAACTTTGAACTAACAAGAAACGAATGAAAAGACAATCAAGAAACCAACAAAAAATAAGATAAAATGGCACAAGTTAGAAGTGACCAATATTAGAAATAGGAGGATAAAGCCACATAACAATGGACTTGCATGGATCTATAAGAAAGCATGTAAAGATCTTTGCCGTTTCTCTGATTTCCAGTAACTCAAAAAGAATGCCAACATACCATACGACCACGAAATTCTGGATGTAATACACGGCTTTTAACTGTCACGTAGTTTCTATCCTGGCACCACAAATCAATAAGTCATCAAAATATTGTGTGGTTAAAAATCACAATAAAAAGACCAGCCAAAATACTTCCTGGAGATTGTTGACAAGAGAACGTTTTAGAAAAATTCAGAAAGAATTCTCAAGAACATGCTTATTGTAATGCTATGAGATATCTAACTTTCCAAAATACATGGTACAACTAT
Source organism: Malus domestica (assembly GCF_042453785.1). NCBI lineage: Eukaryota > Viridiplantae > Streptophyta > Magnoliopsida > Rosales > Rosaceae > Malus > Malus domestica. The sequence continues at coordinate 11,161,914 of NC_091668.1, forward strand.
TAAAAGGGTTTCTAAGAATATGAGACATAACATAACTCAAAGTTGTGCACAATTTCCGTCAAAATAATACATTAAAAATTATGATCAAAGAAAACCTGACAATTTGAACACCTTCAATTACCTGTAAAACCTTCAAAGTGCTAGCATATGTTGAAGGTCTTCCAATCCCAAGCTCCTCCAATTTCTTAACCTATGGAACACACCACCACAAAGATGAGAAAACTAAAGCTAAAAAATAAGTACACCAGTTATAACACTAACTTAAAGAGCTTGTTATGATTAAACCTTCCCATCTATGGAGTACATTCAAATGGTAGAATACCTCTGGAGGCAGCAATTTTGAAGTAATTCCTATTGCCAATAGTTTCATAGTCCCCCTTCCCAAAGAAAATAACTAAAGAATTCTAACAGCATTTCTTGTAATATGTAAAATTATAAAATTTTACCAGTGCTGCCTCAGAGTAGCGGGGAGGAGGTTGAGTATGGTGCTCCTTGAGTTCCACTTTACCAATACATAATGGATCCCCACGCTACATAAACAAAATAAAAGACTTAAGAAATTAAAAAAAGCAATGATAAATCTCGTATGAAACTGAACACAATCAGAGTTATATGTTGTCGTTCAATACCAAAGGCTCTTATCCTGAAATTTAGACGGGGCATGTGCATCCAAGCATATGTGGGTAGGGGCAATGGGAAAGTGACACAACGTAAATTTAGGTCCAAATTTACCTTCAAAGAATTAAGAAGTACAAAGGGTTCATCATGACTCTTCCCTTCCTGTTCTTTATATTTGACTGCTTGAGCTTCCACATCCTAAACATTAGAAATAAACATGCTCAAAACTCCACATAAGCATGCAACACACTGCCAATTTAAGATGTGGCATCAAATCAATCGCATCAAAGTGAAGCTACATGAATAAAAGGGAATTTACTTTCCAAATCCTGACATCAGAACTGCCTTTTAAAAACAAATAATAACTTGCAATTATATGGATATGTGCAGTTCCCAGTTTGGATCCTATGACTAATAGATATGATGAGTTCATGACACTAAAAGTTAAATTGGCATATAAGATCGTACAAGTAGCAGTATTTTAACATATCTTGGGAATTAAAGTGTATATCCATATAAAGAAAAACAAAGCAAAAGTCATACCATAACTGAAGAACATTAAGAAGATTCCAGTGTTTACCAAAACAAAATAGCAGATTCAGTTACTGATACTCAAGAACTCCCACCAGTGAGACAATTTTTAGAAATGCAAATGTTTTATGACTGTGGCACACGAGCCAACTGCATACATTTGCAACGACACTAAGATGGAAAACAGAATTATACCTCAAAGACTGCCTGATATCCAGGAAACTCAACCCTTGAGCACGAAGAGCGGAAAACAATGGACTCGCCAGCATTTCCAATATCAAGTTGTATCTGGTTATATTAATGGGGAAATGAATTAGGAAAGAGATGGTGAATTTGCATTACATATATATATGAATGGAACATAAGAACAAGGATATGAGGAAACGTCAACAAGTTAATGCATGTTCTATTTGACAAAGAATGTGTTGCCTTTATCATTGAACTTTGAATAAGTTATATTTCAATCACGTGTACTCTTCTCAGCAAAGTATCAATTAGGTCTCCCTGAAATCCATAGTGAGTAATCAAAGAATAGGAAGCAAACTGTGTTTTCCTCTCTGAATTTCATCCTCTATTCTAGTTTAAGAAAGCAAAACTGTGATCCATTTTTCTCAGAAATAGAGCAATCAAGGTTCCAAGATGCAGTGTTACTCATAAGGTGTAAATTATTGTGTTCCCACTTTGATGACAATTCAAATGCACACCACGCACATACTGAACTTTATAAGATAAAAACAAATAAAAGAATAACAATAAAAAGAACATAGTTTGAGGACAGTGGAAGTACTGCCAATAACAAAGTACAGCAACATATATTAAAGATATTCTAGAAATGTAACTACTTGTCCAAAAGGAAGAAACAACTTGGAAATAATCATAAAACAGATTTTTGCAGCCTGTATTAATTGCGATAATTGACCACTGGATAGTAATAGTTATAAGGCTATTTGTTCCCATCACTTAAATGAGAAGAATTTTCATAGTGTTATATTCTAAGTTTCTAACCTGCTCAATTGTAGCAGGCTCCATCTGACATGCCACTGTCCGACACCAAATTAGAGTGTACAACTTCAGGGAATCTTCATCAAGTATCCCATGAAGCAATGCTAGATTCCAAGACAAAAATTTTAGTCAATTCACTAGAAAGAGCCTATGAAAAGATGAGCTGTACATCTGAAAAAACTTGCATAAAAAAAACTTGAAGAAACTTTAATGTAGCATGCAAAATTGTTAGTTACATGGCAATCTTCGAACATCAGTGGGTCTAATTGCTTCATGGGCCTCTTGAGCATTCTTCACTTTCTTAAAAAATTTGCGTGCAGTTTCTGATGCAAAATTCTGTCCATACCTGCATCAAAGGAATATTGTTTGTAATGAACAAACATATAGATCTCATTGCACAAGTATAACCACAAATAGCGAAAACCTGTAGGTCACTACTCATCATGGGAACAAGTATATAAATGAACTAAGTTTTGAAACTATAGGTCATTTTAATCTCTCGCTCTCAATGCTCTAGACCAATGGTGATTTCAAAAATAGTTGCAAACTAAATTTCAAACCTTACAAAGCAAAAAACCTGTAAGTTTTGAATTGTAGGATAGAATAGGCATAAATTAAATTCCAAATAAAATGACAGCACAAAGACATGAACATGCATATCATTATTCTGCATTACATCTAAATTTAAATTCCAAATAAAATAGAAGTCGAAATAACATTTATCTACAGCACCTTTCAATGACCAAGGAGCGCACATCCTTACAGGCTTCATCAGAAATCTGCAGAAATTAAAAGACTTCGGTATTAGAAAGAATGATAGATGTCGACCTCAACTAGAGATGAACTATACATTGAGACAGTGTAAATCAAGAGCACACATGTAAACAATCAGCATACATTGTAGTAATTATCATCACAAAGAAACGAAGTACAATTACAATTCTAAGCAAACTCAACAATTGAAACTTAGCAGCCTTAGACACTGACACTACGCCATAAAGTTCCATCGTTTTACATTGTGCAGCATAAAAGAAACCGATTTGCAACTGAGGAATTTTAAACACAACAAACCATTCCACAAGAGCAGTTCAATTGAGTTATGAAAATAATTAACGAAAGAAGAATGTTATAATCAAGTAAAAATCCTATTTCAAAATTTTCCTTTTAAGATTACATTGGTTCAGGTTATCCCAAATCAATTAAAAATTGATCACCTAAAGAGAAGGCAATAGAAATGTAAAAAAGGAACCAGCCACCAAAAACATTGACAGACAACATGAAACTCAATCAAGAACACATACTGTAGGGAAAATATTCATGCAGCCAAAAAGATACCTACATGTAGTCCATCTGTTCGGGTGTAAGTGATCAAACCCGCTGCTTTACCATCAGATAACTGAACCCCCTCGTAAAGTTTTTGTGCAAGCTGCATATATAATGTATCTTCCATTAGCCAGAAAGTCTCTGTATCTATATGATGCATATCCTTAAAGCAAATATATATGTATATTCTTAAAGCAAATATATATATATATATATATATATATATATATATATATATATATTATCAATGCAAAGCATGAATCATAAGATTAACTGCATCAAAGAAAAGACTTGCGGCTAGAACAGAAGAGGAACGTTGAAATAAAACTTGTACAACTCTTTCTGGTAATGAAAAATGTTACTTCATTTCAGGACAACATCTGCTCTTACACTTCCGATTAGAAAAATAGAATCAGAGCAGTTACCATTAGGCTGGTTTTGTTTTGTACAGACATCTTTCTGCTTTATATGAAGATAATATAACTATACGATAACAGTACAGAACATAAACAACAATGTTTGAAGTGATACAACATTCCATATGCGCAGAACTGATATGGAATGTTTGACATGTAATGTCTAAGGTGATACCGCTATGGCTGTGTATCCTTATAGTGATACAACATTGCATATGAACTGGATAACAGCCGTTACAAATCTGGGTATTGAAATTGATATAATAGTGGAGAAACTTATACTTATGAGCAGAAGAAACAACTTCAAAGCTATTAAAAACATTATACTTTAAAGCAAGGATAATGAATAAAATATATGGATAATTGTCATTCTAGCTTTAGAGTTTAGATGGAAATCAGAAGATAAATGCTCTCAAGCCCGCACCTTCATTGTATATGCTGCATTGAAATGCAATTTGTTTGCAGCATCCTGCTGAAGTGTGGATGTTATATATGGCGTGGGAGGATTCTTCCGCATTTTGCTTTTCTTAGAATTGACAACTTGAAAATTTTCTGAATTAATCTGCTGTTCAATTACTTTAGCCTCGGTATGAGAACTGATAGAAAATTGATTTAACTTTTTGGAATCATAATGGGTCAAGTGTGCTGGGAAGGATGGGGCATTCGCTGATGAACCCTTTTCTTTTTGCTTCAATTCAACTGCAGTAGTCCAATATTCCTGCGGTTTAAATTCATCAATTTCCATTTCTCTATCGCACAGAAGAGCCAATGCAGCAGATTGGACTCGCCCCGCAGACTGGCAACCTGGTAGTTTCCTCCATAACAGTGGTGAAATGTTAAATCCAATCAAATAATCAAGAGCACGCCGTGCAAGGTAAGCATGGACCAAGTTCTCATCAATTTCTCGTGGAGTTTGCAGCGCGCTTTTGATAGAGGCCTCAGTGATTTCATGAAAAACAACCCTGGCTACAGTAATATCTTCACGTAAAGCATCCTGTTGTTGCAGCATCTCAATAATATGCCAAGCAATAGCCTCTCCTTCACGATCAGGATCTGATGCAAGAATAAGAGTTTCTGCTCTGATGAACAAGGTGTGAGAAATAAGAAATTCAGAAACAAAGCTCCAAAATGAACTTAAGAGAGAAATACTTATGATGGCAAGTTCAATATCATTACTATACACCAGCATATCCTAGCTAGTATTGTTAGTAGCTTGCAGCTAATTGAATCTGAATGAAAATGATAAGAAATCATACCCTGTTAGTGCAACCTTTATAGTTTTCAGATGAGTCCAGGCAGCAGATGGAACTTCCCACACCATACTGAACTCATCATCAGGCCGTACAGATCCTGACCTAGCAGCCAAGTCCCTTACATGACCATAGCTAGGAAGAACTTCAAACATATCACCAAGATAACCCTGAATGACCTTCGCTTTTGTAGCAGACTCCACCACCACGACAGTTTTCCCAGTTGCGGGGTAAAGCGGCTTCAGTGTCATTTTTCCATGAGGTTTCACTTTGCCTATTTTTTGTGGTAAAAGTTTCTGTGGCGACTTAGTATCTGAATTTACCAATTTTCCCTTTCCCATAGAGTTCCCGCCTTTCTTCTTTGGCTGGGGTTTTGTTGAAGAACCATCAGCAACTTCTCCGGGAGTTTTCGCACCGAGGTTCAACTGAAAGACTGCAGTGTTAGTTAAAATATTGCAATGTAAAGATTTTAATCCTAATTCTACTAAAAAAACTATAGTTACTATTTGCTAACCTCTGAAACATCCGCCGACTTTTCGCTTCTTTTGGTACTACCAGATTTCTTCGGTTGAGAAGTAACCTTAGAACTGTGTGTTGTAGCCGCTTCTCCTGGAGGATTTGCGGCAGAAATTTGTTCTTTAGTTTTCTTGCTTTTTGACCTCTTTTTCCCTTTGACTTTAGAGACCTTGGTATCATTACTTATAGGAGAATTGGAAACCAAAGATCCCAATTTTCCAGCCCCCTTCTCACTTCCAACTTGCTGTTCGGTTAAAGCTTCTACATCAACATCTTTGGAGATGCTAGAATCAGTAGCTTTGGTTTTGCTTTGAGCTGCTAATGCCTTTTCCCGTTTCTTGCGTTTGTTAAGCTTTCTGAAAAAAAATGTATTTCCACTATTCCTGCCATCTTGGACACCCACAATCTCTCCTTTGTATATAACAGATGGAACTTGAGAGAAAAACCTCTTGGGAAAAGCTCCCGCGCTATGATTAGTTAAACCTAATCTGCAACTATTCTTAAAAGAGACAAAACTGATAATACCAGCAGGCCCTAAAGAATTAAGCGAACCATGTTTTAAATGAGAATGAATGGTAAAATTATGTTCAGACCCATCACCGCTTCTTCTGAAAGAATGAAAATTGTGCCCAAACTTCGAATGGTTGGCCGTGATCAAGGAAGAAACTCCGGATTTCTTTAACCTAAGCTGAGAACAATTTCTGTATACATTTGCTGTCAAATTCAGCGAAGATGGTAAGCAAGCACATGGATAAGCCTCAAACGCCCTCCACTGCATCTGTAAGACCAAAAGTTGCACGTCACGATAAGATTTTTAGGGAACAAGCATACTCGGACAAATATTGAACACACATACACACACAAAAACAAAATCAAATTCCGAATATCCCAGTGTTGCACTAGTTAGCACAACCAACATAATTTAATAAAACCCAACAACAATCTATACATACGTTCGTATTCATCGATAAAATGTTACATTAAGTGAAAAAGTTCCAGTCTTGAATGTCCAATCAACCAAAACAGACCATTATTTTACACCAAATAAACAACCCAGAAATATAGCCAGCTAGAAATGGTACAAATTGGTGCTGGGAAAGGCATGAACTTGAAGCAAAAAGATGGGAAAAATAGAGAGCATGAAAAATGAAAGGGAAAAGTGGGAACCTTGGCCATGGAGCGGCGGAGACGCAGGGCGGAGGAAGCTAAGTTGTTTGAGAAAATCAAGGAGGAAGCGGGGGCGGTGGACAGTGAAAAGGTCCGTTGAAAATGTATCATCGCCATGCCAGTTTCATTTGCTTAACGCAAACAAAGATAAGAGTGGAGTTTCGGATGTTCTGTTGTACTGTATGAGAGAGAGTGAGAGATGGAGAAGGAGAGGCTACGAAACGAGGGTTTTGACCAAAGGGTTTTATGGTAGGTTTTCGGATTCGGGTGATGATCCGGGTATTTTGGCCCATTCCGGGGCAGAATTTCTTCTTTTTGGGTTCCTTGTGTCAATTAAACATGTTACTAGTCTCTCTGCACGTAGTGTGCGAGAAGCATTTTTGCATTCTTGGCGCTATGCGCCTCAAAGATGTGTTGTTTTAGATATTATTACCTTTCTTAAGTGACTATTTTATAAATTGTGGGTGTGTGTCCATCACAACAATTTCATTCCTTTTTTCAATCATCTAACTTAGTATTTTTTGCACCAGCCCATTGTACAGAAAAAATGAAATTTATGAATTGCACACTAACCATTTCATTTTTTTTTTTTTTTGCTTGCTGATTATTATGGTATGAACAACATGAAGGTTGGACCCAATAAGTGAAATAAAAGGAAAAACACAAAATGGAGAACATAATAAATCTCTCCCTCTCTCTCATGCAAAATGTCAAATATCTACCCAAGTCCTTAAATTAAAAATTTCAGATTCATAAGTTTTCAGTCAAAGTTATAGGCTAGCTAGGGATGAACTCCTAATATATGAAGCAAATCAAAATATGGACAACATGTACATATGTAAACATATTGTCTACGTGTGAAATCAAAGCCATGCTTGCCACCCATTTGCTTGCACTTGATGCTTTAGATTTTCATGGTTAATCTGCAAGAAATGATGATAAAATAAGAAGTCTAACTATAATGCACAATCCCAAATATAAAGGTTGTAAGCAATTCAACCTAAATACCTTTAACTTTGACAATTTTCTCACGGCAATACTTTTACTCCAGTTACTTTTAGAATACTGAAAGATAAATAATTTGTCAAGTTTGAGGTAACAAATTGTAATCATGTTTACAAAATTAAATAGTAAGAAATGTTACCTTAATCTTGTACTTCAACCTTTGTACTTTGAGACGGGTGTGGTGCTTGTAAAACTGACAAAAAATGCAAATTTATTTATATTTGAAAATTGAATGCAATTTGAATTTACAGTATACTTCCGTATGAAAATAAGAGAATACTTACTGTATTTAGAAAAGTTGTTTGGCAAAAAAAATGCAATTTTATTTATATTTGAAAATTGAATGCAATTTGAATTTACAGTATACTTCCGTATGAAAATAAGAGAATACTTACTGTATTTAGAAAAGTTGTTTGGTCAGTATTAATCTTTTTCCTGCACCCATAAATTGTTTTTTTTTATAATTCGAGATAATTAATTTGTAGATTTTTTTAATTTTATAATTTGAAATAATTAATTTGTAGAATGATATAGAGAATGCCATTCAAAATAAATAGGTAAGAAATGGTGTTGTACCTAATTTGTTGGACTTTATTCCAAATTCGTATGATGCGAGAAGTTGTTGAAGATTTTAATTCTTCTACAGCCTTTTTCATGCGCCACCTATATATTGAAGGTATATATAATGTTAGAATTTCTTGTAACAAATTTAATAAAGAATTTAGAATACATACTACTCATGCTTCTTCTTTTTCCACTCTTTGAGAATCAGTTGGCTTAGATCAGTAGCTTTTACTCCGACAGATATCTCCCAACCAGGTGTAAAAATAGAGACACGTCTGTTTGGGATCTTATCAATAGGTAGTTCCTTTTCCATTTTTTGTGGGTATTCTTGTAAATATCCTAAGAATAAAAACAATTTTTTTTTAATTTCCATAGCACATGTATAGCATATTAAGATAATCAAAATTGAAACTCATAATCTAACCAAAATTTAAAAAACACACAATGAAAATTTCAAAGAAAGAAGTTTAAAAAACTAAAATTGACTTAGAAATACTAAATACAAACTCATAAATACATCCTGAAAGATGCAGTAGAGGGCATTAAATCCATCACCTAAAAGATGAATGGAAAAAAAAACTTAAGAACTGAAAAGGTAAATTTAGATTGATATTTACCCAAAGAGAAAGAAAACATTTGTGATTGGAGAGATTGGGATGCAAGCATGTGATATGGTTGTCCCACTGCGATAAAAATTCAATCACAAAATTGTTAATGGTGTGTCCTTTTTACCCCATAATTCATAGAGTAAAACAACATATAATCCAAAATTCGAAAGCCTACAGAAGACCTGCAGATGTTGCTATAAAAAAACAAACAAAAAAGACGGACAGACATACACACACAGAGAGAGAGAGAGACTGCATAAAAATAAAACTGAAGGACTTGAATTTTTTTTATTAGCAATCATCACAAACCCCGATAAAAAAAGGAAACTGATGGACTTCTGCTCTTCCACCGCAACATATAAATTGGGGAAAAAAAAGGAACAAATATAAGTTGGAAAGAGTACAAAGCAAGAAATAATGAAGAGAAAATACCTGGAAGGCAGTGGAAGAGCAAAAGTAGGATTGCAGTGCCTTGCCAAAACTGGAAGAATTTCACAGCAGTTCTTTCTACCTGAAAGAATTTCAAACGCCCTCTTGTAGATACATGGGTTGTTACATTTAGGATTTAATCATGAGATTAGTGAAGAGGCCGAAGTGGAAATGGAGAAGGAGGAGGAGCTCCATATTGCAAGCTGGAGACTTCCATACCTCAAACCGAAGGCGGCGTGTTGTCTAGTAGTCCAAACCTTGATTTCACAAACACCTAATAAGCAAGATCCGGCGAAAATGTATGCCTTAGCCTTTATCGTCATTGTTTGTTCTTTAAATTTTATTATCACTTGTCTAATTATTGGCATCATAAAATGCGGGAAAATTGAAAAAAAAATGCAGGAAAATCAGTTAACGTTAGTGTGGTTAGCTGATGGTAGCATTCATGTGTTTAATTGCCTAGAAAATGTAGGAAAATGTAAGAAAAATATCAAAAATCTTCACAGAATTGTGCTAATATACTTCCATGTATGTGTGCGAGTGATTTTCTTACCGATTTGTGTAGATTCTTAGCATGCAAATGGGTGAAACTGAAACATGTAGAGAAAGAGTAGGGAAAGAAGAACAGAGAATATGGAGTGGTAGGCAGCGGTCAGAAAACAGAAATAAAAGAGTTGTATGTGGAATTGTGGGAGGGTGCAAAGTGATTTTCTTACCGATTTGTGTAGATTCTTAGCATGCAAATGGGTGAAACTGAAACCTGTAGAGAAAGAGTAGGGAAAGAAGAACAGAGAATACGGAGTGGTAGGCAGCGGTAAGAAAATAGAAAGAAAAGAGTTGGACGTGGAATTATGGCAGGTTACAGAGTCTGTAGAATGAACGATTGTATAAAGAGGTTTGTGTGAGGAAGAAGTTTGATCAGAAAATGGGGGAATAGAAGATAGACGTGGGTGGGTGGTTTGGTTTCCGCTACGAATTAGTGAGTTCGAAAACTGTACGGAAACTACTATGCAATTTGAAAACTGAACATGCTAATCCAGCGACGATCCCGAGAAAGCCGCGGCGCGGGCGCAGGAGCGAAGCGGCGGCGGTTGAAGATTACATATCCAACACCATGGCAAACTTTCTAATTATTCTCCAACCTTTCCCCACGTTTGAATTTTTTTTTCCTTTTTTTTGTCAATTTTTTTTTCTGTTTTATTTACACAAATACCCATGAAACATTTAGTTTCATAATTTACTTCAGTTTTTATTTTTTTTGTTTCAAGGGCTTTTGTGTCCAATTTTTTTTGGTGAAACCTTAAGACACCAAACAAACTTCTGGAATTCTATTAGTAGAGATTCGTCTTTTTTCATTTTCAATCTAAGTTACTTTCATTAAACAAAAAGACTAATACAAAAAAAAAAAAAAAAGCCCAAAAAACAGCTCAAAACTTAAATACAAGCCAAATAAAAAAAAACAAATACAAAATAAAGGCCCAAAAGAATCCAGCTGAAAAAACAACAAAAATCCTAAAAACGGAGGAAACTAGCAGCCACCACCAAGTCAAACGTGCCTCCATTGCAAGGCCACTGCTACCAAGAGAACGAACCAAACAGAACAACTAGATCAACGGAAAATAAGGGTGAGCGAGCCACACTTAGAGTGATCGCTTCCATCACCCTAGCAAATAGTGCAAATTGCACTTTAACAGCAAATTGCATGAGGGTTCCAATATGAGATGAGCTCAGGAAAATTGAGACAAAAAAAATAAAGCAAAAGGAAAAATGAGAAACAAAGGAGGAGGAAGGCTTTCCCTCTCCGCCCTGCGTCTACACTGCTCCATGTAGGGGTGGGTTCGGTACGGTTACCGTACCAAAACCCTTGTACCAATTACCGTACCAAACTTTCGGTTTGGGAAAATCTATTACCATTACCGTACCAAACTTTCGGTATACCGAAGTTTGGTAATGCCAAAAGTTCGGTTGGCATGGTATGGCAATGGTAATTGCCATTTTGTTTTGGGACAAAATTTGTTTTTGTTTTTTTAACCCAATTCAAGGGCAAAAATTTTTTTTTTGTACCTTTATCTCATATATTATTGATTAAATTCATCTATTATTCATTATTCACAATTCACACACATAATAATTCAAATGATGCATCAAGATTCATCATGAAAATTAAGCTTACAATCCAAATAGAAGTTACGAACCAAAACAAATAGAAGTTAACAATCCAAATAGAAATTAAAGTTTCAAACCAAATGAAAATTGGAAGTAAACTTCAAAAAGGAAAATTCATTGATCAGTTATTCAAGCTTGAGATGTCGAAGCTTTTGGAGGAGGCATTGAACTTGTAGAAGATTGAGTTTGTGTCAAGCATACATTACAAACAAAGAAATCATATTAATTAGTAGCAAGAAGAATTAAAGTTGAAAACCATTTAATAACAAAAAAAGGTCGTACCTAGTGCACAAGGCTCCCGCTTTACGCAGGGTCTGGGAGAGGTGAATGTCGGCTAGCCTTACTCCCATTTTATGGAGAGGCTGCTCCCAAGTCTCGAACCCGAGACCTACCGCTCATGGGTGAAGTTACTTGCCATCGCACCAAGTGCAACCTCTAAAACCATTTAATAACAAATTTACTAAAAAAATTAAAGCATATCTTTCTTGTTTTCTCTTCTTCCATTTCCTTATAAAATTGAAGCATATATTCCGTTGGTTCCTTGTAGAAATTTACTTCATCTGCCCTAAGTCAACCACTAGTACACACTAGTGCCTCCATTATTTTAGGAGTCAAGGATACCCTAAAAGGGTCCACAACCCTCCTCCCAAGGCTAAATGCATTTTCACTAGCAGCAGTAAAAGTGGGGGTTACAAAGATATTTTGGCTATTTGTGAAAGAATTAGAAACTCTTTTGTGTTTGATTTTCACAATTTTAAGAGATCAAAGTCACCAACAACAATGCTAATATAAGTAGGGTTTTATTTTCAAGTTATTGGAATATTATAAATATGTGTTATATAATTATCTATTATATAATTTATAAATTATAAATTATATTGTATTTTCGGTATGGTACGGTAATACCGTGGTAATGGCATCCATTACCAATACCGTACCATGAAATTTCGGTACGGTACAATACCGTACCATTACCGATTGGTACAAAAAATTTGGCACAAAATCGGTATAGCACGGTTGGCAATTCGGTTGGCACGGCAATTTGGCAAAAAAATCCACCCCTAGCTCCATGTACGTGTATTATTCGACAAATATGTTAAAAGTACATATAAAAAACGTGAATTTGATATGGAATATTATTGAGAAAAGTGTGAAAATAACGTGAAAGGTAAGTATATACGTATATAATGTGTATGATATGTTGAGGCCTTAACAACGTGTAATTTAAGATCATCAAAACATATACAGAAAATGAAAATATTTAAAAAAAATACATACGTACTTATTAATATATGTATTATATGCAAATTTACTAAGTATGCTAATCTTCTTTATGTCATTGACAAAAAAAAAAAATCTTCTTTATGTCCATTAAAAATTGATTGTCCAGAATTGGATCCACGACCTCAGTGTTCAAAGTTTAGGGATCAATATATTTACACCTTACAAATTGAATTCAACGGTTGTCATTAACTTATTTTCCTAACTCACCGTATAAAATCAAGGACTCTAATTTCTTTTACACACTAATCAAAGATGATTTTATCGGGTGCGTTTGGTACGCAGACGGGACGGGACGGGACGGGACGGGACGGGACGGAACGGGACGGGACGGGACGGAACGGAACGGGACGGGACGGAACGAATGTGTAATTTTTGAAAAAGACATGGGGTATATTTGTCTTAAAATGGTAAAACATTGTGTTCCACAGACGTGGAACAAACCCGTTCCAGGGGGGAGGTGGAACGCAAAAACATCCAAAATCTGTCCCGTGGAACAGCCCGTTCCACCCATTTTTGACGCACCAAACGCGCAAACGCGGGACGGAACGCCCCGTCCTGTCCCACGTACCAAACGCACCCTATACGTCCGGAGCAGATTCAATTCCGTCTCGAACATTCGATGAAATTGGAATACAGAAAAATTAGCATTAGCATGGCCCACGCTTTCTCAAATCATGTTAAATTATACACGATCGTTTGAAGCCCTAAAGTAAACCCAGGTGGATTTGAGCTTCCCCCAAAATCCCCAAAATCAAATTGGCGGAAGACGAAATAAAAGTCAAATTAGGGATTCGTTTCGGAGGCAGTCTATCACTCAGAGACAACACCACTTCTACTGTTTTCACACTCAGCGCTGCAATGGATCGCCAGCCTCACGACTACGCCGCCTCCGCCATGGCCTACGCCCAACAACAGCGCCAAGCAGCCACCAGCCTTCAACAGCAGCAGCAGCCACAACAACCGCCCCAACAGCAGCAATTCGGGTACCCGCCCCAAACCCAACAGTTCCACGGAGGCCCACCACAGTTCGTGGGTCCCCACCCTTCTCTGCAGCAACAATTCCCTTATCATCCCCACGGGCAGCCACAAGTACTTCCCCACGCCCCTCCTCACCCCCACCACCTCCCTCCTCCGTCCTTCGCTCCCCACCTTCCCCCTCCATTGGTTCCCTCCCCCTTCCACGCCGGGCCCACCTACGACTCTCCCCAGCCTCCGCCGTCTGCTCCTCCTTCCGACCCGGAGCTCCACAAACGGATCGATAAGCTCGTCGAGTACTCCGCCAAGAACGGCCCGGAGTTCGAAGCCATGATCCGGGAGAAGCAGCAGGATAATCCCGAGTACGCTTTCTTGTTCGGCGGCGAAGGCCATGGCTATTACCGTTACAAGCTCTGGATATCGACCCGGGCTCCAGGCGGATCTTTCAACCCAGCTGGATTCCCACCCGGGTCGATGCACATGCTGCGCCCGCCCCCAAACCCCATGATGAACGCGCCCCCATCTGCGGCAATGATGGGCGGGCCTCCACCGGCTTATTTCTACGAGCAGCAGCGACACGGGCAGCCGTTCGGAGTGTACGGGCGGACAGAGTACGACCAGTCTCCATCCAAGCCCTTCAAAGGGCTCTCGGGACCGCTTCCCTCTGAGGTTGCAATGGAGCTTAACAATGTGCTTATGACGCTGAATGGGACCAAAGAGTCGATTAAAGGAGCGAAATTTTGGTTTATGCAGCGGTCAATATTTGCGCCGGCATTGGCTGAGGCTCTTCGGGAGAGGGTGTTTGGCTTGGATGATTCTGAGAGGCAGCTTCATGTGATATATCTTGCAAATGATATTTTGTTTGACAGGTAATTCTAGTGGTGCATTGTTCATTCGTTGCAATTGCAGAATTCTTGTTTGCTTTTGCCTGCTTAACTGTGATTTGTTGCTTTTGCTCGGATATGTTTTGGGTCGAGTCCAATGGAATGCAAGTCTAAAAAGATAAATTTTTGTTTTTTGAGCTGTGCCGGCGATTTCAGTGGAAACATTTACTTGTGTAATTGCCTATTTAAAATCTGGATAACAGCCTACACTACGTCTCACAGAAGAATTATATTTCCATGAAATCATTGGAAGTTTTAACAACATTAGTTGTTATAGTTCTTACTTCTTAATAACACAGTTAATCGATGGGTTAGTGCTTGGGTGATGTTTGTTTTCCATTTTGTATAAAAATAAGAAGGAAGATGGGTGTGGCCTTTGAACAAGTTTGTACGGAGACAGAGGCTTTGTTTTTTTAGCAATGTATACTTTTTTCGTAGGGATGATGGGTGATCGTTTACAGGGATATATGTGTGTGTGCCCTTTTCTGTTGCCACAGGGGCTGGCAGATCAACAGATCATCTATAAGTTTGCCATAGCTCTTGTTTCTTTACAATATGAAAGAGCTGGTATTGAAAAAGCTCCATCTTTCATACAAGTCTCTGTTTTTGTTTATGTGCACTACAATCCTTCTAATATCTAGCCTCACTTGTTTAATTTTCTGAGTGTATGGTGGTAGTGTCATTAAAGAATTTAGAGGTTTCTTTTCTTGTTTGCCTTTTGTTTTCTTTGACACGGTTGGTTGATGATAGTCCGAATAATTCTTTGACGATCCCTTCTTTGCCTTTGAATTTACAGCTCGCATCGGCGGACTGTTGAAGGCCTTGATAATGAATCACTTGCTTTCAAACCTATCTTAGGTTCCATGCTTGCAAGGATTTATCACAACCCTCAAATCACAGAGGACAATCAATTGAAGTTGCAGCAAATTTTACAGTTATGGGCTTCTAAGAACATTTATGATCAGGATACTATTGATACACTTAGGAATGAGATGCTTGGTGGACCATCAAGTAATTCTTTTACGGGGATTCCAAAAGACTTATCCACTGCTTCAGCAGAATCAGCAGCAGGTAGGCGGTAGGCTTCTGTGTTGTATGTATGTCTAGGCTACCAAATTTCGGGCGACTGGGTTCTATAAACTGGTTTGTCCTACACATTAATTATTTTTTTCTTTATTTTGATGCAGGATTGCCACCACAGACAACAAACCACAACGCATTTCAATGGACGGATAGGCAAAGTTCTGTTTCCAGTTCACATGATCAAGATCACCTTGATAAACATGCAGTTCCTGGCCAAGGCATGCCTCTGTCGATGCCATCCCAGCAATTTCTTCCGAATTCAGTCCCTCCTGTTGCTTTTCCCGGGTCCATGCCCGTAACATCTTCCGTTCTACCAGCAAACCAACAACCCCCACCCCATTTACTGCCAGGTCAACCTGCTAGTGGTGGGGAGAAGTTGCCGCCATATCCGTTGTTCCCACCTGGTCTTATTCCTGAGATGGTCAGAAAGATGCAGATTGGCAGTGGTGTGCCATACTCGCAGATGAGCCCTTTGGACATTCCAACCGTTATACCTCCATCCACCGTACATCAGTCAGAAATTCTCGATAGAGTGTCGAAATTCTTCAAGGAGATTGGAGAAGTTAACCCTTCTGAAGGGCCCCTTAATAATTCAGATGGCAGGGACGAGGATGATTACGAAAGAGAGCCTGTGGCACGCAAGGGTGGAGCTTGCATCCCTCCACCCCCAAACCTGCAGATAGACCCTGAGACGGGGGCTTATGCTGATGGAAGTGTAGATAGAAAGAGTGGGTCGGGAAGGTTGGGACTAGGGGCCACAGCTAATCCAAATGAGGCAAGCCAGTACGACGATGTGTATTCTTCTTACAGGAAACAAAGAAGCACCAACTACCACTCATCCATGAGTGCAAGAGCTTCAGCAAGGTGAAAAACAGACCTGATTAGGAAATGCCAACTTCTTCCTTCTTTTTTTTCGTGTTTTTTATTTCTTTTCGATATTGTATTAATGTTAATGCATGTAAGAAATAGTACTGCAAACGTTTTACCTGACTAACAAATAAATTCAGAATCTTTAGTTCATGCAAAGTTTCCTTTAATTCGTCTATCAAACATTTTTTACTTTGATCCTACGTGACAACGAAGAAAGTACAGCGGGAAGGTTTTGGATAAGAATTTTTCACTTGTTTGAGAATTTGTGTGATTCCACGGCAATTAAGTTGCTCTTCGTTGTGATTTTTCGTTTGCCGTGTCCTGCGTACATCCATTGTTACAACTACGGATGTGTTGAAGAATATTTGCGGGCAAAGGAGGAAGGGAGTGCGTTGCGGGGCTGGTAGGGAGGTGGGCGTTTATTACTTTTTCTTTTTTCCTTTTTATTCTTATTACATTTTTTTTTTACAATCCACGTGGCAATGTGGCAATATATCATTGGACTCAAAAGGTAGTGATGGGGTGGTGATGATGGTAGTAGAGGTTGCGGTCATGTTGAAGGTGGTGTGGCATGGTTGTGGTGATGACGACGGTAAAAAAGATGGTCGTAGGACGACGTGGTATGGTGGTGATGATGGCATGATGCTCATGCCAATGACGGTGGTGACAACGATGATGACAATTTTGATGGTGGGATGGTCATGATAAGGTGGTGGTGATGACATTATGGTAGGTGGTTGAGTATATTATCAAAAAATGAAAAATAATGAAATCCGTCAAAATCATAAGACCATCTCCAACCCTTGGGCTAAAAGCCAAATTTTTTAGCCTGGAAAATTTAGCTTTTAGCCCAGAAACATCTTTTCTGCTCCAACCCTTCTACCCTAAAATTTTAGCCCGGAATTATTAAAGAATCAAAATTAGCCTAAATTTTTTTCTTAAATCAATTTTTTTTTTAAAAAAATATGTAGATTATTGTAAATTAATTTTATGAACATTTTAATCTAAAAAAATTTAAATTCCGATAAACATTTCGCATTTAGCCCGGGGGGAAAGCTGGGGGGTATTTGGCCCAGAAATAGCATTTGGCATTTAGCCTAAAATTTTAGCATGGATTGGAGAGTGTTTGGGGGGTAATTTGGGGGGGTAATTTGGCTTTTAGCCCAGGGTTGGAGATGGTCTAAGGGTAGGGATAGAATTTATATCACAATAACCCCACTATAAAAGCACCCAAGTCCATGACATTTTAAAATCCTTTAAATCAATGAAATTTTGAATATGCCTAGACTTTTATAGGCTTGCAAAAAGTTGTAATTGAATACCACAAGATTTTAGTAGATTTTTTAGAAGTAAAAAACAAATACCTTTATTTATTGACTCCTTAAAAGTTGTATTGAATACATCTAGATTTCTTAAACAAGTAAAGTCCATCAAATTTCATATACAATACACCCCCCTTAAGCTTTGAGGAGAATATTTGTATTCAGGTATCCTTTTAGGCAGGGGGTGGTGGGGGAAGAGTTTGAACTTGTGACATGGTGGGAGTTGAAAAATCATAGGGAAATACTCCAAAATTGGACAATTTCTTAATATTGGGACAGAAATAGGATAAACCGGCCACACACAAGCCATGCTCACCATGCACAAAATCGAAATTACTAAAATACCCACATATAAATGCTAAAAATCATCACCCCATTGCATCATTGTTCTCATTTGGAAAAGAGAGATGTCGAGATAGCTCTCTAAGCTCTGGGTTTAGCTCTGATTTCAAAGAGAAGGAAGTCCAAATAAAGGCGAGAAGAGTGAGCTGGGTTTTAGGTTGACCTCATACATCTGATTTCGAACAAAGGGATGCAAGAGAGAGGTGAGAAGAGTAAGATGAGTTTTGTAACATATTTTCTGTTTTGACCGAAAAATTCCATTTTTTTTGGCGATTAAAGCTTCAGCAGGCATAGTAAGGTAGGGTGTTTAGTTCCAAGTTGCTTCATCAATGATTTATGAAATAAATGAGTTGTTTGTAAGATAATTAATACTTAGGAGTTAAATTCGGGTTTGTGTTTCATGTTGGGGTGTATGGGTTATGGAATAAATTTCAAGTTTTGACGTGCTAGAAAATTGGGATGGAACAATTCTGGTTCAAGTGTTCAATTGCTGAAATTTGTGAAATTTTTTCCGTAATGTGCATGTGGTGTGCATGGCTACATCTTAATATGAGAAGCAGAGAATGTTCACTAGTTATGATGCACGTATTTTGTGCCTCGGAATTTAGCGAGTATGACCACAACCTAGTTAGCCTTAGCGAAAAACAAAATTAAGAAAAAGCTTAGAGGACATTAAGGGTCATGCGTGTCCATGAGATAACGATAACAAGTATCATGTTTTCCACGTGCACGATTAAGTGGTGGTTGATATACGTAACGAGACTTTTCAAACTATCACTGTAACCTTATATACATAACAATTATGTGTTAATTGTATTCACTATATCAATATGTTGCCGTTAAAGTTTCTCCCACTATGTGCATATTATGTCAAGTACTATACATATTATGTGCATATGGTGTGCATATAGTGTATATGGTGCATATTTACATCTTTGATACTCTTCGCGTTAACGTAGTTTACTACTTTTTCTTTTTATTCAGAGGCAAGCCCTGCAAATAAGAAAAAAGTGAGCAAGTTTGTGAAACAATTTTCTTTGATTCAGTTGGGTTCTTTCGTGCCCATTCAAACTACAATTTTCAAATCCTTGAAATATTTGAACCCAATCAAATTTGATACCAAATTCAAATTAATGAATCTTCAATTCTTCATATAAAGTTTAGGGTCATTTATCTGATTGCGTCATTTTTCTGATTTCGAAGAGAGAGATGTGAGCTATGGGTTTTTGGGTTAAGCTTAGATCTATGAGCATAACATGTGCATGTCGTATACATGTAGTGTATAAGCAAGCTTAATACGAAGAGAGCGAACGATTACGCGAAACAATTTCATCCATATCCTTCTCTCGTCCTTCTCTCCACTCTAATTTCTCTGTTTTCCCTCAAATATATCTCTTCTTCAAAAGGCAATTGACCTCTAATACATTTTTTTTATTTAATTGCAGCAAAAGCAAAACTCTATTTTAGTGCTTGTAAATTTGGATCGAGAGGGGGAGCAGAAGGAGGGAGAAGATAGAAGAAATGAAAACCCACATATAAATAAGCGATATGATAAAAAAATGTTAAAAATTGAAGGATTTAGGTCTCCTTCAAGAAACACCAAACCAATCACTTCAACTCCAAAAATCCGTCAATCAAAAAGCAAAATTAAGTAAACCCAGTTCTCAAAACCTACAAATGAAAAGGTAAAAATCGAAGAAGATGGGTGGGTTAGAGAGAGCTCTTGTGCATATTCGAAATATAGAGAGAGGAGAGAGAGAGTTTGGATGAAGAAGATGGGTGGGTTAGAGAGAGAGCTCTTGGATGAAAAAGATGGGTAGGGTTCTTCGAATTGGAATTGGTCGAGAGATATTTTCTCTCTTTCTCCTCTCTATTTCTCTCTCTACAAAATGAGAAATGACGGTTGAAATTTCTGGATAACCCATTTATATGGAAGGACAATTTGGTCATTTCAAAATGTCATGTGCATATTTGAAATGTCCTATTTCTATCCCAAGATTAAGAAATTGTCCCATTTTTGGGTATTTCCCAGAATCATACTATATTCACCATGACAATCTATCATTTTACAATGTAAAATGACACATAATTGGTTACATTACAAATTCTCAATCTCATATAGGGAGAAAAAGTAGAGCAAAATTAGGCGAGACTACTTTTTCGTCAATAAACACATGTATGACACCTACTTTTCTTGGGAGAGGAAAAAACTATTGCACCCCTAAACCACTCGCCCCTCCCTCTCTTCTAAATGTTATTAATATAGTAAAACCTTTATAAAGTTATAAAGTTGGGACCAAACCAATTCTATGATTTTAGTGAAGTTATTACTTAATAGAGGTGTAGTTACTGGAACAATATTATTCCTGGACTCATTTATACTTAATGAATATTTATTTCCTAAATAGGATTCTTGAGAAGGACATTGTGAAAACACCAAGGGGGTGTTTGTTTGCCCTCACTAAAGTGTACTGGACTGGACTAGACTAAGGATTAGTCCAGTCCCATGTTTGCTCCTAACAGGGACTAGGTTTAATGAGACTAAGTCTCACTCGCCTAGACTAAATCCGGGACTAGCTAGTCTTAACGAAACCCCTTGAAAACCATGAGACTAGCTAAGATTGTCCCTTCTCTCCCCCTCTCCTCTCCTCGCCTTGCTCCTTGACCACTCACCCTCGAAAACCATGGGATGCTTTTCATAACCAATTTTCATATAAAATACCAAATTGAAGATGGGAGTGAGGGGATTACGATTCTACCTGAATCGAGGCCAAAAGTTGATCAGAGGTGGCCGGAAAATGGCCTGGAAGTCTCGGACGGTTTGGGTTTTTTTTTTTCCGAATCCATGACAGATCGAGCATGCAAAGCTCGAATATGGGACAAGAGATGGGGAAGAGTTTGTTAATGGTGCAAACCTCGTCTAATCCGATGAGGTTTAGTGTCTTCCAAAAAAAAAAAAAATCCGATGAGGTTTAGTTGGAAAACCCGTCGGGAAACCTGCAACTCATTGGAAAAAAATGAGGCAGGAGGCGAAGTGCAAAGGCAGTGAAAAGGCTGTGAAGAGGCAAAAAAGAGAGGTGAAGTGCAGAGGTAGGAGGCGAAGAAGATGAAGTGAAGAGGAAGAGAATTTGCAATAAAAAAAAGGTGGGACAAAAATGGCAGAAAAGGGGAATGGGGACGGAGAGGCGGAGAAAAAAATGAATGTACAGATAGGAGAGGGTTGTAGAAAAATAGGGAAAAGATAAAGTAATAATAAAATATTAATTGATATATTAAATTAAAAATAAAATATTAATAAATATAGATTAAATAATATAATATTATAGTTTTGCTTTTTAGTCTGACACTGTATCAAACGCTTCACTAAGTCAGTCCAGCTTAGTCTAGTTTAAGCTAGTCCGGCTTAGTCCCTGAAGCTAGTCCAGTCCAAGACAGTCCGGTGCAACAAACGCCCCCCAAAGGTCATGTCAAGAAGTTATAAACATGCTTGAGAAGAGAGAAATATTTTCTCTTGTTAAAAGGAGGACAACTAATGGCAAGTTACAGTTATTCACCACTTCCACATCCATAAAGGCTATGGGGAATTTCACCATGCCCCGTGACAACAGTCAAGCAGACTCACTAGCTCGGAGCATCGAACTCAGGACCTCCCACTTTTTGGCTTCAACAAAAAGGTGTTCATGGTTACGAAGTGTTACTTACTCGCAAGCTCAAAAACGTTGCATCAACTCTAAAAACTAAAACATTGTATCAAACAACTTTAGAAAAACATTTTAGTTGAGCTTTTAATTGTGATATTGCATATTTTTGTAAAAATTTTCCCATGTGAAGATGTGTTTTCCTAATAAGGGAACAAGAAAAATTATAACCTGTTATAAAAACATATTAATTTTCCGACCAAAAAAAATATTCGATTTCGATATAAGATTTTAAATTTTCCGACGAAGAAAAGGGTTTAATTTTTCTCTTCGGAAGTCGCAACAGAAAATATAAAAACCTTAAAATTTGAAAACGCAGAGCTTCCCTATCATGCTCCAATCTTTCACATTTCCCATTTCTCGCTTCCCATTTTTCACATTCCCTTTCCTCCCTTTCCGGCTTTCCGTTACACCGTTACTCTCTCTCTCTCCCCCTCCACACTCTCCTCACTCCACTTGCTGGACTTCCTGTCTCTGTCGATGCAATTTACTCTCGAATTGGATCGGTTTCGTCGTTCATCAGTCCTGGGTCCAATAGAATCCAATTCCCTGATTTCGAGATTTGGGTTTTCATCGATTTGAACATTTTTTGTCAAACAAGAAAAATTTATCATGTAGGTTTGGTCAAACAATAGCTCCCACTGAGCTCATTTGACACTGATCCAAAACAAAGGATTTGTGTTTGAAAGCTTAGATATGGCCATGGAGAAACGTATTGAGACAGAAGCTAGCTCGTTTTTGAGGTTGTCTTTCTGTCTGTCCCAAGTGTTTTCTTTTGGGTTTATGTTGTTTTGACACAGATTTTAGCTTGATGATTACAAATGTAAGCAAAGAACATGTTAACTATGTTAAAATGTATAAATGTTGCGACTTTTCGACGTTTTGAATCTAAAATTGTTGATTGATTTTCTTAGTCTTGTTGTGTTTGAACTGTGAATGCAGTTTGTCTGTGGCCTTGTCGTATGGGGCTGCTTCCATGGCAATGGTTTTTATCAATAAAGCAGTTATTATGGAGTACTCACATTCAATGACCCTTCTCACAATGCAGGTATTACTTTAACAATTCGAATATCGTTCTTTTAATTCATGAGATTAAGATACCCTTGCTTGATTGTTCGCAATGACCCGTCTTGTATTTCTTTATTGTCTTGGTAATTTGTAAGTGTTTTCTGCTTGGTTGTGCATAATGAGCCTTCTTTCGTTTCCTTATTGTTTTAGCAATTGGCAACTGCTTTGCTTATACATGTTGGTCGAGGATTGGGATACACGAGATCAAGAGGACTAGAAATGTCCACCGCGAAAAAACTTCTCCCTGTGTCGCTTTTTTATAATGCTAATGTGGCGTTTGCTTTGGCCAGTTTAAGGGAGTTAACATTCCCATGTATATTGCTATCAAAAGGCTCACACCGCTTGCTGTGCTTGTAGCTGGATTCTTCTCAGGGAAGGGGAGACCCCCAATACAGGTAATGTCTTGTCTTTATTTGATCAGCTTGTACATTGTTTGATGATGTCTGTCTTATTAAACTTAACGTTTGTTTATACATTTGATAGGATTTGTTATGCTTCTTTTTTTGTTTAGTGTTTGTGTAAGTTAAACCTAAACTTGTTCTTTCCCCAACTGGAATATGAGAAGGATACTATTTAGTCTTTGAAACGTATGATGTAAAAGTTCCATAAGAAAACCTACATGATTGACCAACAGTATAATGTTGTTTAAAATGGAAGCTAGATTACATTAGTCTTTGATGTGCTTTCTTTTGGTTCTGATTAAGTGGTCTGCAATCATAAGCTAAGTTACGTTGGATGAGAATAAGTAACATCTTGTGTTGGATTCACATTATTACTGGCAAGTCATTTTCTCATTGCTTACCAGAACCGTTCGCTAATGCACTCAGCTTTTCAAAATATAATTATTTATGTTGAGAAGGGTCTCTGTGATGATAGCTTTCACTTGCTGCTTGGTGATAACAAAGATAAATCATCTGTATTTGGCATAATATTTGGAACGAAATGTCTTGTGACATAATGATACTTTCCTTCGTAAATAAGTTGGCCTTATAAATGTAGATAAAGGATGCTTGATTTTAAAGAGTCACCTGTCAAAACTTATTCATTGAAGATGAGAAATATAATGCTAAAGTCCTGGAAAGAAGCATCTTCGTTACCACTAAATTTGACAATACTGAGTTGCATTTAATTTTATTTTCTTCTCTTTCATGTTTTAGATTTGACAATACTCAGTTCTCTTTCATGTTTCAGGTGTGTCTTTCAGTATTATTGACTGCAGTAGGGGTTCTGATAGCTGCACTCGGAGATTTTTCATTTGACCTTTTTGGATATAGCATGGCCCTTACTTCTGTTTTTTTCCAGGTTGGTTTTGATGTTTTTGTTCACCGACTGGTTTGTGCTTTACTTGCTTCGAATTGTATGTTATGGTAATTAAGCTCATAGAAGCACTTCATATTTAGACCATGTACCTTGTGTTGGTGGAGCAATCTGGTGCGGAAGATGGGCTATCATCAGTTGAGATCATGTACTATAACAGCTTTCTGTCTCTTCCGTTTTTTATGCTTCTCATTGTAGCTACAGGAGAATTTCCAAATTCTTTATCATTACTAATTGCAAAGGTCAGACTTTAACTTTTTCTTTATATAAGTATTTGAATCATTCTCTTTTTATGTGGGATTCTATTTGTATTGATTCTAATAACTATGGAAACAGTAGATGATTGACTGCTTAAATTGTTGGATTTGTATCTGGAAATGGATTACTGTCTTTGTACATATTAGTTTAGCCCATCGAGAAGTCCTAGTTTTCTTTTGGCCTGCATCCAGCAATATGAACTCCTAGATCAGGGGGTGATATCAATTTCAGCAATATGGTGGGAGCTGGCAATACGCCTCGCTCCACTAATTTTTCTGATTTTGTGTTGTTTGAATTTACCTTGGGATTCTGGATTAGTGGATATACAGTTGCATAGCTGGCTGTTCATATAAGTAGTAACCATGTGAAGATTTCTTCGGGGGGCCTTGGGATTATTGCTGTGGCACTGAGTTCTTCTTAGAAAGATCATGCATTATATAACTGACATGAATTTTTCTGTTTTTGCAGAGTAATTCCTTATATTTTCTGGTGATCCTCATTCTTTCATTTATTATGGGCATTGCTCTCAACTTCACCATGTTCTTATGTACGATAGTCAACTCCGCTCTAACAACAACCATCGTTGGAGTCCTAAAAGGGGTTGGGTCCACGGTATGACTGAACTACCTCGTTTTCTGTAGGCTAAATGACGATTTTGGGAATTAAGTTTTATTCCATCTTATTTTGAGACAAATATTTGTGAGAAAATTTGTTTATATGTGTTTCATTGCTTCTCAGACCCTTGGTTTTGTACTACTGGGTGGCGTGCAAGTACATGTTTTGAATGTAACTGGACTGGTTATCAACACAGCTGGCGGAGTTTGGTATTCGTTTGCCAAATATCAACAGAGGAAGAGCAAGCCCGCAATGCGGATTGCAGATGTGGAGGCTTATCGTAAATAAAGTTGATACCAAAAGATTGCATATGGTTACTAACAGCTCCTTTCTGTTTTTACTTTTTGCATCTATCTCCACCAAAACATGGCAATTAGTTCTTTGAATGACAATGATGCACCGTAGAAATGTTTAAACATGTTCGGTTCACAGCATATCTGAATTCATTACTGTGCTCACATGGTAGAGATGTTCCTTGATAAAACAATTCATCATCCGTCGGTTTACATAAGCTTCCGGTTGGTTTACTTTTGTCTTCTGTTCAGCGTTTAACCAAGAAAAACTGATTCCATTCGTTTGGGATGTTGAATGTGTAGATTATGACTAATCGTATGAATTTGGATGCATTCCTTGACTCTACTGAATCTTGAAATTCAGGTATTATAGAAAGCGAATACCCCGGTTCATGTTCTGGGAACGATTATTATCCGTTGAGACGAAGGTCTTCCAGGATTCAGGATCTGGGAATGGGTCTTCCTGCTCCTCCATGCACATGCACTTGTTTTCCTGTTCTTTCTAATGCAATTTTGGAACTCTCAGACCAATAATTTCCTTTGTTTTTCTCTCATGCTTCAATAATTGCTTGTGGCTGCGTAAGATGTTGATTGAAATTACTATTTGTTATTTTTCGTTCTAATACAATCGATATTGAGGGAGGGGGTTTTCAAATTCGAGACCTCGTATGGTATGCATAGCAACATAGGAGAATGTACTTAACTAACTGAGTGAAAAATGCCCTTAAATTCTTGTTCTAAATAAAACCCCTTCTGGTCTTGATGCTTGACCAAAACCACTGGGGTTTCTTTTACCATTTCCATTTAACAGCATTGGAATTTAAGGCTTACATCTTCCCACCGCACCCAAGTGAATTTGGGTGGCTTGTGCGAGAGGTTTAGAACTTTGCAATTTGGGTGGCTTGACAATGGGAAGAGATTTTTCTATACCCAAAATATGAGCAGGTAGATCATGTATCATAATATAAGTAGAGGGGACCGTCTCCTTCTCGTCCCCTTATACAAATTATTCGATTTCATTAATATTTCCAACTCAAGCTTTGCTGTACAGGTGACAAAGCAATTTAATCGAGCTTTTTTGGTGGCCTTTTGGGTGCGCTTTCAAATTTAATGCAAATTGTGCTTTTCCTTGCCTAGTTGTCTTCTTTAATTCCAACCCGAAACAACTCTTGCAAAGTTTTAGAGGCATTAGGCAATAGGTGCTGGTCAGGCGAGAGGTAAAGAAGGATATACGTAGTTACACAAACTATGAGTGACATCTAGTAGTATATTATGGCTACTTGAATTAGTAGAAGTATACGCAAACTAATTATGATGCTCTTTTTTTTCGAACCTTGATTGTAGTTACAGTGCAATTCGGTTCTTTAATCATTCATATCCCGATCAAGATTTATGTGATATGGATTTATGTCAAATCACATGTAGTCATCTATGATTGCCACAATGCATCTCATGCTGAAACAATTCTTACAAACATAGCTTGATCAACAAGTACTTTGGCCGAAGATTTATGATATGGATCTTCAAGTAGCTTTTTAGAGATATCTCTTTCTATTGAATAGTTACAAGAAGGTGATACATTCCTTATTGTGCATTATATATCTTCACTCATACATATGAATCCACGTATCACACTATTGGGCCCTGCGAAGTAGTGAGGGTTTTGAAGTGAAATCAAAGTTCATATCTATAAAGGGTTTTTATCACAAATGGTCCCTGCAATTGACCCTCATTATCAAGATGGTCCCTGAAATTGAAAATCAATCAATGTAGTCCCTGAAAATAGATGTCATAAATCAATGTGGTCTTTCCGTCACAATTCTGTTAAAAATTTCGTTAAGTGCTGATGTGGCACATAAATGGGCCCCACAAGATTCACGGGTTTTTATCACAAGTGGTCCCTGAAATTGACCCATACCATCATGATGGTCCCTGAAATTGACCCACACCATCACAATGGTCCCTGAAATTGAAAATCGATTAGTCCTTGAAAATAGGTGTCGCAAATTAATATAATCCTTCCGCCACAATGAATTTTTTTTTTCTTATAGTAGGGCCTACTCCAAAGAGAGATTCTTTCCATAAATTCTCAAAGACACAAGGCTTAATCAAGGCCTAAAAGGGGGGTTTGGAAATAGTTTTAAACCAACAATAGATGCACCTCGTTTATAACCTCATTATCACAAGGCAGACCTCGCCATTCTTTGAGTCACCAAACCACCAGGGACGCAATGAACAAGCTCTCCAAGATTGAGGATGTTGATCGCCTAAATGTTAACAATGATATCCCAGAAGTCGTTGCTAATCAGCCAAGCCATCACCAAAAGTGATGTCGATCTAGGTTCAATTCGGTGAAGCGTGTCGAAGTGTGTAAAGATGGGTGTATTGAGATTTTTTTTAGAGAATATACAACGAATGAGGTAGAAGAATGTGGAAAATGATCCGGCAAGGATCCTTTTCCTAGGGATCCCGCGATTGTGACCGTTCATTGTACATCGTACGGTCAAAAATCATTTCAAAATTTAAAATTAAATATAAATAGTACCTAATGAAAATTGACCGCACGATGTACGATGAACGGTCACGATCGCGGGATCCCTAGGAAAAGGATCCGACGAGGATCCTTTTCCAAGGAATGTGGACTGGAATCGGAGGTGATTGCGGGACTAGGTTTTTGGGTCAACAACTTTTTATTAACCATTAAATTAGTAAACCTATTTGTAATTTTTTTTTAATTTACTTAGACTTGTGTGACCCATTTATGTATCACACCAACACATAACATAATTTTGATGGAAGGACTACATTGATTTAGGACACTTATTTGTGGGACTACGTTGATCGATTTTCAATTTCAGGGACCATTTTAATGTTGCGTGTCAATTTCAGGGAACATTTTGATCACATGTTAATTTCAAAGACCATTTGTGAGAAAAAAGGACTTATGGGATCCATTTATGTGCCACATTAGCACTTAACAGAATTTTTAACATAATTGTGACGGAAAGATCACATTAATTTGCGACACCTATTTTCAGGGACCACATTGATTGATTTTCAATTTCGAGGACCATCTTGATGGTGAGGCTCAATTTCAAGGACCATTTGTGATAAAAAAAAAAAACCCTATCTATAAATATAATATACATATGATATCTCATATCTAAGAACAATTTGTATACTACAACCATACGCCTTGCGCCTAGGTGGAGCCTAGACGGTCCTAAACAAGGCCTTTTGGAACACTACTTTTATGTGTGAATTGGTTTTTTCTGTCTAAGGTAGGAATAAGAATATACATGTGATAAAAGAAATAATAAATACACACATTTATGTCCACACATGCTTGTTTAAAATCATTTGTTATTTTTGTTTTTTTTAATCAATCATATGACTAAAAATAAAAAGAGGCATGTGAAAGACCAAAACGGTAGGTGAAAATCTGCTCCCAATGATTTTTGCACACTTCTTTTTATATTTGTAACTTGATTTTCTTTTAATTTGTTCAATCAAGTAGTTAGAAAAGTTGTCCACCAAGAGAAAATGAATGTGCAAAAATCATCTCCTAAGATATATAAATAATTGTCATTTAGTACTACTATCTAATAATATTCCTATTTACTTGTAAGTGAGATGTCTTAAGTTCGAATCTCGAAAATGACGAGTATGCAACCAATTTATTCATCTGCTTTTATAGCGTAAATAGATCGTCGTAATAAATATATATATAGGCCCTTTATGCAAAGGGATTCCCATTTTTTTCAAAAAATAGGTATTAAGTGTGGGGCTCACTTGTCACATCCCGGCTCAGGACGGGTCACTTCCTGGGCTCACTCCAACACCGTAGCACGATATTGTTTACTTTGGGCCCTGACCACGCCCTCACGGTTTTGTTTCTGGGAACTCATGAGCAACTTCTCAGTGGGTCACCCATCTTGGGAGTGCTCTGGCCCCTTTCTTGCTTAACTTCGGAGTTCATACGGAACTCGAAGCCAGTGAGTTCTCAAAAGGTCTCATGCTAGGTAGGGATGAGAATATACATTTAAGGATCACTCCCTTGTGCGATGTGGGATGTTACAATCCATCCCCCTTAGGGGCCCGACGTCCTCGTCGGCACACTTTTGACCAGGGATTGGCTCTGATACCATTTGTCACATCCCGGCCCGGGGCGGATCACTTCCCGGGCCCACTCCACCACCGTAGCACGATATTGTCCGCTTTGGGCCTTGACCACGCCCTCACAGTTTTGTTTCTGAGAACTCACGAGCAACTTCCCAATGGGTCACCCATCCTGGAAGTGCTCTGGCCCCATTCTCACTTAACTTCGGAGTTTCTATGGAACCCGAAACCAGTGAGCTCCTAAAATGCCTCATGCTAGGTAGGGATGAGAATATACATTTAAGAATCACTCCCCTGGGCGATGTGGGATGTTACATCACTCCACATCAAACTTCGATGATTCGAACTATCTATTTTGTAAGTCTCAATTCATAGATCATCCTTGCAAAAATTCAATTCAATCCGAAATCATTTGCCTATTTAATTATCAAGACAAAATTTCATTGTTTCTTATATAACAAAATATTCGTTAATTTCTTTGAACCCAATTAGATGTCTTAAACATTTCCGATTTGGGCTAATATTTTGTAAGAATAATCTATGAGGTGCAACTTGAAAAATAGACGGTTCGAATCGTTAAAGTTCGATGAAGTGTGGACCCCACAACTAATTCCTATTTTTATAAAATAATGAGAATCCATTCTCTTAAAGATTTCCTATATATATAGGGGGTGTGATATCCACACATCCCATTTTACTTCTCACACACCTTCTTAATTTTCGGCCGTCCTATCGGATGAATTGAAGAAAATCAATGGACAGAAATTATCAAGGGGTGTGTGAGAAGTAAAATGAGGTGTGTGGATAACACACCCATATATGACAAAGAGTCTTACATAATTCGCCATCACACTGTAAATACATCCAAGTCTGTCATGAACTGATGTTGCAAGATTATAAGGTTGAAGATTCGTGATCACATAACCAAATTCTGTCGAAAAAATCAAAACAGAAAATAAATTTGGTGGGTTGGCTCACGGGGCCAGGATCTGAGTATTTAGCTAATAGAAAATCTCATGTAGACCTAAGCTTTGCATGATATGATCACACTCATATGTTTCATGGGACATGTTATCTGACTATATCCAACTAGAATATTTTAAAAAAGGGGAGAACTAGTGGCAAGTTACGGTTATCCACTTCTTTTGGGTCCGGCGAGACTATGGGGAGTTTTACCCTACCCGTACAGTCAAGCAGACTCACCAGCTTGAAGCATCGAACCCGGAACCTCCCACATTCATCACACATGTTCTCATATCTTGCATATTTGTTACAAAAGTATTATGACACAAACAAATTATGAATTAACATCATAAAGAGCTGTCTACTAGTTAACGGTATAACATAAGTTCACATAAGTATAAAAACTTTAGCATCATACTAGAGACGGGCCGGACTGGATTGTACAACTAATTTGAGACTAGAAAACAGTTCTGATAGACAACTTCACTCTACCCCAATTGCATAACTCATTAATCCGACCGCTTAGAAAGCTCACCACTCAACCAACTATGATATTTGTGGACGTATTCATGATAACAAGATTAGTTATATATGTCTCGTGTAATATAAAAAGCGTTTGGTCTAATTTACTATTGTTTCTTTTTTGTTTTCTAATTAGACACGTGAATTCAAAATAGCTAAAGATTTCCATGGATCACATAATTAATAAAAAAATTGGAATAAAAAACTAAAAAGATGCTAAAAATAGCTAGGGTTTTAGTGAATACAAAGATGGATAAGAAATATAGATGGAAAGAGATCTGGGGAAAAGGGTACGAGTTGTAATCTCCAGCTCACAGTATTGTGATCACATCTCTGAGACTGTTGAGATCACATGCATGGACGCACAAAGATCTACTAATAATTGAGATCATCATCTCCACAGTTTTTCTGCATGAAAACAACAAAACTACGAGTCTATATTACTACTTAACTAGTAGTAAAATGTGAGACTAGTATATTTTATTAAGATGGTACGTACTCATCAGATTCAGAAGATAGATAAAATAATGGCCGTGCTATCATACAATCATTTTTTTTTTTTACACAATTTATTTTATTTTTAGCATTCGAATTGAATGAATTGAAGAAAATCAAATAACATAAATTAACATGAGATGTATAAGAGGTAAAAAAAAAAAAATGAATGGATAGCGCCACTTTAAAATAATTTTTGTGGATTTTAATTCTCAGTGAATCTTGATAAGCCAATCTAATGTTTAATGTGTTAATGGAGTTTGGCCCTCACAACATGTACCTTTTAAAAAAAAAAAAATATATATATATATATATATATCTTAAGAAAGTTACAACTTCAATCTTGTAGGATTAGCGTAATGAAGTTCGATTCCTTTTTAATATAACTGAATAAAATTCAGCTTTACATATGTCGTAAAAGAAAATATGTCTTGAATTTTTTGTTCTTTCAGCGAAAGAAAAAATAACCAAACTTTAAACACGGATATTACAAGTTTGGAGGGAAAGAAATCTCATTTAAATATAAAAGTAATCAAGTTTGGAGGGAAAGTAATCAAAGTTTGGAGGGAAAGAAATCTCATTCAAATATGAAAGTAATCAAGTTAATTAATGTGACATCCCACATCGCCAAGAGGAGTGATCCTTAAATGTATATTCTCATCTCTACCTAGCACGAGGTTTTTTGAGAGCTCACTTGCTTCGGGTTCCGTAGGAACTTCGAAGTTAAGCGAGAAGGAGGCCAGAGCACTCCCAAGATGGGTGACCCACTGGGAAGTTGCTCGTGAGTTCGTAGAAACAAAACCATGAGGGTGTGGTCAGGGCCCAAAGCAGACAATATCGTGCTACGGTGGTGGAGCGGGCCTGGGAAGTGATTCGCCCCGGACCGGGATGTGACAATTAAGGTATATGAAAGTGTTACCATGGAGCGTTTAGTTCGTGGGCTTTCAAACCTAGATCGGTTAAGCCATACTGCAAGATGAGTCGAATCCTAGCGCAATAAGGAATCTCGGCGAGATTAATAACCCGGAAGTGAATCCGGCTCGATGAAAGGATAGGTTCAAAATCCTGATGGGAGTAGGAGTACTTGAGGGGTGTTTGATTAGAAGAAGAAATCATAATCCGAGTAGGTTGTTAACTTGACCTAGAAGGTACATTACTACTATAAATACAAGGCGCTATGCAGCGTGAGAAGCCTCTCCAATTCAACACACAACTGCCTTGCGCAAACTCTCTCAACAACTTTGAGATTTTTTATTTTCTCTTTTCGCTGACACATCTTCCGTTGGTATCAACAACACTGTGAAAGCAACCGGTGATATCTTTAGTCGGCATAGATAGCTCTGTCGCCGTAGAATCAGCCGATCTCGCAACATCTTCCGTTGGCATCAACAGTACTGCGGCGAGGACGGCTGGTTACC
The DNA here is from genome assembly GCF_042453785.1 of Malus domestica. Classification (NCBI taxonomy): domain Eukaryota; kingdom Viridiplantae; phylum Streptophyta; class Magnoliopsida; order Rosales; family Rosaceae; genus Malus; species Malus domestica. Next base: position 11,195,035 of record NC_091668.1, read on the forward strand.
TATCCAAGTCTCGGTCGAGAAGGGTTTCTGAATCCTTATTGATTGAGGTTATCTCATTAGCCTTCTCGGCGAAGTGAGGTGTTACAGCTTACTGAGCTCGGCGCATTGCACACCGAGTTATTTTATGATTGGATATTCTTAAGTAGGATTTAGAGTTCGGCATTAAGACGGCTGAACCACGTTCACTATTAAGACTCATATCTGCTTTGAGTATTTGCGCCCTTACACTTTGGTGTCGATTCGGCGTGAGTTTACTCTGACGAATACCATCACTGTGACCAAATCCAACGACAACGATTCGTGAACTTCGTAAGAATAGTAGCCTTGTCTTCAGGTTCGAGAACCCAAGAGGCCGAGACGTGTTCCTTCCTCTGTCACAATCGCAAGACGCAGAAGTCAGCCGCAGAAGTCAGCCGCACACCCAACGCAACATCAACAAATTTTACTCCTCGGCCGACGAGTTGGCACGCCCCGCATTCAATCGAAGGACGTAGTTAGCTCATAGATTACTCGGCCTGCGCGCCACGTAGGCTTGGTAGTTTTTAGGGTCAACAGAAAGTAATCAAAGTATTTAGGGTATATTATGTTTTAATTAATCAAGAAGTCAACTTAAATCAATTACAAATTTTCATTAACAGTTTGCCTACATTATATTAATGAGATAACCATTTGTTCTTGATGATAAAACCATACCATAATTAGGTGATGTTTTATTGCAATGGTAAAAAATAATCATGTTTATACACCCAAATTACAAGTTTGATCCCTACTGATTGCTCTCCTCCTAATAATTAACAATTGAACCTATTAACGCTATTGTTGTCAAAAGAAAAAAAAAATCATACAATAAAATTTTGCATTTTTTTGCAATCTTAAATCAATTACAAATTTTCATTAACAATTTGCCTAATTGTATTAAGTAATTTGACTAATTGACTAAAATAGAAAAGAAAAATTATCCAAACTAGTTAACTAATTAAAAGGAGAAAGAAAGTATTATATGCAAAATTTAAAAAAAAAAAACTTTTTCTTTCTTTAAAAGAAATGAAATGTGAATAAGTTCACATTTTCACAACCTAAATAAAATCTTTTTACAACCACATGGGTGCGAAATGGTGTATTGGCTTTTTGTAGTGGCTACTTCATATTTAAATTAAAGAACAAAAGAATATTCTTAAATATAAGCTTTCATTTCATTGCCAAAGAATAATAATAATAATAATAATAATACAGTTATTATTTTATTAAAACTTTCTTACATTGAAAGTGTGGTTAGCTGGTATGGATTATGGCCTGTTTTTGACAGTTGGTGATCTGGGTTTCCTCTCAACTGTTCCCTTGACTGAAATTCTCTTTCTTTCTTTTTTTAACAAAGCCACTAATTGTCTTAACTCTCTTAATCGTGATTAATGACTGACCATGTTTAGCTCCTGATTTCTCTATTGAATATTCAATTACAATAAAATGCAGATTTCTCATTATTTCTTAGGAAGAAAGAATATCTTTTGAGCAGATTCCTAGTCCAGAATATTTCACCAAATGGTAAAATATTTGGTAGAATTTTGTGGAGTATAAATTGAAGGGTTGAGGTTTGATGGGTTTACTTGACAAGTACCCCACCACATGGTGTTTGGGCTATTTACAGCTGCAGCAAATAGGCAGATTATACCTTCCCTCATAATGTGGCTTTCCCTTGCTCTCTCTCTGTTTTTCTAGAGTGCCTTTGAGGGAATACAAAGAACCAGAACATCCCAAACTTTTCCCTTTTTTACCTTTTGTTGCCTGCATTTTGCGTAAAATTATGAGCTTTCATATGGGTTCTTCACCTTTTTGAGTTTTTTGAGTTTTCTTTCGTAAAGTTTGGTTTTTTATGGCTGGTTCTCAAATGGGTTTTGTTCATTTCTTTGTTTCCAGATCTGGGTTTTAGTGATTTTTCTTGCTTTTTGTCAAATTTTGGAAATTGGATTCTCAAACTCTTCAAAGTTTTGAACTTTTTCTGCTATTTAGTGTGAGAAAATGGCCCCAAGGTTGGATTTTTCCAGTTTCTGGGCAAAGGAAAGCAGGAATGGGACACCAGTGGTGGTGACAATGGAGAACCCCAACTTCTCTGTGGTGGAAATCGACAGTCCAGATGCAGCATTCAGGCCAGTTGATAAGAGCAGGGGGAAGAATGCAAAGCAAGTGACATGGGTTTTGCTTCTCAAAGCTCACCGCGCAGTCAGCTGCATTGGGTGGGTTGCCACCCTCTTCTGGACACTTCTCAGCACCATTAAGAAGCGGTTAATCTTCAGGCAAGGTGTATCCATGGAGAATGGGAAGCTGGGAAACCAGAAGTTACTTTTTACTGTCATTAGAGTCTTCTTATTTACTTCCCTTGCAATCCTGGCCTTTGAAGTTGTTGCTTACTACAAAGGCTGGCATTATTTTAGGAATCCCAGTTTGCACATTCCTGGAACTTCTGATATACAGAGCTTGCTCCACTTGGTTTATGTTGGTTGGTTATCGTTTCGGGCAGATTACATTGCACCTCCCATTCAAGCACTCTCTAAATTTTGTATTGTTCTTTTCCTTATCCAATCCGTGGATCGAATGATACTTAGTTTAGGTTGCTTGTGGATAAAGCTCAAGAAGATTAAGCCTAGGATTGATCGGGAGTCTTTGAAGTCGGAGGACGTTGAGAAATCGAAATATGAGTACCCCATGGTTCTCATTCAAATTCCAATGTGCAATGAGAAGGAGGTAATGAATTGAACTCTCTCTCTTTGCTGTCTGTTTTGTTCTTTAATTTATTCTATTATTTTGTTATGTTGCTTTTAGCTGGTGGCTGTTTGATTCGCTTTGCATTAGTTACTAGTTCTGGATATATATTTATGCTTAATAATCTAGTTGTTCCAACAAACTTGCAAAACTTTGACAATGTGTGGACTGTCTCTATTTAATAAAATGGGGAAAAAAATGCCTTTGTCTTCTTAGATTCAAACATAATCGTATAAAACTCTGAAACAGTCGAAGAATTGACAGTCACTATTTAGAAATCATCAAGAATGATCATTATTATAAAGTAATACATCCGTTTACTTAAGATTGTGAATTAGAGTCACACTAGTCAACTTTTGGAACAAAAATGTATAGGATTGCAACATTGTTTGGACATGTTATTGAAAGTTAATAGTTAGCGAATGGTACTTCCGGTAGTACATGATGGTGACTCTGAAAAACTGAAGCATATGAAACTAATTGGCAACTGCAAAAAGTCCTGTAAGATTTTTTGTGATGTTATAAGGTTTTCTGGCCTGGCCTTTTGCAGGTGTATGAGCAGTCTATCTCTGCAGTCTGCCAGATTGATTGGCCAAAGGACCGTGTTCTGATTCAAGTTCTTGACGATTCTGATGATGAGAGCATCCAGTGGTTAATAAAGACAGAGGTTGCTAATTGGAGCCAAAAGGGTATCAACATTATCTATCGGCATCGTGTTGTTAGAACTGGTTACAAAGCCGGAAATCTCAAGTCTGCAATGAGCTGTGATTATGTGAGAGACTATGAATTTGTTGCAATCTTTGATGCAGACTTCCAACCCAATCCAGATTTTCTTAAGCAAACGGTGCCACATTTCAAGGTGAATAATAGCAACATAATATTTTTTCAGTGTGATTTTTGGTCTGAACTCTTCGAATTTAACATATTTTACGTTCTGTTGCAGGACAACCCCGAACTAGGTTTAGTTCAGGCTAGATGGGCCTTTGTGAACAAGGAAGAGAACTTGTTGACTCGTCTCCAAAATGTTAATTTGTGTTTCCACTTTGAGGTGGAACAGCAGGTTAACGGGGTGTTTCTTAATTTCTTTGGTTTCAATGGAACTGCTGGTGTTTGGAGAATTAAAGCCCTTGAGGGGTCTGGAGGATGGCTAGAAAGGACTACTGTAGAGGACATGGACATAGCTGTCCGGGCCCATCTCAACGGTTGGAAATTCATCTACCTTAACGATGTTAAGGTAATCTTTGATTATAGTTTTTCCGTATCCGTTAATACAGGACCACACACATTTGCATTTTATCTGTATGAAATGCTACTTCAATTACCTCAATTAAATACCATCGACATTCGCGTTATGCATGCCATATGCATAAATGTTTAGACAAAATCCAAATGAATTTAAGGGAAGGAAAAGAAGATGTTTCAAGCCTTATAGCCATGCAACTTTCAGGTACTATGTGAAGTGCCTGAGTCCTATGAAGCTTACCGAAAGCAGCAGCATCGTTGGCATTCTGGTCCTATGCAGCTATTCAGATTATGCCTTCCAGCGATTATAACTTCCAAGGTGTCTTGAATATCAAAATTCTGTTATTCCCTGTCTCCCGTTGTTTATAACATGTACGATAATTTCTTGCTTTCTTGAATTCTGCAGATATCCGCATGGAAGAAAGCAAACTTGATACTTCTATTCTTTCTGTTGAGGAAACTTATCCTTCCTTTCTATTCCTTCACCTTGTTCTGCATAATTCTTCCGCTAACCATGTTTGTCCCGGAGGCAGAGCTTCCCGCATGGGTCATCTGTTACGTTCCTGTTTTCATGTCGTTCCTCAACATTCTTCCATCCCCTAAATCCTTCCCTTTTATTATTCCTTATCTCCTTTTCGAGAACACAATGTCTGTCACCAAGTTCAACGCAATGGTCTCCGGTTTGTTCCAGCTGGGTAGCTCTTATGAGTGGGTTATCACCAAGAAGACTGGGAGGTCATCGGAACTGGACTTACTCGCTGCTGCTGAAAGGGAAACAAAAATGGTAAACCAATTACCGGTCCACAGAGGAGCTTCTGAGACTGAGCTTTCTGTGTTGAACCGAATTATGGAACAAAAAGAGGTAGCTCCCAAGCCTATTAAGAAAGCTAACAAGATATATCGGAAGGAGCTTGCTCTAGCATTCCTATTGCTCACAGCTTCTGTCAGGAGTCTGTTAGCTGCTCAAGGTGTACACTTCTACTTCCTGCTCTTCCAAGGCGTGACCTTCCTCCTCGTTGGTCTTGATCTCATTGGTGAGCAAATGAGCTGATATTTCATGGCTACAAGAGAAAAATGGAGAAAAAAATCAAACCAGATACACACATTGAGGGAACTTCAACCCCTTTCGCCATGGGAATGTGCAGCAGAGTTACCCTTCGGTCCAGTAACCCAAATTACTTATAGTCCACACAGCGTGAACGAAGAACTCGATAGGAACCTCGCGTTTTCGAATGTTATTCCTCCATTTTTTTTTTTGTTACTTTTTCCAGATAGGGCATTGATTAATTTTAATGTTCCACAGGTATTGGATTGTTCTTGTTCACCTTAAGAAGGTTTGCCTGATGCTTTTGGTTTGTAAATTCCTTCTTGTCAATCAGTGAGAAGTGCGCAACAAAGGCAAACCAAGCACTTTTTGTAATTAATTTATCTACTAATTAATTTATAATAGTTCCTTTGCCTCATCGTCTAAGTAATCTTTTGCCTTGTCATCAAATTACAATAAAAAACATATACTGAAGTAATCTTCCAGCATAAGAATTTTTATGCATATATCAAATTATGATTTGTCTGTAACGAGATTTTCCACTTTTCCACGATCTGAAAATAATGGACTGTGTATGTGTGCGTCCATGCACACGCGTGTTGGGATAAATTTCAAAGTGTCGGCAGGCAAACTGCAAGTGAAACAAAGTTTGCATTTTTATGGTATTTTGTGGCGGCTGAGGATTTTGGTTCATAACTTTCAAGCTTTTGAAGTGCCCGTTTAAGGGCCACATAGTTTTTGGGGGCCAGAGATCTTTGGTGGGCATGTATGTGATTCTGGGTCCATGTTGTAGTTGTAGGATAGTGCCCTTGGTTGGGAGGTCTAATTAGACAGATACTGTCACCACTCTTTCTAAATTTCTACAGAAAAGCAGAAATTCTTTGATTTGACAAGCCACCTGTTTAAGTCTGCCTCAATTACATTTTACGATTTGAGGTAGTTTTCAAAACGGTCTATAATATTTTAAAATTTTCACATTATACCTTGAGCTTCTGAAATTGTATTAATTATATATACTTTTTGATATTTGAACGTCTAATCCTTTATTATATTAATGTGTTTTCTTGTCAATGATGTGTAAATGTGGCTTAACGATTGTAAGTTAATGCATTGCATGAGGCTTCTGCTCACATGCAACTAAAGAATCCAAAATGTGATATGAAGTTCAACAAGAGAGAAAAGTAAGAATTGAATGACAGACGCTTGATATTCTACGCTATATTCTTCTAGCCTGCAGACAAAGGATTCGAACTTAAGTTCAGAGATAAGCACATTATTCTAACCAACATGGCTAAGCGTCTGCAAATTGAAATGAAAATTGAAGTGAAGAGTTGAGAGAGAGAGAGAGAGAGAGAGATTGATCCAAGGCTGAAACTTTGGGATGAAAAGATGTGCAGAAATCTCAGGGAGCGAGAGAACGTGAAGAACATGAATGTTTATATAATTATATTAAACAAAAAGTAGTGAGAATTCAATTCTGTTTCTTAATTTATAGTTTAGATTATTTGTTTTGATTGAAATAATAGTGCAGAGGAACACCGAACGTAAAATTTCAAATGTAAGAATGAATTTTAATAGAGATGCCAAAAGATAAATATCAATTGTTAATTTGATGGCTGACGTGATAATCTCAGATTTTTTTTCTTTTTCATACCAATATGTTTTTTTTTTTTTGTTATAAATGATATTTGTAAGACCAATTTTAAAAAGAAATCAATTAAAAAAAATCAAGATTTATAATTTGTGCATTAATAAGATCTACACTAAAATAATTAAAAATTATTTGACATTATCTTTTCTCATATGGGATTGATATATCTCAAATTTGATTACATGACTTTCCACTTAATATTTGACATTTTTTTTGGAGATGATCCAAGAACTTCGTATTTGATTTGATATTTGGGTAATGTGTATTGTACGAGAAAACAAAAATTCAAAACTCACCATCCCTTCTGAGTACAAAATTGGAGAGACGCATGCTCTTAACCGACTGAGCTACAAGCCTCTTGCAAAACACTATAATAGTCGATTATTGCAAAACACTATAATAGTCAATTCAACAGTGTAACGCTTTAGAGGATTTGGCTTTAAAATATATAAATGCATTGTTGCAAATACATGGATGAAGAGATACGAACAAAAACCATACTTGCATAAAGAAAATAATTGAAACTATAATTTTCCGAAATCATCTTGAATTGCTAATGCCCAGCGTCACCAAAATCATAACCAAATATATCGAAACAAAAAGAAGTAGAATATAACAAGAAGCTTGTAATGTCTATATACTTAGAAATAAAATAATCCAACGCAAAAAACAAAAAAGTTACTTTCGGTGTAGTCGTAATTTAACTTGGAACCAAATTTGTTTTTCTGCATTTTTAGATCCAATTGAAGATCAAATCCAAGAATATGGGAGCTTTGGGACTAAGAAACTACTGTCACTACCAAATCTCTAAAAAGTAGAATCATGTAGCACACGCAACGAACTCATTTATATATTAAGAGTACCTGCATAAACAACTCTATCGTTTATGAACAACCCAAGTTCTGAAGAACAGATGTGAGTACCTGCACAAACATTCGGCGCGTACCCTGCTGCTCGATCCTTTTAAGTAAAAGTTTAAACCAATGCGTTATAGTAGTTTGAGAGAGGCGCATAGCTACCGACGAAGTTCAAGGAAACTAGAAGCTCTGCAGATAGCAGGCCGGGACCCACAACCATTCAAAAATTGAAGATCCCACTAGCAGGGCAGTGAAGAAATCCCCGGGAGAGTGCAGAAACACAAAATTGAAGCTCTAGCCGGCTGGGACCAACAACCATGCAAAATTGAAGATCCCAGAGCAGGGCAGTAGTGAAGCACAAAAATCCCAGGGGCCAGGGAGTGCAGAAGAACAAAACCAATGAAGCAGAAGAACCAGACGACACCTCAACAAAAAAAGCACAGAAAAAGCATAGAGTTTTAGCAGCATTCTCAGAAACACTCTTAAACAAAGTTATAATGTTTAAGACTTTACCTTTAAGATCCTTATCCCTACGCCTATTTTGCAAAGGTAAATAAAACGAGCTAGAGTTAAGAAAGGAAGGAACTTAACCAAATCAGAGAGACAGCAGAGGCTGAGGGCGTCCCCAAATTTAAACATAGTTGTCCTGATGTCCAAGCACACTAAACAACACTTAATCCCAGTATATCTTCTTAAACAACACCGGCTAGCCATCCATGCACTCCTTAACTCCTGCTTCGGCGGCGATCCTTTAGACCATTGCTGCAAGTATTCAGCACCATATTTCAGAGAACAAATAAGCAATGGCAACTGTTACACAGCCACTGCCATACTCTACCATCCAATATTGGAACAGTAACTAATGTCCGCATGCATAAGACATATACCATCATGACATGAATCAAATGGAAAATCATCCTTCCAACACAACTAGTTTCATGCTGTAGAACAAGGGTTTCATAATCTTGCATCAGGATTTGCTAAAACGTAGTGCAAGGAGCCTTACCCATTGGCATATGGCAACTCCTCCCGCCCACGGTATGGTGGGGACCTGCTGCGGCTATTCCCTCGTGGTGTCAAACTGCGACGTCTAGGGGATCTCCCACGAGGACTGTAGCTCCTGCTTAACAGTAGAGAGATGTAAAAAAAGGTATTAGATAAGAGCAATCATCTCCAACCTAGATATAACAGCTGCTATGAGATATGTTTATGAACTTGCATTCAGCAAGCCAGCTTTCAATACCAAATACACCAGAAGACAATATTGTTTGATTACCAACTACCGTGAAAAAAATAAAATGGGCTTTAAGTAAAGAATATACGGCAAAATGACATCACCTGCGACCATAACTAGGACTTCTGCGATAGCGAGGGGGAGTGCGGCTACGACGCCTTCCACCACCACCTCCACCACCACCACCACGTAGACGACATTCACGAGCAAAATGGCCAGGCTCACCACACTCATAGCACTTCAAATCAGAACCGCCAGAGCGGCCACGACCACCTCCACCACGACCACCACCACCACCACCACCACCACCACCACCACCACCTCTAGTGTTGTGTGAAAGCTCAACTCTCCAGTTATTCTTACCTGTTCCAAAATAAAAATAAAAACTCAAAAACATTTTAGAGCTCAAAAAAATTTAGAACACCAGAAAACAAAGAGAGTTTTTACAGCCAGCAATACCATATAAACTACCCAATGAGAAGGCTTAAATTGAAATAAAATAAAGCCATTGTATGAATCGTTGACAAACAAGTTGAAAATATAATTCCAAGGAGGGGCTGAGACCACCATCCATTAGGAAGGGACAGCTAGCCTGGGCTAATTAAAAGTTCAACAAAAACTGAACCAAAGACCCATCAATGCATAAGTAAAGGATTAACATAAAAAAAAAACGGTGTATCATAAAAAGCAAGATCGCAAGTCACAATTCTAAAAGAGGAAAACAGAATACTCACAACTCAAGCAATGGTATCAATATTGTTCTACTAAATTATACGTTATATGATGAGCATTATTTTGATTGAGATATCTCACATCTCAAAAAGTTCAGAAATTCCAATGAAGGTGACGACCACAGTATATAAAGAAGAAACCTAGACCTAGTTGAACACGCATAAATTGTGAAAAATGACAGGTTCCATAAGGAATATTTTCAAATACGCATCTCAAAACAGATACCATCATTCAGTTCAGCTCAATTATGCTGCTTCACAAACAAAACGTTCCGATGAACTTATGCTTCTCCCTTATGGCGGATTCGAATGATATAAACTAAGAAAACCCCATATCAAAAATCAACAGCCAAAGTACTAAACATACCATCTAATTCACGGATTGCATCCTCTGCATCTCTACTGTCATCAAAGTCAACAAAAGCGTAACCCGGTGGTCTCCGAGCAACCCACACGCTGCGAAATTAACAACACAAAAGATCAACAACCATCCTCCATAAAAATAAACACCACTTTATGAACCTGTGCGTAAATTACTACAAATATTATAACAAATCAGACAGAAAGGTCAAAAATTTAACAGCAAATTACCTTCTAATATTTCCAAAAACACGAAACTCGTCTTCGAGCTCTCCCTCGGACACTCGAGGACTCAAGTTTCCGACGTACACACGAGACATTCTTAGAATCAAGCTGTAAAATCACAAACTAAAAAGCAAAAGCAAAGAACACATTTTTCAAATTTAATCAGAAATTAACAACGATTAGTAGTGAAATTTAGGGATTTTGGGGATTAAGAATCGAACTGAATAGAAAGGATGAAAGGGAAAAGAGTAAGAGAGAGATATGAACCTTGAGCGTTGCCGAAATAGACGGAGAGAAACCCTAGCAGCAGCTCCTTGTTGGGGGTCGGTCATTCAGGTTTTGGATTTTATATAAGAGGCTAATTAGTCAACGACCCCTCTAAAATTTAAAATCTCAGATTGGCCCCTCGAAGTTTTTTTTCAATCCGCATATCCCCTCAGATTGTTTTTTTTTTTTTGCCTCTTTCTTTGTATCCCATGAAAACACATCCTTTTTTGAAGTATAATGTGTAGATATGCAGTATCACTCGCGTAAACGAGATTCTTAGGTGAGTGGGAGGGGTGGGCAAACGGGTACAAGAACCGCAGGTCGGGCCTTTGAAATTTTCGGTTCGAGCCGGTTCCTAAACTATAGGAACCGCGGGTACCCGAACCGGCCCATTTGTAGTTAGAATTGACAGATGAGATTGAAGAGATCATCTCTCCATCCAATCTAAATCGTTGGTTTTAGGTTTGCTCGTCCTCAAACCTATCGAATTCAACTGTCATTCTCACTCTGTCGATTGAGTCTCTTTCACCGTCTCCAGTGCGTCGTCTCATTCCCTCCACCACCCCGACAGCACAACGGCCCAAGGCACCACCCATCTTCTTGATTTGTCACCTCTCATTCGCTGTCTCGAGTGCGTCGTCCCCTCCCCTCATCGAGGAGGACGAGATTTAGATCCTGCAGGTTTACTCCAAGGAGATCAGCATGCGCATGCTCAACATCGTTAAGTCTAGGAACGACATTGCTTTCACTGCTCAAAACGACGCCACAAAGTCTGAGACTGCGAGCTCTGCGGTGGAATGTACCGCTGCTGCCACCAGTGAGGATGCTAAGGTCGAAGAGTATTGATCTCTCCATGTGTGTTAGGTCACTCTTAGCTTCGTATTAGGGCTTTCATATCGAGATATGTTCATATTTATCATGGATTTCTTGTGATGCCTATATACCTAATGACCTGCTAAATATTTAAACTTTGTTAATTTTGATATGCGCTTCAATTTTCTGTGGATTATATTATATGGATTTATGTTGTGAGTATTGATTTACTGAGTCTTGATCTACTTTGTTCGAAGATGTTTATTTTGAAGATTTTATAAGGAAGTGGGTGCATTTGGAATTGGAAAATTTTCGAAATCTTTCCTCTTGCATTATCTGGGTTTCCTATTGCATAATTGTTGCATTGGTGAATCTATGCAATCTGTGCAAATTCTAGTTTAAAAAAAAAAAAAAAAACCAAGGACTCGTAGACCCGGCTCGAACCGGTCCGTTTCAACCAGGCCAGGTAAGGTCCGGTTCCTATATAAGAAAATGTAATCCCTGACTCGGGCCGCCCCCTGCCCACCCCTAAGCGGGACTATACTTTTCTATTCAGTTTTTGACATACTCATAGCTGATATGCTTAAGGATGTACTTAAATTTCTTGCAGATTTTGACTCTAATGAAAGATGTTCATTTTTCACTTCAATAAGTTCTCATTCGAGATATTATACATGTTTATCGTGAACCAAATTTTATTAGAGAACTTTAACGAAAAACTCTTAATACTATTTATTTTAACGAAAAACAACATTTTTACATTAAAAAATCAATCCTGGTACTAGTTACTTTACCTTTTATTTTGTCTTTATCGTTAAAACTCAAAATTTTCAAGTCATTTTCATTAGTTTTCCTATTTTATTATTGATGCTCTTGCTTCATGTGGTTGTATTCTTCCAAATATTTGTATTTGTGGGTCTAAAGTTGATTTATGATAATATGCAATTGAGATGCCTAATTTGGAAGACAATGAATATGATTTCATTTCTTTATCATCATTTAAAGATCATCTCTAAAACACTGATTTGATTCGGAGACCATTTAGTCATCCATATAAATCAACTATTAAATTATTAAATTATTTATTAACTATTAAATTATTAAACCTATTTGTAATTTTTTTAATTTAATTAGATTTGTGTGACCCATTTATGTGTCACATCAACACATAACATAATTTTTGACAAAATTGTGACATAATGATTACATTGATTTGAGACACTTACTTGAGGGACTATATTGATCAATTTTCAATTTCATGAACCATTTTGTTGTCGTGGGTCAATTTCAGGAACCATTTTGATGTCATGGGTCAATTTCAGAAACCATTTTGATATCATGGGTCAATTTCAAGGACCATTTGTAAGAAAAAATGACTTATGGAGCCCATTTATATGTCACATCAGCACTTAACAGATATTTTTAACAGAATTGTGATAGAAGGACCATGTTTATTTGCGACACCTATTTTCAAGGATTACATTGATTGATTTTCAATTTCAAAAATCATCTTAGTGGTGAAGGTCAATTTTAAGGACTATTTATGATAAAACCCCCAAAAAATAATCACTCCATTTTTGCTGTTAATTTTTTATGGTAATTGGTGTGCTTTAGGGGCCCAAAGAAAATAGAGCGGTGTTTGCAAAACCCTAGATAAACATTGTGCAAAGAAGGCCCAACACACGGCGAAGAGAAGTGTCAACTTATTAGCCCAGGTTCAAATTACATGCACTAGTATCTACATTGCTCAAGACCCAAAGCTGTGTACTGCAGCTCCTAATTTATTTCCATCGGAAACCCTAGAACTAATGATATCAGAGAGAAAAAAACAGAAAGAAGAAACAAACCCTAGGTCCTAGGGCGAGGAAGGGGAAATAGGGAGAGAAGAGTATAATGGTAAATCTCATGATCAAGGACCTTGTAATTGAGAAGAAAGTTTTTAGTGTGCGTGGAATATAGTTTGGTACATCAAGTGTTATAATACAAGTGGTTGAGAAAAAAAAAATTCAAATATCCAAACCACTTTTGTTATGACATTTGGTGTATCGAGTCGTGTTTCCGGCACCTTAGAAAATCTCTCGTAATTAATACCATAACTTTAGGATCTTCATTCATCAAGTCTCTTGGGTCTTGTTAGGTATTCTTTTTTAATTTAAATTTTTTTTCTTTCAAAAACACTACTAGAGGGGACTGAATAATGCAAATCCATTCCAAATTCACCAAATCTCCAAGCTTTTACTTTGTTGTATAATCATGTTCATCTGAATCATCTCTAGTGATTTGTGGAGCCTTGGGTCATATAATAATTAAGCTCTTTTGAATTAGATGCTTCAAAGCTAGCCGAAAAAAGAGTTCCCCCAATTGCTTTCGATCGAAGATTCAATCATAAAATGTCTTTGATCCCAACAACAAGACGAACAACTTTCGGTTGTGTTAAAATTTGAGACGGGGTGTAGATTTCTTATATTTATTTTCTTTTTCATTTTTATTTGTTTTGAATAAAGGATATTTTCTACTCTAAGGGGAGGGGATGTGCTTTGCCTCACAATAGGCTAGCAATAATGTGGTTTAAATTCACCTTTGGTGAGAATCGAACTTAAGGTCTTTCACTTACAAGTGAAGAGAAATACCACTAGACCGTAGTATTAAGTGTCTTTGTTCATTTAGTTCAAAGTACTTTTATAAACTTGTTACTTTGGAGTTTGGAGTGTAGAACAAACTAACTCTTTGTTATTCACATACTCACTTTTACTTCTTACACACCCATTCAATTTTTTGGTCGTTGGATTGAATGAATAGATTAAGATCAATGGCCAAAAATTAACAAAGATGTGTAAGAGACAAAACTAGGTGTGAAAATAACATTATCCCTTGCGAAAGATAGGATCAGTAAACAGAAATTCACTAAGATTGAATTGAAGTGGGATCTTCAATAGTGGTACTGAGGGTGTCTTTAGATTATATCGAATCAGTATAGCTATCATTCTTCTCTTCTGACACATCAATGGAATTTCAATCATAATAGAAAAGAAGTGATACAAAATTTCTTTCTTCCTTAGTGTTTCATGCTAAGCTCTTCAATCCTTAACGCAAGCACTATACATAGTTAAAACTAATTTTATTATATTTTATTCATTAAACTACTTTTTAATCACATTCACTGAGGAAGAACATGCCAATTTGACATGCGTTGCATCCTTTGCGGCTGCTCCACCCCTTTCTTCCCTTTTTTTTCTTTCTTTCTTTTGCACTTATGCTTTTTGGAATTTAGCTCTACTTTCTATAGAACATTCTATTTGTCCATTTCAATTGAAAATGATCATAGCATTGGCCCATTTCAAACCTTGCCTAATTTCAAAGCACTAGGTTAGACTCTCGTGAAAAAAATAACTTATCTCTCATGAGTATATACGCTCATTTCATATAATTTTTCGCATCTCAAAATCAAGATAAAAGAATTTTCCATCACAAAAAGTAATCAAATTTTGTAATATCGTGTCTGATGCAATACATTGCTTGAGCAAACTGTTCTTAAATCATACGAAGAGACTAATAATCCTAAAAAAAAAAATATCAAAAAATATATTAGTCAGCATTTTCTTCATAATCAAAAGATACATAACTTGTCACAAAATATCGAGTTTTATGCATCCGATGTCGTGCATTTTACGTGTACATCACAAATTTTTCTTTTAAATGTGAGTGTTTGACGCATAACATTGCATGTGTACACATTATAAATATCTCTTTCAATCATATGAAGAGTCTAATCATCCCCAAATGCATGAACTATATTTCTTTGAATCATATGAAGCCATGAAACATGACATCAAACCAGACAAGAGAACATTGTGAAGTTTTCCATATAGTCTTTCAAATCGTACATGTGGCATGTATTTTATATAGTTTATCATGAATATTAGCTTTCTATTGTACATTGTGAAGGCCATTACACAAAAGAAGAAAAGTTGTAGCATGAGATCATGGATTGCAATCGACAGAAGAGAACAAAAAATTCCACAACCAAGGCAATAATAAAATGTTACGTGACAAAGCTGACTTGTTTAGAGGTTGTGAATGGCTTAAGTCCCTTTCAAGCACAACTCGCCGCCCATGATATCAGAAAAATGAAGGGTTTGTGTTCACTCTCCATGACATCATTTCAATCTTCGACTACTATATTATATTATATTAAACCGAGACTACTACTGACACAATATTATATTAAACCGACACCATCATTGACACTATAAAGGCCATTCTGTAGTAGTGTTCATTCGGATAGTATTAAGTGAGCTTGTATACTTATTGAATTTATATGCTCATCGGGCATTCGGAAAGCGTAAGATGAATATCTGATAGTACTAATAAGGATTCCTGTATTAAATCTCATTTTGATCATTATGATACTAGGGCTCAAAGCTTTGGTGCATACATGATTTTATCTAATTTTTTTTCTATGTGGGAGAAGTGGCCTTCCATGAACAAATGAGTATATCAAACTTGTAACTTTCTTTATAATGTGACGAGGTTTTCTGAGATAAAACTTTACATTTAGTGTGAGAAGCTTGTCACTTGTACCTTAAATAGTTAGAAGCATTTATATCTGCACTTGAAGTCTTAAATTCAATTCTCCTTTCCTAAACATCACTAGTAGAGGTCAACTAGGCCTTGCCCATGCTTAACTAATAAATGTTCTCATTGTTAAAGTTTTTGGTTTGGATTCATATCAATTTAGAGTGAGATAGGAAGGAAATATCCTAATTTTTTTTTCTCTATAAATTTTCCCGAGACTTGAACATAATGATTTGTCACTTAGTACTATGGTCTAATGGTATTTTTTTCACTTATATGTGAGAGGTCTAAATTTGAACTTGGGGTTTTCTACAAAAGGTAAAGAAAGGGTTGGTGAAAAATAAACTCTTTTTTTTATGTATCTCGGTGCCTGAGATTCTAGGAAAAATATTTTGTGCATTAACTGGATCTCCCTACAAAGCCAACATGTCTTACATTCAATTCTCGACAAAGGCAAATTCAAACCAAATTACTATGGCTAGCCCCATTATGAAGTTTAGCTCACTCCCCACCCATTGGCGCACATAATATCAATGTATTAAAAAAAACAAAATAATTTTAGGGTAATGTTAGGAAGATTGAATTTGTATACAAAATCTTGTAAACTAAATGACATGGAAGTTGGCGATTGGATTATTATTTAAACGTTCATAAATATGCTTATTTCCTATTGATGATACATCATTTAGTTTACAAATTTTATCTATAAATAAATTTAATCTCCTTAACATTACTTATAATTTTATATTCAATACGTTAAAAGTGACACAATTCGCATGATCATTGTCCAATTTTTTTGTGCCCATATGTTACTTGCCATACAAGTCACATCAATGATCAATTAGATGAGCATGCCTCTAATGATCAATCAGATGACCATGCCTCTAATGATCAATCATTGATCAATTAGATGTGCATGCTTCTACTTTAATTTGTATGAACTTATTTCAATCTCATATTAAATTAGACGAGGAATGTGCGTTTTCTTCTGCACTTAAGTTTAAATTTCTCTATTCGTAGTTCAGATTAAACTAGAATATGATTCAAATAAAAAAAATTAGGATAAATTACATAAAACTACCTCAACTAATGATTGAACCACAATCTCATACCTCATGTTTTAAAAATTACAATATCATACTTTATCTTACTAATTTATTACAATGTTAGATCCCTATTAACTTTTCTATTAATTACTGACGTGGCAAATGTGAGCCTATTTTTTTGCTGATATAGATGTCAAGTTTAAGCCACGTACACCAAAAACTAACAAAAAAAATATTGAAAGGGTCACACTCTGTCCTCCCCACCTTCCTACTGTGCACAGTCGGCACCTCATTCGTCTATCTCCTCCCATCTTTGTTCTTCATCTTGATCAGCCGCAAACAACAAAAAAAGGGGAATTTTTTTTTTCGTTAATCTCCCAAAATTTCTTGGAATGAACACCTATCTACTCTCTCTCTAAAAAACTTGATCAGATCAAAACCCACATCCCATAATCCGATTTCGAGCTCCAATGTCTAAGGACCCATCCTAGACCGACCAAGAATCCATGCCATTCTTCGAAGCTTTCAAGAAGTTCAACCGTTTGAAGCCATTGGAGGCTTGGAGCAGTCTCTGGGCATTCTGGATTTTTTCCAGTGTTGCATGATTATGTGCACAGAGTTGTGGTCGAAAGGTTTCAATTCCCAGGCCAATCAGAGCGGTTCATGTGGTTGCAAAGTAATGGGTTGGGCTAGGACTGGAGGGTTGAGTTTCTAGGAGAAGAGGGTGGTGGGTGTGATGTGTTTGAAGGGGACGGTATGGTCCCCATCGTCAAATTGAGATAAATGAAGGAGCGAAAGGTCTGAGATGGAGAGGATAAAGCAAAGAGATCCAGAGAGATGGACTGAGATCAGTAAGATCCGTGGGAGGCAGGAGGTGGAGCCTGAGATGGTGTTTGAGGGAAGTGAGGATCGAGATTTGGAGCAGGGGAAGCTTTTTGCTGGAAATTGGGGATGGCTTTTTGGTGGTGTGGGGCGGGGGGGGGGGGGGGGGGGGACGCAGTTCACGATTTTTTTTTTTTTTTTTTTCAAGTTTTTAATTTTGTTTAAAATGTTTCGTTAGGTGAGGAGTGGACCCCACAGCCCCACAGGTTCTATGTCAGTATTTAACAGCAAACTTAACAAAAAAAAAAATTAACGGATGTCTAATATCGTAAGTTGATGTGTGACATTGAAATGTTTAAAATATAAGATATAAAATTGTTATGCAATCTAAAGTTGAGGTTATAAAATGTAATTAAAATGGTGGTTTCTTTCTAATTTTTGTCGGTTAAATTCCAAAGGTAAACGCTTAGGGGGCGTTTGTTGCGCCGGACTATCTCGGACTGGACTAGCTTCAAGGACTAAGCTGGATTGGCTTAGACTAGACTAAGCTGGACTAATTTAGTGAAGCGTTTGGTGCAGTGTTAGACTAAGAATCTGGATAATAACAAATTCTAATATTATATTATTTAATATATAAATTATTAATATTTTATTATGATCTAGGTGACCGGAGATGACGAGGAGTCTATCGGGAGTGGTTGTTGAGCATGACGAGGACGAGAGAGGATAGTCTTAGCTAGTCCCATGGTTATTGGGGGGTCTCGCTAAGACCTCTTAGTGAAGGGTTTTGTCCATGCTAGTCCCCTTTAGTCTCATTAATGTTAGTCCCAGCATGGAACAAACACAGTATTGGACTAACAGTTAGTCCAGTCCAGTCCAGTCCCACTTAGTGAGGGCAAACAAACGCCCTCTTATAGTTTACTCTCTTACCAAAATTAACAGTGGCAATCTCGAAATTCAGAGCAAAAAGTTGGCGGGTTTCACCAAATTCTCACGTTAAAAATGAGCTCGCACTCGCTCCTGTAATCACTCACAAGTGACCGAACCAAAGAGAGTAGCCCACCAAATTCCAAAACTCCCACGACCGCCTTCGTCCTCTTCCTCCTCCTCCTCCGGCAATAGCCTGACACCTTCCAGAGATGGAATATTCCGGCGATGAGTTCGACGTCATCGTAGTCGGAGCCGGAGTCATGGGGAGCTCCACCGCCTACCAGACCGCCAAGCGCGGCCACAAGACCCTCCTCCTCGAGCAATTCGACTTCCTCCACCACCGCGGCTCCTCCCACGGTGAGTCCCGGACGATTCGCGCCACGTACCCGGAAGATTACTACACGCCCCTCGTCCTCGAGTCCTACAAGCTCTGGCAGCAGGCGGAGTCCGAAATCGGCTACAATGTCTACTTCAAAGCCAACCAATTGGACATGGCTCCGGCGAACGATAAGGTTCTCCTCGCCGTTGTCGATAGTTGTCGGAAAAACTCGGTCGCGTTTTCGGTCATGAACCGGGACCAGCTGCACCAGGAGTTCTCGGGTCGGGTTATGATTCCGGAGGATTGGGTGGGTGTTGTGACGGAGCACGGCGGGGTTATTAAACCCACCAAGGCGGTGTCAATGTTTCAAACGCTCGCTTTGCAGAACGGCGCCGTTTTGAGGGATAATATGGAGGTGAAGGGTGTGGAGAGAGATGGGGTGAGAGGAGGGGTTTGGGTGTCTACAGCAAAAGGGAAGAGGTTTTGGGGGAAGAAATGTGTGGTGACGGTTGGAGCTTGGACGACAAAGTTAGTTAAAACGGTTGGCGGGATCGAACTGCCGATACAGCCGTTGGAGACCACCGTGTGCTACTGGCGGATTAAGGAGGGGCACGAGGGTGCTTTTGCCATCGGAGGAGACTTCCCGACCTTTGCTAGCTATGGGAACCCCTACATTTATGGGACCCCCTCTTTGGAGTATCCCGGTTTGATCAAGGTCGCCGTGAATGGCGGGTACCCGTGTGACCCCGATAAGAGGCCATGGGGTCCCGGGAACCCGCTGGCTCCGTTGAAGGAGTGGATAGAGGGGACGTTCTCCGGCGTGGTTGACTCCGGCGGGCCGGTGGCTACCCAGTTGTGCATGTACTCAATAACCCCGGATGAGGATTTTGTGATTGATTTCTTGGGTGGGGAGTTTGGGAAGGATGTGGTGGTGGGCGGGGGGTTTTCGGGTCACGGGTTCAAGATGTCGCCGGTGGTGGGGAGGATTTTGGCTGACCTTGCGCTTACTGGGGAGGCTGAAGGAGTGGAGCTGAAGCAGTTTAGGATAGCAAGGTTTCAAGAGAATCCCAAAGGCAATGCCAAAGACTTTCTGTAAATGCACGCAACAAACCTCTGCAAATTTTTTATATACAGAATAAGACAAAGAAGAGTGTGAGAGGTAATAGTAGGGAAGAGAATCCTACCTCTTCGTTCTTTTCGTCATTGCGTTACGGTTACTAACGTACGGTTCTGAATGTGTGTTTTGCGTTTTCAAGAGAAATATTTCAGTTTTTCTTTAAATGTCGTACCCAGTGCACAAGAATCCCGCTTTACGCAGGGTCTGGTAGAGGTGAATGTAATTTAGAAAAAAAAAAAACTATATTATCTACAGATATGGAAGTGAGCTAAGCCTCATAATTGACTAACAATAATGTGGTTCAAATTCTCGTAAAATCTAAAATATTTCACTTACAAGTGAAAATAAATACCTTTCACCGTAGTACTAACTACTAAGTGGCTTTAAATGTAAAAAATAAAAAAATAAAAACCAATTTTAGGAAGAGAAAATTGGAGCTTTTTTATATATATTTTTATATTTTTTAATCTAGTTGTCATTTTAATAGCTTTTCTAGTTGATTTGTCAAACGATATATTTTGTTAGATTAAATGTTAGATTAGTCACCGACGAAGTTTGAATCCACGCCGTTATGCAAGGGTTCAACACTTTTTCACCACTGTGGTAAAAGACCACTTGCAAAAATTGGAGCGTTTTGACTTGATTAGAGGTGTGGTCTCTAAACTAACTGAGATTTCTCCATGTGCTCCGAATATAAGCAAGTACATTATGTGTCATAGTATATAAGTAGAGAAATGTTTTTTTTCCAATCACCCCTTCACCTGTATTATGACATATGAGGTACCAACCCATTTTTCCAATACACTGCAAAATTTCTCCTCTAGCAAAAACATGTGAGTACCGGTCCTCTTTTCACAACATAAAACAATGGTCCTTTTAGGTGAAAATGTTAAAACTTCCGTCTGGTTGAAAGTTCTAATGTTGTTTACGCAAAGAATTTGAAAGTTCTAATGTTGTTTACGCACAGAAAAAATCATTGCTCCACATTATAAAAAATTCATGAACCAAAGCTTTAATTAGGTCAAAGTCTCGATACCATTACTCCAATTTCCTTTTCTCGGAATATGAAATAGTAGAAATTCGGAAAAATTAAAGAACAAAATCATTAAAATATGCCTGAAAATTTACATTACACGACAATATCGTCTTGACAAAGTACTAGGTTGGAGCTTTTTGTTACACATCTAAATTCTCTCGAATTATATAGAGAGAAAACCCTATTGTAGTAGCAGCTACGATGTACAACCTTTTGTGGTTGGGTATTTGAGTAAACAAAGGAACTATGTTTGTTTCCCTATCATCAAACTTTCTTTTCTTATTAGGATGCAACCAAGCTTCTCAGATTCATTCGTATAAAAACTGTGAATCTGAATCGCTCGGTTGTGGAAAATAATAAATGGATCTAATCGCATCTACGAAGGAGAAAATAAATAGCAGATTTAAACTTCCAGCTTAATACCCAATAAAGCATTACCATCGTCGGGACACAAGGACGACTCCAAGCCCTTCAAAATGTGAACCTGCATCACAAGGAAATGCAACTCATAAGTTCTGAACTTCACAATATTTTTCGATCCAGAACTTCGCAAACACAAAACTATAACATAAAAATGAGCAGTGCTTTTCACACTCTCGTTTTCTCCTACTGCACCCTTCCCTTAAGTCTCTTGATTCTCCTTTGGTTTATATTTAATCCAAATATTAGTTTATAGGGAGAGTGCAGGGGCGTAGAATAACAAAAGACAGAAATAAGCAACTAATGAAGAATCTTACTAACCACTTCTGGCTTTTCAAGAGAATCCTTTTAATCGCTTCTGGCTTTTCAAATTGCAAAAGTTGCAAGAAGCGCATGCAGTACAGCCCAATATAATATAATGCCAAGCCGTAAAACAGGTTTCCGCATTAGAGTCCGATCACAAGATACCCTGAAAGGTTGTGTACAAGACGATTTAGTTCTCACAAAATCTAGGTAAGTTTTAGATTGAAATATTACCCAGAAAAGAAAACAAGGACTGGATATGCTTACCAAAGGCCATCAACCATGTTAGCCACGGGTCTAGTAAATCTTGGAACAATTCTTGAAGTCGTGAGTGACTTGAAACCATGAACTACAGCCGAAGAAAACAAATGTTAAACCAGTAAGAAATGCCTTCAGTGACCATCTGACTTGGTATTGAAGGGCAAAGACCAGTAAAAGATGGCAGCAATTATATCAGCATAGGATTACCTTTATCATCCTCTTCATCTTCCAACCTACTACTGCTCCCAGAATCCATATCTATGGCAATTGCAACTTGGTCATTATTGCCCTTGCGCAAACTACGGACTTGAGGTGCAATGGAGGTCCCAGCTTTCGCCCAATTGTTTTTCTATTTAAAAAATCCACAAAATAAAGTTTTTAATGACATCACAATACTCTGACAAAGGGCAAGAGAATGTAAGGTGGTAAATAAATAAATAAACAAACATATAAACATCTCACCGCAGGCTCGACCTCAACAATTTCAGAGGTGCTGCTAGTTCCCCGACCAGAATCTTCCACACTGTCAAGCAAATTTAGCCGTGATTCCTTCTCATGTAAAGACTTCTCAAGAGTTTCTCCTTTGCGTGTTAATTCTTCTACCTTACTCCTTTCTGCTTGCAACAGTGTATCCTTGCTTTGAGCCACAGTTCGTAGATCCCCCAATTCTGAAATAACAGAATCAACCTTTTTCTTGAATATTTCCTTGTAGTCAGAAACTTGATCACTGTTCTGATCCCCATTGTGCAGCCCAACCAGAGCAATATTCATGTCAAACCATGTTAATAACTCATGGATCTCTTCTGAACTTCTCTTGTTGCTGGTTTGTGATGCAACAAGAACATCATTTGTGCACCTAGTGACCTCTTGCCTTAAGAAGGATATCTCATCATCCCGTTCTTGCAACTGTGATTGGAGCTTTTCCACCTCACCAAGGAGGCTTGCAGACAGATGATGTAGTTCATCAAACTTACTCACAGTGATGGAAAGCCTTTTCATAACCTTCCCGCGGGAAGTTTCAAGGTTCTCCAAATCTAAGTTCTTTTGTTCCACAACCTTTTCCAGTTCCTTAATCCTGGAAGTGCGACCTTGCATCTGCACCTCCTCCTCATCAAGTGCTTGCATTAGGTCCTCAATTTCTGCAATCACAAACAATTTTGATAATTGGTGATTATTTAATATAACCATTTCAAATTTCAATCAAATATAAAAACTATAGTAGACTCTAACTGACCTTGATCTTTAGCAGCAATCACATCAGTCAGTGATCTGACCCTCTCTTGTAACTCGGTAGAAGTAGCACGGCCATCTTCTAATTCATTCACTCTCTGCTCTAATAAGTTACGTTCACCCTTCATCACTTCTATCCGTTTCTCCAAATCATGCACCAAAGATTTTGAAGATTGAAGATCCGTTGAGTAACTTGTTGCAGCTGCTTCAGCTTGCTTGATTTGACTTACAAGCTCCATGCAAATCCTTTCCTTTTGAATGTCCTTCTCCTGAAGCTCTTTCTGCAACTTTGAAATGGTAATCTTCAACTCCTTTTGGCTACCTTCCACAATTTCCGTTGTCAGAGAACCAAAATCACTCACAGTTGACAATAGCCTGTCTGTCACACTCCTGACACATTCCTCAGAGCGAAACCGGTCTTCTCCACTAAATGAAAGTCCATCCTCAGAATAATTTGCTAATTTCAATCTCATCCCTTGTTCTCCAGCAGACCAACCATTTCCAACCAATTCAGCTTTTCTTCTGTCCATTTCCATAACTGAACCAGTGCATGCTTCAAAAAGCAAGGCAATATTTCGGCGCAAGAAAAGAAGCTCATTGTCCTTTTCCTTTTCAACTCTTTCCACATGCAACAAGTCTCTCTTCAAGGCTTCAAATGACTCATTTTTGGAAGTTAATTCTCCACGAACAATTGCCATTGATTTAGATACACTGCTAGCTTTTTCATGTAATGAAATTGAGTGTTCATCTAATTTTTCTTTAAGCACACCAATCTCCATCACGAGTTCTTGCAGATAATGCCTTACGTAAGTAAAGATTTCAATTATAAAACTGTCATCAAATTGGCCATGCATGTTGGAGTCTGACCAAGAATTTGTAGAAATAAAGTTCTCCTGAACAGGGAAGCCAAAATTAGAAGATGAGAAAAAAATGCACGAAACTTGATAAAAAAATAAAGATAATAAGAGAGAAGAATGCTTCACATCAAATTTAAAGACTATAATTGTCATTCAACATATAACAGTATAAGAATAAACAATTATGATATGAGAATAATAGTCATTAGTGATGATGATGATATTAACAGTAATGGTAATGACAAGACTAACTATAATCCAAAATTTGGATACCAAGTGACGTGACTGTATTTATCTTCATTCTTAATCCCACATATCGTCATACGAGTCCCAATTACTTTTAGCGTAGATAATGGCATTCCATCTGTCGCATCACTTGCTATCCAAAAAGTTGGAATTTATAAATAAAGCAGACCTATAAATAGACGAGAGAGAAGTACATATACATGAAACAATTCTTCAATAATCATTTTTCACTTAAGAGGTTTCATTTCTAGTTTAACCAGCTTACGACAGTCGATAAAGCATACATTTTCCAAGCAAAACCACTGCACTCGTCTGACTTTAAAATGAAGGTTATTTGAATTTTCGGGCATAGGGAAGGTACAACAGAATTCAAACAAAGGCATACAAAACAAAGGACCTATAATTGGTAGAAAATGGCCTTTGACAAGCCATATGGAATAGTACGAATATTTAAATACGGGCATATAAAACTGGAACAAATACTCAAGTGTGTGCACATAAAAAGGTACCTTGTCTGATTTGCTTGTGATGAATCCACTGCTTGTAGTGAAAGGGGGCACATCAACCACATAAGTAGCACTGCTTGATTTGAGGCAGGAATCAATACCAGACTCCAGGTTGTGCAAAAATACCAAGTCCTGGTGAAAAATACCAGCCAATAAACTACTAACATCATGAAACCCCTTCCTAAGTTGATCTACACCAGACTTTAGTCCTGAAAATTCAGAAAATTGGTGTTTTCTTTCCTCAGAGTGAGCAGTAGAAACCATTTCAAGACGTGAAAGAGCTTCGAGCTTGGCGGCCTCTGCAAGATCCCTTTCCTTGGAGATTATAGCAAGTTCACTCGCAGATTTTGCTAGTTCTTCCTGGAGACCATCATTTCTCTCTTGAACCTCATTCAGTTCTGCAAGGAGTAGGTCTGATGCTCTTTTTGATTTCCTAGCTTCTTGTTCTGAAGAAGCCATATTCGCACGCAAATCACAGCACATTTTCCCGATTTGTTCTAACTTAACAACTGGATCACCAGAATTATCATCCTCTGCAACATCAATGTTTCCTAGAATATTTATGATTAAGCTCAAAGTATTTCCTTTCTCCTGCAAATTGTTCTCAGCTTCTTTCAAACAATTCCGCAAGAATAAACTCTCAGACTCTAGGGCTTCTACCCTCCCTGGATAAGCAGACAAATCCCTGAACTTTTGTTCATATTCTGCAAGTTTACCTTCGCCTATCTTGGTCTCAGATCTCAAGCATTCCACCTCAGAATTGATCTCATCAATATTTTGTTTCAGACTGTCACGCTGTTGTACCAATTGCTTTCCTTTTCTAACTGCAACGTTTAACTTCTCTCTAACAGAAGCTGACTTCTGCTCCTCCTGATTAAGAAGCCCTTGCAACTCATTCACTTTTTTATCTAGCACTTCTAACTCACAAGCCAAAGACCGTTGCTTCTCCACATATCCATCTCTCTCCTCCTTCACATCCAAAATTTCACGTTGAACCTCCTCCAACTCTTTCTTCAAAGCAACTGTATCTGATTCAGCAGTATCAGGTGTACTTGCGCTTCTCGCTTCAACAACCATTGCTTCAGAATTTTCAGTATGAATACCATCGGCTGCAACCCCAAACACTGGTTTTTCTGAGGAAAGAGTTGCATAATTCTCTAAAAGCTTATTCAGTAACCCTTCGAAGCACTCAATGCTGCTTTCACCAGAATACTCTGAATTTGTTCCAGGATCCTGTAATGCATCAGTAACCAGACCCTGCAATCTTCTTATGTCATCTTCTAAGCTGAGAATTTGCTTCTCAATCCCACGCAGCTTGGCTACATTCTCCTGCAAATCAGAAACTTCCTCCTGCAGTTTTTCATTCTCAAGCTCAAACCCAGCTGCCTTGGCTGAAAGTTTATCATGATCATTGATCAGAAGCTCCAATCTTTGAGAAAGATTATTTCTCTCATCAATAAATGTTTGAAGGTCTTCCTCAAGGTCAGATGTTCTCCTTCTTGAGTCTTCCAAATCAGCAGTCAGCGTTACACAATGGCTCTCAAGGTTAACAACCTGCTGCTGGAGAGACATATTATCACCCTGCACCTCCGAAAGTTCTTTTCTTAACCACTCAATCCTATCCTCCGGCTCCAAGGACCGCAGATGCGATGGCATATCAATCCTGTCTAAAAGTTCCTCCCATCTCTGGACTAAGTTGTTCCTTTCCATTAAAGATTGCTCTAACATTTCATTCTGTTCAACCAACCCATAGAACTTACTTTGAAGTTCATCATATTTTCTTTTGAAATCATCACTGGAATCTGAACTTGGCTGTACATCATCTTTCCAGGAATCCATAACAACAAAACCAGCATCAGATGAACCTCCTCCAGCAGAACTCTTCTGATCTGAATCTGTCTGAGGAAAAGTATTACCAGTAACTGACCTGGCCAGCCAATCGATCTTTTCAATAATATCTCTCGAATGAAAATGCTCTGGCAGATCAAGGTCTTCTAAAATCTCTTCTATTCTCTGAAGGACAGAGTCTTTGAGAAGGAATGATTCTCTTAATGCAGTAGCAGAATTGCGAATGTATGAAAGCTCAGATTCCAGAGCTTCCACACGCTCACCAGCTTCTGAATATGCCTTGAGCTTTGTTTCAACCTCAAGAAGCCTGGAATCTTTCAATTGCAGCTCCTGTAAGAATCTTTCCAGTTCACTAGCTTTCTCTGCAAGGGACTGCTTGAGACCATCTCGCTGGACAATCAAGCCTTTCCCCTTGGAGACAGCAATGTTAAGCTTCTCTCTCAGGGAAGACACCCGCTGCTCCGATTGTTCAAGTTCATATAATTTCTCTTGTAACTCAGAACGAGCAACAAGAAGGGCTTCCTCAACCTGACGTAAACTTTCCCTGAGGACAATGGTTTCACTTTCAAGCTGAAAAAACGAGGCATTTAACTGCTGTATTTCTTCCTGCATTGAAGTAGATTCCATCACCTTGGATTGAAAACCTTCTTTAGATAAGCCTACCTGAGCATCAGCATCCTTGTACTTCTGAACAAGACACGATACCAATGATTCCAAGCGTGAAGCAAGCATTTTATCTGCTTGAAACTCAGCATTTTCCACTTCTAGCACACCTTCAATATCTTCTATTAACTTCTGAATAGCACTTGAATCCAGGCATCTTTGTTTCAATTCCTCAAATTCTTCTGTTCTAACCATCAACTCTGAATTTAGCTTCTTGTTAACAGATTGGAGTTGCAGTCCCTCACTCAGAAAATTCTCCAGCTGTTCTATGATGGTTTCATAAATACTATAATCCAGAGGATGAGGAAGCTTTTCATTTTTCAGGTTCATCTCACTTTCATCTATAGACCCATGCAAAACTCTAAGAAGTTTGCTAAGGTTGCTGTACAACTTGTGCAGCATATCACTGGCCAATTCATTCTTTACATGGAGATCGTCACATTTCTCATTCACTTCTTTATGTAAAATACATATAGCCTCACGGTCTGTTTGAGAGCTTTTAAGTTTTACCTTCAAATCTTCAATAACAGTGATGGCATCATAAACAGAAGCAACGAAATGACTTGTGTCCAAACAATCATGAGAAATTGGTGTAGTTGTGCTGAAACTCCCAATAGACTCACCAAGCTTTCCAATCGCTTCAACAACAGGAGCGAGAGTGGAATTCCAATGCTGCTCAAGTATCAAAACCCTCTCTGCCGCTTCCTTGTGAAAATTTTCTAACTGATCAGAGATCTGAGATACTATGTCATTTGAACTCAGATGTAAATCATGCAATTGACTCTGCAATTGATCAATTCTTGATTCATATCTATGTAGCTTTCTTCCAACTTCCAAGTTTTCAGCTTCGAGATTAGTAACTTTTAGTCTTAAGGACTCACAGAGAACCAAAAGCTCACTGTTCCTTGTTTCAATGCTGCCCCTATGTTGTTCTAAAGCTTCATATAGGACACAAAGCTCAATATTGGTAGCTTCCAATTTCTTGCTATGTTCCTCCAAGTCTTCATACTGATACTTCATCTCTCCGAATGTAGCATTAGCAGTTCTCCTACCATCTCGTTCCTCCTTGAGCAGTTCACTGGCATTTGCAGCATCCAGAAGCAACTGCTCAAATAATGCTCTCAAGTTTCCAGTTTGCTCTCTTACTGACGCAATTGAATCTGCTGGTGATTGATTGTCAGTTAGACCTCGTTCCTCCACATCATGTTCATCAAGGTGCACCTTTGACTCGAAGGCTTGAATCAGTTTTGAGACTGGAGGAGTGGAGACTTTATCACCTGACCTATTCAACAATTCTGAACGAGAGCAGATGCCTTCAATTTCCTGTACAAGTTTGTTCATCATTTTCTCTGCCTCTTCCATGCGTCCCTTTAGTGCTACAAACCCAACGGAATCATCAAAAACTTCCCTCCCAAGATTCAGAACTGGTGAACCTCCACCACCATCAGATGAAGGTTTTTCCACCATAATAAAGGAGCCTTCACTATCTTCCATCCCAGGAACTTGGTGATATTTTTCATTTTCAATTTCATGCCTCCTGCTCCGCACTTCTGAAAGTTCAACTTGATCCCCATCTTCCCCAGCTTGGGATGCAATTTTGATTCCACTGGTATCAACCTCTTTCATCTTAGCTTTAAGTGTGTCCAGACTGCTAGTGAGAAAGATATTTTCTTCGGAGAGTTGTTCAAGGCGTGTCGTTGTTTCTTTTAGGTCAACCACAAACCTCATATGTTCTTCATGTTCGGCAGATAACCGCTCTTGAAGAACAAGAATTTCGGAAGAAAATCTCTCAATCTCGTGGGCAGAATAATCCTTCTCCTCCTCGAGCTTCTTTCTCACCTCTGTAACCAAAACAAGGTTTCCATTCAATTTTTCATTTTTTACCTGCAAATCCAATGCTAAATTCTTACTGGCAGCCAATTCTATTGCAAGTTTCTCATTCTCATAGAAAAGATGATTCTTCTCTTCCTCAAGCTTCTTACTCTCCTCTGTAACCATAGAAAGGATTCCATTCAAGTTGCTATTTTCTACCTGCAAAGCCAATACTGTGTTCTTACTGTCAGCCACTTCTATAGCAAGTTTGTCATTCTCAGAGGAAAGATGCTCCTTCTCCTCCTCATACTTCTTTCTCTCTTCTGTTACAGAACTCAGACTCCCACTTAAGCTGGATATTTGATCCTGTAGAGCTTCCACAAAACTTTTTCCATCAACTAACTCTGCTGAAAGCTTCTCCTTCTCGTGAAGATAACAATCATTTTGCTCAACAAGTTTCTTTCTATCTTCATCCGACAAAACAATACTCCCATTTAATTTCTCATTTTCCACCTGTAAAGCTGCCACCAAAGACTTGCAGTCAGCTAACTCAGCTGACAGGATCAACAAATCCTGCTTCGACCTTTCCAGGCTGCTAAGCGACTCAGTTGCTCTAGCAGAAAATTCTTCTACCTCTGCCCTCGCAGTTTGAAGTTGGTCTTGGAGCTCCTCCTTCCCACTAGCAACAGCCTGGAGTTCACATCTGCACCCTGCAAGCTCTTCAGCAAGGCATTGGTTCTTCTCACGGACTTCATTTAGTGAAGCACGAAGAAGAGATGTTTCATCAAGTAACTGATCACGTTGGCAATCAAACTCCACTTGCATCTCAGACTGCTGCACAAGCTGCAAGTCACTGATATCTTTTGTCAAATGTGTGAGAACCAATTCTTCTTTAAGTTGCTCAAACAATTCCAGAAATCCATGTTCTGGCACAATCAAATTGGTAGTCCCCTGAGATGCACTAGAAACTGATTCAACTGACTTAATAAGAACCCTGAACTCTTCTTCACTAAGCCTCCTAACTACTTCTGTGAGCTGTGAGAGACTGATTGAGCTGGCATCCACAACAGGAGACGCAGTCCATCCTTTATCTGGAAGCACCATATTGGTTCCTGGAGGACTTTCAAGCCCACCCAATGGATGTTTCTGATGATGATCCTCCAGAAGGGCCCTATGTTCTTCCCCACCTTGCCCAAAACCAGATCCAAATTGCACCTCGGACTTTTCTTCAAAATAAGAGCCTGGAACATCTTCTGTTTCCTGCCGGTCATCCATAGCAGCACTAACAACCAAAGATCCATCTGCCTCAGGTAGAGCTAAAGCAAATACTGGGAGTCCATCAGACATGGTTGCACCAGTTGACAGAGATGATTCATCTGCCTTGCCAATCCGTTCACCCATGGACGACTCGAGATCAGGGAAAGTTTCAGCAGTTCTATCAATCTCAGACAGAGCTACACTTCTATCTCCTGCAAGTTCCACTTCTCGATCAGATACTTCATCCACTTTATCAGTTTGCTCATTTATGGAAGGTGCTTGGCTAGAGAAACTTTCAACACTTCTATCAAGCTCAGATGAAGAAATCTTGTCATCTCCTTTACGCCCCATTTCTG
This sequence comes from Malus domestica, assembly GCF_042453785.1. Classification (NCBI taxonomy): domain Eukaryota; kingdom Viridiplantae; phylum Streptophyta; class Magnoliopsida; order Rosales; family Rosaceae; genus Malus; species Malus domestica. Next base: position 11,225,821 of record NC_091668.1, read on the forward strand.
CTTCTTGATTACGATCACAATTTTTTGCATCCAAACCGTCAGCTGCCTGCATTGCCCCTACCCAGCAACAAATGAGATTCTAATTATACATCAAACCCATCAGTTTTCCTAACCTGCTCAATTAATTTCCGGAAGAATCCCAAAGTAATAGAAAGTTAAATAACAAAAGGAGAAGGGCACAACCTACATCTGTTACCTGATCTTCCCTCTCCTGCACCAAGGATGTATTAATACTCTCTGGCGAAGGCAAAGGCTCCTCATCTCTACCCTTTGTTTGATCAGTATTATCAACTGAAATAGGTTGCATGGACACATCAACCGGCATAGACATATTGGCATCTTTGGCTAGCCCTCCGGAATCCATGACATGTGAAGTGTCCAATGAACTAACTCTTGCCTCCTCAGCATCAGTGCCCACAGTACTCTCCCCCTCGTTCGTGGCGGAAAAGTTAACATCATGCTGACTGAATGCCACCTCCTGTGATGCTAACTCAGCATTTTTGTCAATCAAAGTTTCAACTGCATTTCCCTCATGTGTAATGGGAACTGCCGAGGGAGCAGCAGAAGCAACTTCAATGTCAGAAGCTGTAGAAATCTCCCCAGAATGTGACCCTGACGAGTTGATGTTTTCCAGATTAGCATCTACACGAGACTCAGTTTCTCCTTCAGGGGCCTGAGTCAACGCTGTAGGTTTAGTTGCACTAGAGACTGCATCAGCATCAGCTTCATGCTTCTCTGATTTACTAGACTTCTTTGTGGATTTTCCACTTCCACTGCCTTTACCATCTTTTTTCTGGCGAAACTGTTGAAGCTGCCGGCAGAAATACAAGATTATATATTAAGTTCCCACAGCTCATTTGCACTCTCCAGTTGATTACTAAGACATTGAGGAACAGAGCAGAAAATAGAGTAGCAAACCTATAGGCACGTACCATACAAAAAAGTTTTCCAAGTAAAAGGATACAGCTCAGACAAGTTACATTTTATCAGGAACCAAAAATTAGGTCACAAGACACATTGTCCAGAGGTCAGTGTACCTTTTTTCGTCCGGCTGAGAGCAGATCGGTACGGCTCTTGTTCTTGTCCATCCGATTCCGATCCACTCCGTTCTTGCTCCCCACTGTGACTCCACGCCAATCACCACAGCAACGTCTCACTCACCATATAATCCTTCCTATAAACCATTAAACACAACCACACCATTACATTGGATAGAACTACAAATACTCGTGCTGAATGGAACTACAAATGCTAGAAAATAACAGAAAATTTCAAATTTCAAAACTCGAAGTTTAGTGCTGATTTCCGGCAAATGAGGGCCACGCAAACACTAAACTAGGTTCAATTTCGATCACAACGACATTCTTATTCAATCTCATTTTCTCGGCAGCCAAACAGGATACAATATCATATGAAATCGGATTCGAAAAGATCCAGAACCTAATTCATTCACTCTCTAATCAAACAAATCTTAAAACAAGCAAATCAAAACGAAGAAAACAGTACGAATCATACAATATAAAACGAGTAGATTGGAAAACTGATAGGAAGATATCGTACCTGGATGTCGCGGCAGCTGGATCTGCAGGCCGTCGCGGTTGATACGATTGCTTCGGTGGTTGCGAATGAAGGTTTGCTTTTCAATGGCGCCCTCTCGGTTTCTCTATCGGCGTCACTATGTGTGTATACGGGTCGGTCCCCCGTTGTCCCTTGGATCTAACGCAACCTTCGTTTTCGTTTTGTGTCTCTGCTACGCCATGTGATTTGCCTGCGCAGGTGAAATGTCGATTTGGGAAGACAAGTGAAACGTCGCTGTTTTGGAGGTTTGGTTGGACTTGGGGCAACCGTTTCCTCTTTGTTGTTGAAAACCCAATACGCGACTTATTCCGAGCCTTAATAAATTGGTGGACCTTCCAATTTGCAAAATGTTTTAACTCCTGTGGCCCATTGGGCTCAAAAGTGTCTTTCAACGTACAACCATATTAAGTCGAAGATTCGAACTAAATCAAATAATAAGTTAATAATAACTTGGTATCAAATTTGTTATTTGTGAGGATCAAACTTAAGATTTCTCATCTATAAATACACAAAAATATTACTAAATAGTAGTGCTAATGACGGATATACGCGTTGACTTTTACGTAATTTTATTTAGTTTTGATTGATTGCTCATGGAGCAGATCCATCACTTCAAGCTTAGACTTTAGGCTCTAATGCATAACTGTATCCTAAATAATCAAATTTTTGTCAGTAAATGAGATAGAAATAGAAGAAAATTGTGTATAACTGATGTCTTCTCAAGCTTTTGTGTTTTCGCTCTTACCTACAAAATTTATGTCCTATTTTCAGCTTGATTGTTTTGTAAAATAAAGAAACCATTTTAGTCAAGATATTGGAGTCCAGTGGTGAGGTGGGTGGGTAGAATTATGGATAGGAGAAATTTTTATGTTTACTCAAAATACATAGTACATAATGAGTTATAATCATGGTCTAAAATATCCATAATATCCCGATATTTCCATCGAAATTTCTATGTTTTTGGATTATCGATATTTTTTTGGACTGCCGATATTTCCGATATCATCGATATTTTAGACCTTGCTAAGTCACTCATGTATCTTACCATGCAATGTATAAAGTGTAAAATATTGTACTAATTCATTATATATAAATGATTATGTGTTTAAACTTTTTTCAGTAACTACTACATATTTTCTACACTCACAATGTTTTCCAGCTCGCTATATAATCAACTTAAATCAGTTATATCTATCATGCAATGCATTTCTTTCCAATTTTTTGTGATAAACTAATAGATAATTGACTAAATAAACATCCTGCAAAGTTTCAATAAAAATTTCCAAGTTTTTCGTACAATTTCTGTGGTTTTTATTCAATTTAACGATATCGATAATATCCCTATATTACCATCGAAATTTCCATGTTTTTGGACTACCGATATTTCCGATATCATCGATATTTTATACCTTGGAACTTATAATATAAGTAGAAAACATGATTGATATGACCATTGTAATTTAAAAAATATCCATTTTGATCCTCTTAACAAACCAAATTCAGGTCGTGACCGGGCTCACAAGACCCACTCTAATGAAAAGTTTATATAAAGGTAATCAGAATCTAAAAACGAAATTGAACTCTCACTACATCACACTCTAGTGTTTACCGAATGTTGGGGAATCAAAAAGTTGGTGAGACCCATGCAAATCTAACTCCAAAATTTAGAGAAATTGGATTCCCTACATTAACCGGTATTTGGATTCCGGATTGCTAGGGAATCCAAAATGGATTTTTCCTTCTCATTATACCCTCACTTATTTGTAAAATTTCAAGATTTCCCTTTACATTAACCCCACACCACCAACTGCTGCCAATTTAATAATAATAATAATAATAATAATAACAATAACAAAATTGAAATTAAACTAAAATTTTAAATTTCAGTGTGTTTAATATTTGGCGAATAGAGGCATTTAACATTTTTTTTCTATTATACTTTAGTATATAAGATCATTTATTTAATTAAGAGCATTTTAGTAAGGCTTTTTCGCTAAACTGTTCCTGAAATTAAAATAACTCCTCACTTTGACCCTTAAGATTTGAAATCGATGAAATTGATCTCTGAGTTTGTTTACCATCAAACATTTTAGTGTTTTTATTTGAATTATTGACTAGTAAACGAGTAATAAGTCTCTAATGCTCCTTTAGGATTAAATGGCTGGAATCCGTATACGGCCGATGCAAGTCCAATGAAACAAAAGCCCAAACAGTCTTCATAACTAAAATGTTAGAAGACCGAGAGGCCTATCAATAAAGCGTTGTCTTTTGGTCGGAAGGCCTAAAATAAAGCATATGGATTATGGAGTGCTTATTTCCACTAATGAGGACCTACTTTCACAAAAATTATAATATGATGCTAGGAGAAAATTTTAAGTGTACTAGAAACACGACTCAGTACATCAAGTGTTATAATACAATTTATTGATTTTTTTTTCAAGTTTTTAACTAATTGTATTATTACACTTAATGTATCAGACAGTGTTTCTGACTCACTGAAAAATTTGTTCTGATCCAGAAATTTCAAGGCCTACCAAGATGCTAAGAATCATATATTATTTTATAATTTGCACGAAAATCAAACTTTATGTAATTTAATGTCCAATGTTGTGTGAACTAAAAGCCATATAAAAAAATAATGAAAACAAGCAACTAAGGATGTATTGACCTATAGTTAAATTATATAAAAACAAGTCACATTGCTAGTTGGATGATGCTTTGAAGTACTCCAAAAAATCCTTGTTATAATATTATTATCAAAGACAGCCCATTTTATTTGACTTTTTTTAAGATCTTAAAATTTTGGTATGGGGAATAAAAATATGGCACCATTAGGTGTGCTTATCTTCAAGTGTGAGGAGCATCAAATATTGAAAAGATAGGAATTTGGGTTTATTTATGTCCATACAAAATGTTTCTAGCAAAGAATCAAATCATGTGCGTATCAAGCATATCGACAAGGAAATAATTCTTTTTTATTTTGGTCGTCTTAAATTTATAGATTTAATATTTTTGTATGCAAAGTCAAATATGATATAATGGATTCGTATTGAGATTGAAGAGATTTTTGAGTTTTTTTTTAATACATCGATATTTTTATATTAGGGGGAATGAGAGTTTGGCTAAGTCACACAATGAATAACTTAATTTGGTGTCGAATTCGCTATTCACGAGATTCGAACCTAAGATCTCTCATTTCCAAGTAAAGAGATTTTGGAGTTAAAAGAGGGATTGACTCAGAGGTTGCTACAGTAGGCTGACTTCTAGCAAAAATTAACTGGTCATACTTCTCCTTCCAATTTGACAAAAGAAAAAACTAGTCAACCTACATAAGTAAAAGTATAATAGAAAAAAGGCTTAAATGTCAAAATGGTCCATGTGTTATAGCCATATGACCAATTTAGTCCCCGTGTTTTGGATTTGACTAATTTAGTCATTGTGTTTATATTTGTTAGCCAATTAAAGATATTTCATTCAATATCTGTTAAAAAATTCAGAAGAAAGATTATAAGAGATATAATGTAACATCCCACATCGTCCATGGAAGTGGATCGTGTAAGCCTTATATGTATATTCTCATCTCTACCCAGCACAAGGCCTTTTGGGAGCTCATTGGCTTCGGGCTCCATCGAAACTCTGAAGTTAAGCGAGATCGCAGCGAGAGCAATCCTAGGATGGGTGACCCATTGGGAAGTTCTTATGTGAGTTCCTATAAACAAAACCGTGAGGGCGTGGTTGGAGCCCAAAGGGGACAATATCGTGCTACGGCGGAGTCGAACCCGGGATGTGGTGGGGGCCCGGGTCGAGATATGACAATTTGGTATCAGAGCCAATCCCTGGCTAGAAGTGTGCCGACGAGGACGTCGGGCCCCTAAGGGGGTGGATTGTAACATCCCACATTGCCTAGGGAAGTGGATCCTATAAGCTTTATATGTATATTCTTATCTCTACTTAACACGAGGCCTTTTAGGAGCTCATTGGCTTCGGGTTCCATCGAAACTCCGAAGTTAAGCGAGATCGTAGCAAGAGTAATCTCAGGATGGGTGACCCACTGGAAGTTCTTGTGTGAGTTCATAAAAACAAAACCGTGAAGGCATGGTCGGGGCCCAAAGCGAACAATATCGTGCTACGGCAAAGTCGAGCCGAGGATGTGGTGGGGGCCCGGGCCGGATGTATATTCCTATCTCTACCTAGGACGAGGCCTTTTGGGAGCTCATTGGCTTCAGGTTCCATTGGAACTCCGAAGTTAAGCGAGATCGCAATGAGAGTAATCTCAGGATGGGTGACCCACTAGGAAGTTCTTGTGTGAGTTCCTAGAAACAAAACCGTGAGGGCGTGGTGGGGACCCAAAACGGATAATATCATGCTAAGACGGAGTCGAGCCCAGGATGTGGTGGGGGCCCGAGCCGGGATGTGACAATTTGGTATCAGAGCCAATCCCTGACCTGAAGTGTGTCGACGAGGACGTCGAGCCTCTAAGGGGGATGGATTGTAACATCCCACATCGCACAGGGAAGTGGGTCTTGTAAGCCTTATATGTATATTCTCATCTCTACCTAACACAAGGCCTTTTAGGAGCTCATTGGCTTCGGGTTCCATCGGAACTCCAAAGTTAAGCGAGATCGCAACGAGAGCAATCCCAGGATGGGTGATCCACTGGGAAGTTCTTGTGTGAGCTCCTAGAAATAAAACCATGATGGTGTGGTCGGGGCCTAAAGCGGATAATATCGTGCTACGGCAGAGTCGCGCTCGGGATGTGGTGGGGGCCCGGGCCGGGATGTGACATATAATTATCCTTTCTCTATGGAAAAATGCAAATCAATAAAAATTAACACATATAAGAGGTAAAACTTCCAATCTGAAAAATGATTAAGATTGCGACATAGAAAAGATAGGGGGTAACTTTAGGGAGGAGGTCGGGGAGTTGGGAGGAAAATAATTTTTCTTTTAACTTTTAGTTTTATTTCATTTTAAAATATTTTAAATCAAATAAATAATTTTATAAATAAGTTTATAATAATTTTTAAATTTATTTTACATAAATTAGAAGGAAATTTCTTTAATTGGCTAACAAAAATAAACAAGGACCAAATTGGCCAAATTAAAAACACAGAAACTAAATTGACCCAATGACTAAAACACAACATTTAAGCTTAGAAAAAAAAACTAGGACTTACCAATTGATTAGTAAAGTTTTCTTACTAAAAAAAATGTTAGTAAGGCTTTAGGACTCATTTGAAAGTGCTTTTAAAATGGCTAAAAGTGTTTTTGGTGACAATGATTTGGATCCAATCTTTAATAAAAATGCAAGTGAATCTTAGAGAAACCTTGAAGTGTTTCTTGCAAAAAGCATCAATCATGTGCTTCTTGTAGGAATCTGTTTAAGTGTTTTTTGAACTTAAAAATATTTTTTCTGAAAAAGCGGTTTCAGTCATTTCAAAAACACTTCTAAACAAGACTTTATTAAATTTCTAATTGAAATATTTACATCTTCAGCCAAGATGCTAAAAAAACCTCCAATTTTTTTAATAAATGCTGCAGCTGAATTGAATGATATATATTTACCTTAAGGGGTGAGAATTTGTGTTAAACCACAAAATAACCAGTCCTAAGAAATTGATATTGTACTTGCCATTAATAAAATTCAAACTATGATATCTCACTTATAAGTAAAGAAAATATTATTAAACCGTAGTTATAAGTAGTCCTTCAAATGTTATTAGATACGTTCACAATAAATATTATAAAAATATAGCACATCACATTTATTTTTATTTATTTTCCACCAACATACATTGCAGTGGATCATAATTCAAGAAGGATGGTTATTAAGATTAGTATGATAAGATCAATATCTTAGAGGACCCTACATATTGGAGACCATATCACTCGTGATGAATTAAAAAAATATATACCCATCACATCGTTCTTTCTGGTATGAACCCTTGATATAGTAGAACACACTTTCTATAAATTATTTATGGCAACTGCACTCATTAGCAATAGGTAATTATTGTTTTAGTGAATAATAAAATTTGGGTGCATCTCTACATCGTAAATGAATTATTCAGCAATTGGCATTGAAATTAATTTTTTTATAAACTAATAAAAAGATATATAATGTTAATTTAGGATATGATTTTTTAACCAATCACGTCATGCCATGTGTCATTATCCAAAATTCTAAATTTTGTGGAAGAGTATGGTTTCTAAATTAGAGTATGGTTGGGTGCTTATAAGAAAAATTAAAAAAAAAAAGATTTCCATTTTTCTATATTTTCTTTCATTTTTAACAGTAATTTACTAAATTAATGTTGTCACAGCCCGTCCCGAATTATATTTTTATAGCATGAAATTACTATATTACCCTTGAACGTTTTGTGGGGTTGTGGGGTCTAAGCTTAGGATTTGGACCCATTTCTTTTATTCCTAAGTGTTTGGAACTTAAGTTATTTTCTTGTATTGGGGACCAATCCGGACCACACATACACTCATACACACACGTTGACTCTCTTTTTCTCCCCCCTCTCTCTCGGACTTCCTTCCATTTCCGTACAAGTGTACGGACGAACCTTGAACCTTCACTTCCATCCCCAGATCAAACATTTGGAGACCATTTTTAAGTTCCTTGCGAGCCCAGGAACCCATTGATACCGTTTTTAGAACGTGAAGACCTCATTTTCCCGAGAACCCAAGAACCCAGTTTTGGGTTAATGTTCATGCACTCGTGAATTTGAAGTTTTTAGGAGATTTTAAGCCGCTAGTGAGCTTTATGACATCTTCATGAAGCTCGGAGAAGAAAAATGAAGTGAATTGGACATTGGGAAGTCGAGTTTGACAAGTTTCAAGTTTGGCCGGAATATCGAGGTTCCTCCGGCGAAATCCCTTGGATTTCAAGGCTTGAAAGTGGTAAGGTTTTGTTCTTCTAGTCCTAAGCTTCATTTTGGTACAAATTTCATGGATTTTGGTGTAAAAATGAATAAGATATGAAGGTTTCTATATTTTCCAGTTTCCGGCGATCGCAGCAGCGCCGGCGAACTAAGGAAGACGAAGGAGAATATTCCGTCAAGTCTGACGGAATATTCTAACGGCGTTAGGTAACGTCGTTAACTTCTGTTAAGATTTAACAGAATATTCCTAACGGTAGTTAAGTTTCAATTAGGGTTTGGCCGGGCGTGGGGGCGCGTCTGGCCGTGCCTTGGCCTGTGCGTGAAGGTGCATGGGGTCATGAAAGTTTTTTCTAAAAATATGGGGATGTTCCTGAGGTTGAGTAGGTCATGGTGGTATATTCAAATACCCTATTTGAGCATTGTATGATAAGTTATTTCATAGTTTTGTGTATGTGCTTTAAATAACGTTTATTCAGTTATTTTGCATATAGGTGAGACCTATCTTGAGGATGAGCGCCATCAATCGAGGCTCGGGGGCTACGACCCTTCGACATATCAGTGAGTGGAGTTTTGGTTTTTCATATATACCTATATACTTGATATTTTTCCCAGAAAGTGAATTTGAATGATTATACGTTTTGAAATGCCATGCAAAGTATCTACCTATTTTATTTATGCATTAGTAGTTGCATATATTTATGATTGGTGCTACAGACGCATAGGTAAATGCCAGGTGAGTTCATAAATTAAAGATATGAGAGTGCTTCAGTTATGTGAGATATGATGTGATGTATTGAGAGCTCATAAACCTGCACCCTGGTGTTAGTGCTCCCGCCCAGAGTTAGGGCACAGTCCTTCATGTGATGTTCACTTCCCACACCATATGCTCACCTTGGATCCAAGTTAGGTGCACATGCTTGTCGTACAGACCACTTTAGGTGGTTCCGATTCGTAGGTGACCCGCGATCATTTGCACAGTCTTCACGTGATCGTAGCACTATAGCATATTTATTTTACACCTAGTCTTGTCGTACAAACCGCTTTAGGTGGTTTCGACTCGTGTGCAAGATTTAATTTGATATGGTTGAGATTGGTTATGAGCTATAGACTCAGCCATACAGATTAAGTTAGGGGGATTCGGTTGATATGATATCTGGCATTGATATATTTTAACTGGATTACTTATAGCATTTCTTTGGGATACTTTGGCATGGTATATTTCTATGGATTTTCATCCTGAGTATGATTTCTGATATAGTATATATATTATTTTTTTGGAAATTATACAGGTTTTACGGCGAGGGGTTAGAACTTTTGAGAAATGAAATGATTTTGAAAAGCTTTGTTTTTGCCCACTCACACTTTCTGTTTTGCGCCCCTCCAGGTTTTAGGTAGAAGTGTTTGGTGGATCACGAGGATTTCGACTAGGGTTCTAACAGAACATCATTAATGTAGGATCACCTTTAGGTGTTGTATAATTAGTATTTATCTTGTTTGACTGCACTTAGGATATTTATACTCTGATTGTGTATTTCACACTTAATCTCGCACTTGCACACCTATCTTATCTAGTATTCTAGTGGAGTTGGTTTTTATTTATTCGTAATTCCTTATATCTCTATTGCTTCCGCACTGTGCACATGGCTACGTCACCCTTACATGACGAACATCATGCCCTGATTCTGGTTGGGGTGTGTCAAATGTGGACCGTTAGATACAATTTTTCTATAATCATACAACCCAGGTTGTGCCTGGACCCATAATTTTTATTTTTTTATTTTTTTTATCTTTAAAAAGAATGGATTAATATGAATGGATTAATATGAACTGTTGGATTATAAGATAGTTAGAAGTCCAAAGGTCCACGTTATGCCGCGTATACAAGCTGTTGGATTAGACATTTATTTTTGTCAACATTTGAAGTCCAACAGTCCAGATTTTTTATTGGTGGATCCAACAGAAAGAAACAGGCCACATCGCCCCACCCTTAGTGTGCTGCAAGTTGGGCCACACCGACCTTTTTTGTCTGCCAACGTGTCACCCACACGTGTGTGTTGTGTTGACGCAAAAAATAAAAAATTTAAAATTTAAAATTTAAAATTAAAGCATGGCTAAAGTCAAATAACACTCGGGTGCACTCACTAGCATGGATTGTCGGATGGCTTGGTCTATAAAGCTTGGGCCCACATACTGCCTGACTTTTTGGAGTGAGTTGGAGATGGCTTTTTGGGTTTTGTGAGAATCAATATCGATTATCTAAAGTATATTGGTAAATTACACAAAACTACCTCTATTGGTCGTATTACAATTTCATACCTCATGTTTTAAACATTGCAGTATCATACATTTACTTATGAATTCGTTGCAATTTCAAACCTCCGCTAAAAAAATTGTTAATTATTTTGTTAACTAATGACAGGGCAGACAGGGGCCCCACTTATTTGCCTAATTAAATTAAAAATTAATAGATTAAAGATTTTTTTTAATCAGAACAAAATTTTAATTAAAAAAAATCTCTCTTTCTCCCACCAGACAACTCTCTTCGAATTCCTCCGATCCTCGCAACCACAACACCAACCATCGAAGACTCCATGGACATCGAGACCTTCTACAACAACATCATTGCCACCATCATCGTTCGACGATTGAGAGAGCATAGTGGGTGGTTCGGGCAATCAAGTTGCTTCGCCGCCAGGGAAACGATTCTGATTGGTTCCAGGATTTCGGTTAGACTCAATCTGGAAAACAGACCTCGACAAGGCTCATGACAAATCTGAGGTAGGGGATTGGAAGTGAAAATGATGTGGTTGGGTAAACGGGTCATTGGAGATGACTGGGGAGGAGAAAGGATGAAGTCGATGTAGTTGTAGCTGAGGCAGTTATTGGTGAGGGAGATGACTCGGAGGCTGGCGAGCCGGGTGAGCTCGGTTGATTTCGTCCTTGAGCTTTTGTTAGGATCGCGCTGTTGTGGAATTATGGTCGGACATTTCCCACTTAAGGAGGGGTGCTGAGCCCAACCTTGGACATGAGGGATAGGCGAATTTGAGGTGATTGATAGGTGGGGGTGGCGGGGAGTGTTGTTGGGTTATGGTTTTGGTGGTGAATGAAGGAAGGAGAAGATGATGGAGCGGGGATGTTGTTTAGGCGTTGACCCGCCAACAGTGCCAACAATCTAATACTAAAATAGGCAAAACATTAATAAGAAGAGGGCCTTGAATTTGATGAGAAGATGAGTGATTTGGCGATGGCCTTGCGACTGAGAGTGCAAGTACGACTACGGTAGGGACTTTGGAGTAATGGAAGACATTGCTAATGTGGTCGTCATTGTTAATATGGTTGCCGCTGCTGGTGGAATCGAAAACGGTAGGGATTTTGGAGTAGTGGAAGGTGTCATTCTAGGAGGGAGGAAGAACTCGATGGAGTCTAGGGAAGAGATGTTGTGGGTTGATGGTAGGGATGCGGTTGAGGGGTGAACGAAAAGGATAACATACGATTGAGGATGAGGGAGCCCACAAAATTATTTGTTTTTATTTAACTTTAATTGTTAAATAAAATAATAAATAACTTACAATGTGCCTCGACACCTTGCCCTTATTCTCACCAACCAGGTGATGAAATGTACAACCCGTACTCTAATATCATTTGGTAACTTGCCACTCATACCACCAAACAGGTGAAAAAGGAACTCATCTTCATGACCAGGTGATGAAATGTACAATCCGTACTCTCTTTCATGCAGCTAACTAGGTGATGAAATGTATAACCCGTACTCTAATATCATTTGGCAACTTGCCATTCGTGCCACCAACCAGGTGAAGAAGGAACTTATCTTCGTGCCACCAACCAGGTGATGAAATGTGATGAAAGGTGATGAAGGAACTCACATTCGTACCACCAACCAAGTGACGAAAGCAACTCACCATTCATTCCACCTACCAGAAGGCGAGTGGTACAACTTATACATGTGAACTCTTAACATTCACAAATAATAAAAAACCCTCAAAAGTTTGACAACTCAACTAGGGGAGCACTTATGCCCAACAAGAGTTATAGTCACCAACAAAGTTTTATTGCAAGCCAACAACAACTTCAGTGCATGGCATACGAAGATCAAGCTATTCAGCCCTCTTGCATCTGCTTCAGACATTTCTCCTCTGTAACAATGCAAACACTACAACTCGTAGAAAGCTTCACACACTCTTGATCAAAACAGTGTGAAGCAAAACCAATTTATGGTGCCAACAAGAGCTTCATCAATGGAGGGCAACCACAATTCTCAAAAGCTTCACACACTCTTGATCAAGACAGTGTGAAGCAAAACCAATTTATGGTGCCAACAAGAGCTTCATTAAAGGAGTTCAACCACAATTCTCAAAAGCTTCACACTCTTGATCAAGACAGTATAATGCAAAACCAATTTATGGTGCCAACAAGAGCTTCATCAATGGAGGGCAACCACAATTCTCAAAAGTTTCACACACTCTTGATCAAGAGTGTGAAGCAAAACCAATTTATGGTGCCAACAAGAGCTTCATTAAAGGAGTTCAACCACAATTCTCAAAAGCTTCACATACTCTTGATCAAGACAATGTGAAGCAAAACCAATTTATGGTGCCAACAAGAGCTTCATCAATGGAGGGCAACCACAATTCTCAAAAGCTTCACACACTCTTGATCAAGACAGTATGAAGCAAAACTAATTTATGGTGCCAACAAGAGCTTCATCAAAGGAGTTCAACCACAATTCTCAAAAGCTTCACACACTTTTGATCAAGACAGCGTGAATCATAACCAATTTATGGTGGTGACAAGAGCTTCATCAATGGAGGGTAACCACAATTCTCAAAAGCTTCACACACTGTTGATCAAGACAGTGTGAAGCAAAACCAATTTATGGTGCCAACAAAAGCTTCATCAAAGGAGTTCAACCATAATTCTCAAAAGCTTCACACACTCTTGATCAAGACAGTGTGAAGCAAAACCAATTTATGGTACTAATAAGAGCTTCATCAATGGAGGGCAACCACAATTCTCAAAAGCTTCACACACTCTTGATCAAGACAGTGTGAAGCAAAACCAATTTATGGTGCCAACAAGAGCTTCATCAAAGGAGTTCAACCACAATTCTCAAAAGTTTCACACACTCTTGATCAAGACAGTGTGAAGCAAAACCAATTTATGGTGCCAACAAGAGCTTCATAAAAGGAGTTCAACCACAATTCTCAAAAGCTTCACACACTCTTGATCAAGACAGTGTGAAGCAAAACCAATTTATGGTGGCAATAAGAGCTTCATCAATGGAGGGCAACCACAATTCTCAAAAGCTTCACACACTCTTGATCAAGACAGTGTGAAGCAAAACCAATTTATGGTGCCAACAAGAGCTTCATCAAAGGAGTTCAACTACAATTCTCAAAAGCTTCACACACTCTTGATCAAGATAGTGTGAAGCAAAACCAATTTATGGTGCCAATAAGAGTTTCATCAATGGAGGGCAACCACAATTCTCAAAAGCTTCACACACTCTTGATCAAGACAGTGTGAAGCAACACCAATTTATGGTGCCAACAATAGCTTCATCAAAGGAGTTTAACCACAATTCTCAAAAGCTTCACACACTATTGATCAAGACAGTGTGAAGCAACACCAATTTATGGTGCTAACAAAAGCTTCATCAATGAAGGGCAACTATAACTCGTAGAAAGCTTCACACACTCTTGATCAAGACTGTTCGAATCAAATTCAGTTTATATGGTTCATCCAAACCTTCGACTACTACAAGGTGTGGCTTGCATCACAATCTCTTGCTCAATAGTGTGGAAGCAAAATTTGTATATGTTGTCTCTCTCACATTTTCAAATTTCTAATTTTTCAAAAATAAAAAAATAAAAATTGGGAATTTCAACAAATTTCTAGTTTTCCCAAAAAAAATGAAATAAAAAGGAAATTGGGAAATTCAACAACTTCAACAAATGAAGGGCAACTACAAATTCTCAAAAGCTTCACACTATCTTGATCAAGATAGTGTGAAGCAAAATCAATTCATGGTACCCAACAAAGCTTCACCATAAAAGTTTCGCCAACAAAAGCTTCAACAAATGGAGGGTAACTAAAAATTCTCAAAATCTTCACACTACAACTCGTAGAAAGCTTCACACACTCTTGATCAAGACAGTGTGAAGCAAAACCAATTTATGGTGCCAACAAGAGCTTCATCAATGGAGGGCAACCACAATTCTCAAAAGCTTCACACACCCTTGATCAAGATAGTGTGAAGCAAAACCAATTTATAATGCTAACAAAAGCTTTATCAATGGAGGGCAACCACAATTCTCAAAAGCTTCACACACTCTTGATCAAGATAGTGTAAAGCAAAACCAATTTATGATGCCAACAAGAGCTTTATCAATGGAGGGCAACCACAATTCTCAAAAGCTTCACACACTCTTGATCAAGATAGTGTGAAGCAAAACCAATTTATGGTGCCAACAAAAGCTTCATCAATGAATGGCAACTAGAACTCGTAGAAAGCTTCACACACTCTTGATCAAGACTGTTCGAATCAAATTCAATTTATATGGTTCATTCAAACCTTCGACTACTACAAGGTGTGGCTTGCATCACAATCTCTTACTCAACAGTGTGGAAGCAAAATTTGTATATGTTGTCTCTCCCACATTTTCAAATTTCTAATTTTCCCAAAAAATAAAAAAATAAAAAAAATTGGGAATTTCAACAAATTTCTAGTTTTCCCAAAAAAAAAAGGAAATTGGGAAATTCAACAACTTCAACAAATGGAAGGCAACTACAAATTTTCAAAAGCTTCACACTATCTTGATCAAGATAGTGTGAAGCAAAATCAATTCATGGTACCCAACAAAGCTTCACCACAAAAGTTTCGCCAACAAAAGCTTCAACAAATGAAGGGTAACTACAAATTCTCAAAAGCTTCACACTATCTTGATCAAGATAGTGTGAAGCAAAATCAATTCATAGTACCCAACAAAGCTTCACCTACAAAAGCTTCAATACCAAAGCTTCACCTACAAAGCTTCAACACCAAAGCTTCACCTACAAAAGCTTCAACACCAAAGCTTCACCTACAAAAGCTTCACAACTTCAACACAAAAGCTTCACCTACAAAAGCTTTACCTACAAAAGTTTCACACACTCTTGATCAAGATAGTGTGAAGCAAAATCAATTCATGGTACCCAACAACGCTTCAACCTCAAAGCTTCACCTATAAAGCTTCAACACCAAAGCTTTCAAAAAAAAATTGCCTAGGTCTCCTCTTCTTTGGGCCTAACAACTTTCATAACAAATATATATGAAGGAGGAGTTTTGGACTACCACTTAGAAAGGAAATGCCTCATTTGTCAACTCCCTTGACCGGAGACTTGGGTGACTCTTACCATATGCTACTGCACCTTGATACTCGAAAGTCTCACGACCACTCAGTGACTTAGATTTTTCAAGTCTCCAACCAAGAAGTTTTCCTCACTCGGGAAATTAAGGAGAGCACTACCTCAACATACATGCTTCACTCACAAAGTTTCAACATACAAGCTTCAACAAAAGAAAAAATTCAAAGAATTTAGTGAAGAAGGTTTTGGTGTATTTAACACAATACGTTGAAATGAAGCAAATCTTATTTATTGAGAATATCTCTGATAAGTTACAAATATGTACATATACATGAATTAAAATAAATAACCAAGAGGGAGCCTTCACAAAGGTTGCTCAGGAGAAGTCTCAGCAGTCTGCAGAGCCCCAGAAAGAGTAGGCACCAGAGGGTGATCATTCAGAGCCTCAGTATTGGGTAGAACCCCAGAATGAGGAGGCACCAGAGGTTGATCATTTGGAGCTTCATTACGCGGTACATCCCCAGAAGACAAAGGCAATAAATGCCTTTGGAACAAACCCACAAACCTCTGATGATCAAGTAAAATCTGACCATCAGATTCCTGCATCTGGTCAAGCTTCATCTTCATGTTTGTAGCATAGTCATGTGCGAGCCTGTGCAACTGTTTATTCTCATGCTTGAGCCCTCTAATCTCCTGTTTGAGACTTATCACTTCAGCTACTAATGATTCAACTTGGCAGGTTCGAGCAAATAGGCGTTAGGCCATATTAGATATAGAACCTGCACACTAAACACTGAAAGCCAGAGAATCCTTAACAGCCAACTCATCAGACCGTTTGGAAAATAGTCTGTTATCTTTGGGAGTGAGAAGGTTCCTAGCCACTACCGCAGCGGTCATATCATTCTTCATCACATAGTCCCCAACGGTAAGAGGACCAGTAGAGCATAAGAAGGATGAGCGCCATATGTTGTCTTGAGGAGACATAGTTGCCTCTTCACTAAAGTTCAAGTCAAAACGACGGTTAAATGGGCTAGACTGCTTGATAACTGGAAAGTCTCTATGTGTGTCAACCTCCGTGCTCCGTGGCAAGGCAGATTGGCAAAAATGCCCAACCTTTACTCACATTCAAGAAAACACTCCCAACAATCGAAGAGGCACCGCTATCCGAATCTCGAGAATCAGACTCCCAGCAGGATTACTTGCTAAAAAATCAAAAAGGGACTGCCCTCCAAATCTCGAGAGCCAAACTCCCAACAGGATTACTTTCTCAAAAATCAAAGAGGCACCGCTCTCCGAATCTCAAGAGCCAGACTCCTAACAAGATTACTTTTTCAAAAATCAAAGAGGCACCGTTCTCCGAATCTCGAGAGCCAGATCCCCTACATGATTGCTTGTTTGAAAATCGAAGAGGCACCGCTCTCCGAACTTCGAGAGCCATATTTCCTTGGATAAAGCTTGTCAGCAATCTTCACACGCAACATCAGCTTTCCAGATATCACAGACCACTTTTTCAAAGTGCTCTGACAAAGTTAAAACACATGAATGTTGCAGCTTCCACTACATTGCTATGACCGAGTAGGGTAAAGGAACAGCGTTACTACTCGCTGTTGGGATAATTCCTATATATGTCGATCTTCATTATCCATAGCCAGGCAGACCTGCAAATAAAAAAAAATGCTCAACTTTTCTTCACATTTGAGATGGCATTCTCAACAGAGTCTCTCGAAATACTCAGCTTATTTTCCCCCGATAATACCTCTGCAAACAAGTTACATCAGAGTAAGAGTATCTCATATCATCGGGGTTAAAAGCAAGAGTATCCCATATCATGCTTTTTCCCTGTCTTTTCATTTGCTCTTGTTCTTACCTGCAAAATAAGGAGAAAGAAAGCAATAAGTCGGAACCTAAAATCAAACTTTCGATCTGGAACTGATTGCCCGGAACCTTTGCCTGGTTGCTCACCTAGCATTGCTCTCGAGTACTCATCCTCAATTGTTGTCAAGGTCACAAATATTTTTGGCAAATACTTCAGAACAATTTATATGATATTGGCTCTTTACACTAAAGCTGCCAAGCATGGATGAGTCGCTAAGAAGTAGTGCTCTGAATGACCATTCAAATGCAAAGGTTGCACACCACTTCTGCGATGCAAAAGATTGAAGTAGAAGGTTCAACGATGAGCTAGAATAGATCACTATAGTACGACGCCCTCCCTGCAGAATCGCATAATCCAGACGAAGGATTCTAAGTCAAATCCAAGCTCGGCTCGCTGCCCTATTTGAAGAGCTCAAGAAACTTTAACAACCTTTCGCTAGCATCGTCGCCAAAGAGCAAAGCCTCGCCATACCACATCTACTACTTTGTTAACAACAAAAGTATCCCATATCATCAAGGTCGAACGAACTCTTGATTTGATAGACTTGTTTTGACCCTCAAATTCTTGAATGTGCCTTATACTATGGAGGAAACTAGAAAACCCTACAGCCCAATTCAAGAATAAGCCCGTGGAAAGTTACTTCTTTAAAAGTAAAAGTATCTCATATCATCTCTTGTCATTTTTCTTCTCTTTATCCTTCATGATGCCTGCAAGATAGGGAGAATGAGAACATTCAGCAGGAACTCGAAATCAAACTTCTGATCTGGGATTGATTGCTTGGAGCTCTGATTGCTTACCTTGTCTGTCACCTCTTTCGGTAGATGTCCTAGCTCGGTGACTTGGGGGACTCCTACTACGTGGTTTGTATCGCGCTTGACCAAGCCTGAAACTACAAGTAAGCTTCAAGTGAAATTGATACATTACCTTGTGCATCTTCACCGGTTAAAGATACCACTCATAGATGAAGGAAGAGTACTTCCAGAGAAGATGCCACATTTACCTATGAGACATATAAGGCAAGTGAAGACGATACCACACTTCGGTACTTAGAAGTTTCTTGATTACTCAGCGGCTTGGATCTTGTGAGTCCCCAACCGAGGAGCTTCCCTCATTCGGGAACTTAGGAGAGCACTGTTTGTACCATACTTAACCAATCCCGAAACTACCAAGCACCGGTCAACGTTATACCGTCAAGGACCCAGAAGAGTTTCCCTCCAACCAAGAGGCCAATCACAGCGCGACACGTGTCGACATCAGAAGCCAATCATAGAGCGATACGTGTTAACATCGGAAGCCAATCACAACACGACACGTGTCAATGTCAAAACAAAGCTAGAAACTCTCTTCTATAAAAGGAGATCATTCTCCCACAATATTTCCTATTGTTATTTATACTAAATCATTCACTAGTACTCACTAAAGGAGAGCTTGAACCTATGTACTTATGTAAACCCTTCACAATTAATAAGAACTCTTCTACTTCGTGGACGTAGCCAATCTAGGTGAACCACGTATATCTTATGTTTGCTTCCCTGTGTCTATCCATTTACATACTTATCCACACTAGTGACCGGAGCAATCTAGCAAAGGTATCAAACTTAACATTTTCTGTTGTACCAAAGTTCCCACTGATTTTGTGCATTAACATTATTGATTAATTAATTGTTTATTCCAGTTGGCAAATAAGTGGGCCAAGCATCTGCCACGTCATCATTTAATAGCCAAATTATTAGAAAATTTAATGGAGGTATGACATTGCAACAAATTCATGAGTAGAGGTATGACATTGCAACAAATTCATAAGTAGAGGTATGACATTGCAATGTTTACAACATGAGGTATAAGATTGTGGTTCGACCCATGATTAAGATAGTTTTGTGTAATTTACCCAAAGTATATCAATTGGGTAGGGCTGGAGTTGTTCTTATGTATATCAATTATCTAAGGTGTGGAGTGTCACATGATTGTTAAAAAAACATTCTCTAGTTTTATTCACCAAAAGAAAATATTGGGTTTTGGATCATAGTACTTCTTTTACTAGTATGAATATAAAAAATTTACACAAATATACAGATTAATCAATAGACGTGATCAAGATTTCAATACACTATTACTAAAATCCGCATGAGCATGGAACTATACATGTACAAGTAATTAGTTAAAACCCTAGCCGTATAGACAAAAACTAGAGAAAAATTCTGTATCAGAGCTGCTGGTTTGGCTTTGAGGTTGGCAGCAGTCTTCTTGAAAATCATTCTTAGTTTCTTCTTTCTCTCTTTCTGTTTACTTTGTTTGGTGTAGAATTGTCCCTGTGAAATGTTGTAGTTGTCATGATAGTCGTCGTCTTTTGGCCCACGCACACAGTTTACACAAGATTTGGGTCTAGTTACCAATCTCGATATAGAGTTGAAGCTAGAAGCCATGGAAGATGTTAGATTGTGTCGGGATTGGAATTGGCCAAAACAACATTATGGGTTTAGCTGGTGCAATGATATGGCACTTGGATATCCGAAAGATGTGGAGCGGTGACATGATTTTATCCTTTTATTTTGTTTTTGTTTAATAATTTCCGTGAATTGTCTTGGAGTTTGATTTTGATTTTTCTCTTTAGGAAAGTTTGCTAGTTTGATTGAGAGTTGCTTGATTCTAATTTTTGTTTTGGTGTGCTACCTCTTTTGGATCTATATGTAAAAGGTGGAGCTGTTTGATTTGCAGGATCTTCTTCACTTGGTGTTCTGGATCTTGGCGGTGATTAGGTGATGTGATCGACCCATGTCTGTCGTACTACCTATCCCAATGTATTGTTTGAAATTTTGTTCACACATGAATTTCATGTAACACGAGGTTTAACAGTTCTTTTAACCTATGTAATCTTGCTGTTCCTAATGAGTTCGGACGCTACTCATTGCTTTGCGATTAGTGACACTATATTGTAATATTTTTAGATGGACCTTTTAGGGATTGAGTTATTCATGATATGTATTTGTAATACCTTTTTTTTCAATTAATGAAATATCGTACTCTTCTTAAAAAATATAGTTAGTTAAACTTTTTTTTGTCTAACGATATTTGACATTGAAGAGCAGTGAATCTAAGTTAAGCTACATAATTTAGTATAAAATCGTCATCTATAAGGTTGAACACTAAACTTACAAACTGTAGTATGAAAAAGTTTCTCAAAGAAAATTTTTTTATCATACTTTAAAGAGAGTTTTGTAGAGAAGGTGAGAGCAAATGAGCAATTTTGTGTTGGATACCAAACAGTTCTATGCAATTTTATTTTGGACTCAAAATCTGTTTTTGAGCCTTAAAGGTTGGATCTGAATTGGATACCAAACAAGCCCTAAAACTCAAAGTGTTTTCACCCCGCATAAATAAAACCAAAGTATCAGTCAACTCTTATCTCATGATTCAACTGTTAGACGGTTCAAAGAATAAATCAGACGGGTAACGTTTTTTAAGAAAAGAAAAAGGTTAGTCAATGATTTTAAATTAACTTTTATGGGATATCTATTTACTTGAAACAAATAATAGGATTGCAATTGGTCGCACATTCAAATTCTTGTCTTTTCAGGTCATGTTTGGTCTTTCTTATGAAAGTCTTTTGCAATTTGTTTGGCAAAATTATTAAGTTTGATTTTCGCTTAATACAATTCAAATTAAATAATTGTTGCTAGTTTATTGTGCAGTTTAACCCATTTATTAAATCATCAATGTATATTACATCGTACGTATTAGAAAAATTATTATCTTTTTAAATTGTATTTTAGGCATCAATAATTTTTCTATTTCCCTAAATATAATAATATTATTTTCAAAATTGAAATATGTTGATGTAGGTCAACAAATACTATTTTTAGTAAAATGGTTACTATTCAAGTTTTACCATTTCAATTCACTAGAAATATGTTAGTCATTTTCCAAGAGTAGGACAACTAAGATTTGATTGATTTGACTTGAAGATCCATATGCTCTAGTTTTTAGTTAGTAATTATAAATATATTTAAAAAAGGACCAACTAGGGTTGGGCCCACTTTTGAAGGAACCGAACCATACTCGTTTTAAACAGTAATGGGACGGGCCGGACCGGGTAGAAGGATTTTGAGTTTTGTAACCGGACCTGAACCACGAGCCGATTTGAGGCGGGTCCACGGGTCCATTTTTTTTTAGCATAGTAGCATTGCAACAACACATGAGCTGTTTCACTACGTACCCGGCAAGTGGCGCCTCAACCCCTCTAAGATCACGACTTTTAGATACGGCAACTTATGTAAAACCTCTTCCCGCACCTCTTATTCCGTTTATCCCATAACCCCTTTAATCTTTGCAAACAGCTTCTCCTGAACTTGTGGGTACTTGACTACGTTGGCTATGATCCACTGTAGTGTAGTGGAAGTTGTGTCGGTGTCGGCGTTCAGAAACTCTGAGCAGAGGCTGACCATTTCTCATTCCAAAAGCTTCTGCTTTTCGTTGTCGTCGGGAAGCTCAAGGTCCAGCAGCGTATCAATAATGACAACACAAATTCATCGTCTTTGTTGTCGTTTTTGTTGCCCTATTTTGCCCTGTTTTGTCGTGCTCAAATATGAAGGAATTTAATTCAACAGAAGTTTCAAACTCAGTCGATTCAAATTCAATTTAGTAAAATATTTGAAATTGGAACATAACAGAGGTTAAGGTTCAAGAATCCAACAAAATCCCTAAATCTAGAAAACCCTAATTTAATTTTTAATTCTAAATCCCTAGAACGTAATACCTTAAAACTGAAGAGGACCATGAGCAAAGTCATGCACTACAAATATGGGTTTGAGTCATACGGATGAAATGACTAATTTGTCGTTTCGAGTTGTTCGACTTCGTCGTTCATCTCTTTGAGTTCGTCAAAGAGAAAGAGACTGATTTCCAGATAATGAGTCAGGAGGAGAGATCGAGGCCTGATGACAATGGCAGTGGATGGAGTTAGGAAGACATGAGCGAACTAGGAGTAGAGATCGAGGTCTCATGATGATGGTGGTGGCGTACGGAGCTGGGATGGGACGGTGGGAGCGAGTTAGGAGGAGAGATCAAGGAGCTGGGAAGAGAGAACTGAGAGGAGTTGGGAGGAGAGAATAAGACTAGCTTTGACAAAACCAACAAAAGAATAAGAGGAGATCGAGGTCTATTATTCCATGCTAGAAACAGGGTCGGGTCGGGGGCCCGTTCCCTCCTATTTTAATATCCGCCCCGCCGCACTAATTTCATATACCCGAACCGCCTTGCCCCGTTTTGTGTTTAGAAATTTTGGACCCACCATGTACCCTTCCCGATCCTGAATTACCCGCCCCAACCCGCTGTTCCTTTAGTTGTTTGCCTACCCCTAGGACCAACTGGTAGTTTCGTTACGGCAATCCACTTTTTAAGGCTGAATAGGTTTACATAGGCATTTCAGCCTTCTCTGATCACCACCTTGTGTTTCACTAATATTAAGAATCGAATTTGAATGTACCGTGTGGAATACGGAATTGAAAGAACCAAATATTAGATTGATACTATTTGCTCACGTTATATTTAAAATATGCTCATAAACAAAAAATAATATGTGGAAATCACTTATCTATTTCTAAATCAATTTCTGCTTCCATGTCGACCTTTACAAAAGTCTTAAGCATTGTAAATTACTTCTAGAAACATATCAAAGTATCAATTATTAAAGACTCCCACAAATTCAAAGTATTGACTTTTTTGTTTTAGGAAGACTTGAAGCATTCAAACATGTGGAGCAACATTTCATCTTTAAAACACGAGCATTGCTAACTCCTTACATAAAGTCTTGACCAAGACTAAAAATTAGTGTAAACAACTTGAGTTTGCATCAACTTGGATTTATGTTTGGTTATCGAAGTTCGGACTGTGAAAAAGTACATGCTGAATTCAGTTTGATCGATTACGAAATAGTTCAAATTTAAAAATTATTATGCTCAACTCGTAAAACTCGTAGTGAGGTTTGGCTTCTCCCTTCAGTTTGCAGGTTTATTTGTGATCATTTTCAGTTTTGTGGTGCAAATCTGATGTTGTAGATTCTTTATTAGTCACCTTTGGGCCTCTACTGTTTAAACCCTTGCGGAGGATTTGTCCTTGAGTTGAAACCGTTTCATGTTTTTTTACCTTTATGTACTATTTTATAATTTGCTACTGGGAAGAACATTTACTCATATTTTATTTGCATAAGTGACATCTTTTTTTTTTGTAATGCAATCTGTCTGTTTGGACTTTAATTTATAAATTTTCTCTACCTTCTGAACACCCCCACCCAAAAAAAAAAGAAAAAAAAATCGTAAAACTCATGAAGAGTTTAAAATTACATAGAACATATTTATCGTTATGTACTTCTCAATATACTAAAACAATGACATGTATTAAAAAGGAAAAAGCTTACATATATTATTATTTTATTGAATCTTAACGGCACAATAGCAGTATACACGTTATATAAATTCTTTTCCTACTCATAACCGAATAAGGTGTGATGGTAGAGATACCATTTATTTAAATTGTTTTTTGTAAATCATATGACGTATTTGTTAATAAATAAATTATAACTTAATGATTAATTATTTAATTATTTTATATTAATGACACATTACGTAATTGACAAATATGAAATTTGATTCACGTAATCAAAAGTCACTACACAAAAGTAATACAAAAACACGTAACCAACCAGTAGAAACTTTATTAAACTCCAAAGTCCCCCTCCTCCTACTTTCACCCGTTGCCCTTTTCTGGTCTGGTCAACCTTCTCCTTTGTTTTTTATTCCCATCACGAGAAAATATAATGCAATCAGTTTCTAGTTGTCCCACACTCACATTTCCTCCCTCCCCACTCCGGGACCCACCACTCCCCACCCCACACCCCCCACCCCCCAATACATATCTTCAAACCCATCTCAGCCGTCCGATCGAAATCGCACTTTGACTCTCCCTCCCTCCCCCTTATATTTTCCCCACTCCCCCATCAGCACGCAACCTTCACCCAAAATCTCAAATACGGGAATGTCCTCTTGAGAGACCTCCCCAACCTCGCCGGCCGGAGATTCTTGAAACCCTTACAATGACGGTGGAGCTGATGAACTTCCCGAAGATGGAGGATCAGAAGGCCATCCAGGAAGCCGCATCGCAAGGATTGCAGAGCATGGAGC
The DNA here is from genome assembly GCF_042453785.1 of Malus domestica. Classification (NCBI taxonomy): domain Eukaryota; kingdom Viridiplantae; phylum Streptophyta; class Magnoliopsida; order Rosales; family Rosaceae; genus Malus; species Malus domestica. The sequence continues at coordinate 11,250,705 of NC_091668.1, forward strand.
ACCTGATCCGGTTCCTCTCCCACCAGCAGCAACACCCAAACAACCAATCGGCCCGCCTGGACTGTACGGACATCACCGATCACACCGTCTCCAAGTTCAAAAAGGTCATCTCCCTCCTCAATCGGACGGGCCATGCCCGGTTCCGACGCGGTCCGGCTCAACCGGTTCAGCCCGTCCACTTCTCTTCTTCTCATCCCTCACCTTCACAAACACTGAGCTTAGCTCCGGCTCTAAATCTTACTCCGACTCCCGCGCCGGTTCCGGTAACTGCTCCTGCGGTTGTTCAGCAGGCTACGATCGAGTCGAGTTTCGGCCAATCGCAGCCGCACAGCATGACGCTCGACTTCACGAGGCCTAATGCCTTCGCCTCGAACCCGAAGAGCGCGGAGATTGAATTCGCAAAGGATAACTTCAGCGTCTCGTCAGGCTCGTCGTTCATGTCGTCGGCGATCACCGGAGATGGCAGCGTTTCGAACGGGAAGCTGGGATCGTCGATCTTCTTGGCTCCCGCTCCGGCCGTGTCCGGCGCGAAGCCTCCTCTCTCAACGGCGCCGTTTAAGAAGAGGTGTCACGAGCACGACCACTCCGACGACACGTCGTGCAAGTTTTCCGCCTCAGGATCTGCTTCCGCTTCCGGCAAGTGCCATTGCTCCAAGAGAAGGTAAGCGTTATTCATTCTCCGCGCATTTTAGCTTAAGCTTCCTCTTCCCAGCGCTAAAATACGCAACTCGTATCCGAGGAAACGAGTTGCCTCCGACGATTCAACTCGGTTTTGCTTGGTGGACCCGATTGGTTACGGGTCAACGGGTTAGGTTGCTGGGCCATTAATGGTTGAAACTTTTAGCACCTTTTGACGTTGACACGATAAGATGCGTCTGGTGTATGCTAGAAATTCAACCTTGGAATAGTAAAAAGTTTTGTTTTTCTCCGCGCGTGGGGAAAGACATTTTTTATTATTTATTTTTGACGGACGACTAAAACTAAAATAAATAACTAATTATTGTTTTTATTTTCTGGTAATTCAGGAAAAATCGGGTGAAGAAAACGATTCGCGTGCCGGCGATTAGTTCAAAAATCGCCGATATTCCACCGGACGAGTACTCCTGGAGAAAGTACGGTCAGAAGCCGATCAAGGGCTCGCCTTACCCAAGGTACTGAATTTAAACATCAGCCGTTGATTTGTCATGAAATGAAAAGTGTGAGGGTGTATGATATGATCGGACGGTGAGAATTGAACCTGATGTTTGATGGTTTTTGTTTGTCAGGGGATATTACAAGTGCAGTACGGTGAGGGGGTGCCCGGCGAGGAAACACGTGGAGCGGGCTCCGGATGATCCGGCGATGCTGATCGTAACGTACGAAGGGGAGCACCGTCACGCGCCGGAGAGCGTGGGGTTGGTGTATGAGTCAACGTGAGTGAAAGTGGGTAGAGAGGGGATTTGTCACAGCAGTTGAGAGGAAGGTGGTGGAACTGGAATGGATGTAACTTTTGTTTTTTATATATATATAAAAAAATTGTGTAGTTTAATTAAATGGATAATGGGAAAAAATTGAGGGCGGAATCAATCTGTCCTAGCGGTGTTTAATTTAATTAATTATACTTATTTCCAAATGATTTAGTTATTTTTATTTTATTGCGTTTGGTGGGAATATTATTTATTTTATCTTAATTTATGATTAGTTTACGGGTAATGAAAGTCAAAAAAATAGATGCGTGATTAGGAAGGGAATCATGATGCCTTAATTGAATGGGGGACAGTTGGTGGAATATTAAGACTAAAGCTATGTGTATTAAAATTGTGTTAGAAGTCAAAAGCTCCCCTACCTTCCAATTAAATTATATAAATGTGTGGGTGGTAGCCACGAAGGCACTAAACTTTGGGATCATATTGAAGTATGATTTATTCCTTGATGTTCCACCGTTTGAAATCATCGTTTTCTTTTCTTTGATTGAGTTAGGATATATTGACGACTACACTGTTGCGTAGTGTTATTAGTGTAAGGATAATGGATCGTTTTTTGCACCTCTGACGACTTGACTGGTCAGTTTGATTTGAGCGATTTTTGTTAGTTGTTTAGAGTTGATCACAAAATTTTAGCATTTCAAGTCATACCTGGAAAAGTCATTAAACTCAGCTAGGAGGCAATTACTTTTCTTTGTGAAAAGTCGTTTGGTTTGGTTCGATTTCACAAACAGATTAATTTATCTTTGGGAAATATCAACCTAAACCATCTAATTGTTGTGATTGGTTGATTTTTTTTTTTTTTTGGCGTTTTATTCAATATTTGTCCACCCTGTCTATTTTCATTGATGATGGTTAAGCAAAAGTTGAAACTTGTTAATGAAGCTGGGCTATACTTATGCTGGAAAATGAGCTGGACCACAGTGCTATACCAAATGGATGAAGATTAAGTAACATCTTGGGCATATGGACTCAATCTAAATTAACATGAAATGTATCTTCTCACAATAATAGTGCATAAGGAAAGTTTGTAACGAAGGTTAAAAGGTGCGAATAACTTTGAAAATTGCAAGTGGTGGGTTGCCCATGCCAAATAGGCATTCATCCTTGACCGGTCGACCCACTGCGCCTTAGATTTAAATATTCTCTCCCTCTATGTAGTGTACATTAGATAATAATAATAACGCTTGTAGTGAAAAAAAAAAACTTGAAAATTAGTGCGAAATGTTGAAAAATAAAATATGAAATAGTGAGAGACGGGATAAAGTGGAGGAGAAATCAGAGTATTTAACTATTTATTCTTCTTCTCCTAATCTCTCTTCCCTTTCATTCAGAACTATAGATCACGTTCCTCAAAAGGAGGTGGTAGCGGTTTCCTAGTTTCGGCTCTGATCTATCGCCTCGGGAGTTTTTTGCTCTGCAATTTAGGTTTTGATGGTTGATGCTTGGCGGATGCTGGGGTAGACTAGTCTGCGAAGGTCTTTTGAGGGTGTTTTTCGGCTTCTCGGAGCTCGGGATCTGTGGCGAGAGCCCTACAGGGGTGAGGGGAGGTTTTTCTTGGGGATCCTGGTTTTCGTGGGTTTTTTCTTGGGGATGCCGGTTTTTTTTTACTGAGTGTTTTGTTCTGCCATGGTGGGGGATTACGATAGAAGGGAGCTTAGGATTTGGGCTCACGTTTCGGATCTAAACTGAAATGGTTTGAGAAGGAGCGAGAGGGGATCAACATTGACATGAAAGATGTCGAGGGAGCCTTACTAGGGTTTCAGTACACCCTGATCACATAAGTTCTCACTACTAAGGAAGTGAATGGCGAGGCTTTTATCGATTGTTTCATGTCTTTATGGTGGGGAAGAGAAGGAGTCTCCATTCGAGACATTGGGAAACGCAGTTCCCTGGCATGGTTTGCAGGGCAATGCGACCTGTTCAGAGTGGTGGATGCGGACCAGCCTTGGACATTTAGGAATGATCTGGTCTTAGTGGCGGACCGATCGGAATCTGGTCTTAGCAGATGGGCTTCGCTTTCTGTGGGTACACTTTGGGTTCAGATCCACAATGTTCCGCCGCTTAGCATGACCATGGCAGTTGCGGAATCCATTGGGGGCTTGATGGGCACAATTCGAAAAATAGATTCTTTGGGGAGCCGTGACTGCATTGGGAGGTTCCTCCGTGCATAAATCAATTTCAATGTCCGTGAACCCCTTATGCCAGGGACATTTGTGAATTTCCCTGATGATGGAAAGGTATGGGTTGATTTCAAATATGAATCGCTACCGAAATACTGCCTAATTTGTGGAATGTTGGGTCATGGTACGAGAGTTTGCAAAAGTACTCAAAGTGATATAGGGGGACAAGGTGCAGGTTCAGGGGACATGGAAGATGCATATGCTTTCCGAGGGCTGGATGTGGTGATCGACCTTCGGGGGAAACCTTTGGTCATGGGCTCACGTAGTAAAGGCTCTGTGGGATCCAATGGAAGGAAGATCGGAGTGATGAGCAGGAGGGAGTGAGGAAGTCGGGGCGGTCCTCAACGGCATCAGGGATAGGGTTTCGTATTCGGGGGTGGAATATCACTGAGTGAAGGAGTCAACCCGACTAATGAAGATGATGAAGTGATTAACACGGCTATCTGGTCGAGTAAGCCTCGATAGTCGTCGAATAAACTAGAACAGGGGGACTCATCTCTTGCAATCAAAATCCAACGCCAAAGAAAGGAGGAAGAGGATGAGAGAAATGCTAGATAGATGGGTTTTGATGCAGGTTTAATTGGTCTGGAGGGAGTAGTTGCTGATAGTGTTGAGCATGTTGTGCTCAAGGAACTATGTGAAAAGGAGGATGAGGATGTGGCAATTGGTGAGTTACGATAATATAACAAAGGCTTTGATTTGAATGTTGTGATGCAAACCCCAGATGAGGTGGAACGGGATCACCCTACTAGGGTGGATAAACCAACTTTTTAGATGACAGGCAAAACTATGTGGGGGGGGGGGGGGGGTAACAATACCATGAGTGATGACCCGTTTGATTTGGAACCTATTATTGAGGCGATGATGATTGAGCAAAAATGGAAAAAAATGCTCTTACAATGAGGTGGAGTATGTTGGTCCGCGGGAATGTCTAGAACTGGATAGCAATCGTCCATAGAAGTGTCTTTTTTCTGAGGCGGAGGAGACCAGCCTTGAGGGGTCTCTCAAATCCCCATGAAGCTAATCGCGTGGAACTGTCAAGGTATCGGGAGTGACTTGACGGTGGACAACCTGTTGGAGAAGAACATGATTCACACCCCCGACATAATGAACTTGCTGGAAACAAAAAATAAAAGCAGTCGCTATGGTTTTTTGAAAAAAAAGTTAGGTTTGGAGTTTATGCACGTTGTGGAACCTAGGGGGATTGGAGTAGGATTATATGTAATGTGGAAAGATGCATCCTAGGTGGTTTGGGTAAAGTCTAGAGATTTCATGATCGAGGCGGAAATTTGGGATGATAGTAAACAGTGTCTGTGGCACATGTTTGCTATCTATGCTAGCACTGATGAGAAAAAACGGAGGGATCAATGGGTGTCGTTAAGTCAACGGATTGGTAGAGCCAGCGAGAGATGCCTAGTAATTGGGGATTTTAATGACATCCTGAGCAATGATGAAAATGAGGGAGGTAACTACAGATCGGTGGCTAGCTTGAGGGACTTTTGAGACTTTGTGGCGCGTAATGAACTAATGAATTTGGGTAACGAGGGCTATCCCTTCACGTGGAGGAATAATAGGGAGTCCGGACCAATTCAACAACGCATTGACCGTGGTTTGGTAAGCATGGGCTGGCAGAACATGTACCCTGACACAAAAATTCTACATCTGGTTCTTGAAGGGTCTGATCACGCCATGCTCGGACTATCCACGAAAAAAGCCAGGATATGGAAAGGGAAAAGATTCATGTATGATGCAAGATGGAGTAAGCAACCTGAGTGTCGGGACTTGGTGTGTGAGGAATGGTAAGTGAACTACCATGGCTCTTATGGGTTTCGGCCAAGTGAAAAGCTAAAATCCCTTGGGCGAAGCCTGAAAGTGTGGTACAAAGGAAGTGCGATGAACTCAAAGCAGGCTATTGATCGCCTAAAAGGTGAGATTCGATCGGCCTACATGTCAAATAAGTTGGCTACTAAGGAGGTGTGGCTGAAAGAATGAGAGCTGAGAGAAGCGCATAAGGAAGAAAATAAGTTCTGACAGACTAAATCCAGAGTTCAATGGCTTAATGAGGGTGATAAGAACACCAAGTTTTTTCACGCCCAAACTATGAAAAGACGGAGGTACAACCAGATTCGGGGGTTAGAAGATGCTCACGGTAAGGTACTTTTCCAACCTGTTTTGGTCCTATCGGCCAAGCCAGCTGGAGCACATTGTGAACTGTATAGAGTCTAGGTGACTGCGAAGGATAATCTGATACTGGTTGCCCCGATGATGGATAAAGAGATACGAGAGATGGCCTTCCAAATCCCCCTATGACGGCTCCAGGTCCGGATGGCTTATCCAGAAGTTTCTACCATGACCACTGGGAGGTGGTGTGGCAGGATGTGATCAATATGATTAAGGTTTTCTAGCACTCGGGCAAGCTTCTTAGGAATCTAAATCACACCAACCTAGTTCTTATCCTGAAAGTGGTGTGCTCAAAGAACTTGAAGCAATTCCGTCCTATTGCTCTATGCAATGTTAGCTATAAGATTCTTACTAAGGTTTTAACGAACCATTTGAAAAGAGTTATGCCGAATGTAATATGTGATAATCAATTGGCTTTTGTGGCGGGAAAACAGATACAAGATAATATCTTTGTTGTGCATGAGATACTTCATTCTCTCATGCATCAATCGAAAGAGGAAATGATAGGTATGGCAATAAAACTGGATATGGCTAAGGCTTACGACTGTATGGCATGGGACTTCATTCTAGCCATGATGGGTAAGTTGGGTTTTGACCAGATTTTCTGTGATCGAATCAAATAGTTCATTTCATCGGTGTCTTTCAGTATCTTAATGAATGGCAACCCAACTGGATATATTCTGCCGAATAGGGGGCTGCAACAAGATGATCCCTTATCCCCATATATATTTCTCCTTTGTACTGAGGGTTTCTCTGCTTTAATTTGGAGGGGGCCGGAGCTTGAGGCTTTGCATGGCTTAGGGTCACTCCCACGGGGAGACCAATCTTGCATCTCTTCTTCCCAGATGACTCGGTGCTGTTATGCAATGCTTCGGTTGAGGATACGCAGGGGGTGAGTGAAATTTTGAGGGTTTATGTTTGCGGATCCGGCCAAGAAATAAATCTATCCAAAAGCTCTATATTTTTTAGCCCAAGGACTAAGAAACGGGCAAAGAAGGAGATTGTTCAAATCCTTAACATCTAAAGCAAGGATGGCTTCGAGAAATACCTTGGACTACAGGCCGACTTTGGGCTTTCAAAGAAGGCTGTGTTTGAGGAGGTTCGTGAGCGAATCAAAAATCGCATTGTGGGGTGGGCGGAACAATTCATCTCAAGCGGGTAAGGAAATTCTCATCAAGGCGGTGGCCATGGCTATGCTTAACCATGCCATGTGCTATTTTAAACTTCCCATTGAGGTGTGTAAAGACATTGAAAAAGCTATTAGGAATTATTGGTGGAGAGGGAACGGCTATAGAAAGGGGGTCCATTTGGTTGCCTGGGAAAAACTCAGATCGCATAAACACAATGGTGGGCTAGGGTTGATAGGAGCATATTTATGCGATTGAGTTAGCTTGTTCTCATGCATTTATGTTGTTATTTCTTAGTTAATTATGCATTTTAAGCTATTTTCATGTGTTTGTGGGTCCATATGCCTTATAAAGCAATAAGGTGCATTTTGGAGCAGTTTTGGGCTTGAAATGGATAGCACATGCATGGAGCAAGGTGGATGGACGAAATTAAAGACTAAAGAGGCTTGGAATGTGTTAAAAAGAAAGAAGAATTAATGTAAAAATGACAAAGAGCTCAGCAACCAAAGAAGAAACATGAGTCAAGATTACCTTATCATCATCCATGTTCCCTCTTTGCACTTAATTGCTACACCATTCCTTGTTCCCTCCATCATTTCAGATTTCATGCATCATTACTTTGAATCATTTCATCACCACTCCATTTTACCCATGCTTTGCATCATTACTTCACTTTCACCTTTGAATCATTTTAACACCACTCCATTTTACCCATGCTTTGCATCATTACTCCACTTTCACCTTGGAATCATTTCAACACCACTCCATTTTACCCATGCTTTGCATCATTACTCCACTTTCACCTTTGAATCATTTCAACACCACTCCATTTTACCCATGCTTTGCATCATTACTTCACTTTCACATTTGAATCATTTCAACACCACTCCATTTTACCCATGCTTTGCATCATTACTCCACTTTCACCTTTGAATCATTTCAACACTACTCCATTTTACCCATGCTTTGCCTTGCACTTCCTCTATAAAAGGAAGTGTGTGTAACATAAATGGAGTTCATATTTTTTTAGATCATTCACTCCCATTTCAATACAACATTCATCCAAACACATCCATTCATATTTACATCCATTCATCCATACAAACAAACCATCAAACACTCACCAACACCTTGTGCCGTAGCAAAGGAAGGAAAGGAAAGTGCTTGGACGTGCGTGCTGTCAACTTGGATCATTGGAGCATTTAGGTGTTTTCTTTCTTTTGTTTCCAATGTTAAATTCATTTTCTGATTTTGTTGCAATTATGAGTGGCTAAACCCCCATTTAGTTAGGGGGAAGTTTGAAGCCATGAACATGCTTGAGATATGAATTGATTTCTTCCAATTGTGATTTGATAAGTTGTGATTGCAATTCAATTATCTATTTTATTCATAACTGATTCTTGTATGTTTATTAAGGATGCATACTTAATTTTCATGCATGAATTAGATGCTAGAATATAAATGAGTTTCACCTAATCGTTACAAGTTTATATTCATGAGTAGTGAATGTTGTTTATCACAATCGCGTTAATTGAATTCTTGGCAATTGTATCATGCATTCATAATTATAATTGTCTCGTCAACACTTATGATTTTCATTGAACGTAATGATCTTTGATTGTATCTCTATTATGCATTCATATAGGGGACTTTTAGAGAATGATTTGGGTTGTCGCATGCATTCATCCAATTCAATGAGTAAAGGAAAATCTGAGGGCTAATTTTTGCATCACGGTTAATCTGGAGTGTTGAGCATAATAGTTTATTGAAAAGCAATTGGAAATCGATTCATGTACAAGTGTGTCATGTGTGAAGAACGGACCTCTAACTAATCCATCCAAAACAACCAATTTCGTGCAAATCTGTTTAGTTCTAGTTTCTGTTTTGTTTTACTTTATTTTCGTCCAAAACCTAATCCCCTTTTACTTTAGTGTGTCTAATTAGTTAGAATTTGTTTTAGTTTGTGTTTTTAAGTGTTTTGAGTCTATAGAGTCTAGTTAAGTGTTTTTAAGTTTCTTTTTGTAAGTCAGTTTAGTTTAGATTAGTAATCCCTCATAATCCCCGGTCCAGAACGATCCCTACTTATACATATACTACAATTGTCAAAAGAGGGTTTAATTTGAGTGCTTAACTTTCATCGCATCAAGGGTTCAAGGATATTCAGTGTTTCAACCTCGCTCTCCTAGCAAAGATTGGTTGGAGGATTACTTATCGACCTGATGATAGGAGCATTTTTATGCGACTTAATTGGCTTGTTCTCATGCATTTATGTTGTTTTTCCTTAGTTAGTTTAGTGTTTAAAGTCATTTTCGTGCAATTTCAGGTTTTAGTGTCAAAGTATGCAAAAAGGAGCATTTTGGAGCTTTTAGGAGCAAAATTGGGCTTGGAATGAAGTACATATGCATGGAGCAAGGAGTTTGGACGAATTTGAAGTCAAAACATCAAATAAACATGCTAAAAATCTGGTGCAATAAATACAAGTTGAAAGAAAGGATAGGTTTCTAGATGGATTGACCAAAAGTCCACTCAAAACCATGTTCACACCTAAAATCCACATCCTTGCCGTGAGTTTTTGGTGTTTTCACACTAGAAAATTGAGTGAATGATTCAAGACCTAACCCACCATTATTCTACACATCCTTGCCGTGAGTTTTGGTTGTTTTCACACTAGGAAATTGAATTAAACAAGTCCATCCTCTCCCTATAAATACCTATGGCAGCAACCTCATTAAGACATCCAGAAATTAACCATTCTCCAAGCCTTTCCTTGCCTCTCCTACATATCTAAACCCCTTCCCATCCATTCCTCCAAATAACCAACCCTTCAACATCATTCCAACCTTGTTGTTGCGGCAAGGAGAAGGAGAAAAGTCCTTGGACGCGCTTGCTATCCAACATGGATCGTTGGAACGTTTAGGTGCTTTCTTCCCTTTGTTTTTCAATGGTTAAATTTCTTTATCTTTGTTTTGTAATAATGAGGAACTAAACCCCCCTTGGCTAGGGGGGGATTCAAAACCATGTTTATGCTTGCTATATGATTTGATTACTTCCAATTGCGTTTCTTGAATTGTGAATTCAATTTACTTATCCGTTCGTATAAAAACTAATTTGTGTATGTTGGTTGAGAGTGCACGCTTAATTTTCATGCATGAATTTGACGCTAGTATATAAGGGAGTTTCACCTAATCGTTATGAACTTATATTCACAAGTAGTGAAGGTTGCTAGTCACAATCACGTTAAGTAAATTCTTGGCATAAGTTTCATGCAAATCATAGTAACGAGTGCCTCGTCAATGCTTATGTTTTTCATAGAACTTAATGATTCTTGCTTGTATCTCTATTATGCAATTCATGTAGGGAACTTGTAGGGAATGTTTTGGGTTGTCGTATGCAATCATCCAATCTAATAACTTGTTGAAAAACTGAGAGTTAATTAGTGCAATTCACGGTTAATTTGGGGCGTTGAGTATTCATAACTTATCGAAGAGCAATTGGAAATCATTTTGTATGCAAGCAAGACATGTGTGGAGAAGAACCCCTTAGCTAGCCTTCCATTATCCATTCAACCCAAATTTGTTTAAAATCTATTTAAGTTTTTAGTTTATTCGTTTTTACTTTCAACTTCACCAAACTCAAATCCCCCTTTTACTTTCTTGTTTTAAAATCTTTTGTTTACATTTTTAACTTTGTTTCTTTTTGTTTTTGAGTCAGTTTAGAGGTTTTAGCAAGCCCTCCTAATCCCCGGTTTAGAACGATACCCTACTTACATCTATACTACAATTGTCAAAAAGAGGGTTTAATTTGTGTGTCAAGTAAAATTCTCACACCAAATTTTGGCGCCGTTGCCGGGGATTAGCAACTTTGCTAAATCCCAATTGTTTCTTTTTATTTTTTTTTTTGTGTGTTTTAATTTCAGTTTTAATTTTATTTGATTTTATTTATTTCAGGTACTAGTTTATGACTCGTAGTTCTCAACCAGTTCGTGCACATATATCGGAGTTTGAAGACAATTTTGAACGAACTTTGAGAAGGAAAAGGAAAGTACCAGAACCTAGTCCACCTAGTTCTAGTTCTGAATCTGAATTTGAAGAAAAGGAGGAGGCAGAAAAAGACATGGAGGTGGACAATCGAACAATCAAAGAACTTTCAGCTTCGGGATTAGACAATGCCGCACCTCTATGCATCCAATACCCCGCAGCAGCCCGAGGAAAGACAGAAGAATTTGAATTGAAGTCAAGCTTGTTACACCACATTCCGAAGTACCATGGGTTGTCCATGGAAGATCCTAACAAACACTTGAAAGAATTCGAGGTGGTGTGTTCGAGCATGACCCCCGTCAATGTCGATGGGAGTATTTTGAAGATGAAAGCCTTCCCTTTTTCTCTCTTGGAAAAGGCGAAGGATTGGTTGTACGAATTGGCGCCCGGAACCGTCACATCATGGGAAAGCATGAAACGGGCCTTCTTGGAGAAGTTTTTCCCAACTTCTCGAGTCATCCTCCTACGGAAAAGGATAAGTGGAATTCAACAAGAGGAAGGTGAATCTTTTCCTACTTATTATGAACGTTTTAAATCTCTTGTTGCTTCTTGTCCACAGCATCAGATGAAAGAGGAACTTCTTTTGCAATACTTCTACGAGGGGCTACTACCTATCGAACGTCAAATGCTAGATGCCTCGGCGGGAGGAGCCTTGGTGGACAAGACCCCCACGGCAGCAAAGACTTTAATTTCCAACCGTGCGTTGAATGCTCAACAATACGAAGGCGTTGGACAAAGGAGTAACCCACGACCACATCAAGTCAATAAGGTAAGTGCCATAACCGAACTTCAAAATCAAATGGCTAACCTTACTACTTTGCTTTCTCAGGTAGTGGAAGGTCCAAAAGTGCAAAACGTGGCAGCTTGTGGCGTGTGTTCCATGCAAGGCCACCTTACGGACAAGTGCCCACAGTTGATAGAAAATGGAGGGTGGGAGACCCTCAATGCCGTGGGATTTGGCAACCAATACCAACCAAGGAATGACCCCTTTTCCAATACTTACAATCCCGGTTGGCGTGATCATCCAAATTTCAAATGGCGAGAACCCCAACAAGGCCAACAACAAAGCGGATTGAGGCAACAACCCCCGGGTTTCTATCAAAAGTCGTTTGCACCAACTCAACCCCAAGCACAACCTGCCCAAAAATCAGGTTCGTCTATTGATAATGATCAAATTTTTAATTTACTAACTTCTATGGCGCAGGGAATGCAAAATAGGGACAAAAAGGTGGACGAGTTGGAGAAACAAGTAGGGCAAATTGCCGAGTTCATGGGGCAGTTTCGAGAGCAAGGCAAGTTGCCTAGCTCAACCATTGCAAATCCAAAAGGAGGCTTTGAAACTGTCAATGCAATCATGTTAAGAAGTGGTACACAGGTTGGGGCCAAACCAAAATCATCCAAATCAAGTCACGATGAGGATGAAAAGTTGCTACAAGAGGAAGCACAGGGACCAAAACTCACGACCAAGGATGAACAATCCTTGCCACCACCATCTAGCCCTCCTAAACCGTCCCAAACCACCAAGGTAAGTCCAAATTCGACTTTTTTTAGTTCCATTCCACTAAATGTGCCCTTTCCTGGCAGGTTTAGGCAATCAAAGAAGGAAGAAGCCGAGAAGGACATTTTAGAGACCTTTCGGAAAGTTCAAGTCAATATTCCGCTCCTTGATGCAATTAAGCAAGTCCCGAGGTATGCTCAGTTTTTAAAAGAACTTTGTACATCAAGGAGAAGGATTTCGAACAAAGAGGTGGTCCAAGTAAGTGAGAATGTTTCTGCCATGTTACAAAGGAAATTACCCCCTAAATGCAAAGATCCGGGTAGTTTTACAATTCCGTGCGTTATTGGCAAGACTAAGTTTGAACAATGCATGTTAGACTTAGGGGCTTCGATTAATGTTATGCCATACTCTATTTATGCATCTATGAACTTAGGTGAGCTTAAAAACGATGGTGTGATTATTCAATTAGCCGATCGTTCTAATGCATATCCAAAGGGTGTTTTGGAAGATGTGTTGGTGCAGGTGGGCAATTTGATTTTTCCAGCGGACTTTTACGTGCTTGACATGGAGGATTCACCCTATTCTACCCCATTGCCGATACTATTAGGGCGGCCCTTCATGAAGACAGCCCAAACCAAGATTGATGTGGCTAAGGGAGAGTTAACAATGGAGTTTGGTGATGAATTGATTAAATTCAAAGTTCCTGAATATGTTAAGAATCCTCATGATGTTCGTTCTTGTTTTGCAATAGATGTGATTAAACATGTGGGGAAGGAACATTCATGCGCACCAATCAAGAAGGATGTCCCTAGATGCATCATCGAAGAGGGTATTGGAGTGGAGCATACAAAACATGTCATTACACCCAAAATACCAAATCTGGCCGAGAGCACCACCTTTGCTGCCCCTTTTGAGTCTTCATCTACATGCATTGGTAAGCCTCCTCCTCTAATTCCAATTCCCATTTCCACTAAAAGGTTATTGCCTTCTGTGGTGCAGGTACCAAATCGAATCCATGATTATGGGAGTTTTTACTTTGACCTTGGGAAGCTCAATGCCACAATCTGGGACCATCATTATCCACTGCCATACATAGACCCAATGCATGAGTATTTCAAGGAGCATGTCATGGAGGATGTACCCCTCCATGCCGTGGCACCTAGTCAAGCTTAAACGGAGGTACCGTCCGGCTGGAAGACGTTAAAGAAAGCGCTTCGTGGGAGGCAACCCATGCATTCGACAAAGGAAGGCCTAGAGAGCACTCCAATTCCAGATTTGCGTTCCTAAACCCTTCTCTTTGTTGTTTAATTAGTTTCTGCCATATTTAGTTTGTTAGTGTTTGTTTGTTTGTTTATGTGTTTTTGTGTTAGTTATGCTTTGAAACATTGAGGACAATGTTTGGTTTAAGTGTGGGGGGGGTAACCAAAGTGTTTTGATGCAAATTCGTAGGGTTTTCTCACTCATACTTCCCAATGTTGTTTCTTGCTGTTTTTAGGTGTTTTTAGGCTGTTTTGGTGAGTTTTAGTGTTTTGATGCAAATTCGTAGGGTTTTCTCACTCATACTTCCCAATGTTGTTTCTTGCTGTTTTTAGGTGTTTTTAGGCTGTTTTGGTGAGTTTTAGTGTGTGCTGACTTATAACTCCAAAAATCACATAAAAATTTGAAAAATTGCTTTGCAAAACCCAAAAAGAGTTGTTTTTGTGTGTTTGTTTGTGTCTTAGGGTACCTTCCAACACAATGATGAGGATTTGGTTTGTAATTTCATGGCTGTTAAAGAGAGTGATTAACATGGATGAAAGTTTGATTTACTCTTTGTTTATGCTTGGTTGTGGTTATAACTTATGAATTTACATGCAATCTTAAAGGAAAAATCAGTTTTTGTAACATGCTTGAAGGAAAGAACTCAAACTAACGCTACAACCTTGTGAGACTTGAGCCTAAACGTTTATTTGGAGAGTTAATAATCTGTGATTTATTGTTTTCTAAGTCGTTGCATGATCTCATTATTCTTTGCTTGGTTACTACTTAGAAGGCGTTTCATCATTTAGTTCCAAATGCTAGAACTCATACCCATTTCATTCAAAGCATGTCATTGATTTGCATAACACATATTCAAGATAAAGTTGTGTAGTGACCACCACCATAACCAAAAAGCCGTGAATCCCCTATGTCATTATGTTTTGTACGTTTTAATCCCGTTGAGCTTTGTGAGCCTTTTCTTTGTAACCCACATTTCCCTCACCTAGCTTAGATTAGGACCATCCATTAACCTTGTTCTTAAAGCATAGTAAAGCATGATTCAAATTGAATTCCTTTGTGGCAGAAAATAAGTGTGGGGGAAGTGTTTTTCATAAGGAATTATGTGCCATAGGCACGGGTAAAAAGAAAGAAAAAAAAGAAAAGAAAAATGTGAAAAGAATGCGAAAAGAGTTGAAAAGAAGTGAAAAAGAGTTCTAAAGTGTTGTTTGATGAAGAAGGGGTCCAAAACAATGAATTCGACCCTAAGGAGTTGTTTAAATCTTCCCCTTGTGTTTTAAAGCTAATTTCTGCAATCTAAGTAAATTCTAAGTCTCAATTTCATTACTTTGCTTACTATCACTTTAAGAACGTTTGTTTTCCTTATCCTTTCTTTGTTAGCCAATACCCCAAGCCCCGTTACAACCCTTGACTTCTATCTTGAGTGTTATGTGTTTCAATTTGTGGAGATTGAACTTGGTATGAGCATATGGTCACTGGTTCTCGCATCTAAGTAGTAGCATTCCATTCATGAGATCATATCTCAACATGCTTATTAACTCTAGAAATTGTATTCTTTGTTATACATATATGTGAGCATTCATTTTTTATATCTACATCAATTCTCTCACATATAACTAGTATAGGGTGTGTAGTTAGAAAATCTAAGTGAAAATAGAGTGCATATCTTGTAAGGATTGAGGGAATTCTCTAAGGCATGTTACTACATTCAAAACATTGTTTTAATTGGTTAATTGTGAATTGGTAAGTAGTGACTATGATTAAGTATGTGCTTAAGTGTTAAATTGACTCAATTCTGTGGGAATGATAATCTTTAACATGTCATGTGCATTGGAAATCCCTAAGGCAAACGTTGGAAGGTTTAGGTTATGTTTGTTGGTTTTGTTTTGTTTTATTTCTTTGTTTTGCTCAAGGACTAGCAAAAGCTAAGTGTGGGGGAATTTGATAGGAGCATTTTTATGCGACTTAATTGGCTTGTTCTCATGCATTTATGTTGTTTTTCCTTAGTTAGTTTAGTGTTTAAAGTCATTTTCGTGCAATTTCAGGTTTTAGTGTCAAAGTATGCAAAAAGGAGCATTTTGGAGCTTTTAGGAGCAAAATTGGGCTTGGAATGAAGTACATATGCATGGAGCAAGGAGTTTGGACGAATTTGAAGTCAAAACATCAAATAAACATGCTAAAAATCTGGTGCAATAAATACAAGTTGAAAGAAAGGATAGGTTTCTAGATGGATTGACCAAAAGTCCACTCAAAACCATGTTCACACCTAAAATCCACATCCTTGCCGTGAGTTTTTGGTGTTTTCACACTAGAAAATTGAGTGAATGATTCAAGACCTAACCCACCATTATTCTACACATCCTTGCCGTGAGTTTTGGTTGTTTTCACACTAGGAAATTGAATTAAACAAGTCCATCCTCTCCCTATAAATACCTATGGCAGCAACCTCATTAAGACATCCAGAAATTAACCATTCTCCAAGCCTTTCCTTGCCTCTCCTACATATCTAAACCCCTTCCCATCCATTCCTCCAAATAACCAACCCTTCAACATCATTCCAACCTTGTTGTTGCGGCAAGGAGAAGGAGAAAAGTCCTTGGACGCGCTTGCTATCCAACATGGATCGTTGGAACGTTTAGGTGCTTTCTTCCCTTTGTTTTTCAATGGTTAAATTTCTTTATCTTTGTTTTGTAATAATGAGGAACTAAACCCCCCTTGGCTAGGGGGGGATTCAAAACCATGTTTATGCTTGCTATATGATTTGATTACTTCCAATTGCGTTTCTTGAATTGTGAATTCAATTTACTTATCCGTTCGTATAAAAACTAATTTGTGTATGTTGGTTGAGAGTGCACGCTTAATTTTCATGCATGAATTTGACGCTAGTATATAAGGGAGTTTCACCTAATCGTTATGAACTTATATTCACAAGTAGTGAAGGTTGCTAGTCACAATCACGTTAAGTAAATTCTTGGCATAAGTTTCATGCAAATCATAGTAACGAGTGCCTCGTCAATGCTTATGTTTTTCATAGAACTTAATGATTCTTGCTTGTATCTCTATTATGCAATTCATGTAGGGAACTTGTAGGGAATGTTTTGGGTTGTCGTATGCAATCATCCAATCTAATAACTTGTTGAAAAACTGAGAGTTAATTAGTGCAATTCACGGTTAATTTGGGGCGTTGAGTATTCATAACTTATCGAAGAGCAATTGGAAATCATTTTGTATGCAAGCAAGACATGTGTGGAGAAGAACCCCTTAGCTAGCCTTCCATTATCCATTCAACCCAAATTTGTTTAAAATCTATTTAAGTTTTTAGTTTATTCGTTTTTACTTTCAACTTCACCAAACTCAAATCCCCCTTTTACTTTCTTGTTTTAAAATCTTTTGTTTACATTTTTAACTTTGTTTCTTTTTGTTTTTGAGTCAGTTTAGAGGTTTTAGCAAGCCCTCCTAATCCCCGGTTTAGAACGATACCCTACTTACATCTATACTACAATTGTCAAAAAGAGGGTTTAATTTGTGTGTCAAGTAAAATTCTCACACCACCTGACTCCCTTCTTGCCACTGTGTTGAGAGACAAGTATTTCCCAGGTAAGACGTTTAGGGAAGCTTGCAGCGGGAGGGGAATATCTTGGGGGTGGAAGGGAATTTTTGAAGCTCGAAAAGTGCTTGACAAAGGCATTTGATGGCGGGTGGGCGATGGTACTTGCATCAACATCAGGGAAGATCCGTGGTTCCTAAAACCCTCCACTTTCAAGGCTCGGGTGCGAGCAGGTTTGCAAGCAATTATGGTGAGTGACCTTATTGATCCTGCCTCTGTTGAGTAGAAGACCAACATTGTTGCTGGGGGTTTTTTATAAAGAGGATGTGGCCTCAATTCTCAATATCCCCTTAAGTAGGAGTAGACAGGGTGATCATTTGGTTTGGCACCACTCAAAGAATGGGGTGTATACCGTTAGAACTAGATACGGGGTGGCTCTGAGGCTCAGGAAAAACGGCGATCTAGGGAGGAAAAGGCGTGGAGCACCGAGCTCAACCTCAAACCTCAATCAGGTCTGGAATAGAATATGGAGTTTGAAGGTCCCTAATAAAATGAAGTTCTTTGTTTGGAAATGTTGTAATAACGCTTTGGCAATTCGAAGAAATATGAAAATAAGGCATATGAGAGTTGACAATATTTGTGAGGTGTGCAAGCAGTTTGACGAGACAGAGAACCATATATTCTTTCGGTGTGAATTCAGTCATATTTTTTGGTTTTGCTCCCCTCTTCAGCTTAATTCCTTTAAGCTGGAAGGGGCCAATTTCCTTACTTCATAGGTGTCGTTCTGCAATAGGGTCAAGGGGATGGGTAATGAAATGGAACAGTTGCAAGAATTTGTGTTTGGGCTCTGGCGCCTTTGGAAAAATAGAAAGGACCTGGTTTTCAAAGGTGTGATCCATTAACCTCTTGATATACTGGAGTTATGGATGAGGAACCTTGCCGAGTTTAGGGATGCGAGGGTTCAAGGGGTTGCGAGTGTACAACCTATCGACGGTACGATCACCTCAACTCTGGAGATAAGGGTTGGGCATTGGCAAAAGCCGGGCTTCGGGGTTATCAAGGTAAACATTGATGCTGCTTGGTGCAAGGAGACCATGTATGCTGGCGTGGGTTGGATTGCTCATGATTTTGTCGGGCTGTTACAAGCAGCGAGAGGTTCGGGCAGGCTTCTCTGCCATAGTGCTGCAGCGGCTGAGGTGACTGCAATCTGAGCTGCTCTGGAATTCTGTGTTCAGCATGGATTCAACACTGTGACCATTGAATCTAATGCAAAGGTTATTATCCAAATGATTAGGAATGAGATTACCCTTGACTTCAGTTTGGAATGTACTTTTGGTGACATCGAGACTCTAGCTCGTGGTTTGGAGTCGGTGACTTTCGATTTTGTTTCTTGGGAAAGTAACCGTGCGGCGCACTCGGTGGCTAAGGTTGTATTCCAGGAAGGTAGGGCTTTTGTTTGGGATTGTATTGGACCTGAATTCTTGTTTAACATTTTGGCTCAGGATGTAAAACTTTCTATTCTTTTATAATATTTCTACCTTTGGATAAAAATAAAAATAAAACTATTTATTCTTCTCATTACATATTGACCTAGAAGTGAGCATCTACATAATAAATACTATTTACAACACTCTCCATTGGATATCACCAATCAATGATACTTGTCTCGATAAAGCTTTGCTTGGAAGACCCAGTGGGACAAAACCTAACCAAAGAAGGAAAAATAAAAAATCTGGCACCACAATAATGAAACATTGATATGATGTTGGACTCGCATAATGCTGCCTAGCTAAAACCTTGCTAGGAAAAACTTAGTGGGATAAAAACCCGATCAAAGGAAAAAGAGCACATCATGCTTTTGTCCATTGTAGCGCATTGTCGAAAACTCCTCCTTATGCATAACTATGCTAGATTAGTGACTCACCTTGATTATAGTAAGTCTTGATTTGACTAGTCATCATTGTTAAGTTTTGAAGTAATGTGACTTCAGTCTTTAAAAAATTTAACTTGAGTAGAACTTGACCTTAGAAAGTGCAAAAGTCTACTGAGAGTTGACAATGGCTTTTTGTATTTAAATGTACAAGCAGAAAAGAGTTTACTAAATTTCATGCGAACATAATCCATTTATACAAAATAGCCCCACAGGGGCTTCCAATAGTACTATAGTTATGTGAACTTTTTCAAAAGTATGTTAACAATATAAATTTGGTTCGAAGGCAACAAGAGTACTCATTGAGGCAATTTATACCAAACTTATCTAGAATACAATGTGTTGGTATCGAGTACCTACTTTGAGCTTTATGCTCTTAAATGAAAATCTTTGAAGAAGAATTTCATGGCATTATCAATTCATTAAGAAATTACTTTGAGAGATATACAAAAAACTAAAATCTCAAGTAGTATGCAGTCTCCACATGCTACAAGTCTCACGTTCAACATAACACCATCCTTACAGAAATGCAGTTGCCCCTACAATAGGAGACTATGTTTCTACATAAAAAAACTGATGCCATATAGTGATTTTAATTCACTTCATTAAATACACCCAAGGATACTTTTGGGGTTTAAACTATAGGTTTACTTATTTCATATTTTTCATTGCCTCTTAAAAATGGAATTTGCCTTTTTCCAATTTGGTGCTTTTATAATTTGTCGACTTAATTGGAAAACGTGGCCTAATAGTCCTTGATGATATGAGTAGCTATTATAAAATTAAATTCATCATCAATTCATGATCCAACATTTCTCATTTGTATGTGCATGCTTACTTTATAAGTATCTTATTGCTTGGATATCAGTGCCTCTTTGAGCTTCCATTGTCACTTCTAGGATAAACATCTCGAGATTAATTACTTAGAGAATTGTATCATAACCTTTTATGGAGCGTTATTTAAATTGCGCTTGAACTCTATAAATCTCCACTTCGGGGAAGTTCAAAATTTAGAACCTATCTATATGTGTATCATGCTTCTGGCATGCAACAAATTATTTACATCAATTATGAAACAAGAAAGGATGTATCAACACATAGAGAATTGTATCATAACCTTTTATGGAGCGTTATTTAAATTGCGCTTGAACTCTATAAATCTCTACTTCGGGGAAGTTCAAAATTTAGAACCTATCTATATGCCTATCATGCTTCTAGTATGCAACAAATTATTTACATCAATTATGAAACAAGAGAGTTTGCTACATTGCTGTAAATATGAACACAACTAAAAACAAACCGATTTGAATTCCAATTGTGTCACATCCCGGCTCGGGCCCCCACTACATCCCGGGCTCGACTCCATCGTCGCACGATATTGTCCGCTTTGGGCCCTGACCACGCCCTCAGGGTTTTGTTTCTGGGAACTTACACGAGAACTTCCCAGTGGGTCACCCATCCTGTGATTGCTCTTGCACGAACTCGCTTAACTTCAGAGTTCCGATGGAACCCGAAGCTAGTGAGCTCCCAAAAGGCATCGTGCTAAGTAGAGATGGGAATATACATATAAGGCTTACAAGATCCACTCCTCTGGGCGATGTGGGATGTTACAATCCACCCCCCTTAAGGGCCCGACGTCCTCGTCGGCACACATCCGACCAGAGATTGGCTATGATACCAAATTGTCACGTCTCGGCCCGAGCCCTTATAACATCCTGGGCTCGACTCCACCGTTGCACGATATTGTTAGCTTTGGGCCCCGACCACGCCCTCACAGTTTTGTTTCTAGGAACTCACACGAGAACTTCCCAATGGGTCATCCATCATGGGATTGCTCTCGCACGAACTCGCTTAACTTTGGAGTTCCGATGGAACCCAAAGCCAGTGAGCTCCCAAAAGGCCTTATGCTAGGTAGAGATGAGAATATACATATAAAGCTTACAGGATCAACGCCCCTGGGCGATGTGGGATGTTACAAATTGTGATGGATGAACCATCTTTGTTACATAAGTACTTGTTGGTTGTAAAATTAACCTTAACCAAAATGATCGTGATGATGCATGTGATCAAGATACAGGTCTCAAGCAGAAACGCAATGAATAAAATGCTTTAAGATTTTGGTAAGCCATGAGAGTGTGTGCTCAAAACTAATCTCAAGTGACATGAAATAACCTCAAAAATTGGGAATTTTGCTTGTAATAACAAGTGAATAATATAACGCCCATTTTGTAATACATCTAGTCATTGGTCAAACAGTTCACAACTAGATGTTGATAAAACTTACTACTATGTTGTTAAATTCTCAAGAGAAGTATGGGGATCCAAGGTTAATTTTTAAGGTAAAGTACAAAAAAACTACCTCAACTATGGGTCGAACGACACTATCATACCTCATCTTTTTAAAATGACAATGTCATACCTCATCTTACGAATTTATGACAATGTCAGACCTTCGTCAGTTTTTCTGTTAATTTATCTGTTAAGTGTTGACGTGGCTCCCACTCACTAATTAAAAAATAATTAAACATTAAAAAAATTAAAAATAAATTATTTTTTATATAAAATTGTGGGATCCACCTCTATAAATCTCATCTCTTCTCTGTTGCCTATCTCTCTTCTTTCTCCCTGCAACCTACATCCCTAAAAACCTTTCCCACCTGTCCCCCCCAACCTTCCTCCACTACCTACCCTCTCTCTTTAATCCCTGCCCCAAATTAGAGGCATTCCATCTCTCCCCTCCTCATCCCACAAACCCTTCTCTACCCTCGCACCAAAAAATTCTCTTAAAAGCTCTAAACCTTTCTCCGTCTCCGCTGAGCTTGCCACCTTCCCAGTCCTCTCCTTCACCGGCGACAAAGTTGGGGAAACTTTCCTCGACCTCAAGTTCGCACTCCCTGATACCGCGTGCACCGTCGTCCACCGCGCCATCATCGTCGACCTTCAGAACAAGCGCAACAGCACAATATCCACCCTCACCTGCGCGGATGGGTCGTGTTCGGACCCAAGCCTAGGGATTGGAGCATCAAGATCAATCGGAAGGAGAAGTGGCTGAAGATTTTGACGGCGGTGGCAAGCGCCGTGAAGAACACGATAATGGTGCAGGATTTCAGCGACGAGTTCGAGAAGCTTGAGACGCCGAAGACGACAGAGTTTATAACAGCGATAAAGAGGTGGGGTTTAGACCCAAAGGAGAAGACGACATTTCTGGTGACAGAGGTTTGATGAGATTTTGGATTTTGAGATTTGTAATGGGTTATGGGATTTTGGGATGCATATTTCCCAGAGAGAAAGAAAAGAGAGTTGAGAGAGCGAGAGGAGAAATATAGGGTGGGTGGTGGAGGAAGATTGGGGGGAAGGGTGGGAAGGGTTTTTGTTTTGGGATTTTAAGGATGCAGGTTGCAGGGAGAGAAGAGAGAGATGAGATTTGTAAAGGAGGATCCACAATTTTATATAAAAAAATAATTTTTTTAATTTTTTAATATTTAATTATTTTTTTAATTAAAAATGGGTCCCGTTTCTGGCCACATCAGCATTTAACAGAAAAAGTAACAAAAAAACTGACGGGGGTCTGACATTAGCACAAATTCGTAAGATGAGGTATGGCATTGTCAATTTTAAAAGATGAGGTATGAAAGTGTTGTGACACCAATAATTGAAGTAGTTTTTTGTACTTTACCCTAATTTTTACTTAGATGGTATGAAGACTAATTTTTCGTGTGAGCAATCCTTGCAAGGACATGCACATGCACTATGTTGAGGCCTCAAAATATGTCCGGATGAATTTGTAATAACCATATACTCAATGCCATGCATATAAATAAATTAAGCCGAAAAATTAGTTTGGTTTTTATGCAGAAATCGAGAGACTTCAGGCCCTCAATTGTTCAGAATAAAAGAACTCTAGGTTCTGATTCAATAAGAAACTTTTGGTTCTGATTTAATTATTTTTCTTTTCAAATGTGCAATTTCACTCCTAATCACGAGACAACATAGTTTCTTATCATTGTTGGGAAAAAAAACCTCAAGGTAGGTTGATCCACCATGTCCGACATATTCGTATTCCTATTTAAGTTATAGCTGCAATTAGTTATAAGCTCTATCAACTACATGCCACCCACCTATCATCGAGTTTAGAATTAAGGAGTCAATGGATTGAAGTCCGGTATTATAGGATGATAGTTAAAAGGACTACATGTCCTTATTCTCTTATAAAAACTCATTACTGGTGCAGTCCTAATTTAGCTAGGAATGTGGTTGTATGAATCCTTATGAGATTCTATACTATCTTTTAAATTGTGTCTTATTTGTAATGTATTACTTGAAGAGCAAGGATTCTCTTTTCCTTACTACTATAAATAAAGGCACAATGGAGTGAGATAACATACACCTCAGAATTCATAAATTCTCTCTTCTTTGTCTTACCACAATACCCTCTCTCTCCTTCTATAATTTTCAGTTAAATAGGTCTAGCACATGTTATCAGCACGCTCTTACTGTCGCTAACGAATTGAAGGTTTGTGGAGGAGGTTCGTTTACAACTAGCACTCAAAGGCTTTCTTTTGTTTCCATCAAATCAAGTTTTTCTAAAACATGGAATTGATATTTTATAAGCCCCTGATAGCATGAAAACATTCACTATGATGCATGGAGCTCCAAATTATTTATATTTCATCACAAATGATCCCTGAAATTGACCCTCATCATCAAGATGGTCTCTGAAATTGAAAACCATTCAATGTAGTCCCTGAAAATAGGTGTCGCAAATCAATGTGGTCATTCTGCCTCAATTATGTTAAAGAATCTGTAAAGTGCTGATGTGGCACATCAATGGGCCCCATAAGTCATTTTTTCTCACAAATGGTCCTTGAAATTGACCCATGACATCAAAATGGTCCCTAAAATTGACTTACGACATCAAAATGGTCCTTGAAATTGAAAATTGATCAATGTAGTCCCGCAAGTGTCTTAAATCAATGTAGTCATTCCGTCATAATTTTGTTAAAAATTCTGTTATGTGTTGATGTGACACATAAATTGGTCTCACAAGTCTAATTAAATTTAAAAAATTACAATTAGGCTTAAATTAATTTAATAGTTAATAAAAAGATTGTCAACCCAGAAACCTAGTCTTGCAATCACCACCGATCTCAGTCCATATTTCTATGCCTTATTCGCTCTTTATTCTCGAAAAAAATTTTCAATACACCCATCTTTACACATTTCAACACTTCACCGAATTGAACCTGGATCGAGATCACCTTTGGTGACGGCTTGGTCCATTGGCAACGACTTCTGAGACATCATCGTTAACATTTAGGCGATCAACATCCTCACAACCTTAATCTTGGAGAGCTTGTTCGGCGTTTCCCTGGTGGTTTGGTGATGCAAAGAATGATACAGTCTGCCTTGAGATAATGAGGTTATAACCGAGGTGCGTGCATTGTTAGTTGAAAACTATTTCAACACCCCTTCTTAGGCATTGGTTAAGCCTTGTGCATTTGAGAATTTATGGAAGGGATCTCTCTTCGGAGTATGCTCTACTATAAGACAAAGAAAATTCCATTGTGCAAAAAGGTATTTAGACATTTTTTTTTTAAATTAATTATTTAACCCACATCAATACATAAAAAATTCTTTTACAGAATTGTGGGGGAATGATCATATTGATTTGCGATACCTATTTTCAAGGAATACATTGATTGATTTTTAATTTTAGGTACCATATTGATGGTGTGGGTCAATTTCAGAGACCATCTTGATGGTGTAGGTCAATTTCAGGGACAATTTGTGATAAAAACCCGTAAATCTTATATGGCCTATTTATGTGTCACATCAGCACTTAACGAAATTTTTAACAGAATTGTGACAGAATGACTACATTGATTTGTGACATCTATTTTTAGGAACTTTGATTGATTTTTAATTCTAGGGACCATCATAATGGTGATAGTCAATTTCAATGACAATTTGTGATAAAAACTTTAGGGAAATTTTATTTGAACCCTAAAAACTTCTTTCCTCACCCAACTTAAATATTTTTGCCAATAAACTCTCCACTTTACCCTTAAATTAATGTGAGAGAAGAAGAATACATTGAAGGGAGATGAACCCATATCAACCCCACCAAAGCCTGTTGCTTTCTGGCGTCTTCTTCATTGATGCGGGTAAAAATTTTTTTTGTCAGCGTCTTCTCTTTTTAGGCTTTTTTTCATTCTCTCTATTTCCATCCTATATTTTCCTCCTCCTCCTCCTCCTCTTTATTGCTCACTTCCTTCAACCGACAAATGCCGAAAGCAAATCGGGGCCTGCACAGTTTTCGAGTGTTACAGAGTCGGTGACGTGGAGAATCACGACCAAGGGTACCTCTGTGTTGTATGGAAGGTGTTAGATGTCAAAGCTTGTGAAAGGTAAATGGGCTGCCATGGAAGACAGAAGTTGCCTTGAAAAATCACCAGCAAATCTCTAGTGGGGTTTGAGGTGGAAGTGCCAGTGGGTGTAAAAAAACATTTTGATTTTGTTTTTTGTTTTTCAGTTTTATACAAGGGTGAATTAGGAATTTGAATAAAATATTTTTAGAATTTGGTGTAAAAAGAGGTTGAATGGGTTTTAATAAAGTTTTCCAAAACTTTATTCAAAATATATAGCTTGTCCATGCACAAGCAATTAATATTTTCATATTTTGAATATGCAAATTGTGTTATATTTTGCTACATTGCTAAATTGTGTGAGTCAAAGAAAAACAAGAAAATAGAAGCAACAACTAGGGTTTTGAAAACCCTAACCGAAAAAAATAAAAATAAAAGAAAAAAAATTGGCTCAGCTACGTCATGAAGCCGCTCCTTGAACCGAGCCGAGCCTGCAGCTCTTGCTCCTGCCTTAAAACGACACCGTTTGGTGTCTGGATCTGCGGCTCTAGTTTTTGGGCTTACAACGCTCACTCAGCCCAAGTCCAGTTTTTCTTTGGGCTTCCTCTCACTGCCAGGCCTGCAGCCTCTCCCCTCGAATTTGCACTATTTCTGAAAAAACATTATATAACAAACAACGATAGGCTTTAAGATGCTGAGCTTTCTCAGATTTTTGCAGCGAACAAAGACCGCAGTCAGTTGTCCATATCTTGGATTCAACCGCCAGATTTTAGTTAGCCCAATTTCCAATTCCTCGATGTGATCCCGGCAGCAGCAAAATACTACGAAGGAGAAATTATACAAGAAAATTGTTTAAGTTATAGTCACAAACACATTGTTGAAACTAAATAACATTCAGTAACGAGTTGTGACTAATATACATTTAGTCACAATAAACTTTCACGTTGTGACTAAATTGCCACTTTCTTGGCAGTGACTTCTTCAAGGAGGTGCCAACGACACTTCCAACGATCAATGTAGCGCAAGAGATCAGAAACTCGAGGAGTGTTCGAGTTTGATATTTGGAATTGGGATTGCTTGTTCTGCTGAATCCCCAACAGACCAAATGGATATCAGTGGTGTTGCATCTGAATTGCACTCCATTAGGGACAACCTTCCTGCATAAAAAGCTTTCTATTTATGTTCTGCATGTTCCTGTTGCTGCTATACTAGGTGAGTAAATTTGTAAGTAAAAAATAATCACCAATGTGATGTTGGTCTGTTGGCTTTTGAACAGATGTACTGCATCAAACCATGGTTTGCAGCAAATTACAATCTGATAAAAATTTCTAACAAAAAATGCATCAAAATCAAGCGTTAGAACTCAATGCCTCGTTGAGTTGTCGACTTTTGCAGGAGATCCACAGTCCCACAAGGATCACAACCATTTCTGATATAGCAGGAGTTACATTTTGGTATCTTTGTAAAGGTTTTTAGTTGTGTGTCAATGGAAGAATTCATAACGTACATTTCAATCAGGAGAAATTCTTATGTCCGCTGTTTGGACCACTTCAACCATACAGCCTAGACACAAAAAATCACACATGCTCCACCTCTGATTTTCACCCTCCCCCAAAAAAGAAACCCACTATGTGATTTTACCGTCCTCTCTCTTTGTCGTAGTTCAGGTTTCAGATATAAGAATTTCTCTCTTAATGGTGTTCAGATCAATGAAGTGTTCAAGTTAACACTTAATATCCATTGGAAATCACTCTACATATATTTTGGGATGTTACTGTATCGTTTTAATTCATGATGTAAAATCAAGTATTTTAATATTATATTATTAGTTTGAAACGTCACGGTGTTATTCAGAACGTAAGGAAGCATTTCTCATTTCAACATGATTACAGAATGTGGAAGAAAGTGGGGGCAGAACTCTGTTGCCAGCTAGCTATTCATATGGGGTCAAACTGGTTGTGCATATGCAGGGTTTATTTTGATATGAGCTTAGTAATTTTAATACTTTAAATTGCAGCAAATCTTATTAACTGAGAAATAATATAGTCTTAGCTGGTTTTGACTTTTGTTGCACAAGCAAGAAAAAGCATAAAAATGAGACAGTGCAATTATATGGTTTAGTAAGTTGGCCAGCTAACACACGAAATTTCATTAGCAACTTGGCACGCATAAAATGGAGGGTACAATTCTTTTTATATTCTATTATTTTTTGCACTTACGAAAAGAGCGTTAAAGTTACTATACATTTTTAAATGAGAAGATGGCAATATTTATAGGCGAGCAATGCAATTCACATGTATCACATTAACTAGTCACGTCTTGCTAAGAAAAACAATCAAACGAGAATCATTACACAAATGAATCTTGCATGAATTTGTGATTAAGTAGGCATATTCTAACAAACATATTGAACAATTTTTCATGTACTAAGAAATTAAAAAAAGTTGATAAAAAAGTAGAATATTCTTCATGTCTTTCACCGTGGTACACTTTTCTTAGGTTCTTTCATTTATTAATTTATATTTACCATCTATGTGGTGTGGAGGTTGGGTTAAAAGTAACCATCCAACATTAAAACTTATTAAAAAATGGTCATTTGAAAGTTTCTAAGATTGTGAATACATGAAAAAACAACACATAACTTGCACCAAAAGAAAAATAAAAAGAAAAGAAGAAAACAATACAAAAGAATACTAGTCATAGTTAGGGAAAGTTTGGACAAATTTCCCAAATTTTCAACTTCTCTTACCCGCCCATATCAAACTAATTTATTCCCTTTTATTATTACATCTTTTTTTTCTTCTTTTTTTTAATAATAAAAATACTATTAGACACTGCTTGATCACATACATGTAAGAAATTATTTTCCTTTACATTAAATTTTAGTCTCACACGCCGTGGTGGAAGGAATTGTACATGAAGTATGATGTCTTGCTCAATGCCTCGAATCAGTGAAATTCTTGTTTGTGCTCAAAGATGGAAATTGTGTTGTTGATGCCGTTGCATCTTTTTTTGAGAACATGGTGGTTGTTTGGAATGGGATTGTATTGGTTCAAAATTTATGTTTAATATTCTAGCTGCAGATGTATAAACCCTTCGATTATAATCTAATAAAATCTACTATTTGACCAAATTTTTTTTTTTTGTCTCACACATAAACAAAAGTAAAAATTCAGAAAAAATAAAATAAAAGACTAACTTATTAAGATTTTTTTTTGAACAAACGATATTATCTACAACTAACTTACCAAAAAAAAGTTTTCAAACACATGTTAAGCTGCAATTTATCTTAATCGAGTATTTTCCATGGCATCATATTTCATAATTTCTTCATGCCCTACCCAACCCGCCAACTTCCTAATAAATCAAAATTGAATGATTTCTTAGATCATATTGATTTTTAGCCTTTGGAAGAGTTGACGCAGTTGTATTCAATTTGCGTGTGCAAAGTGAGTTTTCAACGTTCATAGAGTGGAGTGGAAGAAAATAGGAGGAGCCTGAAAGTTAAGGACTTTAAGCAAACCAAAAAACTAAACAAAAATAAAAAACAAAAATTGGAGTTTTTGCAGAGGAGAGAGAAGGGTTTCCCGTTTCGCCTTACTGTCATGCACTTTGTCACCACTCTCGTCGGACATTGCGATTTACAGAACTCTGCAAAAAGTGGTCTCTCTCTATATCTCTCTCTGTCACAACATTCCTGATTAGGGTTTCTCTGAGACCCGGGTTCAGAATCCGATTCGACTCGTCCGTGTGAACTGGATCTCTCTCCGACTTCAAGTGAGTAAACCTTCTTATTCGTTCCTTGTATTTCTTAACTCTCAAGAAAATCTGGGTTTGCTTTGCTTTTGCTTTTGTGGGTTCAGTGAGATTTCTCTGTTCTTTCTTAGCTTCTGGGTTCCGATTGGTGAGGACCCAGATGAGATTTTTCGATAATTTCTAGAGAAATTGAGAAAATTTCACTTTATCAAAGGAATATAAGAAAAGCCCAATTTTTGCTTTTTTTTTTTTTTTTTTTTTTTTTGAATTTTGAATTTTTGCATCTAGCTGCTTAAAGTTGTTATATTCCTTTGGCTCCCACTTTGTGTGAGACGTGTAGTTTTGCAGCTTTTGATTTTTGGGGTGTTTTTGGTTGTTTGATATTAGGATTTGAATGGCGCATTCCGTGAATGATAGTAGCATTGAGAGTTTGATATCTGCAAGCAAGGCATTGAGGCTAAGCTTACAGAAATCACAGGGCCTAGGGTCGGCTCTGGAGAAAGCCGGAAACCGATTTGAAGAGATTAACCACAGATTACCCTCTCTTGAGGCTGCAGTTCGACCCATTCGTGCAGACAAGGAAGCCCTTGCTGCCGTTGGTGGTCATATTAACCGTGCTGTTGGCCCTGCTGCAGCTGTGCTTAAAGTTTTTGATGCTGTTCATGGACTCGAGAAGAGTCTACTGTCAGATCCGCGTAGTGATCTGCCCGGTTACTTATCGGTATTGAAACGTCTGCAAGAGGCTCTGAGATTTCTGGGTGACAATTGTGGATTGGCAATTCAGTGGTTGGAGGATATAGTAGAGTACTTGGAGGATAATGCGGTCGCTGATGAGCGGTACCTTTCAAACCTGAAGAAATCATTGAAAAGTCTCCGAGAATTGCAGAGTGAGAAGGAAAAGGCCAACCTTGATGGAGGGCTTTTGGAGGCTGCGTTGGAAAAATTAGAAAATGAGTTCAGGAGGCTCCTCACAGAAAATAGCGTGCCACTTCCAATGTCGTCACCATCTTCTCTTGGAGAACAAGCTTGCATTGCGCCATCACCATTACCTGTTCTGGTAATTCAGAAGCTGCAAGCTATAATTGTAAGACTGATTGCTAATAATAGACTAGAGAGATGTAAATCTATTTATGTTGAAGTTCGAAGTTCGAATGTAAGGGCAAGTTTACAAGCTCTCAATTTGGATTACCTTGAGATATCAATTGCAGAGTTTAATGATGTGCAGAGCATAGATGGATATATATCGAAGTGGGGAAAGCATTTGGAGTTTGCAGTGAAACACTTGTTTGAGGCAGAGTATAAGTTGTGTAATGATGTTTTTGAGAGGATTGGATTGGATGTGTGGATGGGTTGCTTTGCAAAGATAGCTGCTCAGGCTGGTATTCTTGCATTCCTACAATTTGGGAAGACTGTTACAGAGAGCAAAAAAGATCCGATAAAGCTTTTGAAGTTGTTGGATATATTTGCGTCTTTAAACAAATTGAGACTGGACTTCAACCGGCTTTTTGGAGGACCAGCGTGTATTGAAATCCAAAACCTGACAAGGGATCTCATTAAGAGTGTTATTGATGGAGCAGCTGAAATTTTCTGGGAGCTTCTTCTTCAGGTGCAATTGCAAAAGCAGAACCCGCCTCCTCAAGATGGGAGTGTTCCGAAATTAGTCAGTTTTATTACGGATTATTGTAATAAACTGCTCGGGGATGATTATAAGCCAATCTTAACTCAGGTTCTCATCATTTATCGAAGTTGGAAGCATGAGAAGTTTCAAGAAGGGCTCCTTATTAATGAGGTTTTGGAAATTGTCAAAGCCATTGAGCTAAATTTGGAGGCGTGGATAAAGGCTTATGAGGATACCAGCTTGGCCAACCTTTTTGCAATGAACAACCATTGGCATTTGTACAAGCACCTGAAGGGAACTAAGCTGGGGTTTCTGCTGGGGGATGCTTGGCTACGAGAACATGAACAGTACAAGGATTATTATTCCACGGTTTTCTTGAGAGAGAGCTGGGGGAAACTTCCGGGTCATTTAAGTCGAGAAGGTCTGATTCTGTTCTCAGGTGGTCGTGCCACTGCCCGTGATCTTGTCAAGAAGAGGCTAAAAACCTTCAATGAAGCGTTTGATGACATGTATAAGAAGCAATCGAGTTGGGTAGTGTTAGATAAAGATCTAAGGGAGAAGACGTGCCACCTCATTGTGCAGGCTGTTGTGCCTGTTTACAGAAGTTATATGCAGAATTATGGGCCCTTGGTCGAGCAAGATGCAAGTTCAAGCAAGTATGCAAAGTATTCTGTGCAGACCTTGGAGAAAATGCTCATGTCTCTTTTTCAGCCAAAGCCTGTTAGATATGGCAGTTTCAAAGGTAGGCAAATGAGCGGAAAATTTGATGGAGTAGCAGATCTTCGCCGTACTACCTCTGCGATTGTGTGATTATGGAACTATGTGCGTTGTGGAATCACATGGCAGGACTCTCTGCCCCTCTACACAATTGGCTTTTCATCTTGTATATAACGACATTCTCAGGAGCCTGGAACTGAATACTGATGTCCCATTGCCTGAGATTCCAAGATGTAGAATCCCTGTAACACATCTGAATGTTTTGAAGAGTTGAACACTGTTTCCATTGCCTGGCGAGTTCTAGGCCATGGGGTCTCAGATTCCATGCATGGTGATGAACAAATATACAGCCCAGTTGGATCCTGGCGTAGATAATATATTCAGGTATACCTATCCATTTTTCTTTCATCTCAGACTGATTGATTAAGTTATATTAGGTAAGGCAGCCAGAGAAACCTTATAGCTTTGCTAGATTCCATGTACAATTCTTTGGTATAAAGTGCATCAAAGAGGTCTACCTAGGATTGAATCGATTTGTAAGAACATGGGAAAGCTTATAACCTTTCGACCTTCATGAGATGCTTGTTTTTGTGCTATGAAACGGCATTGTTGAGAACTTCAAAAATGTATAACAGTCATGTGCTATTGGAATACTGTTGAGAATGAAGTGCCTACTCGTTTTGATGGACCTGTGTACTTTAGTTTTAAGCAATTTGTTGATGGCGCTTCTCTTTTCGTTTCACTTTTCGGCCTTGATTCGAACTTTTCTGCTTTGATTCAAAACTTTTCTGCTTATGCTCGTTATATCTGTTCGTTCTTCTTAGACATGCTCGGCAAGACATGAATTGGTGTGTCAAGAGGCTCATTTTTTGGATAAAGAAAACCGGCGGCACTGGCATGATGGCATCTTTCTTGTTTCATTCCAGTTGATCAACTCTTGTTTATTGGGCCGCCTATGATGTAACACTTAAACATAATTTAAATAGAAGGCTTAATTGTAGTAAATAGCTCTGAACTTCTACGAGTTACATTTTGCACCTCAACTCAATAGCTCAATGGCACTTAGTTTTGCATGGTAGGTTCTCCCGTTAACTCCGTTAGTTTTTCTGTCAAATATGTGAGCAAATAGTAATTTTACGGGTTGGAGGACTATGAGAGCTATTAATCCAGTTGAGGGACCGTTTCTATAATTAAGTCTAAATGTAAAGAATAAGAAAGTGGTTTGTGCTTTGTTACAAGAACACTCGCATCTCCGGCCCTATAAGGCGGTATTGTTCACTTGCAAATCATAGCTTGATACACTTTAACTTTTCAGTGGATTGTTGTTCTTGTAGTTGATATTCTTCCTATTTTTCTCTGATCTCTTGTCAACATAACTAATCACTGAAATCACTCGACGAAAAACAGCGTAAAAAGTATTAACA
This sequence comes from Malus domestica, assembly GCF_042453785.1. Classification (NCBI taxonomy): domain Eukaryota; kingdom Viridiplantae; phylum Streptophyta; class Magnoliopsida; order Rosales; family Rosaceae; genus Malus; species Malus domestica. Next base: position 11,283,808 of record NC_091668.1, read on the forward strand.
AATAAGTTTTAAAGTCTTACGTTATACCGATATTAGTGACGTTAACCACAGAAGTTTTCTTGTTCACTTTCTTTAATCCGGCCTGCACCTATAAACAATTGAAGGTCTCCCCCAAATTTCAGATTTACCAACTTGAGAAAGTTGCAGTGTGAACGCTTAAGCAACTTCTCATTAACTATAACCTACAATTATCACCATAAAATGAAACCCTAACTTCCCAAGTCTCTATCTTCTTACCAAATCCTCTCAATTTTTCTCAATAATTTGAATTTTTTGTGGTTAACATGACAGATATATAGTAGTTGTTTTCTTCCACTTTTCCCTAACGTGACAGCAAGATTCCTTATAGCGACCAGCTTACAGCCACATTTGGATTCAAATAAGGATTAAGTCAATGTCAGCCCCACGGGGAGGAGGGTATTTTTCAATGTGTTGCCTGAAATACAGCTTGGTACGTTAAATATACTGGGTCGTATTTCTGGTACACTGAAATTTTCTCCATGGGTTGGAGGTCCTAAGTCACTTTGATATTTTGTGAATGTGAACTTACTTAGGGTGTGTAAACATGGGAATTTCTTTTTAATCTGTAAAATTTAGCAATTTAGTAAAATGTGGATTGTATTTTTATGTAGTATGAAATAACGCTTTTGCTGAAAAGAAAAAAAGGCGATACATACCACCGACATGATGAGTTACTGTCACCTTTAACACTCTATGTCATCGTTTATACTTCAATAAATAGGAGGAAATGAAGCGTAGATAACACATATATCTTGCTAAAGTCGAAGTACAAAACACTCTACACCCTCCGTTTCTTACCTGAAGGTGCAAAGGGGAAGCTAAGGCCAAGCTTCTGCCATTAGAGATATTCTTAAACAACATGTTAGATTTTTCAAGTGCGATATTAACCTAATTGTCAGGCGTTGATGTATGAGGGTTTTGATAAAAAGGTCAGTGACACATCAGCAACACATGATTATTAAAAAACAACCAAGTAATCCTCTATCATTTTGTCAAAGTTAGGTTGCAGCTTTCAACGGTCGGAGATGAAGGAGGAAAAATACATGATCATGATGGATGAAGATGATGATGATGAGGACCATAACAATAACGATAAGAGTTGCCATTAATGATTAGAGGAGAAGGGTGAGAATTGAGACATCTTTGTGCTTTGTTTCACTCAATTGGGTCAAGCTTCATTCGAACATACACTTTCTTTTTCAAATATCTAGAAAATATGATGAATTTAAAATCCTAGTTGATATCCTTCCTATTTTTCTCTAATCTCTTGTCAACATAACTAATCATTGAAATCACTCAACGAAAAAGAAGCGTAAAAAAGTATTAACAAATAAGTTTTAAACTTCTTACGTTAAACCGATATTACGTTAACTAGGCCTGGCATTTTGGATCCAACCCGTTAACCCGACCCGACCCAACCCGTTAATATTTGTATTTGGGTGGATGCTTAACGGGTCGGGTCGCTAACAGGTGAACCCGTTAACAACCCGTTAAATAATGGGTCACTTTGGGTCAACCCGTTAGACCCGTTAGGACCCGTTAACACCCGTTAGCACCCGTTAGTTGAGGATATTTTAGTAATTTTAGTAAAGTCTTAAGAACAAAAAATAAACTTTATACAAAAAAATAATAATAATAATTGTTAACGGGTGAAACGGGTGACCCGTTAGCTTAACGGGTCGGGTTCAGGTGACCCATTAGCTTAACGGGTTGGGTTCGGGTGACCCGTTAACTTAACGGGTCGGGTTCAACCCGACCCAAACCCAATAAACCCGACCCGTTTACAGGTCTAACGTTAACCACAGAAGTTTTCTTGTTCACTTTCTTTAATCCGGCCTGCACCTATAAACAATTGAAGGTCTCCCCTAAATTCTGATTTACCTACTTGAGAAAGTTGCAGTGTGAATGCTTAAGCAACTTCTCATTAACTATAAACTACAATTATCACCATAAATTGGAAACCCTAACTTCCCAAGTCTGTATCTTCCTACCAAATCCTCTCAATTTTTGTCAATAATTTGAATTTTTGTGGTTAACACGACAGATATATAGCAGTTGTTTTCTTCCACTTTTCCCTAACGTGACAGCAAGATTCCTTATAGCGACCAGTTAACAGCCACATTTGGATCATAAGGACTAAGTCAATGTCAACCTCATGGGGAGGAGGATATTTTTATATGTGCTGCCGGAAATACGAATCGGTACCTCAAATATACTAGGTCGTGTTTTTGGTACACGGGAATTTTCTCCATAGGGTGGAGGCCCTAAGCCACTTTAATATTTTGTGATTGTGAACTTACTTAGGGTGTGTAACATGGGAAATTTCTTTTTAATATGTAAAATTTAACAATTTAGTAAAATGTGGATTGTATTTTTAGGTAGTATGAAATAATGCTTTTGCTGAAAAGAAAAAAGTTGATATATACCACCGACTTGTGCTGATTGATTTATTAAATGAAGAGTTACTGTCACTTTTAACACTCTTTGTCATCGTTCAAAGTCCAAATGGATAGGAGAAAAAAAGAATGTGAAATATGCATATCTTATCTAGAGGTGCAATGGGGAAGCTGAACCCAACTTTAACTCCTCGAATTTAACTTTTGCCAGTATAGATATTCTTAAAATAACATGTTACGTTTTTCAGGTGCGAAATTGACCTAATTGTCAGGCGTTGATGCATGAGAATTTTGATAAATAGGTAAGTGAGACATCTATCATTTTGTCAAAGTTATGTTGCAGCATTCAATGGTCGGAGATGAAGGAGGAAAAATACATGATCATGATGGATAATGGTGATGAGGACCACAACAATAACGATAAGTGATATGCCCCGATCCCGATATCCTCATATATCAAGATAGGCACATGGTGGCCGACAACTGAGGGTGACAAAGCCATTTTTAAACATGCTTACAAATAAAATATGTAATTAGAAAAAAAATATGCCAATGCGGAAACGGGTTCAGAGCATACAACTCATCAAGAATAATGTGAAAGAATTATTATAAAAAGGTACGAACAAAGGAATGGATCCTACACAGAGAAAATTCGAAGATACCGATGTGGGAGTGTCTTGACGCCAGGATCGTACTCCTCGATTTTAAATCCTGAAGGGGGAGCAAAATAAAGGGTGAGTGGACCAAAGTTTATAATAACAATACTAATAATAAGAAAACCATTTTTTTTAACATACTAACCCCCTGTTTTGAAAACTCATACATAGTAAGTTTTCTGAAAACTCTAGCATGCCATGAAAAACATTCGTAAAACATGTACGTGTAAACCAGTGCTCAGTAATGGTAATATTGTCACCCGAAGGAAAATCCGTAAAACATCCGTAAATCACATCAATGATGTACTCAACTAGGGGTATCATAATCGCCCGAAGGCATAACCATCACCAAAGATGAAGCTGTATGATACATGGTTACGTCAGTGAAGAAATATGGTAGGTTCCATCACCCGAAGGTGAAGTTGTACGACTTTGGGTTACGCTAGAGAATAAACATATACATGACACACCGACACTAGCCATGGCTAGTGAAGCTGTCCGACATTGGTTTCACCAGTGAAGCTGGGAGTATGTCATAAATATCCTCAACTATGTCCTATGACCATAGACATCTACATACTCGTATTGTGTGTATGTGCAGTATGATAACCCTTTAGATAAGCACAAAAAATGTATCTCAAAAACTTATATCAAATCACCGGAGCTCAAAGGCTCGAAGGCTCACCTCATAAATCCATAATAACTCATATTCGTAAATCTGTAGTATTTCATAAATGAAAATCCAATAATTCATGACATTTCATAAAACATAATTCGATAAATCATAAATAATGCATAAAATGTAAAATCATGAAATCATGCTTTTCGTGAATGCAAGCCTAATAATTTATAAAAACATGCAATTTAAAAGGGGGTCTATTCACAAATATTCCACTACTGGGGAGCCGCTCGAACTAGGGAGGACGAGGTCACTTCCAACCGACGAACCTAAACAGAAATAGAGACCATTTAATAAAACTCTACTTAAATGATTGAATTTGGGAAAATGGACAGCGGATGCGGATTTAGGATGTTGAAAACCTAAAGAGGGACTTTGGGTTCCCCCACTCGTCGTGGCACTTGCTGAGATGGGTCACTGGAAAAGTCATTAGCATCGCCGTGGACGGCGGCGAAGCACAGTGCCTTCAGCGAAGGCTCGTGCACTCCACGTGCTGACCCTTGGCAATCCCACACGCAACCCATGCGCTGCGAGTATAAGTATACTCGCATTCTCCACAAAACCTGCATATTTTGCAGGTGGAAGGGCCAAATTCCAGAACTCATTTTGAGCTCAATTCTCAACCAATTTCAGTGATTTAAGAACCTAAATGAAGTTAGGAATGTAAGAAATTGGTACATACCCATTGGAGGCCGTGACATGGCCAGAGTTAGACAGAAAAGATGTCTGAAAGTGGCCAAAGGGCCATGGTTTTGAAATCTAGAAAATGCACAGTGCTCCCTCCCTAGGGTTTCCCTGTGTTCTCAAGTGATTAACACCTAACACTACCCTAATCAAGCACTAACACATGATCTAGGGGTTCTAGGAGGGCTTACCTTGGCCAGGGACGACGGAGACTCGCCGGAGAAGGGTTGCAAAATGCAAAGAAGAGAAGAGCTTGGATGAGGGGTTCCTTCTTCGATCATGGGTTCGTGGGTCTTGCAAAGGTCATGGAGGGGGTGAGGGGGTGCTCTTGTGATTGTTAAGTGGTTGAGGGATCGGGGAGAGATTGATGAGGGAGAGAGTTCGAGAGAGTTCACAGGTGAAAGAAAGAAGAGAAAAGAGAGGGAAGAAAGAGGGAGAGAAAGAATCGGGGGACCAAAAAGTAAGGGTGGCCCCCATTGGCATCCCAACCAAAGTGAGAAAGGACGAAAAGAGAAAATATCTCGTGGGACATAAAATTACCATAATGCCCCTACATTTCAAATTCCGTAAAATCCACATTGTAGCTCCAAATTCAATTCCGCTTGCGCTCACGAGTTCCTAATGACGTGTACTACAAGGATATGCCAAGGAAAAGAGCCTTACGCGAATGACACAACAATCAACAAAAGTCAATGTTTTTACCTTGAAGGTCATTTTCGTAAATTCACGCTTTAAAATTATAAAAACCGAAATATTTGGGGACGGGTCGTTACAATAAGAGTTGCCATTAATGATTTAGAGTAGAAGGGTGAGAAGTGAGACATCTTTGTGCTTGTTTCATATGAAGAAAATATGACGAATTTAAGAGAATGAAATTTACATTTTTTTTTATTTACCTTTTCCAATCAGTAAAATTGTAAAAGTACCATGGTAAATAGTGCTTTGACTCATAGCTCATAGTTTTTTGTTTTAAAATAGGGAGTTTTAACGAAACACTTCCGGTACTGTTCACTTTTAACGAAAATGATATTTTTACTCTAAAAAGTCGCTCCTTGTACTATTCACTTACAATACTTTTTTGTTATTTTGATTAAAACTCAAAGTTTTCAAGCCATTTTTCATTAGTTTTCCTTTTAAAATATTGATTTTTTGGCTAAAATGGTTGCTGAGATTATTATAACTCCTCATTTTGGTCTTTAAGATTTAAATTCGATATGAATAGTCTCTGATATTGTACAATGTCAATTATTTTGATCATTATGTAAAAAATCTCTGTTAAATTGAAGAAACCACCAATTCAAGTGAAGGGGTTTTGATTTGGCAAAAATATTCTCAATTTAACAGAAATTTTCATAGAATGACCAAAATGATTGATCGTGAACATTCTCAAGTTCCAAGCCTATTAATCTTAAATCTCAGATACCAAAGTGAGGAGTTGTGTCAATCTTAGAGACTATTTTAGCTAAAAAGCCTAAAAGGTTATATGTTTTTTTATTGGGAAGTGTTATTAGCACTTAAAAAATCTCATTTTACACTCCTCATAAATGTATTTTTCTTTCTAAATATAGAAAGTTTGGAGAGTAGAATGAGAATTTTGGAGTGCTAAAAACAATTCCTTTTTTGTTTTATGAAAAAATGATATTATCTACATAGACTACACAAAGGTAAGTGATGGGCTTAACCTCATAATGAGCTAGCAATAATGTGGTTCAAATTTGTCTTTGGCGAACATCGAACCTAAGATTTCCTAGTTATAAGTGAAGATGCCACTAAACCGTAGCACTAAGTGCCGATTCTATGTTGTTTTAACTCTTGTAATTTCCACAACCCTCCACAAATTGTAGTTTATTTTAAAGGAAAACTAATGAAAAGAGCTTGAAAACTTTGAGTTTTAATAATAAGGACAAAATAAAGGGTAAAGTGAATAGTACCAAGATTGACTTTTTAGTGTAAAAATGTGATTTTTCGTTACAATGAATAATACTGGGTGTTTTTCGTTAAAATTCCCTTCTTTTAATTCATGCTTAAACATATGCTGACTCATTCACGCGAATAAGCTAATATTTTAATCATTATTAAAGGTTTGGGATCCTACAAGGGATATATATACATGCAGTGGATATGCCCCTCTATGGAATTTAATTCAATCTTATCCGGTGTGTTTGCAAGTGACTTCCAAATGGCTGAAATTTTTTTTGATGAAAGTGCTTTTGAATTTTTTTATTTATAAAAATGCAAGTGAATTATAAAAAATACTTGAAGTGTTTTCTGCAATAATCACATAACTGATGCTTATTCCAAAATACACTTTAGTGTTTTTAAAACCCAAAAAAGCTTTTAGTAATTTGAAAAATACTTCAAATCATGTTAAAAGTCTTTTGCGTAAGTGAACGACTATTGCCATTAAAAAAATATTAGCACTTTAAAATAGTAATTTTACACTTTTTTCTTCTGTATCAATTTAATTTTGGGAACTTTAACGAAAAGCACCCGGTACTGTTCACTTTAACGAAAAACCATATTTTTACACTAAAAAGTCAATCATGGTACTATTCACTTTACCCTTTATTTTGTCCTTATCATTACAACTCAAAGTTTTCAAGCCCTTTTCATTAGTTTTCCTTTTAATTTTTAGTTGAGTCATAATATTAGTGAGTTAGACAGTTTTTTTTTTTTTGGTACATTGATATTTTTACACTAAAGGGAGGGAAGTTCGACTAAGCCACACAATGGGCAACCTAATTTGATATTGAATTCGCCATTTACTAGATTCGAACCTAAGACCTCTCACTTTCAAGTGAAGACAAATACCAACAGATCATAGTAGTGAGTGACATGATTGCTTTTTATATGTATCTCTTCGGTGGATATGAAAGTAATACATCCGACTATTTTAAAATTACAACTTTCCAAAAATACTATATAAAATACATCACATGGCATTGCTCTTAGAAGAAAACTAGTTTGATAATTATTAATAATTTCATTAATTAAGTAGTTTATGTAAAGAGATAAGGTAGGTTAGCAAATGGCTAAGAGCAAGCTAAACCATGGGTTACTCTCCTCACCTTGACCTCGTACCCTCCAATCAAATAATTTAATTGAATTGAATAATTTTCCATATATAGATTTGTTTATGGAAAGGCTAGGTTAGAATATCTGTCTGCCAATAAAGCAAAGTCCACCTTAATCACCAATTTATTTATTTGCTTAAACAAATAAATAAAATCTTATATGCTTTTGAAAAATCCAGATCTCTCTACCTTAGTATATTAGTACTTTATGATTTAGCCATAAAATAATTAAGTTTCCAAATTTTGCAACTAGATCTGTACGTATAGCAACAAGCCATATTATTCAATATACCAAAAATAAAAAATAAAAAAGCTATATATTATTCAACATAACCATCTAGAAATAAGTGGTTAAGTTGGGACCATATTAGTGATGTTGATGGTGATTTGAGCTGGGTTTATAATGTTTATCATGGTATCAGAACCGGCAATTCTTTTGACATGTCGTGCGCCCAATTTACTGGACTCAAATTTATCCACTTAAGTTGGGTTTTCAAAAATTTATGTTGGCTCTAGTTCTTAAATTATGACCAAGCTTTCAAAAAGTAGGACCGACTTTGAGAGGGAGCAAGTTGTGCAATTGCACAGGAGCCCCCACCTCCATAGGGCTCCCAATTTTTGGGTGATATATCTAACAACTAATAAGGTACGAGAGCAAAAGAACCCGCGTATAATTTTTGCACAGGGTCCCTAATATCTCAGAGAGATAGACTTGTCGAAAAGTTTCCTTTCTGACCCCATGTGGGGCCATTTGTGATGGGACGTATTGAAGAATAGGATTCCACATTAGTTATATGACAAAATAATATACAATTAATATATGAGAGTTCCACCCCTAATATCACTGAAGGCTTGGAGATAAAACCCAATACCTAATAATAGGTAGCTAAATTGAAACAATATTATTGATGTTGGTGGTGAACTTACTTGGGCTTAAAAGTTTATAAGTCAGCATGTCTCAACTCAACTAGGATGCCTTCCATAGAAAAATTGAATGTTTTTTTACGTTTAATTCCCTCCATTTAATTTTAGGGTAATGTCAAGGAGACCAAATTTGTAAATTAAATGACATGGAAGTTGATGATTGAATTATTACTTAAGTGTTCATTAACGTTATTATTTCTTATTGATGACACATCATTTATTTTGCAAATTTAGTCTACAAACTTAATCTACCTAACATTACTTTTAATTTTAGGATATCATAGAGTGACTCAAATGAATACGAGAACTATATATACTTTTGATGAGTTCAGCACCTAAATTTTCAAGCTTTCATAAAAAATAAAAAAATAAAAGTTCAAAATACCTGCAATCTTTTATTTATTTTTATTTGATATATATATATGGAAGACCAAAACGATCTTCGTTTTGATAATTTTTTGTAATGATGCTCTTTAAATGAATATTAAGACATTGAACGGTTTTGATTATGCAATTTCTACGTTGGAGATACATTATTTGCAAGTAGGGGAATGAGCTCATCCCCCAATAGGAGAATACAAGTATTATCTTGACTGTAATTTAGGGAAGAAAGAGTTTCGAACGCAGGACACATGAGTAGAAACATAAAACTCTGAATGAACTCATCCCTTAACAGGAGAATGCACGTATTATCCTTACATTTATTTATGGAGGGAGAGTTTTGAATGCGGGACACATTAGTAGAAACACAATACCCTATCGACTAGGAAATATCTTTTCAGAAAGAACTTAATTTTTTTTTATAAAAAATATCTAGATGAGTTTCTAATAAAATCGTTTCATGAGCAGAAATACTTTCCTACAAAATCATTCCTAAACATGCCCTAAGATAGATTGATCTTATTGATCATGATGTAGCTAATGACAACATCTATATATTAACTTCTGAACTGACCATTTCTCTATCAATAATGCCATCAGAAACACAAAATTGATCATATTGCTCTTGCCGTCTCTACTAAACAGTAACATAATCTATCACTGTATATAAAATCTATATATATTAGAGAGCGTGTTAACAACATAACATGGGCAGGGCCGGCCATGAGATTTCAAAGATCATGTGTGAAAGTGAATTTGAGGCCCTAAAAAGTACAAAAGATTTAATTTTTTTATTTTTTTGTTCAAAAAAATAATTTTAATTTTCAATTGAGCTTCTATAAATTCTAATAGCACAAACAAATTTAACATATTAACAAGTGGAAAGGTGGTGTATTGTTTTTTCTTAACTATTTAGAGGGTCAGGGTTCGAATTTTCATGTTATTGTGTTTAATTTTTATATTATTTTGTGGAAGCTAATGCATTTAATAAAAATAAACTTTCTATAAATTCTAATAGCACAAACAAATTTAACATATCAACAAGTGGAAAGGTGATGTATTGTTTTTCTATTTAGAGGGTCAGGTTCAAATTTTCATGTTATTGTATGTAATTTTTATATTATTTTGTGAAAGCTAATGCATTTAATAAAAATAAACTAAAAAAATAATGGAGATGAGTTTCAAACCCATCCTCTAGACCGATGTAAAGAAACAATAATATCACTTGCACTAAGACTCAAGTTTGTAATATTTTACACATACTACTATATATACGTTTATGCATGCAAAATTGAAAAATCGAGGCCCTTCCAATTTGATGGTCTTGTGCGGTGGCACCACTTGCACCCCCTCAGGGCTGGCCCTAAACATGGATGGTTTTATCCACATACTCATTTTTATTTTTCAAACACTCTTTACAATTTCTGACTTTGGATCGATTAAATTGAAAAATATAAAAGTACAAAATTTAAAATTGTGAGAGGCAATAGAGGGTAAAATCAAACTCCAGCAACAATAAAATTGGACGGTTTGGTTCATAACCTCTTCCCGATTAAAGAATGGCCAGTGTGTCCCGTCACTAATCTCTTTTGCTTAATCAAAGTTTTCTCAAATATTCGGACCGTACTGATTGATTGATAATCTGGCCCTCCTAACTTTAAATTCAATATTTTTTCCCCTTAAATCAAATTCTACTCTACCAGTAGTTAATAGGAACGAAATGGATTGCGTGTGCCTTATTGGTTCATCCAATATTTGACAAGACTTGAATGAAATCATGATGTTGATAATTTTGCTAACTACATTATCATGAATGTTGACCATCCACAACTTAAATGCATGTTCGAGATTATTTTTGAAAGGGGTTAAAATTTTACGACATTCTAAAATGTTTATGACTACGTTGGGCATAAAAATTTAAAAAGAATTATGGGTTGTTGAATTGTTTTTTTTTTTTTTTGAAAAAGCAACCAAACTAACTTTGTTGTAAAAAAAAAAAAAACTGTATTCCTGTGTTTTTTTGCTAAAATCACTTCCCAGGCTTTTTCAAGCACTTGTCATTGCGATAAAATTTGGATAATTTCACGACAAAGACACTTATAACCTTCAACGTTTTTCACCAAAGTCCCAATCAAGCTCTTAGATATGTAAGTCATATTCATTATTGAAGTGAGATATTCTTTGTACCTTCTATTATTGATTGACGCGGTGGTAATAAACTTAATTTTCATGAATTTTATTATCATAAGATTAAAACGTGTCAATTAATGATAGAAACCACAAAATAATCACACATAAAATGAGTGCATAAAATTTGACCTCAGTTAATATGGGCCCAAATCCCATTGGGGTTTTCAAATCTTCTTTAAATATTCCCTAGCATTATTTTAAGCTAATCCAAAACATAACCAATGTGTGTGGTGCTCTGCTCCCAAGTACTAGTGTTAGAGTGGCGACTCGATCTAGTTGAACAATTATTGGGACACCATATAGTGTTGTACACATATCTATTTTTACTTTCCACACATCTTGATAATTTTTTATCATTAATTCAATTTATTCGATCCGACGATAAAAATTTGAAAGGACCTGAGAATTAAAAATGGATATGCGAATAATGCAACTCTTGAGATATTGATATGACTTTTGAGGTTCAGGACAAGATGGCAATGAAAGGATAAAATCTTTGGGTGCAAAATATTTATACTCCTTTATTCTTATCTCACACATCACGTCAATTTAAAAGTCGAGAACAATGTGCTAATTAACGTGTAAAATGCGGGCAACATGTTGCTACCCTTTTGTAATTATCGTTAGGAATCAATTATTAATAGATACAAGTGTCTCACATCGAGTCTCACATCGAAAAATGATTAGGGTACATTAAGGGATGGTCCTCCGTAAATTGCACATAGACCTTTCTAAAGATAATTGTAAAGTTGTGTGTGCTAAGAACAGATGGATCGAATCATGAGATTAGGTAAGTTTTGCACACTAGGCATTCACATTGTAATTCCTTTTCCCTTTAAAAAGCAAACGGAGAAGCTCAAAAAATCGCAACTCAAATTTCATGAATAAATTTGGCACAACAAAAACGCGAGCTATCAAAAACAAAAGTTACCTACATGCAAAGAAAGATTATAATTCCCTACTATCCGCCTTAAAAATTAATGTATAATTCTGCATAGTATTAGGGTGGAGTGATATTCATTTTTCATTAGTAAATGAAATTTTTTAGATTCGACTTCCATAAATAATGAGTATTCATATCCCATAATACTAATAAATATATTTCCATGCATCGATGACATCAAAACTGTTAAAAACCAATGTATACGAACTTGATATCAATATAATGTTATACATACCATATTTTCATATCAGAATTATACCACCTTTTAAAAAGATATGGAACTTACTAATATATATATATCTATATATATATATATATATATATATTCATTTATATTAAAAAGATGATACAAATATGATACGACAAAAATGTGATACGAGAAACACTTTTTAAACGTTTTCCTCTTTGTAAAGGGAGAATTGTGGAATATTGACCTCCCATTTTGTGTGCTTTAATCACTAGATTATTTTCATACCTTATTTATATCTCTATATATGCGTCATATCTTTGATAGAGAGGTTATACAAATATAATATGAAAAATCTCTTGTAATGAGATTATTGTGGATATTTCCGTTATGTGTGTGTGTGTTTTATTTATTTAGCAATTGTTGATGCACAAAACCGGATGTCTTGGAACAACGTAAATCCGACCGTGAATCTGCATAAAATGTAAATGACACAAGAGCTATCGTGGTTCACCCCAAGGTTTGGGCTACGTCCACACTGATTGTATTGTATTTCTCTGTTGAAGAGGGAGAGAGAGCTTAGGGGATGTGAGGAGCTTTGAGAGGGGGTGAGAGGCTTCAGAAATGGCCTCTGAGGGTGAGAATGAGCCTCCCTAGAATGAGGGTAGGAGTCCCCTTTTATAGAATAAGGGGCTCCTCCTCCTTTACAAAGTATGGGCTTTAGTGTGAGGCCCAAATACAAGGCCCAAGGCCCAAATATACGAGGCCCTAAATATGGTATAAACAGTAGTCCCCCAAGTCTTCAGTCAAGAGAGTCTTTTGGCTGGAGACTTGAAATTCAGTCCATGTGTGGGCCGAAGTAACTGATGCTCGATATGAGGCGGTGCCCAATCTGAAATGATGCTCAACTAGAAGTAGCACATGTTGTGAGGCCGCTTTGCTTGTAGCTTATGTTGCCTTGGTTGGCTTGGCTTGTGGCGTTTGAAGGTGAGGGAGTCCCTTTTATAGAATAAGGGTTCACTCCTCAGTACATGAATAATGGGTGCTCTCTAATGAAAGTGAGGGATTCCCTTTTATAGAATAAGGGCTCACTCCTCAATACATAAGGGATGGGCTAGAGTCCCCCAAGTATTTTTCATGAGTGCTCTCTAAAAGTGAAGGAGTCCCTTTTATAGAATAAGGGCTCGCTCCCTCAATACATAAATAATGGGCTAGAGTTCCCCAAGTATTTTTCATGAGGCCCAGTTGAGGCCCAATATATGGTACATAATGTAGTCCCCCAAGTCTTCGGTCAATAGAGTCTGTTGGTTGGAGACTTCAAATTGAATCCATGTATGGGCCGAAGTGGCGGTTGTTCGGATGTGGTATTTGTATACCCTGCACTGAAGCTTTGTAAGTGAAGCTTTGCAAGTGAAGCTTTGCAAGTGAAGCTTTGAAGCTAGAGCTCTGTAAATGAAGCTTTCGAAACTGGAGCTTTTGTAAATGAAGCTTTTGAAGCTAGAGCTCTGTAAATGAAGCTTTTGAAGCTGATTGACATGAGTGATGCTCATGAATGTTTATGTTGATCCATGAATGTTTATGTTGATTGACATGAATGATGCTCATGGATGTTGTCATGAGTGATGCTCATGAATGTTAACATGAGTGATGCTCATGAATGTTGACATGAATGATGGTTATGAATGTTTATGTATGATTATCATGAGTGATGCTCATGAATGTTTATGTATGAATGACATGAGTAATGCTCATGTATAATTTGGAGTACTTGGCGTACTTTTGATCACCTGGTTGGTGCTTTCTTGGGCTTATGGGTCTTTGCTCTCCACACAACCTTCCAGCCCATTTATTTTGGGCTTTGCCGTTTGTTGTTTTTTTTTTTTTTTTTTTTTTTTTTTTTTTTTTTACCCTCTGATGGGTTTTTTTTTTTTTTTTACCCTCTGATGGGGTTTATACAGATGTCTTCGAAAGATAAGAAAAATAAATTACATCACTTTAATGTAAGGAAACCTTTATCTTCCTTCTAGGTCTTTCCGTAGCTTTCTCAGAAAATAGGAACATGCATGATGAAAGTGTGAGCATCTTCTTTGGCTTTAGTAAGATCTCATTTTTTCTTTTTCTTTTGCGTTGTCCCCATGTGCTCTCGAGGAGAGCCTCCATTTTTCTTTTTCTTTTCTACTTTTGCTTTCTTAGTGACATGATGGCTAGATTGCTTCACTGGTGTGCAATTGGCGCATGCCATCTCCACAAACTTCTTCAGACCCTTTCCTCCTTTTTTTTTTCTTTTCTACTTTTGCTCCCACTGCATCTTATTTTTTATTTTGCTTTCTCCAGACATTGCTTTTTCTTTTCTTTTTCTTTTTTCTTTTCACTTTTGCTCTGCACTTCTGTCTGTGCTTTTCTCCAGACATCATTCTACTTTTTCTAACAGTCATGGCTGGTCTTGGTTTGAAGCTATGATCGATGGTGATGCATACAAAAATGTAGAAGAAAAACAAAGCGAGGAATGTATACATAGAATTACTGGGGCACTAGAGTTGAGCAGCGCCAGAGGGCTGGCTTACCACTTTTATCCGCCCGAGGTGTGTTTGCAAGCATTTCAGGAGAGTCAACAAGGCCAGTCAAGCGGTGAATTAATGTTGTGGACAGAGTGCAGCATGATTCTTATGTTTCTGACCTCCCTGATATTTCTCCTCGTGGCATGCTGATGAAAGGCCTTGGTTCTGCTCCATATCGTGGTTTTATGCCACCAACAATGTATCGCCAAAAGTGTCTTCAAGAATCAACGGCTTTATTCTCTACTTCTAGTGGTAGTTTCAAGATGCAAATCTCAGCGTCGTCCATGTCGGACTGTTAACGCCGGGAGTTAGAGCACCGACTACCATGATGATTGTTTGGTTGAAGCTCCAATTGTTTCTGGCGCCAGACTGGTTGCCGTCGAATGAGGAGTAGAAGTAGCAGGTGGCTGAGATGAGGCAGTCGAGAGCGTCGTCGGAGTCGTCGGTGCCTTTGGACTGGGTTGTGGTGAGTGACCTTCTGAGTTCGATCGTGTCGGTGTTACTACCCGACCCCACCACCTCCACGGTCACGGTCTACAGATTTCTATCAGGACCCAATTCAGAAACTGCATGTCTAACAGCCTGATAAAGCTCCAAGTTCTCAGTTTTCATGAAAATCTCACCACATTCCGGACAAGGACAGATGCTCCCCCTCAGGGAGAGGTCTCTAGCAAATCCAAGAACAGGATTAACCACCATCCCCATTAATTTCATGGAGTGAAGCTTTCATGGATCTGCTTGAAGTCTTATTGTTGTGGCTGATCACCGTGTGCTCGCCAGAACTTCACACCTCCGCCATGCTCCCGTCGCGGGCCAGCTCTCCGTTCGACGTGCTGAGATCAACGGTCGGCGCCAATCCGCGTGTCTCGCTGTCCTCCCCGTTGTCCTCGATCAACATCGCGATGAGCTGAATCTGGCTGGTAGTGAGCGAAACGAACCGGGAACCGAAACATGGAGCTTGGTGGAGAGTTTGGAGGATTTGCTGCCGGAGTAATGGAGGAAAACCAACTCGCCAAATGGAAAGCCGGGATGCTTCTTAAGGACAAAGAGATCGAGCAAATCCGTTGGAGATAATCCAGCCTCTTCGATCTGGGTCTCAGTTCGATGAAGACCGTAGAAGTGGGTCCCTCTTTAATGGGACCCCCTTTCCAACGAACCCATTTCAGCTAGCTTCTCCTTCCCATGGATTCACACAAAGCTTTTTACGGATTTGGGTTTTGGATCTTCTTTTCTGGAAAAGCCCAGTGAGGTTTTTTGGGTTTCTTGCAGATTTTGTAGATTCACAGTGGAGGTGAAAAATTGAGAGAGAACCGACATAGCTTTTCGTGTCGATTCCCACAGACGGCGCCAAATGTTGATGCACAAAACCGGATGTCTTGGAACAACGTAAATCCGACCGTGAATCTACATAAAATGTAAATGACACAAGAGCTATCGTGGTTCACCCCAAGGTTTGGGCTACGTCCACACTGATTGTATTGTATTTCTCTGTTGAAGAGGGAGAGAGAGCTTAGGGGATGTGAGGAGCTTTGAGAGGGGGTGAGAGGCTTCAGAAATGGCCTCTGAGGGTGAGAATGAGCCTCCCTAGAATGAGGGTAGGAGTCCCCTTTTATAGAATAAGGGGCTCCTCCTCCTTTACAAAGTATGGGCTTTAGTGTGAGGCCCAAATACAAGGCCCAAGGCCCAAATATACGAGGCCCTAAATATGGTATAAACAGCAATAATATGATTTACATAAGGGAGATGAGATGGGTTTAGCCTAGCAATAATCTACACTAAGGTGGAGGACGTGAGCTTAACCTCACAACGTGCTAGCAATAATATGGTTCACATTTGCCTTTAGCAAGAATCGAACTTAAAACCGCTCAGATACGAATAAAAAGGAATACCACTAAACAGTAGTACTAAATGACGAATGACTGTGTTTTTTAATCAGTAATGTTTTTAATGGTTTACTTATTAGAGGACTAAATCAGGTAGAAAAGAAAAAATAATAGTGGGAAGAACTATCCGCGACGACAATTATTGTATAGACGTAAGGGGCAAGAAAAGATAAAATAAGTTTAATTTTAAATGTGACTAAATATTTTGACAGAAGAAAGTTTTGTGTCTAAATACGAATGTATGTACAGCCGGTCGGCTAAAAAGATTGAAGATAATATTCTGATATAACCATCCATCAGGCAAAATGGATAGGGATAAAAAAATGGGATAGGGATGCATTTAATCCACCCTAAACGGCTTAGATGCTGATGTATATCACAATATTGGATAAGATTTTCTATTAATTTTTTGCTTTTATTGTTTTAGAAGATATACATAGTTTTATCGAACAAATGATATTATCTACATTAAAGATAAAGACGGACTTAGTCTCATAATTGTTAGAAATAATGTGGTTTAATTTTACATTTGACAAGAATCAAACCTAAAATCTCTCAGTTACAATCACTGAACTATAGTATTAAGTGGCAGAAGATGCACATACTTATGTGTCAAATTATAAGACTATATTTTAAAGAGATAAAGTTTTTGAATAGAGGGACAAAAGTTTTCCATGGGGCATGTAATATCATGGTAATTTTACTAATTGTCTTTACATTTACAATTTTACTTATTATGTTTGAAAGATGAGTTTCTCTCTACTTATTTCTTTTCCTTGGGTACTTTCTCTTTCTTTCTCTCTCCTCCTACTTCTTCGATATTCTCTTCCTCCTCATACCTGTCACAACCCGTCCCAGAGATGTGTACTATTTTATTCCCATTGACGTGAAATGACGAAAGTGCCCTTGGACATTAAAAGTTTGTGGTGTGTGATTTGTTTTGAATGGGACTAATTAAGTTTTCCTAAGTTTTTGGAACCACTTAGGAATTTAGAAACTTTGGGTTGTGATTGGGTGGTTGACTAATTTTGCACCACACATCACTCCTCCATTCTCTCTCTCATCTCCCGTACTCTCCATCTCGGTTCTTTCTCTCTCTTCGAACTGGTATGGACACACACAAGCAAACCTAAGATCTACACGGATCGAAGGTTCTGAGGTCTCCAGTGGGTTCCTAGGGTCCTTACGAGTCGAGTGGTACCCATTTTTAGCAAGGAAACCTTCGAGAAACCCTAGTTTGAAAGGGAGCCGTGGGTGTACAGTACACCAAACCAGTTCGTGGAGGTTTCGAACCATTTCAAGGCTTGTAAAGGTATCTCCTCTTCCTCATAAGTGTTTTGGATGAGTCTTAACTAAGTTTGAACGTAAGGAAACCATGGAAATCGAACCTCCGAGGGTGGCACTATTCACCAACTTTTAAACCCTTGAGTTTTTGTAAATTTTAGGACCACAGTGAGCTCAAAGAGGTCATCACGATGCTCGGAGTACATCGTTGGTAGGATTTGGGTCGCGGGAAGCTCAAAAACGGAGTTTTGCAGAGGTCGCCGGAGTTTGAGGATTTCTCCGACGTGATTTCACGTGATTCGAGGTGTGAAAGAGGTATAACGCGATTCTTTATCTCCTAAGCTTCATTTTGGTACAAATTGCATGAAAAATGGTGAAGAAATGAGTGAGATTAAGGAGTTTGAAATATTGCCCAGTTTCCGGCGCTGGCGACGGTCACCAGAGTCTGGAGGTTGAAGACGATGTGCGTGGGCGGCGCGTGAGGCCGTGCCCTCCCCGGCGCGTGAGTCATAGGAAAAATTTTCTAAAAATATCACGATGTTCGTGAGGTTATGTAGATCACTGTGGTATATTCATATACCCATTTTGAGCAATGTATGAGAAGTTATTAGCTAGTCTTGTCTATGTGCTTTAAAATAACGTTTTTATAGTTAATTCGCATATAGGTGAAACTTATCCCGAGGACGAGTGTATCCACGGGCGACTCGGGGGTTACGACCCGTCGACATATCAGTGAGTGGGCTTTTGTTTTCAGTATGTAGTTATATACTTGTTAAATTTCCCAGAAATGTGTTTTAAATGAAAATATGCTTTGAAATAATATGTCAAATGCTTCTATATTTTGAATATGCATTGCATGGTTGCATATATATATAAATGTGGTGCTGTGGAGGCACAAGTGAGTTTAGGTAAGTTATGTTTGGTTATGTGAATCATCGATGATATGTGAAATGTGATATGTGATTAAGTAATGTTGAGCTCATAAAGCTGCACCTAGGGTGTTTGTGAATTAACCAGAAATATGAAGTACAAGCCTGTTTATTTACGTCACCTCCCGCACTATATGCTCATATTGGATCCAACTTAAGTGCACATTCTTGTTGTACAGACCTTGTTTATGGTTCCGACTCGTAGGTGACTAGCGATTTATCGCCCGGCTATTATGAGAGAATAGAATTGAGCATAACTGTATTTCACCCAACCTTGTCGTATAGACCCTTTTCAGTGGTTCTGACTTATGTGCAGTATATTGCCGTATAGGTCATAGTAATGACTCCGGCTAGATTGAGTTTGAGCTATGAATTCAGCCGTACAGACCACCTCAGGGGTTCCGGCTAACATATCATATTTCTAGGAATTTATGCTTACCTAAATTGTTTACTCTATTATATCTTGGTATGGCATATATACATATGAATATGATTATGTGAAGCATGAATTGAATTGATTTGATTTCAGATATATATATATATATATATATATATATATATATGTATGTATATGCTTATATCTTGATTATGGGAAAATTATACATGTTTTACAGCGAGGGGTTAGTTATGTTGATAAATGAAATGGTTTTGTAAAACATTTGTTTTTGCCCACTCACGTTTTTTGTTTTGCGCCCCTCCAAGTTTTAAGTAAGATTGCTGTTGGCGGCTCGGGATCTTCGGCAGTTCTGACCTATTTGATTAATTGTAGGACATTCCTGGTACTGTGTAACTAGTACTTATCCTACTGGACTGCATCTAGACTGTATGCTCTGAATTAGGAGTGTTTACTGTTGTAATTAACTCCTATCACTTTCTGTTTAGTAGAGCACTTGAATAATCTGGTTTTTAATTATTCGTATATTTGCTATCTTTATCGCTTCCGCACTATGCACATGGCTACGTCACTCTCACGTGATGGCCAGCATGCCTTGACCTCGGTCAGGGTGTGTCATACCTCTTCTTCGTTATTCTCTCTTCCTCTTCTTCTACATATTGTTCTTCAAATTTATGGGTTTTTTTTTCTTTTACGAGAACGATTGGGATTTCTTATTTTGTATTTTCCTAGAAGTATTTTTTCTTTTCTAAATTATTATTATTAAAGAGAAGGGGCGAGTTTGAAACTATCACAATAATTTAGGTGAGGGGGAGTTTGTACCTTAGACACATTGGTGGAAACCCGACACCTTATCTACTAGGTAGTGGACCACATGCTTTTTTAACGTATTTGATTTTTGAGGTTCTGATGATTTGGATGTATGAATTTTGAACTTTTCCAGAAGTGGAAGAATTTTGAAATGGATTTTACAAAAAATGCTGGGATTTTGAAACTGATATTGCATCAGTGCTAAAGTTTTTAAAAAATTGATCTTGCAGAAGAGCTGGAATTTTGAAATTTATCTTGTAAAAGTGCTAAAAAAATTAAAATTGATCTTGTTGAAGTGCTGGATTTTTGAAATGGATCTTATAGAAGTGCTAAAAATTTTAAAATTGATCTTGTAGCAATGCTAGAATTTTGAAATTAATTTTGCAGAAGTGCTAAAATTTTTGAAATTTATGTTGTATAAGTGCTGAAATTTTGAAATTGATCTTGTAAAAGTGCTGAAAATTTTGAAACTAATTTTGCAGAAATGCTGAAATTTTGAAACTGATAATGTAAAAGTGCTGTATTTTCAAAATTGATCTTATAGAAGTGGAGAAAATTTTAAATTTGGCCTTGCAAAAGTGCATGAACTGTAAAACTGATCTTGTAGAAGTGCAAAAATTATTTTTTACGGATCCAAAATCAATTTGAAGTTTTTGTGGATGGTGTGAATGGGAAAATGTGGTTGATTGGCGAGTGTGATTGAATCTAAATTGGACTGCTTATATATCTCCGAGAAGGAAGATCAAATCACTGGTGTAGTTGTAAAAAAGAAGTACGTGCAATAATCATCTTTGACTAATAACCTATGCTGGGTTTTGTAGGAGACAAGTTCTCCATAGATGACTGCCTGGTGAGAGTATGCGAGCCTCTGTTAGACGCATCTCAGAACTATAGAGAATATGTGCATCTTAGTCTTGTAAAGAATATCCCATTGGATAGATGATCTGAAATCCTTGATAAATGCTCAGGCTATGATATGTAGAAGACAAGAAGTACCCTTATCGATTGCATTTTCATGAATATGTATTTGTAAAGGTTTGTTATTTTATAAATGCCTATACACCCTGATGAAGGTTCGATCCCACCAATTCTTCTCCTTTTAACGACTAACTATTTAACACACTAACGCTATCATCGTACTAAAAAATGTGTGTTCTTCTACTAATGAAATATTGTACTTAAAGAAATGTCTTATTTTGTTAGTAAAACACATCACTTCTCACTTGAAAAAAAACACTATTTTTTTAAGGTAGTAAGAATTTATCAAGAAACCATCAAGAAGTACATAGAATAAGCATGTCAAACACAACCAAGATGTCACATACACCATTAGAACACCACATAGTTTCACAATAAACATGAAAAATACTCATTTAATATCATTCTTACGCGAACTTTTTCTTTTTGTTTGCAGATGATATAAACTATTCTTATTCACGAGAAAAGAAGAGGATTCAACTTGTATATAAAGGGATATTAAATATAGGCCGGCCGTACTTGTGATGGTTCCCAAGGATCTAGGATGACCACTTAGGTATACGTTGCCATGATATTGTTTTATGGAATCGGGCGGGCAGAAGTTTGGCCCGATTTTTTGGCCTTTTAACCGTATATTTAGTCGTACTGACATGGCCCCACTTATTTGTTTTCGATTGGAGCATCAATTATGCACTCTACTTTAGCCAATTAACAAAATTTATATTCATATTTTTTGTCATAATCTTAGTACATTAATATTATTTTTCATTAAGGTTACAAACTCACATGGGAGGTTAGAGTTGAAAAGAGGATTAAAACTCGCCTTGAATGTAGGGCTGGCATTTTGAACCCGACCTGACCCGTTAAAACTAGTATTTGGGTGAGTGCTTAACGGGTTGGGTTGTTAACGGGTCAACCCATTAGTCACCCGTTAAATAACGGGTTATTTTGGGTCAACCCGCGAAACCCGTTAGCACCCGTTAACACCCATTAGTGAGGACTTTTGTGTAATTTCATAGTTGGAATAGAAAACCTAGCTCTGTCTGTTCTCTCACGTTCGAACCCGGACTGCACGTTCCTCTCCGGGGTTGCCGTTCTCTCCCCCATATTCTTCCTCAAAAATCAAGGTTTCACTAAGTTCTGTCACCTTCTCTCCAGTAAGTTCCGATTCCCTTTCACCTCTTCTTCTATGGCGATTACTTTTTGTTTCTGCAGATTATATTTTTCGTCTATTTTTCTCAGTTTTTGCTTGAGCTTTGAATAATTTGGAATTAGTTGATTTGTGTTTGATGATTTCAATTGTGATTGTGCTTTTGTTGTGCAATTGCGATTGTCCTTCGCAAGTTAGATAGAGAGAGATCTTCCCACTTCTCCATCCCGTACACTCGATTCATACACACACACATACATACGTTATTCTTCTATCTATCCGTTTCTAGTTCTACCATGGGTTCGATGGCGATGGAGGAGGAGAAGCAGGCGACGGCCAAGCTTTTCGATGAAGAAGCCGCCAACACCATGTCAAAACGGTTGAACAAGCTTATGCTCTTAGTAAAGATCATGAAACTTGTCAACTATTCACCCCAGAACAAATTAATTCCCATAGGAAAGATGGTCATAATTATATCCATATAGGTTTAGTGCAAATTGCTGCCAAACCATTAACACGTAGAGGCCTTAATACCTCTATCCTCTTATGTCTCCGAGATGCTAGATTCACTGACTTCAGTGATAGCATACTTGGAATGGTTGAATCCAGCCTCTGTAATGGACCTATCCACTTTGACTGCTTTCCAGATCTTACCATAAGTCTATCCGACCCACATATGTTAAAAGCACTTACATTAAATATCAAAACTTCAGGATACAAAGTCCTTGAAGGAACCCAACCTTTGGCCTTAATTTACAGAATTTATTATAAAGTCACTGGCACAAATATGAACTTTCAGGCTTTAACCAAAAGTCCGAAGGATCATACTCTCTTGATCTAGACCGATCAAGAGAATGCCAATATTAAGATACCTCGAACCATTAGGTGGTCAGAAATCAATCTCCCTTCAGATTGGTGCCTGATAAACGAGAGTCGGCCAGTAGCCATCCAAAATAGTCTAGTTAATTTAGACAATGTAGAACAATACTTTGACGGTACGGTAAAAATTAATTTTGACCATCCTGCTAGAAAATCCTGTGATTCTAATCGATCTCTTAAATCCTTTACTTCCAGTAGGAATTCTTTCTCTGGATCTATGCCCAACGATAGGCAAGGTTGAGACCAAGAATTAATCAGTTCTTTAGCCAATAGGAAATTAAAATCAGTAGATACAGGCTCATCAGTCACCCAACAAGAATTAATAAATGACCTTTTACATTTCAAACTTCAATCACTTGAGACAAACGCTCAAGTTGTCCAGCCTACCTATCACACCCCATCCATTCCCACTAAGGATGAACAAACATCCCCAACTGCTTCTGACTTTGAGGCAGAACCAGTACATCACAAATTATTGGTTTTAACCAGACAAGAACCTTTTAAATATAATCGTAAAAAACTATGTAGAGACATAGAAGCTTTAGAAAATGTCCCTAGACGAAACATCTTCAGAAGTAAATATACTACTGAAGAAAAATTACAAATCCATAAAGCATGGAAAACCTTCATGCAGACAAACAGACTTGAAATATTTTTCTTCGACTTTGTAGAAAAACATTATGAGTCTGAAAAACAAGTAAAGGTAATAACCAAAGAAAACTGGCTTAAGGAAGACAAGACAATCGTATCCTCTAGTCATCCTCCACAAGAAACCATCCTTATCAGTACCGCGAATACGCAAATCCCAGCCTCACCGTTCAAACTTCCGAAGGAAGATGCAGGTGTTAAACCTGTTATTGAACAAAACAATTTTACCAACCAAAGCTTACATATCATAGGAAGACAGTTGGATAAAATTGAAACAAAGATTGGCAATTTGTCAAATAAACCGCTTAGTAAAGAAATACCCTTAACTAGTTTTAGAGAGTCACCCTCTTTAAAAACCTCAACATCTATTAAGATAGAACAAATGCTTCATAAGCTAGAAAAAGAAAAATCAGTTCGTGTGATTCATAATCCACATGATTCTGAACCATCTTCATCAACTCAGGATTCGGATGATGAAAGTGTTATTTCCATTCATCAAATGGAAAAAGCCTTTCAAAATCTTGAAGTCAAACGTCTTAACGTTAAAAGAACTAATCCTACATCCTTAACTAAAAACTGGTATCCCAGACCAACACCTCCTGATCTTTAATTCAAAGAAAGGAACTTCCAATCCCAATTCACTGTTTCATCTGATAAACTCTATGAATGGAATATAGATGGCTTATCAGAACAAGAGTTATTAAACAAACTTCAGCACATCTCCATGGTAGCAAATAGCTATATCACTAATCATGACCTTAGTCAAACCCAAATTGTTGACATCCTTGTCTCTGGATTCACTAGAATGCTTCATTCCTGGTGGGAAAAACATCTCACTGATGACTCCAGAAATCTAATAAGAAATGCAGTCAAACAAGATGAAGAAGGAATACCTATCTTCGATGAACATCTAGGACGTGGTGTCCCAGATGCAGTCAATACCTTACTCTATACAATCATACAACATTTCATAGGAATCCCTTCCAACATCACATCCAGAATCCATGACCAACTAAGTAACTTAAGGTGTCCAACCCTAAGTGATTTTAGATGGTATAAAGATGTTTTTATGTCTAGAGTTATGCTTAGAGAAGATAGTAATCAACCATTTTGGAAAGAAAAATTCATTAACGGATTACCAAACCTTTTTGCACACAAAATCAGGAATACCTTAATAAACGAAGACGGGATTATACCATATAATGATCTTACTTATGGACATATCATAAGTACTATCCAAAAAGAAGGCCTAAAAATGTGCATAGATATGAAAATATCTAGACAAACACAATCTGAAAAGGCTATCGCCAAATATGAATTAGGAACCTTCTGTGAGCAATATGGTCTACCACCTATAGCTCCTTCCAATCTAAAAGAGAAATCAACTACCTTCAATAAATCAAAGATCTCTAAACCACGGACCGACTACTCCAAATATCGTCAAGGCAAGTATGCCAAACCAAACCCATTTTATGACAATCCCAAACAAAAGAGATGGAAAGGAAAGAGAAAATCTTCTGGAAAATTCCACTCTAAAGACAATAGTCATAAGGGAAAATGCTACAAATGTGGCAAAGAAGGCCATTATGCCAATAAATGTAAAGTTAAGAAAACTATAAGTCAGTTGAAGATTTCTGAGGAAGAAAAGCTTCAACTTATCCAAGCCCTAGAACTCCAAAATACCGACAGTAGTCATTCATCTGAAGATGATCTAGGATCTACCTCATCATCCTCATATCAATCTGCTTCTATTAAGCACTCTACTTCAAACATCAAGCTCGGATGTCTCGATGCTTGTTGTAAAAATATATCAGTACTAACTAAACAAGAAAAACAAGAAGAATTACTCTTAGAGCTAATAAGCAATGTTGAGGACACTGAACTCAAAAGGTTCTACCTCAAAAAGCTTAAAAACTTAGTCTCTCAAGAAGAAGTAGGCACTAGCCAATCTCAAATTCAGAAACCATAAATCTCTCTTAGTTCTACACTAGCAAAGTTTAGTAAGACTAAGAAAGAAATCACGGTCAGTGACCTCCAAAAAGAAATTAATAAAATAAAAGAAGAAATTAAGCTTCTAAAAACTGATAACTACGACATTCGTACCCAACTCACTAGAGTTAATACTCCTCCAAAAGAAGAACTATTTAGTTCCTCTTCTTCCAGTAGTCACCATGAATCAGAATCTGATACACATTCAGAACACTTAGTTCTGAATCTTCTTCACAAAATTAGAATCCAAAAATGGTATTCTAAAGTAATAATAGTAATTGAAGATTTTCGTTTCGAAACGATCGCATTGATTGATTCAGGCGCAGACTTGAATTGTATTCAAGAAGGCTTAATTCCCACTAGGTATTTCCACAAATCAAAGGAAATCCTCAGTGCTGCTAATGAATCTCCAATGGAAATCAAATATGAACTTCCTAAGGCACATGTTTGCCAAAATGAAGTTTGCTTCAAAACACCTTTCGTTCTAATTAAGAACTTATCTGACCCTGTCATATTAGGATTACCCTTTATAGCACTCCTCTATCCTTTTAAAACACATCATAATAGGATTACTTCAAAAGTCTTAGGACAGAAAGTCACTTTTGAGTTCTGCCTGGAAACAGACCTCAAAAAACTAAAATATCTCCAGAAGGATAGCACTTCGCGATCCTTAAAAATAATCTCTAATAAGACTAAACATCTTTAATTCCTAAAAGATGATATTCATCACAAAAGAACTGAAGAGCAACTCAAGCAAGAGATTATGTCTCAAAAAATCCTTAAATTTGAAGAACAACTTATTAAAGAAGTATGTTATGATATTCCCAATGCCTTTTGGCACCGAAAACAACATATCGTCAAATTACCTTATATCAAGGAATTTAATGAGTCAAAAATTCCTACTAAGGCCAGACCTATCCAAATGAGTCAAGAAGTAATGGATTTCTGTAAAGCAGAAATACAGGACCTTCTTAATAAAGGAATTATCCGTAAGAGTAAATCACCCTGGTCATGTCCTGCATTCTATGTCCAGAAAAGTGCAGAACTTGAAAGGGGATCCCCCGACTAGTCATTAACTACAAACCTTTAAATGAAGTTTTGGAATGGATTCGATATCCAATTCCCAACAAAAGAGATTTAATAAAAATGCTTAGTAAAGCAACTATTTTCTCAAAGTTTGATATGAAATCAGTTTCAACTATCTTAAAAGAGTTGGGAGTTGGAATGCCAAGACAGGGCAAAGTCTTAACATGATTTTTGATCTGTTTGACAATAGAAGTATGAATGGTAGACCAGGCAGGAGGATTCTCCTTAAGACGATCAGACAAAGGTTTACATTGTTGACGCAAATGAGGATAAAATTCTGAAACATAATTCAAAGAACCTAAGAATCTTTGAAGTTGGGGTTTTTCAGTAATCTGATCTGGAAATTTATCTGCAAATTGAATGACACGGTCAATTGGTTGGATGGTAGACCTATGGATATTATAACCTAGGAATCTAACCTTAAGTTGAAATAATTTAATCTTGGTGGCTGACACAACCAATCCATTTGATCTAATGATCCTAGCAAACAAGTGTAAATGTTTCCAGTGTTCATCTATAGATTTAGAATAAACAAGAACATCATCAATGTAAACAATAGTAAAATGGCTATATTGATTAAAAATCTCATTCATGATATTTTGAAATTCAGATGGTGCATTTTTCAAACCAAAAGGCATAACATTCCATTCATAATGGCCGAAAGGCGTTACAAAAGCAGTTTTATACTTATCAGATTCATGGATTTGAATTTGCCAAAAACCTGATTTCATATCAAACTTTGAGAAAATAGTTGCTTTACTAAGCCTTTTTATTAAATATCTTTTGTTGGGAATTGGATATCGAATCCATTCCAAAACTTCATTTAAAGGTTTGTAGTTAATGACTAGTCGGGGGGATCCCCTTTCAAGTTCTGCACTTTTCTGGACATAGAATGCAGGACATGACCAGGGTGATTTACTCTTACGGATAATTCCTTTATTAAGAAGGTCCTGTATTTCTGCTTTACAGAAATCCATTACTTCTTGACTCATTTGGATAGGGCTGGCCTTAGTAGGAATTTTTGACTCATTAAATTCCTTGATATAAGGTAATTTGACGATATGTTGTTTTCGGTGCCAAAAGGCATTGGGAATATCAGAACATACTTCTTTAATAAGTTGTTCTTCAAATTTAAGGATTTTTTGAGATATAATCTCTTGCTTGAGTTGCTCTTCAGTTCTTTTGTGATGAATATCATCTTTTAGGAATTGAAGATGTTTAGTCTTATTAGAGATTATTTTTAAGGATCGCGAAGTGCTGTCCTTCTGGAGATATTTTAGTTTTTTGAGGTCTGTTTCCAGGCAGAACTCAAAAGTGACTTTCTGTCCTAAGACTTTTGAAGTAATCCTATTATGATGTGTTTTAAAAGGATAGAGGAGTGCTATAAAGGGTAATCCTAATATGACAGGGTCAGATAAGTTCTTAATTAGAACGAAAGGTGTTTTGAAGCAAACTTCATTTTGGCAAACATGTGCCTTAGGAAGTTCATATTTGATTTCCATTGGAGATTCATTAGCAGCACTGAGGATTTCCTTTGATTTGTGGAAATACCTAGTGGGAATTAAGCCTTCTTGAATACAATTCAAGTCTGCGCCTGAATCAATCAATGCGATCGTTTCGAAACGAAAATCTTCAATTACTATTATTACTTTAGAATACCATTTTTGGATTCTAATTTTGTGAAGAAGATTCAGAACTAAGTGTTCTGAATGTGTATCAGATTCTGATTCATGGTGACTACTGGAAGAAGAGGAACTAAATAGTTCTTCTTTTGGAGGAGTATTAACTCTAGTGAGTTGGGTACGAATGTCGTAGTTATCAGTTTTTAGAAGCTTAATTTCTTCTTTTATTTTATTAATTTCTTTTTGGAGGTCACTGACCGTGATTTCTTTCTTAGTCTTACTAAACTTTGCTAGTGTAGAACTAAGAGAGATTTGTGGTTTCTGAATTTGAGATTGGCTAGTGCCTACTTCTTCTTGAGAGACTAAGTTTTTAAGCTTTTTGAGGTAGAACCTTTTGAGTTCAGTGTCCTCAACATTGCTTATTAGCTCTAAGAGTAATTCTTCTTGTTTTTCTTGTTTAGTTAGTACTGATATATTTTTACAACAAGCATCGAGACATCCGAGCTTGATGTTTGAAGTAGAGTGCTTAATAGAAGCAGATTGATATGAGGATGATGAGGTAGATCCTAGATCATCTTCAGATGAATGACTACTGTCGGTATTTTGGAGTTCTAGGGCTTGGATAAGTTGAAGCTTTTCTTCCTCAGAAATCTTCAACTGACTTATAGTTTTCTTAACTTTACATTTATTGGCATAATGGCCTTCTTTGCCACATTTGTAGCATTTTCCCTTATGACTATTGTCTTTAGAGTGGAATTTTCCAGAAGATTTTCTCTTTCCTTTCCATCTCTTTTGTTTGGGATTGTCATAAAATGGGTTTGGTTTGGCATACTTGCCTTGACGATATTTGGAGTAGTCGGTCCGTGGTTTAGAGATCTTTGATTTATTGAAGGTAGTTGATTTCTTTTTTAGATTGGAAGGAGCTATAGGTGGTAGACCATATTGCTCACAGAAGGTTCCTAATTCATATTTGGCGATAGCCTTTTCAGATTGTGCTTGTCTAGATATTTTCATATCTATGCACATTTTTAGGCCTTCTTTTTGGATAGTACTTATGATATGTCCATAAGTAAGATCATTATATGGTATAATCCCGTCTTCGTTTATTAAGGTATTCCTGATTTTGTGTGCAAAAAGGTTTGGTAATCCGTTAATGAATTTTTCTTTCCAAAATGGTTGATTACTATCTTCTCTAAGCATAACTCTAGACATAAAAACATCTTTATACCATCTAAAATCACTTAGGGTTGGACACCTTAAGTTACTTAGTTGGTCATGGATTCTGGATGTGATGTTGGAAGGGATTCCTATGAAATGTTGTATGATTGTATAGAGTAAGGTATTGACTGCATCTGGGACACCACGTCCTAGATGTTCATCGAAGATAGGTATTCCTTCTTCATCTTGTTTGACTGCATTTCTTATTAGATTTCTGGAGTCATCAGTGAGATGTTTTTCCCACCAGGAATGAAGCATTCCAGTGAATCCAGAGACAAGGATGTCAACAATTTGGGTTTGACTAAGGTCATGATTAGTGATATAGCTATTTGCTACCATGGAGATGTGCTGAAGTATATATATATATATATATATATATATATGTTAGATTGTTAGTTAATGTTTGCAATTTTGGGTAAAAGATGTGTAATTTGTATTGGAATGCAAAACTTAAAAAAAAAACAAAAAAAATTGTTAACGGGTGAAATGGGTTACTTATTAGGCTTAACGGGTTGGGTTTGGGTGACCCGTTAGCTTAACAGGTTGGATTGAACCCGACCAAAACCCAATAAACCCGACCCGTTTACAGGTCTACTTGAATGTATGTATAGTAGAAATGCTCTATGCTACTACATCTACATACCTCACATAAGAACTTTTTGTTTTAATAGATTGGTTGGGACCGTGACACCACTTTTTTTTTTTAAATTTTTTTTAACAACTGATATATCTACATTAAGAGAGAGAGATGGTGGGCTTAGCCTCATAATGATCTAGCAATAATATGTTTTTAATTCTCCTTTGACAAGAATCGAACCTAAGAACTTTCCATTACAAGTGAAAAGGAATATTACTTGACCGTGACACCACATATAACCATATATTTGTACTAAGAGGTGGAGGATTTAACCTAAACAACGACAAAATGTGCATGTTTTTAATTATGAGCTATTCGCACTCTACCTAGGTTTCATAAACCCTAAAGTTGGCCATAATAAAGAAAAGCTTTGGTAGTTGTCTACTCATAACTTATTTATTTACACGAAAGATAATTGATAATATCCAGTTGTCAAATAATAGGACTTCGTTTCTTTAAAGGTGGGAAGTAGCCAATTAGGAGGTGCCTATCTCAATAGATGTATCGTTACATTTGATCGAACCTTTAACTTTTTGTCTACTCGTGATTGCTTAATCATTTTTGCAAACGTCAACAAAGAAAATTCAATCACCAGATAACGTTCTCTGAACAGTCAAATTTAGTCAATCAGAAGGTCTGGGTGGAAGTTACCAATGAAAAGGTTAGTTCGGATGCGACCAATCAGAAGATTAGATATCACGTGGACATTTTGCTATTATTATCCAATTTAAACCAAACAGGCAGTCTTACAACACGCCCGAACTACATAAAAATAATAACTTACTATGTAAGAAAGAAAAAAGTGAGATTCAAAAAGATGTCATCGTTTAAATAGTCAGCCAAATCCAATCTAAGATTAGATAGTTGCATACAAGTGGTGGATTGTCTTAGTAGTTAAGGCATACTATTTAACTCACTATGTCCCGAATGTCCAAACATTCTTCCTCCTTCTAGTGTAAGTTAAAATAGTAATATCGCTCATATGAAAAAAGACAAATAATACTATTGAGTTGCACGATAGTATCGCAAATGACCAAAATTGTACTTGTGAGTTGAATTAATCAAATTTGAATATGTTCTTATGCCGATTTTGTTCTTAGACAAGAAGGTCGTTAATTAAGGAGAATATTTTGTGTACAATCATGATATTCTGACTTGCAATGGCCATCACAAAGTAGAAGGCAAATACTAAACTACTGGGACCGATAAGATAATTTTCATGATATTGATGCCACATTCTTCGCTAAGATTTTGACATTGATGATACAATTAAAGATGCGTTATCACAAAGAGATACCCAGAGTGATACTTTTTCTACATAATAATGGAATATTGGAAATAAGATAATTGGTAATTAGCACAAATATATAAGACCGTAAAAAATATCACATAAATATATAACTGTAACAAATGATGTATTATTTACTCAAATCGAAATATCAAAACTTAAATGAAAATGAAAGTTAAGCTTCAGTGCCAAAATTGACGTCATGAAGCAATGGCGTCAAATAAGTTTTTTTGTTATTTTCAAAGGCAATCAACTTGCCTTACATTAAATACCTAGCATATTTAAGTATTTTTTAATATTATTTTAAGCCAGTAGCCACACAAATTTTATTACTTTTGTTTAAAAAACATAAATGAAGTAATAAATTTTGACATATTGGATAGAAAGAAAATATTGACAATATATCAAATTGCCAAGTCAGCCATTAAAATTAAAATTTGATATTTTGAATTTAACGTCTTATTTAAAGATGATCTAAGCATTTTTCCTTACTAACAATTCTCTCCGGGGACCTTATTATATCTTGTCGATTCACCTTTTCATCCTACAATATTTTTGAATTATCAAATCCATTTGATTTCTAGGTTCGGTCTTTAGAGTTCAATTTGGAAAAATCAACCAAATTGGATATCCGTTAACATTTAATTATTATGAAATTTTCAACATCAACATGAGAAATATGATTCGTGTATTTATTGAATAATCGTAGCCGACGGACGATTAATGATTCGTTTTGACCACTAAAATAAAATAAAACATCAACCCAGAAATCATTTAAACATCTAATTTGTAAAATTTTCAACGTCAACATGAAAAATATGATTCGTTTGTTTATTAAATAACGGTAAGCCGGTAGACGATTAATGATTTGTTTTGACCACCAAAAAATAAATGAAATACCAAAAATAAAAGATTTGTACACATATAAATACAGATTGTATGTTCTTAGAAAAGCATAGGAAGTGTGGAGAAATTGCTTTGACACATGAAAAGGAAGCAAAACAACAACCCACAACACTAAACAGGATAAGAGTTTTCGGAAGTGGATTTTTCTGGTTACTGTCTTCGCCACGTAATCACGAACGTGTCAAAGCGCGTGCTCATCATGCCTCCCTGTTTCGCCGGCGGCGTACGTTAGCCTTTTCCCCTCCCCCCCTTCAAAACTCATGTGACTCACTGTTGTCTATATATATACCTCTCCACCTTTGCTCCCTCTTTCTGAACCACTTTTTAGCTCCGTTATCCTCCACCCCTTCCTTTAACCTGCGCACACCCCCTCGATCTTATGACTCTCCGTCTTCCTCCTTTCAATTGATGACAACAAACCCCGTTATCTGGAAGCTCAAACGACGACGCCGACGCATCGGTGAAGGGTAATTTCGTAATTTCACCGATCGCCGACCTGAAGAAACTCCCCCTGGTTCGGTTTTTGGCGCACCAACTTAATCTAGTCCAGCCTCGAATGGACGTCCTGGTGGGCCCGACCTTCTCCATCGACGTGTCTTCCTACGGCCCTGCGCAGACGCAGGACAACCGCCACCGCAGTGGCCTGTACTTGAATCAGAACCGAGGCGCCGCGGTGGTGGAAGAGGCCTCGTCGGACAGCTCGTCATCGATCGGAGTTCCGGATGACAGCGAGGAAGAGGAAGATTCCAAAGGTGATGACGGCGATGAGGTGCAGAGCAAGTTTAACAGCGGCGGAGGAAGTGGACGAGGATTAGGTTCTCTGGGTTCATTTGGATCACTGGAAGAGTCTCTTCCAATCAAGTAAACCCCTCCGGATCTGCAAATTTTAATCCGAAACCGATCAAATTTATTGAATTTTCAGTTTTTGGTCCGTCATGTAATTAATGGATTAACTAATTAATCACTTTTTAATTAATTATATTTTTGTTTTTATTTGTTCAGGAGGGGATTATCCAACTATTTTTCAGGAAAATCAAAGTCATTTGCCAGCCTCTCAGAAGTGTGTAGCTCTGTGAGTTCAGTGAAGGAGGTAGAGAAGCGAGACAACCCGTTCAACAAGCGGCGGCGGGTTCTGATCGCCTCCAAGTGGTCGAGAAAATCTTCCTCGTCCTCCTCCCTCTACAACTGGCCAAACCCTAAATCCATGCCGCTGCTAGCCCTAGCCGAAGAAGGAGACGAAGACGGTGACGAAGAACAGAACCGTGACCGGCAAGGCGACGGAGACAACGCGTCGCAGCAATCCTCGTCGGACGAGGAGGATCAGGAGAGGAGGAGGGCCCCACAGAAACTGCTACACAGGAAGCTGAAGAGCTTCAAGTCCAAGAGTTGCTATTGCCTCTCAGATCTGCAGGAACATGATGAACAGTAACAATTTGTGCTAGTTTTTCTTTTAAATTTTAATTTTAATTTTTAGGGTTGTGGGATGGGTGGAGGGGGGTTTGTGTTGTTTGTATGTGGCACTCGGAAGAAAAATATAATGTATTATATATATTTGTAGTAGTATGATTCCATTTGTGTTTGGATAATTGTTTTTTATAGTTTATTTTTTATTTATTTTTAGTGTTAATGGGATGTGGATAAGCATATGGTGATCTGCTGAGTCGGATATGTGATGTACAAAGACGAGTTTGCCCCTCCAATCAATTATTTTGTCAGTTTATGGTATGGAATATTGGCTTTAAAATAGTGCAGATCATTTATCTTCTTTCCTATCTTTTAAAAAGTAACAAAAATAAAAATGTTATTCTTATCATCTAATTGTAGTATTTGTACTCTCTACTAAATAAGAGATTCACATTCATTGATGGACTCAATTTTTATTGGAGAGATGATACAAATAAATGGTAAGTGTAGCTACTCAAACAGAATGTACTCTTCCGTTTTTTTTCCTTGGAACAAATGGACTGAACTTCTGATTGTGTTGAGCTGGACATCAATGTTTGACATACGTCGATGAATCGAACTCTCTAAATTGTGCCAAAGAATAGAAGGGAATTTAAGGGATGCCTACGAATAGGGCGTGTTTAGCATGCCGGATAACACACCAGATATACTATTTAATACTATCCGGTGTTTGGTGTCATTCTGTATTAAATTAGCACCGAATTATTTATGCGGTCCGGCCTATTTTATACGACGTACGCCGGATAACTTATACACTCAGTGCCATAAATGTTCTTCAATCTCCTTTTGAGGAAGTAAATGAACATGATAATTTTTGATGAATTGAGTTTTTAATCCGATACTGCATCAAATGCCTGATTAAATAGTCAATACGCTCGACTAAATAGTTAGTACTATCCGATGACAAATTATCCTATCCGACTGAAATAATCAGTATAGTCCAAGCTGCCAAACGAGGCCTTAATGTAGTTTAGGACTCGTCAATCTGAGCAAGAAACAAAGTAGATGTCAAACGTGTGCTAAGAATCGAAGGGAATTTAACAAATGAATATGAGCTACTTAAGCGACAATGTATTATAGGACTCATCAATCCGAGCAAGAAACAACGAAAACACGTGCACATTGAAAGATTTTGGAGATTTTGTTAGGCCGATGGAAACGAGGAAAACGAGCAAACAATAAAACACATGAAAACAGAAACGGGTGGAACTAAACAAACCTAAAAATGGCAAGCATTAGCCATGAAACCTAACTTTGGAAGTTGCTAGAATCTTTTGCTGGAGGGAGGATGGAAAAGTAATTTCATTCGATCCACTAAGATGGGGGTTTTGATGAACTCAATTTGTCATACTCATTCCTTCTTGCAAGTGAAGCAACATAATGTGCTTCCTTTATTTGTTAAAAGAACACATCTCGCCTACCTAATTTCCAACGAGTTTGCTAAGAACTTGAGTCAATTCCCATATTGTTTTGAGGCAAGAGTACGTTTTCCACTACTTTATGGCTGTGTTTCTTTTATCTATCGTGACGGGTATGGCCGTCCTCGTCACAAGACATACTCGTTTGAAGTCGTTTTGTTGTAAATGTGATCGAGATAGGTTTTGAAAATTTAAGCTCGGCTTAGGTCTTGTCCCCGAGCTAGGCCTATTCAGGCTGAACTAGAAGTATTACAGGGTATCAAACAAGTGATATGTTTAGTATTTTCAAATGGTACCTTCATTATATTTCTAGATTTCTAAAGGTGACATTGAGTTGCAAATGTGGTTTAGTGCAACTGGTCATGAGCAATGCGTCTGTCCCTTTGCACTCAAATTAGAATATATATCTTGTAAATTAGAATAATTTTATTAGAATATCGTCTTATTAAAAATGATATATAGCTTGGGTTGGGCCAAATGCAAAAACATCAAGTTTAGGCCCTTTTCTTTTCACAAATTGGTTGTTCCTATAAGCATGTTTAAGGTGCGGACGAAGCATGCAAACAAGGATCTAATGGCTGAAAATGGATGAGCTCATGTCATTGCGTGCATTCAAAAAATTTTAAATTTTTTTATTTAGTTGACATGTTTTTGTTCGATGGAGGGAAATATGGGGCAAGCGGGAAATAAGGGTTGGCTGTTGCGCGCGTTGAAGAGTAAAAAACAGGGGAAGAGGGGAAGACATAGGAAGCTGAAGTTTGGAACAAATTTGTGGTGGATCGAAGCTAAGTTTCGGTTGTGACCTTTAATTTTTTTTGTTGTTCATTGGGTGTATTTGTGACAGCGAGGGAGTGGTAGATTAAGGTTTTCTCTACCGGGGAAAAAGGGCATAGAAAGGGAAGTGTTGAAAGGTGTGTGCTAGCTGAATTTATAGAATGTTGAAGTTGTGCTTGGATCAAATTGAAGTTGACATGATGGGTTCATCCACAACCTCAGAAGAAACCCAAATTTTGAAGGTGATTGTTTGAATAATTCAGAACCTATGTTATAATGCATTTCCATTAGAGTGTGGGTTTTTTTTTAAAAAAAAAAGGGGTTTGAAACCATAATATCGACGGTTATCAGTGGATTTGGTTGAGATCGTGAAAGTGGATTTTAGATATATAGGTGTAAACTTTGTGCTGGCTTGTGATAAGTTGTGTTGTGCTTGTGTAACTTTGTTGCAGGTAGACATTGAAGTATAATTCAATGAGGGTGAGGTAGAAGTAGAAGAAATTGTCGTTGACAGAGAGGATGTAGATGTAGGGGATGAATTAGATGCAGGGAGGGTTGAATTTGTGGTACCAAGAGTAGATGAAGAGTTGAAACCAAAATTGAAAATGGAGTTTGATTCGTTAGATGAAGGGTATAGGTTTTACAACAATTATGCACTTGCAGCGGGTTTGGGATTCTAGAGCATAGTAGGAGAAAGTCCATTGATGGTGAATGTTGGTTAAGGAAAGAATTTGTTTGTTGCAAACAAGGGA
This sequence comes from Malus domestica, assembly GCF_042453785.1. Classification (NCBI taxonomy): domain Eukaryota; kingdom Viridiplantae; phylum Streptophyta; class Magnoliopsida; order Rosales; family Rosaceae; genus Malus; species Malus domestica. Next base: position 11,320,610 of record NC_091668.1, read on the forward strand.
AGAAGAGAGATGATGGTAATCCCAAACATAATAAGAAAGGAAAAAAAGGAGATGCTAGAACTCAGTGCAAGGGGAAACTTACGTTGAATAGGGGAAGTGGTTGTGAAAAGTTTGTTGTAATGGTTTTTGTTTATACCATACTTGACCAATCCCGAAACTACTAAGCACCGGTTAACGTTATACCGTCAAGGACCCAAAAGAGTTTCTTTCCAATCGGGAGGCCAATCACAGCGCGACACATGTCGACATCAGAAGCCAATCACAACACGATACGTGTTAATGTCAGAACAAAACTAGAAACTCTCTTCTATAAAAGGAGATCATTCTCCCACAATATTTTCTAATGTCATTTGTACTAAATCATTCACTAGTACTCACTAAAAGAGAGCTTAAACCTATGTACTTGTGTAAACCCTTCACAATTAATGAGAACACCTCTACTCTGTGGACGTAGCCAATATGGGTGAACCACGTACATCTTGTGTTTGCTTCCCTGTCTCTATCCATTTACATACTTATCCGCACTAGTGACCGGAGCAACCTAGCGAAGGTCACAAACTTGACACTTTGGCATGAATTCAATAAAGAGGTGATTTAGACAACTCGGTCCAAATCCTCTTACCTTCCTAGCAATGAAACACTCGAGTTCAAAGCTTCAACATGAATGCTTCCAACATGAAACAAAGTCTAAGTATATGTCAACAAGACTATACAAATAAACAAACAGCTTCACAGTATATTTGTTTAATCATACATTCCAACACATTCATACATAAGCTAACTGTGCTTCGAAAGGGTTCAACATACTTTGTGTCATTCGACACTTGCTACAATGTGCCTCAACACCTTGCCCTTATTCTCACCAACTAGGTGATGAAGGAACTTACCTTCGTGCCACCAACCAGGTGATAAAATGTACAACCCGTACTCTAATATTATTTGGCAATTTGCCACTCTTATCACCAACCAGGAAAAGAATGAACTCACTTTTGTGCCATCAACCAGGTGATGAAATGTACAACCCGTACTCTAATATTATTTAGCAACTTCCCATTCTTATCACCAACTAGGTGAAGAAGGAATTGATCTTCGTGCCACCAACCAGGTGATGATATGTGATAAAGGAACTCACCTTCGTACCACCAACTAGATGATAAAGGTAACTCACCATTCATTCCACCAACTAGAAGACGAGTGGTACAACTTGCACATGTGAACTCCTAGCATTCAGAAATAATAAAAAACCTTCAAGCTTTACAACTCAACTAGGGGAGCACTTATGCACAATAAGAGTTATAGTCACCAACAAAGTCTTATTGCAAGCCAACAACAACTTCAGTGCATGGTATACGAAGATCAATCTATTCAGCCCTCTTGCATCTGCTTCAGACATTTCTCTTTTGTAACAATGCAAACACTACAACTCGTAGAAAGCTTCACACATTCTTCATTAAGACTGTTTGAAGCAAATCCAATTTATATGGTTTATCCAAACCTTCGACTACTACAAGGTGTGGCTTGTATATGTTGTATCTCCTACAATTTCAAATTTCCAGTTTTCCCAAAAAATAAAAAAAAATAAAAAAGGGAAATTAGGAAATTCAACAAAGCTTCATCAATGGAGGACAACTATAATTCTCAAAAGCTTCACACACTCTTGATCAAGACAGTGTGAAACAAAACCAATTTATGGTGCCAACAAGAGCTTCATCAAAGGAGTTCAACTACAATTCTCAAAAGCTTCACACACTCTTGATCAAGACAGTGTGAAGCAAAACTAATTTATGATGCCAACAAGAGCTTCATCAATGGAGGACAACTACAATTCTCAAAAGTTTCACACACTCTTAATAAAAACAGTGTGAAGCAAAACCAATTTATGATGTCAACAAAAGCTTCATCAAAGGAGTTCAACCACAATTCTCGAAAGCTTCACACACTATTGATCAAGACAGTGTGAAGCAAAACCAATTTATGGTGCCAACAAAAACTTCGTCAATGGAGGGCAACTACAATTCTCAAAAGCCTCACACACTCTTGATCAAGATAGTGTGAAGCAAAACCAATTTATGGTGCCAACAAAAGCTTCATCAAAGGAGTTCAACCACAATTCTTAAAAGCTTCACACACTCTTGATCAAGACAGTGTGAAGCAAAACCAATTTATGGTGTTAACAAAAGCTTCATCAATGAAAGGCAACTATAATTCTCAAAAGCTTCATACACTCTTGATCAAGACGGCGTGAAGCAAAACCAATTTATGGTGCCAATAAAAGCTTCAACTTCAACTACAAAAACTTCAACTCCAAAGCTTCACCTACAAAGCTTCAACACAAAAGATTCACCTACAAATCTTCAACTCCAAAGCTTCACCTACAAAGCTTTAACACAAAAGATTCACCTACAAAGCTTCAACTCCAAAGCTTCACCTACAAAGCTTCAACAAAAAAACTTAACCTACAAAGCTTCACCTACAAAGCTTCAACTCCAAAGCTTGAACACAAAAGCTTCACCTACAAAGCTTCAACTCCAAAGCTTCATCTACAAAAGCTTCAACTCCAAAGCTTCATCTACAAAGCTTCAACACAAAAGCTTCACCTACAAAGTTTCAACACCAAAGCTTCACCTACAAAAGTTTCAACTCCAAAGTTTCACGTATAAAGCTTCAACACAAAAGCTTCACCTACAAAGCTTCAACTCAAAAGCTTCACCTACAAAAGCTTCAACTCCAAAGTTTCACCTACAAAGCTTCAACACAAAAGCTTCACCTACAAAGCTTCAACTCCAAAGCTTCACCTACAAAAGCTTCAACTCCAAAGCTTCACCTACAAAAGCTTCAACACAAAAGCTTCACCTACAAAAGCTTCAACTCCAAAGCTTCACCTACAAAAGCTTCAATCCAAAGCTTCACCTATAAAGCTTCAACACAAAAGCTTCAACTCCAAAGCTTCACCTACAAAGCTTCAACACAAAAGTTTCACCTACAAAAGCTTCAACTCCAAAGCTTCACTTACAAAGTTTCAACACAAAAGTTTCACCTCCAAGCTTCAACTCCAAAGCTTCACCTACAAAAGCTTCAACTCCAAAGCTTCACCTACGAAGCTTCACCTACAAAGCTTCAACTACAAATGCCAAAAGCTTCACACACTCTTGATCAAGATAGTGTGAAGCAAAATCAATTCATGGTACCCAACAAAACTTCAACCTTAAAGCTTCACCTACAAATCTTTAACACTAAAGCTTCACCTACAAATCTTTAACACTAAAGCTTCACCTATATATATATATATATATATATATATATATATATATATATATATATATATATATATATATTCAGAAATTTAAAAATTCAAAAATTCAAAAAAAAAAAATCGAATATTAAAAAAAATAAAGGCGTAGGCCTCCTCTTCTTTGGGCCAAACAACTTTCATAACAAATATATATGAAGGAGGAGTTTTGGGCTACCACTTAGAAAGGAAAACGGTGAAGTTTTGTTAATTTGGAAACTTGGCTACTAGCAAGACACCTCATTTGTCAACTCTCTCGACCAGAGACTTGACTCGGGAGTCTCACGACCACTCAGTGACTTAGATTTTTCAAGTCTCCAACCAAGAAGTTTTCCTCACTCGGGAAATTAAGGCAGCATTACCTCAACCTACATGCTTTACTCACAAAACTTCAACATACAAGCTTCAACAAAAGAAAAAAAAAATCAAAGAACTTTGTGAAGAAAACCTTGGTATATTTAACACAATACATTGAAATGAAGCAAAACTTATTTATTGATATCTCTGATAAGTTACAAATATGTACATATACATGAATCAAAATAAACAAACAAGAGGAAGCCTTCACAAAGGTTGCTCAGGAGAAGTTTCAACAGTCGGCAGAGCTTCAGAAAGAGGAAGCACCGGAGGGTGATTATTCGGAGCCTCAATACTGGGCAGAACCCTAGAAGGAGGAGGCACCAAAGGTTGATCATTTGGAGCTTCATTACGCGGTACAGCCCCAGAAGACGAAGGCAATAAATGCCTTTGGAACAAACCCACAAACCTTTGATGATCAAGTAAAATCTGGCCATCAGATTCCTGCAGCTGGTCAAGATTCCTCTTCATGTTTGTAGCATAGTCATGTGCGAGCCTGTGCAACTATTTATTCTCATGCTTGAGCTATCTGATCTCCTGTTTGAGACTTATCACTTCAGTTGCCAATGATTCAACTTGGCGGGTTCGAGCAAATAGGCGTTAGGCCATATTAAACACAGAACCTGCACACTGAACACTGAGAACTAGAGAATCCTTAACAACCAACTCATCAGATCGTTTGGAAAGTAGTCTGTTATCTTTGGGAGTGAGAAGGTTCCTAGCCACCACCGCAACGGTCATATCATTCTTCATCACATAGTCCCTAACAATAAGAGGACCAGTAGGGGATAAGAAGGATGGGCGCCATATGTTGTCTTGAGGAGGCATGGCTGCCTTTTCACCAAAGTTCAAGTCAAAACGACGATCGGATGGGCCAGACATTTTCCGAAATGATGAAGGAGAAATGAGGTCCAATAAATCTCTGACGTACAAAAATAAAGGGAAAATTCCTACAAGCAATAACTCTCTGAACGTACTTCTTGCACAAAATTGGTGCCCCTATAAAAGATAGGGCAGCAAGGCCGCTTGTTCAAAAATCGAAGAGGCATCACTCTTTGGATTTCGAGAAGTAGATTTTCCTAAATAAAATATGTCAATAATCCCCACACGCAACATCAACTTCTTGGGCACCACAGATAACTTTGCCAAAGATCTTTGACAAAATTTAGACACGTAAATTTTGAAGGTCCAGCTACCCTACCATTACCCATAAAGGTAAAGGAACAACACCACTGCTTGATAACTAGAAAGTTCCTATGTGTGTTAACCTCCGTGCTCTGTGGCAAGGCAAACTAGCAAAAATGCCTAACCTTTACTCACATTCTATAAAACACTCCCAATAGGATTGTTTGCTCAAAAATCGAAGAGGCATCTCTCTCTGAACCTCGAAAGCCAGACTCCCAATATGATTGCTTTCTCAAAAATCGAAGAGGCACCGCTATTTGAATCTCGAAAGCCAAACTCCTAACATGATTGCTTTCTCAAAAATCGAAGAGGCATTACTTTTTGAATCTCGAGAGTCAGACTCCCAACAAGATTGCTTTCTCAAAAATCAAAGATGCACCGCTCTTCGAATCTCGAAAGCCAGACTCTCAACATGATTGCTTTCTCAAAAATCGAAGAGGCATCGCTTTTCGAATCTCGAAAGCCAGACTCCCAACAGGATTGCTTTCTCAAAAATCGAAGAGGTATCGTTCTCTGAATCTTGAGAGCCAGATCCTTAACAGGATTGCTTGTTCGAAAACCAAGGAGGCACCGCTCTCCGAACTTCCAGAGCCAGATTTCCTTAGATAAAGCTTGTCTGCAATCTTCACACGCAACATCAGTTTTCCAGATACCACATACCATTTTTTCAAAGTGCTCTGACAAAGTTAAAACACGTGAAGCTTGCAGCTCCCACTACATTGCTATGACTAAGAAGGGTAAATGAATAACATTACTACTTGTTGTTGGGAAAACTCCTATATATGTCTACCTTCATCCTCCATGAACAAGCATACCTGCAAAAATGCTCAACCATTCATCATATCTAATAGGGCACTCCCAACGAAACCTCTCAAAATACTCAGATTCTTTTCCTCCATGATAATACCTCTGCAAACAAGCTACACTAGAGCAAGAGTATCTCATATCATCAAGGTTAAAAACATGAGTATCCCATATCATTCTTTTTCCCTGTCTTTTTCTTTTCCATTGCTCTTACCTGCAAGACAATGAGAAAGAAAGCAATCAGTCGAAATCTAAAATCAAACTTCCGATCTGAAACTGATTGCCCGAAATCTTTGCCCGGTTGCTCACCTAGCTTTGCTCTCGAGTACTCATCTTCAACTATTGTCAAGGTCGCAAATTGTTTCGGAAAATACCTCATAACAGTTAATACAATATTGGCTCTTAACACTGAAATTGCCAAGCATGGATGAGTCGCTGAGAAGTAGTACTCTGAATGACCATTCAAAGGCAAAGGTTGCACACTACTTCTGCGATGCAAACTATTGAAGCAGAAGGTTCAACGATGAGCTGGAACAGATCACTATAGCATGACGCCCTCTCTGCAGAACCGCATAATCCAGACAGATGAGTCTAAGTCAAATCCAAGCTCGACATCTTTGCCCTATCTGAATAGCTCGAGAAGCTTCAACAACCTTTCGCTGACACCGTCGCTAAATAGCACAGCCTTGCCATGCCACATCCACTACTTTGTCAATAGCAAAAGTATCATATATCATCAGGGTCGAACATACTCTAGATTTGATGGACTTGTTTTGACCCTCAAATTCTTGAGTCAACCTTATACTTTGGAGGAAACCAGAATACCCTCCAGCCCAGTTCAAGAATAAGCATGTGGAAAGTTACTTCTTCAAAAGCAAAAGTATCTCATATCATCTATTTTCCTTTTTCTTTTCTTTATCCTTCTTGCTACCTACAAGATAGGGAGAATGAGAACAATTAGCCGAAACTCGAAATCAAACTTCTGATTTGGGATTGATTCTTGGAACTCTGATTACTTACCTTGTCTGTCACCTCTTTCGGCGGATCTCCTAGCTCGGCGACTTGGGGGACTCCTACTGCATGGTTTGTATCGCGCTTGACCAAGCTTGAAACTACAACTAAGTGAAGGTCACAAACTTGACACTTTCTGTTGTACCAAAGTCCTCACTGATATTGTGCATCAACAGTTTTCATGGAAGGACATAACCACCCTATGTCAAATGTGTCACACTTATTTAGATCACACCATCAAGTTTCGAGAACAAAGAAGGCGATGATTGAACAATGCACGAAGGCCAATATTTCCACAAGTAAACAAATGGCTTTGTTGGAGGTGCAAAGTGGAGGAATTGGAAATATTGGTTGCACCCCCAATGATATGTATAATGCAGAACAACAATTTATAGCCTATCAAATTGGGCATGATGCTGAAATGTTGAAAGAGCATTTTGAGGATGTGAAAGAAAAAAAGATTCATTCTATTTCAAGATGGAGATTGACGAAGGCGAAACACCTGAAAATTTCTTTTGGGCAAATGTGATGTGAAAATTAACTTGACACACAAATTTAACCCTATTGATGACAATTGTAGTATTAAGCAAGTAGGGATCGTTCTAGACCGGGGATTAACTAGGGCTGCTAATCAACTCAAATAAGACTAAAAAATACTAAACTAGACTCTATAAACTCAAAACTGACTTAAAACACTAAAAACAACAACAAAAAATAAAAAAAAGACTCAATTCTAGACCTAACAAGTGATTTGGATGAAAATAATACTTAACTTGACTCAAAAGACTCAAAGAAAACTGATTATGACTCAACTAACAAGACTTAATGAATGAGGGATTGTTTTTGACGAATTTAAAACTTAAAACAGAAACTTTGCATAAAACACTTTAATAAAACAAATTTGATGAATTGAAAAGGGTGAAAGGCTAGTTAGAGGGTCCTTCTCCACACATGACATATGCAAACAAACCAATTTCTAGTTATTATTCCTTTAAACCATGAATGACATTGACAACACCCCAAGTCAACCGTGATAGCACAAATTAACTATCAGATTTTCCTTATTTCATTGAATTGGACGGGATACACATTACAACCAAATTATCTTTCTCAAGTCCCCTAACTTTGAAAAGCATGATAGAAAACATATCAAAGGTTATTAAGTTCTTTGAAAATCATAAGCATTGACGAGGCATTCGTAACTATGAAAAGCATGATACTCCTGCCAAGGATTCACTTAACACGATCATGACTAGCAATCTCCACTACTTTCATAACGATTAGGTGAAACTCCCTTATACTTTAACATCAAGTTTATGCATGCAAATTAAGTGTCAACCCTCAATTAACACACACAAACAAGTTTTAATAACTCAGATAAGCAAATCACATTCAAGACTCAAGAAACAGTAATTGGATGTAATCAATTCATATAAAGCATATAATCATGGCTTCGAATTCACCTCTAACTATAAAGAAATTAGTTCCTCATGTCCTTAAAAATTGAAGATAACTTTAAATTAGACATTGAAAATAAAAGATAGAAAACACCTAAGAAAGCTCTAGCAATCCTATGTTGAATGACAATGCACGGCAATGGCTCTTTCTCTCTGATTGTATCTGAATGTATGGGTGTGTGGTGTAGAAGAATATGGTAGAGGGAGGTGAATTTGAAATAGGTGTATAATGATGTATTTATAGGGCTAGGCACAGTGTAGGTAGGTTTGGAGAAGGATAGTGTAACCAAAACCCAAGTGGAATGGGTTAAAACTAGGGCTGGGCACGGGCCGGGCCGAGCCGGGCCGAACCTAAGTTTGTAGGAACCTGACATTACCCGAAACGGGCCGGGACGGGGCGGGGATTGGATTTTCTTGTATAGGAACCGGACATTACCCGGCCCGGTTGAAACGGGCCGATTCGGGCCGGGTCCACGGGTACCCTTTTTTTTTTTTTTTTTAACAGCACAGATTGCAAACTGCTCAGATTGCAATTTGCAACTGCACAATCACAGTGACACTGCATTTGTGCATATTTTGCACAAATTCACCATATGGGTATCTCACTAACAGTTTACTTTACCTGCACTTCACTATGAATTATATTTCTCTCCCGAAAAGACTTTAATTTCGAACACCCGAAAAACCAACCCATGTGGTTTTCTCACAACTTAGAGGAAACGGAAAGGGCAAAGAAAATGAATCTGTAAGAAAATGAATAACATCCACATTAACATCTGCAGTGACATCAAACATCCAACATCATTCCTCATTGAATCTGTAAGAAAATGAATAACATCAAAATGACATCCAACGCCCAATATGTTCACATTATAATTATTCAATCTGGAAGATTGTCAAGAGAAATATAATAATTCAATCAAAATGTTAATATGCCTAATTGTCAAGAGAGAGATAATGGAAGTATGCCTAATTGAACACAGCAGCTGCACAGATTGCACAGATTGAACACAGATTACAACAATCTTTACACAAAAATCAAATCTTCTGTTGATTGCTAAGAAACTAAAGGAGAATTTTACAGTCAATTTTCCAGACAACCAAACACAAAGTATGAACACTTAAATAAATAAAAACTTTGAAATAAAAAAAATAATTGAAATCATGACTGGAAGGGAGAGATTAGGAGACTGACCTTCGACGGCGGTGTCCTGAGCCTCGCAGACGACGAGTTCACCACGGCGGCTCGCTTGTCCGGAAGCGGGACCGTAACTCAACGATCCGACGGAACAAGTTCGGAGAACTCATCCAACCTTGAGGCCTCTGTAGCGTGGCAACAGAGCGCCGACGGACAAGGAATAGAGCGACGAGAGAGCTGCGATCCGAGAGAGCGCGGTTGAAGAAGGGAGAGGGGAGGATCGGGGAACGACGACGAAGTCGAGGACTGTAGCCATGGCCGTAGAGGATCAGAGCTCTATAGAGAGAGATGATGGAGACAGAGTAGTTTATGGGGATGGAGGAAGCAGTAGCGAGTAGATTGCTGATCTCCTTGGAGTAAACATGCAGGATCTGAATCCCGTCCTCCTCGATGAGGGGAGGGGACGATGCACTCGAGACGGTGAATGAGAGGTGACAAATCGAGAAGATGGGTAGTTAAATCGAGAGGAGAGGTGGCTGGGTTCTGTAAGTCTGGTCCCTGGGATTAAGAAGAAGAAGACGAAGAAGGAGGTTCGGGGATAGAGAGAGAGATCGAAAGGGAGGAGACTGAGAATCACAGATCCGAAAGGGAGGACTGAGGAGGAGCGGAGAGTCTTCGAGAAGGTGCCAGAAAATAGGAGAGGAATGGAAAAAAAATGTTACAAACGGGCCGGTCGGGTACCCGTTTTTCTACACTTATGGAACCGGCCCGAACCTAAAACTTCAAAGACTCGGCCCGGCCCGCCCCGTTTTTCTTTTTAAAAATTAGGAACCTGCCCGTACCCGGCCCGTACCCGCATTACCCGGCCCGACCCGCGGTTCCTAGACCCGTTTGCCCACCCCTAGTTAAAACAATCAGAAACCAAGGGGAATTAGGTTAGAAAGGTGCGGCACAAATTCCAGCAAGGAAATGGATAAATTTGGCCTAATTCAAGAGGGAAAAGGATTAGGATTGCAGGTTCTAGAGCTTCTAGAAGAGCTTAAAGGATGTGGCACCTAAATAGGGGTTCTAGAATGAATGAGGCGCCACTTTTGTAGGAGATGAGATAAGGCTTCTAGAATCATATTTTTATGTGTCCAAGTCTGAAAATATTACCCCCTTGCAGCTGGAATTAAGATAGGATAGGATTAGGATAAGATAAGATAAGATAATGTTTGTTTGGATAAGATAAGGTTGTATAAGGTTTTGGATAATGTCTCATTCTTTTGAGTTGATTCCTTATCTTCTTTGTCTTGGATTTATTTCTTCAATTCCTTAGCACATTCCTTGACATCTTTGAACTTCAAATTCTTCCATCCATCTTGCTCCACTCATAAGCTATCCATTTGATGCCCAAAACTGCTTCAAAATGCTCCAAAGTGCACTTTCTTGCCAACTTTATCATTTGGACCTATAAACACACGAAAATAGCTTAAAACACTATAATAAACACAAACTAACTATGAAAATGCAAGAAAACAAGCTAACTAAGTCGCATAAATATGCTCCTATCAAAATGCTAAGTCATGACGTGGTTACGACCTTTTTGGTGATGTGATTGTGTTTGACACCACTTTCAACACCAATGTCTACAGGATAATGTTTGCTCCTTTGTTAGGAGTAATGTTCTAAAAATAGGCCTAGGTGGCCGCCTAGGCACTGGGCGATGGAGTGCCGCCGAGATTTATGTTAAAACGTTCATCAAATTGGATAGGAGTTAATTGGCCGCCTAGGCGCTATTTAGGCGGTCTAGGCGGTGGTAGGCAGCGGTCTAGGTGGCCTCTCGGAGCCTCGTCGGTTCTCCGTTTCGCTGAGATCTGATGAGAAGAGAGAAAGAGTAAATCGGAAATCTCAGCGATGCATACAAACCCTACTTGATTGTTCTAAGAATCTACCTCAGTTTTCTTCGGATGATGTTGTTTGTTCGTTGGGATTTTTGGAATTCTTTCGGGCTTTTGGAATGGAAGTTGGAGGTTTGGAGTTGCTTGTGGAGGCGGTGGGAGAGGTCTAATGGGGAGAATAACCTGGTTCTAAGAGAGAAAGGAGAAGAACAAGCGGCATCTTTGTCGAAGAGAGAGAGGGCGATGAAAACGAGGCTACTTATAATACAAAAAAGAAATAGAGGGAGAGGTATGATAGTATAAAACAGCCCATGTGGTTATAATTAGTTGATGGAAACGAGGCACTCATAATCAAGGAGATAGAAAGGTAAAGCATATAAGTTGCATGATTTGGCTTTTTAAATTAATAGATGGAAACGATGTTGTAGAAGGGAGAGAGGAGGAGAGGAAAAGAAGGGGTGGGTTGGGCTGTTATATATGCTTACCATCTTATTAATTTTTGAATTTGGGTTAATATAACAATCCATCTTATTAAATATAGCAAGTTTTTATTATAATAAATTTAATTAAATTCCAAAAAATTATAAATCTGCCTAGACCCCAATCGGCCGCCCAACTAGCACTTAGCGTCTTTTAGAACCATGGTTAGGAGTTAATAACCACGGTCAAACCACGATATTCAGCTGTGCATTCTTGAAAAATGAAAAAATTGAGAGCTTTGAGTGGTTGTTTGAAGAAATGCTTAAGGCTATGCCGGGTGAGCCGCTGAAAGCCATAATTACGAATCAAGATACAGCCATATCAAAGGCTATTGGCAGCAAACTACGAACCACATTTCATCAGTACTGCATATGGCTTATTAGTAACAAGTTCAATGGCAAGGGTTGGGTTGGGGGAGCTTTCAAGGATTTGAATGATTTCATATGGAATATCGAAAGTAAAGAAGAATTTGAGGCAAGGTGGAAGGTGTTGGTTGAAGAGCGTGAGTTCAATACTACAAAATTGGCTTAATGTATCAGAGAGTGGTGGGGGTTTTATACTATTATTGCCAGATAAAATATTTCCAACAACATCTTTAAAAAGTGTCGGATAATAAAGTACTATCCGACATTAGTGCACTACTTTCTGACAAGAATAATGAAGCGGGCCCTTAACTCCACAAGATTGATTTTTTAAATACTTTTAACCAATTATGGCAGCTATATCCGACATGAGTAAGTAATGTGTCAGATTATATTATATTATTTTCAAATTTTTAATACTAACTATGGCAGTTATATCCGACACAAATATTTTCAAATTTTTTACACCAACGCTGGCGATTATATCCGACACAATTATTATTTTATTCTTTTAAATCCTGGAAATTTTTGGGTGGGATATTTCCCACCATTCTTTACGTTGAAAGTGTGCTATCGATTTTATCCGACAACAATAGGAAGGTATGTGTGACAAATTTTGACATTTATGTCGGTTTTAACCAACAATACTACTAATTCTACATAATAAAACCCATCTCCCTCTTCCTTGCGACGCTGCCCTCTCCTTTCCCCAATTTCTTCTCCTTCCCGCTTCATTCATTTCCTCTTCTCCTTCTTTCATTCTCCTTCTCATTCTCTTCTCCCATTCTCCTCTCTCATTTTCCCTTTCTTCTTTTCTCCCATTCTCTTTCATTTCCCCTTCTTCTTTCTGGCATCTCTTTCTTCTTATCTCCATTTTCTTCTTTTTATTTTATCTTCTTACCATGATTTTATTTATCCACTTCATCCAGTTCCTCCATCACTCACTCTATGATAGTCGCCGATCTCATCTTCCTATCTTCTCTATCTAGTACGACAACACAGGATTTACGCCAAACACCAAGAATGTCTCGCTTTCCTACTCCCGTTTTCTATTGTGTGTAAAGGATTTTGCTTATATGAGGTAATTAGTGAGCGATTTTGTTTCAACTTTTTCAAGTTAACTAAAAAATTTTAGTTCCTTAATTTTATTATGGTTTTGTAGTTTTTGCTCAATTCAATCTATTTTTATGACTAATTTGCCAATTATCAAATTTCTCATGCATTGTTTTGTTTATACCACATTTATTTTATCTAATTTGTTAATATTTAGTGATGTTTTTGGCATCAATTGTTGTTGAAATTGTGTTAATTCATGCTTTCTCATGTGATGGATAGTTGTTCTGCAATGAAGAGCACCAAAAGAAGAAGAGGAAAAGAGAAGGGGAGAAGGGGGAAAGGAGAAAGGGAGCATCAACATAAGAAGGGGAAGAAAATAAGAAAAGGAAAAGAAGATAGGACAAGTCATCATTATGATTGTTGGAGAACATTACCAATGGAAGCATTTATTGTTGGAGAAGGAAAAATCATCATCATGTTTTCTTTATTTTGTTGTATGAACACTTTGTATAATGACATATATTGCTGGAGAACATTACCAATGGAAGCATTTATGTCAAATATGGATTTTAATTTTTTTTTCCAAATGAGCGTGGGTATCGGATAAAGGAGCATTTTTGTTTATTTTTTTATTTTTATCCAAAACATAAATTTGGTTTTTTTTTTATTTTGTCGATTATATGTGACAACATTGTCTTTATATCCGACAGGATTTCTCAACAACTAATGTCGCCTATAACCGATGGGAGCATTAATGTCACTTGTATCTGACACTATTTTCTTCGCGGATTAAGAGTTCTATCCAATAGCAAAAGCCTCTTTGTGACACAAGCAATGCTGTTGGTTCTTTTATATGCCACTATATGAATTTTTGTCAGATTTTTTGCTAATATCCAACAGCAATAGGCTTTTCTTGTTGTTTTTTTAGAATGACACTACTGGGTACTTTTCTAGTAGTGACTAGTTGATAAAACGTGGCTTTAGGAAATTTATGACTTGCGTGCACAATAAGATATGACATTTTGTAAACATGTTTTTTCTGCTGAAATGTCGAGCAGTCAGCGTGCTGAGAGTAGTCATTCCTTTTTCAAGCAATATGTGCACATGAAGCATTCTTTGATTGAATTCATCATTCGGTTCAATCGAGCCCTTGGACGACAACATAAAAAAAAGGTCATTGGTGACCATAATGATGAAAACCACACCCTTCCATTGCAGCTTCGCACACTAATGGAAAAGCAAATGGCTAAATTGTACACACGGCTTATGTTCGAAACGTTTCAAGTAGAAGAGTTGAAGAGTTTGACTTGTTTCTTAAAGGAGTAGTCCGAGCACGAGAATGAGCCAGTGTACGAAGTACTTGAAAAGATTGCGGGGGTGACAAAGATGAAGAGCTTGGTGGTTGATACGACATTGGGTTACGCTAAATGCAGCTGCAAATAGATGGAGTTTTGGGGACTTCCTTGTCGACACATATTGGTGTATTTGAGAATGAAACAAATAGAGCTACTGCAAGAATGCTACATACTAAAAAGGTGGCTTCAAACCGCCAAATGCATCATTGTTTTGGACATGAAAGGGAAAGTAGTAGGCAAACACGTCAACAATTCTACCGTGTCCAAAAGAGCTTAGTTTTTTAAAAAAGCTTCAGACTTGATTGACAAAGTGGTGATGTCAGAGGAAGGTACCGCACTTATGTCTCGGACTTTGGAAGTGTTGGATACGAAGCTGAACTACTTGAGTGGTGGTAATCGCGGTCGTAAAAGAAAACAGATTGCAGAGGGGGCGAAAAGTTCCCAATCCGAGGTGCTTAAAGATCCCATTCAAGTTAAAAGAAAAGGGGCGTCGAAGACAAGTACAAAAGAGAAGCAAAGTCAAAATTGGAGACGCATGGGTGGGAAGAATAATAGTCCACGGCGGCCAGACAGAAGGTACACAACGTAAATACGGTCTGCGTGACAATATATATGTATGGCTGTAATATTTGAAATAACTTTGGATTGATTTGTTATTGTGCAGTTCCTTCCGGAATGAGCTCGAAGAACACACACAGGCGTGACTGAGCACCAGTCATGTAATGTTACTTGGCGAAATGAAGCTGCTAACCATGAGCCTAAAACAGTAGCACAGAACTTACGGGTAGTAATTCGGGGTTGCTAGATGATTTTATGAATATATGATAAATGACCATTGAAGAGGGTATGAATAATTAAATTGTGGATGTTCATTTTGTATGCAAGATGTGTTAATTTTGTAGGGGGTGAACTATTATTTACCTATGGTCATAGTTGGTTTTTCAAAGTTTATGTGGGTGACAGCAGTGATGGAATGTGTCATCAACTGCAACTGACGCGTTATGAAATCCTATGAAAATTTGCGAATATACAGGAACGTCTATGAAACTTGTACTTGCAATACGTACTTAAGCTTGAAATTACGATATAGTTACAAAAGTCCCTAGAAAATGTACATAATGAGGATGGGAGCAAATATATAGCAATGGAGATATGAGGTTAAGCATCCTTGGGTGTATTGTGATGCAACCAATGTGGACTCCTTTTTGACGCACTTTTGATGACATTCATTGATAGAGCGTGAGTTTGCAGAAAATTTGGCATTTGATTCTACAATTTGAGCAGTCAGATTATTGGAATCACCGTCACTCTTCTACATAGCCATGACATGTGTGGCTTTACCATGGCTAGTAAATTGTTGTTGCCTGCATTTTATATATATCAATTTAGATGTCATTAAATGTCACAGGAAGACATAAATGGATGGAAACAAATTGTCTGTTTACAACTAGTTTGTTAGCAATACTCCTTCCAATTACTTACCCTTTTTCTATGTAACTACATTAGGAATGTATCATGGAAAAACCAAGTGTTGTCCAATGACTTGTCCTTGCTTTCCATGTGTAGATGATCAATTTAGATGTCATTAAATGTGAGACCAACAAAAATTAGATGGACTTGACTAATTTATGACCGCCTATTGTATGTATATGATGGCTTGTGAACAGTGGTATTCAGGCTATTAGGAACTGAGTTTGTAACTTCTTGTTCATAAAAAAAAAAATCCTTCCAAATCCTAAACATTTACTGTAATGACATTAAGAATGTGTTGTAATGGCATCAAAATGTTGAGTTCATATACTGTCACATTCAATAGGGCAAAAAAAAGTTGACGTTTTTGTATATGTGTGTGTTTATGAGCATTTATGAAGACCATTATCTGCCCTCGCGCAGTCTTGTCACGTTGGTCCTCAAGTAGCAAAAAAAAGTTTTTGGAAATACACAAGTCAGACAAAAATTAGTACTAAACAAACGCGTGAGCACTCTCACATCATTGTTGAAGAAATTGTAAAACCATTTATGTTCTAAAAAACGTGTACTCATCCCACTCCCACATCCACTATTGAAGACATTGTACAAACATTTATGTTCCAAAAAACATGTACTCATCCCAGCCACCCCCACAAACTTAAATAGGTGAAGCATTACCATAACCAAGGACATCATGTACAGCTACTTGAAGGATTTCTTGATCATTGGGCATCACAAGTTGGGCATAAAACTTCATAGAACTCCCCTTCATGTGCAACATGTTTCTTCCTAATTTCAACTTCCTCCTTAGTGTAGGTGCATGCCTTGGAAATCTTTATTGGATAAAATTCATTCAAATGTTTCATGTGTTGGATGCCGGATAGCAACTTGGTTGCCTCCGTCCTTAAGTCTTGGTATTTCATTTCAATAGTACTCAACTCCCCCACGAATATGTTGGATTTCCCCTTCCAAAAAAAGGTGTATACTTTTTAAAAACAAAATACACTATGTTGAGATATGTTTACCTAATGACACACGCTGGTAAAGACGGGTAACAGCACTTGGCTTTGGATGGGGCCCCTTCTTGCCACAATTTGATTCTTTCCTATGGGTGTATTCAGGGTGATTAGATGCTGAGATTTGAAGTTTGGTGTAGCCCTAACACAATCATAATTGGGAGTATTAAAGATTATGTGATTTGTTTTGGGAGTTGGGGTATTAATTGGAGGAGGAGTTATGGATATTGGTGTTTGGGATGGAGTTTTGGGTGTTGTTGTTGGTGTATTGATTTGGAATGGATGCAAATTGGGTTGTGTTGCCATGATTTAGTGTAGTTAGTGAAACTGCAGAGCTGAGAAGGTTAGGGTCGGTTGAAATAAGTGGAACATAATTAGGTGGGATGTAGCTGATAAGATGGCATTAAAATCCCTTTTTGAGAGTGTGTGTAAAAACCAAGGGATTTTGGTTTGCCACCTAAAATGATGCAGGTGGCGGCCTCAAAAAGATGCTATGTGGCATTGCTTGTCCAATAACAAAATTTTGTAAAATAAAACTAAGCTTACAATTATGTGAACCAATTCATCTCTTGCAATCCAAACCATTCATCTCTCGCAATCCACCAAAATATGAAAATTGGATAAAAATAAAGGTCGATAAACCCTAACGGCGATGACCATGAGGTCGTCAACTAAAACTTAAATCAGACATTTAGTTTTTATGACTCATATTTCTGCACGATGGGTTAAGGTTTTCGAGTTCAATCCTTCATACACATTGATTGCCCTTAGAGTTTAAGAGCGTTTCCAAGATTATTTGTACAATTTTTCCTTTTCAAATTTATCTTCTATTTCGTAAAAAACATTGTCATATCTTAGTTGAATTAGTATTCACGACCGTTGAGTTTGTTCCCCAGCCCAAGGTCGGCATATAAACCCGACCATATCGTACTAGATGTCATATCGACCGTCTCCATATTTTTTTCTTCATATTTGTGATAAAATTGCATTTCATTTTTACAAAATTGTGTTATTACACATGAAATGCCATGTGGCAATCCCATGATGCAGCCTCGTCCATAATTTTAGGTGGAAATGCAATTACGTGCTTGATGAAGAACATGGAAACTCATAGCCTCCCACGTGTTCAATTAGGTGGTTGGGAAGATGGGTGGGTGGGGGACTTTGACTTCAACATTTGGTTTTCCCAATGGGGACCCAATGATAGGCTCCCATCTCGATAAGTTGCGGGTTTTTTTTTATTTTTTATTTTGGGTCACAAACGCAGGCTTTAGTGTCATAACCTTTCACAATCATCATTCTAAAAGAAATAAACTGGCTACTTCATCATAAACACCCAGGTTGAGAAACCCAGTGCTGGGATACTTATTGTTCATAACCTTTCACAACCCATCAAATCATATATTGTCACAAGTATTCGTAATTTATAAATGCCGTTTAAAAAATTCTCTTTCAAATTATTTAACTTCACTCATCCCTAACAACAAATCATTTGGAAGAACATAATGAAAGCATCCCCAACCCTAGTACATTCTTCCACACTAAGTATAAAATTGTCCAAATTATTAAAGTTTACTTTCCAATTTCCTTTGTCTGATTCGGTTTCACTGTCTAACTTATTTGTTGAAGTTGGTTTCACAGTACTCCAACTTGCTCTAGGACAACATTGATCATAAACATTCATATCTTGTAATAAAGTATTCATAAATTGTCACTTGTTTGCACATAAGAGGTGGTTCAAAACACTGTGGTTCAAATTCATTCCACTTAACTGATCCATAACAACAAGTAACCAAGAATGAGATATTATATTCATCCGAAACAATGGAACTTGTGTTAAAAAAAATAAAAATATATACATCACCACATATTCTACAAAATACTACATGTTTTATCGACTACATGTTTACAAGATTACATCAACAACCATTGATTAATCGAACGCCGCCTACACATTGTGCACCTCATGCAACATGTCGACTACCATCCTCAATCGGAATGCAGGGATGTTTTAAGGCTTAATAAGATCGAGGGGAAGGCCGGCAGACAAGAACTCTATGACTTTTAAAGTGAAAATCCCGCAGTCCCCCTATGCTACCAACAAGTTTCAAAAACATTTCACACATAATTAAATCATTTAACTTAACTAACAATTTAATAAATTTTTAACTGACCCGTTGTCTTGCTGTGGAGCCCTTTGACTTACAACGTTGAGCCAAGGTCCATCCTTCACCTCAATTGACATGCTTCATAGGAGATCGGGCAACACATAAGAAGTTGGAGCTAATTTTGTCGTCGTTTTTCGAGAATGCGTTGTTGATCTCAAGGAATCATACACTATGATTCTCGAAGCTTTCAAATTCATCTCCACAGCAACTCAATGGTTATCGAGGTTAAGGGGCATGTACACCCTTTCAACATCGACCAGCCAAGACGTAGAAAATGGCTTCCTCTCCCTCCTCATTGTTTTCAAAAGGACATGTAAGAATATAGTGGACACTACAGGTTTCCCCCATGTTGATTTTTGAGTTGTCCTTTGAGTGTGGTTGCGCTCACAGTAGGTTTATACACCATCGAAGTATAAAGTAAAAGACATGTACATCAATTCTACTGCCCAAAATCACACTCAACATAACAATTGCACATATTTACATAAGTAACACATATTATGTTGAATATTTGACCAAAAACCAATCATTTGTGTTGGTGCTCAACATTGTCCCTACTATCCGAGCCTATTCGACATACTTCTAAAGGAGATACAACTGCAAATGAATATATTGCAATATAAATTTTGTAATTAAACTTTCACACCAATACAATCCCAACAGTATGGAAACACTACTTCAACAACAGGTTTTACGGACTTACATCAGTTGGCAGCAACCCTTCCATGTCAAAGAAGCGTCTCCAAAAGTATGTGTCTCCAACCGTTATATTCTCCAACTGGGCAACCAGACTAACAATGTAACAAACAAAAAAACAAATTTACCGTCATCATTCTAGTCATTTACTGCATATAAATTCCAAAGCACCATAAGCAAAACACAATGATCACTTACTTGTTACCGGCATTCTTCAATATATGAAATTGATAGTAATACTGAAGCACCTCGACCACACAAACTAATTCGATTGCTTTAAACGCCTCTCCCCTTTGCAGAACAAGCTCAATTGGCTCACTGTCTTGGAGTTTTTCACACTTTTTGAAGTCAAATGTCAATTTCATGTGACGCACCACTTTGTCTTCTTATTTGCCCCCTTTGGTGCCCCCAGTCTTTGCCACTGCCCTAGTGTACCAGACTTTCATCTTCGTTCCAGCATGCTCACCCTCAGGTGTGTAAATAGCAACATCATCATGATTGAACTTTGGACATCTGTGTGGTCGTGCGCTATCCTTTCTTTTACCAGTGCAAGCATCTTTCTCCAAGACATTCCCAGTTAACAGTCTCTACAAGGTCTTGAAAACCCACTTGATCCACACCTCTCATAACCTTATTCCTTATTGATCCTTCGGTTTCCCTTACTTTGCCTTCTTCACCCCCGTTTTACCACCCTCTGATTCTTCTTTCCTTTCATAGACACCATTTCATATAGCGCCGCAGCTTTAACTGCCATTTTTTCTTTTTTTACTTGTTCTTTACCTACTTTTTCCCCTCTTCATCATCATCATCATCTACATTTTCTTCTTCTTCTTCTTCTTGTTTTTCTTGTTTTTCTTCTTCTTTATTTACTTTTTGTTTTTCTTGCTCTTCCTCATCATCATTTTCTTCTTCTTCCTTATCCTTAACTTTATGTTCTTCTTCTTCTTTTCCCTTAACTTCCCTCCTGAATGCCTTCACCTCATTTGTCAACTTTTCCACTCTTCAACACATTCCTCTGAAAAGTATCTTTCTCGTGGGCCAAACGCCCGACTACCACCTTCAACTCCTTAATTTGTGACTTTAAGCTGACCGACATCATTTGTATTCAAAGTTAGGGTTTCCGGCATCAAGACATTAGCATCATCGCCCCATGTCCAATATCATGAGTTCTTCTTCGCTTCACTGGGCACTATATCCTGAATCTCCACGGTCTGCCATTTTTCACCAGTCATCAAAATTACATTTCTCTAAACAAGCTTTCATAAATATACAAAATAGTTCATCATTCTTCAAACAGATATTCAAATATCTTCACAAGTCCTCATAAGTTAATAACTTTTCAAATAAGGTCATACATCTTTACTCTCAGTTATGTACATTTCTCAAAACATGTATTCATAAACACTCGTAAACGTTCATTAGACTTCGAACAGATATTAAAATAGCTCCATAATACTTCATAAGTTCATAACTTTTGAAATAAGAGCATATCTATCGGCTCTTAGTTATGTACATTTGGACCTGTTCATGGATCGGTTGCTTATTCACTGTCAACCACCGAAGAATTCTTGGGATGGCTACCGGATCAATCATCTTGCAATAGCGTAGTGGCTTCTCCAGTTGAGCAATTTTTTAGTATGCCCACACATGCACGTACACTAAATTAGTGCTCATCACAATCACAACAATTAGACCCTTATTAGTACTCAATCAAACCAATAAGTTATAACTGAAAGGCATAACTAAACCCTTTGCAGCCCCATCCAGATCTCTGCCCCCGCTTACTTCCCTTCGCTTATTCCTCTTCATCCTCCTCATGTCATTTTGCATCACCATCCCCTATTCCTCTCCCTCTCCTAGCAGTAGTAAAATAAAGGTTGTCTTGTAGCTATTCGAACAATATCACACCCCAAGAATAAGTGTTGAACCTATCCATGTCATGTACAAGGTCCAAGTACTCTAGGTTCATACTCACAGTACTCTTTGCCCTTATCAACACACCATCGGCAAAGTAAACCAACCCCATCTTCAATGCAGCATCCTCATCCTCGCATTGTTTAAACGCCGTTTTAAGCTCGGCATATGTCATTGAAACCTTTTTTGTAGCTTTCTTGGGGCCAGTCTTCACTCTACCTTTCCTCTTCACAACCTTACCTTTACCTTTATCTCTACCCTTACCCTTGCTACTCTCTCCAAGAAAACCAAACTTCTGAGGAAAATACTTAATCAATAGCCTAATGTTGGAAGGCTCAACCTTTACATCATAGGGTTCATCACAACAAAGCCCCTTAATGAGGCAAAAGTCCTTCTTCGTGAACCTGGTGACCTCAGCCTATTAAATATGTGAGTCTGTCTATGTCCTTCACCTCTTGATTTGCCTCTCTACAAATCGACAATTCATGCACACACTCTCTAAGTGTCCAAAGTGTGAGGCCCTAAATTCAGAAAGATGTGCATCATTAAACTTGTGACGCAACACTTCTAGGACATGACTAGCTTGAGAAAGGTTGTTAACCCTTCCTCTATAAGATTCTTCATGTTTTGTTGCGAGTTCAACCCTCTGATTTTCCATCTCCTATACACAGAACAATACAACCATTCATCACAACCAAATTGAACAACATATACCCTAATAACAACCAAATACAACAATGTTTATCCTTGACACAACCTGTCAACAAATTATCATATCTATGCATTTACTTGACACATCTTGTAAACAAATTATCATAGCTATACATCTACTATGAACTTACTTTCATGAGTTAAGAAATAAAAAATTAATTCATAAAATTAACAAAGACTCTTTGACAAAAATCATTCCCAAGTGAACAATATATATTCAACCAAACATATTGAAGCACATATATCTTGCACACAACCTGTCAACCACAGTTCATAAACTTACATCTCACTAAATTTTTCGATAACTTTCACATCAACTAATTTCATCAACCCAGTTGCATAATTAACCATAAACCCTAAAAAATATATACAATTTTACATACATAAAATTATTTTCTGGGGTTCCAAATTTCCAAACTCACCAAATTTCAAATTTAGTATTCGGAATCAAGTTTGTTGTCAAGTTTTGCAGAAACAACCACTCTGAACCTACTCCAATCAAGGAACCACCGGATTTTTCCCGTGTAAACAATTGCTAACCCTCAAACCAAATATGGCTGAATGTCGAACTGCATTGAGCCCGGAGACAACAACCACACCAATACTCTGACTGGATTTCAAAATGAAATTTTTTTTTAATGCTACCAAAGTTTTTGAATGAACACGATTACGAGGTTAGAAGGAGATTTTTAAGAGGAGAAGAAATTTTTCTGGTTTCAATTGTTGCTTCTGATTTGAACTGTTGTTTTCATGGGAGGGAGGGGGAAAGTTTAATTCCCTATTTTTTAAATTCTCGCAGGTACCGTTTTCATTAACTTATGGGCCTTTCTCAACCCAGTTTGACACTAAGTCATTTATGATGGATTCGTTTTCAACCGCTTAAATTTAATCATACGAACCCCATTTCGTCTACACGTACTGTCTACAAAGCTCTGTTTGCACCTTAGCATTGTTCCTATCCTGATTGAAATATAGGGTCGATCTAATGGACTATAGTATGTCCATCAAGTCTAAGCACTTTTTATAGGCCTATTATTATCAACCTTTCTTTTTCGAGGAATGCTAAGGGATCATCTAAAAATGGGACTCTTTATGAGCTTTTGATCGTCTCACAGTTTAACGTTAATATCTATGTTAACATTATAAAATTTTGTGCCAAAAGCATGAGGTGGCTGAGAACCCATGTAAAGTCACACTTTTGAGAAAGTTCCCTTAGCATTTCTCTTCTTTTTATATTGGTAAAGAGAATATCAATGATCATTCTAACAATGATGTATAAGATAGTAAGTGTTACCACCACTTAAAGTTTATGAGCAAAAATGCACCCTAAATATTTGCTCATTATTCATGCATGATATCAAAAACCAATCTCATACATTGGATTTCTTTTTCCCATTTATGACACACCCCGACCTGGAATGTCCATTAGGACTTCGAATCGAGTTGTGTTGGCCGACACTAAAAAGATGACGAAACCATAAAGTGTGATGATGATGAAAATATGAATAAATTTGAACCTAAGAGTGCCTAAATACCAGAGTGCGCTGGTAAGCGGGCATGAACCCATTCACACGTGATACAGAGCATAAGTAAGGTACAGTAAGGTAGGATAATGATTATACCAACATAAGAAGCCACCTGTACTGGGGAGTGCTATGAATCCTCGTCGATACAGAAATTTTGCTACTAGAACCTGGAGGGGTGCAAAATAGAAAATGTGAGTGGGCGAAAACAAAGATTTTCATAAATCATTCACTTATCAAAAGTAATAACCCCTCGTCATAAAACCTATATAAGTTCCCAGAAAATCGAACACATATCTATAACAAAACCATGCTCGGAATAGTAACATCCATATGTATGCTATGCTTAATATCTCAACATAATGAAATAAGTACACTAGTTGAAATAAATCCATGAAGAGTAACATGTCAGCCGAATCTACCTCTTGTGGCCTGTACGGCTCACCTATAGCTTATCAAATATCTCTGCACATGAGTCAGAACCACTTCTAGTGGTCTATACGACAGGCTGGGTGTAAATAAGTACGCTCAAGTGCTATGATCAAGTGAAGGCTGTGCATATAATCATGGATCACCTGTGAGTTGGAACCACTTATAGTGGTCTGTACGACAAGACTATGTACCTTACTTGGATCCAAGGTGAGCGTATGGTGCGGGAGGTGAACATCACGTGAAGGACTGTGCCCTAACCATAGGCGGGAGCACTAACACCGGGGTGTAGGTTTATGAGCTCTCAATGCATCTAACTTGGCATGAACGACTCATAGGCAACTTGTACGACGGTGTCGGAGTTGCTTAAAACATAAATGTAGTCATGCCATAACTCAATCATTTCAACTAATACCATGAACTCACCTGAACTTACCTGTGCGTCATGCGTTCACCTTTGCATTTCAATGCATTCACAATAATTATGCATAAGTAATATACATATGGATATGCCATAATGAAATCTGAAATTCAACCATGTCATAGTATTTCCAAATATCTATACATATATATATATATATGTATGTATATATAATATGGCATAAAACATATAAGCTGTAACGCCCCACTTCGAACTATTACTTTCGGGAATAAGACAAACTAAACACTAGTTTAATTAACTGTCATTACTTACTATTTTTCACTTCAATTCCTCGATTCCTCACAAATTGATTTATGACCAACATTTAACCACTAAAACATAAGGTTAAATATCACACTTTCCACCAATGTCCTTCACCTTGTTGGCATAAAACGTATAAGCTGTAACGCCCCACTTCGAACTATTACTTTCGGGAATAAGACCAACTAAACACTAGTTTAATTAACTGTCATTACTTACTATTTTTCACTTCAATTCCTCGATTCCTCACAAATTGATTTATGACCAACATTTAACCACTAAAACATAAGGTTAAATATCACACTTTTCACCAATGTCCTTCACCTTGTTCAATTCCCCAAACAAGGCTTTTGTCTCAATTATTTAATTTCACTTATTGTATGATTGCATCTAACATCTCGTTAGACTGCCTGCGTGCCTAAACAAGGATCAAACCATTCGTAGTTCGTATTTCTAAAATTCAACCCAAATCCAAATATCTTCATTTAATCCAACATATACTACAATCGTATCAATGTTCAAACCACAACAGTTAAGTCTCAAAAGTATAATTAGATTAACGAAATTCGCATAAAACACAATGTCGGCTCCTTGGCCATGTGCCGCCGCACCAGCTGCTGCGGGTGGCAGTCGGCAGCCCCGGCTCGCCGGAAAATTCAATTATTTCTAAAAATTCTCAAAAATTACAGAAATGAAGATCTCAAAAAGTAGAGCAACCTTTATTCTTGCGGCCAAGGTCAATTTGGCCGAAAAACACCTCAAACTGGCCACGAACCGCCGGAAACCCTTGTTTTGGGTGTGATTTGATTCGACCTCCAAATTCACTCCAACGCCTCAAACATAGCTTGGCCTTTGATCTTGGGGTGGAGAGAAGCCTAGTGGTGGTGTGGTGATCAAAATTACATTTGAATTTGGGTGGATCGCCACCACGAACTGCGCACCCCCCCATAAGGGTGTATACTATTTCAAGGCTAAATTCTCTCAAATTTGGGGTGGAATAGGTAGAGGGAGGGTCCTAGATTGTTTCCCAGGTGGTTAGGTGGTTTAGATTGTCGAAAAAATGGTAGAAAATCGCCAGAAATAGAAAGATCCGGGTCGGGTCCGACGGTTATACGGGTCGGCCCAATTTCCTCCTCTTCTTCCTCCCTCTTTTCCCCTCCTATTGGTCAGTTTCCCTCCTTTCTTCTTCCTGATAGGGCAGCAGCCTTTTCCACTTCTGTCCTCCGATTGGGCAGCTCTGCCCAATCCCTTTTTCTCCCCCTCCTATTTCACCAGCTACACCCACATATATCATAAAAAATCATTTTCGTAATACTAATAAAATATAGTGTAAGATAATTAAAATAGTGATGTGTTCCAAATACTTTCGGGTTTGTAACTCAACAAAACTTTAACCGTAACTCCAAATTCACTTCTACTCGTACCTTCACGTCCATAAGATCGAGCTCTATCCAAATATGTCAAGAAACATGACAAAATATACGAGAATCACATACGTCCTCGAAAAATCACACTTTGCCCCTAGGGTATTTCCGTAATTTCATGTATTAAAATTATAAAACCATAACTTCCAGGTACGGACTGTTACAATTTATATCCCAACCCAATCTTGTAGCGGTGAATCTTTAGCAGGGTGTGACATACCACAACTCTCTCACAGGGATGAGATTAACGTGAGATTGAGTGAGGCCAAATATAATTAGCACAAGAGGTTCATATTTTTGTGATATTAACTAGACCATCCATGTGATTCATGTAGTTTAACCGAAGATTTTCTCATTTTATAGAGCTAGTAACTTCGCTTTGCCCTTGGAACTGCTATTAGCACTAAATGTCGTCATATATTTCTCACTTTGTTCTAAAAAATTTCAGTGTCAATCAGTGGCGGATCCAGGAAAAAATGTTTATGGGGTCATAGCGCGCGCAACGCGAAATTTTTTTTTAGCCTCGTTTGGTACTTCGGACTGTATTGACTATTTCAGTCGGATAAGATAAATAGTCGTCGGATAGTACTAACTCCATTAGTCGGGCGTTTGGTGCAGTGTCGAATTAATTTGTGCATGGAACAATAATAAAGTATAGGGACTGACCCAAGATTCTGGCATAAATCACATCATAATTCGTTTATGTGGATTCATGCAAGTAAGTTTCACTTAAACTTCCTCTTTTATTGTCTTGTTACTGGCGTATCCAAATTTTTGCTTTCCCTGACAGCTTGATGTTTCAAATTAATTTCCGTATCTTCTTAATGTTCTTGTTCTCATATAGCACTCCTCCAACCCCTATCATTTCTTTATCAGAAAGACCAATTAAACTGGATAGAGTTATAAAAAGTAGCATGTATAAATATCATTCACTTGACAAAAACAGGCATGCAACCAAGCACACAACCAAGCTCATTTGAGTGGGCTGCTTCTTCTTCCTCTTCCTGCCCAGTTTTCGTTCAGGGCTTTTGTCGAACAGTTGGCGTGCCTCCGACCCCGACGACCCCAGCTCCAAGAGGTCGCATATGGGAGCTTCAAGGTTGTTTCCATGGTTTCCAAGGGGTCGTGCGACCCCGACGACCCCACTGTGGATCCGCCACTGGTGTCAATAGCAATTCTGGAAAAAAAGAGGGAAAAAAAGCCTTAATTTAAATTTTAGAAAAAAGAAATTTAATTGGTAATTTAAAAAAAATAAAAAAATAAAAAAAATTGCATAAAGTAGGACAGTGTGGAAGGATGCTCCAACGTGTAATTATATCATGGCGTGTATACTCGCGCCACTTCGTCCCACCTCACTTTCACTTTCAGTCCCTCGAATCAGATTTGGGGCCAAACCTCCATCCAACGCGGCCCCCGCCCCGATTCGACTCATCCGAAATTCGATGAGTCAACCAGCCGCCGAGGCCAATCCGGACATCCCAAAATCCGACACCACGGACGTCCTGGTTCAGTACGTCGTGCTCCGGCGAGACATAATCGACACGTGGCCGACGGGCAGCGTGGTCACACAGGGCTGCCATGCCTCCGTATCCGCCATTTGGTCCCACAAAGACGATCCCATCACCCTCCAGTACTGCAGCCCAGAAAACATCGATTCTATGCATAAGGTAAATCCAAAAGCTTGAATTTTTGAAAAAAATTGGAGTTTTGTAGGGCTTAACAGTTTTAGATTTCTGGGTTTTGGTTACGAATGTGGAATGAAGGTGTGATTCTTAGTAGTTCTGATTGTTATTTTATCAAAGCGATATTCTAATTTAATCTAAACTAGCTCGAAGCCGTATTCTAATCTAATATAAACTAAGCAGAAGGGGTTCGAACTTTGAGGTTAATGTTACATGTCTTCATTTTTTAGAAGGGTTTTAAGCCTATACCATGAATTTTGTCCACTTGGGCCCACAAAATGTATGAAATTCTTTGTGCTACAGCATAAAGTTACAGTCTTTACAGAGTTAAATATGTAGGAAACTGTAGATAATATGAGGTTGCATAGTTTAAAGTTAATGTTCGTTCAATTGGGTCACTGAGATTTCTGCCAAATTTGTGTTGTTAGTTTTACTGGGAGTTTTCTTGTGAATCAGTTAACTGGGTTTTGAGAATTTACTTATTTACTGTTGTTTTTACTTGGTACTGATTGTTGAAAATTTGATTACAATGTCCTTGTGAACTTTTGCAGGTTACCCTTGAGGTGAAGGGAGAACCCCAGATAGTGAATTTGTCAGAGAAGCTCAAAGCAGGTGGCATAGCACACAAGCTCTGGATTGAACAACCCGAAAACTTCCCAACTTGTCTCGCAACAAAGCCATACCCGAAATCCGTGGTATCCGCATATTTTAAAAAGTTGAAACTCTGTAAGTGATGTTATTGTCATCCTCATTAGTGCACAGCCATGAATTGATTTGTATACGACTTTCAAGCATAATGTGTTCGTTTATGAATTGGATCTTAATCCTTTTCGGTTTTGCTTCCCCTTTATGTTAAATGTGTTGGAATACAGTTGATTAGCATGTCACAGTGTTCCTTTGTGTTATTTAGCGCAAGAAGTACCCAAGATTTTTGTTTTATACAAAGAAAGTAAATTTGGCCTATGCATTTCGATATAATCCTAATGCAGGGCTATACCATGGGACTCTGTTTCGTGTTTGCCCTTATGATTTAGCAATTTGAAACTTTAGAGGAATGAACTTAGGAAGAACAGATTTCTCCCTTATGAGCTTGGATATCCTCTTTGGTCCATAAGATTCAACGATTTGAAGACTTTAGACAGACTTCTCTCTGCCGGTTTTAGTTGGAAGGAATGTCCGGAAGAGAAACCATGAAACTGGGGTTGTAGATAACTAAGACACATACCATTCTTAATTGGTTAAGAGGTAAAATCTAGAGGGGCGGTTCAATTCAGTTCGGAAATTTAGAAAGAACACAAGAACGAAGCATGTATATGTAAACAGAGTCTGTCATTTTGTTGTTTCAGTAACAATAAAATGTCACACTATATATTTTGTTATATATACAAAATCTCAAACTGCAATCTCTCTACATATCATGTGAGTTTATCATTGCACGACCAATTTTCTAGTGCACAAGCTGCAGTAGAACTTGCGCTTGGTCCTCCAATACAGCGGAAGGAAGCAAAACCTCCAGTTGCTCTCAACATCCATGGCTTGCACCATTCCTCCACAGTAAGGGCATGCCCCCGGTGCCGGTTGCCTTGATAGCACCCTCTCTTCTTCATCACACACGAACACCAAACACATTATGGAATATCCTTCTTCCTTTAACCTCAAGGCTTCCGGCTTCGCTTGCTCCTCTGCCTGTCTGCCTTCCTTTCTTTCCTATCTTGGGTTTCTGCTTCGTGATTTGTTCGCAGTGGTCGGAAACTGAAACTGTTGTTTGCTGGCATGCGAGGTGCAAGGCAATTCCTATTTATACAGAGAGATAGGGAACTTTCCTGGAAAACGTAGCTTAATCTGGAAGCTTGGAATGCAGGTCCAAATGGTTATGCAAAAACCGCGTATCTAGAAGATTCCAAACCCCAGAGGTTACGAACAATTTACATACGATAAGAACTTTATGTTATATCTATCTATCTAGATATATATGAGTTGATTCTTTCCTTCTTCTGCATCCCTTATTTTCCTCAATGCGTGTCAACAATTGTGACTTCCCTTTTCTGACATGAGCGAAAAAGAAAATAAAGCATCAGAAAATGCTAGAATTGG
Source organism: Malus domestica (assembly GCF_042453785.1). Lineage (NCBI taxonomy): Eukaryota > Viridiplantae > Streptophyta > Magnoliopsida > Rosales > Rosaceae > Malus > Malus domestica. The sequence goes on from NC_091668.1 coordinate 11,350,793, forward strand.
TCGCGCATGGCTAAACTCGACTGATTGTAGCACTCGTCCCATTAGGGTCCCTTTGTTACGTCAAAGGAATGTATGATTTTTAGAGAAACAGATTCATATACCTTCATCACCTTCGTCGATCCCACTAATTTAATATTCTTGTGCACATAAAGCGACGGGATATTGTGGTCACACTGCTTTTTCAAAACAGCATGATGCTTGTCAACTATGAATCAATTCAAGTGGGTCCTTCACAATCTTTTTAAAGATTTTTGGCTTTAATTGGATTGCTGTAAATTTTCCACCCAATAATTAAAAGCATGAAAAAGATGTTGCAGCTCTCAAAGCGCCTGGGACAATCTGAAACCGCTCAAAACACAGCAACTAACCAAATTATTAGTTGATTCAACTTTTCATCTTTTTTTTTTTTTGTCAAAGGATAGAATAAATTAAAGACGAATCAAAAGGTTTACATCTTTAGCAAGTGCATTAAACAAAAACTCTGGGCCAATACAATCTCAGGTAATGTCTCGACCTTCCTTGAACACGTGCTTAGCCACCAAGTGAGCAGCATGATTGCTCTCCCTAGGCACAAACGCGAACGTCACCGACGTCAACTTTTGCGCTAGAATCTCAATATCGCCAAGAACACAATCCAAATTACAGTCGACCGTCACTTCCTTTCTGATCATTTGAATAATCAGCTTAGCATCAGATTCAATAACAACATGATTGAATAATCAGCTTAGCATCAAATTCAAACCAGCAAATTGGAGAAAGAAAATTCAAACAAAAAGCCTCGGTTTGGGTTAAAACGATAAACCACAAGTCATTTTCCTTAGTTGATTGTAGTCAAAAAATTTATCTTTGTCGAAAAAAATGACCGTCCATTACTTTTTTCTTTCTTTACTAAAAAGTACGGCATCGGTCCAAAAACTTTAATCTCGAACCAAGGAAAAATATTGTACAAAGATTTGGATAAGATATGACTGATTTCATAGCCCACCAAGAGGGTTACTAAGTTAATAATTGGTTAGATTATAGTAATTTGGGTCAATGAAAGTGTTAAAACAAAGCTACGAAAGTGCTTCCATGTCTATGTGGAAGAGCAAAGCAAATATTAGGCCTAGCTGTAGAACAATATTCTAACCAAACAATTTTAGAAAAGTTGGATTTGCCCACAAGTTTAATTGAGAAATTGCCTAACAAAGCCAAAAGCAGATATAATTGAACAACTCAATAATTTAGGCAAAAAGCACTTGACAACTAGAAGGAGAAAAACCCCTAAAAGCACTTGGAGCTGGCAGGAGCTGCCACTCAACTTTTAGCTCTGCTTCACACTCGGACAGCCTTCCTACGCCCACATTCAACCCGCATGCCACCACATATATGTTCCCTTCCACCCCGCTCGCAGCGAAGGGGCGTCTCAGTGCCTCACATGGGAACCTGTCCCCACCCACGTACCGCCACGTGTCCTTATCAGGGTCGTACGCCTTCATCGGACAATCCCCGTACTCCGATATCACCAACAGCCTGCCACCCACGACCACGCTCACGCCCGTCCACCCGTCCCTCATTCCCGGCCTCATCTCTTGCCACGTGTTATCGTCAGGGTCGTAGACCACGCCACGTGGCGAGTACATAAACGGCCACGTCCACCCCTCGGTCACGTACATCTTGTTGCCCACCACATTGGAATCATACTTGGCCAGTCCACCAGGCAGAGGGGCATATGCCTCCCACGTGTCTTTTTTAGGGTCGTAACAGTCCACGGCCGTGATCGAGCTGCCATAGTGATCCTTGCCGCCTCCGACGGCCAAGATCTTTCCGTTGATATTTCCAGCGTCGAAAAATGACCGTGGGGTCCGCATTGGAGCGGCTGTCAACCATTGATTTGTAGATGTTCGATACACAAAGGTTGTTTCCATAGAACATTCTGTGTCCGACCGCACGCCGCCCGCTACAACGAGCGTCCCCTCACGTGGCAGGGAAGCACAAGCAAACCCCGGCGGGCAAGCGGCCTTGGGACACGGCATGGGAGGCAAAACAAACCAACGGCCAGATCGTGGGTCCAGCGCTTGCCACTGGATCCTGGCCGTTGATTTGTTGAAGGCCAAAACGAAAAGATAAGGCAAAGGCAAAGACAAAGACTTCTTGCAAAGAACAAAGCTAGGGCCTGTAATGGCTCTGTTCCATGAAGCAGAAACCGAACGCACCAAAGCTTGGTACGGATAGGGAAGATAGAGCAGGCAGAGCTCGGCAACCTCGTCCGGCAATCCGGGAATCAACGGCTCAGATTTGTTCATGCTGATTTCTTGGTTAGAACACTGATCAGAACCTGGGTTTGATCCAGATGATGATCTCGGAGCCGCCATTTTCGACATTCGAATACAAACACGTAAAATAAAACTACCCAGATGAAGAAATGATCGAAAATTTTGAGTTTCTTGAAGAATGCATGGATCGAAAAGTGAGTTTGCAAGGTGTTCGACACTTGGTCTAGCTGAAGGATTGTAGTTGCAGAGCATATTCTATATATGAGTATTTATAGTGAGGAAAGAGAGATCATGGAGATCAAATTCAGGAGTGTGATGACGAAGCAAAGATTTTACTTTTGTGGAAGAAATAGTGGGTGGTCAAAAGGGTGTCTTAATTAAATGGGGATTAAATTTGGTTGAAGAATTTTGGGTTTGTGATTGGGTGGCATTTGTAGTTTTGTGGGTGTGCATCTAGAAACCGGAATATAAGGCAAAAAGTGACGCCACAAAACTTGAGAACACACACACTGGCAGATCCGAAAGACGGAGACTTCTGCGGGATTAAAGAAATGAGAAACGAATCAAAAGTTTGAGTGGAACCGGGTGTAAATAGAATGATCAAAATGATTTTTAATCCGAAAAAGGATAAATCCAGTGACCAAATGGGATTCTAAAGCCGGAAAGAATGAACAAGGATCCTCTTTGTGGGGATTCAAGGATCAATCAATTTTGTTCGTTCATCGTATATCGTACGGTTAGAAATCATTTTAAATTTAAAATTTAAAATAGAATATAAATAGAACCTAATGAAAATTGACCACATCGATATACGATAAATTGACAAACAAGATAACAAGATTTGGAAAGAATAGAGGGGAAGTGGTTGGTTTTTGAAAATAATGGAATTTTGGAGGGATTTAAAGAATAAAGAAATGGGGAAGTGGATGTATAAAGACTTGTTTTGGTTTTGGGGAGGGTAAGAATGGAGTTGGGTTAAGATCAAGGTCTAAAATGTTGATGATATCGAAAATATCGGTAGTCTAAAAATACGGAAATTTCGATGGAAATATCGGGATATTATCGATATCAATAAAAATTGAATAAAAACCACGAAAATTATAAGAAAAACTTGGAAATTTTTATTGAAACTTTGCAGGATGTTTATTTAGTCAATTATCTATTAGTTTATCACAAAACATTGGAATGAAATGCATTGCATGATAGATTTAACTGATTTAAGTTAATTATATAGCGAGCTGGCAAACATTGTGAGTGTAGAAAATATGTAGTAATTAATTAAAGAAGTTTAAACACACCATAATCATTTATATATAATGAATTAGTACAATATTTTACACTTTATACATTGCATGGTAAGATACATGAGTGATTTAGTACCACATAGAGTTCCTATCAAGGTCTAAAATATCGATGATATCGGAAATATCGGTAGTCCAAAAACACGAAAATTTCGATGGAAATATCGGCATAATATCGATATTTTAGATTTTGGTTAAGATAGATCCAATTAAGATGCATAGTGGTGCTGCATGATGATTGATTGGAATATAAAAAAAGTAGTGTTATCTACACATTTAATTTTATATTTCATACACATTTATTTTTTTATGATTGTCAGATCTAATAAGCTGAAAAAGATAAACTAACAAAAAATAACAAAAATATGTAAGAGATAAAAAGAGAATGTGAATAGCACTACTTTATAAAATAAATAAAAAATCAATTTTTGTGGGGTATGTATATATAGGTGGGAAGATGAAGTTGATGGAGAGACTAATAATCCCATTACTTTAATGAGTGTGGCTATAGTAATTGTTGTAGGGCCTCCTCTTTATGGTTTGATTAGATACCCTAATGTTGTGATAATTTTGCTTAGCGTACACGTATCTTATGAAAAATGTTCTCTTATCACACTCTTGTAACTTGTAATTTCAATCAATGTTATTGATCACTTATATAAAAGGTCGAATCATAATTTAATAACACAATAAACTTTCCGGTCTTTCGAGATGCAAGAAGTGATTTTGCTTCTACAAAACACGTGAATAACGGCGCCGCCTATCCTTTCCTGCTTAGATACAACTCATCTGAAAGTGTTTTTAAAATAACTGAAAACTTTTTTGATATAATTATTTTTTAAACCAATTCTTAGTTAAAATGCAAGTGAATCTTGAAAAAACACTTAAAGTGTTTCTTGCAAAAAGCACATAACTGTTGCTTTTGGAATCGAAATTTTTTTTCTTCATTAAAATCGCTTTCAATCATTTTAAAAACACTTCCAAATAAGTTTATTCATTTTATGTTGATGATGTCGCATACGCAATTAGGTTGTTGCCGTATGAGATAGAACACTAGCAGCAATACATTAAAAAGAGAGGAAATTCAAGTGCCCGCATGCCCAAGGGTAAAGTGGCTTTATATGTATTTTTCATCTTTATTGCCGCGTGAATCAGAGTTTGGTTTTGGTTGCTTTTACTGCATGCAATCATTTGAGAGCACACGTTTGCAAGCAGCTTCAAGTGCACAAAGAACTATTTTCGATCCAGAAAAATCAGTGTTATTGCCAAGTGTTTCTAAAGAGAAATTTTTAGTGTTTGATCACTGTTTTTTTTTCATGCGCTTTAGTACTGGTTTGAGACCGTGCTTTGAAAAAAAAAAAAAAAGCAGTTATTAACAGCATAAAAGCAAAAGTAGCTAATTGCTGCTTTGAAAAACTAGATTTTTTCCAAAGCATGCGGAGCAACAGGGCATCTTTAATGAAACTTTCTAAAGTCCACAAAATGACAGACTTTGTCCTTAGCACTCAATCTGGAAGGACCTCTCGTACTCTCATTCTCCCCCCACTCCGGCGCAACACCGTCACCACCACTGCATTAACGATCATCCCTCTCCTCCTTCCAGATCCTCCAAATAAACAAATACGTTTGAGGTGGTGGAGGTCAAAAATGGAAGAGGGGAAAACACTGAAGAAGTTGTTGTCGTTTAAGGAGAGGGATTTGAGGTCGGGAATTTGGTCCCAGAGGGAGTTCTTTTAAAGCAGAGGACTCGGACCTGGTCGAGCCGGTTCAAGATCTTAGTTAACAACAATACTAAACTAGCCATTAATTAGACATTGGTTATGAAAATTTGCCTTGTGAAACTCGTAATTGGTCAATTTTCAAAAAATCATTTCATTTCATACATTTATGCATGATCTCGTTAATATCTTGCAAAGTTCAAGAAAAAGGTGATTGACAATGGTGTTAGTGTCATGCCACTTCTACTTGAATGCTGAAGAGAGATCGAGTAGCAAAGTGTGGAGATAAAATTGCCTACTAGTATATGTGTCTAGTTGATGAGTTTTGAAGTCTTTGTGTAATCATTTCCTTTAGTGTTTGTCCTTACTTGAGAGCTCGAGGATTTTCTTAGTGTTGAATTTTGCCTCATTAGATCCTACATCCAATGTGCACATTTTATTTCTTTGCTTAATTGCATATGTGGAGGATAGTTTTGAATGTGATTTGAATAGAATATGAAAATTAATTTGAGAATTATAACTAACATTGAATTTTAAAGTTGAAATTTATTCGCACTTACCCCTCTAAGTTAAACTAATATCCATCTTATAACTTTTAAAATAACGTTAAACTATTAGTCTGAAATGTCACACTAAATCTTTCCCCAACATCGCCCATTTCATGTTGCCCTTTCTCGTGTGGAAAGTAGAAAAGTTGCTTTTACCTTAAATGGTGGGATGAGCATGAAACTCAAAAAGTAAATTATGATGTGCAGTTTTTTCTAGGTATGTACTATAAACAAAAAAAAGTTGGATGGCGCCTATGAATCGAAACAGTGTTGAAAAAAAAACGGTTAAAGGCGTAGTTTATGCAAATGAGAATATCACTTTAGCAATAAAGAAAATGAAGATATGCATGCCTACCTTTATATATACATGTTTTCAGCTAAAAGGTAGCTTTTTGTTTCACAAGCTTAATTAGTCCACTTTTTCAACTCCTTATGTACACACACAATACACATTTATATTGTGTTTCAACCCATTTGCATTTTCTTTACACTTATCTATTCTGAATGACGATATCATGTTTGTCAATCTGAATCATCGATCATGTGTGTAAATTATCTAAACGAGTGGTCTATATTTGAAGATTTATAATCTTTACAATGTAATATATCATACAGTCTAATAAGAGCAAAAAATCACGATTTAAATAGTTAAGCTTTCACTATAGAAGAGCTTCTACTTAATTATTATCACTTTTACTGGAAGCGTAACATAGAAGCACGGTGATTTAATAAAAAGATCCATATGCGTCCTAAAATATATTCTTAGAAGAATCCAAAGGTGATGTTCTACCGATAAGTAATTTCAACTTTTTCTGCTCCCTCTTAGTACTTAAATTCGAATACTTAGACTAGGTTACAACATTGCTCGAATAAAATAAAAAAGGTGATGCTATCCACATACTTACTTTTACTTCTCACACATCATTCTCAACTTCTAACTATCGGATCAAAGGAACTGAAAAAAATCAATGAACAATATGTGAAAGGTAAAAATAAGGATTATCCGAAAAAAGTGTGTATGTTGTCTAACCGAATAATTTGGGACTCCAGTAATCTATATGCCCATAACAGACACCATTAATTTAACCAACCAATAAGCTAACAGCTCACAAGCTTCAGCTTCAGTCTCTGACTGAATAGAGAGATTCATATTCCATGGACGATGGCTGGCAAGACCTCCACTGGCTGTCTGATTGATTAGAGAGATCAATATACAATAGGGCAAAGCCCCTATTGGTAAAAATCATTCATAACCACGTCACTGTAGGTCCCGTTTGATAAAAATCATATTCATAACCACGATAGAAAATTTGAGTTTCTCCATATCCATCTCATACTCATGCAAATAATCATATTCACACGTTCCCTGAATGGCTGAGTAGCTGTGGGGATCGGATTAATTACTTTAACTAATGTGTCACCTTTTCTTATAGGGGTAAAATACGCATTAAAAAGCTCAAAATGATCGGTACTACTTTGCTTGTTACAAGAGATGCAGGTACTACTTTGCTTGTGAATTTTTTATGATTTGAATCTTCTTCAAAGTCTTTGATTGAGAAGCTCCAGAAGAAGGATGAAAAGAGGAGACGCATGGAAGTTCCATGACGGAACCAAGAAGAAAATGAATACCAAAATTAGGGCAACTACTTGTGCTGCTACTGCAAGGGTTGTGATCCACATACACGTTTTTGTGATGGTCCAGCATTCCCAACGTTGGCCATAAAATTAACAGCGCTGCAACCGCAGCCCGCTGCTAGTACTATATATTGAGAGCCTATGTCAAAAACAAAAAACAAAGCACTTTAGTTATCTCTGCAAATTCGAAAGTGCTTTTCGGGATCGAAATACGTACGGGAATAAGAACATTAGATACTAGCGACGAATGTTTTACAACTCCATATAACCCGTCGGTAAAATAGATATGGGAATCCAATCAAAGAAAATGTCAGGAGGAATCTGAAGCATAGGAACCCAGGAGCAACACTTGCAAGTGATTACTACGCCTTCCACAACTTATACGATTACAGGGATAACAGGACGCCACCAAATTTGATTCAGTTCAACTTCAAACAGAAAAAAACACGCAACCAAATTCATTTGAGTTCAATTTCAATAAATGTAAATATGAACAAAACATACAAACCTCTGTCCAGGAAGTAAGCTACCAATTTCTCAAGTACGTAATTGAATATATGTGGAATTCTTTGTACCTATATTATATGCAACAATATATAAAACATGCATAAACCAATCCTACAAACATATTAAATAAATAGAAGGTATAAAATAAATAAAGAAGAAGAAGGAGAACCAAGGTGAGTCCTTGCCTCTTGGTGTTTATGGAAGGAGATTTACGTGCTAAATATATATATATATATATATATATATATATATATATATATATGTATGTATATATATATATGTATGTATATATATATGTATGTATGTATTCAAAACATATATCAAAGAATTATGATAGACATATTTGTTTTTCTTAATATAGTATAAAAATTGGACAATGTCATACTCATTATAACACGTGAAATAATACCACTTACGTAATTGTTTTTTAGTACAATAGAAACCTCTCACTTATATGTGTAGAAAATGATACCACTAAACTGTAATACCAGTCAGTCACAAAAAAATTTAGATTAGATCACAACTTATTAGCTAGATTTATCGTTTTAATGCCTTTGTAGAAAATTGATTTTTTTTTTCTTTTGATACAAGTTGGGCTACATTCCTTTTATAATATTGATTCGATTCTTCACCTGTATTACAAGTTTACAACCTAAGTGTAAAAATATGTTCAATATTAAAATGGAAACGAAGTGTTGCGTTTAATATTTAATCGATAAAAGAAAAACAAACATCAATTCTCTCCAATATATATTTTGGGCCATGGTGGGCCTTGGACCTGTAAAAGCCCAAAACAGTCCACAATTAATTTACCCGCCAATAATCTAACACCTCCCCAACACTTTCCGTCTCTGAGTCCGACTGACATTATCTGTAGAGATAGAAGAGAGAGGCATCCATGGCCGATGGCTGGCTCTGAGCCTCCCCACCACCACCAAAAACAATGCAAACCTTCTCGGCCTCCTTCGCCGTCTGTTCTTCCTACCCATTACGACGTCGTCGAATCAGCACCTCCCCTCCCCGCAAACCCAATCTCCGGCGACTCACCTCCCGCGTTGTCCAGCTCACCCGCCGGAGACAGCTTCACCAGATAATGGAGGAGATAGAGGTCGCTAAAGAACGATTCGGGAAGCTGAACACGGTTGTGATGAATGCGGTCGTGGAGGCTTGTGTACATTGCGGCGATATTGACTCTGCACTCATGTTGTTCGACGAAATGGCTGAGCCAGGAAGCTGTGGCGTTGATACTATCACATATGGAACCATCTTAAAGGTACTCTTTTGGGTTCTTTTCAAATTTTGTTTTAGAGATATAGGTATGAGAGAGTTTGGAGGACAACTATAATTCTCAAAAGCTTCACACACTCTTGATCAAGACAGTGTGAAACAAAACCAATTTATGGTGCCAACAAGAGCTTCATCAAAGGAGTTCAACTACAATTCTCAAAAGCTTCACACACTCTTGATCAAGACAGTGTGAAGCAAAACTAATTTATGATGCCAACAAGAGCTTCATCAATGGAGGACAACTACAATTCTCAAAAGTTTCACACACTCTTAATAAAAACAGTGTGAAGCAAAACCAATTTATGATGTCAACAAAAGCTTCATCAAAGGAGTTCAACCACAATTCTCGAAAGCTTCACACACTATTGATCAAGACAGTGTGAAGCAAAACCAATTTATGGTGCCAACAAAAACTTCGTCAATGGAGGGCAACTACAATTCTCAAAAGCCTCACACACTCTTGATCAAGATAGTGTGAAGCAAAACCAATTTATGGTGCCAACAAAAGCTTCATCAAAGGAGTTCAACCACAATTCTTAAAAGCTTCACACACTCTTGATCAAGACAGTGTGAAGCAAAACCAATTTATGGTGTTAACAAAAGCTTCATCAATGAAAGGCAACTATAATTCTCAAAAGCTTCATACACTCTTGATCAAGACGGCGTGAAGCAAAACCAATTTATGGTGCCAATAAAAGCTTCAACTTCAACTACAAAAACTTCAACTCCAAAGCTTCACCTACAAAGCTTCAACACAAAAGATTCACCTACAAATCTTCAACTCCAAAGCTTCACCTACAAAGCTTTAACACAAAAGATTCACCTACAAAGCTTCAACTCCAAAGCTTCACCTACAAAGCTTCAACAAAAAAACTTAACCTACAAAGCTTCACCTACAAAGCTTCAACTCCAAAGCTTGAACACAAAAGCTTCACCTACAAAGCTTCAACTCCAAAGCTTCATCTACAAAAGCTTCAACTCCAAAGCTTCATCTACAAAGCTTCAACACAAAAGCTTCACCTACAAAGTTTCAACACCAAAGCTTCACCTACAAAAGTTTCAACTCCAAAGTTTCACGTATAAAGCTTCAACACAAAAGCTTCACCTACAAAGCTTCAACTCAAAAGCTTCACCTACAAAAGCTTCAACTCCAAAGTTTCACCTACAAAGCTTCAACACAAAAGCTTCACCTACAAAGCTTCAACTCCAAAGCTTCACCTACAAAAGCTTCAACTCCAAAGCTTCACCTACAAAAGCTTCAACACAAAAGCTTCACCTACAAAAGCTTCAACTCCAAAGCTTCACCTACAAAAGCTTCAATCCAAAGCTTCACCTATAAAGCTTCAACACAAAAGCTTCAACTCCAAAGCTTCACCTACAAAGCTTCAACACAAAAGTTTCACCTACAAAAGCTTCAACTCCAAAGCTTCACTTACAAAGTTTCAACACAAAAGTTTCACCTCCAAGCTTCAACTCCAAAGCTTCACCTACAAAAGCTTCAACTCCAAAGCTTCACCTACGAAGCTTCACCTACAAAGCTTCAACTACAAATGCCAAAAGCTTCACACACTCTTGATCAAGATAGTGTGAAGCAAAATCAATTCATGGTACCCAACAAAACTTCAACCTTAAAGCTTCACCTACAAATCTTTAACACTAAAGCTTCACCTACAAATCTTTAACACTAAAGCTTCACCTATATATATATATATATTCAGAAATTTAAAAATTCAAAAATTCAAAAAAAAAAAATCGAATATTAAAAAAAATAAAGGCGTAGGCCTCCTCTTCTTTGGGCCAAACAACTTTCATAACAAATATATATGAAGGAGGAGTTTTGGGCTACCACTTAGAAAGGAAAACGGTGAAGTTTTGTTAATTTGGAAACTTGGCTACTAGCAAGACACCTCATTTGTCAACTCTCTCGACCAGAGACTTGACTCGGGAGTCTCACGACCACTCAGTGACTTAGATTTTTCAAGTCTCCAACCAAGAAGTTTTCCTCACTCGGGAAATTAAGGCAGCATTACCTCAACCTACATGCTTTACTCACAAAACTTCAACATACAAGCTTCAACAAAAGAAAAAAAAAATCAAAGAACTTTGTGAAGAAAACCTTGGTATATTTAACACAATACATTGAAATGAAGCAAAACTTATTTATTGATATCTCTGATAAGTTACAAATATGTACATATACATGAATCAAAATAAACAAACAAGAGGAAGCCTTCACAAAGGTTGCTCAGGAGAAGTTTCAACAGTCGGCAGAGCTTCAGAAAGAGGAAGCACCGGAGGGTGATTATTCGGAGCCTCAATACTGGGCAGAACCCTAGAAGGAGGAGGCACCAAAGGTTGATCATTTGGAGCTTCATTACGCGGTACAGCCCCAGAAGACGAAGGCAATAAATGCCTTTGGAACAAACCCACAAACCTTTGATGATCAAGTAAAATCTGGCCATCAGATTCCTGCAGCTGGTCAAGATTCCTCTTCATGTTTGTAGCATAGTCATGTGCGAGCCTGTGCAACTATTTATTCTCATGCTTGAGCTATCTGATCTCCTGTTTGAGACTTATCACTTCAGTTGCCAATGATTCAACTTGGCGGGTTCGAGCAAATAGGCGTTAGGCCATATTAAACACAGAACCTGCACACTGAACACTGAGAACTAGAGAATCCTTAACAACCAACTCATCAGATCGTTTGGAAAGTAGTCTGTTATCTTTGGGAGTGAGAAGGTTCCTAGCCACCACCGCAACGGTCATATCATTCTTCATCACATAGTCCCTAACAATAAGAGGACCAGTAGGGGATAAGAAGGATGGGCGCCATATGTTGTCTTGAGGAGGCATGGCTGCCTTTTCACCAAAGTTCAAGTCAAAACGACGATCGGATGGGCCAGACATTTTCCGAAATGATGAAGGAGAAATGAGGTCCAATAAATCTCTGACGTACAAAAATAAAGGGAAAATTCCTACAAGCAATAACTCTCTGAACGTACTTCTTGCACAAAATTGGTGCCCCTATAAAAGATAGGGCAGCAAGGCCGCTTGTTCAAAAATCGAAGAGGCATCACTCTTTGGATTTCGAGAAGTAGATTTTCCTAAATAAAATATGTCAATAATCCCCACACGCAACATCAGCTTCTTGGGCACCACAGATAACTTTGCCAAAGATCTTTGACAAAATTTAGACACGTAAATTTTGAAGGTCCAGCTACCCTACCATTACCCATAAAGGTAAAGGAACAACACCACTGCTTGATAACTAGAAAGTTCCTATGTGTGTTAACCTCCGTGCTCTGTGGCAAGGCAAACTAGCAAAAATGCCTAACCTTTACTCACATTCTATAAAACACTCCCAATAGGATTGTTTGCTCAAAAATCGAAGAGGCATCTCTCTCTGAACCTCGAAAGCCAGACTCCCAATATGATTGCTTTCTCAAAAATCGAAGAGGCACCGCTATTTGAATCTCGAAAGCCAAACTCCTAACATGATTGCTTTCTCAAAAATCGAAGAGGCATTACTTTTTGAATCTCGAGAGTCAGACTCCCAACAAGATTGCTTTCTCAAAAATCAAAGATGCACCGCTCTTCGAATCTCGAAAGCCAGACTCTCAACATGATTGCTTTCTCAAAAATCGAAGAGGCATCGCTTTTCGAATCTCGAAAGCCAGACTCCCAACAGGATTGCTTTCTCAAAAATCGAAGAGGTATCGTTCTCTGAATCTTGAGAGCCAGATCCTTAACAGGATTGCTTGTTCGAAAACCAAGGAGGCACCGCTCTCCGAACTTCCAGAGCCAGATTTCCTTAGATAAAGCTTGTCTGCAATCTTCACACGCAACATCAGTTTTCCAGATACCACATACCATTTTTTCAAAGTGCTCTGACAAAGTTAAAACACGTGAAGCTTGCAGCTCCCACTACATTGCTATGACTAAGAAGGGTAAATGAATAACATTACTACTTGTTGTTGGGAAAACTCCTATATATGTCTACCTTCATCCTCCATGAACAAGCATACCTGCAAAAATGCTCAACCATTCATCATATCTAATAGGGCACTCCCAACGAAACCTCTCAAAATACTCAGATTCTTTTCCTCCATGATAATACCTCTGCAAACAAGCTACACTAGAGCAAGAGTATCTCATATCATCAAGGTTAAAAACATGAGTATCCCATATCATTCTTTTTCCCTGTCTTTTTCTTTTCCATTGCTCTTACCTGCAAGACAATGAGAAAGAAAGCAATCAGTCGAAATCTAAAATCAAACTTCCGATCTGAAACTGATTGCCCGAAATCTTTGCCCGGTTGCTCACCTAGCTTTGCTCTCGAGTACTCATCTTCAACTATTGTCAAGGTCGCAAATTGTTTCGGAAAATACCTCATAACAGTTAATACAATATTGGCTCTTAACACTGAAATTGCCAAGCATGGATGAGTCGCTGAGAAGTAGTACTCTGAATGACCATTCAAAGGCAAAGGTTGCACACTACTTCTGCGATGCAAACTATTGAAGCAGAAGGTTCAACGATGAGCTGGAACAGATCACTATAGCATGACGCCCTCTCTGCAGAACCGCATAATCCAGACAGATGAGTCTAAGTCAAATCCAAGCTCGACATCTTTGCCCTATCTGAATAGCTCGAGAAGCTTCAACAACCTTTCGCTGACACCGTCGCTAAATAGCACAGCCTTGCCATGCCACATCCACTACTTTGTCAATAGCAAAAGTATCATATATCATCAGGGTCGAACATACTCTAGATTTGATGGACTTGTTTTGACCCTCAAATTCTTGAGTCAACCTTATACTTTGGAGGAAACCAGAATACCCTCCAGCCCAGTTCAAGAATAAGCATGTGGAAAGTTACTTCTTCAAAAGCAAAAGTATCTCATATCATCTATTTTCCTTTTTCTTTTCTTTATCCTTCTTGCTACCTACAAGATAGGGAGAATGAGAACAATTAGCCGAAACTCGAAATCAAACTTCTGATTTGGGATTGATTCTTGGAACTCTGATTACTTACCTTGTCTGTCACCTCTTTCGGCGGATCTCCTAGCTCGGCGACTTGGGGGACTCCTACTGCATGGTTTGTATCGCGCTTGACCAAGCTTGAAACTACAACTAAGTGAAGGTCACAAACTTGACACTTTCTGTTGTACCAAAGTCCTCACTGATATTGTGCATCAACAGTTTTCATGGAAGGACATAACCACCCTATGTCAAATGTGTCACACTTATTTAGATCACACCATCAAGTTTCGAGAACAAAGAAGGCGATGATTGAACAATGCACGAAGGCCAATATTTCCACAAGTAAACAAATGGCTTTGTTGGAGGTGCAAAGTGGAGGAATTGGAAATATTGGTTGCACCCCCAATGATATGTATAATGCAGAACAACAATTTATAGCCTATCAAATTGGGCATGATGCTGAAATGTTGAAAGAGCATTTTGAGGATGTGAAAGAAAAAAAGATTCATTCTATTTCAAGATGGAGATTGACGAAGGCGAAACACCTGAAAATTTCTTTTGGGCAAATGTGATGTGAAAATTAACTTGACACACAAATTTAACCCTATTGATGACAATTGTAGTATTAAGCAAGTAGGGATCGTTCTAGACCGGGGATTAACTAGGGCTGCTAATCAACTCAAATAAGACTAAAAAATACTAAACTAGACTCTATAAACTCAAAACTGACTTAAAACACTAAAAACAACAACAAAAAATAAAAAAAAGACTCAATTCTAGACCTAACAAGTGATTTGGATGAAAATAATACTTAACTTGACTCAAAAGACTCAAAGAAAACTGATTATGACTCAACTAACAAGACTTAATGAATGAGGGATTGTTTTTGACGAATTTAAAACTTAAAACAGAAACTTTGCATAAAACACTTTAATAAAACAAATTTGATGAATTGAAAAGGGTGAAAGGCTAGTTAGAGGGTCCTTCTCCACACATGACATATGCAAACAAACCAATTTCTAGTTATTATTCCTTTAAACCATGAATGACATTGACAACACCCCAAGTCAACCGTGATAGCACAAATTAACTATCAGATTTTCCTTATTTCATTGAATTGGACGGGATACACATTACAACCAAATTATCTTTCTCAAGTCCCCTAACTTTGAAAAGCATGATAGAAAACATATCAAAGGTTATTAAGTTCTTTGAAAATCATAAGCATTGACGAGGCATTCGTAACTATGAAAAGCATGATACTCCTGCCAAGGATTCACTTAACACGATCATGACTAGCAATCTCCACTACTTTCATAACGATTAGGTGAAACTCCCTTATACTTTAACATCAAGTTTATGCATGCAAATTAAGTGTCAACCCTCAATTAACACACACAAACAAGTTTTAATAACTCAGATAAGCAAATCACATTCAAGACTCAAGAAACAGTAATTGGATGTAATCAATTCATATAAAGCATATAATCATGGCTTCGAATTCACCTCTAACTATAAAGAAATTAGTTCCTCATGTCCTTAAAAATTGAAGATAACTTTAAATTAGACATTGAAAATAAAAGATAGAAAACACCTAAGAAAGCTCTAGCAATCCTATGTTGAATGACAATGCACGGCAATGGCTCTTTCTCTCTGATTGTATCTGAATGTATGGGTGTGTGGTGTAGAAGAATATGGTAGAGGGAGGTGAATTTGAAATAGGTGTATAATGATGTATTTATAGGGCTAGGCACAGTGTAGGTAGGTTTGGAGAAGGATAGTGTAACCAAAACCCAAGTGGAATGGGTTAAAACTAGGGCTGGGCACGGGCCGGGCCGAGCCGGGCCGAACCTAAGTTTGTAGGAACCTGACATTACCCGAAACGGGCCGGGACGGGGCGGGGATTGGATTTTCTTGTATAGGAACCGGACATTACCCGGCCCGGTTGAAACGGGCCGATTCGGGCCGGGTCCACGGGTACCCTTTTTTTTTTTTTTTTTAACAGCACAGATTGCAAACTGCTCAGATTGCAATTTGCAACTGCACAATCACAGTGACACTGCATTTGTGCATATTTTGCACAAATTCACCATATGGGTATCTCACTAACAGTTTACTTTACCTGCACTTCACTATGAATTATATTTCTCTCCCGAAAAGACTTTAATTTCGAACACCCGAAAAACCAACCCATGTGGTTTTCTCACAACTTAGAGGAAACGGAAAGGGCAAAGAAAATGAATCTGTAAGAAAATGAATAACATCCACATTAACATCTGCAGTGACATCAAACATCCAACATCATTCCTCATTGAATCTGTAAGAAAATGAATAACATCAAAATGACATCCAACGCCCAATATGTTCACATTATAATTATTCAATCTGGAAGATTGTCAAGAGAAATATAATAATTCAATCAAAATGTTAATATGCCTAATTGTCAAGAGAGAGATAATGGAAGTATGCCTAATTGAACACAGCAGCTGCACAGATTGCACAGATTGAACACAGATTACAACAATCTTTACACAAAAATCAAATCTTCTGTTGATTGCTAAGAAACTAAAGGAGAATTTTACAGTCAATTTTCCAGACAACCAAACACAAAGTATGAACACTTAAATAAATAAAAACTTTGAAATAAAAAAAATAATTGAAATCATGACTGGAAGGGAGAGATTAGGAGACTGACCTTCGACGGCGGTGTCCTGAGCCTCGCAGACGACGAGTTCACCACGGCGGCTCGCTTGTCCGGAAGCGGGACCGTAACTCAACGATCCGACGGAACAAGTTCGGAGAACTCATCCAACCTTGAGGCCTCTGTAGCGTGGCAACAGAGCGCCGGCGGACAAGGAATAGAGCGACGAGAGAGCTGCGATCCGAGAGAGCGCGGTTGAAGAAGGGAGAGGGGAGGATCGGGGAACGACGACGAAGTCGAGGACTGTAGCCATGGCCGTAGAGGATCAGAGCTCTATAGAGAGAGATGATGGAGACAGAGTAGTTTATGGGGATGGAGGAAGCAGTAGCGAGTAGATTGCTGATCTCCTTGGAGTAAACATGCAGGATCTGAATCCCGTCCTCCTCGATGAGGGGAGGGGACGATGCACTCGAGACGGTGAATGAGAGGTGACAAATCGAGAAGATGGGTAGTTAAATCGAGAGGAGAGGTGGCTGGGTTCTGTAAGTCTGGTCCCTGGGATTAAGAAGAAGAAGACGAAGAAGGAGGTTCGGGGATAGAGAGAGAGATCGAAAGGGAGGAGACTGAGAATCACAGATCCGAAAGGGAGGACTGAGGAGGAGCGGAGAGTCTTCGAGAAGGTGCCAGAAAATAGGAGAGGAATGGAAAAAAAATGTTACAAACGGGCCGGTCGGGTACCCGTTTTTCTACACTTATGGAACCGGCCCGAACCTAAAACTTCAAAGACTCGGCCCGGCCCGCCCCGTTTTTCTTTTTAAAAATTAGGAACCTGCCCGTACCCGGCCCGTACCCGCATTACCCGGCCCGACCCGCGGTTCCTATACCCGTTTGCCCACCCCTAGTTAAAACAATCAGAAACCAAGGGGAATTAGGTTAGAAAGGTGCGGCACAAATTCCAGCAAGGAAATGGATAAATTTGGCCTAATTCAAGAGGGAAAAGGATTAGGATTGCAGGTTCTAGAGCTTCTAGAAGAGCTTAAAGGATGTGGCACCTAAATAGGGGTTCTAGAATGAATGAGGCGCCACTTTTGTAGGAGATGAGATAAGGCTTCTAGAATCATATTTTTATGTGTCCAAGTCTGAAAATATTACCCCCTTGCAGCTGGAATTAAGATAGGATAGGATTAGGATAAGATAAGATAAGATAATGTTTGTTTGGATAAGATAAGGTTGTATAAGGTTTTGGATAATGTCTCATTCTTTTGAGTTGATTCCTTATCTTCTTTGTCTTGGATTTATTTCTTCAATTCCTTAGCACATTCCTTGACATCTTTGAACTTCAAATTCTTCCATCCATCTTGCTCCACTCATAAGCTATCCATTTGATGCCCAAAACTGCTTCAAAATGCTCCAAAGTGCACTTTCTTGCCAACTTTATCATTTGGACCTATAAACACACGAAAATAGCTTAAAACACTATAATAAACACAAACTAACTATGAAAATGCAAGAAAACAAGCTAACTAAGTCGCATAAATATGCTCCTATCAAAATGCTAAGTCATGACGTGGTTACGACCTTTTTGGTGATGTGATTGTGTTTGACACCACTTTCAACACCAATGTCTACAGGATAATGTTTGCTCCTTTGTTAGGAGTAATGTTCTAAAAATAGGCCTAGGTGGCCGCCTAGGCACTGGGCGATGGAGTGCCGCCGAGATTTATGTTAAAACGTTCATCAAATTGGATAGGAGTTAATTGGCCGCCTAGGCGCTATTTAGGCGGTCTAGGCGGTGGTAGGCAGCGGTCTAGGTGGCCTCTCGGAGCCTCGTCGGTTCTCCGTTTCGCTGAGATCTGATGAGAAGAGAGAAAGAGTAAATCGGAAATCTCAGCGATGCATACAAACCCTACTTGATTGTTCTAAGAATCTACCTCAGTTTTCTTCGGATGATGTTGTTTGTTCGTTGGGATTTTTGGAATTCTTTCGGGCTTTTGGAATGGAAGTTGGAGGTTTGGAGTTGCTTGTGGAGGCGGTGGGAGAGGTCTAATGGGGAGAATAACCTGGTTCTAAGAGAGAAAGGAGAAGAACAAGCGGCATCTTTGTCGAAGAGAGAGAGGGCGATGAAAACGAGGCTACTTATAATACAAAAAAGAAATAGAGGGAGAGGTATGATAGTATAAAACAGCCCATGTGGTTATAATTAGTTGATGGAAACGAGGCACTCATAATCAAGGAGATAGAAAGGTAAAGCATATAAGTTGCATGATTTGGCTTTTTAAATTAATAGATGGAAACGATGTTGTAGAAGGGAGAGAGGAGGAGAGGAAAAGAAGGGGTGGGTTGGGCTGTTATATATGCTTACCATCTTATTAATTTTTGAATTTGGGTTAATATAACAATCCATCTTATTAAATATAGCAAGTTTTTATTATAATAAATTTAATTAAATTCCAAAAAATTATAAATCTGCCTAGACCCCAATCGGCCGCCCAACTAGCACTTAGCGTCTTTTAGAACCATGGTTAGGAGTTAATAACCACGGTCAAACCACGATATTCAGCTGTGCATTCTTGAAAAATGAAAAAATTGAGAGCTTTGAGTGGTTGTTTGAAGAAATGCTTAAGGCTATGCCGGGTGAGCCGCTGAAAGCCATAATTACGAATCAAGATACAGCCATATCAAAGGCTATTGGCAGCAAACTACGAACCACATTTCATCAGTACTGCATATGGCTTATTAGTAACAAGTTCAATGGCAAGGGTTGGGTTGGGGGAGCTTTCAAGGATTTGAATGATTTCATATGGAATATCGAAAGTAAAGAAGAATTTGAGGCAAGGTGGAAGGTGTTGGTTGAAGAGCGTGAGTTCAATACTACAAAATTGGCTTAATGTATCAGAGAGTGGTGGGGGTTTTATACTATTATTGCCAGATAAAATATTTCCAACAACATCTTTAAAAAGTGTCGGATAATAAAGTACTATCCGACATTAGTGCACTACTTTCTGACAAGAATAATGAAGCGGGCCCTTAACTCCACAAGATTGATTTTTTAAATACTTTTAACCAATTATGGCAGCTATATCCGACATGAGTAAGTAATGTGTCAGATTATATTATATTATTTTCAAATTTTTAATACTAACTATGGCAGTTATATCCGACACAAATATTTTCAAATTTTTTACACCAACGCTGGCGATTATATCCGACACAATTATTATTTTATTCTTTTAAATCCTGGAAATTTTTGGGTGGGATATTTCCCACCATTCTTTACGTTGAAAGTGTGCTATCGATTTTATCCGACAACAATAGGAAGGTATGTGTGACAAATTTTGACATTTATGTCGGTTTTAACCAACAATACTACTAATTCTACATAATAAAACCCATCTCCCTCTTCCTTGCGACGCTGCCCTCTCCTTTCCCCAATTTCTTCTCCTTCCCGCTTCATTCATTTCCTCTTCTCCTTCTTTCATTCTCCTTCTCATTCTCTTCTCCCATTCTCCTCTCTCATTTTCCCTTTCTTCTTTTCTCCCATTCTCTTTCATTTCCCCTTCTTCTTTCTGGCATCTCTTTCTTCTTATCTCCATTTTCTTCTTTTTATTTTATCTTCTTACCATGATTTTATTTATCCACTTCATCCAGTTCCTCCATCACTCACTCTATGATAGTCGCCGATCTCATCTTCCTATCTTCTCTATCTAGTACGACAACACAGGATTTACGCCAAACACCAAGAATGTCTCGCTTTCCTACTCCCGTTTTCTATTGTGTGTAAAGGATTTTGCTTATATGAGGTAATTAGTGAGCGATTTTGTTTCAACTTTTTCAAGTTAACTAAAAAATTTTAGTTCCTTAATTTTATTATGGTTTTGTAGTTTTTGCTCAATTCAATCTATTTTTATGACTAATTTGCCAATTATCAAATTTCTCATGCATTGTTTTGTTTATACCACATTTATTTTATCTAATTTGTTAATATTTAGTGATGTTTTTGGCATCAATTGTTGTTGAAATTGTGTTAATTCATGCTTTCTCATGTGATGGATAGTTGTTCTGCAATGAAGAGCACCAAAAGAAGAAGAGGAAAAGAGAAGGGGAGAAGGGGGAAAGGAGAAAGGGAGCATCAACATAAGAAGGGGAAGAAAATAAGAAAAGGAAAAGAAGATAGGACAAGTCATCATTATGATTGTTGGAGAACATTACCAATGGAAGCATTTATTGTTGGAGAAGGAAAAATCATCATCATGTTTTCTTTATTTTGTTGTATGAACACTTTGTATAATGACATATATTGCTGGAGAACATTACCAATGGAAGCATTTATGTCAAATATGGATTTTAATTTTTTTTTCCAAATGAGCGTGGGTATCGGATAAAGGAGCATTTTTGTTTATTTTTTTATTTTTATCCAAAACATAAATTTGGTTTTTTTTTTATTTTGTCGATTATATGTGACAACATTGTCTTTATATCCGACAGGATTTCTCAACAACTAATGTCGCCTATAACCGATGGGAGCATTAATGTCACTTGTATCTGACACTATTTTCTTCGCGGATTAAGAGTTCTATCCAATAGCAAAAGCCTCTTTGTGACACAAGCAATGCTGTTGGTTCTTTTATATGCCACTATATGAATTTTTGTCAGATTTTTTGCTAATATCCAACAGCAATAGGCTTTTCTTGTTGTTTTTTTAGAATGACACTACTGGGTACTTTTCTAGTAGTGACTAGTTGATAAAACGTGGCTTTAGGAAATTTATGACTTGCGTGCACAATAAGATATGACATTTTGTAAACATGTTTTTTCTGCTGAAATGTCGAGCAGTCAGCGTGCTGAGAGTAGTCATTCCTTTTTCAAGCAATATGTGCACATGAAGCATTCTTTGATTGAATTCATCATTCGGTTCAATCGAGCCCTTGGACGACAACATAAAAAAAAGGTCATTGGTGACCATAATGATGAAAACCACACCCTTCCATTGCAGCTTCGCACACTAATGGAAAAGCAAATGGCTAAATTGTACACACGGCTTATGTTCGAAACGTTTCAAGTAGAAGAGTTGAAGAGTTTGACTTGTTTCTTAAAGGAGTAGTCCGAGCACGAGAATGAGCCAGTGTACGAAGTACTTGAAAAGATTGCGAGGGTGACAAAGATGAAGAGCTTGGTGGTTGATACGACATTGGGTTACGCTAAATGCAGCTGCAAATAGATGGAGTTTTGGGGACTTCCTTGTCGACACATATTGGTGTATTTGAGAATGAAACAAATAGAGCTACTGCAAGAATGCTACATACTAAAAAGGTGGCTTCAAACCGCCAAATGCATCATTGTTTTGGACATGAAAGGGAAAGTAGTAGGCAAACACGTCAACAATTCTACCGTGTCCAAAAGAGCTTAGTTTTTTAAAAAAGCTTCAGACTTGATTGACAAAGTGGTGATGTCAGAGGAAGGTACCGCACTTATGTCTCGGACTTTGGAAGTGTTGGATACGAAGCTGAACTACTTGAGTGGTGGTAATCGCGGTCGTAAAAGAAAACAGATTGCAGAGGGGGCGAAAAGTTCCCAATCCGAGGTGCTTAAAGATCCCATTCAAGTTAAAAGAAAAGGGGCGTCGAAGACAAGTACAAAAGAGAAGCAAAGTCAAAATTGGAGACGCATGGGTGGGAAGAATAATAGTCCACGGCGGCCAGACAGAAGGTACACAACGTAAATACGGTCTGCGTGACAATATATATGTATGGCTGTAATATTTGAAATAACTTTGGATTGATTTGTTATTGTGCAGTTCCTTCCGGAATGAGCTCGAAGAACACACACAGGCGTGACTGAGCACCAGTCATGTAATGTTACTTGGCGAAATGAAGCTGCTAACCATGAGCCTAAAACAGTAGCACAGAACTTACGGGTAGTAATTCGGGGTTGCTAGATGATTTTATGAATATATGATAAATGACCATTGAAGAGGGTATGAATAATTAAATTGTGGATGTTCATTTTGTATGCAAGATGTGTTAATTTTGTAGGGGGTGAACTATTATTTACCTATGGTCATAGTTGGTTTTTCAAAGTTTATGTGGGTGACAGCAGTGATGGAATGTGTCATCAACTGCAACTGACGCGTTATGAAATCCTATGAAAATTTGCGAATATACAGGAACGTCTATGAAACTTGTACTTGCAATACGTACTTAAGCTTGAAATTACGATATAGTTACAAAAGTCCCTAGAAAATGTACATAATGAGGATGGGAGCAAATATATAGCAATGGAGATATGAGGTTAAGCATCCTTGGGTGTATTGTGATGCAACCAATGTGGACTCCTTTTTGACGCACTTTTGATGACATTCATTGATAGAGCGTGAGTTTGCAGAAAATTTGGCATTTGATTCTACAATTTGAGCAGTCAGATTATTGGAATCACCGTCACTCTTCTACATAGCCATGACATGTGTGGCTTTACCATGGCTAGTAAATTGTTGTTGCCTGCATTTTATATATATCAATTTAGATGTCATTAAATGTCACAGGAAGACATAAATGGATGGAAACAAATTGTCTGTTTACAACTAGTTTGTTAGCAATACTCCTTCCAATTACTTACCCTTTTTCTATGTAACTACATTAGGAATGTATCATGGAAAAACCAAGTGTTGTCCAATGACTTGTCCTTGCTTTCCATGTGTAGATGATCAATTTAGATGTCATTAAATGTGAGACCAACAAAAATTAGATGGACTTGACTAATTTATGACCGCCTATTGTATGTATATGATGGCTTGTGAACAGTGGTATTCAGGCTATTAGGAACTGAGTTTGTAACTTCTTGTTCATAAAAAAAAAAATCCTTCCAAATCCTAAACATTTACTGTAATGACATTAAGAATGTGTTGTAATGGCATCAAAATGTTGAGTTCATATACTGTCACATTCAATAGGGCAAAAAAAAGTTGACGTTTTTGTATATGTGTGTGTTTATGAGCATTTATGAAGACCATTATCTGCCCTCGCGCAGTCTTGTCACGTTGGTCCTCAAGTAGCAAAAAAAAGTTTTTGGAAATACACAAGTCAGACAAAAATTAGTACTAAACAAACGCGTGAGCACTCTCACATCATTGTTGAAGAAATTGTAAAACCATTTATGTTCTAAAAAACGTGTACTCATCCCACTCCCACATCCACTATTGAAGACATTGTACAAACATTTATGTTCCAAAAAACATGTACTCATCCCAGCCACCCCCACAAACTTAAATAGGTGAAGCATTACCATAACCAAGGACATCATGTACAGCTACTTGAAGGATTTCTTGATCATTGGGCATCACAAGTTGGGCATAAAACTTCATAGAACTCCCCTTCATGTGCAACATGTTTCTTCCTAATTTCAACTTCCTCCTTAGTGTAGGTGCATGCCTTGGAAATCTTTATTGGATAAAATTCATTCAAATGTTTCATGTGTTGGATGCCGGATAGCAACTTGGTTGCCTCCGTCCTTAAGTCTTGGTATTTCATTTCAATAGTACTCAACTCCCCCACGAATATGTTGGATTTCCCCTTCCAAAAAAAGGTGTATACTTTTTAAAAACAAAATACACTATGTTGAGATATGTTTACCTAATGACACACGCTGGTAAAGACGGGTAACAGCACTTGGCTTTGGATGGGGCCCCTTCTTGCCACAATTTGATTCTTTCCTATGGGTGTATTCAGGGTGATTAGATGCTGAGATTTGAAGTTTGGTGTAGCCCTAACACAATCATAATTGGGAGTATTAAAGATTATGTGATTTGTTTTGGGAGTTGGGGTATTAATTGGAGGAGGAGTTATGGATATTGGTGTTTGGGATGGAGTTTTGGGTGTTGTTGTTGGTGTATTGATTTGGAATGGATGCAAATTGGGTTGTGTTGCCATGATTTAGTGTAGTTAGTGAAACTGCAGAGCTGAGAAGGTTAGGGTCGGTTGAAATAAGTGGAACATAATTAGGTGGGATGTAGCTGATAAGATGGCATTAAAATCCCTTTTTGAGAGTGTGTGTAAAAACCAAGGGATTTTGGTTTGCCACCTAAAATGATGCAGGTGGCGGCCTCAAAAAGATGCTATGTGGCATTGCTTGTCCAATAACAAAATTTTGTAAAATAAAACTAAGCTTACAATTATGTGAACCAATTCATCTCTTGCAATCCAAACCATTCATCTCTCGCAATCCACCAAAATATGAAAATTGGATAAAAATAAAGGTCGATAAACCCTAACGGCGATGACCATGAGGTCGTCAACTAAAACTTAAATCAGACATTTAGTTTTTATGACTCATATTTCTGCACGATGGGTTAAGGTTTTCGAGTTCAATCCTTCATACACATTGATTGCCCTTAGAGTTTAAGAGCGTTTCCAAGATTATTTGTACAATTTTTCCTTTTCAAATTTATCTTCTATTTCGTAAAAAACATTGTCATATCTTAGTTGAATTAGTATTCACGACCGTTGAGTTTGTTCCCCAGCCCAAGGTCGGCATATAAACCCGACCATATCGTACTAGATGTCATATCGACCGTCTCCATATTTTTTTCTTCATATTTGTGATAAAATTGCATTTCATTTTTACAAAATTGTGTTATTACACATGAAATGCCATGTGGCAATCCCATGATGCAGCCTCGTCCATAATTTTAGGTGGAAATGCAATTACGTGCTTGATGAAGAACATGGAAACTCATAGCCTCCCACGTGTTCAATTAGGTGGTTGGGAAGATGGGTGGGTGGGGGACTTTGACTTCAACATTTGGTTTTCCCAATGGGGACCCAATGATAGGCTCCCATCTCGATAAGTTGCGGGTTTTTTTTTATTTTTTATTTTGGGTCACAAACGCAGGCTTTAGTGTCATAACCTTTCACAATCATCATTCTAAAAGAAATAAACTGGCTACTTCATCATAAACACCCAGGTTGAGAAACCCAGTGCTGGGATACTTATTGTTCATAACCTTTCACAACCCATCAAATCATATATTGTCACAAGTATTCGTAATTTATAAATGCCGTTTAAAAAATTCTCTTTCAAATTATTTAACTTCACTCATCCCTAACAACAAATCATTTGGAAGAACATAATGAAAGCATCCCCAACCCTAGTACATTCTTCCACACTAAGTATAAAATTGTCCAAATTATTAAAGTTTACTTTCCAATTTCCTTTGTCTGATTCGGTTTCACTGTCTAACTTATTTGTTGAAGTTGGTTTCACAGTACTCCAACTTGCTCTAGGACAACATTGATCATAAACATTCATATCTTGTAATAAAGTATTCATAAATTGTCACTTGTTTGCACATAAGAGGTGGTTCAAAACACTGTGGTTCAAATTCATTCCACTTAACTGATCCATAACAACAAGTAACCAAGAATGAGATATTATATTCATCCGAAACAATGGAACTTGTGTTAAAAAAAATAAAAATATATACATCACCACATATTCTACAAAATACTACATGTTTTATCGACTACATGTTTACAAGATTACATCAACAACCATTGATTAATCGAACGCCGCCTACACATTGTGCACCTCATGCAACATGTCGACTACCATCCTCAATCGGAATGCAGGGATGTTTTAAGGCTTAATAAGATCGAGGGGAAGGCCGGCAGACAAGAACTCTATGACTTTTAAAGTGAAAATCCCGCAGTCCCCCTATGCTACCAACAAGTTTCAAAAACATTTCACACATAATTAAATCATTTAACTTAACTAACAATTTAATAAATTTTTAACTGACCCGTTGTCTTGCTGTGGAGCCCTTTGACTTACAACGTTGAGCCAAGGTCCATCCTTCACCTCAATTGACATGCTTCATAGGAGATCGGGCAACACATAAGAAGTTGGAGCTAATTTTGTCGTCGTTTTTCGAGAATGCGTTGTTGATCTCAAGGAATCATACACTATGATTCTCGAAGCTTTCAAATTCATCTCCACAGCAACTCAATGGTTATCGAGGTTAAGGGGCATGTACACCCTTTCAACATCGACCAGCCAAGACGTAGAAAATGGCTTCCTCTCCCTCCTCATTGTTTTCAAAAGGACATGTAAGAATATAGTGGACACTACAGGTTTCCCCCATGTTGATTTTTGAGTTGTCCTTTGAGTGTGGTTGCGCTCACAGTAGGTTTATACACCATCGAAGTATAAAGTAAAAGACATGTACATCAATTCTACTGCCCAAAATCACACTCAACATAACAATTGCACATATTTACATAAGTAACACATATTATGTTGAATATTTGACCAAAAACCAATCATTTGTGTTGGTGCTCAACATTGTCCCTACTATCCGAGCCTATTCGACATACTTCTAAAGGAGATACAACTGCAAATGAATATATTGCAATATAAATTTTGTAATTAAACTTTCACACCAATACAATCCCAACAGTATGGAAACACTACTTCAACAACAGGTTTTACGGACTTACATCAGTTGGCAGCAACCCTTCCATGTCAAAGAAGCGTCTCCAAAAGTATGTGTCTCCAACCGTTATATTCTCCAACTGGGCAACCAGACTAACAATGTAACAAACAAAAAAACAAATTTACCGTCATCATTCTAGTCATTTACTGCATATAAATTCCAAAGCACCATAAGCAAAACACAATGATCACTTACTTGTTACCGGCATTCTTCAATATATGAAATTGATAGTAATACTGAAGCACCTCGACCACACAAACTAATTCGATTGCTTTAAACGCC
The DNA here is from genome assembly GCF_042453785.1 of Malus domestica. Taxonomy (NCBI): domain Eukaryota; kingdom Viridiplantae; phylum Streptophyta; class Magnoliopsida; order Rosales; family Rosaceae; genus Malus; species Malus domestica. Next base: position 11,378,432 of record NC_091668.1, read on the forward strand.
TCTCCCCTTTGCAGAACAAGCTCAATTGGCTCACTGTCTTGGAGTTTTTCACACTTTTTGAAGTCAAATGTCAATTTCATGTGACGCACCACTTTGTCTTCTTATTTGCCCCCTTTGGTGCCCCCAGTCTTTGCCACTGCCCTAGTGTACCAGACTTTCATCTTCGTTCCAGCATGCTCACCCTCAGGTGTGTAAATAGCAACATCATCATGATTGAACTTTGGACATCTGTGTGGTCGTGCGCTATCCTTTCTTTTACCAGTGCAAGCATCTTTCTCCAAGACATTCCCAGTTAACAGTCTCTACAAGGTCTTGAAAACCCACTTGATCCACACCTCTCATAACCTTATTCCTTATTGATCCTTCGGTTTCCCTTACTTTGCCTTCTTCACCCCCGTTTTACCACCCTCTGATTCTTCTTTCCTTTCATAGACACCATTTCATATAGCGCCGCAGCTTTAACTGCCATTTTTTCTTTTTTTACTTGTTCTTTACCTACTTTTTCCCCTCTTCATCATCATCATCATCTACATTTTCTTCTTCTTCTTCTTCTTGTTTTTCTTGTTTTTCTTCTTCTTTATTTACTTTTTGTTTTTCTTGCTCTTCCTCATCATCATTTTCTTCTTCTTCCTTATCCTTAACTTTATGTTCTTCTTCTTCTTTTCCCTTAACTTCCCTCCTGAATGCCTTCACCTCATTTGTCAACTTTTCCACTCTTCAACACATTCCTCTGAAAAGTATCTTTCTCGTGGGCCAAACGCCCGACTACCACCTTCAACTCCTTAATTTGTGACTTTAAGCTGACCGACATCATTTGTATTCAAAGTTAGGGTTTCCGGCATCAAGACATTAGCATCATCGCCCCATGTCCAATATCATGAGTTCTTCTTCGCTTCACTGGGCACTATATCCTGAATCTCCACGGTCTGCCATTTTTCACCAGTCATCAAAATTACATTTCTCTAAACAAGCTTTCATAAATATACAAAATAGTTCATCATTCTTCAAACAGATATTCAAATATCTTCACAAGTCCTCATAAGTTAATAACTTTTCAAATAAGGTCATACATCTTTACTCTCAGTTATGTACATTTCTCAAAACATGTATTCATAAACACTCGTAAACGTTCATTAGACTTCGAACAGATATTAAAATAGCTCCATAATACTTCATAAGTTCATAACTTTTGAAATAAGAGCATATCTATCGGCTCTTAGTTATGTACATTTGGACCTGTTCATGGATCGGTTGCTTATTCACTGTCAACCACCGAAGAATTCTTGGGATGGCTACCGGATCAATCATCTTGCAATAGCGTAGTGGCTTCTCCAGTTGAGCAATTTTTTAGTATGCCCACACATGCACGTACACTAAATTAGTGCTCATCACAATCACAACAATTAGACCCTTATTAGTACTCAATCAAACCAATAAGTTATAACTGAAAGGCATAACTAAACCCTTTGCAGCCCCATCCAGATCTCTGCCCCCGCTTACTTCCCTTCGCTTATTCCTCTTCATCCTCCTCATGTCATTTTGCATCACCATCCCCTATTCCTCTCCCTCTCCTAGCAGTAGTAAAATAAAGGTTGTCTTGTAGCTATTCGAACAATATCACACCCCAAGAATAAGTGTTGAACCTATCCATGTCATGTACAAGGTCCAAGTACTCTAGGTTCATACTCACAGTACTCTTTGCCCTTATCAACACACCATCGGCAAAGTAAACCAACCCCATCTTCAATGCAGCATCCTCATCCTCGCATTGTTTAAACGCCGTTTTAAGCTCGGCATATGTCATTGAAACCTTTTTTGTAGCTTTCTTGGGGCCAGTCTTCACTCTACCTTTCCTCTTCACAACCTTACCTTTACCTTTATCTCTACCCTTACCCTTGCTACTCTCTCCAAGAAAACCAAACTTCTGAGGAAAATACTTAATCAATAGCCTAATGTTGGAAGGCTCAACCTTTACATCATAGGGTTCATCACAACAAAGCCCCTTAATGAGGCAAAAGTCCTTCTTCGTGAACCTGGTGACCTCAGCCTATTAAATATGTGAGTCTGTCTATGTCCTTCACCTCTTGATTTGCCTCTCTACAAATCGACAATTCATGCACACACTCTCTAAGTGTCCAAAGTGTGAGGCCCTAAATTCAGAAAGATGTGCATCATTAAACTTGTGACGCAACACTTCTAGGACATGACTAGCTTGAGAAAGGTTGTTAACCCTTCCTCTATAAGATTCTTCATGTTTTGTTGCGAGTTCAACCCTCTGATTTTCCATCTCCTATACACAGAACAATACAACCATTCATCACAACCAAATTGAACAACATATACCCTAATAACAACCAAATACAACAATGTTTATCCTTGACACAACCTGTCAACAAATTATCATATCTATGCATTTACTTGACACATCTTGTAAACAAATTATCATAGCTATACATCTACTATGAACTTACTTTCATGAGTTAAGAAATAAAAAATTAATTCATAAAATTAACAAAGACTCTTTGACAAAAATCATTCCCAAGTGAACAATATATATTCAACCAAACATATTGAAGCACATATATCTTGCACACAACCTGTCAACCACAGTTCATAAACTTACATCTCACTAAATTTTTCGATAACTTTCACATCAACTAATTTCATCAACCCAGTTGCATAATTAACCATAAACCCTAAAAAATATATACAATTTTACATACATAAAATTATTTTCTGGGGTTCCAAATTTCCAAACTCACCAAATTTCAAATTTAGTATTCGGAATCAAGTTTGTTGTCAAGTTTTGCAGAAACAACCACTCTGAACCTACTCCAATCAAGGAACCACCGGATTTTTCCCGTGTAAACAATTGCTAACCCTCAAACCAAATATGGCTGAATGTCGAACTGCATTGAGCCCGGAGACAACAACCACACCAATACTCTGACTGGATTTCAAAATGAAATTTTTTTTTAATGCTACCAAAGTTTTTGAATGAACACGATTACGAGGTTAGAAGGAGATTTTTAAGAGGAGAAGAAATTTTTCTGGTTTCAATTGTTGCTTCTGATTTGAACTGTTGTTTTCATGGGAGGGAGGGGGAAAGTTTAATTCCCTATTTTTTAAATTCTCGCAGGTACCGTTTTCATTAACTTATGGGCCTTTCTCAACCCAGTTTGACACTAAGTCATTTATGATGGATTCGTTTTCAACCGCTTAAATTTAATCATACGAACCCCATTTCGTCTACACGTACTGTCTACAAAGCTCTGTTTGCACCTTAGCATTGTTCCTATCCTGATTGAAATATAGGGTCGATCTAATGGACTATAGTATGTCCATCAAGTCTAAGCACTTTTTATAGGCCTATTATTATCAACCTTTCTTTTTCGAGGAATGCTAAGGGATCATCTAAAAATGGGACTCTTTATGAGCTTTTGATCGTCTCACAGTTTAACGTTAATATCTATGTTAACATTATAAAATTTTGTGCCAAAAGCATGAGGTGGCTGAGAACCCATGTAAAGTCACACTTTTGAGAAAGTTCCCTTAGCATTTCTCTTCTTTTTATATTGGTAAAGAGAATATCAATGATCATTCTAACAATGATGTATAAGATAGTAAGTGTTACCACCACTTAAAGTTTATGAGCAAAAATGCACCCTAAATATTTGCTCATTATTCATGCATGATATCAAAAACCAATCTCATACATTGGATTTCTTTTTCCCATTTATGACACACCCCGACCTGGAATGTCCATTAGGACTTCGAATCGAGTTGTGTTGGCCGACACTAAAAAGATGACGAAACCATAAAGTGTGATGATGATGAAAATATGAATAAATTTGAACCTAAGAGTGCCTAAATACCAGAGTGCGCTGGTAAGCGGGCATGAACCCATTCACACGTGATACAGAGCATAAGTAAGGTACAGTAAGGTAGGATAATGATTATACCAACATAAGAAGCCACCTGTACTGGGGAGTGCTATGAATCCTCGTCGATACAGAAATTTTGCTACTAGAACCTGGAGGGGTGCAAAATAGAAAATGTGAGTGGGCGAAAACAAAGATTTTCATAAATCATTCACTTATCAAAAGTAATAACCCCTCGTCATAAAACCTATATAAGTTCCCAGAAAATCGAACACATATCTATAACAAAACCATGCTCGGAATAGTAACATCCATATGTATGCTATGCTTAATATCTCAACATAATGAAATAAGTACACTAGTTGAAATAAATCCATGAAGAGTAACATGTCAGCCGAATCTACCTCTTGTGGCCTGTACGGCTCACCTATAGCTTATCAAATATCTCTGCACATGAGTCAGAACCACTTCTAGTGGTCTATACGACAGGCTGGGTGTAAATAAGTACGCTCAAGTGCTATGATCAAGTGAAGGCTGTGCATATAATCATGGATCACCTGTGAGTTGGAACCACTTATAGTGGTCTGTACGACAAGACTATGTACCTTACTTGGATCCAAGGTGAGCGTATGGTGCGGGAGGTGAACATCACGTGAAGGACTGTGCCCTAACCATAGGCGGGAGCACTAACACCGGGGTGTAGGTTTATGAGCTCTCAATGCATCTAACTTGGCATGAACGACTCATAGGCAACTTGTACGACGGTGTCGGAGTTGCTTAAAACATAAATGTAGTCATGCCATAACTCAATCATTTCAACTAATACCATGAACTCACCTGAACTTACCTGTGCGTCATGCGTTCACCTTTGCATTTCAATGCATTCACAATAATTATGCATAAGTAATATACATATGGATATGCCATAATGAAATCTGAAATTCAACCATGTCATAGTATTTCCAAATATCTATACATATATATATATATATGTATGTATATATAATATGGCATAAAACATATAAGCTGTAACGCCCCACTTCGAACTATTACTTTCGGGAATAAGACAAACTAAACACTAGTTTAATTAACTGTCATTACTTACTATTTTTCACTTCAATTCCTCGATTCCTCACAAATTGATTTATGACCAACATTTAACCACTAAAACATAAGGTTAAATATCACACTTTCCACCAATGTCCTTCACCTTGTTGGCATAAAACGTATAAGCTGTAACGCCCCACTTCGAACTATTACTTTCGGGAATAAGACCAACTAAACACTAGTTTAATTAACTGTCATTACTTACTATTTTTCACTTCAATTCCTCGATTCCTCACAAATTGATTTATGACCAACATTTAACCACTAAAACATAAGGTTAAATATCACACTTTTCACCAATGTCCTTCACCTTGTTCAATTCCCCAAACAAGGCTTTTGTCTCAATTATTTAATTTCACTTATTGTATGATTGCATCTAACATCTCGTTAGACTGCCTGCGTGCCTAAACAAGGATCAAACCATTCGTAGTTCGTATTTCTAAAATTCAACCCAAATCCAAATATCTTCATTTAATCCAACATATACTACAATCGTATCAATGTTCAAACCACAACAGTTAAGTCTCAAAAGTATAATTAGATTAACGAAATTCGCATAAAACACAATGTCGGCTCCTTGGCCATGTGCCGCCGCACCAGCTGCTGCGGGTGGCAGTCGGCAGCCCCGGCTCGCCGGAAAATTCAATTATTTCTAAAAATTCTCAAAAATTACAGAAATGAAGATCTCAAAAAGTAGAGCAACCTTTATTCTTGCGGCCAAGGTCAATTTGGCCGAAAAACACCTCAAACTGGCCACGAACCGCCGGAAACCCTTGTTTTGGGTGTGATTTGATTCGACCTCCAAATTCACTCCAACGCCTCAAACATAGCTTGGCCTTTGATCTTGGGGTGGAGAGAAGCCTAGTGGTGGTGTGGTGATCAAAATTACATTTGAATTTGGGTGGATCGCCACCACGAACTGCGCACCCCCCCATAAGGGTGTATACTATTTCAAGGCTAAATTCTCTCAAATTTGGGGTGGAATAGGTAGAGGGAGGGTCCTAGATTGTTTCCCAGGTGGTTAGGTGGTTTAGATTGTCGAAAAAATGGTAGAAAATCGCCAGAAATAGAAAGATCCGGGTCGGGTCCGACGGTTATACGGGTCGGCCCAATTTCCTCCTCTTCTTCCTCCCTCTTTTCCCCTCCTATTGGTCAGTTTCCCTCCTTTCTTCTTCCTGATAGGGCAGCAGCCTTTTCCACTTCTGTCCTCCGATTGGGCAGCTCTGCCCAATCCCTTTTTCTCCCCCTCCTATTTCACCAGCTACACCCACATATATCATAAAAAATCATTTTCGTAATACTAATAAAATATAGTGTAAGATAATTAAAATAGTGATGTGTTCCAAATACTTTCGGGTTTGTAACTCAACAAAACTTTAACCGTAACTCCAAATTCACTTCTACTCGTACCTTCACGTCCATAAGATCGAGCTCTATCCAAATATGTCAAGAAACATGACAAAATATACGAGAATCACATACGTCCTCGAAAAATCACACTTTGCCCCTAGGGTATTTCCGTAATTTCATGTATTAAAATTATAAAACCATAACTTCCAGGTACGGACTGTTACAATTTATATCCCAACCCAATCTTGTAGCGGTGAATCTTTAGCAGGGTGTGACATACCACAACTCTCTCACAGGGATGAGATTAACGTGAGATTGAGTGAGGCCAAATATAATTAGCACAAGAGGTTCATATTTTTGTGATATTAACTAGACCATCCATGTGATTCATGTAGTTTAACCGAAGATTTTCTCATTTTATAGAGCTAGTAACTTCGCTTTGCCCTTGGAACTGCTATTAGCACTAAATGTCGTCATATATTTCTCACTTTGTTCTAAAAAATTTCAGTGTCAATCAGTGGCGGATCCAGGAAAAAATGTTTATGGGGTCATAGCGCGCGCAACGCGAAATTTTTTTTTAGCCTCGTTTGGTACTTCGGACTGTATTGACTATTTCAGTCGGATAAGATAAATAGTCGTCGGATAGTACTAACTCCATTAGTCGGGCGTTTGGTGCAGTGTCGAATTAATTTGTGCATGGAACAATAATAAAGTATAGGGACTGACCCAAGATTCTGGCATAAATCACATCATAATTCGTTTATGTGGATTCATGCAAGTAAGTTTCACTTAAACTTCCTCTTTTATTGTCTTGTTACTGGCGTATCCAAATTTTTGCTTTCCCTGACAGCTTGATGTTTCAAATTAATTTCCGTATCTTCTTAATGTTCTTGTTCTCATATAGCACTCCTCCAACCCCTATCATTTCTTTATCAGAAAGACCAATTAAACTGGATAGAGTTATAAAAAGTAGCATGTATAAATATCATTCACTTGACAAAAACAGGCATGCAACCAAGCACACAACCAAGCTCATTTGAGTGGGCTGCTTCTTCTTCCTCTTCCTGCCCAGTTTTCGTTCAGGGCTTTTGTCGAACAGTTGGCGTGCCTCCGACCCCGACGACCCCAGCTCCAAGAGGTCGCATATGGGAGCTTCAAGGTTGTTTCCATGGTTTCCAAGGGGTCGTGCGACCCCGACGACCCCACTGTGGATCCGCCACTGGTGTCAATAGCAATTCTGGAAAAAAAGAGGGAAAAAAAGCCTTAATTTAAATTTTAGAAAAAAGAAATTTAATTGGTAATTTAAAAAAAATAAAAAAATAAAAAAAATTGCATAAAGTAGGACAGTGTGGAAGGATGCTCCAACGTGTAATTATATCATGGCGTGTATACTCGCGCCACTTCGTCCCACCTCACTTTCACTTTCAGTCCCTCGAATCAGATTTGGGGCCAAACCTCCATCCAACGCGGCCCCCGCCCCGATTCGACTCATCCGAAATTCGATGAGTCAACCAGCCGCCGAGGCCAATCCGGACATCCCAAAATCCGACACCACGGACGTCCTGGTTCAGTACGTCGTGCTCCGGCGAGACATAATCGACACGTGGCCGACGGGCAGCGTGGTCACACAGGGCTGCCATGCCTCCGTATCCGCCATTTGGTCCCACAAAGACGATCCCATCACCCTCCAGTACTGCAGCCCAGAAAACATCGATTCTATGCATAAGGTAAATCCAAAAGCTTGAATTTTTGAAAAAAATTGGAGTTTTGTAGGGCTTAACAGTTTTAGATTTCTGGGTTTTGGTTACGAATGTGGAATGAAGGTGTGATTCTTAGTAGTTCTGATTGTTATTTTATCAAAGCGATATTCTAATTTAATCTAAACTAGCTCGAAGCCGTATTCTAATCTAATATAAACTAAGCAGAAGGGGTTCGAACTTTGAGGTTAATGTTACATGTCTTCATTTTTTAGAAGGGTTTTAAGCCTATACCATGAATTTTGTCCACTTGGGCCCACAAAATGTATGAAATTCTTTGTGCTACAGCATAAAGTTACAGTCTTTACAGAGTTAAATATGTAGGAAACTGTAGATAATATGAGGTTGCATAGTTTAAAGTTAATGTTCGTTCAATTGGGTCACTGAGATTTCTGCCAAATTTGTGTTGTTAGTTTTACTGGGAGTTTTCTTGTGAATCAGTTAACTGGGTTTTGAGAATTTACTTATTTACTGTTGTTTTTACTTGGTACTGATTGTTGAAAATTTGATTACAATGTCCTTGTGAACTTTTGCAGGTTACCCTTGAGGTGAAGGGAGAACCCCAGATAGTGAATTTGTCAGAGAAGCTCAAAGCAGGTGGCATAGCACACAAGCTCTGGATTGAACAACCCGAAAACTTCCCAACTTGTCTCGCAACAAAGCCATACCCGAAATCCGTGGTATCCGCATATTTTAAAAAGTTGAAACTCTGTAAGTGATGTTATTGTCATCCTCATTAGTGCACAGCCATGAATTGATTTGTATACGACTTTCAAGCATAATGTGTTCGTTTATGAATTGGATCTTAATCCTTTTCGGTTTTGCTTCCCCTTTATGTTAAATGTGTTGGAATACAGTTGATTAGCATGTCACAGTGTTCCTTTGTGTTATTTAGCGCAAGAAGTACCCAAGATTTTTGTTTTATACAAAGAAAGTAAATTTGGCCTATGCATTTCGATATAATCCTAATGCAGGGCTATACCATGGGACTCTGTTTCGTGTTTGCCCTTATGATTTAGCAATTTGAAACTTTAGAGGAATGAACTTAGGAAGAACAGATTTCTCCCTTATGAGCTTGGATATCCTCTTTGGTCCATAAGATTCAACGATTTGAAGACTTTAGACAGACTTCTCTCTGCCGGTTTTAGTTGGAAGGAATGTCCGGAAGAGAAACCATGAAACTGGGGTTGTAGATAACTAAGACACATACCATTCTTAATTGGTTAAGAGGTAAAATCTAGAGGGGCGGTTCAATTCAGTTCGGAAATTTAGAAAGAACACAAGAACGAAGCATGTATATGTAAACAGAGTCTGTCATTTTGTTGTTTCAGTAACAATAAAATGTCACACTATATATTTTGTTATATATACAAAATCTCAAACTGCAATCTCTCTACATATCATGTGAGTTTATCATTGCACGACCAATTTTCTAGTGCACAAGCTGCAGTAGAACTTGCGCTTGGTCCTCCAATACAGCGGAAGGAAGCAAAACCTCCAGTTGCTCTCAACATCCATGGCTTGCACCATTCCTCCACAGTAAGGGCATGCCCCCGGTGCCGGTTGCCTTGATAGCACCCTCTCTTCTTCATCACACACGAACACCAAACACATTATGGAATATCCTTCTTCCTTTAACCTCAAGGCTTCCGGCTTCGCTTGCTCCTCTGCCTGTCTGCCTTCCTTTCTTTCCTATCTTGGGTTTCTGCTTCGTGATTTGTTCGCAGTGGTCGGAAACTGAAACTGTTGTTTGCTGGCATGCGAGGTGCAAGGCAATTCCTATTTATACAGAGAGATAGGGAACTTTCCTGGAAAACGTAGCTTAATCTGGAAGCTTGGAATGCAGGTCCAAATGGTTATGCAAAAACCGCGTATCTAGAAGATTCCAAACCCCAGAGGTTACGAACAATTTACATACGATAAGAACTTTATGTTATATCTATCTATCTAGATATATATGAGTTGATTCTTTCCTTCTTCTGCATCCCTTATTTTCCTCAATGCGTGTCAACAATTGTGACTTCCCTTTTCTGACATGAGCGAAAAAGAAAATAAAGCATCAGAAAATGCTAGAATTGGTCGCGCATGGCTAAACTCGACTGATTGTAGCACTCGTCCCATTAGGGTCCCTTTGTTACGTCAAAGGAATGTATGATTTTTAGAGAAACAGATTCATATACCTTCATCACCTTCGTCGATCCCACTAATTTAATATTCTTGTGCACATAAAGCGACGGGATATTGTGGTCACACTGCTTTTTCAAAACAGCATGATGCTTGTCAACTATGAATCAATTCAAGTGGGTCCTTCACAATCTTTTTAAAGATTTTTGGCTTTAATTGGATTGCTGTAAATTTTCCACCCAATAATTAAAAGCATGAAAAAGATGTTGCAGCTCTCAAAGCGCCTGGGACAATCTGAAACCGCTCAAAACACAGCAACTAACCAAATTATTAGTTGATTCAACTTTTCATCTTTTTTTTTTTTTGTCAAAGGATAGAATAAATTAAAGACGAATCAAAAGGTTTACATCTTTAGCAAGTGCATTAAACAAAAACTCTGGGCCAATACAATCTCAGGTAATGTCTCGACCTTCCTTGAACACGTGCTTAGCCACCAAGTGAGCAGCATGATTGCTCTCCCTAGGCACAAACGCGAACGTCACCGACGTCAACTTTTGCGCTAGAATCTCAATATCGCCAAGAACACAATCCAAATTACAGTCGACCGTCACTTCCTTTCTGATCATTTGAATAATCAGCTTAGCATCAGATTCAATAACAACATGATTGAATAATCAGCTTAGCATCAAATTCAAACCAGCAAATTGGAGAAAGAAAATTCAAACAAAAAGCCTCGGTTTGGGTTAAAACGATAAACCACAAGTCATTTTCCTTAGTTGATTGTAGTCAAAAAATTTATCTTTGTCGAAAAAAATGACCGTCCATTACTTTTTTCTTTCTTTACTAAAAAGTACGGCATCGGTCCAAAAACTTTAATCTCGAACCAAGGAAAAATATTGTACAAAGATTTGGATAAGATATGACTGATTTCATAGCCCACCAAGAGGGTTACTAAGTTAATAATTGGTTAGATTATAGTAATTTGGGTCAATGAAAGTGTTAAAACAAAGCTACGAAAGTGCTTCCATGTCTATGTGGAAGAGCAAAGCAAATATTAGGCCTAGCTGTAGAACAATATTCTAACCAAACAATTTTAGAAAAGTTGGATTTGCCCACAAGTTTAATTGAGAAATTGCCTAACAAAGCCAAAAGCAGATATAATTGAACAACTCAATAATTTAGGCAAAAAGCACTTGACAACTAGAAGGAGAAAAACCCCTAAAAGCACTTGGAGCTGGCAGGAGCTGCCACTCAACTTTTAGCTCTGCTTCACACTCGGACAGCCTTCCTACGCCCACATTCAACCCGCATGCCACCACATATATGTTCCCTTCCACCCCGCTCGCAGCGAAGGGGCGTCTCAGTGCCTCACATGGGAACCTGTCCCCACCCACGTACCGCCACGTGTCCTTATCAGGGTCGTACGCCTTCATCGGACAATCCCCGTACTCCGATATCACCAACAGCCTGCCACCCACGACCACGCTCACGCCCGTCCACCCGTCCCTCATTCCCGGCCTCATCTCTTGCCACGTGTTATCGTCAGGGTCGTAGACCACGCCACGTGGCGAGTACATAAACGGCCACGTCCACCCCTCGGTCACGTACATCTTGTTGCCCACCACATTGGAATCATACTTGGCCAGTCCACCAGGCAGAGGGGCATATGCCTCCCACGTGTCTTTTTTAGGGTCGTAACAGTCCACGGCCGTGATCGAGCTGCCATAGTGATCCTTGCCGCCTCCGACGGCCAAGATCTTTCCGTTGATATTTCCAGCGTCGAAAAATGACCGTGGGGTCCGCATTGGAGCGGCTGTCAACCATTGATTTGTAGATGTTCGATACACAAAGGTTGTTTCCATAGAACATTCTGTGTCCGACCGCACGCCGCCCGCTACAACGAGCGTCCCCTCACGTGGCAGGGAAGCACAAGCAAACCCCGGCGGGCAAGCGGCCTTGGGACACGGCATGGGAGGCAAAACAAACCAACGGCCAGATCGTGGGTCCAGCGCTTGCCACTGGATCCTGGCCGTTGATTTGTTGAAGGCCAAAACGAAAAGATAAGGCAAAGGCAAAGACAAAGACTTCTTGCAAAGAACAAAGCTAGGGCCTGTAATGGCTCTGTTCCATGAAGCAGAAACCGAACGCACCAAAGCTTGGTACGGATAGGGAAGATAGAGCAGGCAGAGCTCGGCAACCTCGTCCGGCAATCCGGGAATCAACGGCTCAGATTTGTTCATGCTGATTTCTTGGTTAGAACACTGATCAGAACCTGGGTTTGATCCAGATGATGATCTCGGAGCCGCCATTTTCGACATTCGAATACAAACACGTAAAATAAAACTACCCAGATGAAGAAATGATCGAAAATTTTGAGTTTCTTGAAGAATGCATGGATCGAAAAGTGAGTTTGCAAGGTGTTCGACACTTGGTCTAGCTGAAGGATTGTAGTTGCAGAGCATATTCTATATATGAGTATTTATAGTGAGGAAAGAGAGATCATGGAGATCAAATTCAGGAGTGTGATGACGAAGCAAAGATTTTACTTTTGTGGAAGAAATAGTGGGTGGTCAAAAGGGTGTCTTAATTAAATGGGGATTAAATTTGGTTGAAGAATTTTGGGTTTGTGATTGGGTGGCATTTGTAGTTTTGTGGGTGTGCATCTAGAAACCGGAATATAAGGCAAAAAGTGACGCCACAAAACTTGAGAACACACACACTGGCAGATCCGAAAGACGGAGACTTCTGCGGGATTAAAGAAATGAGAAACGAATCAAAAGTTTGAGTGGAACCGGGTGTAAATAGAATGATCAAAATGATTTTTAATCCGAAAAAGGATAAATCCAGTGACCAAATGGGATTCTAAAGCCGGAAAGAATGAACAAGGATCCTCTTTGTGGGGATTCAAGGATCAATCAATTTTGTTCGTTCATCGTATATCGTACGGTTAGAAATCATTTTAAATTTAAAATTTAAAATAGAATATAAATAGAACCTAATGAAAATTGACCACATCGATATACGATAAATTGACAAACAAGATAACAAGATTTGGAAAGAATAGAGGGGAAGTGGTTGGTTTTTGAAAATAATGGAATTTTGGAGGGATTTAAAGAATAAAGAAATGGGGAAGTGGATGTATAAAGACTTGTTTTGGTTTTGGGGAGGGTAAGAATGGAGTTGGGTTAAGATCAAGGTCTAAAATGTTGATGATATCGAAAATATCGGTAGTCTAAAAATACGGAAATTTCGATGGAAATATCGGGATATTATCGATATCAATAAAAATTGAATAAAAACCACGAAAATTATAAGAAAAACTTGGAAATTTTTATTGAAACTTTGCAGGATGTTTATTTAGTCAATTATCTATTAGTTTATCACAAAACATTGGAATGAAATGCATTGCATGATAGATTTAACTGATTTAAGTTAATTATATAGCGAGCTGGCAAACATTGTGAGTGTAGAAAATATGTAGTAATTAATTAAAGAAGTTTAAACACACCATAATCATTTATATATAATGAATTAGTACAATATTTTACACTTTATACATTGCATGGTAAGATACATGAGTGATTTAGTACCACATAGAGTTCCTATCAAGGTCTAAAATATCGATGATATCGGAAATATCGGTAGTCCAAAAACACGAAAATTTCGATGGAAATATCGGCATAATATCGATATTTTAGATTTTGGTTAAGATAGATCCAATTAAGATGCATAGTGGTGCTGCATGATGATTGATTGGAATATAAAAAAAGTAGTGTTATCTACACATTTAATTTTATATTTCATACACATTTATTTTTTTATGATTGTCAGATCTAATAAGCTGAAAAAGATAAACTAACAAAAAATAACAAAAATATGTAAGAGATAAAAAGAGAATGTGAATAGCACTACTTTATAAAATAAATAAAAAATCAATTTTTGTGGGGTATGTATATATAGGTGGGAAGATGAAGTTGATGGAGAGACTAATAATCCCATTACTTTAATGAGTGTGGCTATAGTAATTGTTGTAGGGCCTCCTCTTTATGGTTTGATTAGATACCCTAATGTTGTGATAATTTTGCTTAGCGTACACGTATCTTATGAAAAATGTTCTCTTATCACACTCTTGTAACTTGTAATTTCAATCAATGTTATTGATCACTTATATAAAAGGTCGAATCATAATTTAATAACACAATAAACTTTCCGGTCTTTCGAGATGCAAGAAGTGATTTTGCTTCTACAAAACACGTGAATAACGGCGCCGCCTATCCTTTCCTGCTTAGATACAACTCATCTGAAAGTGTTTTTAAAATAACTGAAAACTTTTTTGATATAATTATTTTTTAAACCAATTCTTAGTTAAAATGCAAGTGAATCTTGAAAAAACACTTAAAGTGTTTCTTGCAAAAAGCACATAACTGTTGCTTTTGGAATCGAAATTTTTTTTCTTCATTAAAATCGCTTTCAATCATTTTAAAAACACTTCCAAATAAGTTTATTCATTTTATGTTGATGATGTCGCATACGCAATTAGGTTGTTGCCGTATGAGATAGAACACTAGCAGCAATACATTAAAAAGAGAGGAAATTCAAGTGCCCGCATGCCCAAGGGTAAAGTGGCTTTATATGTATTTTTCATCTTTATTGCCGCGTGAATCAGAGTTTGGTTTTGGTTGCTTTTACTGCATGCAATCATTTGAGAGCACACGTTTGCAAGCAGCTTCAAGTGCACAAAGAACTATTTTCGATCCAGAAAAATCAGTGTTATTGCCAAGTGTTTCTAAAGAGAAATTTTTAGTGTTTGATCACTGTTTTTTTTTCATGCGCTTTAGTACTGGTTTGAGACCGTGCTTTGAAAAAAAAAAAAAAAGCAGTTATTAACAGCATAAAAGCAAAAGTAGCTAATTGCTGCTTTGAAAAACTAGATTTTTTCCAAAGCATGCGGAGCAACAGGGCATCTTTAATGAAACTTTCTAAAGTCCACAAAATGACAGACTTTGTCCTTAGCACTCAATCTGGAAGGACCTCTCGTACTCTCATTCTCCCCCCACTCCGGCGCAACACCGTCACCACCACTGCATTAACGATCATCCCTCTCCTCCTTCCAGATCCTCCAAATAAACAAATACGTTTGAGGTGGTGGAGGTCAAAAATGGAAGAGGGGAAAACACTGAAGAAGTTGTTGTCGTTTAAGGAGAGGGATTTGAGGTCGGGAATTTGGTCCCAGAGGGAGTTCTTTTAAAGCAGAGGACTCGGACCTGGTCGAGCCGGTTCAAGATCTTAGTTAACAACAATACTAAACTAGCCATTAATTAGACATTGGTTATGAAAATTTGCCTTGTGAAACTCGTAATTGGTCAATTTTCAAAAAATCATTTCATTTCATACATTTATGCATGATCTCGTTAATATCTTGCAAAGTTCAAGAAAAAGGTGATTGACAATGGTGTTAGTGTCATGCCACTTCTACTTGAATGCTGAAGAGAGATCGAGTAGCAAAGTGTGGAGATAAAATTGCCTACTAGTATATGTGTCTAGTTGATGAGTTTTGAAGTCTTTGTGTAATCATTTCCTTTAGTGTTTGTCCTTACTTGAGAGCTCGAGGATTTTCTTAGTGTTGAATTTTGCCTCATTAGATCCTACATCCAATGTGCACATTTTATTTCTTTGCTTAATTGCATATGTGGAGGATAGTTTTGAATGTGATTTGAATAGAATATGAAAATTAATTTGAGAATTATAACTAACATTGAATTTTAAAGTTGAAATTTATTCGCACTTACCCCTCTAAGTTAAACTAATATCCATCTTATAACTTTTAAAATAACGTTAAATTATTAGTCTGAAATGTCACACTAAATCTTTCCCCAACATCGCCCATTTCATGTTGCCCTTTCTCGTGTGGAAAGTAGAAAAGTTGCTTTTACCTTAAATGGTGGGATGAGCATGAAACTCAAAAAGTAAATTATGATGTGCAGTTTTTTCTAGGTATGTACTATAAACAAAAAAAAGTTGGATGGCGCCTATGAATCGAAACAGTGTTGAAAAAAAAACGGTTAAAGGCGTAGTTTATGCAAATGAGAATATCACTTTAGCAATAAAGAAAATGAAGATATGCATGCCTACCTTTATATATACATGTTTTCAGCTAAAAGGTAGCTTTTTGTTTCACAAGCTTAATTAGTCCACTTTTTCAACTCCTTATGTACACACACAATACACATTTATATTGTGTTTCAACCCATTTGCATTTTCTTTACACTTATCTATTCTGAATGACGATATCATGTTTGTCAATCTGAATCATCGATCATGTGTGTAAATTATCTAAACGAGTGGTCTATATTTGAAGATTTATAATCTTTACAATGTAATATATCATACAGTCTAATAAGAGCAAAAAATCACGATTTAAATAGTTAAGCTTTCACTATAGAAGAGCTTCTACTTAATTATTATCACTTTTACTGGAAGCGTAACATAGAAGCACGGTGATTTAATAAAAAGATCCATATGCGTCCTAAAATATATTCTTAGAAGAATCCAAAGGTGATGTTCTACCGATAAGTAATTTCAACTTTTTCTGCTCCCTCTTAGTACTTAAATTCGAATACTTAGACTAGGTTACAACATTGCTCGAATAAAATAAAAAAGGTGATGCTATCCACATACTTACTTTTACTTCTCACACATCATTCTCAACTTCTAACTATCGGATCAAAGGAACTGAAAAAAATCAATGAACAATATGTGAAAGGTAAAAATAAGGATTATCCGAAAAAAGTGTGTATGTTGTCTAACCGAATAATTTGGGACTCCAGTAATCTATATGCCCATAACAGACACCATTAATTTAACCAACCAATAAGCTAACAGCTCACAAGCTTCAGCTTCAGTCTCTGACTGAATAGAGAGATTCATATTCCATGGACGATGGCTGGCAAGACCTCCACTGGCTGTCTGATTGATTAGAGAGATCAATATACAATAGGGCAAAGCCCCTATTGGTAAAAATCATTCATAACCACGTCACTGTAGGTCCCGTTTGATAAAAATCATATTCATAACCACGATAGAAAATTTGAGTTTCTCCATATCCATCTCATACTCATGCAAATAATCATATTCACACGTTCCCTGAATGGCTGAGTAGCTGTGGGGATCGGATTAATTACTTTAACTAATGTGTCACCTTTTCTTATAGGGGTAAAATACGCATTAAAAAGCTCAAAATGATCGGTACTACTTTGCTTGTTACAAGAGATGCAGGTACTACTTTGCTTGTGAATTTTTTATGATTTGAATCTTCTTCAAAGTCTTTGATTGAGAAGCTCCAGAAGAAGGATGAAAAGAGGAGACGCATGGAAGTTCCATGACGGAACCAAGAAGAAAATGAATACCAAAATTAGGGCAACTACTTGTGCTGCTACTGCAAGGGTTGTGATCCACATACACGTTTTTGTGATGGTCCAGCATTCCCAACGTTGGCCATAAAATTAACAGCGCTGCAACCGCAGCCCGCTGCTAGTACTATATATTGAGAGCCTATGTCAAAAACAAAAAACAAAGCACTTTAGTTATCTCTGCAAATTCGAAAGTGCTTTTCGGGATCGAAATACGTACGGGAATAAGAACATTAGATACTAGCGACGAATGTTTTACAACTCCATATAACCCGTCGGTAAAATAGATATGGGAATCCAATCAAAGAAAATGTCAGGAGGAATCTGAAGCATAGGAACCCAGGAGCAACACTTGCAAGTGATTACTACGCCTTCCACAACTTATACGATTACAGGGATAACAGGACGCCACCAAATTTGATTCAGTTCAACTTCAAACAGAAAAAAACACGCAACCAAATTCATTTGAGTTCAATTTCAATAAATGTAAATATGAACAAAACATACAAACCTCTGTCCAGGAAGTAAGCTACCAATTTCTCAAGTACGTAATTGAATATATGTGGAATTCTTTGTACCTATATTATATGCAACAATATATAAAACATGCATAAACCAATCCTACAAACATATTAAATAAATAGAAGGTATAAAATAAATAAAGAAGAAGAAGGAGAACCAAGGTGAGTCCTTGCCTCTTGGTGTTTATGGAAGGAGATTTACGTGCTAAATATATATATATATATATATATATATATATATATATATATATATGTATGTATATATATATATGTATGTATATATATATGTATGTATGTATTCAAAACATATATCAAAGAATTATGATAGACATATTTGTTTTTCTTAATATAGTATAAAAATTGGACAATGTCATACTCATTATAACACGTGAAATAATACCACTTACGTAATTGTTTTTTAGTACAATAGAAACCTCTCACTTATATGTGTAGAAAATGATACCACTAAACTGTAATACCAGTCAGTCACAAAAAAATTTAGATTAGATCACAACTTATTAGCTAGATTTATCGTTTTAATGCCTTTGTAGAAAATTGATTTTTTTTTTCTTTTGATACAAGTTGGGCTACATTCCTTTTATAATATTGATTCGATTCTTCACCTGTATTACAAGTTTACAACCTAAGTGTAAAAATATGTTCAATATTAAAATGGAAACGAAGTGTTGCGTTTAATATTTAATCGATAAAAGAAAAACAAACATCAATTCTCTCCAATATATATTTTGGGCCATGGTGGGCCTTGGACCTGTAAAAGCCCAAAACAGTCCACAATTAATTTACCCGCCAATAATCTAACACCTCCCCAACACTTTCCGTCTCTGAGTCCGACTGACATTATCTGTAGAGATAGAAGAGAGAGGCATCCATGGCCGATGGCTGGCTCTGAGCCTCCCCACCACCACCAAAAACAATGCAAACCTTCTCGGCCTCCTTCGCCGTCTGTTCTTCCTACCCATTACGACGTCGTCGAATCAGCACCTCCCCTCCCCGCAAACCCAATCTCCGGCGACTCACCTCCCGCGTTGTCCAGCTCACCCGCCGGAGACAGCTTCACCAGATAATGGAGGAGATAGAGGTCGCTAAAGAACGATTCGGGAAGCTGAACACGGTTGTGATGAATGCGGTCGTGGAGGCTTGTGTACATTGCGGCGATATTGACTCTGCACTCATGTTGTTCGACGAAATGGCTGAGCCAGGAAGCTGTGGCGTTGATACTATCACATATGGAACCATCTTAAAGGTACTCTTTTGGGTTCTTTTCAAATTTTGTTTTAGAGATATAGGTATGAGAGAGTTTGGGGGTTTTGTTGTACAGGGTTTGGGCGCGGCACGGAGAATTGATGAAGCATTTTATGTACTTGAATCTGTGGAGCGAGGCACTGCAGTGGGAAGTCCGAAATTGTCAGCACCTCTTGTTCTTGGTCTGCTCAATGCTCTAGTTGAAGCAGGTCTGAATTACGATTTCGAAGAATAACAAAATGTTTTCCAATGCTTTATAAAGCTAGTGCTTTACTATGTGTTATTGTATGTTCACAGTGTTTTCTAATGCTTTATAACCCTAGTACCCAGTTGGAAGATGATCCGTAATTCTGCATACATTTTTATTACTATTATAGTGTTGTTATACTACACAATATTAGTTGATCATAGAGATGCATCCGCCGTTTGCTTATTGGTGTAGCGCAGGAGATTTACGCCGCTCTAATGGGCTTCTTCATCACTATGGTTTTCTCCTTCGCGAAGGTGGCAGTCTTACAGTCAGAATCTACAACTTACTAATGAAGGTTCCGCACTGACCTATGTATAGTTCTTTAAGAGATTTGACAAATTAAAGTATGAATTTTCTTTTGCTTTTCAAAGACTGAGCTTTACAGTTAAGCTACAGACAGTGTTGTGTGTATGTACGATCCTAAACTTTGTTGTTTTAGTTAATCAATGTTGTTTCTTAAGTGGTTTCTGCTCCTAATTTTCAGGGATATATCAATGCAGGCCTTCCTCAGGGTGCAATAACCATGCACAACGAGATATTACGTCTAGGATTAAAGCCTGATAGGCTCACCTATAATACTCTGATATCTGCATGTGTAAAAGCTGGAAAGTTGGACATTGCAATGCAGTTTTTTGAGGAAATGAAGGTCCCAAGCTATATGAAAGGCTAGTTTAGAGCCTGTATATTATTTTTAATTGTATTAGCTGGTTGCCTATATTAAGGTTCTAAATGCTGTTCTTTTTTCAGGATGGAGCACAGAAATTTAGCCATGGTGACCTTTTCCCAGATGTGGTCACTTACACTACATTACTTAAGGTCCGTTATTTTTGTTTCAGTAACTTTTTAATGGAATTTAAGGACATGTTTAAAGTATTCGCATTTTTACTGCCACAATGAATCCAAACTTTCTTTTATATCATCTATATCCTCTAAAGTCTAAACGTGTCTGCTCCTTAGATTTTGATCTTTGTTTTGTCTGTTGTGTCTTCCTTTGGCAGGGATTTGGGGATTCCAAAGATATCAATTCAGTTCAGAAGATCATATTGGAAATGAAAACATATATTGGTTTGTTCATTGATCGAACAGCATACACTGCAGCAGCTGATGCTTTGCTAAATTGTGGCTCAATAAAAGGTATGTTGTGCATGAAAAATAGTTTGCAATACAAGGAGTTTCAGTTATCCGAAATTGTTGATGTTCATATCTATGCATTTTCCTAATGATTTTAAAGTTCAATCGCACTTGCACATAGAAAAGCTGCATAATTTTCAATCATATAACAAGCACGAAAAATTGACCAAAAAAAATGAGCACGAACTAAAAATTATGCCTTCCTTCTGCCAAATGTCAAGGCTACAAGGTATCATGGTGACAAAAAAAATGTGCCAAAGATACCGTTTGAATTGAGTTGTATATTTGCATGCTTATGTTGACATGAAAGTAACTGCATTGTATTTTCTCTATTAGAACTCTCATTATATAGCCGACCCCACTTAGTGGGAAAAGGCTTTGTTGTTGTTGTTGTTGTAGAACTCTCATTATAAGTCAACTGCACCACGTATGCTGCATATTGCCTGGACGTTCCTTTTGTTTATCCACTTTGGAAGGATGCTGGAGTTTGAAGGGCTAGGAATTGAAACCAATTCTCACTCTTTTACTGATTAATTTCTTGTTTGTGATAATTAGGTGCTTTATGCATATTGGGAGAAATATTAAAGCGGGCTGGGGGAAAGCCAAATTTACGACCAAAACCTCACCTCTATCTTTCCTTCATGCGCGCATTTTCTGTTAGTGGAGATTACAGTACCGTTGAAAATCTAAATGAGCACATGTGGCGAGATACTTCTGGAACTATCTCCCCAATGGTTCAAGAGGAAGCTGATCATCTACTCATGGAGGCAGCTTTAAATGATGGTCAGGTACTATATCAACTCATTCCAGGCATCTGCACGGGGTGTGTTACTGCATACATCTCTTTCCATCGCTGATTAATATATACCTTCATAGTGTTTGATGCATTTGGATGCTGTCTTCAGTATCCAGGTACTGCACAGAGATATTAGAATTGCATTTAGTTATTTCCCTCTGAATGACACTTATCAAGTAATGCGCTAGTTCAATTTCTATGTAACTCTATTCTTTTTCATTTGATTTGCCAAAGGAAACTGACTAGTCTTGACAATTTTAATGTTATAAACTATCCTTTTGTTTTGTCAGGTAGATTTGGCTGTAAAATACCTCGCAAGTACTATTACAAGGTGGAAGAGGATATCATGGACAAGTCGAGGAGGCATGGTAATCCCTTTACTTCTACAACTATTAATACTTCTGAAGTAAAAAAGTTTAACATGGACATTCATTTGTGATGGATACTCTACATTGTCATTTTGATTGTTTGGACTTCTTTCTTTTAATTTCACAAACTTCAGTTTGAAGTGAGATGGCTAAGTAGGCCATGTATTAGGTTTCAATACTTACCACTACATTCTGATTTTTCTGGTTCTGAGTCAAAGCCCCTTAATATGCCTTTGTACTGCAGGTGGCTCTCCGCATAGAGGCCTTGCTGGGATTCACCAAATCGATATTGAGTCCTTATCTACTTCCTCAGGTTTTCATACATACTTATGGCCTTTCAAATAGTAAAAAAAATAACCGCTTCAGGTACTAACCTAATGCCTTCATAAATGTATGGTCGGGTATGGTATCAGTGCTGTAAGATGCTTGATAGTGGACCTATGGTTAGTGGCTTTAATGTATAAGATCAAATTATGTAGAAAGAAGTGTGACTGGATATAATCATTTATTTATTCAATACTTTTTTTAATTTTTGATTGGACTGACAAAGAATTGCTAGTTGACTTACTGAACGAGGATTTTGTGTAACTTGATCGAAACAAATGGCTGACTTATTAGTAGTCTATGTTCAACATCTTTGGTCACTTCTGATTGATCTTCCTACACCTTTCCTATTTAGGTATTGGCAAGTGAACCAATTGAAAGTGTCATGATGCCCTTTGAAGCAGCTCAGCCACTTAATGGGACCCTGGACTTGAACAAAGTGGTGATGCGTTTCTTTAAGGATTCAGTGGTGCCCATCATAGATGACTGGGGTAGCTGCATTGGTGTATTGCACCGTGAAGACTGTCGAGAGGTATTTATTGATGGTAAAACCAAAGTGTTTTCTATCCTATACTGCAGCGTACAATCCATTATCTGATAGATTATGTTCTGCTAAATTGCCAAATTTTCAAGATCAACTCGTGGTGGTTGGTATCGAAGTTTGCATGCTGTATGTTTTATGAGCTAATCCAAGTTTGCATACTATCGTGTAGATGAACGCCCCTCTATCGTCAATGATGAGAAGCCCGCCTCCTTGTGTTGCTACTCGAACGTCAATCGGGCATGTGGTGGATCTGATCATGAAGTATAGATATAAAATGGTGATTGTAATAAACCATAGCTCAGTATATGGTGGTAGTGCTTCCAGTTTGAGAGCTGCTGGTGTTTTTACAGCCGAACAACTGTGTAAACTAGTGTCACCGGAATCCGAAACGCCAGGTCTGAGTCGACTTTCTTTACGTAGAAATCTCATGTAACAATCTGTTAGACCATGAAACTATATGTATCCTCCTCCTTGTAAATTCAATTTTTGTTATATATATATGATCGTAGTGATCAATGTAGCATTCATTCAAATGAGTAAATATGTAAGGATGAGGAAAAAAAACTGGAGCTAATCGACATCGGGTGGAAAATGAAGAATTAAGCGAATCAGACTAGGCATAAACTTGGTGGTCGGATTTTATACATCACCACCAATGAATCTCATAACAGCCACATCACTAATTTAACAAATGACTTGATCCTCAAATAGCGCATGGTTTAAATTTATGCAATTATAAAATTTTAGAGTGAAAAATGACAGAATTGAAAAGATCTTGGCCCATTTCGAGGAACGTCTCCAAATCTCGTTGTGTATAATGACAATACTTGGCTCCACAAAATTATGAAATAATCTTATGCTTATAATCGAAACTGTTTGTCTCTTAATATGAACTCATCAGATCATAAGCATAAAGTTTTGAATTTGTCCCGAAAAGTTTCGAGAAGAAATTGTTGTGGAGCCACGTGTAATTCGTTCTCAATTAATAAATAAGGAATAAACAAATAATCAGAGCCGTTGATGGAAAGTTGGAAACCATCTTCACAAAACGCAGCGCATTGGATATATCAGAAAACATAGGAAATGAAGTTGATGAACTGAACCCTCAATCGTCACTGCAAAACCCTAGGAATTAGGAATCGAAGACACAGTGAGATCAGAAATGGCGATGGTGAGGGGGAAGGAGACAATCAAGAGCGTGATGAAGAAGTTCGGCGACAAAACCCTAACGCCGCGGCTGAAGGAGGAGCTGAAGAAGAAGGGCACCATGGGAGGGAAAACCCTACCCACCCGATTGAGAGAGGAGCTCAAGAAGAAAGGCATGCCCGATTCGAATATCATCATGGGTCGGGCCAAGCGCGGCATCTACGCCGGCCGCCACATCCAGTTCGGCAACCAAATCAGCGAAGACGGCGGCAACAAGTTCGTATATTTTTTCCCTCAGTATCTCTTTCATTTTTTAAAATTTTGATGCCAAAGATTTAAAGCTTTAGCTCTGATGTTGAAATTATGCCCTAATTTTTTACAATGACAAATAAAATGGTAAAAATTATATGAAGTTTGGTTAATTATAATTTTGGATTTGATCAGTGACTTTGATTTTATTTCATTTTTCTTAGCTGGGTTGTTTCAAACATTTTCTTTGAAGTAAAGAATGGTTGAGGTGGGTATTATATATAATCAAGCTGAAAGTATGGAACTTGCGGGTTTGTGTTACCATTTTCGCTGCGTAAGTTGTATTCTCAAAGCTATTGTAGCTAGAGATCAATCTGGCTCGACCGTTGAAAGAGCAAATCGTGCATTCTCATAAAGGATTTTGCATAATTTGGACAAGTGACAGACAAGTATTAGTAGTGTAAAAGTTTCGTATTGGTCAGCTGTCACCGGGTCTACATGGGTTTTCTTTAAGAATTTTGCCATAGCATTTCCTACTATACAGGTTCTTTGAGTGTATTCGAGTTATTAGAACAGGACTGACGTAGATCAATGTAGTTTTGAACGATTTGGTTGTGTAATCTTTTAATAATTTGTGGGAATGGGTTATATTAACCACCATAACCAAGTGTATTTTTGCAATTTAGAGAACAGGGTTTACTTATGTGACTGCAGTTTTGAATGATTTGGTTCTTTTAACAAGTTGTGGGAATGGGTTATATTAACCACGGGAACTTTCTCTTGTTGGTGGTGACAGATCAAGGAGGACATGGAAGCCAAATGTGCAGGAGAAGCGGCTCTTCAGTTACATCCTAGACCGCCACATACGTGTCAAAGTCACCACCCATGCTCTCCGTTGCATAGACAAGGCAGGTGGGATTGATGAGTATTTTCTGAAAACACCTTACCAGAAGATGGATACGGAAATGGGATTTGTCTGGAAAGCCAGAATTGAAAAATTATATGAAGATGTTGGGCACAAGCAGGTTGCTTTTAATAAACCTGAAGCTGAAGCCGAAGCCAACTTGGAACAAGGATTCAAAAGCCTAAAAATAGACGAAAGGGAAGTCAAGAGACAGATGTATGGTTGGTCGAAGAAACTAAAACAGATCGAGGAAGGAACTGACAAACAAGTAGCTGATGTCGTAGATGCAAAGGTCGATGCAGGAAGCTCTCATGTTGATGTTCCCGAGCAATTGGTCGCAAACTCCTGAGTTTAGAACTCTTAAACCAGCTCGTGGGATGTTCTCGGTTTTGGTCAGCTACTCCCCGTGTTTCAGAGTTTTGTTTCTCTTCAGGTTTTTTAGAGAGAAATTGTAGCAGTAGTAGCAAAGCCTGATAAGCAGAAGTTTGTTCATCTTTACTCATCACGGAAATTCATATGACATTCACTTTGGTTTCAATACAGTTTTGTACTGAATAATTTCCGTAATCTGCTGTAGATTGCCCCCAGAATCGGTAGCAATGTTTCTGTCATTAAAGTACAATTCAATTAACTTGAGTTATGATGCACCTTAGAACTTGTCTTTCTTCTGCTCTGTTTTTATGTCTTCATGTTTTCGTGTTTCTTTCAGCTCAAGGAAGTGCTCGTGTTTGGTTTTTATCTTTTTTTTGGTAAACACAAGAAACGCGAAAACAAAAGGAAACATGACTAAAAGAAAAACAGGACACGAATGCCTTTTTAACAAACCTGAAAAGCACGAGTCTTGCAAAGTTAAAAGGGGATTTGCACAAAACTTGGTAGAGGTGGAGTAAGGGGCTCATTTAAACTTTAAAAACCTAGAGAAGATATGAATTGATTTCGAGACGGACCAACGTTATTTTGACACAAAATTGACACTCTAATGCAAGTGCATTGTATTTGAAATACATTTGTATTAGGGAGTATATCAAAAAGTGTGTATAAATAACGTTATTGTTTTGTTAAAAAAAAAATGTTATTGCTAGTGTAAAACGTTATTGTGAGTGAAAAACTCAAAGCCACAGTAGATTAAAGGGGTGAGCAAAAACAGACTCATCTAACCTGGCTATTTTGTTTATTAACTCTATACCACTCTTAGTCCCCAATTTGAAGAGTTAATTATTTCAGATTTCAAGTGCAATTCAATCTTCTTGTTTTAACGTTAAAATAAGAGCTTATAAGTTTTAAATTCGAATCATGTATATAGCAAATTCAATGCCAACTTATTCCATTACCACCTCAATGTAAATATATTTTTGTATTAAAAGCTTCAGAATAAGAGCCGTTAAGTGATGGCGAGTTGGGCTTTAGCCAACATAAACCTTCGATTTCTTGTAGTGCAAGACCTAATTAGCAAAGTTGTGGGCCCCACGACAATCATTTTCTTCTGCTTAATTAGCAAGCAACCAAAAAGAACAACACAAGCTCTGTCACACTTCCCACGTAACTCACGCACAAATTACATAGCTGTAATTCCCCACTGAAAATTCAAACAAAAAATAAATAAATAAAAAAATAGCTGTAAGCTCGTTTAAACGCGCCGAAGAAGTTTCCCAACACGCTTTAAAGTGACCACCTTAGCAGTTAGCTTGCTCAAGAATATTCCCTCACTTGCCTATAAAACCAAGCTCGCATTTCTCTTCAGTTTCTCACTTCAACAGCATTAGCTAGCAATGGCTAGGGAAACCTTGTCACTCGTAAGCCACCACCTCAAGAGGGCGGTGAAGAAAATCAACCTGATTTTACTCAGCTTCAAATTAAACCGATTGCGGTTAGCTTCGATCCTTGGTTGCGCTTCTCGAGCTTCTACTCGGCATTGTTTGAGCTTCAATGACCGGTTGGGGCTTTACAGCTACATTGAAGACGAAAATACTCATGGGAATCAGCGCGGTTTGAGAAGGGTTCAAAGCACGAGGACCCATGATCGTCCGAGGGATCAGGATTCGGATGATCACGATGACGATGATGTCAATCGCAGGGCTGATGTTTTTATAGCAAATTTTCGCCGGCAGCTGATGTTTGAGAGGCAGGTTTCTTTGCAGCTAAGGTACTGCAGAGAAGAGAGTTTTTAGAGGGTATTAGCTAGTTTGAGACAGAAGGGTGACCTGGCCTATATTAGGCACCAAGAAAATATATTTATATATAGAAAAATTCTTTTCTCATTCATTCATTTATTTGTTCTTGTTGGGATTTTTTTTGTTCTTAATTTGAATATTGACGTTGTTGATATCATATATTTACAAATCATATATACAATTACTTATCTGTGAATAATTTGCACATTCTTTCTTACAATTTTGTTGATCATTTCATATTAATCATGATCGATGTATACATTCCATTTTCCGAACGACACCTTGCCGGCACTCACTAGTTATTCAAAGTGTTTTGTGCAACAATTTTGGAAATGAAATAAGTTTTACATCAAAGGTGTAGATATTAAAATGCATAGATTCTAATCATAGTTACACTTTTAAATATGCTTTCAGAAGAAGCGTAACGTTACACCAATATTTAGGGGAGTGAAAACGGACACAGAAAAATCAGGTAAACGACTAAAAATAGAGCATAATTTATTTACAAATGTATGGTACATCTTACACTGGTAATATGAACAAATTCCTGCAGGGAAAATAAAAATGTCCCAATTACACCCTCCCCATCTTTCTGCGTTTCAGTCCAATCCAACTTTTTTTTTTCTCTCAAATCTTTTAGGCTCACTTCACCACAGAATATGTCAATGTATGTGCCAAATATACACAGATTTTTACAGCACAAAATTTATGAATTAGGGTTTATCATTTGGATTCGTAATCTATGACAGTCTCAAATGCCCCAACTAATGCCTTCACCTTGTTCTTCCTTTTCTCCATCAACTTGTTTGTAGTCTCCTCAATCACATCATTGTATGCAGGAACTGTGTCCTTCCTCCCTCCTCCTTGTGATGATCCCTCGCTCGCTTGCCGCTGCTTCGGCGCTTCCTCTGACTCCACCTCAGCAGCCTTTTGCGGCTTTGCTTCTTCAACTCCGCCGTCCACAACTTCTCCCCTTTCCTTCTCATCCAATGCCTTTTCCTCAACATTTTTGCTTTCCTCCCTTGTATTTTCTTCTTTACTTTCACTCTCCTTCTCCTTTTCTTCTTTCACCTCAACTTTTGTTTCCTGATCTTCACTTCTCAAACCCTCTTCCGCCTTTGCCTCGCCGCTTTCATCAATTTTTTTCTCCTTCTCTTCCCCATCTTGTTGGTCATTATCTGCCTGCTTCTCCTCTTTTTCGGTCAATACACTTCTGCTTTCTTCGCTTCTTTCCTCCACATTTTCCTTCAATTCCTCCGCATTAGAATTTACACCCTCACTAGCCTTCACCTTCTCATCCTCGCCGCTATTCCCTTCAGCATCAGAAACGCCAGCGTCGTGATCACCAGCGTGTTCAATCTCCTCGCCTTTCGGATCCGGAAGAATCACTTTATCATGCTCCTCACTCGAGATCTTACATACCTCTTCAACCTCATGATGTTCGAAAGACTCTATAGCATCTAAATGAGCTTCGAGATTAATTGTATGTTTTATGTCCTCACTTTTCGGAGCTCTTGTTGAACCTGATGAACTCTCCTTCTTAACCGAACTGCTTCCGCTGCTCTTCTTCACACTCTTTGCATGCAAAAGCTGCGGCCTTCCAGCCCCAGAAGTGCTCGATTTTGTCCTCTCTATTCTTGGCCTCGGAGCATTAGATGAGGTTTTTGCTGAAATTGACGACGATCGCAGTGACGCTTCCCTTCCCGGGGAGACCAATGCCTTCCGAAGCCTAGAAGGTGATGCTGGCTTGTCAAAAGATCTTCTTCTATTCAATGTAGGTTTTTGAGACGCTGCATGATCTTCAGAGCCATGTTTTTTGGCTCCAGCGGACAATGACCTCAGCGAGTTTTCGTGCCTCGAGGCGCTTAACGTCGGCCTGAGATAGTTTGGGACTTGTTTTGCTGATGAGGTTGAAGAGAATTTTTCAGTGATTGTCGTTTGGGACTTGGTGAGCCTTTTGGTGGTTGATGATGGTGATGTAATCTTATTCTCCCTCCCTGGAGCAGGGCTGCTATCTTTAGATCTTGTTGCCATATATACAAGAATTTAAAGATCGACAGTTCAATTTACAGATATATCGAAAGAGATGAGAAGTTTCAGATGCCTACTATATCCCTGCATCATCTAAAGAAAACACAAGTTAGAAATGAGTATTAAGACGATAAACATTACAAAGAAGATACACGTCGGATCCTAAAACCATTCATATCAAATCACGGTCCAGAAATAACAGGAAAAAAAGAGAGGAAGTTTTTGACCGAACATTTTTTATACGGTTCATTTTTAACGAAAAATCATATTTTACCTTTTTTTTAGTACTATTCACTACACATTTATTTGTCATTTTTTCATTAAAATTATTATTATTATTATTTATTTATATGAAGTTTTCGGTAGTTTTTCTATAAAAAAAATCGTAAACCAGATACAGACTAGGTATGTCAGATTGAATTAAAACATACGAATAAAATCAAGATAGAAGTGGGCCTGAGTGGCCCATCACCCCCTTCCAAGTTTAATGTGATTTATTGTTGTGATCCACACAGCAAATAAACCTGCAATTCAGGCTCACCTAAGTCTGCACCAAATCCTAATGCAGCAATACGAATCTAAGCACTTGACCTTTCATGGGGAGGAAGGCTTGACTAAGGCCGGGTCCATATGTAAACCTTACCAATGGGATAAATTTAGGTGGGTCCCACTCCCATCTTCTACTGGAGAGCAATTATTTGCACTAGTACATTGTCACCGTGTTCAATATTGATGATTATATAACGTTATATTATTAGCACGATATAAGAAATTACGATGATGATGCATCCTTAACATAAGATATCACAATAATAATGTATTCATTTGTTAAGAGAGAACGGGCTAAGTGAGGGGGCTAACGAGTCTTTCTAGATTCTTCCATTCTTGTTTGTCATCCATTTTTCTTAGGTCCATATTCTTTTCTTATAAATGACTTCTTTTCCTTCTTTTGTTTGTTAAAGCAATCACATGTCTTGTGTATCCGGCACATGTATTATCATTTCATGTAGAAACCATACCTAATTCGGTTACCTAAGCAAATCCTAAGTGGGTTTTGGTTGGTTTGTTTTAGGACCTTGGATCTTATAAATGGTAAACTAATTGAAAATATTGCCCCAAACACTAATACAAACACATGAGATCTATCAAAATAATGATCAACTCTGACTACCAAACATGCACGGATCCATTAGAAACTTATATGGGCTATAACCCCGACGAGGTTTTTTTTTTTTTTCCTTCTAAAATTAGCAAGTAGGGGCTTCTAAGTTCTAAGAACCAAATCATGATCCCATCTTCTAATAGCCCAGTCATCAATTGAAAATAGCCGGTCTCACCCTAATCAACTAAGCCCTTCTAAATTCTAACCCACGACAATGTCGGTAAGATAAATTTAGCTCAGTCGACTTCGAAATTCTGGGTCCGTTCCTAAAACCAAACAAATTAGCTTGTTTATAAAACAGGTGCGACTTTTGATTCATCTTGCTCAACCCTAGTTACCAAACAAATACAATATCGATAATTGAAAACATATTATAGAGTCAACATTCACAAAGTTTCTTCCACAATCTAAAAACCCAAATTGCAAGCAAAAACAAAAGCAAAAGCATATGGCGTAAGAAAGAGTAAATTTGTAGGAACAAAAAGAAAAACGTACCTTGATTGAAGCCAAAGTTGAAGGAAGAGTTATAAGAAAATCATTCATAGAACAAGAGAGAATGGTGTGGAAGGTGATGAATATATGAAGGAAGAGAAAGAGATTGGTTGGAAGATAAATAAAAACAAGCGAAAATTACGTGCGCCCAAAACTGGGTGTGGGTGGTGGTGATGGTGTGGTAATCAAGCTTAGTTGGAGGCCATGAAATCAAATCATCTAATAATTCTAATTTATTTTGTTTAATTAGTATGGAACAATATTATTCGAGACATGTGGCAAAGGTTGACCCATTCTTTGTTTCATAATTAATAATTTAATTGCAAACTGATATTTGTATTAACTTTAACAGAAGACGTTAATTAATTGTGGACATTAGTTTAGTGTCTCTAAAAACACTTATACAAGGGTTCTAGCTGAAAATAAAAGTGTCCGGCAAAACAAAACCTCGCTTTATCAACGATCATTTCGTTTTAAAAGCGTTTAGTTTTTGTTTTGTTAGTGAAGGTCATGAGTTCAACTTTTGTCGGTGGAAGATTCTTGTGTTGTTTCAAACAACAAAATCTCTCTCTTATATGTGATGATCTTTAGATGTTAGTACATGGTCATGTTGATTTACTAGCTAGCTCTTGGTCAAGAAAGAAGTTTCGGGTTCAAATTTCTCTCTAAACTTTCTCTATTGATGATGATGATGATAATAATAATAATAATAATAATAATAAAGAAAAAAGATAGAGGATCCAAATCATGTTCGTTATCTAAATTCTCGACTATGAATCAAGCCAACAGTTCTTAAACACAAAATTGAATGTGCATTGGCATTGATATCAACATTAATATTGTGTTCGATGCTCATATTCTAATAGCTAACTAGCTTGATCGTGATGTTGGATTGATCAAGAGTTAGGACTTTCATAATTGGAGTATGATTCTCTCCCCTCTTTTTTTTTCCTCTCCATCCCTCCCCTCCTATTTGAATGGTCACGATTAAGTCACGTCCACATCTTATATTAATTTTTTATAGAAAGAGAAAGACAAAATATAAAATGTGAGAAGAGGAAATGGAAATGAATAAAAAGAGGATGAGAGAGAATCTTAGTCCTTCATAATTTTAAATGAGAAATATGTATCCATTATATGCACAGTATAGAAAATGTGAGAGGAGAAGATGAAAATGAATGAAAAGAGGATAAGAGAGAATCATAATCCTTCATAATTTTAAATGAGAAATATGTATACAACACAGTACTGTCAAAGATATAAAACACTCAGAGTCAGTATCAGGTCAAATTAAGTTTACAAATCTTGGTCAAAATCAATCAAAATAATTTTAATTTACAATCAATCAGCTTCTTAAATTTCATCGAGTATTAATTTAAAATTAAAGAGTCAAATATAATTTAAACACCAAAAAATCCTTAAAAGCAATTACATATATTGTGATGTAAGAATCACAGGGAAAAATAAAACAATGTCTGAACGATCTGTGTGCCCACATTATTTTGCTCATAATCTGACATAATCTGAAATAATGAGTGGATGCTATAAGGACTTGATCAACCGGAATCTAAACGTGATGATATCTCCACCAAACTCATCGTTTATAAAACATGTGTAAAGGCCACCTTCATCATCAGTGGATGACAACAAACTCAATACAACAACATTTTTTTTATATTTGGATCATCCTTTCAATGGTTTTCTAAACTGAGGATGGAAAATCGAACTTGAGATTTCTCTAACATCCAAGTTCTTTATAACATTAGAAAAAAATTTGCAAGTAAATTAGAAGTTAGTTAGAGTTCAATTTTGATTATCGTTCTATAAAATCAATTTATATTAAACTGATCTATCAGTAAGAGTTTTTCAATATAGACAAATCTTGCGTGTAGTTGTGGGATGCGAATGTCCAGTTAACTGACTATATTGTGATCATTAACCGGTCATTTAAACCATGCACCTAATCCCACAAAATCTATTTCGTTGGAGAAAACCGTAAACCTCATCATATGATATATGGGGAAGAATCCGTTCACCACTTTTTTATATAACTTTTGACACACATTTTTATGAGGTCCACTCTGTATTGTATTTTAATGATCTGAACTGATTATTTTTTAGAACATCATTAATAGATCGTCCTTACAAAAAGTTAGACAAATCCAATATCATTAAGACATTTATATGTAGTGAAAAAAATTGACGAATACGGTTCTACAAAGAAACCATACATCTTAATCCAATGATCATATGGTTTTAGAGTTGATGATTTTTGGTAGACATAATTTTTTAGGGAAGACCTAAAAGATAAACGGTTCAGATCGTTGAATACATTACGAAGTGAGCTCTACAAAAACATATGTCAAAAGTTGTGTAAAAAAGTGATGTCACGATCCGTCCCTACAATACATTATCCTAGGAGCAATTTTTATCTATTTTTCACTACAAAATTACTTACCTTCCCATGATCATTACCATTATATAATTGCGTGAGTTGATAGCAGTTTCTTTTTATATCGTTTGTTTGTGTGTGGGTTTGGATGAGAAGTCGAAAGTAGTTTGAACGTAGAAAAGTGGTTTCCTTAAATGTAATTTGATCTACTTATGGTTTGGACAATAGTGTGCTGGTGGATCATTATTGGTTCCAAACCTAATTAAAAGTTGATTACGTACGTGCACAAGTATTCAAAAAATTTAACCAAAGAATATTAGGTCCATACGCCAGCAATTAATTAAATAATTAATCAGATCACCACCTAGCAAAATGTTAATAAATTAAAAATAAAACCCCAACAAGAAAAAAGCAACATAATTTTCTCAACTGGGAGATTTTGCCAATAACATATCATATAAAAAATATCGATGTGGCCCTATATATGTTGTGGAATAAAGCTTTAATCCCTGCTGTGTTCATTATGTTTTAAACTTAAAGTTTAAACCCTAATGCTTTTTCGTATTAGGCCTACTTATGTCTACGCTCTTAAACTCAATACGAGTCTTATTTTTCTTAATATAACTCGTGTTATGTCACTTAATTTTCTATAAACTCAACTTATTTTCACTTTGTCCATAGTGTAATGTCTATTCCGTTAAAATTGGTGATGTGGCATAAATGAGACTCACTTTTTGCAGAACAGTATACTATGTGGGTGCCATTTGGAAAAAGAAAGTTAAAAATAATAACAATTAATTTAAAACTCAAGTTTTAATTATTTAAAATAAGAATAAATCCCCTTACCCCCTCTCCCTCTCCTTTAGAACCATCGTTACCGGATTTTGACGGCATGGGCCAAAGTGAGAATTAAGTTGAATTTTACGGGGTTAAGTTATGCATTTTGAGTTACATGAAGAGACTCATATTGAGTTTTACGGGGCATAAGTATAAATAAGCCTTCTTATTACTTTAAATATAATATAGTGCAATTGCTCTTATGTAGTCCATTTGTGGCACATCCTGCTTCTCATTCTGCAGTCAATTACTAAAATTAACTAAATAAATAATTAATCAACTCGTTCCGACAAGAAAAAGAAATTTCATTAACTCGTAATGTTATGGTTTTAAGCATTTTTAATTTAATTAATTTAACTAAGAAGAGGAACACAAAGTAGTGGTGTGGTAGGAGATGATGTTTACCTTTCCATGCTACACATGGCAATTTAATAAATAAATAACTACCAGAATTTGAGGTTCGTTTGGTATATAAACTAATAATAATAATTTATTATTATTTATGATTTCTTATAAGGACCAAGAAATAAAATTTAAAAAATAATGTGGATGTGGCTGCTGGGATTCGAGCCTCAAGTCTAACTTTTAGTTGTGACAGGAATACGGATGGTACACCACGTGTTTTTATGCAA
Source organism: Malus domestica (assembly GCF_042453785.1). Lineage (NCBI taxonomy): Eukaryota > Viridiplantae > Streptophyta > Magnoliopsida > Rosales > Rosaceae > Malus > Malus domestica. Next base: position 11,413,273 of record NC_091668.1, read on the forward strand.
GTGGTGGAAATTTTTAATTTTAAGTTATTAACTTTTTAACACACATAATCCACCATTTATATAGGGACACGTGGTGTACCACTTTGTGTGAAATGAACATTGAAAAATCTCTCCACGACCACAACGTGGAATTCTTACCACTAAACTAAAGACACAAGTAGTAATTTAATTTAATTTCTTTTTAAAAAAGAGGGACAACCGGTGATACGTCAAGGTTATTCATCCATTTCAGGGGCTGGAAAGACTCATAAGGGCATTTCAACCTCTTCATGGCCACAAGTCTGGCATTTACACCAACATCAGGTTTCGAAACCAAGACCTTCAATTTTTAATTTAAAGAAAGTCTTGCAATCCGTTTTTTACCACTAGACCACCAACTAATGATTAAGTAGTGATTTAATTAGAATTTAACCAATATTTTTGTATTGATAAAATTGATGTTTATTAACATATTTTTAGAAGGAAACTGAGCATGTGGAAACTACTTACGAACATACCTTGTTCCAAAAGCATATAACATCGTCTTTGAAGTTACCAAAATTGTTGAGACACTAATGAAAAAAAGTTGTCTACTAATACCAAATACAATATAATCTTAATATAAAACATAAAATAAAAATTAACAATAAAATAATTATCGTTTCGTCTCCTAACTCAAAAGTAAATTAATTTTTTTTATAAATAAAATAAAGAAGAAAACTTCAGATTTAATAACAAGTAAACACATTTTTAAAGTTAATGACTGCAATGTCACGTAAATTTACCTTTATTTAAATTCTTCTTTTAAAATAAATTTAAAAAAAAAGGTCTGTTAATTTAACTCATTTCATGGCCCTGCATAAAATTATCCATGAACAAGTTACAAGCGTAATGTTGCAGCAAAGACGTAAGTTAAAAGAACAGATCTGCTAAAATAAAAAATTAAGGTGGAGAGACAGTACGTGTATTTATTTAGGGCAAGCTACCTTCATCTTTTTCATTGTGTATTTTATTATTGTTATTATTACGATGGATGAGGGAAAGATGCAAATAGAAATTGAACGCATGAAAGATGTGCAAGCAAAACGTCAAAATCATATACAAACAAGTTGCTTCAATTTATGTGCTGTGATTTTTCAAAATAATTGCATGGAGTGATGTCATAGATTTAGTACCGATATTGGGAGAAATTCTTAAGTGTAACAACATGAATTTATCACGTATTATAATGTGGATGAATAATATGATTGATATGTTATATTTTTAAAAGTAATTTTTCAATATACTAAGAACACGACCATATAATGTTACTATTTCACCTAAATTAGGACACATGTCAGGTTTGAAAAATCTCTCCAAAATAACTAAAAGACTTGAATCAAAATTTGAAATTGCATTCGAAGCTTAGCCAAGTTGTCAAGTTTGAATTCCTATCACTGTTCAGATGAATTTAGTTTACATTTGTTTGTAACAAAAAGTTTATGAGGAGATTATTTACTTTGACCACTAGCCGTTGGATACACCTACAACCTTAAGCCGGAATGACTTACAATATGTGTCACTAGTATAGATTTACGTAAGAATGTGCCATTGCCCCACTGATATGCTTAGGAATTTACAAATCATGTATCAATGAGAACTACAAATGGCGAGACTTGAACCTTGATGGGGATCACATGGCAGAGACCTTACTAACTAAGTCAACCCTCATTGGCCAATTATCTTATCATTTGTCAAAAGAAAAATCCAAAATTACATGAAAATAGTTTCTTTGAAAAAGTATTTTCGTTTTTACCCCATAAAAAAGTATTTTCGTGGAAATGGCAGATATCCTTTAAAATGTAGTAAAAAAAAAGTAAAACAAATATATTATTGGGGGTAATAAAAGTGATGAGTGTGTGGATCCACAAATATAAAGAACGTCGTGCTCACCAAATTATCCTTTCAAGTTTCAAGACTCTGTGGATTCGATCCTTGACAAATTCACGGGTTTTGTTTTTGTAGATAAAAAACTTGCGTACTCAAATTCTCTTTTCTTTTTATTTATTTTTTCTTTTTGATGAATTTTGATTCATTAAACTCAATTTAAAATTTTAAATGGACGTCTATTTTGTCCTTACCAAGCAAATCTCTGACCCTGGAATCTGGGGATCAGTTCGATTATCCTCATCTCCTTATAAAAAACAATTATCTAATGAATGAGTGAGTCGCAAATAAAATGCACAACACTTCCAATCCAATTAACTTGTGAATAAATTTTGTGAATAAATTAGTGGTTAGAGTTTTTCGCTTCAAGTCACTGTGTTTGTGTTCCAATAATTTTTCTCTTTTTAATGTAGATTATATATAACGATATATTTTAGTAAAATGTGATGGTTTGAGCTCATCTTTACAATGAGCATCCTATATTAATTTGATATAGTACAAACCGTTAACGAGAATCAAGCTTGATTCGAGCACAGCCTCACACTTACTAAATGGCTTATTAATTGTAGCTTAAAGTAGTAGTATCGTATTTAATAAAAAAAAAACTTGTTTATTAAATATTTTGGGTTAAAATAATTTAGTTACTAGGAAAAATTAGGGATGGATTTTGTTGATGCACAAAATCCGGAGGATCTTGGACCAACGTAAATCCGATCGTGAATCACACAAACGAACAAGAACATAAAGATGTATCGTGGTTCATCCCAACTGATGTTGATTCCATTTCACTGTATGAATGTATGGATTACAATAGATCGGCAATTGAGCTCTCTATGGATGCAGCCCTTGCCATTTTGCTCTCTGTTTGGCTGAGAGGGTATTGCCCTCTATTGTTGTGAGGCTCTCCTTTGTGAAGGTGAAGATGATCCTTTTATAGAATAAGGGTTTTTTCCCTCTTACATGGGTTATGTGCTTAGTAATGAGGTCTAAGGACAAGGCCCAATATATGGTACCAACATATTTTATTACCAAATTACCATGCTAACTGAATTACCAATTGTACAATACCAATTTTGTGTCAATTGGTAATGGCATGGTATTGGACCGAACCAAAATTTATGGTACAGTTTTGGTATTCAATACCATTACCAAAGGATTATCGTACCGTATCGAAAAATATAATAATGTAGATTTATAACTTATATAACATATATGCGTATAATATTATCTATAATATTTGTTTGGTTCGATCCCCCGCCTGACCTAACTAATGACAAAAGAAAAAGGCAAAGAAAAGAAACCCTTCAGTAACTCAGGTTCTTTCTCTTTGAACACTTTCCCATTCTACCGTCGACTCCACACTCATCCATCTCTGTTAATTGATTTTGTAATTGGTTTTGTTTTAAGATTAATTGGGTTTATGAACCTTCTTGTAATACGGAAGGAGTAGGTGCGATCTGGATGTTGTAAGTAAAAAATAGTTGGGTTCACCATTGCCAAGCGCCATAACCATGTCTTCAAACAAGATGATTTTGTCACTTACCATGCCATAACTAAGTTTAATGTGCTATACATATATATGTTTAACAAAGTGACAATTACCATTACCATACCATGCTAACCAAAGTATTTTGCATACTGAAAGTTTGGCACGGTAATGATAATGGATTTTGTCAAAACAAACATTTGGTATGGTAATTGGTACGGAGGCTTTGACTTGTCTGATTTAACAATTTTTCTTCAAGAGTCCAAACTACTCAGCATTACGCGTGATAAACAATCAGAACTGATTTGAGAAAATACTATTTTTACTAATTTTTTTTTCAAGATTTTTACTCACTTTTTAGTCTAATGAATATAAAGTCAAATTAGTATTGAAGACCTACTCTTATGTAAAAGGAAAATATATTTTAGATATACATGAAACAACCAAAAAAGAGGAAAGGTACTACTATCGTTATTAACCCTCCTAATAAGAATAATGGTAGATGTTGAACACAATTCGTTGTCAAAGACATTTCAAGTTTTTCTCCCATGTTGCTTTAAAAAAAGGGTTTAATTTTTTTGATAATTACGTGTTTTCTTGTCCAATAAGGTTTCAAGTTCGTTTTTCCTATCGGATTAATATTTATCTCTATGTCTTCTTAGCCAATTAGGATTTTCAATTTCTAGTAGAATTCTATACAAAAATTTGGGGTGTGCGTGAGTTGGTTTGGGTCTGTTTTGGTCAAAATCGAAACCAAACCGATTTGGTTGGTTGGGCCAAAATTGCAAATCAAAATTGACCAAGCTGGGTCTAAAACCGATCAGGTCGATTAACTGACGGTGGTTGTTTGGTTTGAGTCGGTTCTCGGTTTGTGTGAAGAAGAAAATACATAACAAATTTCTCTTAGAAAAGCTACAGAACGTAGCACTAATATGAGTGATTGCTCAAAAGAAGCAGCCCAAGAAGAAACCAAAGCAGCAATTGCTGCCTTCTCCAAATGGTCCCCCTATTCTACGGACTCTCAAACTAATCATGTTTTGTTTTTAGGTGATGGAAACACGGTAACTTGCAAATAAATAACCATTTATATTACTACACATAATAATTGTGATAAGAAATAAAATTAAATATATGCATATTGGTTTGGTTAACCGTACCTTAAGAATTTTGGAAATCGATTGCCAAACCAATTAAGATCGGTGCGATTCGGCTTAACCATCAAAAATTAAAAAAAAAAAAAAACCAAACCAAACCAAATAGCTTCATTTGGTTTTTTTTTTTTTTTTCTAAAATGTCCAACCTATTACAAACCTCGTGATCAACTAAGACCTCAACTTTTCTCTCAATTGTTAGTTTATGGTACTCCTACTATTTTTTGTGCAAATTTTAATCTAAATCGCTTATACTTATTTTTAGTTGCGCTATTGCTTTGACTCGTAAGAATATTTTTCATGTAAAAGAATATGTTAGATTTTCAAATTCCTTTCAACATAATTTTTGTATTTAATTTGACATAACATAAAGTTATATGTACATTAACACGGTAACGAGTTAGTAAAATTATTATATGGATAGATAGTGTATTTTTATACGAATATGTAGTTTTCATCCACATAAGTCGACTCACTTATTCACACATACATAAAAAACAATCAATCTGATAAGCAAAGTGACAGAGACCCATTTCAAGTCTTCAACCTCAAGGTGGATTCTAATTTACTTGGACCTGAAAAATAATTAAAGAAATAAAACAATCTTAATCACAACAATTAAAAAATGGCCACAGAAGAAAAAATAGTATGAGGTTGGCCGGCAGCTGATCCCCTGCAGCCGTCGATCGTTGACCTTTTATATGATCCAACGACTCACATATCTCCGAACTCACTTTCTCATCCGGACGGCACTACACTTTGGCTGTTGTAACTTGTTTGTTCCAGTTAACCTTCCAAAGCTGGAAAGAAATTAACTCCAAAAAATTAAAAATTATATATATAAAAAAAAATGGAAGTCCAATATTACAAGGGACTTCTCTCTTCACACAGGCGTTTTTACCTCCTTCTCTCTCTAAAAGGAAAAGCCTTTTCCTTTCTCTCTCTAGATCCTTAAAAAGCTTAAACTTTCGGCTTCTGGGTATTCAAAGGAAGAAGAAGAAGGAAGAGGAGGAAGAAATAGGTAGAATTAGAACATCGGATGATCAAGTTTACTTCTTTAACTCTGATCTAAATTCAATGATTATCGTTTTGTATTGGGTTTTCTTCTAAATTTTTCAAATTTCTCCATCTGGGTTTTATCTCTGATTATCGTTTTTGGTATTGGATAGCTGCTGGGTTTGCTTCATCATCATCTGCTTCCTTCTGCCTCCAAACTTTTTAATTTTTTTTTCAAAATTATAATTTTTGGTGAGGAATTCTGATCAATTTTTCCAGCTTGGTTTTCTTCCTTATCAATAAAAATAAGCACTTTTCAAGTCCAAAAGCGAAGATTTCTGTTTGGTTTGTGGGAATATATGGAGGAGAAATCATGATAAACATTTGTTTCCCTCCTTTTCACTGGTTTTTATTTTTCAGGAAATTCAGCTTTTTCTTTCTTTCTTTCTTTCAAGTCCTTAAATCACGGGGAGAGAGTCTTTGGTGAAAATAGAAAATAGGATCATTGTGTGGAGAATAATTCAAGAAAAAAGGGGTTTGTGGCCACTTTTTTGGGATGATTTTATGGGGCATGTGGCCATCTGGAGTCCTTTTTTTAACCCTTGCTTTTCTTCCTTTTTATGTTTTGACACAATTAAAATTTTGGGTTGTTGGGTTTCTCTTTGTATCATCAATGACTCAACTAATGCCGACAGAGGTCTTAATTTGCTAATTCTTGTTTTTTAGTGCTTAATCCTGCATTTTTGAGCCTCTAATCATCTTTTTTTTTTGTGTGCATGTTTTGTGTTTTTTCTTAATTATTATGTTGTCTTCTGCATAGAAATTATGCTCGTTTCGATGTTTCGCGTATTGCTAGTGCTCTGAGTTCTGGAATTTGTGTGATATGGTTTTGACTTACGATACAAAATTGTTGATAATGGACATACTTGTAGTGTGGACATTAGTACAGATGATGAATTTCGAAATAGTTATCGAGTGCAGTTAATCGTGTATGATGGAATGATCAACAAGTGGCTATGGTAAAGTAACAAAATTCTCTTATAATGTTTCATCGCAGCAGATTATAGTTGAATAAGGATTCCATGTCTCTGGCTAGGAAACTTGTTTGTGGGGGGGGGGGGGCTATTACTTCCAGCAGAGGAAATGCATCAATATATCTGGCCTCCAATTTTTGTTGTCATGAAAAAATCTTGAAATCTGACCTTAGTAAGATTGTTGAAATTACAACCTCAATCAGATTCCAAGTTTTGCTCATTTATGCGATGAGTTTTTGGCGGATTATTTGTAGCTTTTTGTTTTACATTGGATTCTTGTTATTTTCCATGAGCGATGACAAACTAGTGACTCATTTCTCTGTGAACATTTTTGTGTTTAGCTTTACCTACATATGAGACATAGTGCTTGCATGAAACATACTGTCTGCATAGGAAACATATTTTGTTTTGTTTAAACCTGTCCGTTGCAGTTGTTCTCAGGACTATTAGTTATGCAATGTCTGCACTCTTGTTTCCTTGTTTTTCCCCCTTCCGAAGAAATTGCCAATTATGAGTACCAAGGATTCTTTGACTCTTATATGATACTTCACCTTCTAGATCTAGATTGTCTCTCACTAACATTCTTCATGGAACTTGGAAATTTTTGTCATTTTACTTTGAAAATGGCATCAAAGATCTTAAATTTTTTTTTGTTACTGTTCTTACAGAATTGAAACATGCGATCGACATACATGGATGAGTATTTTGGTAAAAGAGCTGTTGATGGGCTCGTCTCTAAAAAGGGATCTGGTCTTGTTTTAAGGGAAACCCCCAATAGAGACCGCAATGCTCAGCTCTGTAGCCGGTTGGGATGTAGTGGAAGATTGAACTCTGTAAAAAGTGCTCAAATTGAAAAGGCCAAACCTTCAAGGCCAATATTTCGCTCTTCGTCAAGTGGGAAAGAGATAATTGGAAGTTCCTCGAGGTCTTGCGTTGGTGTTGGCAACACAAGCAAGTCCATTGCAGAACCTTGCAAAAAGCTATGTTCTAATTTGGAAACTGATTCATCTGAAACCAGTAGTGTTCAGGATGATCCAGAAGTTTCAGAAATCGCTCCGCCACCTGGAAAGATTCAAAGAGGGCTTCACCCTGAATTTCAAAATTCTGTGTCTAGTGAAGTCACTTTGATGGAAGTTGGAAGCTCTGGTGTCGCATCAAATACAAGATCTCGAAGGAGTTTCAATCAGAGATCTGGATTGCGCAGCCAAGATTCCATCGTGGGTTCTAATGTTTCTACAGGATCTAAAAACATCATCCAGACACGGGCTAGCACGGCCAGGAATGGTTTAAGAAATCTAAGATGTAATTCAGTATCTGACGTTGTCCCTTCCGGTTGTTCATCATCAGATTCAAGCCTTGGTCAGAGAGAGACCATAAAGCGAAGAACTTTTGAAGGAGAAAGTAGTTCTGCTGCTAAGGGGAAGAAAATGAATGGGTCATCGTCAGCACAAAATCCCAGTTCTAGCCATGGCATCTCAACTTCTGATTCAAGAAGAGCTAGAAATATGCCTTCTAACAGGGATAACAATGGTGTTGCATCAGTTAGGACTCGGAGAACTGTCACTGGTCACTCGAGGGGAAAGCTGCTTCCTAATCAAGGAAGTGGAAACAATTCGTCATCCAGTGGATCTTCTGCAGGTCCACATACGTCTGAACCTGAAATGTCTATCAACTCGAATGCTTCTAGTTCATCACAACAGTCATCTGATGAAGTTCCTTTAATTCGGCCGAATTCTTATAGCCGGCCAGGCAGTAGCAGTGGGACTTTACATGGCATTCTGCGAGCTGGTGCTTCAGATGTTGGGTTTTCCCGCTCTCTAAGGAACCAGGATGGACTGCGACGCTACAACATGGATGGGATAGCAGAGGTATTGTATGAAATTTTGATGAACATTTGTGTGGTCTTACAACATGTTGCCTTGTATCTGAGAGAGCACAAAAGAATTGACATAGTTGTGCCGTCATTCTTAATCTGTTTATTTCAAACAATTTTGCAGGTATTGCTAGCACTTGAGAGAATTGAACACGATGAAGAGTTAACATTTGAGGTTGTTATTAGCTTATTATAGACTTTTGTGTTCGCATTTTTAAATTTTTGTTCTTTAACTGTTCTTTTTCCATATTTCAGCAAATACTTGTTCTTGAGACCAATTTGTTCCTGAATGGCCTAAACTTCTACGATCAGCACAGAGACATGAGACTGGATATCGACAACATGACATATGAGGTTTGCTAGCACTGCTATTCATTTCTCATAGATATAATCCGTAGTATCTCTTGTTGTTCCTTTATGTTTGAACAATATTCCGCCTGGTCAGGGTGCATCTGAACCTTTTTTTATCATCAGGGCCTCTGTAATGAATCAATTCGAATAATCAACTAATGCTCGGTTTAAAATACTATAATTGGTGCAACTTTTTACCTTCATCTGTTTCATTTACGCTTTTTGCCTGCTTGGATGTCAGGAATTATTAGCTCTAGAAGAGAGGATGGGTACCGTCAGCACAGCATTGCCAGAAGAAGCATTGTCCGATTGCCTTAAGAAAAGCATCTATCAGTTTACACCCCAAGAAGATGCATCCGTAAGCTGTGATGGGAAGAAGGCGGATGACAAATGCAGTATCTGCCAGGTCCTTGTCGAATAGCTCTGATCTTCTTTTGCTCTTTTAAATCCGAGTGTAATATGTGTACCAGCACCTCTGAGTTTAAGATAATTGAGCACCCGATGACTATTTAACGCTACCGTAGAGGGGTTGCCCCTGGGAAGTTTTCAGCCTGAACCTGCACTAGGGCAAGTCAGTTCCTTGGTTAAGTTGGAAGTTAGAACTAGCTCAGCTTGCTTCCAAATGTTGTTTCACATATCATAAAGCTCATAGTGGATCTAATCAGATATACTTAAAACTTGTTTTCGGGAAATACTAGTTGAATCTAACTCTCTATAGATGCAGAGTAATGCTTATCGGTCTATCTTTTTTACAGGAAGAGTACGTGGCTGGAGATGAAGTTGGAAGATTGCGGTGCGAGCATAGATTTCACGTTGTCTGCGTAAACCAGTGGCTGCGGCTTAAGAATTGGTGCCCTATATGCAAAGGAGCAGCAGCAGCAGCAGCTCCAGCACCCTCGCCCTCTCCCTCGCCACCCTCCACATAATTCAGTCATTAAATCATTTGGAGGAGAAACTTCCTCATCTTTCTTCTTTTTGAATTTTACTGTTTCGATGTACATATCGATTCTCTTTCATCTTGTCCCATTCAACGAATAAATCCAAGCTGTTGGTCTTAGAATCCGCATTCACTTGTGGAACTGTGAATACATACAAAGTGGTGCTGTTTCTACAAACGTGTTTCTTTTTCGGTTTTCAGTTTAGTTGCCATCATTTCGATGCTCGAAGTGTTGGAATTTTTAGTTTTCCCAACTGTTTCTGGCAATGATCGGTTTTCGAACTTGCTTCAAATACACTGATGCCTCGTGGCCTTCGAGCGTCGTCGGAAATTGATCTTGAACAAAATTTTGAAATTGAGGCTGCAAAAACAGGGCTATAAAACTCCGATTTCGACCAAACAGTTAAATTACGGTATTTGTCCGACAGAACAATTTTGGTACTGTCGAGTGTTTGCTCAAGTGACATGGGAAAGAGTTGGATCCTAAAATTCGGTTTCCGTTGTTCCCAAAATTAGGGATGACACAGCTGCAAGCATGGGAAGGATCAGTCGACTTTGGTACTGCCCAGAAATGTCGCATGTAAATAAAGCCAACATTTGATGTTCCAAAATCCAAACTGCTGCCGGCACTTCACTGGTCCCATATTGTACTTGTTTGTATGTTTAAGTACATGCTCATGCTTGTCCTTTTATGTGACTCGGGTCGACCCGTTAAATTCTCTCAAATTCTTAAGTGCATGTCCACTAGCTAAATTTAATATAACTCGAAATTATTGTACTCTAGAATTTTTTAATTCTTTATTAGAATAGATCCACATAAATTACTCATAACCAATAAATTAAACGGAGAAGAAAACCTAAGTCGCAGTAATGGAGACCCGACTTACCTATCCCATGTTGTATACCCTCTTCTCTCTCTCTTTCATCGCATGGTTAGTCATGTGGTGATTTTCTATGATACTCCATAGTATTGCATACTCGGAAAGTTTTAACGGTTAAAACTTTGATCAAAAATACAAAAATTAACACCTATAGTTAAAAATCTCAAAGTATCCCAAGCACCTTAAAACGTTTGCAGTCATGCGAAGAGAGAAACAAATAGAGAGGTGTGCGACACGTTACATAAGAAAAAACAACATAAGATGAATAATGCAAAACCAGGAAACAGCCCAAAAGTCAAAAGGAGTATGCAAATCAAATGATGCCATTTCAGAAAAAAATTTCCACAACCTTTTTATCCACTGTGGAAATGCAATAACTGAAGGTTTCCATGAGCTTCCAAGTTCCCAGATAACCATGGTCTCTGACGTCAAATGAGGAACCCAATCCCCTCCGGATCTAAAGGAACTAAGTCCAAAGATAAAATGATTCGGACCATTGAAATTTGATCCAACGGTTACAATTATTATAACTTTTAGAGAACTCCCCGTTTGTAACCGTTGGATTAAATTTCAATAGTCTAGATCATTTGATGAGTGGGCTAAGTTCCTTTGGATCCGGAGGGGATCCGGTTATGTCAAATGAAGCCACAAATATCTCACACTGGTTTTTTCCATTCCACTGAAAACCTAGCAGCTGTTGTGACGTAAGTCCGAGGATGTGTCGGGGCCCATAAAAAACAACCAACGACAACAGTTCGGAAGACAAGTGACCTATGAACATGATCCCAACAGCCACATCAAATCTGTTGAAGAAACCTAGGGATTCTGCTTTTGCTCCATTTTCCCAAAAGCACAAATGATTGGATTTTCATTGTTTATAACTGACGAATTATACTCCGTGTGTTTTAGCCATTAGAACAGAGGTCAAAGATACGATAACCAAGATAGACGGTTAATAACCAAGAACTAGGTTCTGCTTCGTATGAATCTGAAGCTTCCGAGGAATAGCAGAACAGTTGTTTAATGAAGATGCGGAAAACTAGTTTACCAAAAAATAAGAAAGATGCAGAAAAGTAACCCTCAGATTCAAGCAATTTGTGAAACTGACTCATCAAATTTGTAATCCGTTTCGCCAGAAAATACAAATCTGAACTGACCCACCAGAACTGGAAATACCAAAATTAATTTACAACGATGGATCGGAATTTCAAATTCAGGCTTGGAAAACAACAGTGCTTAAGAAACCTGGTCCAAAAATAGTACGAGAAAAGAAGGCAGAAATGGTGATGAGACAAATGCATGTTGACAAGCAAGGATTATATGACTGATAAAATGGAAAAGAATGAGAACGCATGGGACATACAAAGCAATAATCCAGGAATCAATTTCCATACCTGTGAGAGGAGTGCATAATTCCAGAATTCATACCAAAAATGTATCCAAATATGTGCCATTTCTTCATCATTGAGTACACGCCCGATGCTATATTACATATCTCATACATTTCATAGAATTATTTTCATCTGCAGCATGATACTGCAACGTAAATCAATATACTAGCGGGTTTACTCGAAACAACCCGAATCAGATAAGTTTTGAATCATGCCAAAGATTTGCATATTAACAACTGTTCCTCTTTTCATTTGATTTAGTTATATTTATATAGATTTCACTCATTTTGTTTCTCCTTGTACTTCTAATTTTTTGCTTATATTCCTCATGATGAAGCTCAAGCTTCCACTTTAAATTTAACAAGCTTCCACTTATATTGTCAAATTTGAATCAGACATCAGAATTAACAGGAAAAAAAAATTAAGCTGCTTACCTAAAAAAATTACAGTAATTAGAAATATTGTGTTTCGGTGTGTGCATGCAGATGTCAACTAGAACAGATGAGCAGAGAACGATAATTTGGCAGATAATTACTTTGAGTGTCATTTATGAACACTAAAGTTAAACTCATGCAATCAAGGACAACTCAATTGATGTCGATGTGTTATTGATATTGAAATTTAAATCAATTTTAAGATTCTAAAGTACATACAGAGGATACTGCAGCTCTTACACAAGCAATTATACCTCTCACCGAGCAACAGAACAGTACCCCTGCAAAATTTTCTTATATTTTCTCCACTGGCTGCAATTACACAAAAGCGTGAGGTCTGGAGCGGTAGCAAATACAGCAGCATCTATGTTACACATACAACAGAACAACCAAACATGGGGATTCAGTTTGAAACGCCCTTGAACGGTTGCAGTTAGATAATTGTGGATCAGTCCTGGCTCCGCAGCCAGCAATTACAGACATTTGATGCTCAAACAGATGATTTCCCCATGCAATACCCGGAACTTTACCCACATAGGAACCATCTGGTGCGTCCTGGCAATGAGATTACAATTATTTGAACCCATAATCTCCAATAACTGGTGATCTCAGGACCTTTGAACCAGAACAGACCGACCCAACCACAACTTTGGGATAAATTTATCTTCACAAGGATCTTTCATTCCTCGAATGCTTGCATACAAATCTTCTCCAGCAGCAATGGCCAATCCTCTCCAAGTTGCTGTGGATTTAGCTCCATTGCAACCTTAAAATCAAGGAAAGATATTGAACACTGAGGTCTTTGCTCTTCCACAGGCCCACTGCTGCTCTGCATATGCATGTGATTGCTTGGCCACATGCCATTGATAATCTTTCCTTGAATCTGCTGCTGCTTTGGTGCAGCATTCTTTTTTGGCTCTGGTGTAGACCTTGCTCCCACCAACTCAACGCAGGATCTAATCAATCGCTTTAAGTATATATCCAACACATTATTCAGCATATTGGCACATTCTGTAGAAACTCCACCAAGACCCTGTGCTGCAGCAATCTGCTCCATGCGTTTTCTAAGTGTTTCCGTATCGGACAATCCCCCACTGTCATAATAGCTAACAATATCACAGCTGCTACCAACTGGAAAAGCTTTGTGGGCCCCACCTACGCTGGCTGGGTAGAGCGGGATCCCCAGTGGCGCAAGTAGAGGACTTCTTGGGAAACTCAAGCAGTTTGATTGTTCTCCCTCTTCCTCGTGATCAATAACAGCTAAGTCAGCCTGGTCTTTGCTGTGTATCCGTGGTCTTTCCCCAACTGCACCATCTCTTTCACTCTCAGGTAGCTCAGCAACAGGTTGAAGATGTCGCATTGGTCTCTGATAATCAAATGGATGCACATCCCCGTTTTCCACAATAACCTTACCACCATTATCCTCTAAACCCGTGGAATGATGTGATGCACTATCTACCTTCCCATTTGGTCCAAGTGGGCTTGGCCTATCCCTTAGCTTCCGTTCGCGTATCCCGGACCTACCCTTTCGTGGGGACACCGGCAATACCCCATTCGACCAACCAGGTACATTTTGATTTTGATGCGGAAAGAGGCTTTGTTCCTGCCCATCTTCTCTACTTGGAGAACTGTTTGCAGCTTGTATCCCAGGTTTTGCAGGAACCGATGAAAAGACTGGTGGTGGGGTCTTTGCGTGGCATGCATTCTTCAAGACTGACCGTATAAAATGATTATGCAGTGGCAAGTTCTCACTCCCGAGCACCCGGTGACACAACTTGTCAAATTCTTTCTTGCTCAGCTTCTGACTCAACAACCTATTCAAGTAATAAAAATACCGCTTTGACCTATCGGCCCCAATTCTCTTCACTATCTGTGCTTTCAGATCACCCAAATCAATTCTAGAGAACTGCTGAGGTTGCATTTCTCAACAAACAGATTCATACACCATCCACAACAAACAAGTAATCCCCCCGAAACTGCACCAGAAGACAAATTACCGTTATTACTGTTTCCAGAAAACCCAGAATTTGCATTCCTTCATATCATTCATTGCAAATCAATCCTCCAAACTCTGCATATCCCGACAAACAAAGGCAAACCATCCACCAAGTCAAAAAAACCCAAAACCCCCAAACTCGAATCCAAATTCGGTTAACCCTGTTTCCAAACGACCCCAAATTGCCCAGCCCACAAACAATACAATGCAAACCCAAATCCCATCTTCTCAATCCCAAAACCCTAGAGATCAAACCAAGTACCAAAGCTCTCTAAATCCCAACAAAACTATACACAATCAAGCTTAATTAATCAAAAACCATCACAAATAAAAAACCCTAACTTCGAATCACCAAAAAAAGCGGTTCGAACTCCTCGCAAACTTGAATTACACCACCCCGCCAATCCGAACCCAGAATTTAATTTCCCCCAATTCGCAAGCTTCAACTTCAAGACGCGAAATTTGAAGTCGGGGGAACGAGATCAGTAACTTGGGCGGATTGAAGTCGAAGAAACGGAGCTCGAATTGCAGGAAAATCGAATTCGAACGGAAACAATAAAGCGCGATGAAGCGCCAAAAAAAACACAGAGAAATTAAATAGTGACAAGCTCGGAGAATGTGTATGAGAGAGGGCTTTTGGGAGATTGATTGGACTCTGACCTTATCGAGTTTCGACGAATTGCAGAGAAAAATCGAACCTCAGTGACTTCGGAGCTTTGCCTTTCGCTTTCTCTCTCTCCGGGGCTTTTTTTCTGTAATTTTATTTTTTGAAATTTCTTGACTGCTTTCTTTTTTTTGGGTGTTTGCTGATTTATATTCGAACTTCCGCTCTGTGTAGCTCGATCGCTTCTGCTAATACTCTCTGTGTCTCTCTCTCTCTCTCTTCTTTTCTTTCTTTTTTCTCTCTCCTCGTTCTTTTCTTTCTTGGTTGCTCTCGCTCTCAAGGTCTCGCCTCGTGGTTTTTTTCTTATTTCTGGATTTTTGGTTTCATAAAAAGTAAATATTTACAATTTTTTCAAACAATATTTTACGATATTTGTTGTGCTTTAGGAAGTTCTATTACATGAAATTTGAAAATCTTATTTTTAGGAAAAATTACACGTATACTTTCAATACTTAATTATAGATTGAAATTACATTTTTTAAACATTTTAAGGAGGGATATTTTTAAACCTGTGTAAGATGACATCATGTCTTGTTCTTGCGTTAAAAACAAATTTACATATTTACTCTTCATTTCTTGTTAAAACGTGGTCGGCTGAGATTGACGGAAATATAGCTTCAGATTTACTCTCTTCTATTCGAATCATTCAATTTCTTTTTCGTTTCTCTGCTATTTTTCTTCATCTCTAAAGTTTATCTCTGAAGTTTATTGGAAGATAAGTTGTTCTTCTGGTTTTATATTTAATTTTTCTTTTCTCAAGTTTTTGATCCGATTTAGATTTTTGAACGAGTTGTGTGTTTTTTAATTTATTTCAATTTAGATTTTGAAACGAGTATCTGATTTTTCAGTTTTTTATTGTACGCATTGAGTTTCTTTTTATTGATTTTGCCTTTTGCAGGCATGCTTTTTAGTTTTTGAAGATTTTGATTCAGTTTTTGTGATCGAGTGTTGGCAAAGGTCATTTTTCATTGTGCCGCTTTGTTTTCATTGAGTTCCTTTTGTTTTTTTGCAGTATTGTTGTCATGTATATTTGTTAGAATGATAATGGATTATGAATTAGTTTTATTTAGAATGTAAACTTTTTTTTTATTAATATTTGTGCAACATCAGTTTCTAAAATCATGCAGAATCAGTTGACATAAGATTTGGGAGGATTGGAGGGAACTCTCCCTACAAACGTTTAATAATTTTGAACATTTGATTAAAATTTGTGCAACATCAGTTTATAAAATCATGGAGAATCAGTTGACATAAGTTTGGGGGATGGGGGAACCCGCTATAAACATTTAATAATTTTTAACGTTTGATTAAAATTTGTGCATCATCAATTTTACACAATCATGCAGAATCACTTGGCATGAGTTTATTAAAAGGATAATGGATTAGCAATTAGTTAATGGATTATTAATCACTTGGCATTTGTGCAACATCAGTTTTATAGAATCTTTACACTATGTTTGGATGAGGGAGATAAACTTGGAATTTGGATTAAAGTTAGAATATATAAATTGACTTGCATCAATTCCCTTGTTTGGATTCATAAACATAGAAATTTTAGAATTTCCGCGTGGAAAAAGAATTTGGAACCTCAAATTTCCAAATTTAAATTTTATGTAAATAAGTGTCATTTCTCAATTTTTATGATTGAGAGTTTAAAAATAACAAATTTCATATTCAATTCCATTGTTCATTTAGGTTACACTACAAAAAAAATGAGCACTGCACACAATAAATTATTTGTGCCCTTTAAGGCCAAAAAGCACCAACAATTGTGCTCATAGATCAATAGCAACAGTGCAGCTACTATCTTTGTGTTTGTGCCCTCTATGGGCGTCACCATTGCTCAGAGGGCATAATACTGAGTTCTGTGCTCATGATGTCAGCACAAATAAAGGGTGTTTTGTGCCTACGTTCTGACAAAGTTGTCAGACTACCATTCCAGCCATGTTGGCACTTAAAATGTAATTGTGCCTGCATGAATTAAATATTAAAAAAAATCACAATTTGAAAAATTGAAATTGAAATTGAGGTTTTTTTTTTTTTTTTTTTCATAAAATGTAGAAAGCCTACAATACATTCTCAATCTCACAAACATATATTGTAATGTTACACATTTCATCTTTAATGCAAAAAGAACTTGAAAGCAGACATTTTTGGACAGATGCATCTTCCCCAGTAAGCCTTGCACCTCATCGAATCTCTGCTGCTCCATAAACGAATTAATGTTGATGATCATCAAGAGAAGATCTTCCATTTCTGTTTAAGTATTCATTCAAATAGTTTTTCCCTATCATCCTACACAACAACATTAATAAACTCAATAATTTAATGATTATAGTAATGTAAAACAAGATAATCTTAATACATAAGAATAGAACCTCCAACAATATGCAATTGAAATATAAGTTTTTCCACTATAAGAACATCACCGTACCTTGAAATTCTGGACATCAATAAGTGGATAAGCAAGACAAAAGTTGATACTTCTTTGTAGTAAGTTGCTACTTACAACAACAAAAGTTGATAATTATCCTAAATAATGTCATTTTGGCCTACAAGAGATCGTAGACCAAGTCACATTTTCACCAAGGATGGGAAGTTCATGAGTTGGAGGGCAAACATATTTCATAGTCAGAGAAAGTAAACTTCAGAAAGAAAAAAGAAATGTGCAAGGTTTTGAGAGGATAGATGTACATATGTCTCACCTGGCTTGCAACAAGGAAAACTGCATTGGCATTTTCTTTGTTGTAATTTATCTAAATGTGTTTTTGTCACCATTGCAACCCGATCAATGTATGGCTTAATATATATCTTAGCTTCCTACCATAACACAGAAATGCCATAAGAAAGAATTCCATCCACCAAATCCATATATTTAAAAAGTTCTCTTGAGGGGCTCACCTGAATGTAAGGATTTGCCATATTTTGTGCCTTGAAAACAAGTGGTCATATAGAACTCTTTGATGAACGATATACATCAACAGTTTTTGTAGTAACTAATCAAATGTTTGGTTCAAGATAGGCTTTAAATTCCAAAGACTGTTTTTTCAACATTGGGATCCAGTTCTTCAAATTAAAAGAGGAAGAATTAGAAAGGCTGCCAACTTGGTTCAATATCTCAAATAGAAAAGTTGAATGTACACTAATTGTTCAGAAAAGAGGAAGATGTCAAACACCAAAGCTGAGTCTAATGACTTCAGAATTTATTAGTAAGATAGGCTCTTGCTGTTTTATGCTCCTCTTCAGAACTCGAGTTTTGAAACTCAAATTTTGCCACTTAATCCCATAAAACGCAACTCGTGTCTCACTGTGTATTTTGTATTATATGAAGAAGAGTTGGGGATAACATATTGTTGTAATTCTTTCAACGATGATCCCAGTCCAACCCTCACCACGAGCTTTCATTTTTAAGGCCTGAGGACAGACAAATAAATGAATACTTGGCTATTCCAGTTTATTCACCTGGCAAGTGAACATCTTTATTGGAGAAGTTTAACGAATAAAGTTTGGAATATCACAGACACACATTTTCAATTCCCAGATTGAAGGCTGGTCTTCCAAGCTCATTCCAGTAAGTCATAATGTACGTCTGCACATAAATACTTTGTCATGAAATTAGACTGACATTGTTATCCAACTAATCTGCGTGGATTTACCTGAAAATAGTCTACATGAACTCCAAATGTATGTGGAAGCCATCCTCCATGGACTTGATCATGGGTCACAGCAGGATTTAACTATTGGCAGTATGGTGAACTTAATTTTAAAGTACTTGTAAAATGGTAATAAGAACATGATACACTTCAGTGTTATTCAAGCTTAAAAGTTTGCATATGATTAATAAGAGATGGGGCTATAACAGAATCCACTTTTAGGCAATTGATAAATTTACTAATTGACTAGTCTCACTAAAAGAGGTAAAGACACACGAATTAAACCTAAAGTGATAACAACAACATCAGGCATTAGAAAATTATAGCATTACCATTTCCTTACCTCAATCAAATCTTCAAATATCGAAGAAATCCCAAACTTCTCCTTCACCATTTCTTCCTGAGATATCAAAAAAATTAATACCATATATCAATTGATAGTTTCTGGTAGCAAATAAACGGACAACAAACCTCTGCAACTTGAAAATCATGTTCAATTTTTCGAATTCCATTCTTCTGTTCATCATTTACTTTTTCGAAGCTGAAAAAGAATAGAAAGCGAGATTAAATTGGCCAATTAAATTACACTAAAGTCTGCTTTTACAAAGAAATTTTGCACCCATGGAAAATTAAACTTGATTACAGATTGTCTAGTTGTATACACCATGTAGGACCTTGATCGTAGAACTCCACAAATGAAGGGATATCTAATCTACAACTCCACAGATATTTAAAAGCTTTCAGAACTAATCAAAACAATTCAAAATAACATCAAATCCTATGAGAAAACAGCTTCTCTTAAAAACACGCGATTACTAAAAGAAATAATATTATATATCCATGGCACCTGAACAACCAACACACGTTTACAAGTATACAATCGTACTTTAAAAAATGAAAGGAGATAAAGATGAAAGCACTAATCATCCTCTTCCTCTTCTCTTACCTCTCATTCTCTCCCTTTCTCCCTCCAAGTCACCGACTCCCAATTCGAAGACTACGACGACGAAATAAATGAGGACAACGACAACTACTCCTCACTCCCTCTTCTGACTCGCACCTGCCTTTTCCTCACCACCGCCTCCCAACCCGACTCACCTTCTGATCTCTCTCTACCGGACCCGATTCCCAACTCGATTCCTGATTCGGACTCACCATGCATCCATCTTCCCAAACCTTCCTTTACCAGCTTCGTGTATTGGGATGAAGATGAGTTCGAATGCCTCCCACTCCAACCCTAGAAATTGCCCCTCGATGACCCTGCAGTTACCAAAACTGCGATTACCTCCTCTGATTCCAATTCCAAACTCTTCGCCTATCCCAACCCCCCGCCGCTCCGAGATCATTTCTTGTGGAGATCGTGTGCGGAGGGTTCCTACCAAGGTTTTCTGGTGACGATGGAACTCAATAGCCTCCACGATTTGATCTAGAGAAGGTAGTAGGGGGTTGGAGAGAGAGAGAGTCTAAGGGAGGCAGAGAGAGATGAGAGAACGGGAAGGAGGGGGTGCGGTGTGGGTGGGTTAAGGGGAAAGAGAGAAAATGGGGTGTGGGGGCCATAAGTTTATGACAAATAATAAAAAACAAATAATTGTGCCCTTAGATGTAAAATATAGGCACAATAATATATTTGAGTTCATTTTTTTAAACAAAGTTGTCAGAAAATGTGTTTGTGTCCATTTTTTTTATATTGGGCACAATATGTAGTGTCCTTTATTGAATGGGCACTATTTTAATCTTTTTGTGTTGAAAGACACACAAATCCCTCAATTGTGTCCATAATTTTATGCCCAAAGGCCATTCTTGTTCTAGTGTTAACCAAACAAAAAAATTCACAAATTCTGGAAAACAAATCTAGTCATTTCAATTTCCGTCATTTTAAAATTCCTTAGTAATTTTAAATTTCTTCATCCAAACATAGTGTTAAAGAATTTCAGCTCTATAAACCTTATGTGCAGAATACTTTTGATTATCATTTGTGCAAAATACTTTTTATTAGCATTTTGTGCAGCATCAGTTTTTATTAACTTTTTATTAGCATTTTGTGCAGCATCAGTGTTGTCGATGCAATTTTCCGATGTCTCTAGCTTTTACAAAAATGCACCTGCAAAACAATCAACACATTTGATTAAAGACCTAAGCCTCACGCGCCCACAAGGTTGGGGAGGGGTTAGACTAATGGATCTCTGATGCCTAAATTAGTTTCTCTGAAAAAGAGTAAGTGTTTAGGGCTTTTAGGAGTAGCTAAATCTTGTCTTTCTTAAGCAAAGTCCACGTGTCGCCTCTAGGATTTTTGGGATTATTTTAGGCTTCACAAATGCCCCCACACCTGTTGGGCTGCATGTAGGAAAAAGGCAGTAGGTGTAAAAGTCCCAAGCTATATAGGTGTGTAGAGTTATTTCCTAATTTGATGTAGATCTCGCTCTTTGACTTGGAGATAGACTCTTATAGGAAAAGGAAACCAATTGCCCCAACACCTATTTAATCCTGCCTTAAGCAGAGAATTAAATAAATTTGGAGAACAATCTTCATTCCAACAATGAAGAGAGATAATAGATGAAATTTGTTCCCCCTCCCTTAGCTCTCTTCTTTTTTTGCCTTTACAAATAGTCGTTTCTCGTTGTCGTTCTTTTCTTCGTGCCGCACCAAAGTAAAAAGAAATTTATTTTTTCTTCTCATTCGTCTCGGGTGGTGCTACTACGGGGCAGTTGTCGAGGTGGTGTGGCACATCGGCTGGCAGGGGCCAAGAGTTGGCTCGGTGTAAGCCGATGAGGAAGCATGGCAGAGGCACAACTTAGGCTACTCGGCTTGATTGAAGCAAAAGGCGGCTGCATAGCTGGGTCATCGGCTTAAGGCGCTAGGGTGTAGTGCGGAGGGAACCATGGGGCTCGAGCTCATTCTGGATGCCTGAATCTAATATGGGTTAGTCAGGTATATAAGATGGTATGAAGCAGCTGAGATCTTATCATAGGTTGCTCAACGCCTCAAGCAAAGGTGATTATGAGTGGAAGAGGCGAATAACATGCTGGGCTCAGGCCTGCTATAATGTGGAGGAAGAGAGAGAAAGAGTTGTAGGGTGCCATCTCTCTTGCTTGTGACTTAGGCCGTGGGCTAGGCTTTCTATGCTTAGTAGGCTAAGCTCAGGCACATGCCGAGCCTAGAGGGAGAGATGTAGGCTGAGGCCCGTATGGGTCAGGCGTCAGTTAAAGATAAAAAGAGATCAGGTCACAGAGTCTAGCGTATGCTGCTGAAAAGCTTGTCGTTGATCTGACTTTTCCCAAGGGGAAGAAAATTTGAGCCTGTGAAACATGCTGCTCCGAAAATGGCCACAACCATTGCTGAGAAGATTGCTTAGCGAAAAGGTTCAGTGATGCCCCTAGTGTCTGGGTTTGTATTAAAGCGCGCGTCTGAGCTAAGTCTAGTTCGGCTTTTGAGAGACTTGTCGATATGAAAAGCAGGAAGGTGGATTCTGCTGCTAAATTGGCCCCTAGGCAGTTGTGAGAAGTTCACCGAGTCTAGTTCTGAGGAGTTTCCTAGGGTTTGTGCGATGTTGAAGGCTGGCCTGCTTGAGGACGTCGATGCATACGCCAAGTTCATTAATAGTATCAGGAAGGTCATCCGCTCTGATTCTTTTGCGAAGCGTTCTGCCTACTCGAAGAGGTCCTTATTGCTTGCTACAATGCAGAAAACTTTGATCTTAGGATCGATAAGCTCAAATTTGAACTTGCCGTTTTGAAGGGGTCTAATGTCTATACCTCAACTTCTCTTCTATGCAGCTGGAGACCATTCATCAAAAGGTAGTCGGTTTGAAAACTAAGCTTAGTGCGACTCAGACGATGTTGGAAGCTGCAGAAAAGGAAGTCGGTTGTGTTGCACCAGTGGTCCAGGACCTTGAACATGTCAATTCAGAGTTACGATTTGTTTGTTTTGCCAAGGATGATGATTTTGTCTTCGTGGATGGTGAAATGTCTCGTCTTAAGGATGTTGCCAGTATGCTTGAGTCTAAGGAAGTGGATATGCAAAGTGCACTGTCTGCTAGCAAGAACTTGTAAAAGGAATTGGATAAGTTGCATGATGCTCACACTGTCACGCCCCGATCCCGACATACTTCCAGGTTCGACACGTAACGTCATCAAATACCCGTAACTCAACGTACCCCGCCTCCAGAATATGTACAAAGTATAATTCAAGATCTAGATGTATAATAATTTTTCGTACACTTCATGGCTGCATCTAACCTCTTCATTATACTGTCTACGTACCCTCAATAGGGATCAAGCCATTCGTAGTTCAACTTCGATATAACTCGACATATAACACAGTCTGTTCAAGCCAAAATGCATAACATTCCTTAATCAAACATTTGGACTTGACAAACATGAATTATTATAATTCAAACTACATAACCACCCGCATGACAATCAATGTTTCTATTTCATCCATCATATAAATCATTATGTTTCAACATAAAATCGCTATTCATATCATGTAATATATCAAAGAATCAACACAGCATAATAGTATCCTCTAGTCGCATGATCACTGATCTAATCATGTTAATAACAATCATATTCAACATCCTTCCACAATCATCTCAAGTAACCCATTCCATGATATCAAGGAGGCACGATATTAACATTTAATTATGTTAATCAGTTAATCAGATCACCCTCAATGCATAAAATTAATAAAGGACTTCTACATAATTCCCTGCCTGGATTTCAAGTAATAACTTGATAATTCTAATTTATATTCATAAGATCTATTGTGGGTAAATCTCATTCACTCAAATCCAGGGAACAAGTCTAACTTATGGAAATGAGCAAGAGTAGGGATTCCGGACCACTTAACGGAATCCAAATCACCTCGGGTTCCGGATCACTTAACAGAACCAAAATTATCAATCGGTTTCTCGCATGTAAAATTAGTGTCATCGATCACAATCCATAAACATCAAGTATATAATCATGCTTTATGAAATTATAATCAAGTCACTGACAACTTCGAAGGAGTCACCCATACATCCAACTACTTTTCTAATTCAAAGCACAAGATTCTCAAAATCCATCGTTCATATGTACATTAAAAAACTAGGGCTAGAGGGACGCAGTTCGGCCGAAGCCTACATTTTGAAGCTATCCCAATCCAACTCAATGAAACCCGAGGTGGATATGATCTCGGACCATCACTCAATGGAATCGTGAAGTAGGAAGGATTCCGGACCATCTCTCAACGGAATCCGAGTGGAAACGATTTCGGACCATCACTCAACGGAATCGCGAAGTAAGAAGGATTCCGGACCATCTCTCAACGGAATCCGAGTAGATACGATTCTGGACTATCACTTAACGGAATCACAGAAGGCCAAAAACCATATATACAACGGCTCCAAGAAATGAGACAAGCACAAGTTACTTAATTTACAAAAGCTCAACCAAGGGAAATAAGGCACAAATACTAAATTTAGAATGAATCAACGAAGCGAGAGATGAAACCATATCGAAGCAACAAATCTCCATCACCACGGGTTACCGGTCTACCACTAGTCCTCACATTTCATCACAACATGTCAATCAAACCATATTTCAATATATACATGTCAAATCTCATTTCATAAACTTAAATCAATGGCTAAACATTAAAAATAACAATTCAATAGAAAACATATTTATAAAACCAAGTCATATCCACATAGGATAACAATTACGAAAACAGGGTAATCACCAATATCACATATATTAAAGTCACTCACCTGAGGTCCACACTAACGCACTTTAGCATGGAATTCAAGGCATCAAGCTCTATCACTGCCAAAAACAAAGCACAAGTCCACATTTACATTTCTCTCAATAAATTCACATACCCAAAACTCTCATAAGTCTCCCATAACAATATTTAATGAGAATCAAATCGTCGATCAAATGTATGGTCTATGATCTTACATCACTTGCTCCGTAAGATCCAACCACTAGATTTTCACTAGTAAGTTCCTAAGGTCCAACAACTGATAACTAGGGTGCTCTGATAAGCTCATATTTATATATATTTTACATCAAATTCACTTGTTTTTCTTAGTTAGTTCCTTATATTTTTGAGCTATTTACTTTGTTTTTGTGTTTTGTAGGATTTGTCAAGCAAATAAAAGAAAAATAGCACAAGTGTGATTTTAAGTAACAAATTCATCAAAACTGCCTGTGCAGATCAGCTGACTTTGGAAGCAAGTTGCGAATAGCTCAGAATGAATTAGAGAATGAACCTTATATGCTTGGAAACCTACGGATGTCTATTTTCTGGAGCATTTCGCAGATTGTTAATATTATTTTTGTAGAAGAAGTTATGGCCGTTTTAACACTGAAAGGTTTCCAAGACGCTGAGCAGTTTGTAACTGCATCGAAGGCAATAAATCCAATAAAACTAGCAGCCAAAACTGATGCAGCCAAGAACAAGCCAACTGACACCTATTCAAATATCAGATGAAATGGAATTAAAGATGAGGATTAAGTGGGAGTAATTGGCATAAAGGTTGCCCAAAGAGTTACAATTGTTTTACCATTTCATCTCACTTATTGTCATTACTAAATGGCTGTTAGTGGGGTGAGTTATGGAGAAAAAATGGGGCAGCAAGCATGGGCATAAAGGTTGTAGGTTACAGCGGCAAAAGAGGTTTTTTTTAGAGGAAAAATAGATAGAAAAAAAAAAGAAGGAAAGGAAGGAGAAAGAGGACAAGACAGCTGCGTTGGGGAAGGAAGGAAAGAAAGGAGGAAATCTTGGCATTCTCTTCTTTCGGTTTTATCTTCTCAAACTCATGTCTTTCTTTTGGTTTAATTTGAGAACTATGTGTAACTAAATTTTTAGAAGTTAGGGGCTGTTTTGAAGCCCCGAATATGATTGCAAGTTTGTTATGACATTTTGTTTGAATTACTTTTATGAATGGATGAAAATTGGTTCACTACTTGTCTCATTGATGAATTCTTTATTTGTTTTCTATGGATGCATACTTAGTAAGCATATCTAGGATTCTAATGCTATGAATATGTGTGTGCCTGCCCTTGTCGAATGAGGACCTACATATGTTCTAGAGTAGTACTTGTTAATTGCGATTAACATGTGAACCAATTTCTAGGATAAGTAAGACAACGCTAGTACTTACGATGCCTTGTGATGACTCAAACTCTTTTCGTTCTTAATGATTTCTTCTTGTTAAATCTATGAACACGCCATTCTAGATTGCATGCTAGGAACTAAGTTAAGTTGAAAACGCCATTCTCTTAACATACTACGTAAGAAAGAGTAATAGGTTGAGTTCTAACATTGAGCCAACTTGAGCATCTTCATCCGGAAATAAAAGAAATTTGAATGAAACATAACATGTTTGCATGATTATTTGGTGGTGGATAGCAATACCCCTAACTCATTTTTCTTACCCTAACTCGTTTTTCTTAATTTGTGAACTACTTAATATCTGTTTCTATCCTGTTTTTGTTCGATTTAATTTAAATAGCAATCAACTCCAAAAATCCCAAAACTTTGTGTGAGTGTAGCTCTTTGTGTCTAGTATCTGCATATAAAATTTCGTAGAATTTAGATAAGTGTAAGTCGGTCTAATAATTATTTTTCGGTGGCTGGTCAGTAGGGACAGCAACCAGTTTTTGTGACATTTTAAGTAGTTAGATAAAACAATCTTCTGCGGGAAAGACCCTTATTTTCATATGCTACAATTGACAAATCTTATTGTTAATAAGGAAAATCAATAGGACATTTGTGTGCTACTTTATGGTGTGCTTTTAATCTTATCATGCTCACAAAATTGTACGACGATCCAACAATCGGATTGTCATCAATCATGCAAACAAGTGGTGGTCCAATTTGATCACCACACCAAACAATTGAATTTCGGGAAACTGAGCTAGACATAGGTTCATAGGGTCACTAAAAGGTATTTGGTACTTAGACAATACTCGCGGACGGTCCCACGCACCGCCACACATGATGCTAGCCATGGTGAAGAGTTTGAAAACCCAAACTTTCAACATTAACTAGATGAGCTCAAATTTACGTGGTAGTTAGAGCTCAACAAGGGAAACACTTTTCACAAATAAGCCGGCGACCAATTCTAACCAGAAGTCGTCCAAATTCACCGGAGAAAACCGGGTTTCTAGGGTTCTAAACACCCAACTCTAAAATGAATGCGAAAGCACAAACCAAGCATACCAACTTGAAGATTATGAAGAGTAGATGAAGTTTCATACCTCACTCGAAGGAAATGATTGCCAGATTCGCCGGAAAAATGATAAAACCGCCGGAAACCCACGGAACTTTGCTGCTTCGAACTGGAAAAATGGATAAGAATATGGTAAATCTACAAATACAGAG
Source organism: Malus domestica (assembly GCF_042453785.1). NCBI lineage: Eukaryota > Viridiplantae > Streptophyta > Magnoliopsida > Rosales > Rosaceae > Malus > Malus domestica. The sequence continues at coordinate 11,440,395 of NC_091668.1, forward strand.
ATGTAGGGCTCGCCAAGAGCTTTCCATGGACACCAAGATCACCCAAAACGGAGTTTGGATGAAGGAGATATGAGCGGGTCAACATGGCGGGTTAATGGGTCGAAATCGCCCAAAAAGGGGCTGAAATCAGCCATTCCGCTTTTTTTTTTTTTTTCTTCAGAAACCTCCCCCTCTCTAATTGGTGTCTCCCTCTTTATTAAACTCACTTAACCTTTAACCCACATGTGGGAATTAAATAATTCCCACAATCTATAGCTCACAACTTCAAACGTCCGTAACTATACCGTTATAACTCGGATTCACAAACGGCTTTCGCCTATGCGCTTGTGGCTTCGAGACCTATTCGAAAATGTTACTTGTGACCTCAAAAGGTCAACGAATTTTAAATAATTATTTTCCAAACTTCACTCTTCGTAACTAGTTTAATTAAAATCTAAATCTAAACAATTTAAAATAAATTCTAGAAAAATAATATAAAATCTCAATAGTACAAATACGTAGATTATAATAGTGAAATCCAGGAACGGGATTTCACACACACTGGCTTGTTAAGGAGAATGTGCAGCTGAATAATGAGAGGGTCGGTCATGAAGTGGCGCTTGCTTCTTGTCAGGCCAATTTCTACAAGCTTGGCTATGTAAACCATCTCCATGGTAGGCCGTCGGATTATGAGTTTTCCAATAAGGACTTCGAGACTTACTTCATTTCTCCAGTTTATCTGCTTGATTTCTCGTTTGAGGCTACCTTTGGTGGAGCCGTTGAGGGTCATTTTGTCTAGGCAATGGCAGCTGAGGATGAGCTGATGGAAACTTTGGCTGCTGAGAGCGGTGTGGCTGCTGAAGATGTGGCAGTTAAGGAACCAGTTGTTGCACAGGCTGTCGATGAGTTGTATTTTTGCTTTGACTTAGAAATTTTCTTCCTTTCCTTTTTATTCTGCTTTATCTGAACTTTGTCGGACTTCGAGCGAGTTTATCAATTTGCTAGAAATTTAATAAACAACTTTCCTTGCTATTTCGCCATGTCTTTTGCAAAACTTTATTGTAGAACGGGCAGCTGGGTGAACTATTTCGATGAAGCAATCGATCCTACATCGTCACTTAGGTTTTAGTTTTGTTTTCGGGGCTTCGGGAGCCTTGCCTGCTTGAGGTGACTTGCAAAACTTTGCCGTTGGACGAGCAACTGGGTTGGCTACTTCGATGAAGCAGTCGATTCCACGTCGTCACTTTAGGCTTTAGTCTTGCCTTTGATGCTTAATGAGCTTTACCTGCATGAGGAAATATGTGAAATTTCTAACTTATAGAGCTAGCGGCCGGACTTCTAGCTTTCATAGAAAGCAGACAAGTCCTCATAACAGCTATAATCGTGAACTTCGACTTTGACGGCTTCATGAGCCTTGGCCCTCCATAGGCAAATTGTGAAACTTTAAACTTATAGAGCTATTGGCTGGACACATGGCTTTAGTAGAAAGCAGACGAGTCTGCGTAGCTACTATAGTTGTACATTTCGGCTTTAGTGGCTTCACGAGCCTGGGCCCTTAAGGGCAGATTGCGAAAATTTTAACTTATAAAGCCATCTGCCGGACACGTGGCTTTTGTAGAAAACAGATGAGCCTGTATAGCTACTATAGTTGTACATTTGGGCTTTGGGTCTTGCAAAACTTAAACCATAGACCGTTGACCGGAAGTGCTGTTTTTAAATAAGCAGATGGTTTCACATAGCCATAGTAGGCGTAAGTCTCGACTTACAAATTGCCTAGGGCTACTAGCCATTGGGTCGTTGGTCGGGTGTCTTACTTAAAGAAGCAGACGACCCACGTGACCATTTTAGGTGTTAACCCTGTTAACTACATTGAAATATTAGAGAATCAAAAGAAAATCAGAAGAAAGATGAACACAAGAATGATGAACATAGAGAGTTTAGAGAAAGAAATATAAGACTTATATTAACTAAAGAGAAAGATTACATAACTCTGTTTTTATAACATAAATCCTAACAACTCTAACCAAATACTAACAAATTACTGACTTGTACATTCATTTTAACTAATCATCTACCTAATGGTGTGGAACCCTTAATACTCTCCCTCAATCTCAACTGGGGAAACCCAATTTAAGATTGGAAGAACATCTGCAATCACCATTATGAAACCAGAAAACAGAACATAGTTGAACCATCTGCAATCTTGCAATCTTTCTTCATCCACCTCAGATGCATTCCATGTCATAATATCATCATTTATATCACTTTATTCCATATGAAAATCATTCCCATCTGAGTTCAGATAGTAAACCTCTCATCCGTTCTTCATTTTCAGTGGAATTAATTTCCTTCAGAAATGGCAAAGAATGCGGATACCCCAATGCTCAAACTAAACCCACGTGAAGAAGAGAATAGAGTTGAAAAGGTCCCGTCCACATCCATATCTATACCATTATACCTTACCATATCAGAAACAAAACTCAACAAGAAGCAAACCCCTCATAAGAACACCGTCCATCAGAATGATCCCTTATCATCAAAGTGCAATGTTTTTGTCTTATCCTTACATCTCCCCAGGCTTTGGTTCTCAATTTCCAAAACTAAATGCTTCCCAACAATTATGATGCACATTAACAAGATATTCACTACATCAGATTGATGAAGACAAGGAAATTTGCACAATTAGCTTGAAAAAATCTTAAACCACATAAATGTACAAATCCAACTACTGCAAAACAAAACCTATATCATCTTTTCAAACTTGCCAAAACCAAAACATGTTACTCATCCAATTGTTATCACACATTAATCTTCCTAAAGACAGAATGTTCTCCAATATCGTATAGTAACATGTGGAAATGATGTGTTCCACTCCAAATATGATTCCCTTTTTTCTCCAAATATATATATATTCATTTCATCACTGCAACATACATACCAAGATCTTTGAAAAGAACTATGTTGCACATATCCAAAAGTCATGCCACCCAATATTTCACTGCCTTTCACATGAGTTTCAATCAAATAACAGCTTTCTTTGAAGAAGTCATAGCACACCCTCATGCCAGTTATAACAATTTCTTACAGGATTACCCTTCATGGGATTTACCGTCAACAATTTCATTCAACATTGGCTTTGGCCTTTAATATTTACAAAAATAGAAAATTAACAAACTATAGTTGGCATCGGCCTTAACTATAGTACCACAAGATCGCCCTTTATGGATTTTACCAAAATCAACTTGTCTTAACAATGGCATCGGCCTTCACAAATTTCAACAACAGAAAATCAACATTTATGTAGGATTACCCTTCGTGGGATTTACTTACTCTAACATGGGATTACCCTTCGTGGGATTTACCATCAACAACTTCTTCAAACTTTATCTTTTTCTAAGACACGTATAACCGGACTTACTGTAGATACATGTTAACGACTGAGCTGGTTAGACTCGACATTATAGGTTGAGGCAAAGAACTCAAATAGTGTTGCAATATCTGTCAATGTATGATAATCGATGCCTTCGCTACTTTGCAACAACCACTTTAACTGAAATTGGGGCCAAGTTATTTGCTATGGACAAGAAAATAACCAACATTGCAAGGCAATGCATTCCATTCTTTAACTGTAATTTTAGTTCGTTCCATGTCAAAGCTACTTTTCCATCTAAATCAATGCTCCTTAACTATTGGCATCATGCCTTAATCCCAATTTCAACTCCTTTCCAACATTAATCAAGAAAATGACCACTTGCCCAAGAAATTGAAGAACAAGAAGAACAATAGTATATACCATAACTCCTAATCACAAAAAATGGCTTCATGTCTTTACTGTACTCTTTCTCATTCCACAACTAGTTTGAAAATGGTGCATGCCCAACTTTAAATAGAACAACTTTGTGCCAAACTCTAATTAACATAAGTAAGAAATATGTCACCACTTTGCCAAGAAAAACCCATTTCAACGAAGTGAAAACCAAGAAAGAAAATAAGCAGCAAAACATCAAAGATGCATAACCCAGAGAGAATAGAGAACTATCTTGAACCCAAGAATCCATACCCATTTCTCCAAACATATCTAGATTTGCAGAAAAAATCAAATCCAATAAAAAGACTAAGCAGAATTTTAGTAGCAATCCAGAGTAACAATCTTGAACCCAAATATCAGACAGAACTTGAAGAAGCCGGAAAAACTCACAAGAAGGATGACTTCATGCTTTTAATACTCAACATATCAACTGAAATCACTTCATGCCCAAAACAAAAACTAATTGATTTACATAATATTGAAAGAATCAGACCAAGAAATTTAGAAAAAAAGTGACTGAAAAACTTGACCAATCTCCAAACTACCGAGCACCAGTCAACATTATACCTTTAAGGACCCATTGAGGAGTTCATGATGAGGCACCCCTACCGAAGCACAAAAGTTTCCCTCAAACTAAGAGGCCAATCACAGCACGACATATGTCAACGTTAGAATAAAGCTCATAGAGTCCCACATCGACTGCAGACAGAAGTTGAAGACTCTCCTTAACTATAAAAAGACACCATTCCCCTACAATGAATCCCTAATGTCATTATTGTACTTAAACTAGTCATTAGAACTAACTAATGATGATTATGCTTGAACCTATGTATTGTGTAAACCCTTCACTATTAATGAGAACTCCTCTACTCCGTGGACGTAGCCAGACTTAGGGTGAACCATGTACATCTTGTGTTTGCTTCCTTATCTTTATCTATTTACATATTATCCTCACCAGGTGACCGGAGCAACCGAGTGAAGGTCACAAACTCGACACTTCATGTTGTTCCAAAGTCTTACTGATTTTGTGCATCAACAAACTCCATAAGACTTAGTGATGAGACAAGGTAGATATAGGATTTAGTGATAAGACAATGTAGATGTAGGCTATTAATAGTTTGATTGCATGGCAATGATGACACATTGGGCGCCGGCAATTATGACTAAATTTTTAGGCTCTTTGATGGCTCCTTTTTTTAGGGTCCTTGACGGTTTTTTTACAAAAATAGAAAATAGAAAGGCCATATAATTAGAAAGAAAAAAGCACATGATAAAACTAAAGGAAAAGAAAAGGTTGTGTTGGAATTTAAACGCTAATATACCAAGAACATTGAACAAAAATTAACAAATTAGATCTTCCTCTAAATTGTATAGAACAAAAAAGGAATTGACACTCATTATTGTTCGAATCCATGTCTTGTTAAAACTATCAAACTATAAGGTAAAAACCAGTAAGTTTCGAACTCATGCCTTGTTGAAACTATCAAACTATACTCACCAACTGACATGATGCTTAATATTGTTTAAACTTGCACACAACTGATATATATTAGAAAAATTCAAGGATAGGCCTGGACCAACTCTGGCCTCCATGTGGCTCTGCCACTGATCTCATATATAAGATTGATAAGCTATATGTTGGAAATGAAGTAGCATGAGTTGATAAGCTATATGTTGGAAATGAAGTAGGGGGTGTGAGATTTAACAACACACTAGCCTATATGTTGGAAATGAAGTAGCAGGAGTAACAAAAAAAGAATTGGTGGGGATTCCTACAACTTTTGTAAGTCACATGCATAAAATCCTCACCACATAAACCCTTTTAGTACAATCCCTCCTTTACCCAACGAGTTTTCATCCACATCATGCTACACTTGAATAAATAGGCTTCTCGCACTTATTTGCAATAACCATTAACCCCATAGAGAAAAGGCATTCCACTTCTCAAATAGCCAAAACAATTCACAACACAAACATGTCCAAGTTCAGACATGAAACTTAGGGTTTTAATGCTGAGTTCCACGGGTGGTACAACATAGAACCTCCTCTATTTTCAGGGTCACCCAAGCTATGTTGACTCGGAGACACCACTGGGAAATATAAATCAAGTCTGTGGGAGACTCGATTATGAAATGAGTGTCGCCGAGTCTTGAAACCACAATCCATGAAGGCAGAAAAAAAGCTTGTGGACCTCAACGATAAATCTAATGAAGCGTTATACCGTGCAAGCAAATAGAAAAAGAAGGCTAACATTTCTCAAGAAAGGATCTCATTCTTAAAGTTTGAATTGCCGTAGAAGTGTCATGACCATATTGAGTTGTACGAGCATTTTAGGAGGGAAATGCCAAAATTAAGGAGGAACGAACAAGGCATTTGAGGATTTTCATTAGGTATCGAAGGGAAATGAACCACATCAACCACAATAGGATTCTATAACAGTGAAGGAGGTTGAATCATGTTCGGTGAGGGTTATGCTTAATAACTATAGTAGAATAAATTTGAAGGTGTACTCTAGCCTGTGGTTGACTTGTAATGTTTAATTATTTGTTAAGTAATGTAATATAGTTGTGCAATGTATTTGCTAACTATTATATGATAATAAACATGAGGACTATTTATCCTTGTTATCTTCAGCGCCTACCATGTCCTAAACTACCTTAATGCGAAGAGTATCAAATATATAAATACGCAGTATGTACACTATAAGTACATGATATGTACATTACATGCACATGTTATGCACAAAATTGGAGATCGGGTAGCCAGTTGCTTTTCGCATTTATAAGACACTTTAATGACATGCTGTTGGTATAGTGGATACAATTAAAATATAATCCATAAAGATCACATATATAACGTTACATTGACATATAGTGGATACAATTGGCTTGGAATCCACAATGATCACATAAATAAGGTTACAATGACAGTTTGCAAGTCTTCTTACGTAACCATTTCTTAACCATGCACGTGGAAAACATGAAACTCGTTGTCGCTTATTTTATGGTCGCACATGACCCTTAACGTCCTCTAACCTTCTTTTTTAATTTTGTTTGTTGCCGAGGTTGGGCAACAACTAGGTTGTGGTCATACTAGCTAAATTCTGGAGCACAACATACATGCATCATAACTAATGAACATTCCCGCTTCTCATATTAAGTTATAGCCTTGCATACCATATGCACATAGCGGAAATTTTTTTTTACAAATTTCTGCAATTGAATCACTTGAAATAGAAATTAGAACACACCCAGTATTCTATCACATAAAAAATAAAGTTTTTTCCACAACCCATAGCCTCCAACATGAAACACATACCCTAATTGAACTTCTAAATATTAATTCATCTTATAAATAGCCCATATATTCCATAAATCATTGATATAGGAACTTGGAATTAAACACCCTACCTTACTATGACTGCCGAAGCTTCTGTCGCCCGAAAAAATGAAACTTTCCTACCAAAACAGAAAAATATGGTACAAACATCCCATCTTTAAGGATGGAAGAATTTGTTGTGTTTGGGTATGGAATAATAACACACATAGCTCACAGATATGAGCTCAAACCCAAAAACCCCAACCTCACTCTTCTCACATCTCTCTCGACATCCTTATATTTGAAACCAGAACTATGAGCTCAACCTAAAACACAGCTTACTCTTCTTACCTCTCTCTCCACTTCCTTCTCTTTGAAATCAAAGCTCACACATATGAGCTCAACCCAAAAGGCCACAACTCACATCTCTCTTTCTCGACATCCCCAACTTCAAAATAAAAAACAATGAGCTATGAGTTTTTACAATTTATATGTGGGTATTTTTGTCATTTCGCTTTTGTGCATAGGGTGTACGGAATGTGCATGGCCGGTTTGTTTTTTATATATATATATATATATATATCAAAGAGACTACAGAGACAGATAAAATTGAGACAAAAATTAATTTACTTTTTTTTAAGTAAACTATTTGTAATATAAATTAGTAAAAATAATTGTTTTCTAAATTGACCATCATTACTTTTTTTTTTAAATGAGTGAGAGTGATATATAATAATTGAAACAAAAATAATTACAACCCTCAAAATAATACAATTTGAAAAATAAATATTTCATTAATTCAATGACAAGGCAGATTAGTATTCCTCTTCACTTGTACGTGAGAGGTCTTAGGTTCGATTCTCGCCAAAGGCAGATTTGAAGCACCTTATTGCTAGTTTATTATGAGGCTTAACCTTTTTCGCACTCCTTTAATGTAGATAATATCGTTTGTTAAAAAAATGACAAAAAACATTAAAGTAACGACTATAATGACCACAAATATGAGTAAACCTTCTATAACGATGAATGTTATTATTTATGTGACTTACTACTAATGCACATTTTAGCACCTCACCTTTTTTAAGCTCAATTTTTTTTTTCAAATTAATCCTAGATGTATTCTCGGATTAAAAATGTAAATAAAAATGAGAATGCAATTGAAATTTTCAAAATTATACATGATGTTATTCGAAAACTTAATTTTACAATATTTGTGAATTTGTCCAAATCATGTAGCTATTTAGTTTTGTTGTCTAAAAAAAATTGAATTTTCTTTGTTTTTCTTGGTTAGGTCAAGAAAGCATGATTATTTTTTTTTCAAAATATGTCTATTTTTTTTAGGCCTAATTTACTTAATCATATAAAGGACACATAGAGAGGGGCTGCGACACAACATAGAGAAAGATATAGATGTGTAATTGTGAGGTGTGTATTATCTCACCCCATTGTGTCTTTATTTATAGTAGTAGGGAAGATTAAATTCTTACCCTAATAGAATTACAACTCTAATAGGATAATATCTAGTTTAAGAGATATGGTAGAATCCCACAAGGATATCCAATATATGATAGGATTTACACAATCACATTCATAATCTAATATGATTGCAACACTCCCCATTAAGTGTGTAAATACTCAAACAAACAGCGTATCAGGTCTTCAACGATGAAGTAAGTGCAATTGATGAAGTCGTCAGCACAATGAGTGAATGCAAATCTCAAATCAACGGAAGAATGCATAAAAGGTAAAACTCACAAAACCTTGCTGTAGTAAAACCCAAGGTGGGATAAAAACCCATAGACTAAGGAGAAAAGTGAGAAGTTGTATTAAGTCAAAACTGTACGTCTTCTGGACGCAAGTAGAATATCTCACAAAGGTATGACTAGCCTAGGATGGATGCCTCGTCAAAACCTAGTTATGTAGCAAAATCAAAGTGTGAAAAATGCTCCTAAGCGTAGGGAAAAAGAGTACATTAAGATCAAGTGAGTATACTTCTGGATACTCCTTCTGAGTTTGACAGAACTTCCAAATGAGAACAACAAACATTGCATATGAGCAGTTAAGCATACCAATTCCTCAAACAAGCTTCTGGAATGTTGACTTCGGCAATGTAGAGGTCGACAAAGTTGTCTGGGATTGGCTTGCATGACTTTAATCTTATGATGCTTTGCTGATGTGATGTAGATGCAATATGTCTTAGCTTTGACTTCGTTGATGTATCATGTCTTGGTCGGATGGATACATGCGACATAGTCTTCATGGATCATCATCGGGTCTCAACGATGGATGAAAATAGCAAGTACTTGAATATGCTCAACAAGAGCTCTCAACCATGTTTCACGTGTGGCAAAGTGAAGTGAGGTGAGTCTTGGAACGGTTTGAAGAATTCGCAACTAAGGTCATATCGTGGACCTCCAAGATATTGCGATATCCCTAACGATAAAGACATAACCGTTCGGGGTATGCCTTGTGTGGGTTTGATAAGTAACCATCGTCAGCATAACAAACAAGGCAAACATCATTCTGAGGATCAATGGGGTCGGATCTGCTCGGGATGCATTGGGATTAGCCCAAATCCATAGTATGTTCGGGGTAGCCGGAAACGTCTTTAATACCAATTCAATGGATGCGTGACACGCCCCAATCCTGATATTCCCCGAATACTATGATAGGTACGTGTTGGTCGACACCCAAAGGTGACGAAAGTCATTTATTGAGTGCAAATGCTAAAAACAAGGGATTGAGAAGACTTAGAAATATAAAAGAATAATGAATATGCATTTAAGGAACATGTTCAGAGCATACAACTAACCAGAATATTAAAAGAAATAATATAAAATTGAATGAACAAAGGAGTAGGTCTTACACCAAGAGGACTCGAAGATGCCGCTGCGGAAGTGCCTTGACGCCGGGATTGTATGCCTTGATTCTAAGTCCTGAATAGGGGCGCAAAACAAAGGTGAGTTTGTTTACTGAAAACTTTATCACGATTCTAACCCCCATATTTTATATAAAGAAAACTACTAGCATAATAAGTGATATGTTTACTAAAAACTTTAGCATGCCAAAAACATCTCAAAAGACATATCGTGGAATAACATCGTTGAAATCAAAATATCAAATGTCTCACAGATCGTCTCGTAAGCGCAGTATGCTGCCAGTAAGATCACTGAATAAATATAACTCCCGGCCCTATGCCAGCACCGTGGTCTCTGCACTTGTAGCCAGAGATTTCTAACTCTCGACCCAATGCATACTCCGTGTCCCTTAGCCCGTAGCTAGGGATTATTTCTCCCGGCCTAACTGCCAACACCAAATCCTCGCCCCAGGTGGCATAGTGTCCACTAGGTACGCATAAATAGTTACGCCTCTCAAATATAACCACTTCATAGTATAAAGTCATCCATCGTCAATACTATAAGTAGGGGTTTTGAAATCATGTTCTAGCATCATATCGTCATCCATCAGATAGTCTACCAGTTCATGGTTTTTATAGAAAATACGATATATTAAAATATAGCTCAATATAGGCTAATAATTAATTCCTCACCAAAAACGAGACGATAAACAACATATTCCATAAACATGCTTAACATAAAATCAGTTCATAAACTCGTAATGCAATTAAACTATGAAATCATGTAATTTTAGAAGGGGTCCATTCACAGATACTCTGTAGCAGCAGAGTTGTGCGGAAAAGAAATTTAAGGAAATCCCTACTAGCAACTTCACCTAAGCACAAAAATGTACAATTTATCAAACTATGTCCAAATGATAGAATTCCAGGAAATGGACGCCAAAAACGGATTTAGAACATCGAAGTTGGCCTAGGAGAGATTTTGGGTTTTTGGTTAAAAAGAGTTAGGGTGAAAATGGGTGGTTTGGGCTTAAGCCCAAACCCCCATACACACACACACCACAACACACACATACATACATGTGCACGGCACAACACACACACACACACACACACACACACACACACGTGCACCACACACACTCACACGGACACACACACATCGTGCACACACAGCACACGCACACACCCACACACTCGGCCTGCAGGCCTAATAATCAAAAGGGATGGGTTTAAGGCCCTAGTTAAAATGAGGTGGCCCAAGGCCCTAGTGTAACTTGGGTTTCTAAAAAGAAAGTAATTAAAATTAAAGAAAATGTGCAGGCCAGGGTATTAGACTGGTCTAAAACGGGCTAAGGCCCGTTGGTGTTCTGAACGGCTTGAAGGCCTGCTTGGTGATCGGGGAAGAACACCAGAAAGTTTGATCGAGATTCGTCCCGATTCTGATTTGGACCTAAAACTAAGTAAAAATAGGAAGTTAAAACATAAAAATGATGTTGAGAGAGAAGGGAAGCAAGATTTTACCACAAATAGACTCAATTGGGGTCAAGATTGGCCGAGTTTGGTCCCAGAGCTCGCCAGATTTTCATGTCGGGTCTGGAAGAACAAAATTATATGCATTCCAGGTTTAAAATACAAAATCACATCCAACTTTATCTTAGGTTAACCATAACCAACACCAAACAAATGAGACAATCTAAATATACTTGAGATAGCACATTTCGAGAGAGCTCAAGCTCTCGGGTCCACTGGTCATCGCACTCGCAGTGCACTGATGGTGCATGTAAGACCATAATCAGGTTCCCTGAGTCTCAATGATCTTGAAAATATTGGTTTGGAGTTTGATTTGTGAAGAAATTTGTGTGGAAGTTAGGGTTCTCTCTCTCGGTGTTATAGAGAAGGTAAGTTCGAGACTTTCAGGAAATGGGAAGGAAGGTCATGAGGTGGGGGAAGAGGGAAGAAAAGAATGGGGAGTTAGGTGTTGCTGATGTGAATTTAAACTAACCTAATAAATAGATTAATTCAAACCAAATTTACTTGCAAGTGCACGAATCAGTTGTAGTGGAAATATGTAAATACGATATCGAATCCACCGGAGTTGATTCAACAATTTAATCCTATAACTATTACTTAACAAATTGAATTAAAGATTGGGTTGCATCAAAGATTAATTAAAATTAACAATGATTGAGAACATATGTAAGAAAACACTAAGGCTTTGATTCCACCACTAATTGTCATACCCTAATATCCAATTGTCAACCTATGAATGATCAAATTAATGAAAACAACTTCCGTGCATATGTCCGTGGTCAGGTACACATGCCAATAATTTCCCAAATAGTTGTGAATTTTACCGTGGTCAGACTTAAACTCAACTATTCCTACAGTCTCTATATCCATGGTCCGATATACACAAACATGTAGAAATCCAATTAAGCAAAGTGAGAAACAAATTAACCACTTATCAACTTGGTCACGTCAAACAAATAACTAATTTTCTAGGAAGCCACACAAACCAATATTCGTCTACGATCGGATCAAAATATAAGTTCATGATTCTCATTCACAAAGCATCGATAGAATCCAATTCATGGTCAGAAATAAATTCATATGCAAATAATTTCAATATCAAAATCCTAGGCTATGGTCAAGCACAAAGAACCCAATATCAAAATTGCAATTCCACTAGTGAATGAAAACTAATCATCAATCTGAAATTCAAAAATTGAACAATCAAATAACTAGAGTAATCATAATTAGGGCTTCCTCTTACCCTTAGCTAAGAGTTTAGAACCCCATGAACGAAGGATTCATCGTAGTCCTATGGAAAATATGCATAAAATAAAACTTGGAAAAAAAACCAAATTGTTGCTGCTCTCTCTGTTTCATGCCAGAAGCCAAGGAGTCCCAATCCCCTGTTCCGCTGCTTATCCTCCTCTTTATCCCTGCCTCCCTATTCCAAGTTTCCTTAAAAATAGGAATTCAAATCAAATTGAGATTCTTTTCTCCAAAATATCTCCCCCGCCTATTGGTCTTTAACCTAAGAATAAAATAACATTTAATTAAATGGATGAAGCCAATGTAATTAGGAAGACTAAAACATATAGGATATATTATGACCATGTTAAATTCCACTTTTATCAATAAACCTCATAATCCGTATAAATTACAAAACTAAAGTAATTTACTCCAAATAATCAGAATCAAGCACTAACAAATATAAATATAAGGGTAACAATTGTAATAAATACGTGTCTATCAGTTGCCAAGTGGCAGCTAGGGAGTGGAGGAGAAAGTAAAAATAAAAATATTTGATTTCAATAAAACTGTGGGAATTTATAAAATTACATATAAATTTGGGGGTGGGGTTTAACAATGTGTGTAGGTGCGATACGGCATCTTTACTAATAAATCAGCATCAAATGAGATGTCCTATCTAATATAATAAGCTAAGTACAACAAAGCGCAAAGTTGAACTCAATTATGGAACTTCGGATTCCATAACCTCTTCAAGGGTCTCATTTGCATATAACGTATGGAATATCATAGGTATACTCAAAAGGTAACACCTTCGGGGTGTAGTTCGATTAGTAGACCAAAGTATCGTCAGAACAACACTTGAACTTCAGGTCAAGGCATAAACCAGTTTTCCCAAGATCCTTCATCTCAAATTTCGTCTTCAAGTGTGAGGCAGTTTTCTCAAGCTCTTCCAGAGTCTTAGTAGATTCATGTCATTTGACATAAACTGTAACTCTAGCAATTCAGAATAAGACTTTATAGTTTAACACGCAAGGGCATAATTTATATCCCTAATTGATCAAATAATCACTTAGACAGATATACCACATCCGCCGGATTGCTTCAATCCGTAAGTGAACACCTCAAACGAGTTGATAAAGTGTTCCATGGTTTGGAATTATTTGAACCAGTCCATGTAATTCTTTGGGAACTTACATGTAGATCTTTGTATCAATATCCCATATAGAGAAACACTAACCACATTTCATAATGTTGCAATCAATCACAGAGCATTTAAGAGAAACCTTGCGCCATAATGCGTGCATCATATCGTACTATTTCATTCATCTCATTATGTTTCCTTTCCCACTTATAACACAACGGGATTACCTTGGGCAGTGTAGAAACTACGGGTCCAAACACACTTTGGTAAGGAATTTAACTTGGATTGTAATTTCAGTTGTCCAATCAGTTATATGTTGTCACTAATCAATGGAACATGGTTCGATAGTGTCGCTTTTCATTTATGTCAGTAACTACCGTATAAGTGAAAATATCATCGATGATAATCTTATTCCAATTCCATTATCTCATCCAAACTAGTATACTGGACTAAGAACTTCAAGTCTCAGGAGTAATCCAGATTAATCTTATGAGATGGAAATGATTTGAGATAACGATCGAGTATGGATTCATTTGTGCCGTGACCTTCGTCTTCTAGGGAAGTGAATCCTATGAATTGAGTGATCTATCGTGCTTCAAGCTGAGACAGATTAATTAGCTATCCGTCAGTGTACTAGACCGTCCAACAGAGGTTGTCAAACCGTCATTTAGGGGCGGCACATCCTTTGAGGATGTTAACTCGACGTCCGTTAGTACGTTTATCATTGCAGACATGTTTGCAGCTGGTATATGATCTCGTCACTTTAGCTAGATCAGAGGAATACATCTAAAGCAACATTCTGAAAGCTAGAATACATCGCACTTGTTTATCACATTTGTGCGATACAGGATCGAGATGAGACATAGTGGCAACGTGCACACAAATTTGCGCAGTTCTACAGGATTTTTGATGTTCTTATCTCCCCCTAACGGTGGGAAGACTGTCTTATTGAAGTGACAATCCGCAAATGAGTAATAAATAGATCGATTGCAAGGGCTCTAAGGGAGCTAATGTGAAAGAGAATTGTAATCAACAAAGATTCACATCCTTATATGAGGACCATATTGGTACGTTGCGGCGGCGCAACTTGGCACATGGAATGCACACCCAGATGCATAAGTATGAAATGTCAAGTTCATACCCAGTAACCAACTGTAACGTCAAATAGGTTAGGTGGCAATAGACCTCAAGGCAGACTAACATAGCTGTGTACAAGATTGTATAGCCCTAAGTAGAAACTGAAAGCTTGGTGCATTCACCAAGGTTTGGGTGATCATTTATATTGCACTTTATAATCACTCTATGAGGCTGTTTTGGAGTGAACATGGGAATTTGATGTTCAATTATAAACCCAAAAGATGTGCAAACTTATCGAAAACATTCGATATAAACTCTTTGACATTATCCAATCTTGTAGACTTTATAGGATTATTGGGATGGTGAACCCTTATAATCGACCAAGAGGTTTAGCAGCAATGTGTATGTACAAACATGTGACCAATTTGTCGATTCGTTAACCAAAACCATAAATATTTATATGGTCTGCATTTTGGTTGGATTAGTCCACATTTATTCCCTTGAATCCACTGTGAAAAAAAAGGTTGTTTCATATCTTTGCTAGGGATAATATAGAAATTAAATTTCCCAAATGAGCAATTTTGGCAAAGTGTGCTTGTAAGAACATGATCCTTACTTCGGGGTAAGAATATGCGACATGGCATCATTGTTCGACCTAAGTGTCCCAAATGGTCATGCCAAAGCAAGTAAACTGCTCAATCACTAGGCTCTAGGCCGGCCACATGTGGCGTGTTCCCAGTTGGGAGGCAACCCATTGGCCCTAAAGCAAAGCTTCAGGCTCATTTTTGGAGGTGGTGCAAAGATATTCACTCTATTTTTCATCAGTGGTTTCATTCATAATTATTGTCATCACGAATATCCTTAAGACTCAATGAACTTCTTCTGGAACAGGGAGAATATAAAGTTTCTGAAATAGTAATTTAGTACCATTCATACAACATAGATTGTGCCAATGCTCTTAATCATGTTATATAGACTTGAAGTCGCTGTTAAAGATGTAATTTAGGTATAAAGTTAGTGTGCATAATATCGCATTCATCCAGACAACTAGCTTTCCTACATTCGTACCTAATCACGTGTTTAATTGAATTTGGTCACATGTATTAAGAAACATGATTCAGTTAACTCATATTCGAGGACAATATCAATAAGATTATCCATAACAAAAAAATAAACACCAAACTTGAATCCAAGAACATGAAAAAATGTTCACAAAATAAATGGTTTACTAAGAGGATTTGGCCAACGAGACCATTCATGTCAAAAGTCTGCTTTTCCAACCGTGTTCAGTGGAGCAAAATTAGTCTCACATATTGACTCCTAGAATGGTACTCCTTAACAACATTGGTAGGGGCACAAACAGGTGCATAATCAATAATCTATTCCATTGAGACAGAAGTAGATTCTATAAGGTTGAGGTTCGGGAATATTATCCCTTATTCGAAGTTTTAGGTCTTAGGTGCCAAGGATCATGCTCAGGCATGATGCCACACTTTGCTTGGCCCTGATTCTACTATACGTTGTAAAAAATAAACTCGAATTTGGATTGTGAGAAAGACAAACCCAAACTTAGGTTCAGTAAGATCCAGCCGAAGCTGGAGGGGTTTGTTCAGTAGGCCTATGCCAAAATAGAGCAATATCATTTAGTGCACTTTTGTCGAAGCAGAGCATGCCCTTCGATGCATCCCTATCGAAGCAGGGCACCACCATTCAGTAGACTCTAGCCGAAGTTGAGTCTATATCGTTCTTTCATATCTGTGGTAGTAATTAGATCCTAGAATTTGGTAAACTTTCGCTCTCTACATTGCTGCTTCAGGAGCGAGTTAGAAGCATGGAAGGACGAGAAAAGTATTCTCTAGCCAAATTCGATTGGATTTATTAAACTTCAAAGTTGTACTCATTCATAAACGTAATCATGGTGTACTTCAGGTAATATCGTTCATGATTAAACGGGTCGTAGAAGCAAGCCAAAGAGCCATGAAATCCTCATTCAGAAGGTATTTCCAATGGTAATGCTTGGGGCATAAGTCTTCGAGTGAAGATTATGGCGAAGACTTATTCAACTCTTCCATATCATTGTTTGCTTCAATGGTTACTTAGCTTCTTGATAGGCAAGTGGAGATTCGGGTCTTGTACCCACATAAAGTAGTTTCGGTCAAGAAATGTCCAAATTAGTGAAATCAAACTTGTTATGGTACGACAATCCACTGAATGGAGGGAACAAGATTGTGATTGGTGCTATAGAAAATAAAATATCTATAAGCATCAAAGTTAGAACATTCGGGTTCTAAGACATGGTTTACATGAAAAAATAGGTTTTTCATGGGTGTATTATTTTATGAAAACTTTGGGTTTCAAAGGCACTAAATTCAAAAATATAGGTTTGAGTTTAGTTATGAACTTCCGGTTCATAAAAAGGAGATACCTGTAAGAACACAGAATACAGCATACAACTAGGTGTAGTGGATTTGGGTTGCTTTAGGAACTCAAGTGTGAGTGCTTCGGAACTACGAAAGGGAGTCAACGGTTCAAAGAAAAGAAATAAAATATTGAATCGTTAATGTCCAAAAGTGGGCTTCAAGCCAATAATTTTAGTTGTCTTGTCAGATTAGTGGACTGCTGGTCACTTTAATTAATTCAATAGATCATACCATACAAGGTCAATCGTAGAAGCAAAATAAAAAATTGTCTAGGCCCATATGTGATTTAATGTGGGCAAGCCACATAAAAAATAGGCCTAAGAAACTGTGTTGAGGACCTTGACAAAACAAAGCCCATATTGGGCTTGGGCAGGTCACACGGGCAACCCAAGTGTACTATGCAAGCTGCAGGCTGCAATGAGATGGGCTGATGGGACAAAAAGGCATCCCAGCACCAGCTAGGTGCAGGCCTAAAAAAAGGCCCAAATTGGGCTCATGATGGTTGCATTGGGCAGTCCAATAACTTGCAAAGCAATCTGCATGCTTGTTGCGATGTCACGGGCCGAGAGGAACAACCCAGCAGCAAATGAGAAAATAAAACCAAGGCCGGATTGATGCAGGCTGTTGCATGGAGAGGAGCAGCGATTGTGACGAGTCACATGGATCTAGGGATGCAGCTATAGGCTATAGAGATAAAAGGGAAGCAGGCCGAGTATGGGCTGAAGGCAGAAGCCCAGCAAAGTTGGCTTCTTATGAGGCTGGCACGAATTGAGGCTGCATGCCCAATCATGAAGAACCTAGATGTTTGGCCTGGTTTGTCATACGTGCAGCAAGCCTATATATTTTTTCTTTTTTTTTCTTCTAATTTCTAGGGTTTGGAAAAACCCAAACTTGCTTTTATTTTCTTTCAATTCTTTGACTCACAAATTTCACATAGCGTTTTATAATTATGTAATGCATGAATGTGTGTGTGTATATATATATTGATAATTATATGAAAACATATGCAATATATATAAAGGAAGGAAAATATAAATATAGGGGTTCATGCATCATGGGAATGTTTTCATGCTTCGTGGTCGTTTCAAATATCTTAATTTATTTTAAAAGAACCTAATTGGCAGAAAATAAAAGAGCCTTTGAATTTGTAGAAGATCCTTCCCTGAAAGCCAAAATTGCATCTCTAATGCATTGTATCACGTTCAACAAAGAAAAATTAAATTGAATTAATAGCATGTAAATCAATTCAATAAAATAATAAATTAATCATAAAAAATGATTAAAACGTAATACTCCCCTAATTGAAAAATAAAATCTCTTTAGCGCAACGTCAATAACGTGCTGATAATGTGTTATAAGCCTAATTTACTAAATCATACAAAGGATAGATAGAGGGGTGTGACATAGTAGAGGGAAATAGAGAGATGCGTAATTGTAAGATGTGTATTATCTCACCACATTGTGTCTTTATTTATAATGGTAGGAAAGATCAAATCCTTACCCTAATAGGATTACAACCCTAATAAGATAATATTTAGTCTAAGAGATATGACATAATTCCACAAGAATATCCAGATATGATAAAATTTAAACAATCACATTCCTAATCCAATAGGATTGGATATTTTTCCTTTTAGAAAAGAAAACTTAGTTTTGAACAAAAAAACATATTTATATATTCTACCTTTCGACAAAACAAAAATGTTTTTTTTTTGAGAAAATATTTATATTTTCTTTAAACGGAGGTAAGAAAATAAGGTGAATTTCGCAGCGGCCATGTCTGCGAGCGAAGGATATGGAAGTTTAACTTGGCTGCCCAGTTCGTTACCCGACTTTATTCTCGGGTTCGAGTCGAGTATTTTTAAACCGCTTTCAACAAACCCCTAATTTTTTTGATTCCGGGTTAGTCCGACCCAATCAGAGCTGCTTCTTCTCTCTCTTCTGTGAGGAATGGGTTACAGCGACGATGCAGAAGAGCTTTTGAAGCGGAGACCGAGGAAGATGGCGTATCTCGGAGGGTCAGTTTTTCCGTTTTTATTTCTCCATTTAACTTTACTGTAATTTGTTACTTTTGCTGAGAAATTGATTGGATTTTTCGATTTCTTACTTCATATTTTATATGAATTCCTTCACCATTTCTGTTAAATAATGCAGCAATTTGAATCGCAGAGGACGTTCCTATACCCTAATGGGCGAAATGGTAATAGTTATTATCTCTTTTAATTTTTTTTGCAGTGTGTTATTTTTAAATTTCAATTTTTTTTTTAGTTAATTGAAGTGTTTTTTTTTTTTTTGTGATTGGCACAGTAAAATTGTTGTTACTTATTAGTGCTTTGGTGTTTTGTATGTTTTTGTCACAAAGTTTATACTTTTGTGTTGTTTTGTAACAGAGTTATATGCAAGACGAAGATATTTCGTTAGACCCCATACGAGTTTGATGTAAGCAACATTTTTCGTATTCATATTTATTCGTCCTTGTTCTTTTATACAAATGTTCACAAGAATTGTTGCTTGTTGTGAAACCATCGAAGCTTTTCTTGTGCTTGACAGGGACAAATGTTCTCCAAAGGCATAGCGAGTTAGCAGAGCGTCTTTCTAGGTAAAGTATTCGTGGAGCAATTGTTAAGTCTTCATTCACCATGTTTTTGGTTATTTTGAGATCATAGTATAATTTTATGGAACTGTTCTCGCTTTCAAATATTATGGAGTGCTTGTATTTTGAGAAATAATTTTGAGTGACTTCAAATACAAGGCCTATTTTGGCGACGCTCCTTTAGGCTCAATGATTCATGGTTTTTGTAAACTTTGTTTCCTTTGTTTTCCTTTTCTTTCTCATACCTGCTTTCCTAGAGCTTCACTTACTAAATCGTATTTAGAGAGTATGTGTGCAACGAAATAGGAAAAAGGAATATCATCAAAGAGTGGAAGAAGGAAGTAACAAATCTACTTAGAATTCTTATTGTATGTCTATGTTTATAAATGCAGGCATTTTAGATGCTTTGGCCTCACCCAAATGGAGTTCAGTTGTTCCTTGATTATCTAAAAAATGTGCGTAGCATTGTTTCTTCATATCTTTCCATTTTGAGTGTATTTGATTGTGATTCATATGTCAGTGAATTTCCGAATAACCTTCCGAAAAAGACTAACAAGTTTTCTGAATAACCTGATGGTGTCCTATGCCTTTTGTGAATTTGGGACAATGAGATACTTGTGGATTCTGGAATTGGTAATTCAATTTTGTGTTCTTGAAATATCCAGAAGAATTTGTCTAGTATAATAAAATGGTAGGTATGAATATGATGAATGATACGTGATTTTAAGCACCCATTTGGGCCATTTCAAACTTGAATAAAAAGTTTCAGCCTTCTGAATATTATAAAAAACCCGCATTATGGTTGTAGGGCTTCTTGTGATTAAATGTTAAAGATGTCTTAACTGACTTTGTAGTAAAGGGGTTGTCTAATCTTTTTGCAAATAGGTTTAGTACTATTTATCTTGTATGTGTGAGGATATATGTGCATACATATATATGCAGACACATGCATACGTACATACATGCTTACACATTAAATACACCAGTGAAAATAAAATACTCGGCAAGTGCACTTTTCTTTGTTTATTTATTTATGAAAATGTGGATATGCGCCTTAATAAAATATCTCAGCATTTGAAGACGATTTTATGTATGTGCCCGAGTGCCTCCAAAGAAAAAGGAGCCCTTGTTCAGCATTATTCCAGTTAGACTACTGTAATTGTACATTGCAGAGCACCTTTTATTTTCATGTATTTGGCGTGTATATCTTGGTCATGCATTTTCTGCTAATTGTGCTGTTGTGCTTCGCACCTTGTATTTCAGTATGTGTTTGGTTTGTGTATCTTGGTCATGCCTGTAAACATGTTGATACATAACAGAAATAGTATCATAATTGTTGATGGACTTGTATATTACTACTACTAATGCCTTTATGATTCTATTGTTTTAACAGGGATGCCAACAAGATAATTTATGAGCGTCTACAGAAGGAATTTGAAGATGCACGGGCTTCACAAACTCAAGGTATCTTTGAAAAAGTGTTGCGTTTAATGCTTCATTTCAATTGTAATTGTAATCAGTAGAATCTAGCTTTGCATCATGTCAAGTTACTTTATCTTTTCCCCACGGGTTTCTAAGGCACATCTGTGGTGTACTGGTGTGATACCTCAAGTCCATCATTTGTGCACTGTGGATCCTTGGTATATACATGTCTAAGGAACCCAATCACTATCGGGTTGTGGTATTTTATGTTAACCAAAAGCCTGTCATGGCTAACTTTGTGAGTGTGATTGAACCTTCTCTT
This sequence comes from Malus domestica, assembly GCF_042453785.1. NCBI lineage: Eukaryota > Viridiplantae > Streptophyta > Magnoliopsida > Rosales > Rosaceae > Malus > Malus domestica. The sequence continues at coordinate 11,462,095 of NC_091668.1, forward strand.
GATGAGGATACCAGTGACTAAAGGGGAAGACTGTCATGTCCCCAGTCCCACAAGGGACAAATTAGTTTGCTGTCTTGATGGCTCACCTGTGTTGGAACTACTGTATTGCTCAAAGTTATGGTTCTAATGGATAACTTAAGCTGAATTTATAATTAACTGTTGTGATATTAAGCTAGAATTAAACAATATAACTCATCGAATATTCTGAATGTTTTTTTTCCAAGTTTTCCTATTCATTAAGGGCGATGTACAAAATTGCATGAACTATAGGGGTATTAAGCTAATGAGTCATACAATGAAGCTCTGGGAGAGAGTCATTGAGCATAGATTGAGGCACGAGACACGGGTTTCGGACAACCAATTTGGGTTCATGCCAGGGCGCTCAACCATGGAGGCAATCTATCTCTTACGAAGATTGATGGAAAGATATAGAGATGAGAAAAAGGATTTACACATGGTCTTTATAGATTTGGAAAAAGCGTATGATAGGGTCCCAAGAGATATTCTTTGGAGGATTTTAGAGAAGAAAGGAGTACGAGTAGCATATATCCAAGCTATACAGGATATGTATGAAGGAGCAAAGACTGCCGTAAGAACTCATGAAGGACAAACCGAAAGCTTTCCCATAACTGTAGGATTACATCAAGGCTCATCCTTAAGTCCTTACCTTTTTGCGTTGGTAATGGATGAGTTAACAGGACATATTCAAGATGATATTCCTTGGTGTATGCTTTTCGCAGACGATATAGTGTTGATAGATGAAACTCAGGAAGGGGTAAATGCAAAGCTTAACCTTTGGAGAGAAGTGTTGGAATCTAAAGGTCTTCGCTTAAGCCGATCAAAGAGAGAATATATGGAGTGCAAGTTCAGTGCAAATGGAGGCCAAAACGAGTTAGGGGTGAGGATCGGAGATCAAGAAATACCAAAGAGCGACCGTTTTCGTTACCTAGGATCTATCTTGCAAAAGAACGGAGAATTAGATGGAGATCTCAACCATAGAATACAAGCTGGATGGATGAAGTGGAAGAGTGCATCCGGCGTGTTGTGTGACCGTCGTATGCCACTAAAGCTCAAGGGAAAATTTTATAGGACGGCAATAAGGCCGGCGATGCTGTATGGCACAGAATGTTGGGCGGTGAAGCATCAACACATACACAAAATGGGTGTAGCGGAGATAAGGATGCTTCGTTGGATGTGTGGGCACACGAGAAAAGATAAGATTAGGAATGAGGATATCCGGGGTAAAGTAGGAGTAGCCGAAATTGAAGGAAAGATGAGAGAAAATCGGTTACGGTGGTTTGGACATGTGCAAAGAAGGCCTACTGACGCTCCGATTAGAAGATGCGACTATGGGGCAGAGGTTCAGGGCCGAAGGGGTAGAGGAAGACCTAGGAAAACTTTGGAAGAGACCCTAAGAAAAGACTTAGAGTACTTGGATCTAACGGAGGACATGACACAGGACAGAACACAATGGCGTTCTAAGATTCATATAGCCGATCCCACTCAGTGACATGGATTTTCCAAGTCTCCAACCGAGAAGTTTTCCTCACTCAGGAAATTAAGGGAACATTACCTCAACCTACATGCTCTACTCACAAAGCTTCAACATACAAGCTTCAACAAAAGAAAATTCAAAGAACTTAGCGAAGAAGACTTTGGTGTATTTAACACAATACGTTGAAATGAAGGAAAGCTTATTTATTGATATCCTCGATAAGTTACAAATATGTACATATACTTGAGTCAAAATAAACAAACAAGAGGGAGCCTTCACAAAGGTTGCTTAGGAGAAGTCTCAGCAGTCGGTAGAGCTACAGAAAGAGAAGGCACCGGAGGGGGATCATTCGGAGCCTCAGTACTGGACAGAACCCTAGAAGGAGGAGGCATCAGAGGTTGATCATTTGGAGTTTCATTACGCAGTACAGCCCCAGAAGACGAAGGCAATAAATGCCTTTGGAACAAACCCACAAATCTCTGATGATCAAGTAAAACCTGACCATCAGATTCCTTCATCTGGTCAAGCTTCCTCTTCATGTTTGTAGCATAGTCATGTGCGAGCCTGTGCAACTGTTTATTCTCATGCTTGAGCCCTCTAATCTCCTGTTTGAGACTCATCACTTCAGCTGCCAATGATTCAACTTGGTGGGTTCGAGCAAATAGGCGTTGGGCCATATTAGACACAGAACCTGCACACTGAACACTAAGAGCCAGAGAATCCTTAACAGCCAACTCATCACACCGTTTGGAAAGTAGTCTGTTATCTTTGGAAGTGAGAAGGTTCCTGGCCACTACCGTAGCGGTCATATCATTCTTCATCACGGAATCCCCAACGGTAAGAGGACCAGTAGGGGAGACGAAGGATGGGCGCCATATGTTGTCTGGAGAAGGCGGGGCTGCCTCTTCAACAAGGTTCAAGTCAAAACGACGGTCGGAGGGGCCAGACATTTTCAAAGGTGTTGAAGAGAGAAGAGGTCGGACAAATCAAGATCTTAGAAGTGCAAGAATGGAGCTTCTACTGGTGGATATTCAAGTGTGCTTTGGAACTTAATGTCAGCCCTTATAAAAATCTGCACTCGACGAAGCTTCAGAAATCGAAGAGGCGCCTGTTCAGAAATCGAAGAGGCGTTTGCTTTCTCAAAAGCTGGGCTAGTCAGAGACCACGAGGGTCGATCTCAGAAATCGAAGAGGCGTTTGCTTTCTCAAAAGCTGGGCTGCTCAAAGACCACGAAGGCCGATCTCAGAAATCGAAGAGGCTTGCTTTCTCAAAAGTTGGGCTGCTCAGAGACCACGAGGGCCGATCTCAGAAATCGAAGAGGCACTACTTTTCCAGCCTTGTCAGCACCTGTCACACGCACACTCAGCTTTGCGGAAATTATGGGCATTCTGTCGAAGATTTCTGGCGTAGTAGAAAGCACATGAATCGTACTGTTCAATCACCCACTTCCCACACGCAACAGTAGCTCAAGGGTACCACATATTACTTTGCCAAAGTTCTCTGACAAAGTTGAGACACGTGAAGCTTGCAGCTCCCACTACATCGCTCTGACCAAGAAGGGTAAAAGAATAGCAAAGAAACAACACTAACAAAGTTTAGACACATAAATTTTGAAGGTCTAGCTACCATATTATTAACTCCGCCGTGTAAGTTTATCTTACATTGCCGGTCCCAAGCCCGGATAAAGGAGGAGGGGGAGGGCGTCAGGTAGTCGACAGCCGGCACTCCATGATCACGTCGAATCCTTATGAAAATGAATCCAGAACGAAATCGCGCTAAAGCTAGGGCGTCACCCGTAAGTGGCGCGCTGTGTGGCCTGAGCACAGTGATAAGTGAGCAAGGGTCGCTGTATCTCCATCGGCACCCGGATACAGTGTTAAATGAGCAAGGGGGCTATAGAAACTTCTTTTCGAACGACTCCACTCAAAGTTGTTTGGGAGCATATGCTCCTATCAACTTTACACGGGACACACAAAAGAAGTACTTTGATCCTATTGGACGGGGAAGGGTGAAGAAGCTAGGACAGAAGGGTAGAGTTCAAGAGAGCAAAATGCGTTTAGGAACGTGGAATATAGGAACCTTGACGGGAAAATCTATGGAAGTAGTAGAAGTTATGGTGAGGAGAAGGATAAATATTATGTGCCTACAAGAAACTAAGTGGGTTGGTCGTAAGGCAAAGGATCTAGAAAACTCAGCGTTTAAACTATGGTATTCGGGCACAAATAGAACGAGAAACGGTGTTGGCATCATCGTGGACAAGACCTTGACACAAGATGTTGTAGATGTCAAGAGGGTAGGAGATAGAATCATGGCAATCAAGATTGTAATAGGACAAGAACTTATCAATGTGATTAGTGCGTACGCACCTCAAGTAGGGTTGGATACGAGTTCGAAGGAGAAATTTTGGGAAGACCTTGGAGACTTGGTGCAAGGAATTGCTCAGACGGAGAAGTTATTTATAGGAGGAGATTTAAATGGACACGTGGGCAGGGAGACAGGCAACTATGGAGGTTTTCATGGTGGCCATGGTTTTGGGGAGAGAAACGAGGATGGGGAAGCTATCTTGGATTTTGCAATGGCATATGATCTCTTCTTAGCCAACACCTTCTTTAAGAAGAGAGAAGAACATGTGATTACCTACAAGAGTGGGTCGTCAAAAACACAAATAGATTTTCTTCTAATGAGGAAAGGGGATCGTATAACTTGTAAGGATTGCAAAGTTATACCAGGAGAGAGCGTGACTAATCAACATCGCTTGTTGGTGATGGATGTACATATCAAAAGAGTGAGAAAAAAGAACAAGACTTGGAAGTGCCCAATGACTAGATGGTGGAATCTAAAAGAAGAAAAACAAGCCATTTTCAAAGAGAAAGTAATCACCCAGTGTGTGTGGGATAGAGAGGGGGAAGCTAACCAAATGTGGGATTCCATGGCTAGTTGTATCCGCAAAGTAGCAAAAGAGGTATTAGGAGAGTCCAAGGGCTTTGCCCCACACCAAAAGGAATCTTGGTGGTGGAATGAGGAGGTACAAGCAAAGGTGAAGGCTAAGAAGGAATGTTGTAAAGCCTTATACAAGGATAGGACCGATGAAAATGGTGAAAGGTATAGAAAAGCGAAGCAAGAGGCGAAGAAAGCTGTGAGAGAAGCTAAGTTAGCGGCTTATGACGATATGTATAAGCGACTAGATACCAAAGAAGGAGAGTTGGATATCTATAAACTAGCTAGAGCAAGGGAAAAGAAGACAAAGGACCTAAACCAAGTGAGGTGCATCAAGGATGAGGATGGAAAGGTTCTTGCTACGGAGAACGCGGTTAAAGACAGATGGAAAGGTTATTTTCATAATCTTTTCAATGAAGGACATGAAAGGAGTGCTTCTTTAGGGGAGTTGAGTAACTCAGAAGAGTGTAGAAAATACTCTTTTTATCGTAGAATCCGGAAGGAAGAAATGGGTGTAGCTTTGAAGAAGATGAAGCATAGAAAAGCAGTAGGCCCAGACGATATACCAATCGAAGTGTGGAAAGTTTTGGGAGAGACAGGTATAACATGGCTCACTGAGCTTTTCAATAGGATTTTGAAAACGAAGAAGATGCCGAATGAGTGGCGAATGAGCACTTTGGTGCCTATCTACAAGAATAAGGGCGATGTACAAAATTGCATGAACTATAGGGGAATTAAGCTAATGAGTCATACAATGAAGCTCTGGGAGAGAGTCATTGAGCATAGATTGAGGCAAGAGACACGGGTTTCGGACAACCAATTCGGGTTCATGCCAGGGCGCTCAACCATGGAGGCAATCTATCTCCTACGAAGATTGATGGAAAGATATAGAGATGGGAAAAAGGATTTACACATGGTCTTTATAGATTTGGAAAAAGCGTATGATAGGGTCCCAAGAGACATTCTTTGGAGGATTTTAGAGAAGAAAGGAGTACGAGTAGTATATATCCAAGCTATACAGGATATGTATGAAGGAGCAAAGACTGCCGTAAGAACTCATGAAGGACAAACCGAAAGCTTTCCCATAACTGTAGGATTACATCAAGGCTCATCCTTAAGTCCTTACCTTTTTGCGTTGGTAATGGATGAGTTAACAGGACATATTCAAGGTGATATTCCTTGGTGTATGCTTTTCGCAGACGATATAGTGTTGATAGATGAAACTCAGGAAGGGGTAAATGCAAAGCTTAACCTTTGGAGAGAAGTGTTGGAATCTAAAGGTCTTCGCCTAAGCCGATCAAAGACAGAATATATGGAGTGCAAGTTCAGTGCAAATGGAGGCCAAAACGAGTTAGGGGTGAGGATCGGAGATCAAGAAATACCAAAGAGCGACCGTTTTCGTTACCTAGGATCTATCTTGCAAAAGAACGGAGAATTAGATGGAGATCTCAACCATAGAATACAAGCTGGATGGATGAAATGGAAGAGTGCATCCGGCGTGTTGTGTGACCGCCGTATGCCACTGAAGCTCAAGGGAAAATTTTATAGGACGGCAATAAGGCCGGCGATGCTGTATGGCACAGAATGTTGGGCGGTGAAGCATCAACACGTACACAAAATGGGTGTAGCGGAGATGAGGATGCTTCGTTGGATGTGTGGGCACACGAGAAAGGATAAGATTAGGAATGAGGATATCCGGGGTAAAGTAGGAGTAGCCGAAATTGAAGGAAAGATGAGAGAAAATCGGTTACGGTGGTTTGGACATGTGCAAAGAAGGCCTACTGACGCTCCGATTAAAAGATGCGACTATGGGACAGAGGTTCAGGGCCGAAGGGGCAGAGGAAGACCTAGGAAAACTTTGGAAGAGACCCTAAGAAAAGACTTAGAGTACTTGGATCTAACGGAGGACATGACACAGGACAGAACACAATGGCGTTCTAAGATTCATATAGCCGATCCCACTCAGTGACTTGGATTTTCCAAGTCTCCAACCGAGAAGTTTTCCTCACTCGGGAAATTAAGGGAACACTACCTCAACCTATATGCTCCACTCACAAAGCTTCAACATACAAGCTTCAACAAAAGAAAATTCAAAGAACTTAGCGAAGAAGGCTTTGGTGTATTTAACACAATACGTTGAAATGAAGGAAAGCTTATTTATTGATATCCCCGATAAGTTACAAATATGTACATATACTTGAGTCAAAATAAACAAACAAGAGGGAGCCTTCACAAAGGTTGCTTAGGAGAAGTCTCAGCAGTCGGTAGAGCCCCAGAAAGAGAAGGCACCGGAGGGGGATCATTCGGAGCCTCAGTACTGGACAAAACCCTAGAAGGAGGAGGCATCAGAGATTGATCATTTGGAGCTTCATTACGCGGTACAGCCCCAGAAGACGAAGGCAATAAATGCCTTTGGAACAAACCCACAAATCTCTGATGATCAAGTAAAACCTGACCATCAGATTCCTTCATCTGGTCAAGCTTCCTCTTCATGTTTGTAGCATAGTCATGTGCGAGCCGGTGCAACTGTTTATTCTCATGCTTGAGCCCTCTAATCTCCTGTTTGAGACTCATCACTTCAGCCGCCAATGATTCAACTTGGCGGGTTCGAGCAAATAGGCGTTGGGCCATATTAGACACAGAACCTGCACACTGAACACTGAGAGCCAGAGAATCCTTAACAGACAACTCATCAGACCGTTTGGAAAGTAGTCTGTTATCTTTGGGAGTGAGAAGGTTCCTGGCCACTACCGCAGTGGTCATATCATTCTTCATCACGGAATCCCCAACGGTAAGAGGACCAGTAGGGGAGACGAAGGATGGGCGCCATATGTTGTCTGGAGAAGGCGGGGCTGCCTCTTCAACAAGGTTCAAGTCAAAACGACGGTCGGAGGGGCCAGACATTTTCAAAGGTGTTGAAGAGAGAAGAGGTCGGACAAATCAAGATCTTAGAAGTGCAAGAATGGAGCTTCTACTGGTGGATATTCAAGTGTGCTTTGGAACTTAATGTCAGCCCCTATAAAAATCTGCACTCGACGAAGCTTCAGAAATCGAAGAGGCGCCTGCTCAGAAATCGAAGAGGCGTTTGCTTTCTCAAAAGCTGGGCTGCTCAGAGACCACGAGGGTCGATCTCAGAAATCGAAGAGGTGTTTGCTTTCTCAAAAGCTGGGCTGCTCAAAGACCACAAAGGCTGATCTCAGAAATCGAAGAGGCTTGCTTTCTCAAAAGTTGGGCTGCTCAGAGACCACGAGGGCCGATTTCAGAAATCGAAGAGGCACCTACTTTTCCAGCCTTGTCAGCACCTGTCACACGCACACTCAGCTTTGCGGAAATTATGGGCATTCTGTCGAAGATTTTTGGCGAAGTAAAAAGCACATGAATCGTACTGTTCAATCACCCACTCCCCACACGCAACAGTAGCTCATGGGTACCACAGATAACTTTGCCAAAGTTCTCTGACAAAGTTGAGACACGTGAAGCTTGCAGCTCCCACTACATCACTCTGACCAAGAAGGGTAAAAGAATTGCAAAGAAACAACACTAACAAAGTTTAGACACATAAATTTTGAAGGTCTAGCTACCATATTATTACCCACAAGGGTAAAGGAACAGTACCACTGCTGGATAATTGGAAAGTCCCGGTGTGTCAACCTCTGTGCTTCGTGGCAAGGTAGACTAGCAAACATGCCCAACCTTTACTCACATTCGAGAAAACACTCCTAACAAGATTGCTTGCTCCAAAATCGAAGAGGCACCGCCCTCCGAATCTCGAGAGCCAGACTCCCAACATGATTACTTTCTCAAAAATCGAAGAGAGGGTAAAGGAACAGTACCACTGCTGGATAATTGGAAAGTCCCTGTGTGTCAACCTTTGTGCTTCGTGGCAAGGTAGACTAGCAAACATGCCCAACCTTTACTCACATTCAAGAAAACACTCCCAACAAGATTGCTTGCTCCAAAATCGAAGAGGCACCGCCCTCCGAATCTCGAGAGCCAGACTCCCAACATGATTACTTTCTCAAAATCGAAGAGAGGGTAAAGGAACAGTACCACTGCTGGATAATTGGAAAGTCCCTGTGTGTCAACCTCTGTGCTTCGTGGCAAGGTAGACTAGCAAACATGCCCAACCTTTACTCACATTCGAGAAAACACTCCCAACAAGATTGCTTGCTCCAAAATCGAAGAGGCACGGCGCTCCGAATCTCGAGAGCCAGACTCCCAACATGATTACTTTCTCAAAAATCGAAAAGACACCGCTCTCCGAATCTCGAGAGCCAGACCCCCAGCAGGATTGCTTTCTCAAAAATCGAAGAGGCATCGTTCTCCGAATCTCGAGAGCCAAACCCCCGACAGGTCTGTAATCTTCACACGCAACATCATCTTTCCAGATACCACAAACCACTTTTTCAAAGTGCTCTGACAGAGTTAAAACATGTGAAGCTGGCAGCTCCCACTACCGTGCTATAACCAAGCAGGGTAAAGGAATAGCATTATTACTTGATGTTAGGGAGACTCCTATATATGTCGACTTCCATCCCTAACGGACAGGCAGACCTGCAAAAATGCTTAACCCTTTCTCTTATCTGAGAGGGCACTCCCAACAAAGCCTTTCGAAATATTCAGCTTTCTTTTCCCCCGATAATACCTCTGTAAACAAGCTATACTAGAGCAAGAATATCTCATATCATTAGGGTTAAAAGCAAGAGTATCCCATATCATGCTTTTTCCCTGTCTTTTCCTTTGACCTTGTTCTTACCTGCAAGACAAGGAGAAAGAGAGCAATCAGTCAACACTTGGAATCAAGCTTCCAGCCAGGAACTGACTGCCTGGAACCCCTTACCTGATTACTTACCTGGCATTGCTCTCGAGTACTCATCTTCAACATCTTATGCTTCCAGGGAAGATACCGCATCTGCCTGAGGAACAGATAGGGCAAGTGAGAAGGATACAAGGAAGCATGTGGAGACAAGTGTAACAGCACACGTGCCGATACATCCACTACTCTATCAAAAGCAAAAGTATCCCATATCAGCAGGGTCGAACGTACTCTAGATTTGATGGACTTGTTTTGACCCTCAAATTCTTCAGTCGGCCTTATACTCTGGAGGAAACCAGAAAACCCTCCAGCCCAGTTCAAGAATAAGCCTGTGGAAAGTTACTTCTTCAAAAGCAAAAGTATCCCATATCATCTCTCCTCATTTTTCTTCTCTTTATCCTTCATGCTGCCTGCAAGATAGGGAGAATGTGAACAATCAGCCAGAGCTCTGATTGCTTACCTTGTCTGTCACCTCTTTCAGCAGATCCCCCAGCTCGGCGACTTGGGGGACTCCTACTACATGGTTTGTATCTCGCTTGACCAAGCATGAAACTACAAGTAAGCTTCAAGTGAAATTGATACATTACCTTGTGCATCTCCACCAGTTACAGATACCACCCCTGGATGGAGGAAGAGTACTTCCAGAGAAGATGCCACATCTACCTATGAGACAGATAAGGCAAGTCAAGACGATACCACACTCCGGTACTTAGAAGTTTCGTGGCTACGAGATCATTCTCCCACAATATTTCCTAAAGTCATTTGTACTAAATCATTCACTTGTACTCACTAAAGGAGAGCTTGAACCTATGTACTTGTGTAAACCCTTCACAATTAATGAGAACTCCTCTATTCCGTGGACGTAGCCAATCTGGGTGAACCACGTACATCTTGTGTTTGCTTTCCTATCTCTATCCATTTATATCCACACTAATGACCGGAGCAATCTAGCGAAGATCACAAAAAGTGATCGTTTTCGCTACCTAGGATCTATCTTGCAAGAGAACGGAGAATTAGATGGAGATCTCAACCATAGAATACAAGCTGGACGGATGAAGTGTAAGAGTGCATCCGGCGTGTTGTGTGACCGTCGTAGGCCACTGAAGCTCAAGGGAAAATTTTATAGGACGGCAATAAGGCCAGCGATGTTGTATGGCACAGAATGTTGGGCGGTGAAGCATCAACGTACACAAAATGGGTGTAGCGGAGATGAGGATGCTTCGTGGGATGTATGGGCACACGAGAAAGGATAAGATTGGGAATTAGGATATCCGATGTAAAGTAGGAGTAGCCAAAATTGAAGGAAATATGAGAGAAAATCGGTTCCGGTGGTTTGGACATGTGCAAAGAAGGCCTACTGACGCTCCGGTTCGAAAATGTGACTACGGGACAGAGGTTCGGGGCCGAAGGAGTAGAGGAAGACCTAGGAAAACTTTGGAAGAGACCCTAAGAAAAGACTTGAGTACTTGGATTTAACGGAGGACATGACACAAATGAGCGCAATGGCGTTCTAGGATTCATATAGCCGACCCCACTTAGTGGGAAAAGGCTTTGTTGTTGTTGTTGTTGTTTGTAGCTACCATATTATTACCCACAATGGTAAAGGAACAGTACCACTGCTGGATAATTGAAAAGTCCCGGTGTGTCAACCTCTATGCTTCGTGGCAAGGTAGACTAGCAAACATGCCCAACCTTTACTCACATTCGAGAAAACACTCCCAACAAGATTGCTTGCTCCAAAATCGAAGAGGCACCGCCCTCCGATTCTCGAGAGCCAGACTCCCAACATGATTACTTTCTCAAAAATCGAAGAGAGGGTAAAGGAACAGTACCACTGCTGGATAATTGGAAAGTCCCTGTGTGTCAACCTCTGTGCTTCGTGGCAAGGTAGACTAGCAAACATGCCCAACCTTTACTCACATTCGAGAAAACACCCTCAACAAGATTGCTTGCTCCAAAATCGAAGAGGCGCCGCCCTCCGAATCTCGAGAGCCAGACTCCTAACATGATTACTTTCTCAAAAATCGAAGAGAGGGTAAAGGAACAGTACCACTGCTGGATAATTGGAAAGTCCCTGTGTGTCAACCTCTGTGCTTCGTGGCAAGGTAGACTAGCAAACATGCCCAACCTTTACTCACATTCGAGAAAACACTCCCAACAAGATTGCTTGCTCCAAAATCGAAGAGGCACCGCCCTCCGAATCTCGAGAACCAGACTCCCAACATGATTACTTTCTCAAAAATCGAAGACACCGCTTTTCGAATCTCGAGAGCCAGACCCCCAGCAGGATTGCTTTCTCAAAAATCGAAGAGGCATCGTTCTCCGAATCTCAAGAGCCAGATCCCCGACAGGATTGCTTGTTCGAAAACCGAAGAGGCACCACTTTCCCAACTTCAAGAGCTGGATCTCCTTGGATAAAGTTTGTCTGTAATCTTCACACGCAACATCAGCTTTTCAGATACTACAGACCACTTTTTTAAAGTGCTCTGACAGAGTTAAAACTTGTGAAGCTGGCAGCTCCCACTACCGTGCTATGACCAAGCAGGGTAAAGGAATAGCATTATTACTTGATGTTAGGGAGACTCCTATATATGTCGACCTCCATCCCCAACGGACAGGCAGACCTGCAAAAATGCTCAACCCTTCCTCTTATCTGAGAGGGCACTCCCAACGAAGCCTTTCGAAATATTCAGCTTTCTTTCCCCCCAATAATACCTCTGTAAACAAGCTATACTAGAGCAAGAATATCTCATATCATCAGGGTTAAAAGCAAGAGTATCCCATATCATACTTTTTCCCTGTCTTTTCCTTTGGCCTTGTTCTTACCTGCAAGACAAGGAGAAAGAGAGCAATCAGTCAGCACTTGGAATCAAGCTTCGTGGTTACGAGATAAGGAAAGTCAAGACGATACCACACTCCGGTACTTAGAAGTTTCGTGGTTACGAGATCATTCTCCCACAATATTTCCTAAAGTCATTTGTACTAAATCATTCACTTGTACTCACTAAAGGAGAGCTTGAACCTATGTACTTGTGTAAACCCTTCACAATTAATGAGAACTCCTCTATTCCGTGGACGTAGCCAATCTGGGTGAACCACGTACATCTTGTGTTTGCTTTCCTATCTCTATCCATTTATATACTTATCCACACTAATGACTGGAGCAATCTAGCGAAGATCACAAAAAGTGACCGTTTTCGCTACCTAGGATCTATCTTGCAAGAGAACGGAGAATTAGATGGAGATCTCAACCATAGAATACAAGCTAGATGGATGAAGTGTAAGAGTGCATCCGGCGTGTTGTGTGACCGTCGTAGGCCACTGAAGCTCAAGGGAAAATTTTATAGGACGGCAATAAGGCCAGCGATGTTGTATGGCACAGAATGTTGGGCGGTGAAGCATCAACACGTACACAAAATGGGTGTAGCGGAGATGAGGATGCTTCGTGGGATGTATGGGCACACGAGAAAGGATAAGATTGGGAATGAGGATATCCGAGGTAAAGTAGGAGTAGCCAAAATTGAAGGAAATATGAGAGAAAATCGGTTCCGTTGGTTTGGACATGTGCAAAGAAGGCCTACTGACGTTCCGGTTCGAAAATGTGACTAATGGACAGAGGTTCAGGGCCGAAGGGGCCGAAGGGGTAGAGGAAGACCTAGGAAACTTTGGAAAAGACCCTAAGAAAAGACTTGAGTACTTGGATTTAACGGAGGACATGACACAAATGAGCGCAATGGCGTTCTAGGATTCATATAGCCGACCCCACTTAGTGGGAAAAGGCTTTGTTGTTGTTGTTGTTGTTTGTAGCTACCATATTATTACCCACAATGGTAAAGGAACAGTACCACTGCTGGATAATTGAAAAGTCCCGGTGTGTCAACCTCTATGCTTCGTGGCAAGGTAGACTAGCAAACATGCCCAACCTTTACTCACATTCGAGAAAACACTCCCAACAAGATTGCTTGCTCCAAAATCGAAGAGGCACCGCCCTCCGATTCTCGAGAGCCAGACTCCCAACATGATTACTTTCTCAAAAATCGAAGAGAGGGTAAAGGAACAGTACCACTGCTGGATAATTGGAAAGTCCCTGTGTGTCAACCTCTGTGCTTCGTGGCAAGGTAGACTAGCAAACATGCCCAACCTTTACTCACATTCGAGAAAACACCCTCAACAAGATTGCTTGCTCCAAAATCGAAGAGGCGCCGCCCTCCGAATCTCGAGAGCCAGACTCCTAACATGATTACTTTCTCAAAAATCGAAGAGAGGGTAAAGGAACAGTACCACTGCTGGATAATTGGAAAGTCCCTGTGTGTCAACCTCTGTGCTTCGTGCCAAGGTAGACTAGCAAACATGCCCAACCTTTACTCACATTCGAGAAAACACTCCCAACAAGATTGCTTGCTCCAAAATCGAAGAGGCACCGCCCTCCGAATCTCGAGAACCAGACTCCCAACATGATTACTTTCTCAAAAATCGAAGACACCGCTTTTCGAATCTCGAGAGCCAGACCCCCAGCAGGATTGCTTTCTCAAAAATCGAAGAGGCATCGTTCTCCGAATCTCAAGAGCCAGATCCCCGACAGGATTGCTTGTTCGAAAACCGAAGAGGCACCACTTTCCCAACTTCAAGAGCTGGATCTCCTTGGATAAAGTTTGTCTGTAATCTTCACACGCAACATCAGCTTTTCAGATACTACAGACCACTTTTTTAAAGTGCTCTGACAGAGTTAAAACTTGTGAAGCTGGCAGCTCCCACTACCGTGCTATGACCAAGCAGGGTAAAGGAATAGCATTATTACTTGATGTTAGGGAGACTCCTATATATGTCGACCTCCATCCCCAACGGACAGGCAGACCTGCAAAAATGCTCAACCCTTCCTCTTATCTGAGAGGGCACTCCCAACGAAGCCTTTCGAAATATTCAGCTTTCTTTCCCCCCAATAATACCTCTGTAAACAAGCTATACTAGAGCAAGAATATCTCATATCATCAGGGTTAAAAGCAAGAGTATCCCATATCATACTTTTTCCCTGTCTTTTCCTTTGGCCTTGTTCTTACCTGCAAGACAAGGAGAAAGAGAGCAATCAGTCAGCACTTGGAATCAAGCTTCGTGGTTACGAGATAAGGAAAGTCAAGATGATACCACACTCCGGTACTTAGAAGTTTCGTGGTTACGAGATCATTCTCCCACAATATTTCCTAATGTCATTTGTACTAAATCATTCACTTGTACTCACTAAAGGAGAGCTTGAACCTATGTACTTGTGTAAACCCTTCACAATTAATGAGAACTCCTCTATTCCGTGGACGTAGCCAATCTGGGTGAACCACGTACATCTTGTGTTTGCTTTCCTATCTCTATCCATTTATATACTTATCCACACTAATGACCGGAGCAATCTAGCGAAGATCACAAAAAGTGACCGTTTTCGCTACCTAGGATCTATCTTGCAAGAGAACGGAGAATTAGATGGAGATCTCAACCATAGAATACAAGCTAGATGGATGAAGTGTAAGAGTGCATCCGGCGTGTTGTGTGACCGTCGTAGGCCACTGAAGCTCAAGGGAAAATTTTATAGGACGGCAATAAGGCCAGCGATGTTGTATGGCACAGAATGTTGGGCGGTGAAGCATCAACACGTACACAAAATGGGTGTAGCGGAGATGAGGATGCTTCGTGGGATGTATGGGCACACGAGAAAGGATAAGATTGGGAATGAGGATATCCGAGGTAAAGTAGGAGTAGCCAAAATTGAAGGAAATATGAGAGAAAATCGGTTCCGGTGGTTTGGACATGTGCAAAGAAGGCCTACTGACGTTCCGGTTCGAAAATGTGACTAATGGACAGAGGTTCAGGGCCGAAGGGGCCGAAGGGGTAGAGGAAGACCTAGGAAACTTTGGAAAAGACCCTAAGAAAAGACTTGAGTACTTGGATCTAACGGAGGACATGACACAAAACCGAGCGCAATGGCGTTCTAGGATTCATATAGCCGACCCCACTTAGTGGGAAAAGGCTTTGTTGTTGTTGTTGTTGTTGTTGTTGTTGTTGTTGTAAGGCTACCACTCAAAAGAATTATTTTTTTATTTCCAGTAGCATTTAAACCAAAAAATTAAATCTATAGAGCAACTCCTCACAATAAATTAAACTTGACAACAATTTAGTTTTAATCAATGTTTTAAAATGCAGGTGAAAAGCAAAGCTTTTAATGTTTTCTAAGGTGAGGCGCAAGTCTTGACCCGTTGAAGCGTAACCCTTTTGAGTATTGAGTAAAAATAAATATATACAAAAGAATGAAAATGAACTACTTATTGTCAACCAAGCATATTAATCAACCCCCAAACTCTTCTTCCTTTACACTTTCTTGTTTTTTATATTATGATAACAGAGAAGATGAGAGAGCTTGTGTCTATTGGGTTGTTTTGGGACTTGGTCTTCTATTTTGCATTTATATGATGAATAGTTGGCTGAATTTCTTAAAATTAAAACGATGTTACGCTGGTGTAGACTTCTCATACAATGGTTGAAACCACAATTAATTAGTAAGGTGGGCTATTGCATGATTTTCGGCTTGGCTTCCTACAACTAACTTGTGCTACAGCCCAAGGGAGCCTTCACATGTGTCCATCCCTGAGTTGTGTATTGTTTGGGTTAACTTATGAGAAGACTTTGGTTTATCTTCTGGTTTGATTAAGAATTGAAATATATCTTTTGTAGAGAATTATTTGGATGGTGAACGATGGACGACATGCTACAATAAGAGAGCGGGTATGGTTCCTTTCAACACTAAAGTGATTGAGATTACTGTGGGCTTAAACTTTTGATGTTAGAATTTGCCTTTATTTCAATCACTCAAATTACCCCAAGAATTACGTATAAAATCGGAAATAAGGTAATTTGAGAAGTTTGTTTCAATCATTAACAGGAGGATCCTCCCTATGCCAGCAAAGTAGTCTTTCTGGTCAAAGAATAACTCTGCATTGTTGTCCACTCATTCCTGATAATTTAATAATTTCTTGTAGATACAACAACAACAACAACAAAGCCTTTTCCCACTAAGTGGGGTTGGCTATATGAATCCTAGAACGCCATTGCGCTCGGTTCTGTGTCATGTCCTCCGTTAGATCCAAGTACTCTAAGTCTTTTCTTAGGGTCTCTTCCAAAGTTTTCCTAGGTCTTCCTCTACCCCTTAGGCCCTAAACCTCTGTCCCGTAGTCACATCTTCGAACCGGAGCGTCAATAGGCCTTCTTTGCACATGTCTTAATAATTTCTTGTAGATGCAGTTTCTAACTAAGAGTGAACATAAATACAAACATTGATGCCAGGATTCAAGATTATTTGGTTATAGATGTAGCATATACATATGGTAATCTTGATTTCATAAACTTATTGAGTATTGTTTTGGTGAGAAGTTTCCTGAATGCAGGTGACTTCTTGTTTGGAAGGGGCAAGAATTGGCAAACTCTATGAGATATCTTATGCTGGTATGCTGTGAAGTAATTGATTTTCAATTAGTTAGTATCTTATGTGTCTTGTATGGTATCATGTCATTTGACTCATTTTTCTATCTAAAAAAAGGTCATGTTCTATCTGACATCACTGTCTGCCGTGTGAAATATTCCATAAGCAAACTGAAGGTTAATAGTTGATAATTCTATTTGTTCAAGATTGGTGTAACAGTTGGATCAGCCTCCAATATGTAACACATTGAACAATATAGGTTACAGAAAAATACTTTTTTGGGGAATAAATATGTGCTATAAGGCTGTAACGCGGTCAATCACTTTGGCCTTTAGCGGTGGGGATTCTGACTTATCTGTATCTGACGCAGGAGAACTTGTGACTTATACCATTGTGTGCTTGAGAGTAAGTCATTTCTTGAGAAGATGACAGTTCTTGAACACAACATTCCGTACTTTTTGCCGATACGAGAAGTGGAAAATGGTCTTCTTTCCTCCAATGCTATGGTATGATTGGGTTCGTGCATTGGCCTTGTTGACTCAATATTGTAGTACCTGTTCTGATTATTTATCCTTGATGTGCTTTCAGAAACTTATAGATTACATTGGTGAGATTTTACAGGCTTATGTGGACAGAAGGGAACAAGTATGCTGCTGGCTTATGTAAACAAAAATGAGTTTGTATTTACTAAAATATGGTTGGGTTAAATGCCTTTTTGCCAAATGTTGAAGAGCTAGCTATATGCTGGATGAGATGTGCAAATTAGAGACGCGGGATTGGGGATGGGTGGGTACTGTAGCTTTGTTCCATTATAGCTATTTGTTTAATTGGTTACAACTTCACTGATTGTCGTGTAGGTTAGGCTTGCCAAGGAGTTATATGGGAATCAGATCAAAGAAATTCATTTTGCCCTTCCCTACAACTTAATTGTCTTTTCCAAACTTGATTTTGGTTCGTTGGTGCTTTTGTTCCCCTGCATAGACTCTGTTTTTTGGATATTTATGTATCAGTGGAATAATATTTTGATGTGCCAAACATCTTCGTAACTATATGTCAGCGTATTCATATTCCTTGCCAGTCCCTTTTAGAGTTCTTGTATGAGTTTGTGTGGTTGAGTGTCATATTGGTAGCAGGCATGATTATATATCCTCAAAAGTAAATGTGTTTCCATCATCCTGAAGAACGTTATTTTCCTTTTGCAGTAAGGTTGTTGTGAAGCTTAAATATGCAGAGCTTGTTCCCGTGCTTCCAAATCATGTCAGTGTGGTAGCATGGCCAGTGTGTCAACCCAGAAAAAGCGGTCCAAATATATCATCCATGAACAAAAAGGAAAAGGGAACATTGGAAGGTCCAACTACCCTCTTCTATGCAGAGGATGCCTTGCGAACTATGAGCTTACCGAAAGGTATTATTTCTGGTTGGTGACCTTTTTACTTGCTTACTGCTGCCAGTATAAGTGATATTTAAAACCTTGATGAACCTCCCTCAACACTATGACCAGATGATACTCGGCAAATTCTGATTAATTTTTTGGTCAAAACCAAACCGTTGCAACTTTAATGCTAATTTACCTCTGTTCTCCCCACAATATCCTTGCCATCTCACCACCTATCTGATTCTCATGAACTACTGAACAGGGCCGGTCCTGAGGCCCTCGGCGAAAATTTAAATGATATACCATTTATAGAAATGATATGATTTTTCAAAAGTTTTCAAGTGAAGCATCGTATAGTTTGAGCAATCTCCTCTTCATTTCATTTTTTGTTTTCTTTCTTTTCAGATTTGTAGACTTATTTCTGAAGAAACTTCATTTAATTTCTATACTAGATCCAAAAGCAATTCTAGTAAAGAGAGCAACAAAACTTCCACAAAGAAATAATATAACTAATTAATAGGGGTTTGGAAAAAGAAAAGAAAAAGATACTAATTATATTGAATAGATAAAGTCTAAAGTGAAAGCCTGAAATTTTAAAACTTATCTTCAACTTGAAACTTCGACAAAATCCGGCTACAATGCTTATAAACTCAATCATTAATGCAATGAATAAGTTAAATGATAAACTCAATTATTGCTCCATTACTGAAATTAGCTTACAAAATTGAATGTTAAAAGGGGCGTTTGATTGAAAAAAAAGTCTCTTGCAGACAGAAGAGCGTGTATCTGAATAAACTAGTTATTTGTCTTTGAGAATGGACTTGCAGATGGGAAAGTGCATGCAAAAAAATTTGTTATTGGTTATTGAGAATGCAGTTGAAAAAGGGAAACCAAGAGTGTAGTTAAAGAAGGAAACCGGGTGGGAAACACTTGTATATGAGAAGGCGCATGCGAAAAAACTAGTTATTTGTTATCGAGAATGCAGTTAAAGAAGGAAAAGTGGGTGGGAAACACTAACGAGTGGCGGAGCCCACAAAATGAGTCTTGTGAATTACTTTTTTTCGTCTTTTGAAAATTTGGGAAGTTTTTGTCATGATCTTGAGCTCGTTTGGCTGTGCTTTTAAAATGATTGAAAGTTTTTTTTGTTGAAACTGTTTTTAGAACCAATTTTTAATAAAAATGCAAATGAATCTTGGAAAAACACTTAAAGTGTTTTTTGAAAAAAAACACATAATTGGTTCAAGTGCTTTTAGAATCTAAAACTATTTTATCTAAAATCGCTTTTCTTTTGCTAAAATACGAATTAAATTAACAAAATCTATTATTGCTCCACTACTGAACCTAGCTTACGAAATTGAATATGAAAAGGAATGTGATTGAAAAAGCCTTGCACATGAGAAAGCGAGCATGTGAGGAGAAATTAGTTATTAGTCATCTAGAATGCATTTGTATATGAAGAGAGAGTGGCGGAAAAAAACTAGTTATTAGTTATCGAGAATGCAGTTGAGGAAAAATTAATTATTACTCATTGAAAATGCACTTGTATATAAGAGAGCGTGTGCGGAAAAAAAAAAAACTAGTTATTAGTTATCGAGAGCGTAGTTACAAAAGGAAAAATAGGTGAGAAACACTGGAGAGTGGTGGAACCTATAAAACGCTTCGTCTGAATTAATTTTTTTGTCATTTGAAAAATTGAAACGTCTTTGCCATGATTTTGTCCACAAGGAAAAAACACTTTTCTCTTGGGCTTATTTTTAACAACGCCACCTGAAACTTGATTTTAATTTTACTTTGCTCCATTTAACTCAAAAATTGTTATTTTATTTCCCAAAACTCAAAATTTGCTCGACTTTGCACCCTAAAATTTGATTTTGGATCCCATTTTGCTCCTTAAAAGTCAAAAGTTGTCATTTTACTCTATAAAACTCAAAATTCATTCCACGTCGCTTTAATTATGTTAATTTCATCATTTTACTCTATAAAATTCAATTTTAATATTTTTGGATTGTTGGATGCTGACACATTATTTCATTGGCACATGCAATTGAATAGTGGGTTCCACATATGTTTAAGGGCCGACTTTTGAGTTTGAGAGAAAAGAGGAAACCACAATTCAAGAAAGAATTTTGAGAATAAAATGTTGATTTTGAGTTACAGACGATAAAATGATATCAAAATTAAATTTTAAAGAACGTAGCTAAAAATAAGTATTTCTTTTGATCAAATATAAAATTAAATTAATAAACTCCATTATTGCTCCACTATTGAAATTAGCTTACGAAATTCAATGTTAAAAGAAGAGTGGTTGAAAATACCCTTGCACTTGAGAGAGCGATCTCGTCCGGACAAATTATTTTTTATCAACAATGTGGAAGTTATTATAATGGCCTGATTGGATTAATAGTCTTCGTGGTGACAGGGTAGTTGGAAGATAGCTCATGTGGTAGAAAAACTAGGGTTTAAGGTAAAGTTTATGCCCAAAATTAAAACAGAACTCTTCATACACATATTACGCTAAAACGGGCTGGCTCACGTGTTAATAATTAATAGAAAGTTGACGAAATTTTCAATTTTAAGCATAAATCCTAACAGACTTTACCACATAGTCTTAAATCCTAGTTTTTTTTTTTTTTTTTTTTACCACAGAGACAATCTTCCAACTACTCTATCATCATGGGTACTATTAATCCAATTAAACCTATTATAATTGATGGAGTTTATAAGCATTCTAGTCGGATCCAACCTAATGATCGCATTATGGAAGTTTCAAGCTGAAGAAAAGTTTTGAATTTTCAGGATTCTTTTTTTTTTTCTTTCTTCCAGATCCCTATTAATTAGTTAAATTATTTATTTGTGGAAGTTTTGTTGTCTGCTTTACTGGTATGGCTTTTGGGTCTAGTATAGAAATTAAATTAAATGAAGTTTTTTCAGAAATAAGTCTGCAAATCGAAAAAGAAAGAAAAAATAAATGAAGATGAGATTGCATCACTTGAATTTTTTTTTAGAACTCCTATCAATTCTATAAATGGTGTATCATTTACATTTTGCCTGGGGCTTTAGGACTGGCCATGTTCAGTAGTTCATAAGAATTAGACGGGCTGCTGGTGAGAAGGCGAGGATATTATGAGGAGAATGGAGGTGAATTAGAACGTAAGAAGTTATCAAAGTCTAAATGACCTTGATTAAAATGATGGTACGATTCAGATGGATGAAGATAACAAAATACAAATTTCTAGTGGCAACGAGCAGGTGAACCTCAAATATACAAATTGCCGAAATTGAATGTGTTCCTACTTTCTAGTGGCAATGTGTAGGTATGAGTTTTACTTTGCTTTTGCTACTAAGACTAATTCATAGTGTTTTTTTTTTTTTTTTTTTTTTTTTCATTTGTCATTTTCTTAGGGGCATTGCTTTAAAGTTAAAAAGTTTAATTTAATTTTGTATTTGAGCATAAGAAAAGTGCTTTTCTCTTATGGACAAAATCATCGCAAAGACATCCTTAATTTTCAAAAGACGAACAAAGTAATTCAGACGACGCGTTTTATGGGCTCCACCACTCTTCAGTGTTTCCCACTCGTTTTATGGGCTCCTCCACTCTTCAATGCTTTTCCCCTATTTAAAAAGGCCAATTGCAGGTGAAGAAAATGTGTGCTGATAAACTAGTTGTTAGTTATTGATAGTGCACTTGCATATGAGAGAGCACGTGCAAAAAAATTAGTTATTAGTCATCGAGAATGCAGTTGAGGAAAGGTAAGTTGGTGGGAAATACTGGGAAGTGTCGAAGCCCATAAAACGTATTATTTGAATTACTTTTTTAGTCTTTTGAAAATTTGGGATGTGCCATGATTTTGTCCACAAAGGAAAAGCACTTTTCTTTTGTTTGAATTACTTTTTCGTCCTTTGAATAAGTTAAATGATAAACTCAATTATTGTTCCACTACTGAAATTAGCTTACAAAATTCAACGTTAAAAGGAGCGTATGATTGAAAAAAAAGTCCCTTGTAGATAGAAGAGTGTGTGCGCAAAGAAACTAGTTATTTGTTATTGAAAATGGACTTGCAGATGAGAAAGAGCGGGTAAAAATATTAGTTATTGGTTATCCCGAATGAAGTTGAAGAAGGAAAACCAAGAATGCAATTAAAGAAGGACAAGCGAGTGGGAAACAAGGATAATGCTAGAAAAACCAAATTTGCAAACCAAATTACATAATTGTTGATGATTGGATTGTTATTTAACTATTGATCAACGTGCTTACTTTCTATTGGTACTATGTCATTTGGTTTGCGAATTTGATTTAAAAATTTGATCTCTTTAGCATTATTTGGGAAACAACCGAAATATGAGGTGACAGAGCCCATAAAACTCATCATCTGAATTACTTTTTTTGTCTTTTGAAAATTTGGACTGCTTTGCCATAATTTTGAACACAATGGAAAACACTTTTTCTTTTGCTCAATTACAAAATTAAAATAATAAACTCCATTATTGCTCCACTACTGAAATTAGTTTAGGAAATTCAACCTTAAAAGAAGCATGTGATTGAAAAAGCCCCTTGCACATGAGAGAGCAAGCGAGTGCTTGCAGAGAAATAAGTTATTGGTCATCCAGAATGCACTTGTATACGAGAGAGCGTGTAAAGTTCGTACCCAGTGCACAAGGCTTCCGCTTTACGCAGGGTCTGGGAGAGGTGAATGTCGGCTAGCCTTACCCCCATTTATGGAGAGGCTGCTCCCAAGTCTCGAACCCGAGACCTACCGCTCATGGACGAAGACACTTGCCATCACAACAAGTGCGACCTCTATACGAGAGAGCGTGTACGGAAAAAAAAAAAAAACTAGTTATTACTAATCGAGAAT
The DNA here is from genome assembly GCF_042453785.1 of Malus domestica. Classification (NCBI taxonomy): domain Eukaryota; kingdom Viridiplantae; phylum Streptophyta; class Magnoliopsida; order Rosales; family Rosaceae; genus Malus; species Malus domestica. Next base: position 11,485,033 of record NC_091668.1, read on the forward strand.
GCAGTTGAAGAAAAATTAATTATTAGTCATCGAGAATGCACTTGAAAAAAACTAGTTATTAGTTTCACCTGCTAACTATGATATGATGCATTCGATCTACACCTACCACACCAAGTTTCACCTGCTGACTACCATTTGAAATCTGTATCTTGCTGTCTTGATCTATCTGAAGTTGTACTATCATTTTAACCAAGGCCATTTTAGACTTTGATAGCTCTTACATTCTAATTCACTTCCGCTCTCTCCATGATATCTTTGTCAGCTCACACCCATCTGATTCTCATGAACTACTTAACAGGGATAGTCATGAGGCCCCGAGCAAAAATTTGAACGATACACCATTTATAGAAATGATAGGAATTTACAAAAAATTTCAAGTGAACCATTTGAGCAATCTCCTCTCCCTTTATTTTTCTTTCTTTTCAGATTTGCAGACTTATTTCTTAAGAAATTTCATTTAATTTCAGGAAAATTAAAGAAAAAAGCTTGAAAACTTTGAGTTTTAACGATAAGGACAAAATAAAAGGTAAAATGAATAGTACCAAGATTGACTTTTTAGTGTGAAAATGTGATTTTGGTTAAAATGAACAGTACCGAGAGTTTTTCGTTAAAACTCCCTTTAATTTCTATACTAGCCCCAAAAGCAATACAAGTAAAAAGAAAAACAAAATTTCCCAACAATTCCAACTTTTCTCTTCTTTTTGTTTAATCCACCTCCCAAAAACAAAAAATCCCATTGCGACTCACACTATCGCTGCAGGTAGATCGTTTTGAAAGGTGGTGCTATCACTCACCTTTTTTTACTTATCACACAGTGTTTTCATTTTTTGATTATCGGATCAAATGAAGCACCACTAGTTTAGAAAACAGTAATCATATCTCAACTCAACTTGTTTTACTAGAGCTCCAAAAACAAGCCTAACGATTGAACTCTGTTTCCCTCAAAGGCTTGTGTTATGCTTAATTGCTTAGCTAACTCATAGTGTCCTAAGCACATTATAGGGATGGATCACATTTTTCGTCACCCAGGGTTCGATTTTTAAAAACTAATCATACTTTTTGATCAAAAATTAAAAATAAAAATAAAAAATAAAATAAAATGACATGAAATATTAGTTAAAAATCTGGATGGTCAATTATTGAAGGGAATCCGAGACAAGTGGTAAAGTCATTTTTTTCAATCAAGAATAGCAGTTGTATATTATTGTCCCAACTGGAGGACCCCATAAACCGCGTTGCATCATAACAAAACTCATTGAAACATCCCATGTGGAAAAAGTTGACGGAGATCTGAATGATCTGAAAGCTCTCAACTAGTAGTAAAGCAAAACTAGCTCATCCCCACAATCCAGACTCTTTCTTCATCCTTGATCAAAAAAAAAAAAAAAAAAAAAAACTCTTTCATCTTTCAGATTCCTATCCGTCGACGGCTCAGTTGTGACCATGGCTGAGTTGGTGGGCGGAGCTTTTCTCTCTTCTTTCCTCAATGTTTTGTTCGATCGGATGGTTTCCCCTCCCGTCCTCGATTTCATCTCTGGGAAGAAAAACGACAACGAGCTGCCCATGAAGGAGTTGAAGATCAAGTTGCTCACTGCTAACAAGCTGGTTGACGATGCGGAGGAGAAGCAGTTGACAAGCCCGACTGTGAGGAAGTGGCTCGACGATCTCAAAGATGCTATCTACTGTGTAGGAGAGTTGCTGGACGAGATCAACGCTGAAGCTCTTCGACGCCGGCTGGAAGGTGACGATAACCATTCTCCTGCAGCTAGTAGCAGCACAAGCGGGATCATGAGATCAGTATTCAAGTCTTCTTCTGCGTCCGATGAATTTTACAACTCTCTTGAACCGAAGATATCAAAGGTTCTGCGCGAGTTAGACCTCATTCTCAAGGAAAGAGACGCTCTTGGTCTGAAAGAAGGAGTTCAACATAGACCACAAGACAGAACTCGTCAAACTACTTCTCGGGTCGATGAGTCTGGCGTCTTCGGAAGGGAAAAGGACAGAGAAACGATTCTTAAATCATTGCGTTCGAATGATACTGCTGGCCCTAAGATAGGTGTGCTTCCCATCGTGGGCATGGGAGGGATCGGAAAGTCCACCCTTGCTCAACTTGTGTACAAAGATGTCAAGGATGACTTTGATGTCCAATCATGGGTTTGTGTCGGAGAAGAACTTGATATTCTTCAAATAGCGCAAACAATATATGGGAGGATCACGAAAAAACCTTGCACGATCACAGATCTGGATCTGCTTTCTGAAGAATTGGAGGAGGTTTTGACAGGAAAAAAGTTCCTCTTCGTTCTTGATGATGTTTGGAGCGAAGATTATGAGCTTTGGAATAAGTTGATGACTCACTTCAATAGTTGCGGAGTACATGGAAGTAAGATCATTGTCACAACACGCCTCGGACGCGTAGCATCTATCACGGGGACTCTTTCAACACATTATCTACAGATAATATCTGAGGACGATTCTTGGTTGTTATTTGCAAAGCATGCGTTCACAAATGCCAGTGTTGTTGGCGCACATCCGGAGCTTGAAGTCATTGGAAGACAAATTGTTAAGAAGTGTCAAGGCCTTCCTTTAGCTATAAAATCATTAGGGGGTCTATTACACTCTAATTCAAACCCAAAGGAATGGGAAAAGATATTGAAGAGTGACTTATGGAAGTTGTCGAACGATAAGGTTTTGCCGGCTTTATGGTTAAGCTACCATTATCTTCCACCGCATCTCAAGCGTTGTTTTGCTTATTGTTCGATATTTCCAAAAGATTACAGATTTGGAAAACGAAAGCTGATTTTATTTTGGATGGCCGAAGACCTCTTACAATCAAACGAGGAGGGCGTATTGGATCCGGAAGAAGTGGGAAGTGATTACTTTGATATTCTATTATCAAGGTCTTTCTTTCAACATTCGAGTAACACATGGGGTTTCACCATGCATGACCTTATGAATGATTTAGCAAAGTTTGTAGCTGGAGAATTTTGTTTGAGATTGGAGGAAAATCAGCGGCCCGACAAAAATTTGTGGAAAACTCGTCAGTTTTCATTCATGAAATTTGGAGGTCATGGCATTCAGAAATTTGAGGCGCTGGATGAGGCTAAGCACTTGCACACCTTTCTACAACTTGGAAGCGACTACGAAGACTGCAATAAGTTGGTATTGAACTACACACTTGGTGATTTATTACCAAATCTACCATGTTTAAGAGTGCTCAAGTTGTCAAATATTCATATTGATGAGTTGCCTGGCTCAATTGGCAACTTAAAACAATTAAGGCATTTGGACATGTCGTACACTTCAATAAGAGAATTACCTGAGACGGTGTGCACCTTGTACAATTTACAGACCTTGTTATTGGTTGATTGTCGTAGACTGATTCAACTACCATCCAATTTGGGAAGGCTAATCAACTTGCGCCATCTCAATATCAGATACACAGATATTGAAAAGATGCCTGCAGGGATGTGTAATATGAAAAATCTCCAAACATTAAGCCATTTTGTGGTGGAGAAACAAACAGCTCAAAGGATTGGAGAGTTAAAAGAGCTTCAGCATTTGCGCGGAGATCTTACAATCTCAGGAGTTGGTAACATTGACCATGAGGGGAATGCTTTGGAGGCAGATATCATGAGCAACAAGGAGCATCTGGACAAACTTGTTTTGATATGGGGAAGAGATCGACATGCTCACGAAAAGGAATTGGGAGTATATATTTTGAGAGATGGAAGAGGCGATGATGATCATGATCCAGAAAATGACAGAGAAGTGCTCAACAAGCTCCAACCTCATACAAACCTCAAACAACTTGTGATTATATCTTACGGGGGTGTAAGTTTTCCAGGTTGGTTAGGAGATCCATATTTCTCTAAACTATCTTGTATTAAACTCGTAGTTTGCCAACATTGCTGCTTATTGCCACCACTTGGGCAACTACCCTCCCTCAAAGAGCTTCATGTTCTATGGATGAATAACGTGGTTGAGATTGGTAGCGAGTTTTACGGTAACAATACTTGTGGGATTACTCCATTTAGATCTCTACAAAAATTGTTCTTGGAAGGTATGTTGGAGTGGGAAAAGTGGTCCTATTACGACGGAAGCAGAGGCAACACCACAATAATGTTTCCTAATCTTCGTGAGCTTGGACTGAAAAATTGTCCCAAGCTGACTGAGATATTACCGTTGGAGAAGCTGCAAAGTCTTGAAAGGGTAGAATTGTGTGGTCTGGAGTCCTTCAGTGGTTCACTTTCACATGTGGAATCTGAATGCCCTCAATTCCTCTCCCTCGCTCACTTGAAAATGGACAACTGCCCAAATTTTGTATGTTTTCCAGATGGAGGGATGGATGCGCCCAAATTGAAGGACCTGTACATCAGTGGATGCAAGAAATTGAGGTCGTTGCCGGAACAAATGCATACCCTTCTACCGTCTCTTCATCATTTGAGTGTAATTGGCTGTCCAGAAGCTGTCCCAAATGGAATAACGTTTCCTAATCTTCGTCAGCTTGAACTGATAAGTTGTCCCAAGCTGACTGAGATATTAACGTTGGAGCAGCTGCAAAGTCTTGAAAGGATAGAATTGCGGGGTCTGGAGTCCTTCAGTGGTTTACTTTCACATGTGGAATCTGAATGCCCTAAATTCCTTTCCCTCACTTACTTAAAAATAAGTGAATGCCCAAATTTTGTATGTTTTCCAGATGGAGGGATGGATGCGCCCAAATTGGAGGAGCTGTTTATCAATGGATGCAGGAAATTAAGGTCGCTGCCAGAACAAATGCATACCCTTCTACCGTCTCTTCAGCGTTTGAAAGTGTTCGGCTGTCCAGAAGTGGAATCATATTATGATGGAAGCGGAGGCAACACCACAATACTGTTTCCTAATCTTCGTGAGCTTCAACTGCACAATTGTCCCAGGCTGACTGAGATAGTACCGTTGGAGAAGCTGCCAAGGCTTGAAAGGGTAGAATTGTGGGACCTGGAATCCTTCAGTGGTTCACTTGCACATGTGGAATCTGAATGCCCTCAATTCCTTTCCCTCACTTACTTACAAATAAGTAAATGCCCAAATTTTGTATGTTTTCCAGATGGAGGGATGGATGCACCCAAATTGGAGGAGCTGCGTATCTCTGAATGCAAGAAATTGAGGTCGTTGCCAGAACAAATGCATACCCTTCTACCGTCTCTTCAGCGTTTGAAAGTGTTCGGCTGTCCAGAAGTGGAATCATATTACGATGGAAGCAGAGGCAACACCACAATACTGTTTCCTAATATTCGTGAGCTTCAACTGCACAATTGTCCCAGGCTGACTGAGATAGTACCGTTGGAGAAGCTGCCAAGGCTTGAAAGGGTAGAATTGTGGGATCTGGAATCCTTCAGTGGTTCACTTGCACATGTGCAATCTGAATGCCCTCAATTCCTTTCCCTCACTCACTTAGAAATAAGTAAATGCCCAAATTTTGTATGTTTTCCAGATGGAGGGATGGATGCACCCAAATTGGAGGAGCTGCGTATCTCTGAATGCAAGAAATTGAGGTCGTTGCCAGAACAAATGCATACCCTTCTACCGTCTCTTCAGCGTTTGAAAGTGTTCGACTGTCCAGAAGTGGAATCATATTACGATGGAAGCAGAGGCAACACCACAATACTGTTTCCTAATATTCGTGAGCTTCAACTGCACAATTGTCCCAGGCTGACTGAGATAGTACCGTTGGAGAAGCTGCCAAGGCTTGAAAGGGTAGAATTGTGGGATCTGGAATCCTTCAGTGGTTCACTTGCACATGTGCAATCTGAATGCCCTCAATTCCTTTCCCTCACTCACTTAGAAATAAGTAAATGCCCAAATTTTGTATGTTTTCCAGATGGAGGGATGGATGCACCCAAATTGGAGGAGCTGTGTATCTTTGAATGCAAGAAATTGAGGTCGTTGCCAGAACAAATGCATACCCTTCTACCGTCTCTTCAGAAATTGGAAGTGTTCGACTGTCCAGAAGTGGAATCATTTCCTCAAGGAGGGTTGCCCTCAAATTTACAAGACCTTTCTTTTGAGTGTTGTAGAAAACTCGCTGCAAACCGCTCACTGTGGGGTTTAACAAGACTCAACTCTCTTAGAAAGTTGGATATCGTTTTCACTGAAGAAGGTGGAGAAGAAATGGGATGTTCGTTTCCGGAAGAGGGGCTCCTGCCCGCCGCTCTCACTCATCTCGCCATCCACAAACATCCGAATCTTACAACCATCCAAGGCAAGGTGTTGAGACAACTCACCTCTCTTGAAGACCTCACAATAGTAGAATGCCCTGAGCTCCAGGGCCTTCCAGAAGAAGCGCCCAAATCTCTGAAAAGATTGACTATTTTGGAGTGCCCTAATATCGGGTGCTTGCCGGGAGAATGGCTTCCCACATCTCTTTCACTACTGTATATCTCGAGGTGTCCGCTGTTAGAAGAACGATTCCGAAGAGAGACAGGGGAAGATTGGCCAAAGATTTCTCACATCCCCCATATATATATATAGAATAGATGTCCTTGAGATTAGTACTTGCCGAATTCTCTCTCTCTCAATCAGGTGTGTGTGTCTATATGTATATATACAAATCATTTGAATGACCCAAAACACTTTAGTTGGGTACTTTTCTGATGGTTATGTTTTTTACTGCTATGTTTTTTAGTATGTTTGGTTAGTACTCCAGCTCCAGGCTCATTATCATTGTATGTAAGCTGTCTCGATCCATCCGATTTGTGTGGTCAGTTTAATCAAGAGAGCTTTAATGAAAATAATTTAAACTAAGTTTAATTTAATCAAAAATCACCTTAAATTTTTTTTTAACTAAAAAGCTTCATATTTAATCGTAAGGACAAACTAATTTATATTAGGTCCTACAAACAGTAAAAGACATGGGCTGAATTAAAAAGCCGAACATGCAATATTTTTTTTTTTCCAGCCATGCCCATGACAGAAACTTCATTCTGCCAGCCCAATTCCGTTAGAAATAAATTTTTCTTTATTTACAGGTATGTCACTACCTCATTAAAACCTAAATATCATATGAAAATGAAAATTTTAAAAGTTTCCATGAATTCTCCCATCAGGACGTCCCTGATCGTAGCATTGAGTGATTTGACTCTTAAATAAATACGAAAATAAGCTATTATCATCAATGTTACCTATTTTTAATGTTTTAAATAGGAATGCATCTTAATAATCAAGCAGCGTGAATAAAATCAAATTAATCTTATAGTTCGACTACAAAACAAAACCAGCACATGAAATTAAAATTACATAGTAGCAATATCCCATACAAGTGGCCTTGTTATTTTTTTATTTTTTTTTTATACAAATCAATTTGGAAATCTTATTATTTTCATTCTCATCCTACAATGTTGCACGATGATTTGAACTGTTTATCTTTAGGTCATCATTTAAAAACCATCTCTACAAAAAGCTAAATGCATTCAAAAGTTTTTGCTCATGTAACGATTATTCAATAATTCTTTTGAACACTGAAATTATGACAATATTATTCTAAAATGGTTTGACGATATCTTGTTTGGTTCTTTTGTTGCAAATAATACTAGATAGGGAAGTTTTTTTTGGTAAAAGAAATAAAGGAAATAAAATAGCTGGCATGACATCATACTCACCAATCACGATGTATACGTTCCATACATGTGGGGGTCTTGGCCTCTCATTTTTTCTCTCCCTCACTTACTTACAAATACATGAATGCCCAAATTTTGTATGTTTTCCAGATGGAGGGATGGATGCGCCCAAATTGGAGGAGCTGCTTATCTCTCGATGCAAGAAATTGAGGTCGTTGCCAGAACAAATGCATACCCTTCTACTGTCGCTGTCAATCGTCTCTCCATCTACAATCTTCCGAATCTTACAACCATCCAAGGCAAGGTGTTGAGACAACTCACCTCTCTTGAAAACCAAATAATAGACGGATGCCCTGAGCTCCAGTGCTTTCTTGAAGAAGCCCCCAAGTCTCTAAAAAGCTTGACTATTACGAGGTGCCCTAAACTCAGGTGCTTGCCAGGAGAATGGCTTCCCACGTCTCTTTCTTATCTGCAAATCCATTTGTGTCCTCTGCTAGAACAATGATTCCAGAGAGACGGGGGAAGATTGGCCCAAGGTTGCTCACATCCCCGCGTGTATATATTATAGATCTTCTTGAAATTGGCTCTCTCTGTCTCTCTCAGGTGTATGTGTATATCCCGCAGCACAATACTTGTTGTGCAGTGTTGAATTTGCCACAAACCCTTCCTAATACAACAACATAGGGGGGAGCTGGTATAGCCCTTGTTGTTTTGCGATGGAGTAGTACTATGTACATGATTACTAGGCTAAAACAAGTGCAAATTTGATTTCGTTAATTTGTCTATTCGACTATATAACCTTGCTCATTGTCATTGTATGTATCATGCTGTCTCGATCCAGCCGATTTCATTTCATGTTTGATAGGGCCATCAAGTTCAGCTCCTCCTAATGCCATTAAGTTCGTCACTGTTTGATTAATGTCTGGCACCGTGAAGAACAAAAGTGAAGAGTTTCCATTCTGCATTACATGATCCCTGTCAAACTTTAATCATTAGCAGATCCCAATTTCATTCAAAGCACAAAGCTTAAATCCAACTACTACTAAAATAAAACCACATTACCAAAAACTAGAAGGAATCATAAAACCGAAAAAACCCAAGAAATTCGAAGTTTTACGCTTTCAATTTACGAAAAACAAGAACAAGCAGTATAATTTGTCGTGTCTAAAAATCTGGTTTAGACCAATCATCAAACACCTGGTGTACATCGAGCACCCAGTCTCAGAGAAAGGAGAAAGACATAGTTTACTTGGGGGATTGCATGAGGGAAAGCTTGAGTGAGCCGAACCGTAGATCCGCCCATCGAATAGTGCAGACATTAACGGTGAAGTCCAACCCTTCCGCATTGAACCGGGAGGCTTTTGGCACGTCCTTGTGCAGCTGCAGTAGCCACCTAAACGACTCCGCTGCCATTTTTTCCCTCGCTTTCTAGGCTGTGTACTTCTGAGTCCGTAAACAGGTCACCCGAACCCAATCCGTTAATCTAACGGGTCATCCGAACCCGACCCGTTAAGTTAACGGGCCACCCGTTTCACCCATTAACAGTTATTATTATTTTATTTTTTTTGCATAGAGTTTATATTTTGTTGTTAAGATTTTATTGAAATTACTAAAACATCCTCAATTAACAGGTGCTAACGGGTTGACCCAAAGTGACCTGTTATTTAACGGGTTCACCTGTTAACGACCCGACCCGTTAAGCATCCACCCAAATACTAATATTAACGGGTCGGATCCAAAATGTCAGGTCTACTTCTGACTGAAAGAAACTAACTCACTGGTTGTCGTTTTAACCGTGAGTCGTGACTGATATTAGACGACATGTAGTTTTAAGGGTCTCAAAGTTAAATTGGGGGATTAGCTTATGATGCATGGGCCCGGATATATATACTCAGCTTATATCGGTCCCACCTCTAAACTTTGGTGATAATTATTGTTATACAGAAAAAATTCTTATTTGGACATGAATATTAAAGGGAGTTTTAATGAAAAGTCCACGGTACTATTCATTTTAACGAAAAACCACATTTTTACACTAAAAAGTCAAACCTGCTACTATTCACTTTACCCTTTATTTTGTCCTTATCGTTAAAACTCAAAGTTTTCAAGTCATTTTTGTTAGTTTTTCTGATATTAAAATTTCATTAGAGGTCGTCATTCAATTGTTACATTTTAGGATGAAAGTTGCGCTTTAGCTTTGCTTGACTTCTGTTTTCATAATTTTTTTTCTTTTTCAATTTTTGACCTAATCTTAGACATGATTGCTTCTTTTAGAGTATTAAGAGATTCTACAAGCTTAAGCTTTATGATTGAACTCTCATAGTGTTTGGTGATGTCCAACCTTCTAAGAGAGTTGAGTCTTGTTAAACCCCACAGTGGGCGGTTTGCAACGAGTTTTCTACAACACTCAAGACGCTGGACAGCCGAATACTCCTAATTCCCTCGTTCACTTGGGAATAGACAACTGCCCAAATTTTGTATGTTTTCCAGATGGAGGGATGGATGCGCCCAAATTGGAGGAGCTGCTTATCTCTTGATGCAAAAAGTTGAGGTCGTTGCCAGAACAAATGCATACCCTTCTACAGTCTCTTCAGAAATTAGGAGTATTCGGCTGTCCAGAAGTGGAATCATTTCCTCATGGAGGCTTGCCATCAAATTTACGAGTCCTTCGTCTTGAGTGTTGTAGAAAACTCGATGCAAACCGCCCACTGTGGGGTTTAACAAGACTTAACTCTCTTAGAAGGTTGGACATCAGATTCAGTGAAGAAGGTGGAGAAGAAATGGGATGTTCGTTTCTGGAAGAGGGTTTGCTGCCTGCCACTCTCACTAGTCTCTCCATCAGCTTTCATCCAAATCTTACAACCATCCAAGGCAAGGTTTTGAGACAACTCACCTCTCTTCAACACCTCACAATAAAAGGATGCCCGGAGCTCCAGGGCTTTCCAGAAGAAGCGCCCAAATCTCTAAAAAGCTTGACTATTTTGGATTGCCCTAATATCGGGTGCTTGCCAAGAGAATGGCTTCCCACATCTCTTTCTCGACTGGAAATCCGGAGGTGTCCACTGTTAAAAGAACGATTCCGGGAAGATTGGCCCAAGATTTCTCACATCCCCAAAATATATATCAGCATGACTGTTCGCGTCATCCCAAAACACTTTAGTTGGATACGTTTCTGATGGTTATTTTTTTAGGAAAATTAATGAAAAGGGTTTGAAAACTTTGAGTTTTAATGATAAGGACAAAATAAAGGGTAAAGTGAATAGTACCAGGATTGATTTTTTAGTGTAAAAATATGATTTTTCGTTAAAATAAACAGTACCGGGAGCTTTTCGTTAAAGTTTCCTATTTTTTTTAGTATGTTTGGTTAGTACTCCAGCTCCAGGCTCATTATCATTGTATGCAAGTTGTCTCGATCGATTCGATTTGTGTTGCCAATTTAATTAAATGAGCTTTAATAAAAAAAGTTTTGACTAAATTTAATTTAATCAAAAACCATTATAAATTAAGGAAAACTAATGAAACTGACTTAGAAACTTTGGATTTTAACCAAAAACCATGTTACAACTTTATTTAATGGTTAGTACAAAGCCCAATACTAAAGAAGTCCAACTACAATGGCCTAACCAAAATAATATCATTACTTGTCGATTTTGCCCCTAACGTTTTAGGTTAAGTCAATTTTGTTTTATTCTGTCAGTTTACTTTTGCCCCTGTCAGAGAGCTGAAAAAGTCACGATTCTTTATATTCACCCCCAACAACCCATAAATCCCACGAGCTCCCTCTCGCGCTCTCCCACTCTCTCTCTCACTTTCTCTCTCTAACTTTCTATCTGCAACTCCACTTCGATTTTTCAAGTTGATGATGGGAAACTGATTTAGTGCGCAAATAAAGAGAGGAGAGAGAGAAGAACACATATAAATTCTGGGTTTTATTCATCTGTCATTTGATTTTCTAATCCCTGATTGCTTCTCGTTTGCTTCCAAATCTTGAATCATTTCTTGAGGTCAACGGGGGTGTTGAATTTTATTAGTCCGAGGTTGGTGAGTCATCATAGAAGAGGGTTTGTATTTCAATTTGGAAGGAGGGAGGTTGATTCGATGGAACTGGATTTGTCAAAGTGGGTGATTGGGGGCTCCGCCGATGGATTCGCAATGGCAACAGAAACTGATTCGCTGGCAAGGTGATGTGGAGTTAAAGGGCACTCAATGCACTAAAACTGATGTGGGTTTACAATGTTAGCATGTAAAACTCTTAACAAATTCTGCTAAAGTTATTCTTGTGACTCTCTCAAACTCGCATCTCGGTGGGTTTACAAGGGGTGGGCTAGGTTCAATTTGGTCTGGGTTGTGGGCGACCAAAACTGATGTGGGTATTTTTGTATGCGTAAATGGAGAGAGAAGCTCATTTTGTGTGGAAAAACAAATTAAAGGAAAGTCAAATAAATTGATTGAGAGAAATGTCAAATAACAAACACGAATATGATAGTTCTAGTTACGAAATAGTGATAGTATTAGTGTTCGGTTTTAAAAATAGTCAGTGTTTAGTTTACGAACTAGTGATAGTACTAGTGTTCTATTTGAGAAATAATCAGTGTTTAGTTTACAAAACAATGATAGTACTAGTGTTAAGAAATAGTCAGTGTTTAGTTTACGAAACAGTGATAGTACTAGTGTTCGTTTGATAAATAGTCAGTGCTTAGTTTACGAAATAGTGACAGTACTTGTGTTCAGTTTATGAAATAGTGATAGTACTAATGTTCGGTTTAAGATATAGTTAGTGTTTAATTTGAGAAATAGTGTTCATTTTAAGAAGTAGTCAATGTTCAGTTAAGAAATAGTGATAGTACTAGTGTTCTGTTTGAGAAATAATCAGTGTTTAGTTTACGAAACAGTGATAGTACTAGTGTTCGTTTGAGAAATAGTCAATGTTTAGTTTATGAAACAGTGATAATACTAGTATTCCGTTTAAAAAATAATCAGTGTTTAGTTTACGAAATAGTGATATTACTAGTGTTCCGTTTAAGAAATAGTCAGTGTTTGGTTTACGAAATAATGATAGTACTAGTGTTCGTTTGATAAATAGTCAGTGTTTAGTTTTCGAAATAGTGACAATACTTGTGTTCAGTTTATGAAATAGTGATAGTACTAATGTTCAGTTTAAGATATAGTCAGTGTTTAATTTAAGAAATAATGTTCATTTTAAGAAGTAGTCAATGTTCAGTTAAGAAATAGTTATAGTACTAATGTTCTGTTTGAGAAATAATCAGTGTTTAGTTTACGAAACAGTGATAGTACTAGTGTTCCATTTAATAAATAGTCAGTGTTTAGTTTACGAAACAATGATAGTACTAGTGTTCGTTTGATAAATAGTCAATGTTTAGTTTACGAAATAGTGATAGTACTAGTGTTCCGTTTAAGAAATAGTCAGTGTTTAGTTTACGAAACAATGATAGTACTAGTGTTCGTTTGATAAATAGTCAGTGTTTAGTTTACGAAATAGTGACAGTACTTGTGTTTAGTTTATGAAATTAGAGGCCAATACAAACCTTTTATAATCTATTTATGAAACAGAACACGGGTACTATTTATGAAACTGAACACGATTACTATTTATGAAATAGGACACGGAAACTATTTATGAAACTAAACACAGGTACTATTTATGAAATTGAACACGGGTACTATTTATGAAACAGAACACGAAAACTATTTATGAAACTAAACACGGGTATTATTTATGAAACTGAACACGATTACTATTTATGAAACTGAACACGGAAACTATTACGAAACTGAACACGAAAACTATTTATGAAACTAAACATGAGTACTATTTATGAAACTAAACACGAAAACTATTTATGAAACTGAACACATATACTATTTATAAAACTAAACACGAGTACTATTTATGAAACTTCAAATATACCAAATACAACAATGTACCATTTTTTTCCTTGGTGAGAATAAAGTAGAAACATACAACATGTTGAGTAAATCAAGAAAGCATATGCCACCACCAAACTTATATTAAAAATCGTAACTTTTAATTTGAACACATCACAATTTCCAACACAATAATCCAAAATTAACTAAACTAATCAGTCAAGTAGAAATCAGGAGTGCAGATCTTCTGCACCGAAAATTATATGTGACCTCTCATTGGCTTCCCTCAAAATTTACACTTGTCCCTCAATTGATTCAATATAACACTGTTAACTATCCAAATAAAAACTCTGAAAAAAGAAAAGAAAGGAAAATAGCAGACCATTACCTAGTCTTCACCTACCAACGCCACTAGTGCACAATCCATCATCAACCCCACCGTGTCCAAAATTGCAAAACCAAAAAACAAGGAGATTTTTTTTCGAGTGAGGAAGGTGAAAGGTCTGCGACTCTCTGTCCGAGAAAAAAACAACAAGGGGCATTGATTCCATCTGCATCAAAGTAATTTTTTTGTCTTCATGGGAGGAAAAGAAAAAAAAAGATAGGAAGTTTTATTTGATCGAGGGGATGGCTGAAAAGGGGAATCAGTTTCTGTTGCCATTGCGAATCCATCGGCGGAGCCCCCAATCACCCACTTTGACAAATCCAGTTCCACCGAATCAACCTCCCTCCCTCCAAATTGAAATACAAACCCTCTCCTGTGATGACGCACCAACCTCGAACTAATCAAATTCAACACCCCCGTTGACCTCAAGAAATGATTCAGGATTGAAGTTTAATTCTAATAGATTGGTTGACATAATGGGATTTCTGTTAGGGGCGAGGCTGGAAAAAAAATTATTTTGTTTTGGGCTTTTAATTCATCCCATGTGGGTTTAATGGTTGTGGGCCTGAAATAGATTAGTTTTGTCCGTATAATTAAATATAAAGCCCTTTTGATTAAATAATAGTATATGGTGGTTTTTGGTTAAATTAAACTTTGTTCAAACCCTTTTCATTAAAGCTCCCTATAAATTATTATTTAACTGAAAAAACTTCATATTTAATTATAAGAACAAACTAACTTATATTAGGTCCTGCAAACAGTAACAGACATGGGCTGAATTAAAAAGCCCAACATGCAATATCCTTTTTTTCCAGCCATGCCCCTGACAGAAATGTCATTCTGTCAGCCCAATTCCGTTAGAAATAAATTTTCCTTTATTTACAAGTATGTCACCACCTCCTCAAAGCCCAAATTCAATCTATACTAAAGCTGAAAACAAACTGTTTTACTGTTCATAAGAACAGTGTAATTTCGAAAATGCCCCTGCCTTAATTGTGTAATTTCAATATATTACTCCGATGTAAATCTAATTGAATCTGGACCGTCCATTTATTTGGGGCACTGTGATAAGAAATCAGTCCGTCATTTTTATCTTCTTTTTCCTCTTAAGTGAACGTCATTCTTTCTCTCGCTCTCTCTTCCCACCCAGCACCCACGAACCCAGAAACACCGAAAACCATCACCAGTCTCATCCTTCAGTTCTCAATTGGATTCCACAATGTAAACCCAGAAACTAAAGGTAAGAAAATTCAATTTTGTTTTCCGTTTCTTATTTACTTTCAATGTTACTTTCTTATTAGATTATTATTTTTGATAAACCCACTTAGAATCTGATTTGGGGTTTCCTTGGATTCTAAAGTAAAAACCTTGAAACTTAAAGGTAGGAAATTTCAATTTATTTATTTACTGTGTTGATATCTGATTAATACTATTTTTCTTAAACCCACTTAGAATCTGATATGGGTTTTGCTTAAATTCATCTTGGGGTTTTTTAATTTTAAGTTTTATAATTTTCTGGTGCACCTCTGTTTAAATATTCAGATAAATTTAACGTGATGGGTTGGCGAATGGGAAGTAGAAACCAAGAGGGGTTTCCAAAACCCCATCTTTAAAAGAAAGAAGGAGATCGAGGTCGTTCTGACGTTTAGACATGGTTTCGCTCTCTCTTTCTCTCTCTCTCTCTGATTAATACTATTTTTCTTAAACCCACTTAGAATCTGATATGGGTTTTGCTTAAATTCATCTTGGGGTTTTTTAATTTTAAGTTTTATAATTTTCTGGTGCACCTCTGTTTAAATATTCAGATAAATTTAACGTGATGGGTTGGCGAATGGGAAGTAGAAACCAAGAGGGGTTTCCAAAACCCCATTTTTAAAAGAAGGAAGGAGATCGAGGTCGTTCTGACGTTTAGACATGGTTTCGCTCTC
The DNA here is from genome assembly GCF_042453785.1 of Malus domestica. NCBI lineage: Eukaryota > Viridiplantae > Streptophyta > Magnoliopsida > Rosales > Rosaceae > Malus > Malus domestica. The sequence goes on from NC_091668.1 coordinate 11,500,824, forward strand.
TCTCTCTCTCTCTCTCTCTCTCTCTCTCCCTCTTCTGCATCTGTGATTTTTGTTACAGTCTTTGCTTGCAGCAATCGAGGCAGGTGGAGGGTTGGTGAGGTGAGGCGGTGCTCCTTCTGCAGTCGGAGGTTGAGAGCTCCCTTGATATCAATCTCCCTTAAAACGTGGCAGCACCACGCCATATCTTTTTAAACGTGGCAGCAATTCCAGAGGAGACCTAATTAAACACACGCAAGACTGGAGTGTTCGAGAGGCATCTAACATCAACACGTGGATACCAATGGCATCTACGAAATAACAAAAAATAAGGAAGGGTAAACCCACTTAGAATCTGATATGGGTTTTGCTTAAATCCATCTTGGGGTTTTTTACTCTCTGGGACATATTTTCTCACGTATATATGCCCTGCATTTTACACGTTTACAACGGTTTTGAAACCCGCAAAGTGCTTGTATTATATGAAAATGAAAATTTTGAAAGTTTCCATGAATTCTCCTATCACAACGTCCCTAATTGTAGCATTAAGTGATTTGACTCTTAAATAAATACAAAAATAAGCTATTATCATCAATGTTACTTATTATTCATGTTTGGGCGAAGTGCCGATTTAGTCCCTGAACTATCACCTCAGTGAAAATTAGATCCCTGAATTATTTTTTTGGGTAAAATAAGTCTCTAAATGCATTAGAAATTGCTAATTTCATTCCTACTATTATATTCATGAGAGCTTTAATGAAAAGGGCTTGAGTTAAGTTTACTTTAATCAAAAATCATCCTATACTATTATTTAACCAAAACGGCTTTATATTTTATGATAAGGACAAAACTATTATATATCAGGCCCTATAAACCTTGAATACACATGGGCTGAATTAAAAGCCCAAAACGAAATACTTTTTTTTTCCAGCTTTTACCCCTAACGGAACCCCACTCCGTCAGCCACTCCAGTTAGAAATAGACTTTCCTTTTTTACAAGTATGCCACTTCCTCATTAAAAACAAAATATTGATAAAAAAAACCCCAATAATTTATACGATCACAAATCTCATCTTGAATTTTGTTCGTTCTTGCTTCATTAATTTTAAATCAGAGGGAAAAATGTTAGGACCTGTTTGGTTGCTCAGAAAATTTCACTGAGATTCTGTTTTCTGTTTAGAGTTTGAAACTTGCAGAGTTAATTTCAATGGAGGAAGCTCAGAATGTGAGGAGCCCTCATTTTTTGCGTTTTATTATGCTGATTTGAGTTCCGAAAGATTGAAAATCCCAAAAAGATTCATGAGAAAAATGGAAGGCAGAATAACTGGGTTAGTTTTTTTGTTCGACCTTAGCGGCAGTGCGTGGAGGATTGAATTGATTCAACAGAATGGTGGTTTTTTTCTTGCATCATGGGTGCAGTGGTGAAGCCAGAATTTGTCGAGGGGAGGGGCGAAATTCAAAAGAATGCAAGGTTTCAATCGAAGCGGTTGCTTTTATATTGGACAGTGCAAAGTTTTAAGTCAATATTCATAGCAGAAAACAGTCTCTTCACCACAACGGTTGTAAGCGGTAATATCAAAGCCATGTAAGAAGCTTAAATTGGTTAGGATTAGATTCTAAAAAAATATTAGGCGCTATGGACTGAGACCTAGCAGCTAGGCGCCTAGACAAGATTTAAGTAGGAGCCTAGATGGATTTAAATATATTTTTTATATCGTAAAATAAGTATTAAACAATATTTATATTATTTTTAAAAAATTAGTACAATATTTATAGATAGTATGAAAGTTTAAGATAAATACGCTATGGATCTTAAATAAATAATGTGAGAGTTAAACATAACTTTGTTAACTTTTAATAAGTTAACAATTAAATAATAAAAAGTAAATTAAAACTAGGGGTAGAATCCCCTCGGTTCTTGCAAAACACAAAACAATTGACCCCAAATCATAATGAAAGATCAAATTCCAAATTTCCATCCCAATTTTCCCTAGAAACAAACTGAAAATTCTCTTTCCAGGAAGTAGAAGAAGCGGAAAAGAAAGCATCACCGCTTGTCAGCGGTGGGTGAGGTGGTGTCTCTGCTTGATTTCAACGTTAGTTCGGGTCTTTCTTCACAAAGCTTTGAGCCACCATTTCCATGGCCGGTGACAAAATCTATCGCATATGGATTCTTCTTGTCCGTCAATGGCGAACCCGCCTGTAAGCAGATGACGTCTTCAATGTTTTTTCTTCGAACCCAGGTGCGCCCACATCCTGCCTCATTTCCGTCAAACAAATAAAGAAGGAGACATGAAGGAGACACAACTTTCGGGGATAGCAGCCCCGGAGCCGTAGTCAGTACTACTATGTTGATAACCAAACACCTCATTTCTCCTACCACTACCCTTGCCATGGCAAATCTGCAAACTCGAAGTCGAAACCCTTCATCGATCCCATCGCAACCTACTCCAAAAAAAAAATTGCATATCTGCTGCTGCTGTGCGCAGCAGAACAGATCACTCAACAACACAAACAGAGGATGAACCAGTGGGTTTTCCGAAGAGGAGGGGAGTGGCGAACCTAGCTCTACAGTGGTGTTTCTCGGCAAAGGGAGTGGCGGCCGCCACTCCTCGCCCTCACGTGGCTTTGCCACTGCATGGGTGGTTAACATTTGTGATAGACCATTACGTAGAATGCTGGGACTTCTTGATTTTTAGTTACGACGGTGATTTGCGTTTCACCGTGCTAATCTCTTATAAAAGTTTGTGTGAGAAAGAAGATGCATTTCGTTTTGGATATAGCCAAGCCTCTAGCAACTTTGAAAAGTATGTGTATATGGAACGAAAAAGGGGAAGGGAGGAGGCTGCATCTTTTGGCAATAAGCTGGTTGATGGTGCGACGAAGAAGATGAGAAATGGCTTGTCTCAGTTCCACTCAGAATGCATCGATGAGGGCTGAGAAGAAGCAACTTGTTCCAAGGAAGAAAATCCATATGAAAAGCCCTGGTTTGGATGTTGTACTAAGAAAAGTCTGGTTTGGATGTTGTTCTATATATATAAAGCAAAGTTTCAAAGAAACGAGACCATAATAAAAGATCTTGTTGAGTAGCACCCACCATTAACATTCCATCCTGCGCCACAATGCTGGCAAACACTAGTAGTACTAGTGCATTGTTATTTGTTATAGTACCTGTGAGCCATTCATCCAAATTTCCTTAAACGTGCTTGTTACTTGTTTGATATTTATATATATAGCATCAGCATAGCACACATAACTAAGATAACTTGTCGTGAGCGTGGTGGGTTAGGATTAGCTAATTTGGAAATCCAACTTCTGGTTGCCTAATTGACTAATAGTCTAATTATAATTAAAGTCATTGTCGTAATTGCGTTCAATGTTACTTATTAGGATGAGTTATTTTGGTTCTGTTAAAAAATAGTCAGTCAGTTTAATAAATAGTGTAGTACATGTGTCAGTTTAATAAATAGTCAGTCAGTTTAATAAATAATCAGTCAGTTTAATAAAAATAGTGAGTGACAATGTCAGTTTCATAAATAGTGTAGTACCTGTGTCAGTTTCATAAATAGTCAATCATTTTAATAAATAATGTAGTACCCATATCAATTTCATAAATAATCAGTCAGTTTAATAAATAGTGTAGTACCCAATGTCAATTTCATAAGTAGTGAGCTTAATAAATAGTGTAGTACATGTGTTAGTTTCATAAATAATCAATCAGTTTAATAAATAGTGTAGTACCCATGTCAATTTCATAAATAGTGAGTTTAACAAATAGTGTAGTACTTGCATTAGTTTCATAAATAGTCAATTTAAGAAATAGTTAGTGTTCAGTTTAAGAAATAGTGATAATATTAATACTCAGTTTAAGAAAGAGTGATAGTATCTGTGTTTAGTTTTAAAAAATAGTCAGTATTCAGTTTAAGAAATATTGTAGTATTCGTATTTAATTTCAGAAATAGTCTGTTTAATAAATAGTGTAGTATCCATTTTTAGTTTCAGAAATAGTACATGTGTCCAGTTTCAGACATAACCATTTAAAAAAAAAAGAGTTTAATAAAAAAGGTTTGGACTAAGTTAATTTTAACCAAAAAAACATCCTATAATATAAGAAGCTTGAAATTTAATAAACATGACAAAATACAATATAACAAAAACTAAAACTAAAGCCTCATAGGTAGGAAATAAGCCCACATGCAAAACCAAATTTTTTTATTCCAACCAATACCCCTGATGGAAACTCCATTCCGTTAGTCCAATTCCATCAGAAAATTGAATTTTCCCAGGTTTGAACTGAATGAAAGGTTTGTCGGGGCCACACTCCCATTAAATATTAGTTTGGTTGCGTCGTGTCTGCGCTCTCGTTTCTCAGTATCTTAGCACATGCCCCACTGCCTTCTCTAATCTTAAAAATTAGAACCTTCATCCCCAATTATTACTCGTTGTTATTATTTTAATTATTAATTTATTAGCACTATAATTAGGCATATATATGTAAGTATATCCACCACAAAATAGCATATTAAATTTCAAGTACACCAATCTTTCCCATTTCTTAAAGACACCATAGAAAGCAATAGCAACTTCACTCATTTTTTCTTCTTACTCAACATTCTTTCATTTAACCCGATTTCCGACACAACCTGAAAAAGAAATCGAAACCGAGAGAGAAAAGTGTATGGCATGTACCGCAGGTTTATTGTCATGTATTTTTGAGCACGGCACAAATTGCTTCTCTCTGCATCTCCTCTCTTTAGTGTCTGATTTTGGTTTGAATGCATGTGATGTGAAGTGAGAAGTTCTTTCTTCCTCATCCTATATGCTATCTTTTACTAATTAAATTTAGAGCCCAGTCAACATCTTCCTCATTTGTTTGCCATATCCATATACTCTTTTACTTGCAAAACATTAATCATATATAATTAAAATTGAATTGATTAAATCTCGATTGGTCTCAACTTCCAAGGAAAATAGAGGAACTAAAATGAGAAAGAAGGATTGCTTATTTACTAATTTATAAATTAGTAAGAAATTAGAGGAATTGAATTAAGAAGAATTTAGCCTGAGGAAGATTCAAAATCAAAATCATGTTAAATGCTTATTGAAATATTTATAGAATCAAAGTAAGATTAATATAAATTTCATATAAGCTATTTATAAGTTAAACACTGACTATTTCTTAAACACACACACTCTCTCTCCCTCACTATTTTTAAAATGATTATTTAAAAAAATGAACATGGGTACTACAGTTGTGAAATCTCGTTCCTGAATTTCATTATTATAATTTACGTATTGGTATTATAGAGATTTTATATTATTTTTTTCGGGACTCAGTAGACCATTTGAGGTCACAATTTATATTGTTGAATAGATATCGAGATCACGAACGCAATGGCTAAAGCCGTTTGCAAGTCCGGATTATAACGGTATAGTTACAAATGTTTGAAGTTGTTGCTAAAAAAAAACAGAAAATTGAAAAGAGAAGAAAAAGCCACGGGAGTGGCTGAAAAAAAAAAGAAGTAAAGAAAGCCACACTGGTGGCGAGAGAAAAGAAGAAAAAAAAAGGGGAACAGACCCTTCTCCGCACACACATACCCATTCCGTCGATCCGGTTAATTTCGGTGGATTTCTAGCCATTTTTAGGCGAATTTCACCCAATCATCACCTGAAATCACCACCACATTCCTTCTCCTTCGATATTCATTCAAGATTGGACGAAAATTGGGTTGAATTTGGTGAAACTCGCACCGGTGGGTGCGAGGGTTCCTTGTCTTCAATCCACCATTTTGGAAACGATTTCCTTCGATCTCCACCGCCATTGGACTCCCCTTGAGCCCTGGAACAAAGCCCAATCAGTTGTAAGGGTGACAAAACACCAAGGAGGTCGAATTGAAGCACATCAAATTTCTAAGGTTCCGGCGGGTTCATCATGAATTGAGGTGTTTCTCGGCCAAATTGGCCTTAGTCACAGGTATGAAACTTCATCTACTCTTCATAAGCTTCAAGTTGGTATGCTTGGTTCGTGCTTTCGTATTCATTTTAGTGTTGGGTGTTTAGAACCCTAGAAATCCGGTTTTCTTCGGTGAATTTGGACAGCTTCCTGTTAGAATTTATCGTCGGCCTAGTTGTGAAAAGTGTTTCCCTTGTTGAGCTCTAACTACCATGTAAATTTGAACTCATTTAGTTAATATTGAAAATTCGAGTTTTCAAAACCCTCCAACTTGGCTACCACCGAGTGTGGCGGTGCGTGGGACCGTCCACGAGTGTTGTCTAAGTACTAAATACCTTTTAGTGACCCTATGAACCTATGTCTAGCGCGGTTTCCCGAAATTCAATTGTTTGATGTGGTGATCAAATTGGACCACCATTTGTTTGTATGATTGACGACAATCCGATCGTTGGATTGTCGTACAATTTTGTGAGCACCTTAGTTATCAGTTGTTGGACCTTTGAGAACTTACGGATCGGAAATCCGATGTGCAGATCTTCCGGTTTGAATAACCTTAGATTGTTGATCTTAATGGACTTACTTTATCGACAGTGGACGTTCTAGTCAACGTGCTATACTCTAGAGTGTCGTTTATCTCTAGTTTGTTGTTGAGGCTTGATGGAACTTAGTTGGCTCATCACGATGACGTGTGGTTCTCGGTTGACGTGTGTCTCGATATATGTATTAGTGGCATCATATTGAGTTATACTTGTTAATTAAATGTGCTTTCTATTGAAGTGTTATTTTATTTTTAGCATCGATCTATGTTTATTAATTGTGATTCGACTGTAGCTTGGAAATGTTTATGAAATGTGGTTAGATATGTATGATCAGTATGTAGGGCTGGCATTTTGAACCCGACCCGTTAAAACTAGTATTTAGGTAAGTGTTTAACGGGTTGGGTTGTTAACGGGTCAACCCGTTAGTCACCCGTTAAGTAACGGGTCATTTTGGGTCAACCCGCGAAACCCGTTAGCACCCGTTAACACCCGTTAAGAAGGACTTTTGTGTAATTTTATAGTTGGAACAGAAAACCTAACTCTCTGTGTTCTCTCACGTTCGAACCCGACTGAGTGGCGCCGTTCTCTCCCTCATCTTCTTCCTCAAAGTTGGCTGCCGTTCACTAAGTTCTGCCACCCTCTCTCCGGTAAGTTAGAAGAATGGGTTCCGATTTTTCTACATTTCTCAATAATTCATCGTTTTAGTTTCTGGGTATCCTTAGTTTGTCAGGTTTGACGAATGGGTTCCGATTGTTTATCGGTTTCTCCTGCTTTGGTTCTTGGTTTCGTAGATTCTGTATATTTCGTACTTTTTATTAGAATTTCGTAGCTTTTAAATATGGATGTCGGAAAGTTGATTTATTTTTCTCTGATTCTTAAATTTCCATCACAGTACGAGTTGGATTTCGTTAATCGTTAAGACTATTACAAAAATGTATAAGGGGTGAGTAAGGAGATATGGTTTCTGGAACAGCGATAGTAGGGAGAGATGGTGGAAAGCTAGGAAGCAGGTTAGAAGTGATGATATTGACGAGTGAAATGATTGAGATCAGCTAAACTAAAACTAAAAACAACTGTATACGAGTTCTTTACAAGATTTCCCATTTGTGTTGAGTCCACAAATCAGAATATTGCGTAGCGGATTCGGTCAAATGTGATGAATGATTTCCTGGAAGGAAATCTAGATTGACTTCTTTGGAAATTGTGTCTTCGGTTTTGGTTTATGGTTCCAGTCGGGTACTTGTTATCGGCAAGTTTGGACTCAAATTTGAAATAAGTTTTAGATGGACTTGTCTGTCTCTCGTTGTGGCTGGTTTGAGTGCGTTAAAATGGGATGTGATGCACTCTGCTGTGATTAGTAATTAGTTCAAGTTTAACGGATTATAAGCCTACAAATATATTCACTATTTTTAGTCTAAGTTTATGGAGTTGCAGAAGATTGTTATTTGTAGATTATATAAACCCTTTGTTATCATCTGAACCTATTCTTTACCTTTGGTTTGTATTGATTGCACCGTCCATTATGATCTTTGGGGTTCAGTTGATGTCGAATTTATTGTTGCAATTGAGCATATCTATTTTGTTCTGTTTGGTTTTTCATCTGTAGGTTATTCTCAACTCTAATCTCTTAGCATCGATTTCACTATGTTCCTTCGTTTTAGAAGAATGACATTGATTTCACTATGTTCCTTCGTGCACGGGTGTGAGTTCTTTCATGCACGGGTGTGAGTTACTTTTTAACCCATTTTCTCATACTTATTGTTATTTATCGTCAGTTTTCGTTTATGATGAATGCAGATGGATAATGATGAAGAGAACACTGAGGCTATGGAAATGTCAACATTCAATCTAACAGATACGCAAGGTACAACAAGTGAACCAAGTCCTTCAAAGAGAAAGGCTAAAGGCTAAAGGTACATCTTGGTGATGTTGAATACGGCATTGCCCCATGACGTCTAGCTATGCTTCACATTTTGTAAAACCCTTACGGAGTTTTATTAATTAGTTGATTTGGAAGATTGTAGTATGATATATATATATATATATATATATATATATATATATATATATATATATATATATATAATACATCTTGGTGATGTATATACCTCAGTTATGAGACCCAAAGTCACAAGTCTTAAGGTCACAATTTGCATTGAGAAGTAGGTTACTCGGTTTCAAGTCACGGTGCAAAACATTTGCAGAGTGTCTGGACTTCATATATATATATATATATATATATAATGTTTGTAATTTCGGGTAAAAGATGTGTAATTTGTATTGGAATGCAAAATGTTAAAAAAAAAACAAAAAAACAAAAAAAATTGTTAATGGGTGTTAACGGGTGAAACGGGTGACTTATTAGGCTTAACGGGTTGGGTTCGGGTGACCCGTTAGGTTAACGGGTTGGGTTCGGGTGACCCGTTAAATTAACAGGTTGGGTTCAACCCGACCCAAACCCAATAAACCCGACCCGTTTACAGGTCTATCAGTATGATGTGTATGATTGTTTTTAGGACGATGTGAACCTAGAATCTTATGAGAAGTATTATGTATAACTTTTATGGTTGTATGATAAGATAGTTAGTGGTCATGAGAAGTTGATAGTGCAAGTGATTCCGTTGAGTGATGGTCTGAAATCCCTTCTACTCCACGATTCCGTTGACTGATGGTCCGGAATCGTATCCTTGTTTGGATTCCATTGAGTGATGGTTCGAAATCCCTTCTACTCTGCGATTTCGTTGAGTGATGGTCCGGGTATCCTTGTTTGGATTCTGTTATGTGATGATCCGGAATCCCTTCTACTCCACTATTCTGTTGAGTGATGGTCCATAATCATTTCCTGGTTTGGATTCCATTAAGTGGTCCAAAGTTACATCACTTGACTTGTTGGTTTCTTAGATTTGATATCAGCTTCAGATATGTAGGCTTGGCTTAACTGTGTCACTCTAGCCTTAGTTTTAGAATATTTGTGAGCAATGGTTTTGAGAATCTTGTGAATTGAATTAGAAAAGCTGTTGGACGTTTAGGTGACTCCTTCAGGATTTTCTATGATTCGATTATGATTTCATAAAGTATGAAATTAGAAGACATGGTTATAGTTGTTATTATTTTGGGCAAATTAATTAATTAATGTAGCTAGAGAATTGTATTGTGCTTCGTCGGTTCCTTGATATGATATATATTGTGAATTGCGGTATCATGTTGCTGTAGACATCGAAATTTTAGTAAATAAATGTTGACCGATAAATCAAAGTTTCAACGCTCATGTATTACATAAATTTTACACGTAGCGTGTGTCTAAACAAAAAATCAAAATAAGTTGGAAAAGTCATCAAACAGGACACGTGTCAACACCTAGCAGAAACGACTTATTTCATCTGGAATATTATATTCAAAATTAGGCCTTGTAAATTTCTATAAATAGAAGGCTAATTCATTCATTTAAAGGAACCAAAATCATTAGGCAAAATTCTTGAAGTTCTGAAGCTCTGAAACTCCGAAGCTCTCAAACATCCAGGTTCCCGAAGAATCAAGAAAGCTCTCTTCGTTCTTCGTTCTTCGTTCATCATTCTTCCAAGATCAAGCCCCAACGGCCCTTTGGATCAACAATCATCCACTAATTCAAGATCAAGTCCCGACGGTCCTTGAAGAAAGTGTTCTTCGTTCTTCGTTCATCGTTCTTCCAAGATCAAGCCCCGACGGCCCTTGGATCAACAAGCCACCGTTCTTCAAGATCAAGCCCAAAAGCCCTTGAAGATCCGTTCATCACTGTTCTTCAAGATCAAGCCCAAAAGCCCTTGAAGATCCGCTCATCACCGTTATTCAAGATCAAGCCTCAACGACCCTTGAAGAAACACTCATCCTCAAGATCAAGCCCCAACGACTCCTTGAAGATTCGCTCAAATCCACCTTCAAAGATCAAGCCCACGGCCCTTGAAGAAACTTCCAACAGTTCATCCAAAATCAAGCCTCGACGGCCCTTAGATCAACGAAACATCCACAAATCAACACCTTACGGAGATCGAATTAGAGGATCAAAATAGAGAGAGATTGTAACCCAAAATCATCAAATACAAATATTTTGTTTGTGCACGTTGTTCTTGTCGCTTTCGTTTCAGGAAATTTTCGTGTTCACAAATTGGCACGCCCGGTGGGATAATCTCTACCCCTCATCTCTTTCTCCGTTCAAGGAAACCAAACACACCTTAAAGTCAATGGCATCAAGCAAGGGACAAGCCGTTCTCGCAACCACTGAGGGAAGGATCCTAAGCACTTCTGCCGCAAACGGACAATCCATTGACGCCACAACCACTCCTCAACATGCCACTTCAAAGTTTGTGCCGTTAAAGGAGCAAGGGGAGCATCAAAGGCGTGAGTCCGTCATCAACCTGACCTCGTTGGGGGCACCGAAGCATGATGCTGAGGCACACAATATGACATCCCAAAGTAGCCAACAACGTTCTTCATCAGCATCCTGGATGTCTAAAGGAAAGTCACGTCTATTGGTCGCACAAGTCATGACTATCGGCGTTACCTCCATCGAAGAACAACTGGCTCAAATGAATGAAGCGATTGCAAGGCTAACACAGATTGTGGAAGAAAAAGACTTACAAATCGCTGCACTCGTCAGCCGACTGGAGCCACAGGACAGCGAGAACCCTAACCTAGAAGATGAGCCTACGGTGGAGAGAATCGATGTGAAGCCAGAGCCAGACCAAGCAGCGGCACTCATGGGATCTCTTTCTATCCAGCAGCTGCAAGAGATGATCACCAACACCATCAAGGCACAGTACGAAGGGAGCTCAAATACATCCGAGTTGTACTCGAAGCCGTATTCAAAGAAGATTGACGCCTTACGGATGCCGAAGGGTTATCAACCGCCAAAGTTCATGCAATTTAATGGAAAGGGAAACCCGAAACAACATGTTGCCCACTTTGTGTAAACTTGCAACAACGCAGGGACCGAAGGGGACTACCTCGCCAAGTAGTTTATGCGCTCGCTAAAAGGAAACGCCTTTAAGTGGTACACGGACCTGGAGCCTGAGTCCATTAACAGCTGGGAGCAATTGGAGCAGGAATTCCTCAACCGCTTCTACAGCACCCGCCGCACTGTGAGCATGCTAGAGCTGACGAGCACAAAGCAGTGGAAGGACGAGCCAGTCATTGACTACATCAACAGATGGCGTACTCTAAGCCTCGACTGTAAAGACATGCTCTCGGAAACCTCTTCAATCGAGATATGCATCCAAGGCATGCAATGGGGTTTGCAATACATCCTTCAAGGCATTAAACCACGGACCTTCGAGGAGCTAGCCACCCGTTCCCATGACATGGAGTTAAGCATCGCCCATCATGGGAAGAAGGAACTGATCGCCGACTACAAGAATGACAAAGTTCTTGAGACAAAGGCGGTGAAGGCTGCGTGGAAATCCACCAAGGAAGCAATGACGGCCAACACAGCTCCCGTCAAAATCCCTACACGAGGCAAGGCGATTCAAACCGAAGCTTTTCGTGATCAAAAGATGTGGAGACGCACTTTGAAGGAGCTTGAGGAGAGGACTTATCCATTCCCCGACTCTGATGTGGTTGCCATGTTAGAAGACTTGCTGGAAAAGAAGGTGATCGGCTTGCCTGAGTGCAGACGGCCGGAAGAGATGAATCGTACCGACAGTCCAAGATACTGTAAATTCCACCGCTTCATCAGTCATCCGACAGAAAAGTGCTTCGTGCTGAAAGATCTCATCATGAAACTGGCTCAGAAAGGAATCATCGAGCTAGATCTTGACGATGTGGTGAAGTCAAACTATACCACCGTCACTTCTGGCTCTTTCGACTCAAAGTCTTTACCTCAACCGCTGAGGGCATCCTCCAAGACAAGCAAAGTTGAAGGATGGTCTCAAGTCATTCCTAAGAAATTGCACAAGAAGCATACGTCTCTTCCAAAAGTCCGCCAATCAAAAAGGGGGCAAAACAGCTCTTGTCAACCTTCAAAGCAACATGAACGTGTTGAAGATGATGAAATTTCGACACATAGATCGTTTATCCCCATCACGATGCGCGATTTCTTTCCTGAAGACTTCTTCAATCACTCGGTCAAGACTCCTTGCTATGAAGATTGCGAGGAACAACTCTCCCGGATTGCTTGACAAAATTCACAAATTCTCCTCGCCCGCATGAGTCTAAACTGCATGGCACAAAGCTCCTCGTCCGCACGAGCATAAAAGGCGACACCAACTCCTGGTTTGCACGAGCATAAAAGGCAACACCAACGCTCAGCTGAAACTGCAAACGGCATCAACACTCCTTGTTCGCACGAGCCTAAACTGCACGAACCAAAGCTCCTGGCCCGCAAGAGCATAAACTGTGTACGACAAAGTCATCATCAAAATCACTGTTAAATTCATCACCTATTTGAACTACGTTATGACTTGATCTCTTCTTTGGAAGGGTACGTAGGCGGCTCGAACATTTAATTTCGAGTTCAGTCATATCAAAATAAAAAATAAATGTTTTATTAAAGAAAGTCAATTTTAGTACAAAAGAAAAAAAAATGAATACATATGTTATTATGTATTTACAAAAAAAAAAACACTTAAGACTGTGCCCAATCAAAGAAAACAGAAAATTGAGATCCACAAAAAGAGGAGCCCAAATGCCAGGCCCATCCCTTCTCAAACACACAATTGTTTTGAGCTTGCTGTGCAAGGGGCTCTGCTTCTTCTCCTTCCAGGCCCAGGCCCGGCTCTTAAAGCCCAATCCGTGTCTTCTTCTTCGCACCCATACCCAACAACCTCTCCACCACAATGGAAGTGAAGGACCAGGTAAATGCTTCGACACCCACCAACACTAAACTCCAGCACTGCGAGGCTCCTCTACGACGCTGTCTACGGTTAACCATGTTGACTTGGTAGAGCTCAGCCATTGATTTCTGGGTTGTTCAGTGAATGGGCCAATCGTCCTCGGCGGCCGTAAAATTCAAGCCGCCGTGACAGCAACAACCATAGCCATCGATCCAAGTCCAAAGCAACGGCCGCGATCTTCCCGATGATGCAGCCCGATGAGGAACGTTCTGAGATCGTTGACGACGTGGCGTCTGATTTCATCTTCGATCTTCCGGATGAGTGCTTAGCCTGCATATTCCAGTCCCTCGGGTCCGGCGACCGGAAACGTTGCTTTCTGGTTTGCCGACGGTGGCTAAGGATCAAGGGACAGAACCGTCACCGTCTCTCCCTCAACACCCAATCGGATCTCTCTCCATCATCCGCACCTCTACGACCAGTACAGAAATGCAGCACAATCAGCCTTTCATCGTCGCCATCACCGGAATCAACGTTATCCCAACGACCTCTCCCAAACTTCTCGCTGCTCGTCCATGATTCCGTTTGTCCAGGTTGATCTTCATCATCCTGTTGCTTGACATGCTGGAGCTCATGCTGTTGTCCCTCAGCGCCTGTGCCTTCATGATCCTCTCCATGCTCCTGCAACCTGGAAGTCGTACGACGAGACGCCATGTTCATGAAGAGGCGTTGTATCCCGACGCCCCCGCCGATGCTAATTGCGTCAATGCTAACAGAAACAGGCACCTTGACTTAATTGCCCTGGCTTTGAAGTCATTCTACAGCTCAAGAAGGAGGGCCATGGAAATGCCGTTGAGAGGTGATAAGTCAGTTATGGAAAGCGATAGATTGCTATCAAAGAGGGAGACCAACAGAAGGTTTCGAGTCTCCATCAGTCCACAGCAGCGGAAGACAAAACCTCCTAAACTTCAAAACCTTGCTGCAACAACCTGGTGGGTCTCCTCAACTTTCATCACGTTCCTACTGTCGATTCCGATCGAGTGGGCTGGAGCATGGCTGAGCAAGCAAGGCAGCAACAAGCAGGAAACAGCCATCATCCCAGCAAGCAGTGGGTAGCCATCATCCCAGCAAGCAGTACCTGCACCAGTATCTTAAAGCTCCTCGAAGTCCTGCCATGGCCTCTCTGTCCGTCATAGCTGCCCTGTCCTCCGTCCACTCCCTCGTCTTCCCTCGGTCGCCACCAGCTCTGCATCCTCCTCCTCCGTGCTCCTCCTTCTTCCTCCTCCAAGCTCTTATCCCGCACCCTATATATATATATGTATGTATGTACGTATGTATGTGTGCATGAAAAAAATTATAATATAAAAAAAGGGAGACATGGTGCACCCGACACCGAAAGCGAAAAAAAAAAATATATATATATATATAATGGATAGTGCATCAGGCACCATACAAAAGAAACAATAAAAAAAATATTTTAATAATATATTTATATATGGATGGTGCATCAGGCACCATGTGCAAAGAAAGAAATCTGTTGGAACAAACCCACAAACCTCTGATGATCAAGTAAAATCTGACCGTCAGATTCCTGCATCTGGCCAATCTTCCTCTTCATGTTTGTAGCATAGTTATGTGCAAGCCTGTGCAACTGTTTATTCTCATGCTTGAGCCCTCTAATCTCCTGTTTGAGACTCATCACTTCAGCCGCCAATGATTCAACTTGACGGGTTCGAGCAAATAGGCGTTGGGCCATATTAGACACAGAACCTGCACACTGCACACTGAGAGCCAGAAAATCCTTAACAGCCAACTCATCAGACCGTTTGGAAAGTAGTCTGTTATCTCTGGGAGTAAAAAGGTTCCGGGCCACCACCGCAGCGGTCATATCATTCTTCACCACCGAATCCCCAACGGTAAGAGGACCAGTAGGGGATATGAAGGAGGGGCGCCATATGTTGTCTGGAGAAGAAGGGACTGCCTCTTCACCAAGGTTCAAATCAAAACGACGGTCGGAGGGTCCAGACATTTTCAAAGGGTGTTGAAGAAAGAAAAGGTCGGACAAATCAAGATCTTAGAAGTGCAAGAAGGGAGTTTTCTACAAGCAAAAAATTCAAGTGTGCTTTGAAACGAACTGCGTGCCTCTATAAAAATCAGCACTCGGCGGGATTTCAGAGATCGAAGAGGTGAGCTCAGAGTTCGAAAATGCCAATTCAAAAATCGAAGAGGCAAACTTAGAAATCAGGGAAGCATTTTGCTTTTCCAGACGCGTTAGCACCCGTCACACGCAAACTCAGCTTTGCGGAAATCACGGGCAATTTGTTAAAGCGCCAATCCCAGATATCGAAGAGACGCCAGTCTTTTTCAGCCTCGTCAGCACTCATCACGAGCAAACTCAGCTTTGCGGAAATCACGGGCAATTTGTCGAAGCGCCGATCCCAGATATCGAAGAGGCGCCAGTCTTTTTCAGCCTCGTTAACACATGTCCCATGCACACTCAGCTTGGCAAAAATTATGGATAATTTGTCGAAGATTTCTGATAAAGAAGAAGGCACGTGAAGCCATACCGATCAATCACGCATGGGTTGCCGACACGAGTAAAAGAATAGTACCTCTACAGGTATTAAAGAATTTCCTAAAACTGTCCACCTTCACCCTCCATAGCAAGGCAGACATACATAACCTTTCTTCATCTCCGAGAACCTTTCTTCATTTCCGAGAATGCCTTCCCAACGAAGCCTCTCGAGAACCTTTCTTCATCTCCAAGAATGCCTTCCCAACGAAGCCTCTCGAGTCACTCAGTGTTTCTTATTCCTTGGGGTACCTCTGCAAACAAATGACACCAAAGCAAAAGTATCTTATATCACCAGGGTAGAAAACAAGAGTATCTCATATCATGCGTTCTCCCTATCATTTCCTTTGTCCTTGTTCTTACCTACAAAGACAAGGATAAAGAAAACAATATGCCGGAACCTCCACTCAAACTCGGATGCCACATTTGCCTGGAGAACAGATAAGGCAAGTGAAAATGATACCTTGCAGCATGTGGAGACAACGTGCAGAAGAAACAAGTAGAGAAGAATGCAGTCTTCACAGTCAGCTCAGCAGAAGGAATCCGAGCTGAGGAACTCAAGAAGCTGCCACATCTGCCTAAAGAAACAAGCAGAAAATAATGCAGGCTGCACAGTCAGCTCAGCAGAAGGAGTCTGAGTTGAAGAACTCGAGAAGATGCTACATTCTGCCAGAAGAATAGATAAGATAAGGGAAAATGATACATTGAAGCATGTGGAGACAAGCACAACAAAACACGTGCTGATTCATCCGCTACTTCTTCAAAATCAAAAGTATCTCATATCATCAGGTTTGCAATCACTCTTGGTGGAGGACTCGTTTTGACCCTCAAATTCTTGGGTCGACTTGCTAGGCGTTGTGGGCTGCATGTGCCGTTTCACCACCCTTGAATCAAATCATTAAAGATCAAGTCACCAACTGGAAGAAGAGCCCATCAATCTTGAAGATCATACCGTTGACCAAACTGCTCAGGTGTGAATTAGAAAGATTGAACAAAGCAACAAGTCGTCACCTTCACCTCGTGCCTGCTTGCCATGTGTTCGAGTCAACCTTCAAGAATCAAGCCTCAACGGCCTTTGAAGAAGTTTCCGGCCAAATTCAAGATCAAGCCTCGACGGCCCTTGAAGAAATCACAAGTCTGATTCAAGATCAAGTGTCTACCACTCTTGAATCAAAACCTAGTTCAAGAATAAGCTGTGGAAAATCAACAATTGGAGGAATCTAGAAAATCCTCCAACCCAGTTCAAGATCAAAGCTGTGGAAAGTCAACAAAGCGCAAAAAACAAATACGTGCCGATTCATTCACTACCCAAGCCAAAGATCATTTACCACATGAAGCTCCTTGTGGTCCAATTTCAACCTTCAAGATCAAGCCTCGACGACCCTTGAAGAAATTCCAAACAAATTCAAGATCAAGCCTTGACGGCCCTTGAAGAAATCTCCAGCCCAATTCAAGATCAAGCCTCGATGGCCCTTCGATCGACATCTACATTAAGGGACTTCAAAACGCATCTCCTACATGCGACAAGCACATGTATACAATGCGTCTTGAAGTGGGGGCATTTGTAGACATCGAAATTTCAGTAAATAAACGTTGACCGATAAATCAAAGTTTCAACACTCATGTATTACATAAATTTTACACGTAGCGTGTGTCTAAACACAAAATCAAAATAAGTTGGAAAAGTCATCAAACAGGACACGTGTCAACACCTGGCAGAAACGACTTATTTCATCTGGAATATTATATTCAAAATTAGGCCTTGGAAATTTCTATAAATAGAAGGCTAATTCATTCATTTAAAGGAACCAAAATCATTAGGCAAAATTCTTGAAGTTCTAAAGCTCTGAAACTCCAAAGCTCTCAAACATCCAGGTTCCCGAAGAATCAAGAAAGCTCTCTTCGTTCTTCGTTCTTCGTTCATCGTTCTTCCAAGATCAAGCCCCAACGGCCCTTTGGATCAACAATCATCCACCAATTCAAGATCAAGCCCCGACGGCCCTTGAAGAAAGTGTTCTTCGTTCTTCGTTCATCGTTCTTCCAATCAAGCCCCGACGGCCCTTGGATCAACAAGCCACCGTTCTTCAAGATCAAGCCCAAAAGCCCTTGAAGATCCGCTCATCACCGTTATTCAAGATCAAGCCTCAACGGCCCTTGAAGAAACACTCATCCTCAAGATCAAGCCCCAACGGCTCCTTGAAGATTTGCTTAAATCCACCTTCAAAGATCAAGCCCACGGCCCTTGAAGAAACTTCCAACAGTTCATCCAAAATCAAGCCTCGACGGCCCTTGGATCAACGAAACATCCACAAATCAACACCTTACGGAGATCGAATTAGAGGATCAAAATAGAGAGAGATTGTAACCCAAAATCATCAAATACAAATATTTTGTTTGTGCACGTTGTTCTTGTCGCTTTCGTTTCAGGAAATTTTCGTGTTCACAGTTGCGACATAATGACTTATATAGAAGATGGAAGGAAAATCATGATTTTCAGGTGGGTTTGTTATTTAACCCTGAGTCTAGTAATTTCATGTTTGTCAAGTTCTATTGATTGATTGAGAAATGTTATGCCTTTCGGCTTAAATGGACTATGACATATGTCAATTATAGTGCATGAAGAACTACGAATGACTTGATCCCTATTTAGGGTACGTAGGCAGTCTAACAAGGAGGTTAGATGCAGTCATAAAGCATAAGAAAAATTATTATGCGATTCGATTATCGAATTGTGCTATGCCCATATCCCGGAGGTGGGGTATGATAGATGCGGGTATTTGGTAATGTCACGTGTCGATCCTAGACGTATGTCGGGATCGGGGCGTGACAACAGTATTTCTGTAACTAAACTCTACTATTTATGAAACTAAACACAACTACTACACCATTTCTAAAACTAAACACTGACTATTTATGAAACTGAACACATGTACTATCATTATTTCTAAAATTAAGCAATGATAATATCATTATTTTTTAAACTGATCACTAACTATTTTTGAACTAAACACGAGTGTTACACTGTTTTTGAAACTAGACCTTACTATTTCTAAAAATTGACCAGGAGTAATAGCACTATTTCTTAAATTGAATATTGGTACTATCACTATTTCTGAAATTGATCACGGATACTGCACTATTTCTGAAACTGATCTGGGATACTGCACTATTTTTGAAACTTAGCATAGATACTACACTATATCTGAAACTGAAAACGGACTATTTCTGAAAACTAAACACGAGTATTATCACTATTTTTTAAACTGGACATTGACAATTTCTGAAAATTAAAAACCTTGATCATACAATATGCACTCTTGCATATACAAATTCAAGATCAAATGTGTATGAACCTTGAGTATTGATTTCTTTCGTATAAGGACAACAAAATCAATATCCCTTAGGGAAAAGTGAATATGCCTGTCCTTTACACTAGCGCAGAGTTCCATTGACTCTAGCTTGGCAGCAATTCGTGCTACGCAACCATCCACAACAAATATTGTTGAGATATACCAACGGGGTATTTCCAATTAGCTGCAGGAATCAAGAGGACAATAAGAGTGCATTATAGGCCAAATCAAAATATTAAACAAAATAAATATTTAAAGCTAAATTGAATGCTTAAGTTTCATGAAGAAAAATGGTACTTCGGTGACATCGTTCTTGATTGCAAATTTGACTTGCATATTTATCTTCTCTTGCAGCAAGCTGTGAAAACAGATTCAAATGTTCAATTCTACTGCAACCCAACCAATCTTTACATTTCAAAAATAATTCATTTATTAATTTAGCACAATAAAAGTTCTACAAATCAAAAGCAACCAGAAAATTCCAAACACTTAATCATGTCATCTTCTTAAAAAATCACTTGAAAAAAAATATTTGCAAAAGCCCAAAAATAGTCAACATAATCAAAACTAGAAGACCCCAAATATGCAGAAAATAAATAGAGAAAAACAAATCCACACTTTTTCACAAATTCGAAACCAAAAGTACCTCTTGGAGTCCATTTTAAAGCTATCTCTGATGATTGTTAGAACTCGCTCGAACTCGTAGTTATCAGTGGAAGACAGGTTGGGAGCGTCCTGAACTTCTCGAACTCTTCTAGGCCTTGACTTCCTCATAGATCACAAGGGTGGTGTCATCTCTATCGTAGACGATAAGATCAAAATTATAAATTGAGAAAATAGCAGAGAGAAAATGACATGAGATATGTAGAAACTTGTAGAAACCGTACAAAAGGTTTTTTTTTATTTCATCCGAAGTAAAACATATTAAATAAAGGGAGCTTTAATGAGAAGTGTTTCTCAAAATTTTTAATTAACCAAAAATCATTTACTAACTTTATTTAATAAAAAGGATTTAAACTTTAATAAAAAAGATTCAAATTTTAATGAAAAGGACAAAAGTTTTACATAATAACAAAAATAAAAAATAAAAAACCAACAAATAATGACTCGCAGGACCATGCGTCACATCACACACATACACACACTCTCTCTCACTCAACCGTTCAATCTCTTTCTCTCTCCCTCTTTCCCATATTCCCGTCAATTTTTCTCTTCTTTCACCTCACTCATCTACATCAAATTTTTTTTCACCTCCCCCCACTCCTCTCTCCTTTCACCTCACTCCATAAATAATTTTATTTTTTATTTTTATTTTATTACTTGTTTATTTGACTATTCTTTCAATTTTTGTAGAACAAACTAAGTAATAATATTACAAGATCAAAAATAAAGAAAAAAATTTATTATTTAGTTTTATGAACACTAATACTGTCACTATTTCTTAAACAGAACATTGACTACTTCTTAAATTTGAAAATTGAACACTATTTCTTAAACTGAACATTGACTACTTTTTAAACTGAATAGTATTTCTTAAATTAAACACTAACTGTTTCTTAAACGTAACACTAATACTATCACTACTTCTTAAACTAAACACTGACTATTTCGTAAACTGGACACTAACTATTTCTTAAACTAAACACTAGTACCATTACTATTTCGTAAACTAAACACTGATTATTTCTTAAACTTAACACTAGTACTATCACTATTTTGTAAACTAAATAGACTATTTATTAAACCAAATAATAGTACTATCACTATTTCGTAAACTAAGCACATATTATTTCTTAAACCAAACACTAGTATTATCACTATTTTGTAAACTAGTACTGTCACTATTTCGTAAACTAAACACTGACTATTTCTTAAACCAAAAACTAACTATTTTGTAAACTAAATACTAACTATTTCTTAAAATCGAACACTAGCACTATCACTGTTTTTTAAATTGAACACCAACTATTTTATAAACTGAACACAGAAGGTTCAAAATTTGAAGCTCTCTTCTCATTATCATATGAATCACTGGCAATAATATTTATATTCTTACAGAGTTAGGATAATGATATTCACATTCCTATTTGTTCTTTAACATTTCTTCGAACAATTTATTTTACTTTCCTTTAATTTATTCAATGCAAAATTAACAACAAAAACATAAATGAAAGATCAAAAAAGCTAATGTGCTTTCATTGAGGATCATAATCTAATATTTTTTATTTTTAGGTTTTAGTTGGTTAGGGTTAAAATTAATAAAGAATTCCATGATTTGAACATAGGGTGATGATGAGATGCTACCCCACGTGTAAGGCTAAGTGGTAGTCATGTATTGATGTTAGCAATATATTTTTTTATCTTAAATTTTTCTCTCTCTAAAATTTTTTGGGGTTTGTTGATGTCAGTTTGAATAAACTTGATTGACATTTTCTTCTCTCTACCCTCACAATCTCTCTCTGAACCTTTTTCCTTCCCGATGAAATATTTAAAAAGTAATTTGTATGTTGCTTTTGCACTGTTGGTTTTCTATTGAACTGCTTGCTTTCGCACTGCTCGTCGCGCTTTGGGTTGAACAAGTTTTTGTATTTTTTGTTTTTTATCTCTTGTCCTTATCATTAAATAAAAGTTATTAGGTGACTTTTGGTTAAAACTCAAATTTTTGAAGTCATTTTTATTAGTTTTCCTTTAAATAAACAGGAGAAGGTGCTGCCATCAGGGTAAAATCGGAAACTCATTGTTTGAGCCAGTTTTGATTGGGCTAATTTAATGTTGGTTTGTCCTAATCATTAAATAAAGTTAGTATGTGGTTTTTGGTTAAGATTCAAAGTTGTGAAGCCCTTTTAATTAGTTTTCCTTATATTCAAAGCTATTTTATCCAATTTTTCGTCAACTGAAGTCATTTGACATACTTTAGAGTGTAATATCATCATTTTCTCGTCTATAAGTGCTTAACATTTCATATAGGTTACGAATTTAATATCTAATTTACCCTCAAAAGTTAACTTACACTATTTCTTTATGAAAAACTACCAATTTCTTCTCGAAAGTTAACTTCATACACTATTTCTTTATGAAAAACTACCAATCTACCCTCTAATGTGTATAACATGCAAGTAACGTGACTTATATTGATGGAAAATTGAATATAGTGGCTTCGAATATAACATTAGGGATGTAATTGGCAATTTTTTATAATTTAGGGACTAATTTTTCTGAAAAAAATAGTTTAGGGACCTAATTTTCACTAAGGTGATAATTCAGAGACTAAATTAGCAATTTTACCTTCATGTTTTAAATAGGAATGCATCTTAATAATCAAGCAGCATAAATAAAATAAAATAAATCTTATAGTTCGACTACAAAACAAAAATAGCACATGAAATTAAAATTACATAGTAGCAATATCCCATACAAGTCGTCTTGTTATTTTTTTTTTATGCAAATCAATTTGGAAATCTTATTATTTTCATTATCATCCTGTAATGTTGCATGATGATTTGAACTGTTTATCTTTAGGTCGTCATTTAAAAACCATCTCTACAAAAATCTAAATGCATTCAAAAGTTTTTGCTCATGTAACGATTATTCAATAATTCTTTTAAACATTGAAATTATGACAATATTATTCTAAAATGGTTTGACGATATCTAGTTTGGTTTTTGTTGCAAAGTTGCTCTTTAAAGAGTGACCTAGATAATATACGGTTTTGATCATTGAATAACATTGCTTGATCATAAAAAAGAAATGAGAAAGTAGAAAGAAAAAAAATTTTACATTAAACTAACCAAAATAAATTAGTTCAAATTTGTCTTTGACGAGAATTGAATCTAAGATTTCTCATATGAAAGCAGTAATACTAGAATGTGAAGTTTTTTGGTAAAATAAATAAAGGAAATAAAATAGCTGGCATTACATCATACTCACCTATCACGATGTATATGTTCCATACATGTGATGTGGGGTCTTGGCCTTTCATTTTAAGCTAGGCTAGGTTCGGGCATTGCTAGCAAGTGGTACATTACATTTTCATGGAAGCATAATCACACGAAGAGGAAAAAGGAAATAAAAAGCTCCAATCATCCAATGGCTTATGAGTTACAGCACAATCACGATTCACTTGTCGCTCTGTTCTAGCAAATCAATTCTTTATACAAGTCACCTTGTTATTTAATTTAATTTTTAATCAAAACAGTCACTTTTATTTTTTTAAATTTACAACAAATTCATATGATTATTGAAAATTATTTTGTAAAGTACTACGGAGTTGTAATTATTTAAACTTTCATCTCACTCTATCAAATTAGCCAAAGTACTAAAGATAAATAAATTTACTTACACTCACCTAGGTTGTGCCTAGGCCCCAGTCTGTCACTCGATAAGTGCCTAGCATATTTTAGAACCATAAGAAAGTGTGTTTTTATTCAATTTCATAAATAGTATATCATTTTGCAATAGTTTCAGCAATAGTGTGCATTATTTTTTGTTCAAATATAGAATTAGTGTGAGTTATTTTGTATTAGTTCCAGAAATAGTGTTTATTTTGTTATTTTTCATAAATAGTGTAAGTTATGTTATTTTTCATAAATAGTGTGAGTTATTTTACTTTCAAAAATAGTACAAGTTATTATGCTGTAGTTCAAGAAATAGTGTGGATTATTTTAGTTCACTTTCCAAAATAGTGTAGGTTATAATGTTGTTTAAGAAATAGTGAGGGTTAGTTTGGTTCACTTTTAGAAACAGCGTGAGTTATTTTTGTTGTAGTTCAAGAAATAGTGGTTCACTGTTAGAAATAGTTCAAAAATAATGTTTATTTTGCTCCCTTGCATAAATAGTATGAGTTATTTTGGTTCGGTTTCGTAAATAGTGAGTTTTTCGTTGTAGTTCCAGAAATAGTATGAATTATTATGGCTCACTTTCATAAATAGTGTTAATTATTTTGGTGTAATTCCAAAAATAATATGTATTATTTTGGTTTACTTTCAGAAATAATATTAGTTATTTTGCTGTAATTTTAAAAATAATGTTTATTTTGTTACCTTCCAAATACAGTGTGGATTATTTTGGTTCATTTCATAAATAGCGTGGGTTTTTACTTGCGGTAGTTCCAGAAATAGTTGTTGTAGTTCATAAAATAGTGTCTTAACCATTTTCATTGTTGCAGATGGGAAACGAAAAATGTTAGCGTGAAGAGTTCCATAAACATGCGTGTTGAACTTCAGCTCGAACAAACTATCAGAAGGTTTACTAGCTTGCTGAAAATACAAGGAATAAGAGGGGGGGGGGGGGGAGTCAACCGGTACTACTACATAAATCCTATACAAATCCTATACACATAGACCATTTCCAGTCTAATCTAGCATAACCAAATTTAATAATAAGATCGTTTTCCAAAAAAAAAAAAAATTAATAATAAGATCCAATCACATTTCCCCAGAATAAAAGAGTTTGATTAGTAGACTTTAATAAATAAAAGAGTACTCTAATCGAATACCATTCAAGGTTATTGGTTATAAGGCATAAGTCACAATATACTTTCAACAGAAGACTTGAAAAACAAGTTTCATTAGACAACTTAAAGCTTCCATACAAGAATCCGATTATATGAATGAAATCTGGTAAATCATTCAATTCATATGTGACAAATTGAACTTCATT
Source organism: Malus domestica (assembly GCF_042453785.1). Taxonomy (NCBI): domain Eukaryota; kingdom Viridiplantae; phylum Streptophyta; class Magnoliopsida; order Rosales; family Rosaceae; genus Malus; species Malus domestica. Next base: position 11,525,672 of record NC_091668.1, read on the forward strand.
GTCAATTCAGCTCTGTGTGAATGACTACCTACTCGTGAAAGCATAGTGTACATAGCCCTCCTAACTGATTAAAGGAAATATCGACCACAATATTTTGCACAAGCACTTTACAAGCTTGACCTACCACAAGAAGACCAAATAGTATTTACATATGAAAATCACCTGTTTTGTTATCTACTATAACTAGAATCAAAATAATGGCTAATGAAATAGACACGCACGTAGCAATTTCATTCAAGGGAAATGCAAGTTACACAACATAAACTCAACACAAAAATTTTACTAGACATAGATGGCAACATCAACATTAAGCTGTAACTTATACCTATCTTCAATCTAATAAAGTGAAGAGGTAAAAGCTAAAAACCTCTGCCCAAATCAACTGGACATCTTTCACCATAAACTCAGCAGCCATATTTTGATATTCCCTTTCAAGGACAGCACAGACGTCACCACCCAATATCTCCATCCGGCAGATAGGTCTTTACTCTTTAGAGGTAAGGTAATTAATTGAATACTGTCATTTATCATTTTTGCTAACTTGAAAGGTCAATAGAAACAGATAAATCGCAGCAAGGAAAGTTTCAGCTCCAGAAAACAAATTAACCTAAACTAACAATTTATATGCAGAATTCAAGCTCACCAAAATAAATTTCCATGCCCAATTCACAAACTATACACACAAATATATCAGAAATTGGTTGTTTTGTAGCTCAATATGCACATCAATTTGTATAAAACAAAGTCGAAGACAAAGATTTATACCTCTGTTTTCTGATATTTGTGCTCGGACCCATGTCGATATAAGATGAAACAAAGAAAAGAGCTGCACAGAGAGAAACAACATACAAAGTAACAACTTCAAACTGAACGATCGAGACGGTGAATTTCAGATCGGAGTTGTAGTCCTAGTCAGAAGATCCATTATCATTGGTCCCTTAATTCTTCAAAACGTGCAGCTATGGTCCTTTTCGTTAACTCCGTCAAAATGAGTTATGTTGGAAGGATCATTGCTACAATTGATATAAAGATGAAAGACCATTGCTCTAATTGAGTTAAAGTTGAGGGACCATTTCTTTAGTTGGGTTAAATTGAGAAATCATTGCTACAATTTTTCTCATTTGGTTTTCCATAATTGCCCCTGATTCAGCCTCATGGCACATGACTCATTTTGACGGAAGTTCTAACGGAGTTGAAGAAAATGACCATAGCCGCACGTTTTGAGAAGTTAAGGGATTAATGGTCTTAGATTTTTAGTTGAGGGACCATTACTCCAATTGAGTTAAAGTTGATAGACCATTGCTACAATTTCCTCTTATTTAGGCATAAATCAATTGACAGCATCTTACATTAGACATCTTAATTGGTCAGACTCATTGTGTAAGGACTTACATGCGCCCCTTCAGATGCCACATTGCCGTTCCAAACCAATAACACAATGTCATGTATAAGTGACATTGTTACTTTGAGTTTGATCTATGTAATTGGTGAATTTTTTTGGGTCCAAACTATGCTACCAAAAGAGAATGACAGAGAATTAGGAATAGAAGCTCCTACAGTCATTTGTGTAATGGGGTAAAAATTTCAAGGTTCACTTACGAAAGCTCGAATCACCATATTTTGATCCTCAGCTGGTCGCACTTTTTCAAGGGGTTTGCTTCTGAAAAACCTAAGCAGGTTCATAAAGGCCTAACATATGCCCATCAAATACATCGCATGGCAGCAACCTGTAACACGAAACTCTTACTAAAATCTCTGCACCCAGTGTAGCAATGATATATGAACAAATGATCACAACGGTTTTGTTTAGAAATTTAGTCATCACCTTGCCATGGACTTCATATTTGATAGGGCCATCAAGTTTCAGCTCCTTATGCCACCAACTTGGTCACTATTTGATTAATGTCTGGCACTGTGAAGGACAAAAGTGAAGAGTTTCCATTCTACAATGCATGTTCCCTGTCAAAATTAGTCATTAGCAGATGCCAATTTCATTCAAAACATAAAGCTTAAATCCAATTACTGCTCAAATAACACCACATTACCAAAAAATACCAAGAATTATAACATCGAAAAAACCCAAGAAATTCTAAGCTTTACTCTTTCAATCGACACAAACTTCACTTGGGTCTCTTTCAATTATACTGTTTTTACGAAAAACACGAGCAAACAGTACAATTTGTGGGAAAGGATGTGTAAAAAACTGGTTTATACAAATCATCAAACACCTGGTGTGCACCGAGCACAGAGTCTCAGAGAATGGAGAGGGAGAGTTCACTTGGGGTATTGCATAAGGGAAAGCTTGAATGGGCTGGACTGTAGATCCGTCTATCGAAGAGTGCAGACATTGACGGTGAAGTCCAACCCTTCGGCGTAGAACCAGGCGGCTTTTGGCACGTCCTTGTGCAGCTGCAGTAGCCTAAACAACGCCTCTGGCATTTTCCCCTCGCTTTCTAAGTTACGTACGTGCTGCTGACTGAAGGATACTGACTCATCGGTTGTCGTTTCAAGTGTGAGTCGTGACTGATATAAGACGACACGTCGTTTTGAAAGTTTCAAAGTTAAATTGGAGATTAGCATATGATGACTGCGTGCCCAGATAGTGGTCGCCTACCTCTTGTGTAAAAGTCTCACCTCTAAACTATGGTGATAATCCTTGTTATACAAAAGAATTTTCTTATTCTAACGTTAATGTTCGAATTTTATTTGAGGTCACTCAATCGACTTGTTACATATTATGATGAAAGTTGTGCCTTTGCTTCACTCCACTCCTAATTTCATCATTTTTTTTCTTTTTCAATTTTGACATAATCCTAGACATGAGTGCTTCTTTTAGGGTATTAAGAGATTCTACAAGCTTAGGGATATATTTGAACTCGCAAGGGAAATTTGGAAAGATAGTCTAAATTTGGATCATGTATAGAATTTTAACCAATTGTTATAATTTTCTGAAGTTTTAATCAAAACATGACATGAAAATACCACAATGCCCCTTATATATATATCATTCTATTGTTAATTACACTCTGGCTTGCTTTCTTTCAAAGTCCAACAAGAATTCACATGTAGAGCTGCTTTAGATCTCTGTGTGGATGGTCAATAATTGAAGGGAATCCGAGGGAAGTGGTAAGTCATTTCCAATCAATGACAGTAATTGTACGGTATTGTCCCTATCCCAGCAAATATAGCTTTTCTAGTCAAGCGGGTCATGATTTAAGTCCAATAGGTAAACTTCTGATGATACAATTACATCACTGGGATTGCTTTCTCGATCATTATCCGAAAATCACATGCTCCACCACTTGTGTGGACTTCGTCAATTTTGTTGAGTTTCATTATTCTCACAAAGAAGATTCGAACAGAATCTTCATTCTTTGCAAATGTACTTTTTAAGCGAGCTACTTAACGCGTTATTAAATTTAAGAGTAATATTAAGGAGACTAAATTTATAAATTAAATGTAAATTAAATGACATGTAAGTTGATGATTGGAATATTACTTAAACATTAATAAACATCCTCATTTTTATTAATGACACATTATTTAGTTTATAATTTTAGTTTATAAATTTAATCACCCTAACATTATTCTAAATTTAAACTCAAAGTTTTTCTTCGATTAAAAAAATCCATTGCTAATAGAAGTGCAGATTACGGTTGGAGGAGTAAAAGTACGTGGGAACACAAGGAAGTTATTGATTAGGTAAAAGTTGCCGAACCCCATACGCGTTGCATTTTCCAACTTTAAGTTTTTGGCATCAAAGCAATAGTCAGTGAAACATCCCATGTGAAAAAAGTTGAGGGATATCTCAGAACTAGTACTCTAGTAGCAAAGCAAAACTAGCTCATCCCCACAATCCAAACTATTTCTTCCTTTTAATTTCTTTTCTGATTTGCAGACTTCTTTCTTAAGGGTTTTGCTATCCCTCACATCTTTTTACTTTTCACAAACTACTCTTAATTTTTATTATTGAATCAAATGAATTAAATATAATAAAATTACATAAATTAACAAAGAGGTGTATGAAAAATAAAATAATATGTGTCGATAGTGCCACTCTTTTGAAAAACAATAATCATATATGAACTAGGTTTACTAGGGATTCGGATTCTCCCCCATCCTCTTTCCATCTCATTCCATTCCATTCTCTCACATTCTCTATTTTATCTTTCTCTTTTTATAAAAAATTAATATAAGATGTCAAGGCTTAACCGTGACCGTTTAAATAAGAGGGGAGGGAAGGGGAGAAAAAAAAGAGGGGAGAGAATCCTATAGAGCCCCAAAAAGAAGCCTAACGGTTGAATTATGTTTCCCTCAAAGACTTAATTGCTTAGCTAAATCATAAAGACCAAACCACACTACAGTCATGGATCACAACAGATTTTTCAGTGTAACCGTCACACGAGACGGAACACCACATGTCCCTATATAAATGGTGGGATATATGTGTTAAAAAATTAATAATTTAAAAATTAAAAATTTCCACCACTTACATAAAAACATGCCGTGTACCATCAATGTTCCCGTCACAACAAAAAATTCTCATGGATCACATTTTCCCTCCCTCGTGGCTCGATTTCAAGGGTGTGGTTGATCCTAGAGAACACAACAGAGTCACCGACGACAGTGAGGAGGTAGGCTGGATCGATGTGGGATATTTTGTTTTTGCAAGGAGTGGTACATCCTTGAGAAAGAAGGGTAAAGTTGAAATTGTTGGGGAAATTTTTGATGGTGGGGTGATTTAACAAATTATGGGGTGTGAACATAATTTTAATATAATATTATGAGAAATTTTATTTGAACTCATATAATATTACTTTACACTCAACTTAAATCTTAAATGTAAATTATTTTTTTACCTTATTGCATAATTACCATCAGTACAAGATAAACTCATAATAAAATAAAAATTTATCAATAAATACAAAATCCATTAAACAAACCCTTAGCATCACACAATCTTTAACTAATGTTCTATTATGGCTAAAGCTGACACACCCCGATCCAGAGGATCCAGGTGTGCTGGCCGTCACGTGAGCGTGACGTAACCATAAGTGCGACACGGAAGCGAAACAACAGCATACATAAGCAGGAATTCAAACCAAACTCTAGCATATCAACCTACGAACGTAACCGGACGAGTTATAAAGTAAACACACAAGTTCAGAGCATAGGTTAACTGCAGTCAAGTAGGACTAAAATAAAAATACATCACCCTCAGGTGAGTCCTACATGTCGAAAGTCTATCAGAACGCCGGAATAAGACCTCGAGAGCCACCAACCGCTAAACTAGAACCTGGAGGGGCGCAAAACAAAATGAGTGGGTCAGTAAAACAAAATAGTTTTCCCAAAACAGTTCATTAAAAACAATTCTATCCCCTCGCCGTAAAAACCTGTATACTTTCCCAGAAAATAGCATATATACATATATATATACGCCACATCATAACTCAGCACATATCCATCATCATAATATCTCAGAAATGATATGCCATGCCCAAAATATAATCAGAATGCATCAATAATAGTCAAGTGAAGTAATAAATCAACCGGAGACCCTACAATGGTCTTGTACGGCTGATTCTAAAGCTCAACATCCAATCCAACTGGAGTCACCTCGGTGACCTGTACGGTTCAACTCTGCACGTCACTCGGAACTACATATAGTAGTTTGTACGATGACAGGTGTATAAATACGCTCTAGTGCTTCTCTCATCAATCATCGGCGCGCATAACTAAGGTCACCCACTAGTTGGAATCACATCTAGTGATCTGTACAACTAGCATGTCGGAACCCTCACATGGTCTGTACGACATCCACCTACTTGGATCCAAGACGAGCGTGCGGTGTGGTGAATAACAATATAAGCACTATCACCTAGGTGCAGGTTATGAGCTTTCAATGCAATTCATAATAAATAACTCAACTGGAAATAAATAAACTCACCTGAGCGTCCATCGCGTTATTTCACGTACATATATATCAATTATCACATTAAATATTTCAATAATTTCATGCATGGCAATTAAATTCATAACTTTCATAAAAACGTATTTTCTGGGAAAATAACTGTATATAGGTAATACGAAATCAAAACTGCCCACTCACTGATAAGTCGAGGGGTCGTAACCCCCGTGGCGTCCCTGGATGCGGTCGTCCTCGGAATACATCTCACCTATATGCGAAACAACTATAAAAACGTTAATTGTAAACACATCACCAATAATTCGAAATAACTTCTCATACGATGCTCAATTTGGGTATATGAATATGCCACCTCGACCTACTCGACGTCACGGACGTCGTACAATTTTTAGAAAAAATTTTGGAGGTCCCACGCGCCCCCCACGCGCATCACCCCCTACCTCGGCTCGCGGAACTGGTTTTTCCAGCGGCCGGTTTCCGGCAAGTTTTCAAACCCTTCGTTCTCCTTCGTTTTTCACCCATTTTCTTCGTATTTTATATCAAATTGAAGCCCCAATCATGAAGAATCACAATAGACTAGTTTAAGGCTCTAAAAACAACCATATCTCACCGGAAAAATTCAAGCAAAACCGGCCAAAGTCGAACTCGACGATCCCGACGTCCAAAACTTCCAAACGAACGTCCCCGAGCTTCCTTAGGACCTCCTAAAGCTCACTGTGAGCTTGGATTGTCCTAAAAATCAACCAACATAAAGTTCATGAATAGTGCCATTTTTGATCCTCGGGTTTTAAACGTGAAAACGAAGGAGATCTTACCTGAAAATGGTGTCTTTGAGTTCGTAGGACACTCACGAACACGATGGTACTAATTTCCACGTCGATCCACGAAGTTTGGGGTGGTTTTGGGTGTCGTCCGTACGTTTTGGGTGAGAGAGAGTGAGAGAGGGTTGAGAGGAAGGAGCAAGAGAGAGGCTACGAGATGAGGAGAGAGAGAGAGGGTAAGTTTGTGATGTCCCAAGCAATCCCTACCATCCATTACATCCCAATCAAACAAATATTCCAAACTTTAAAAATTCTATCCAACTTAATCAATTTCCACAAACTTAGGAACTAATAATGTCACAAGCATACGTACCTTAGTACCCGTCAAGGGTAAAATCGTCATTTCACGTTCTCGATATATAAATCCTGGGACGGGCTGTGACAATCTCCCCTCCTTATAGAATTTCGTCCCCGAAATTCCCATAACCAATTAACGCACTTAATACCCATAGAATAACCTTGGGTACATCTCTCTCTCATTCGATCTTCTGTCTCCCAGGTAGCTTCCTCCACAGAATGGTTCCTCCACAATATAGTGACTGGTTCCTCATCATAAGTCAAATCCGGATTAATCTCTAACGGTTGAGGAGGGATCACATGAGAAGGATCAGAAGTATAATGCCGAAGCATAGAGACATGGAACACATTATGGACCTTAGATAGCTCCGGAGGCAACTCTAGCCGGTAGGCAACTTCACCAATTCTTTCAGTGATTACATAAGGTCCAATGTATCTCGGACTTAGCTTTCCTCTTTTTCCAAATCGTACCACACCTCTCCAAGGTGACAATTTCAAAAACATCCAATCACCCACATCATACACTCGATCAGTAGTATGCCGATCCGCTAAACTCTTCTGTCGATCTTGGGCTGCCTTCAGGTTTGCTTTAATTACTTGAACATTTTGAGTTGTCTCATCTACAATCTCTGGGCCTTTTAACACCCTTTCACCAACCTCAGACCAACATAATGGCGTTCGACACGCCCTACCATAAAGTGCCTCAAATGGTGACATACCAATGCTCGAGTGAAAACTGTTATTGTAAGCAAACTCCATCAAGTCCAGACGATCATGCCAGGAATCACCAAATTGTAATACTGAAGATCTCAACATATCCTCCAACGTCTGAATGGTCCTCTCTGATTGCCCATCAGTTTGAGGATGATAAGTTGTGCTATACAGTAATTGTGTACCAAGAGCTTCCTGAAAAGCCACCCAGAATTTAGAAGTAAATCTTGGGTCTCGATCAGAAATAATATTTACTGGAACTCCATGATACTTTACAATCTTTGTAATGAACAACTTAGCCAATTTATTCAGAGGGTACTTCTCCCTAACTGGAATGAAATGCGCTGATTTGGTAAGTCGATCCACAATCACCCAAATACCATCAAATCCATTTCGTGTACGAGGAAGTTTATACACGAAATCCATGGTTATATTTTCCCATTTCCACTGGGGAACGGGAAGTGGCTGCATTCGCCCAAATGGATTCTTTCTTTCTGCCTTCACTTGCTGGCAAATAATACATCTACTCACATAATCTGCAATTTCTCTTTTCATACCCGGCCAATAATAAAATGGTCGAATGGTATGATACATTTTAGTTCCTCCCGGGTGCATCGCATAAGCTGAACAATGCGCTTCATCTAAAATTTCCTTCTTTAATTCCTCATTATTCGGAACATACATTCTGTTTTCTTGCATGAGCATACCATCTGATTCCCGAATTCTAAGGTCTTTCTTTTTCCCTTCACTTCTTAATTGAACCAACTCCTGAATTTCCTCATCCACCATCTGAGCTTCGAGTATACGATCCACCAAAACTGGCCTGACTTGAAAACTAGCAAGAAAAGCTCCACTCTGATTTTCCCACTCCAATCTTACTCCAGTTGCCCTCAGTTCAGCAAGAAGAGGAACACGACTAGCATATAAGGCATTAAGCCTACCTTGGGGTTTCCTACTCAGTGCATCCGCTACCACATTAGCACGACCTGGATGATACTCAATAGTACAATCATAATCACTTAGCAATTCCATCCACCTTCGCTGACGAAGATTAAGATCATGCTGAGTAAATAAATACTGAAGACTCTTGTGATCAGTGAAGATCTTACACTTCTCACCATACAAATAATGCCTCCAAATCTTCAAGGCAAAAACAATTGCTGCCAATTCAAGATCGTGAGTAGGATAGTTCCTTTCATGATTTTTCAACTGCTGAGAAGCATAGGCAATCACCTTATTATGCTGCATCAAAACACATCCCAAACCATTTAAGAAAGCATCACTGTAAATTTCAAAATTTCCGCTATCATCAGGAAGTACCAACACTGGAGCATGAGTGAGGCAATATTTCAATTGCTGGAAACTCCGCTCACAATTTTCATCCCACTCAAATTTAACATCCTTCCTGGTCAACTTCGTTAACGGCAAAGCAATCATAGAAAAATCCTGAACGAACCGTCGATAATAACCTGCTAAACCAAGAAAACTACGTACCTCAGTGACGGTTTGAGGTTGCTCCCAATTCTCCACCGCTGCTATCTTTTGAGGATCAACTTGAATTCCTTGAGCCGATACAACATGCCCCAAAAATGCCACTTCAGTCAACCAAAACTGACATTTACTGAACTTAGCATACAACTGATGCTCCCTCAATTTCCTTAACACCAAGTTAAGGTGTCAGATATGATCTGCTTGAGATTTAGAGTATACCAGAATATCATCAATAAAAACAATAACAAATTTATCAAGATATTGCTGGAATACCTCATTCATCAACCTCATAAAAGCTGCAGGTGCATTAGTCAACCCAAACGGCATAACCAAAAATTCATAATGTCCGTATCGAGTTCGGAAAGCCGTCTTGGTTACATCATCTTCTTTAATCTTCAATTGATAATACCCGGATCTCAAATCAATCTTAGAAAATACACACACATCTTTCAGCTGATCAAACAAATCATCAATGCGAGGCAATGGATAACGGTTTTTAATCGTTACTCGGTTCAATTGCCTATAATCAATACACAATCGCAGAGTTCCATCTTTCTTCCTCACAAATAATACTGGGGCACCCCAAGGTGACGAACTAGGTTGAATGAAACCTTTATCAAGTAATTCTTGCAACTGGATTTTCAATTCTCTCAACTCAGCAGGAGCCATTCTATAAGGAGTCAAAGATATAGGGTCAGTACCTGGAAGCAAATCAATAGCGAATTCCACCTCTCTGTCTGGCGGCAACCCCGGCAAATCATCAGGGAATACATCCGGATAATGTCTGACCACACCAACTTCTTCTATACTAGTAGGAACAACATCATTTAGCACCACATGTGCTAAATATCCCTGACAACCCTTCGATAATAATTTCCTCGCCCATATGGCAGAAATAACACCATGTCTCACCCCACTTCTCTCGCCCACAAAAGTCACCTTGGGTAGTCCAGTACGATAAAAAGTAACTGATTTACCATAACAATCAATATGGGCACGATTATAATGCAACCAATCAGCCCCTAGAATCACATCAAAATCCACAATATCTAACGGAATAAGATCAGCTGACATAACCACGCCCTCTATCATCACTGGACACCCAAGATACACATTATCAACATAACATTTATCTCCTCTAGGCATGGCAAACTCTAAATCAAATCCCAGAGGTGAAGGGTAAGGTTGGGTCATTTGAGCAAACGTATGAGAAATCACAGAGTGCGTAGCACCACAATCAATCAAAACCTTAGCAAAATGACCAAGAACATTTAACGTACCCATTATCAAGTCTGGATGGTTCTGAGCCTCCTGCAGTGAAATATGATTAACTCGCCCCTGAGCTTGCTGTCGTCCACCTCGGCCTCTACTGCCCTGATTACCTCGTCCCTGAGGATTACGCCCCTGGCCTAGCTGACTAGGCTGCCTGGATGATCCTACACCACTAGTAGCAACTTCCCCCTGACGGGGCTGGCCTCCCTGATGCCACTGCGATCCACCAGCTGGCATAGATGAATAAGAAGAATAACCTCCAAAATCCTGAGAATACCCTGGCTGAGGATAAGGCTCCTGGGGATACTGATAATGTCCGGGAGCATATGGAGCAGCATCCCCCTGGTAGTGGTAGGCACCACCACGACTCGACTGGCCATAACCACCTGGTCTAAAACTCTGCTGAATCGGTGCTGGAGGTGGCATATTAGTCTGCTGAGGTCTCTGCTGACCCTGGGGACACTGAGAAGCCCGATGTCCCATTTGCCCACACGTAAAGCAAGCACCACTACCTCTCCTACACTCACCATGGTGACGGAAGTTACAACGGCGGCACCACGGAGCGCCAGAACCACCAGAATCCCTCTGCCTCTGAAATCTAGGCCCACCAGAAAATCTACCACCACCTCTTCTAGGGCCAGTAACACTGAATCCACCACTAGAAGAACTCGAACTTGCTCCACTCTTCTTAAAATTCTGAGTCTTGCGAGGTCCCGGAATAGTAATACCTTTACCTTTATCATTCTTTTTCTGACCGTCATTCTTATCCTCGTCATCATCACTCTCACTAGAAAGTTTATCAGAGTCCTCCATCCTGACCAAAATCTCGAAAAACTCATGGTAGTCGGCGCAGGGAAGTGCACTGGCAAAGGTACGCCACTTCTTCTTAGATCCCAACTTGAAACGTCGAAGCATCTCTCCCTGATTACCAACTGTATCAGGGTCATAGCGAGATAAATCAGTAAACTTTCTGTAGTACTCATGAGCTGACATATTCTTCTGTTTCAACCGAGTAAATTCCTGTTTCTTACGATCAATATACTCTGAAGGGACAAATCTTTTCTTGAAATTATCTTTAAACACAGCCCAATCAGATGCCATAGCTGGGGTCATAAACTGAGTCTGATTCCTCCACCAACTAGCCGGCTTTAGACCCAAAAACCAGGTAGTGGTCTCCACCCACCTATCAGCCGGAAAATTCCCCTGACTTTGCATTACCTGAAATGTCTTTTCAATGTGATCTAGCCATTTCTCTGCCCCTTTGTGACCTTCATCACCCATAAAACGATCTAACTTCAAATTGTACATGGTCTCCAAATGTGTCCTCTGAGGTGGGGGAGGAGGACGAATCACATTCTGGAAAGCCTGAGCCATTGCTTCCCCCAATTGAGTAATATCCGGAAAACTAGGTTCAGGAGTACGACGGAACTCCCTACGCTCTCTACGAGGCAGCATGATTCTGACAGAAAACATTAAAAGATCATTAAAGCATTAACAATTATACATGACTGCAACCTAAGCTCTGATACCAAACTGACAAACCCTGATCCAGAGGATCTGGTCGTCACGTGAGCGTGACATAACCATAAGTGCGACACGGAAGCGAAACAACAACATACATAAGCAGGAATTCAAACCAAACTCTAGCATATCAACCTACGAACGTAACCGGACGAGTTATAAAGTAAACACACAAGTTCAGAGCATAGGTTAACTGCAGTCAAGTAGGACTAAAATAAAAATACATCACCCTCAGGTGAGTCCTACATGTCGAAAGTCTGTCAGAATGCCGGAATAAGACCTCGAGAGCCACCAAACGCTAAACTAGAACCTGGAGGGGCGCAAAACAAAATGAGTGGGTTAGTAAAACAAAATAGTTTTCCCAAAACAGTTCATTAAAAACAATTCTATCCCCTCGCCGTAAAAACCTGTATACTTTCCCAGAAAATAGCATATATACATATATATATACGCCACATCATAACTCAGCACATATCTATCATCATAATATCTCAGAAATGATATGCCATGCCCAAAATATAATCAGAATGCATCAATAATAGTCAGGTGAAGTAATAAATCAACCGGAGACCCTATAATGGTCCTGTACGGCTGATTCTAAAGCTCAACATCCAATCCAACCGGAGTCACCTCGGTGACCTGTACGGTTCAACTCTGCACGTCACTCGGAACTACATATAGTAGTCTGTACGATGACAGGTGTATAAATACGCTCTAGTGCTTCTCTCATTAATCATCGGCGCGCATAACTAAGGTCACCCACTAGTTGGAATCACATCTAGTGATCTGTACAACTAGCATGTCGGAACCTTACATGGTCTGTACGACATCCACCTACTTGGATCCAAGACGAGCGTGCGGTGTGGTGAATAACAATATAAGCACTATCACCTAGGTGCAGGTTATGAGCTTTCAAAGCAATTCATAATAAATAACTCATGTGGAAATAAATAAACTCACCTGAGCGTCCACCGCGTTATTTCACGTACATATATATCAATTATCACATTAAATATTTCAATAATTTCATGCATGGCAATTAAATTCATAACTTTCATAAAAACGTATTTTCTGGAAAAATAACTGTATATAGGTAATACGAAATCAAAACTGCCCACTCACTGATAAGTCGAGGGGTCGTAACCCCCGTGGCGTCCCTGGATGCGGTCGTCCTCGGAATACATCTCACCTATATGCGAAACAACTATAAAAACGTTAATTTTAAACACATCACCAATAATTCGAAATAACTTCTCGTACGATGCTCAATTTGGGTATATGAATATACCACCTCGACCTACTCGAAGTCACGGACGTCGTACAATTTTTAGAAAAAATTTTGGAGGTCCCACGCGCCCCCACGCGCCCCCCACGCGCATCACCCCCTACCTCGGCTCGCCGGACTGGTTTTTCCGACGGCCGGTTTCCAGCGAGTTTTCAAACCTTTCGTTCTCCTTTGTTTTTCACCCATTTTCTTCGTATTTTATATCAAATTGAAGCCCCATTCATGAAGAATCACAATAGACTAGTTTAAGGCTCTAAAAACAACCAAATCTCACCGGAAAAATTCAAGCAAAACCGGCCAAAGTCGAACTCTACGATCCCGACGTCCAAAACTTCCAAACGAACGTCCCCGAGCTTCCTTAGGACCTCCTAAAGCTCACTGTGAGCTTGGATTGTCCTAAAAATCAACCAACATAAAGTTCATGAATAGTGCCATTTTCGGTCGTCGGGTTTTAAACGTGAAAACGAAGGAGATCTTACCTGAAAATGGTGTCTTTGAGTTCGTATGACACTCACAAACACGATAGTACTAATTTCCACGTCGATCCACGAAGTTTGGGGTGGTTTTGGGTGTCGTCCGTACGTTTTGGGTGAGAGAGGGTCGAGAGGAAGGAGAGAGAGAGAGGCTACGGGATGAGGAGAGAGAGAGAGGGTAAGTTTGTGATGTCCCAAGCAATCCCTACCATCCATTACATCCCAATCAAACAAATATTCCAAACTTTAAAAATTCTATCCAACTTAATCAATTTCCACAAACTTAGGAACTAATAATGTCACAAGCATACGTACCTTAGTACCCGTCAAGGGTAAAATCGTCATTTCACGTTCTCGATATATAAATCCCGGGACGGGCTGTGACAAAAGCCCTAAGACGATCTCATAGAGAAAAACAAGTTTTACGACCGATAGATGGTGATTTTAAAATTTTGGACCTTCCACGTAAGGTATGAATCGATTTATGCAAAAATAAATTAATTTTTTTTAAGGTTTTGGAGTGTATTTGTGGATGAAAATTTCTTCCTTCTTATTCTTGGACAAAATTTCACCTACAAAACAAATAACACCTTTGGTCAAGGCCAAGAGCCTCACGCGCCCATGATGAATAGGGGGGCTTTGGCCAAAGAACCTCCGATGCCAAAGTTAGAATTTTGAGGGAAAAATGTTTGGAGAATTTAGAGAATTTAGCAAGAGCATTGGAATTGAGTTTTGGAGAGAATGATGAGATTTTTATAGGGTTGTGGTCAGCCCCTTTGGGATAGAAAGGATCGGCCACTTGGTTTATTTTGTGGGCTAGGTTCTTGATTTGTGTTTAATTAGGAATAATTGAATAATAAATCAATTAATTAGCTAATTAATAGAATAATTTCCTAATTAATTAGCTAATTAATATAATAAAAGGGGAATGATTTGGGAGTTACTTTGTGGAGTGGATTTGATGAGGATGGATGAAATAGGTTTTGAATTATTACCTATTTTGGGCACTTTTGACTTGGTTGAGGGTTGATTGCCCGTTGCTCGCGCGTAGGAATACTGATGTGAGAAATAAGTTAACACACAAAATTAAACCCTCTTTTTATCAATTGTAGCAAAGTATGTAAGTAGGGATCGTTCTAAACCGGGGATTAGGAGGGATTACTAAACACTTGAAAACTGACTTAGAAATGTAAAAACAAAGTTTAAAACACTAGATTAGACTCAAAGAATGCAAAACTCACGTTTAAAATACTAAAATAAACCAATAACTCAAAACAGCAACTAAAAGACTCAAAACTGCCTTAAAAACACTTTATGGGCAGTTTTGAACACAAAGCACCAATTTGGACGAATTTGGGTTTTAACTTGTACCAAAACACTTAAAAACATAAACCAACACACTTTCTAACTAATCTAGGACTTCAAAATAAATGGGGAATTGATTTGGACGAAAATGAACTAAATGGACAGATTGCAAGGAAAACAGATTGTAATAGAAACAGATTGTAACACAAAGTTATGAATAATCAATGGATGATGGAATGGCTAAGGGGTTCTTCTCCACACATGAAATATATGCAACCTAAATCAATTTTCAGTTATCAATTTAATAAGTTATGAATCTCGACACTCCAAGTTAATTAGGTCCGCTTAAATTAACCTTCAGATTTCCCTAGAATCATTGAATTGGATGAATATGCATCGCAAACAAATTATTCCCAACAAGTTCTTTATATGAACAGCATGATAAAGACACAAGTTAGAATCATTACGTTCTTTGGAAATCATAAGCATCGACAAGGCATTCGTAACTATGAAAAGCATGATACTCTTGCCAGGAATCTACTTAACACGATCGTGGCTAGCGACCTTCACTACTTACGAATATAAATTCATAACGATTAGGTGAAACAAACTTATATCCTAGCATCAAATTCAAGCATGCAAATTAAGCGTGCACTCTCAACCAACATACAAGAATAAGTTCTAAATCAAACGGTTAAGCAAATTGTATTCACGACTTATACAACGATAACTGAAAGTAATCAACTTATTTC
The DNA here is from genome assembly GCF_042453785.1 of Malus domestica. Classification (NCBI taxonomy): domain Eukaryota; kingdom Viridiplantae; phylum Streptophyta; class Magnoliopsida; order Rosales; family Rosaceae; genus Malus; species Malus domestica. Next base: position 11,541,526 of record NC_091668.1, read on the forward strand.
ACATATATAATCATGGTTTTGAATCCACCCTTAGCCAAAACGAAATTAGCCAATCATACTTAAAGCAAAACAAAGATTACATGAATTAGATATTAAAATCCAAAGAAAGAAAACACCTAGAATGCTCCAACTTGGCAGCAAGTGCATCCAAGATTCCTCCTTTCCCTTGCTTGTGGCAGATTGGTTTGTGGACAGGTTTTGGGTAGTTCTATGGTGTAGAATGGATGGGGAATGGTATGGAAAGGTTTATGGTGAGTGTGGAGGAGTGTTTGGTGGTGGAAGGGTGGTGGAGAACTTCGGCAAAGAGGGTGGAAGAAGATGGAGTGGCTGTGATATTTTCTGGGCACTAGAATGGTGTTTTTGGGGTGTTTTGCTGCCTAGAGTGAGTATGGACAAATTTCTGTGATGAATGGTGAATATGAGAGTGTGAACCCTTTGCCAAGGGGTGTAAACATGTATATATAGGCCCCAAAAACCCTAGAGAATCAGATTGGGCAGTGGGGAAAATGCACAGCAAGGAGGGTGAATTTGTGGTGTGCAATGGTCCAAGGATGAAAATGGAGCAATGATGCAAAGTATGGAGGGTAAAATGGAGTGGTATTTCAGCTAGGGAGCATGAATGATTGTGTTCATTGCATGGAAATGAAAAGGGGAGGTGAAATGTTTCAGAAATTAGTCAAAGGTGCAGCAACATGTGTTGCACACAGCATTGGATCCCAAATGTGGATGATGGAGCATCAATTGGTGCATGGAATGGTTGTGAAAGTTGTGTGAAATCTGATGGGTGAAGGGAACAAGAGGTATGCAGCAATTGAGTGTGATAATGGAGTGAATTGAGGCATGAAATCAGAAATATTTTAGGGGACAAGGATGATTAAGCATGCATGGGAATCCAAAGGGAATGCTATGTGGTTACACGGCAAGGAGTGAGTGTTCTTTTGTGGCTGAATTCTTGATCCTTTGTACATTAATTCTTCACATTCTTAGCCTCTTTAATTCTTCAATTTCGTCCAAACCTTGGTTCCAAATATGTGACATGCATTCCAAGCTCCATTTTGCTCCAAAATGCTCCAAAATGCATCTTCTTGCCTACTTTGTCCTTAAAATCTGAAAACACACGAAAATGACTTTAAACACTAAAATAACTAAAGAGACACGACATAAATGCACAAGAACAAGCCAACTAAGTCGCATAAATATGCTCCTATCAAATACTGGTATGCCTCAAGGGTAATTTTATCCTTTTAACCCAAAAATCCACGTGTCGCCTTATGATTATTTTTTGCTCCACAAATGCCCTCAGACTTGCTGGGCTGCTCGCAGGAAAGGGCAGCAGGTGTAGAGATCTCAAACTTTAATGTAGATTCCCTTTTGGAGTTGGAATTAGATTCTTCTAGGAAAGGGAAATAAATCGCCTCCAAAGCCTATTTAAGCATACCTTAAGTAGTGGATTAAATCAACTTTGGAGGGCAATTATTTATCCCTTCATGAAAGAGAGAAATCTAGAGGATATTTGTTCCCTCTCCCCTAGCACTCTTCTTTGCTTGATTGTGCAAAGAATCGTCTTCTGTTGATTTATTTGTCTTCTTCGTGCCGCACCGATGTAAGAAAAACCTAATTCTCCTTGTCTTCTTCTTGGGATATGCTGCCACGGGGTACCCGTAGGGGTGGTGCGGCACGTCGGCTGGCAGGGGCCAGGAGTCGGCTTGGCATGGCCAAGAATGTGGTGTGGTAGGGGCTATTGCTTGTGCTGTTCGGCTTGATTGAAGCCAAAGATTGGCTCGACATGGGCCGAGGAAGTGGCGTGGCATGGGTAACGGTTTGGGCTGCTTGCCAAAAATGAGGAAACTGCTTTCTCAACTACCGTAGATGGAGCAGTCAAGGATGAAGATGCCAAGATCGGAGCTGCTGAAGATGAAGTGTCGGATGAGCGAACTATTAAGTGCAAAAGTGGCTGCTGCCCCCTGACCATTTGCTGCCTAGTTTATCTTTAAGCATTCGATCTTTTAAGCTATGTGGCCTTCTTGTACTGGAGAGCTTACCCAGATGGGTGTCGGGGAATTAGTTTACCTTTTCGCATTGGAAAGCAATTAGTTTATCCTTTTACACTGGAGAGCAAACCCATATGGGTGTCTGGGAATTGGTTTACCCTATCGCACTGGAGAGCAATTAGTTTGTCATCTTGCACTGGAGAGCAGACCCATATGGGTGTCGGGGAATTGGTTTACCATCTCTCACTGAAGAACAATTAGTTTATCCTTTCACACTCGAGAGCAGACCCATATGGGTGTCGGGGAATTAGTTTACCATCTCGCACTGGAGAGCAATTAGTTTATCCTTTTGCACTAGAGAGCAGACCCATATGGGTGTCGGGGAATTGGTTTACCCTCTCTCACTGGAAAATAATTAGTTTATCCTCTCACACTGGAGAGTAAACCCATACGGGTGTCGGGGAATTGGTTTACCCTCTCACATTGGAGAGCAATTAGTTTATCCTCTCGCACTGGAGAGTAGACCCATATGGGTGTCGGGAAATTGGTTTACCCTCTCGCACTGGAGAGCAATTAGTTTATCCTCTCGCACTGGAGAGCAAACCCATATGGGTGTCGGGGAATTAGTTTACCTTCTCGTACTGGAGAGCATGGAAGTCGTTGTCGTGAGTGCAGTTGAGGAAAGCTGGACTGCTGGACAACCGAAATAATCCTTAACCTGCAAGGTCATGTTTGGCTATCTGCTTGAGACTTCGAATTGCTTGTGGAACCCTCATAAGGGTGAAACGCAATGAGCTGCTCCCATAATTATTGTGCCATCATTAGGTGTTTCATCGTGTGCCCTTTTGAGGCTTGGTTGGCGCAAGCCATGATGCAATATTGGCATAATTATGAGCCATAACGATAGATCAATTGCTGTCGGGAGCCGTGAAGCAGGCAAGCACGGCTGTGTCCTTCTGGTACTCATCTGCCCACGGTGTGCCATTAGGCTGAGCTGCTGCGTTTGTTAAAGCAAAAGTAGTCTTTATATCCGGCAATCTATGTGGGGTAGTCCCGTCTGCTCGATCTTGTCATTGAAAGATGACTCGCTTATGTTGATCATCTCATTGGATTGGGGAAATTGCGCAATCGCTCAGTCATGAGTCTTTCTACTTTTTCCTGAATTTGCTTTTGTTGGGGGTGGCTGAGCTTTCGGCTACCCCCGGTCATGACCTACTGGTCTAGGCTGCTTTTCCATGTGTTCGGCTCGTGGCTGCGATGGGTGTGGTATGTTCCTAGCAAACGAGCGGGTAGCTCGCAGGCTGTTGGTTGAACTTGAGATGGATTGAGTGACTGCTTCTCTCCGTCCACTATGCTGCCTACTCGGATGTGAGGTGGATGATGCTCCTTGTGGGCTTTACCACGAATGAACACTTCGCTTGGAAGGTTGCTCATGTTGATTATCGGAGTGTGGCCCCAACCGTGAGTGTATGTTTGTCCGTGGGCCTAACTGAGAGTGCACGTTCCTCCACGCACTAAGACTAGTCAAGTGGCTGCTTACCGGGATGCTGGTGGAAAGGTTCGTTTGCCCTTATCCTTCTTCGAGACACCTCATCCGGGGCACGTTGGATATCGGTGCGTTGCAAGAGTTGATTCACCAAGGTTATCTGTTGTGTAAGGGCGCTTGTCAGCTCTATGACTTGTCGAGACAAGTATTATTCACCATTTGGATTGGAAAAGCTTAGAAATAATATGCTTCCTTAAGCAGTGGAAGTGTGGTAGGCTTCGGGCACGAGATTTGAATTGGGAAATGTCAAATCCGCGGAGAAACATGGTGAAAATGCCAGAGTTCGATGGTTGGTCTAGATGGTTGAGATAGTCTTGGGCTGATTTGGGCTGCTTATCATACCGCGAGAGCAGGTTGGGCTGCGGTAACAAGCTGGGCTACGAGATAGGGCTGCTCAGTGAGAGTAGACTGGGCCACGGGAGTGGGCTGCTCGGGGGAGTAGGTTGGGCCACGGAAGTGGGCTGCTCAGCGTATGATGCACGCAGGTGCGAGGCTTGGGCTTGGCTTGGCAACGTGTTGGGCTCGCGTTGGGTGTGGAGTGACATGACTTGGGTTGTGGCCTTAGTGCCGTGAGCTGCCTTGGATGGCACAGCTTGGGCCGTGGTGGTGACACTATGGACCTCGCCGTAGGTGGCTACCGTGGTAGCCACCGCGGTGGTTCCCGTGGTGGAAACTCGTGGTGGTGGTGCCGCTCCACCTATTGTCACATTTATCCTCGTGGATCGCCGTGGTCCCCTCTCTTGAATGTTGAAATTTTCATTTGTTGAATTTTCTAAATTTCTAGCCATTGTACTTCTCTTTTACGTTTTATCAAAGAATTTTTGCAAATAAAAAATTCTAATAATAAGAACGTACGAAAAATCTACAAATGGACAAGAAAGTAGAAAGCCTTGGGTGCGAGAGACTTTTACGAGTGTGGGACTTAACTCTCAATGAAAGCACCAATTTGTGGATGCAAATTTCTTCCTCCGTGTTCTTGGACAAAATTGCACCTGCAAAACAAATAACACCTTAGGTCAAGACCAAGAGCCTCACGCGCCCATGATGAATAGGGGGGCATTGGCCGAAGAACCTCCGATGCCAAAGTTAGAATTTTGAGGGAAAAGTATTTGGAGAATTTAGCAAGAGCATTGGAATTGAGTTTTGGAGAGAATGATAAGGTTTTTATAGGGTGTGGCCGGCCCTTTTGGGATAGAAAGGATCGGCCACTTGGTTCATTTTGTGGGTTAGGTTCTTGATTTGTGTTTAATTAGGAATAATTGAATAATAAATCAATTAATTAGCTAATTAATAGAATAATTTCCTAATGAATTAGCTAATTAATATAATAAAAGAGGAATGATTTGGGAGTTACCTTGTGGAGAGGATTTGATGAGGATGGATGAAATAGGTTTTGAATTATTACCTATTTTGGGCACTTTTGACTTGATTGAGGGTTGATTGCCCACTGCTCACGCGTAGGAATCTTGGTGTGCCTCAAGGGTAATTTTGTCCTTTTAACCCAAAAATCCACGTGTTGCCTTATGATTATTTTTGGCTCCACAATATTGTCTGCATAAAAAGACTTTGTTAGCCCAAGTCTGTCAGTGCAAAACAAGAGAGAAAAACAGATTTAGACCCTAGCTTTTAATGTGAAAAAATGAGGAGTTGTAAAGGAAAAATGGCCTTTGATTGGTGGAATCATGTTGAAATTAAGGTTGCAGCCATGAGATTTTCCATGGATTGTGCATGCTTAATTCTGCAATAATCAAACCATTACAATCACACAATTTTTAACCAACATTCTATTCTGGCTAAAACCTTAAGACATTATCCTAGAGAAAAACAAGCTCTTTTGACCAATGGATAATGCTTTTAAAGTTTTGGATCCTCCAACTAAGGTATGAATTGATTTATACAATTTTATTTTATTTTTTAAAATTTCAAGGTTTTTAAGGTTTAGGTGTGTATTGCCTATAAAAAAAAGGACATTGTTAGTCCAAGTCTGTGTGTGCGAAATACAAGAAAGAAAGAAAATGAAGGATTTATGCCCTAGCTTTTAATGTGAGGAAGAGGGGGAGTTGTAAAGGAAAAGGATCTTTGATTGGTGGAATTTATGTTGAAACTAAGGTTTAGCCATGCGACTTTCCATGGACTCTACAGGCTCCAATCCATGGTTGTAGTTGTGCGTTTTTGTTTTGTAATGCTTGCGAAACTGTTTGGTCATCAACTACCAAATAAATTCGAACGACAAAGGGGAGAATGTATGCTTGGAGTTTGATTTTCATTTTTTAAATGGTTGTAAAGACAAATTTATATATTGAATTGAGTTTGTGATGGTAGTTTAGGTAGTAAGTTTGGGTTTAAAGAGTTATTGCTAGTTGAATTAAAAATAATGTGGGTGAAGAGAGTAAGGTGTAGAGTGAAGTTATATGGATCCAAATAAAACTTTTCTAATATCATGCGTAAGTCTTCTTTCACATGGCAAAGCGTTACTTGGTTATGATGCGATGTAAATAAATCTTTGAGGAAGATGAAACTTAGACGGAAGTCACGAAATTCGTTCCCACCATCTATACCTGATCTTAGCCAAAAGGCTAAGTATCGGTGCATTGCACCACACCTGATTAGCGTCCATATGGGCCTTTGTTTTGGGTCCCTTTTTTTTCCAGCCCGTTTGCTGCCGCTGGGCTTGCAGCCCCTTAGCCTGATCAGCCCGTACTTTTTTTTCTAGCCTATATTTTGGGCCTGGGCCGCACGACCGTAATTACTTAGCCCACCCGTGGGCTTTGGTCCACTGTTTTGGGCCCCAAGTTTTAATTACCTATTTTTTTAGGCACTTTTGGGTTTTATAATTTTTCACCCACGCTTTAATTTTGGCCCAAAATCTAAATAATTTAGTTATAATTCTAGACCCGAAGATCTATTTGCATATTTCTTGTTGCATATTATATATATATATATATATATATATATATATATATATATATGTTTGTGTTTATCTGTAGGAACATATGAACTTGAAGCTCATAATTCTTTCGAAACCCAAAATTTCTAGAAACATGCCTTATTTGAAAACCTGAAGTTTTCCTTAAAACATCACCCATGAAAACCTGAAGTTTTTTTCATGTAACTTTAAACCATTGTCTATTGATTTTCTCCATTACACTAACAACATTCTTGTCCATTTATTTTGTGATAGGGACATGTCAAATTTGAACAAACTTGACTTCACCGCTTTACAAATCTCCAGAAGAAACTACCTCAAGTGGGTCCAAGATGTGAAGCTCCACCTCATCGCAAAGAATTTGCGTCCCGCCATTGAAGATGAGACAGACAACCCGGTTGGCAAAGCTGAGAAAGCCACTGCCATGATCTTCATCCGAAGACACATTCATGATGCACTACAAACTGAGTAGCTTGCTGAGGAAGATCCACGAGCATTTTGGGTCGCTTTGGCTGATCGCTTTGATCACCAAAAGGACATCTTCTTAGCTAAAGCAAGACATGACTGGTAGCATCTACATTTCCAAGACTTTAAATCTATGAATGAATATAATTATGAAGTTTGTCAAATCCGATCACTTCTCAAGTTCTATAACGAGAACTAGACTGAAGAGGTTCTCCTGGAGAAGACATATTTGATCTCTGTTTTACTTCTCGCTAAAAAGAAGAATCAGTTGTTGATGAAGAATCATCAAGCTCGACCTACTAGGGCAACTGCTATTCTTGAAACACATTATAGCACAAACAATTTCCCAAAACGCCAACATAGGGGTGGTAAGGGCGGCCATAAGCCATCATTTCAAGGTCAACAGAGCCAAAGCCTATATAAGGGAGGAAATCGAGCCCATAAGCATTCTAACTTCACTCCCAAGGCCCTGAACTTCATGAATCAGGGCAAAGCACCTGACATTATGGATGCGGACATGTGCTAACGTTGTGGTTCAAATGACCATTGGTCCCGTGTTTGTCGTGCTCCCTCGACGGTTTGTAGCTAAATATCATTCTCATCGTAAGAAGTTTGAATCAAACTTTATGTAAGTGGATAAACTAGAAAGTACCAAAATGGAGGTTTCTGATTTTCAAGAGGCTATTACCCATATGGAAGATTAGAATCTTATACATAAACTATTTTTAGTTGAGTTTAGAACCTTGGAAGGCCGAATTTCACCTAGTGGCCGAACGCTCCTTGTTTTTTGTTTAAGTTTGAATAATTTTCCTTTATGTTTGGATTATTTGTTGGTGATTGTTTTTTTTGGATATTAAGTTTTTTTAATTACCATCCTTGAATACTTAAATTATTTTGAATGGATATTTGTCTTTTAGAACTTTTATGCATGTGACCTATTGAAATTAATTTTTATTCCTAGGTATGACTAATGGGAAAGTTAGTTGTCTAGCAGATAGTGCACCCACACACACTGTTTTGTGTATCGTACCTAAGAATGCACTTCTGACAACATTCTTAGGCCCATCCAACCTAATCGAAGGATACGGTAAGACACGTATAATGTTGTCCAGATGAGGCACTTTATTTTTCACGTTCTGAAAGAACGTTGTTGAGTTTCAAGGACATTCGAGACAATAATTACCACACTGAAACCTATGTAGAAAATGGAGTTGAATTTATATACATCACTTCCTATGAATATTACCAGATGCGTATTCTAGAGAAGATGAAGCGTATCTCGAGTGGTCTATATACTACAACCATACGCCCTATAGAAAGCCACTATGTGGTCAGTCCTACATCTGAGACTGCACATAAAATTACACTTTGGCATGATCGTTTGAGACACCCTGGACGAACAACGATGCGTTGTATCTTCAAATATTCACCCGGAAATCCACTAACCCGAAGTTTAGGTTGATTCAAGGAATCGCATGTCAAACCTGCTCAATGGGAAAACTTATCATTAAGCATTCTTCTAACAAGATTCGTTCGAATCCTCTTACTTTTCTATAATTATTCAGGGGGACATTTGTGGAGCGATTCATCCTCCATGCGGACCATTTAGACATTTTATGGTATTGGTTGACGCCCCCACACATTGGTCACATGTGTGCTTGTTGTCCACAAGAAATGCTGCATTCTCTAAACTGTTGGCTCAGGTTATCAAGCTCAAGGCTCACCACCCTGATTATCCGATCAAATTTATTCGATTGGATAATGTTGGAGAATTCACATCTAAAACTTTTGATGGCTGTTGCATGTCAGTTGGGGTTGAAGTTGAACATCCAGTACCCCATGTTCACACTCACAACGGCCTAGCAGAGGCGTTCATTAAGTGCTTACAAATGATTGCTAGATCATTTGTCATATGTACCAAGTCCCGATCGCTGTTTGGGGCCATGTAATATTTCACGCAGCCATGTTGGTCTGCCTGAAGCATATTGCGACCCAACCATATAACACCCTTCAGTTGGTTACCGGATACGAACCCGACATATCGCATATGTTTGTTTTTGGTTTTTTGGTTGTGCGATCTATGTGCCAATCTCGCCGCCATTACTAACAAAAATGGGGCCTCCACGAAGGATGTATATCTATGTCGAATATGATTATCCTTCAATTATTTGTTACTTAGAACCTTTTACAGGCGATATTTTTATTGCTCGTTTCATGGATTGTCACTTCTATGAGACAATCTTCTCGTTGTTAATAGGAGATAAAAACGTCACCGTTCCTGAAGAACAACGCGAATTATCGTGGACAGCTCCCACTTTGTCTCATTTAGCCTCTATACCTCTCAGTCTGAAACTGAAGTGCAGCGTATATTAGGTCTTCATAGAGTAGCTTAGAGCATGCCAGATGCTTTAACAGATTTGGCGCGAGTGACAAGATCACATATTCCCGATGTAAATGTGCTTGCAAAAATGAATGTACCAAATGTACGATGGACTTCCCTTCTGGAGGCCTAGGACACCACTTTGGCCGATCCACGTACATTAACGGTTAGCCAATCCGCTGCCCCTACACAAAAGCATGGCAGACCTCTTGGTTCAAAAGATTCACAACCACAGAAGAGGAAACCCACAGCACAGACTGTTGAGCTTACCGTGAATCTGACTGTTGCCTACTCATTTTATCCAACTCATGAGGAAATTCTAGATTACGGAAGTATCCTTGAAGAGAAGAATCCACCTCCTGAGAATCGAGAGATTTCGGTTTATTGTGCTAGCTTGGATGATGTTTGGTGTAGAAATGAGATGATTATCGATGATGCACTAACATTTGCAGTAGCTACTAAAATCATGTTGAACGATGACATTGAACCTTGTTCCGTTGATGAATGTCGACGTAGAACTGATTAGTCAAATTGGAAACAAGCAATCTAAGTTGAACTCAATTTGCTTGCGAAACATAAGGTATTTGGACCTGTAGCTCTTACTCCTCCACATGTGAAGCCCGTTAGCTACAAGTGGGTTTTTCTTTTGAAAGTGTAATGAGAAGTACAAAATTGTGCATTACAAAGCTCGTCTTGTTGCGCAAGGCTTCTCACAATGCCCCGGGATTGACTATGACGAAACTTATTCACCCGTTATGGATGTTATTACTTTTCGATACCTTATCAGTTTTGTAGTTTCTGAAAAATTGAGTATGCAGCTGATGGATGTAGTAACTGCGCATCTCTATAGAGATCTTGATACAGAAATTTATATGAAAGTTCCCGAAGGACTTACATTGACTGGATCAAATATTTTCAAACCCCGGAACGTGCTCTCAATTTGACTGAGGCGTTCACTATACAGTTTGAAACAATCCGGAAGAATGTGGTATAACCGTCTGAGTGAGTATTTGACTAGTCACGGATATGTGAGCAACGAACTATGCCCTTGCGTGTTTATTAACAAGTCACATTCTAGTTTTGCAATTGTTGCAGTTTATATCAACGACATGAACCTCATAGGAACTCCTGAAGAGCTCAAGAGAACTGTCGCGCACCTGAAGTCGGAATTTGAGATGAAGACTAGGAAATACTCGATATTATCTCAATCTCGAGATAGAGCATTGTTCGAATGGAATCTTAGTACATCAATGGAACTACACCCAAAAGGTGTTGCGCAACTTTAACGAGGATAAAGTGAAGCCTTTGAGTACTCCTATGGTTATATGATCTCTAGGTGCAAAACGAGATCCCTTCCGTCCGAAGGAGGATGATGAAGAGATTTTGGAACCCGAAGTTCCTAATCTAAGTGCGATAGGCATTTTATTGTACTTAGCTCAATGCACTAGACCCGACCTCTCCTTCGTTGTTAATCTTTTAGCAAGATACAGTAATGCATCGACACGCAGACACTGGATTGGTGTTAAAGACATCTTCCGCTATCTTAAGGGTACTACAGATATGGGCCTATTCTATCCCTACGAATCCTCGAGTGATGCCGCACCCCCTATCTCGAGTCGATTCTCTCATTGTTAGTTATGCTGACACAGGTTACTTATCTGACCTGCACAAAGCGCCCTTTCAAACGAGTTACATCTTTACTGTTGGAAGCACTGCAATATCTTGGAGGTCAACTAAACAAACCTTAGTTGCCACTTCGTCTAACCATGCTGAAATAATCACCTTACATAAAGCTACTCGGGAATGCTTCTGGCTGAGAGCAGTTGTGGGCTATATTAAAAGCTCTTGCAACCTTTACATAGTCATTGACGTCTCGATGATGATCTATGAAGATAACGCAGCATGCATGGAATAACTCAAGAAGGGTTACACCAAATAAGACAACACCAAGCACATTGCGCCGAAATTCTTTTTCTCACATTAACAACAAGAGCATCAGAAGACTGAAGTCACGCAAATCCGTTTACAAAATAATTTGGTCGACCTTTTCACCAAATCACTACCAAAGGCGACGTTTCAGAAGCTTGTTCAAGGAATAAGTATGCGTAAACTTTCTGAGTTGTAACATTGTTAGTTCTCTTTGGAATTATGTCGAACTCAGGGGAAGTATCTTGAAGTATACTTGCTTGATCTTAATGTACTATTTTTCTCTACGATTAGGAGCATTTTTCCCTTTGGGTTTTTGCTACCTAACGAGGTTTTGACGAGGCACTTACCTTGGGTTGAGCATGTCATGTAGACATTTCATTTGACTTTGCATTTTGTCTCATACTTTTCCTTAGACTATGAGTTTTGTCCCTACTTAGGTTTTACCATAGTCAGTGGGTTTTTTGTGAGACTTAGTTCCATGTGCAAGTTCCTACTTTGTTTGAGACAAGTGTTGTTCCCATAATCCATGCCGACGAGTCGACTTCCTCAACTCTACATGATGTCGAATCTACTTGAGTATTTGCACACTCAAGGGGGAATATTATAAACATTGAATTTAAATGTGATTGTGTAAATCCTATATTAGATTTGATACTAGCTATTTTTTCTTATTAGGACTTGTATTCCTTGGAGGAGAAAGATTCTTCCCTCCCTTATTATTATAAATAAAGGCACTGTGTAGGGGGAATAAAACATCCTCTACACAACCCTACAAACACATCTCTCTCCCTACTCTCCTCTTTGTCGTGCCCCCTCTCTCTCTTGTTAGATTAAAATAAGCCACAACATCAACGTCATTTTTCAATCAAGAATAATAGTTCTATTGTCCCTTTCCCAGCAAATAAAGCTTTTCTGGTCCGAGATCGGACAATGACACAGTAATCAAGCAGGGCATGAACATTTAATAATGGGGTATGTTATCCACACACTCTTATCAATTTTCGACCGTTGAATCAAATAAATTGAAGAATATCAAATGACATAAATTATTACGAGGTGTGAATCTGAACCTTTATGCGTTGGTAGGCTTTCGAGAGTACAAACTTAAAAAAGATTTGTGAATAGCACACCTCTTTAAAAATTCTTCTAGACGAAGTTTCATATTAGATTACATTTCAAGTATAACGAAATGAACCCATTGCAACTCGATCAATCTAATACTAATGTTGGTATGATATGATGCATTCGATTTCGGCAATTTGTACATTTGAGTTTCACCGTGAAAATGATCTATATTTTGCTGTCTTGATCATCTATCCGAATTAAACCACATGCTCCACCGCTTGTGCAGACTGCATCAATTCATTTGAACTTTTTTCTTGCAAACATACTTCCAAGGTGGGTACTTAACAGGTCACTAAACTTAAACTCGAAGTTTTTCTTTGATTAAAAAGAAACCCAATGCTATTGGAATTTCGAAGTGCAGATTTCGGTTGCTGGAGTAAAAGTATGTGGGAACACGAGGAATATATTGATTAGGTAAAGGTTTAGTCCAAAAAAAAAATATTATGTAAAAATTTAAAAGGAAAACTAATGAAAATGGTTTGAAAACTTTGAGTTTTAATAATAAGGACAAAATAAAGGATAAAGTGAATAGTACTATGATTGACTTTTTAGTGGAAAAATGTGGTTTTTCGTTAAAGTAAACAGTATCAGGTGTTTTCGTTAAAGTTTCCAAATTTAAAATGTCCAAAGTGGCGGACCCCATAAAACGTATTGCATTTTCAATTTTAATATTTTAGCATCAAAGTAAAACTCGTTGAAACATTCCAAGTGAAAAAAGTTGATGGAGATCTAAACATACACGAAAAAATTATTAGTGTATAGAATACAGTTGAAGATGGGTGGAAAACACTGGAAAGTAACGGAGCCCATAAAACGCGTAGTCTGGAATACATTTTTCGTCTATTGAAAATTTGCAACGTCTTTGCCATGATTTTGTCTGGAAAAAACACTTTTCTTTTGTTGAGATACAAAATTAATTTAAACTTTTTAATGTTAAGCATGTCCCTAAGAAAATGACAAAAGAAAAAAACACTCTAAACTGGTCTTTTTTTTGGGTCAGCACACTCGGAACTAGTCTTAGTAGCAAAATCAAAGTAAAAACTCATCCCCGAAATCCACTCTTTCTTCATCTTTCAGTTTCCTATCCAACCAAGACACAGTTGTGAGCATGGCTGAGTTGGTGGGCGGAGCTTTTCTCTCTTCTTTTCTCTCTGTTTTGTTCGACCGGATGGCTTCCCGTCCCGTCGTCGACTTCATATCTGGAAAGAAAAACAACAACGAGCTGCTCATGAGGGAGTTGAAGATCAAGCTGCTCACTGCTAACAAGCTGGTCGATGATGCCGAGGAGAAGCAGATGACAAGCCCGACCGTGAGGAAGTGGCTCGACGATCTCAAAGATGCTATCTACTGCGTAGGAGAGTTGCTGGACGAGATCAACACTGAAGCTCTTCGACGTCGGCTGGAAGGTGACGATAACCATTCTCCTGCAGCTAGCAGCAGCGCAAGCCGGATCATGAGATCAGTATTCAAGTCTTCTTCTCCGTCCGATGAATTTCACAACTCTCTCGAATCGAAGATATCAAACATTCTGCGCGTGTTAGACCTCATTCTCAATGAAAAAGATGTTCTTGGTCTGAAAGAAGGTTCTCCAGATAGACCCCAAGAAAGAACTCGTCAAACTACTTCTCGATTCGATGAGTCTGGCGTCTTCGGAAGGGAAAAGGACAGAGAAACGATCCTTGAAGCGTTACGTTCGGATCATCCGACTGGCCCTAGGATAGGAGTCCTTCCCATTGTGGGCATGGGAGGGATCGGAAAGTCCACCCTTGCTCAACTGGTGTACAAAGATGTAAAGGTTGACTTTGGCGTCCAAGCATGGGTTTGGGTCGGACAAGAATTTGATATTCTTCAAATAGCACAAACAATATATGGGAAGATCACGGATCAAACTTGCGGGATCACAGATCTGGATCTGCTTTCTGAAAAATTGGAGGCGATTTTGACAGGAAAGAAGTTCCTCTTCGTTCTTGATGATGTCTGGAGTGAGGATTATCTTCGTTGGAATGACTTGATGGCTCACTTCAATCGCTGCGGAGTACATGGAAGTAGGATCATTGTTACAACACGCCTCCGACGTGTTGCATCTATCACCGGCACTCTTTCAGCACATTATCTGATGGAGATATCCGAGGACGATTCTTGGTTATTATTTGCAAAGCATGCCTTCACGGATGCCAGTGTTATTACTGCACATCCGTATCTTGAAGTCATTGGAAGGCAAATTGTGAAGAAGTGTCAAGGCCTTCCTTTAGCTATAAAATCATTGGGGGGCCTCTTACACTCTGTTTTGAATCCAAAGCAATGGGAAAACATATTGAAGAGTGACTTATGGGAGTTGTCAAACGATAAGGTTTTGCCGGCTCTATGGTTAAGTTACCATTATCTGCCTCCGCATCTCAAGCGTTGTTTTGCTTACTGTGCAATATATCCTAAAGGTTATGAATTTCAATCTTCAAAGTTATTCTTGTTGTGGATGGCTGAAGACCTCTTACAACCCCATGAGAAGGAGGTATTGGAAGATGTTGGAAGTCACTACTGCGATATTCTATTATCAAGGTCTTTCTTTCAACATTCAGTAAACGAGTATGGTCAGTCATGTTTCACCATGCATGACCTTATCAATGATTTAGCAAAGTTTGTATCTGGAGAGTTTTGTTTGAGATTGGGGGACGACCATCGGACAGTCAATAGAAATATATGCAGAACTCGCCATGTTTCTTTCATGGGGTTTGGCAATCAAAGCATTCAGAACTTTGAGGAGCTATATGAGGCTAAGCATTTGCACACCTTTCTACAACTACGTTCAGCAAGTCCCTCAGTAGGTTTTAATGCCAGCCATAAGTTGATGCTGAGAAACAAACTTGTAGATCTATTGCCAGTTCTACGATGTGTAAGAGTGCTCAACTTATCAACAAGCAGTATTGTTGAGTTGCCTAGCTCAGTTGGCAACTTAAAACAATTAAGGTATTTGGACGTGTCTTACACTTCACTAAGAGAATTACCTGAGACGGTGTGCACCTTGTACAATTTACAGACCATATTGTTGTCCTGTTGTTTTCAACTTACTCAACTACCAACTGAACTGGGGAGACTAATCAACTTGCGCCATCTCAGTATCAGAAACACAAATATCAAAAAGATGCCTGCAGGGATGTGTAATTTGAAAAATCTCCAAACATTAAGCGATTTTGTGGTGGAAAAACAAACAGGTCAAAGCACTGGAGAGTTAAAAGAGCTTCAGCATTTGCGCAAAAGACTTGCGATCTCAGGAGTTGGTAACATTCACCATGAGGGAAATGGTTTGGAAGCAGATATCATGAGCAACAAGGAGTATCTGGACAAACTTGTTTTGAGATGGGGAAGAGGTGATGCATACTTTCTGAGATGGGGAAGAGGTGATGATGATGATACCAGTGATCATGGTCCAGAAAATGACAGAGAAGTGCTCAACAACCTCCGGCCGCATACAAACCTCAAACAACTTGAGATTAAATCTTATGGGGGTTTAAGATTTCCAGGTTGGTTAGGAGATCCATATTTCTCTAAACTATTTTGTATTCGACTTACAGATTGCAAACATTGCTGCTTATTGCCAGCACTTGGGCAATTACCTTCCCTCAAGAAGCTTTGTGTTGAAGGGCTGAAGAACGTGGTGGAGATTGGTAGTGAGTTTTACGGTAATGACACTTGTGGGATTACTCCATTTAGATCTCTAGAACAATTGGCCTTCAGAAATATGTTGGAGTGCGAAAAGTGGTCATATTATGATGGAAGCATAGGCAACACCTCAATAATGTTTCCTAATCTTCGTCGGCTTGAACTGAAACTTTGTCCCAAGCTGACCGAGATGTTACCGTTGGAGAAGCTGCCAAGGCTTGAAAGGGTAGGGTTGTGGGCGCTGAAATCGTTCAGTGGTTCACTTTCACATGTGGAATCGATATGCCCTACATTCCTCTCCCTCACTGACTTGCACATTGGAGGATGCCCAAATTTTGTATGTTTTCCAGCTGGAGGGATGGATGCGCCCAAATTGGAGTATCTGCATATCAATGGATGCGAGAAATTGAGGTCATTGCCACAACAAATGCATACCCTTCTACCGTCTCTTCAGAATTTGATGGTAATTGGGTGTCCAGAAGTGGAATCATTTCCTCAAGGAGGGTTGGCGTCAAATATACAAGACCTTTCTTTTCAGTGTTGTACAAAACTCGCTGCAAATCGCTCACTGTGGGGTTTAACAAGACTCAACTCTCTTAGACATTTGAAAATCAGATTCAGTGAAGAAGGTGGAGAAGAAATGGGGTGTTCGTTTCCGGAAGAGGGTTTACTGCCCGCCACTCTCACTCGTCTCTCCATCTACAATCTTCCGAATCTTAGAACCATCCAAGGCAAGGTTTTGAGACAACTCACCTCTCTTGAAGTTTTCACGATACACCAATGCCCTGAGCTCCAGGGCTTTCCAGAAGAAGCGCCCAAATCTCTGAAAAGCTTGACTATTTGGGAGTGCCGTAATCTCGGGAGCTTGCCAGGAGAATGGCTTCCCAAATCTCTTTCTGGACTGAAAATCCAGCGGTGTCCGCTGCTAGAAGAACGATTCCGAAGAGAGACAGGGGAAGATTGGCCCAAGATTGCTCACATCGCCAACATAGATATAGAATGTTCTTGAAGTTGGTACGTGCCAAATTCTCTCTGTCAGGTGTGTATGTATGTGTGTCTATATGTATTTACATGTCATCTGAACGGCCAAAAACACTTTAGTTGGGTACTTTTCTGATGGGGTTTTTTCTTTTTCTTTTTCTTTTTTCTTTTTATTTTTTATTTTTTATTTTTTATTTTTTAGTATGTTTGGTTAGTGTTCCTACTCCAGGCTCCAGCAGCACATGCTCATTATCATTGTATGTATCAAGCTGTCTCGATCCATCCGATTTGTGCCGTCAGTTTAATCAAAAGCTATTTATTTATACTTGAATCAATTGATAGCATCTTACATTTGACATCTTAATTGGTCAGACTCATTGTGTAAGGACTTACATGCACCCTTTCAAATGCCACCTTAACGTTTCACACCAATAACACAATGTCATGTGTAAGTGACATTGTTACTTTGAGTTCGATCTATGTAATTAGTGAATTTTTTAGGGCCAAGCCAAACTATGCTACCAAAAGAGAATGACGGAGAATTAGGAATAGAAGCTCCTGCAGTCATTTGTGTAAGGACTTACATGCACCACGTCGGACGCCACGGTGGCATTTCAGACCGGATTACACAATGTTAGGTGTAAGTGTCTCCAAATGGAATTACGTTATTAGTCTAGGACAGCATGGTAGTGGCAAACCCTATGCAAGTAAGTCCTTATAAGAAGGTAAACTCCGAACACAAAATGAATACATTGCCCACTATAGTATCACTATTTGGTTACACCGTTTGCTTTCTTTCCAAGTCCAACAATAATTCACAAACTATGCCCACAGCTAAAATAGATCTCTGGATGATCAAACGAAACCAATCATTGAAGGAAATTCGAGAGAATTGGTAATTTTCTCCAATCTAATGGGGGTAAAAATTTCATGATCACTTATGAAAGCTCGAAGCACCGTATTTTGATCCTGAGCTAGTCGCACTTTTTCGAGGGGTTTGCTTCTGAAACTCCTAAGCAGGTTCATAAAGGCCTAATATATGCCCAATACATCGCATGGCAGCAACCTGTACCACGAAACTCTTACTAAAATCTCTGCACCCAGTGTAGCAATGATATACGAACAAATGATCACAATGGTTTTGTTTAGAAATTTAGTCATCACCTTGCCATGGACTTCATATTTGAGAGGGCCATCAAGTTTCAGCTCCTTATGCCATCAACTTGGTCACTGTTTGATTAATGGCTGGCATTGTGAAGGACAAAAGTGAAGAATTTACATTCGGCATCGCATGATCCGTGTCAAACTTTAACCATCAGCAGATGCCAATTTCATTGAAAACGCAAAGCTTAAATCCATTTACTGCTCAACTAAAACCACCTTACCAAACACTAGCAAAAATCATAAATCCGAAAAAAACCCAAGAAATTCGAAGTTTTACGCTTACAATCCACACAAACTTCACTTGGGCTTACAGAAAACACGAGCATACAGTATAATTTGTGGCAAAGTATGTGTAAAAATCTGGTTTAGACAAATCATCAAACACCTGGTGGCATCGACCCAGTCTCAGCGAATGAAGAGAGAGTCAACTTGGGGGATTGTATGAGGGAAAGCTTGAGTGGAGGAGCTCCGCCCGTTAAAGAGTGCAGACATTGACAGTAAAGTCCAACCCGTCGGCGTAAGAACCGAGTGGCTTTTGGCACGTCCTTGTGCAGATGCGGTAGCCACCTAAGCGACGCCGTGCCATTTTTTTTTCAACGCTTTGTAGGCCATGTGTTGCTGACTGTAGGAAACTGACTCATTGGTAGTTGCTTTAGCTGTGAGTCAGACGACACGTCGTTTTTAGTGTCTGAAAGTTAAAATTAGGGATTAGCATATGATGAATGGGTCCGGATGATAATTTTTGATATATTAGTGTCTGAAAGTTAAATTGGGGATTAGCATATGATGAATGGGTCCGGATGAGAATTTTTGATATACAAATAATTTTCTTATACGGACGTCGATGTTTGAAATTCATCCGACATCCATGACCGATCAATTGGCTTGTTACATTTTAGGATGAAAGTTATACTTTAGTGCTCGTTTGGATGTACTACTTTGTAAAATGCTTTTATTCACTAACGCTTTTTGCTCGTAGTACTTTTACAAAGAAACAGTTTGTTGTTTGGCAGGCAACCAAGTGTTTTGTATTGTATAGAAGCGCTTTTGAAATTAAAGAGAGTGTTTGACTGTCAAATGAAAAAGCGTTTTCACTAATATGAAATTAATGACTGCTTATACAAACCATCACTAGCAGTCCAAATAAGTAATCTAAGGTGATAATTTGGAGCTATGAATTCAGAGGAGTATGGAGTGGGAGTAGGGACGAAGCCAGAAATTTAACTAAGAGGGGGCACCTTACAAAATTTGAGCTCATTTTTTAGACAAATAAAGCTAGTTCTTTTACAAATGCTGAAAAAATTAATTACAAAATGCCTAATTTTATTACTCTATTGTTTAATTTTGTCTTTAATTGTTGACAATATAATGCTCATTTGTACAAATTAACCAAATACATGCAACTCAACAAGATTTCGACATTAGTGCGTGAGAAAAATATACAAGATGGAGGGACATTTAAAAACTAAAAGAGGATTTTCACTATTATAATATGATTAATTGAATAATCTGCAAACCAAAAAAAATGGGAATGATTAATTGAATAATTTGTAATGAAAAAAAGAGATGAGATGGGGCATGTGCCCCCACTGGGCCTTACCTCCCACCGTCCATGAGTGGGAGGAGGGAGTGGCAGCCGAGGTGACAGACATTCTAACCATTCTACATACAACAATAAGGACTTGACTCACGGAACTGACTCTCTCCTTCCGTGAGAGACCTTCTCTCATTCTGTGAGAGTTTTTTCCCCCTTTTGGTGAGGATCTTACTCTTGCCCATCTTCTATGGCGTCGACTCTGGCTTCAGCTGGAGTCAATCGCCACTTTTTCCTTCCTCCTGTTTTCTCCTTTTTTTCCCCTTCTCTGCCTTGTCCTCTTTCTTCTCTTCTTCTTCTTCTTCTTCTTCTCTTTTTGTTTCACTCGCTGCTTCTTCCTTTTTTCCCCTGCTCTCCTTTCCGATCTGACCATTTCTTCCTACCCCCAGCGGCGTTCCTATTTGCTCATCTCTGCTCTGATATGCAACCGCTTCCAAATCGCGAATTGTTGCGGTATTTCCAGATGGTGTGTAGAGTTCCGGTGTTCCTACCGGCTCTGGTGTTCACCACCACCACCTTCTCACTGTCTCTGCCTTTATCGGCAGTGTTGTTCGTGGGTTGCCACGAACTTCATCCTCATCGTTGGCTTCTTCCGCTCTGCTGTTGGCTTTCCTTTCTTGGTGGCTGTGCTAGGGAAGGAAATCGAGGTGAGATGCTGCACTTGATTTGGCGCTGCTTGGCTATGGACGGGAAATTGGTCGCATCAAGACCGGCGGCGTATGTTGTAGAATTGTCTAGACTGTCACCTCTTTTGTGCGTTTTGGGCTTCAACTACTAGTTGGCCCTTTGTAGTTTGTCTTTTTTGGCACGTGTTTTGTTTGTTTCTGTGTACTGTTTGGGCCTTGACTTTGTATATGTGTATCTTTTAGTTTGTTTAATAGTAGAAGCCTTTTTCAAAAAAAAAAAAACTTGTTTGCTCAGGCCTATTTCTCAAAGATCTTGCATGAAACTTGTCTTGTATTATGAAAAAAAAAATCAAATAATTAACATACTTGCCAAAATAGTTGTGTGATGTTGGAAAATATTAGTATTTTAGTTTATTTGAATGTTTGGTTTTTTGGGCTTAGCCTGTTAGAATTAGGTTTTGTTAGAGATTAGGGTTAGGTTATTATAAATAGGGAAAATAAGTTATTCACACTGTAGTATCTTAGGGTTTTGTAGCCGTTTCGGCATTCTCAGTTAGTTTAATAATATTCTTATTATTTTGTTAATCTTGTTCTTTGCGCATTCTGATATTCAACTTGGTATCAGAGCAGGTTAAATCCTTCGGGAATTAATCTGTTTTGGGGGTTGATATCGATCTGTTTGTTCCGTATCAAACTATCAGTTTTGTTTTAGTTGGGGTTTTGTTGTTTGAAAACAAAAATCGAATCTGCCATAACCGCGCTGCATCTGCACCTGTTCGACTCGACCCACCTTGCCTGCATGACTCACTCTGCTGCACCATGTACCAGACCCAGATCGAACCCGCTTGTACCTGCACCCAGATCCCTTACCGTCGTCACGCAACCGCCTCACATCTCTATCTGAACCACAATCCCACCACCACCATATGCATGCAACCTAACCGCACCAGTGAAATTGCCCGTGCTCCAGCCACTGCACTCATCGCAGCCAAGTTCGATGAATTGAACCTGCACCGTCTGCAACCACCCCGCCACCCTGCACCCAGTCTGAAACACCTGATGACCTGCACCCGTACTTGAAGTCGCTGCCTGCGCGTCGCGTTGGATCGGATCTGATGAACCTCCCGCCGCTACACCCACCAGAATCCGCTTCGTTGCTGACTGTCCTCAAACCCACACCACCGTTGCTGCTCGATCTGAGTTTGTCCTCGCCTTGTACTCTGCTGCAGAACATCATCGCCAGAAGAAAAAAAATTGGAAATTGGTTGAGATTTTGGCCCACACACAGGAAAAGAGAAAAAAAAAGAAAAAAAAAAGGTATGGAGCCCACAATCTGTTGGGCTATTAAGATTTGTTTGAAGGCCTTTAGTTGGGCCTTGTTGATTGAAGTCTGGATTGTTCGTTCGCTTGATTGCTCGCTGTCTATCTACTTGTCCGCGTTGCGGAGCCTACCTGTCTGTCTGTCTGTCCGCCTAATGGAGCCAGTCCGCATCTGCTTGTTTGCAAACCCATGTCGTATACCGCCATGAGTTTGACTGGGGGTCTTGGAAAATATTAGGATTTTGGTTTATTTGAATGTTTGGTTTTCTGGGCTTAGTCTGTTAGAATTAGGTTTTGTTAGATATTAGGGTTAGGTTATTATAAATATGGTGCTTTGTTATTCATTAAAAAATAAGTTATTCACAACGTAGTCTCTTAGGGTTTTGTAGCCGTTTCGGCATTCTCAATTAGTTTAATAATATTCTTATTATTTTGTTAGTTTTGTTCGTTGCGCACTTTGATATTCAACTGTGAACAGCTTATATAATATACTAATGGAAATCAAACAAAGAATTATATTCCTACCGACCGACAAGATCAGTCGGTATCACTCAAAAGCCAGAAAAAGATTACTGTCATTAGTGCAATGTAACCTCCAACTCCAAGGACAATGCCATTAGTAAAGATCTCCTCAGTTTTCATTTGTGTCGCACTTATTTTGTATATTGTCACAAAAATGCTTCTTTTCAACTCATTTGGTACCTACCTCTTCTTCAAAATCTTATGGTAAATCACCTCACAAACTCATGCTTCATCTTTTGAATATGGAATTGTTAGCACTCGAAAAATTTCATTTTACACTCCTCATAAGTATATTTTTCATTCTAATTATACGAAGTTTGGAGTGCATAATAAGATTTTTGGAGTGCCAATAACAATTTTCTTTGAATATTGTAATGTCATACATCAATATACGAATTCGTTGCAATGTCAGACCTCTATCTCAATTTCTATTAATTTCTCCTGTATTTGCCTATGTGAACATTGCAGGCCCCACATATTTGTGCCATGTGGATAGTAATAATTTTTTTTATAAATAAAATCCCATTTATATATATATAAAAAGTGTGGATAATAATAATAAAAAAAAAATTAAAAGCTCATTTCTTCTCCATTCCAGACTTCCAGTCACATGTTTGCAAAGTTCGTATTAACCTCCTTAGACGACCTCTTCTTCTTCTTCAACCCTTCGCTTGGTTTCTTCCCAAGGAGCGGTGTCAGCACCATTTTCTTCCCTTTACTCACACCTTGTTGAGAATGAATCCCATATTGATGGGAGAAGAGACCGTATATGAGCTTATAAGTAAGTTGTGTTGGAAATTTGAGTCGAAATTTCTTTGTCCCATATTGGCCATTCCCAAAAGATTTTATCACTTTATAAGGCTTTGTCCTTTATAGAAAGTGATTGGAGTAATAGGCCTGTAGACTAAAATTGGGCTCACCCTTTGGGTTGGGCTTTGTGGTGTACTAATTAATTGGTAATTAATATATAATTAATTATAATTAATTATCAAAAGATGGGCCTTGGGCCTCTTGGGCTCTAATAATTAAATTAATTAATTATTTTCGAAATTAATTAATTATTTTTAATTTTGAATTTAAATTAATTATTAATTATTTTTACCAACAGACTCATCTTTTCAGATGAAGTCTGAAGTGTGAGAACATAGAAACAAAAACACCATTTTCAGCAGATGTCTCCCAACAGATGCATTCCTTTCTCATACATGTTGCGAACAAGTATAATCACATTATAAATATATATCCATTTGCATGGCATTTAGAACACAGAAAAAAATCATAAATCTTCTCCTGCAATCATAAACATCCTTTCTGAGAGAACCACATTAATATTCGCCAGAAGTCAATTTTCCGGTGCTGGAATTTCTGACTTAGATTGTTGAATCCTGGTGAAGCAGACGTCCGTAGAACTACAAGCACTGAGTAGGGGCGAAATTTCTGTTTCAAGGACATTGCGGTACGCAAGCCTCGATCTTTTGTTACTCTGCTTAATTAATATTTCATCTTGTTGAGTCTCTGGAATATATTTATTCGTATTTATTATTAGCATATTTATTTTATTGCGGATTGTTGACATATATCCAACAAGTTGAACTATTCCTCATATTGCCAATTAGTTGTATGGTGGAACATCAACTTTCTTCGTGGTATCAGAGCATATTGTCCCCAGTATGAAGCCCAACGACCACATGTGTTCCACGTCACCTGATTTGTGTTGTCCATGTGTTCAGCTTGAAAATTTGACACATATTAGGGGGTGTGTTAAGAATAAATTCCACATTGATGAGACAAGGAACCTTGCATGGGATTATAAGAGGTTGGGCTACTACCTCAATTGCCAATTGGTTTTACAGTAGAACCTCAACTTTCTTCATGGTATTAGAGCAAGTTGTCCCACGTGTGAAGTCAAACGGCCACACGCGCTCAACATCACCCTGATGTGATGTCCACGTGTTAGGCTTGAAGATGCGCCACATGTGAGGGGGCGTGTTGATAATGAATCTCACATTGATGGGAGGCGAGATTTTACGTGGGTTTATAAGTAAGTTGGACTACTCTCCAATTCGTTTTATTGTAGAACATTAATTTTGGATGGGCGTATTTACATATCATCTGAATGGCCAAAAACACTTTAGTTGGGTACTTTTCTGATGGGTTTATTTTTATTTTTTAGTATGTTTGGTTAGTGCTCCTACTCCAAGCTCCAGCAGCACATGCTCATTATCATTGTATATATCAAGTTGTCTGGATCCATCCAATTTGTACCGTCAGTTTAATCATAAGCTATTTATTTAGACTTGAATCAGTTGATAGCATCTTACATTTGACATCTTAATTGATTAGACTCATTGTGTAAGGACTTGGCGTTCCACACCAATAACACAATGTCATGTGTAAGTGATACACCAATAACACAATGTCATGTGTAAGTGACATTGTTACTTTGAGTTCAATCTATGTAATTAGTTAATTTTTTTAGGGCCAAGCCAAACTATGCTACCAAAAGAGAATGATGGAGAATTAGGAATAGAAGCTTCTGCAGTCATTTGTGTAAGGACTTACGTGCACCACGTCGGATGCCACGGTGGCATTTCAGATCGGAAAACACAATGTCAGGTGTAAGTGTCTCCAAATGGCATTACGTTATTAGTCCAGGATAGCATGGTAGTGGCAAACCCAATGCAAGTCAGTCCTTATAAGAAGGTAGACTTCGAACTCAAAATGAATCCATTGCCCACTATAGTATATCACTCTTTGGTTACACAGTTTGCTTTCTTTCCAAGTCCAACAATAATTCACATACTATGCCCACAGCTGAAATAGATCTCTGGATGATAAAACAAAACCAATCATTGAAGGAAATTCGAGAGGATTGGTAAAATTCTCCAATCTAATGTGGTAAAAATTTCATGATTCACTTACAAAAGCTCGTAGGACCATATTTTGATCCTCAGCTATTGGCACTTTTTCAAGGGGTTTGCTTCTGAAACTCCTAAGCAGGTTCATAAAGGCCTAACATATGCCCATCAAATACATCGCATGGCAGCAACCTGTAACACGAAACTCTTACTAAAATCTCTGCACCCAGTGTAGCAATGAACTTGCAGCAGCCAAGTCTTGTTCCTAAACGACGGCGTGCCATTTTTTTTTCAACGCTTTGTAGGCTATGTGATGCTGACCGGATGAAACTGATTCATTGGTTGTTGTTTTATTGTGAGTCCGACGACACGTTGTTTTTAGTGTCTGAAGGTTAACTTGGGGATTAGCTTATGATGAATGGGTCCGGATTTACATGCTCAGCTCATAGTGGTCTCACCTCTAAACTGTGTTGATAATTGTTGATATACAAATAATTTTCTTATCCGGACGTTGATGTTTGAAAGTACAACACCGCCATTCATTTGCTCAGGCCTATTTCTCAAAGATCTCGCATGAAACTTGCCCTGCATTATGAAAAAAAAAAAATCAAATAATTAACATACTTGCCAAAATAGTTGTGTCATGAACAGCTTGTATACTAATGGAAATTAAATAAAGAACTGTATTCCTATCGAGAAGATCAGTATCCCTCATAAGCCAGAAGAAGACTACTGTCATTAGAGCAATGTAACCTCCAACTCCAAGGACAATGCCATTAGTAAAGATCTCCCCGGTTTTCAGTTGTCTGGCTGTGCAAAATGATAAGGACTTAAAACTGAGCTTTGGTATAACCCTATGATTATATGGAAAAGTTTTCGGTTTGTCCTTCATGAGTTCTTACTACAGTCATTGCTCCTTCGTACATATCTTATATTGTTTAGATATATGTTACTCTTCTTCTTTTCTTCTCTAGAATCCTCCAAAAAAATTCGTATGGGACCATATTATATGCTTTTGATAAATCTATAAAGTCCATGTTCAATTTATTTTCATATCTCTATAATCGTTCTAGCGATCTTCATAAGAGATAGATTGCCTCCATGGTTGAGTGCCCTGGTATGAACTCGAATTGATTGTTTGGGACCCATGTCTCTTGCTTCAGTCTATGCTCAATTACTCTCTCCCAAAGCTTCATTGTATGACTCATTAACTTAATACCTCTATAGTTCATGCAAATTTGTGTGTCGCACTTAATTTGTATATTGTCACCAAGATGCTTCTTTTCCACTCATTTGGTACCTTCTTCTTTTTCAAAATCTTATGGTAAATCACCTCACAAACTCATGCTTCATCTTCTGAATATGGAATTGTTAGCGCTCGAAAAATCTCATTTTACACTTCTAATAAGTATATTTTCCGTTCTAATTATACGAAGTTTGAAGTGTATAATGAGATTTTTGAATTGCTAATAACAATTCTTGTCACGCCCCGATCCCGACATACGTCCAGGATCGACACATGACGTCACCAAATACTCGTATCTCAACCTACCCCGCCTCCAAGATATGTACATAGCATAAGTCAAGATCCAAATCTCATAGAAATTTTTGTATATTTTATGGCTGCATCTAACCTCCTCGTTAGACTGCCTACGCACCCTCAATAGGGATCAAGCCATTTGTAGTTCATTGCTTCACTACAATTGAATATCCATCACATAAAACGTTTTGTCCCAACAATATACCACAATGCATATTATGCAATATATCAAAGAACAACGACGAAACACAACATATTTTCTAGCCATATTTATCAACAAGTCTAATCATAACAAATACAATGATATCCAACATAACAATCCCACATGACGATTAACATTTCCACTTCATCCATCACATAAATCATCATGTTTCACATATCACCGCAAATCATAGTATGCAACATCTCAAAGAATGGTCAACGAAGCACAATGTTATTATCTAGCCACATTGGTCAACAAGTCTAATCATAATGGCAACAATCACAACCAACATCATTCACAATCACATTAATCAATATCACATATCATAGACCGAAATGCAGGGCTAAAGCGATACAGTTTGGTCGAAGACTACATTTCTGGAAAGGGGATTTTGGACCATCCAACAGAATCAAAGCACCAAAGGGGACTCCGGACCATCACTTAACGGAATCCAAATCAAGATACGATTTCAGACCATCACTCAACGGCATCGCGGAGTATAAGGGATTCTGGACCATCAATCAACGGAATCCAAATCAGGATACGATTCCGGACCATCACTCAACGGAATCCAAGCAGAACTCAGTTCCAGACCACTCAACAGAACCGAACGGAAGTCCAAGAAGCATAACTATGGCTCGAAGGAACAAGACATGATTCAAGTTAGTCAATTCACGAAGACTAAACGAAACGAAACAATATCGAGCAACAAATCCCCATCACAATGGGTTATCGGTCTATTACTAAACCTCACATCACCCGAGCAATTCAATAAGCAATTCAATCACATGTCACAACCATTTCCAATACACAAGTCAAATCACATTTCACTACATCATACCAATCATTATGTTTCCAACATTATATTTCAATCCATAGCTTGTAACATATCAAGGAATCACAAAGCACAATATTAATATTTAATTACGTTAATCAATCAGTGAGATAACATATCATTTCACGAATTTAATTAAAGAACTCTACATAATTCCCTACTTGGGTTATGAATAATAACATAATAATTCTAATTTGTATTCACAAGATCCATTGTGGGTAATTCCCATTCACTTGAATCTAGGGTTCTAGACTAATCTTATGGGAATTAGCGAAACTAAGGATTCCGGACCACTCAACGGAATCCAACAACATCGGGTTCCAGACCACTCAACGGAACCAAAATATCAAGCAGTTTCTCACAATCTACTCAGACCTGTTATAGGTAAAATCAATGCCTACATCATGGAAATGGTGCATTGGCTAAACGGAACTCGGATAAGCTGCAGAGCTCGGGTGAGTGACAATAATTCAAGTATGAGATATTCAATAAAAACAGACCATTGATCACAATCTATAAACATCAAGTATAGAATCATGATTTATGGAATCATAATCAAGTCATTGAAAACTCCGTAGGAGTCACCCAACATTCAATGGCTTTTCCCATTCAACCAACCAAGATTCCCAAAAACCATCGTTCATAAGTGCATTAAAAACTAGGGCTAGAGGGACGCGGTTCGGCCGAAGCCTACATAAGTAACCAAATAGGAAATGCCCCCCAAATGCGAATTAACCAAGCAGACTCAAGATAATCAGGTAGGTAGTGATCACCCAATGCGGATATACCAAGCATGATCACTCCTAGAATGCGTATGGTCCCCCAATGCGGATATACCAAGCAGGACCATCAATGTACAACTACTACATGGTGTAGTAAGATCAACACACAACCCACATACCCTTATCTCATCCGTTATGATTTACATCGTAATCACTTGCACTATCAACTTCTCATGACCACTATCTTATCATACAAGCATAAAAGTTCTACATAAACTTCTCATAAGATTTTGGGTTCACATCGTCATAAAAACAATCATATACATCATACTAATCATACATATCTAACCACATTTCATAAACGTTTCCAAGCTACAGTCGATTCACAATTAATAAACATAGATCGATGCTAAAAAAAATAAAGATAACAATTCAATAGAAAGTACATTTAATAAACAAGCATAACTCAATATGGTGCCGCTAATACATATATCGATGCACGTCAACTGGAAACGACACTTCATCGTGATGAGCCAACTAAGCTCCATCAAGCCTCAACAACAAACTAGAGATAAGCGACACCCTAGAGTAGAGCATGTTGACTAGAACATCAATCGTCGATAAGGTAGGTCCATTAAGGTCAACAACCTAAGGTTATTCAATCTGGAAGATCCGCATATCTGATTTTCGATCTGTAAGTTCTCAAAGGTCCAACAACTGACAACTAGGGTGTTCACAAAATTGTACAACGAACCAACGATCGGATTGTCATCAATCACACAAATAAGTGGCGGTCCAATTTGATCACCACACCAAACAATTGAATTTCAGGAAACCGAGCTAGACATAGGTTCATAGGGTCACTAAAAGGTATTTGGTACTTAGACAACACTCGTGGACGGTCCCACGCACCGCCACACGCGGGTTAGTCAAGATGGAGGGTTTAGAAACCCCAAATTTTCAACATTAACTAAATAAGCTTAAATTTACGTGGTAGCTAGAGCTCAGCAAGGGAAACACTTTTCACAACTAGGCCGATGACAAATTCTAACCAGAAATCGCCCAAAATCACTGGTGAAAACTGGATTTCTAAGGTTCTACACACTTAACTCTAAAATGAATACGAAAACACAAACTAAGCATACCAACTTGAAAATTATGAAGAGAAGATGAAGTTTCATACCTCACTTGAAGGAAATGGTTGCCGGAATCGCCGGAAAAATGACAAAACCGCCGGAAAACCCACAGGACTTTGCTGCCTTGAACTGGAAAAATGGATACGAAAATGGAAAATATAACACTAAATAGTTGTGGGGCTCGTCAAGAGCTTTCCATGGACACCAAGATCACCCAAAACGGAGATCGAATGAAGGAGATACAAGCAGGTCAAGTTTGTGGTTTTATGGGTCGAAAACGCCCCAAAACGGGTCAAAAAAATCAAACCCCTCCTTCCTTTTTTTTTCCAGAAAACTCCCTTCTTTCTAATTGGTCCCTCCCTCTTTTATTAAACACCCTTAACCTTTAACCCACATGTGAGAATTACATAATTCCCACAATCTATAGTTCACAACTTCAAACGTCTGTAACTATACCGTTATAACTCGGACTCGTAAACGGCTTTTACCTATGCACTCGTGGCTTCGAGATCTATTCGAAAACTTTACTTGTGATCTCAAAAGGTCAACGAATTTTTGATAATTACCTTCCAAACTTCAAACTTCGTAACTAATTTAATTAAAATCTAAATCCAAATAAATTAATATAATTTCTCAAATATAATATAAAATTTCAAAAATACAAATATGTAGATTATAATAGTGAAATCCAGGAACAGGATTTCACAATTCTCTTTGAATATTGTAATGCCATACATCAATATACGAATTTGTTGCAATGTCAGACCTCTATCTCAATTTCTGTTAATTTCTCCGGTATTTGCCTACGTGAACATTACGGGCCCCACATATTTGTGCCACATGGATAGTAATAATTTTTCTTTAAAAAAATCCCATTTTTATACAAAAAAAAGTGTGGATAATAATAAAAATAAATTTAAAAGCTCCTTTCGCCTCCATCCACCTTCTTCTCCATTCCAGACTTCTAGTCACATCTTTGCAAAGATCGTATTAACCTCCTCAGATGACCTCCTCTTCTTCTTCAACCCTTCGCTTGATTTCTTCCCAAGCAACAGCGTCATCACCATTTTCTTCCCTTTACTAGCACCCTGTTGTCTGTTGAGAATGAATCTCACATTGATGGGAGGAGAGACCTTACATGAGCTTATAAGCAAGTTGGGCTATTCTCCATATTGCCAATTAGTTTTATGGTGGAACATCAACTTTCTTCGTGGTATCAGAGTAGGTTGTTCCTAGTGTGAAGCCTAACGACCAAGGTTCTAAAAAACGCTAGGTGCTATTCGGGCGGCGGGCTGGCGCCTAGCGCCTAGGCGGCTAGGCGGAGTCTAGGCAGGTGCCTAGGCGGCCTAGGCGGATTTCAGTAATTTATTATACATCATATAAATTAATTCAATTTACTACATACTATGTGAATAAACATTGAATAATATGTTATTTTTTAAGAAAGAAAAATATATGTGTAAGAAAATATGTAAAATTTTAGACCTTTTGTATCATTTTCTAAGCCTATAAATTTTTTTGGGCCGTTTTCATTAATAAAATGCAAGATTTGGGCCTTGTATTCGGTGTTTCACCTTTGAATATGTTGATGCACAAAACCGAAAGGTCTTGGAACAACGTAAATTCGACCGTGAATCTACAAGAAAGTAAAGAACACAAGATGTATAGTGGTTCACCCCAATGTTTGGGCTACTTCCACACTGATGTTGATATTGTTTCACTCTGAATGATGAATATACAAGAAGACTAGAGGCAGTGTGCTCTCTAGCCTATTTTCTGTGTTTGCCCTCTTTGAGATGTTTTGTCTCTTCCCATGACCTAAACCTTGACCTTCCCTAATGAGGAGAGTGAGGAGTCCTTTTATAGAATAAGGGCTCCTCACTTAGTACATATTTGCACCTTCATTTATTACATAATTACATTTGAGTCCCCCGAGTATTTATACGAGGTCTAAATACGAAGGCCCTAAATATGGTACAAACAGAATATAATGGGCGCAATGGACCATAACCAACAACCCAAAGCCATCTAATCATTTATTATCCTATATTTCCTATTAGAATAAAAGAATACACCAAATGCTTGTACAGCCTCCCGATTCCCAATCACCGATTCACCTTTTTCATAATCAAACCCTACGTTGCTCACTGCAAAAACCATAGCCGTTGTCAGCCATATCACCACATCTGCAATTGTAGATCCATACTCTCTTTCTCTCTCGTCTTGTAAACCATCATCACACCGAGAGGGAGACGGCAAGACTCGAGGAGAAAAGACAGCGAGGCACAGAGCACCCAGATTGGCCAGCGTCCGCCTACTTCTGGGTAGACCAGTCATATTTTCCCAGGCCGCCCAGACCGTCCAGCTTCCATCTAGCCCGCCCAACGTCCGCCTTACGCCGCCTAATAGCTTTCCCGATTTAGTAAACGATTTTGGGTTAATCGGGGCAGAGCATCGCCGTCTAGCGCCTAGGCGGCCACCTAGAGAGTTTTTAGAACACTACTAACGACCACATGTGCTCCACATCTCCGATTTGTGTTGTTTATGTGTTAGGCTTGAAGATCGAAGCTTGCGTACCACAATGTCCTTAAAACAGAATTTCGTTTCGACTCTGTGCTTGTAGTTCGATGAACGTTTGCTTCACCAGGATTCAACGATCTAAGTCGAGATTGCAGCACCAGAAAACTAGACTTCTAGCAAATATCTTTGTGGTACTCTCAGTATGTTTTGTATGTATGGATTGATGATTTTCAATGTCTTGAATGATATGCAGATGCATGTATTTATAGTGGTCATATGCCTGTTCGCAACATACATGTTTTTGGGAGGCGGCTGTTCAACACTAAGGGTGTGTTGCGCCATCTTTCTCTTAGACTGTTTTATACTCTCTCAGACTTCATCTGAATATATGAGTATGTTGAAAAATAAAAATATTAATGAAATTCGAAATTAATTTAATAAAGCCCATCTTTTGATAATTAATTATATATTAATTATCAATTAATTAGCACATCCCAAAGCCCTGAGCCCAATTTTATTCTCCATGGTCCATCGCTCCAATCACTTTCTATAAAGGACAAAAAGTGAGAGAACTTTTTTATGATAACCAATGTAGGACAATAAAATATCTACTCAAAATTTCCAACATATTAAACAGTTCATGCAATCCCATTTATTGTTATTTTTTTTGTATTTATGTTTTTTGATCCGACTGCAGCATATGCATAAATAGTGTGGAATTTGCCTCAAACTATTCGGGAAATATACGAGGGGAACTCTTCGTAATGCTACACCGGTCGGAACATCTGAATTTGTACAAAGCCATAGCCAAAAGTGGTGCAGGGATAGCTCTAGTTGTTTAACAGTAGAGTACAATAGGAATATAGATTCAGTTTCGGCACTTTGTATATTCGAGTTTCACATGCTGATTACCACTAGAAATTTGTATCTTGCTGTCTTGATCTTTCTGAATTGTACCATCAATTGTAATCAAGGCCATTCGGACTTTGACAGCTTCTTACATTCTAATTCACCTTCGTTCTCCTCATAATAACCTCGCCATCTCACCACCCTTGTGATTCTCATGAACTACTGAATAGGGCCGGTCCTGAAGTCCCAGGCAAAAATTTAAATGATATACCATTTATAGAAACGATAGGAATTTACAAAAAAAAAAAAAAAAAAAAAATCAAGTGAAGCATCCTAGAGTTTGAGCTCCTCATTTCATTTTTCTTTCTTTTCAGATTTTCGGACTCATTTCTTAAAAGACATCATTTAATTTCTATACTAGACCCAAAAGCAATATATACTAGTAAAGAGAAGAACAAAATCTCCCGTTAATTCCAACTTTACCCTTCCTTTTGTTTAATCCACCTCCCAAAAACAAAATCTCCCACAGTGACCCACATCTTCTATTTCTAATTGGAATGATTGGCTTTTTAACATATCTCATGTTGATAAAGATGATCATTATCTTAATAAAGTGCTTATGATTTGTTGGCAAATGTGGAATGATTGAAATAATTTTGTGTTTAATCACGTCAGGCCTAATCACACTCGGTGCATCAGGATGGCAAACACCTTAGCTAACAACTTTCATAAGGCTAATTCAAAAGCAAAAAATTGCAAGCGTCCTAATGAAAGAAATACGATCGGTTCGAATGCCCCATCTCAAGGTTTCCTCAAAATTAACTTTGATGGGTCTGTTGTGAGTAGGGGTGGTTTGGTATGGGATACCAAACCAAAACCTTAGTCTCGATTCCCAAACCGAAATTTTCGGTATTCCCAATTTCAAGACCGATCCCAAACCAAAATTTTGGGAATCCCAATTTTCAGGAATCCCGAAATATTTTTGGGCTTTTGGTGATTCTGTATTCCCAATTTCCATAGCTGTTATATTTTCACTGAAATAATCAGGTACATACTTCAAACATTATTGTGCTTCTTGTTTTCCTTCGTTTTGTGATTGTTCTTCCATTACTAGTTTCAACTTCATACTCCCGATGAGTTACCTAGCATGAAGTTGAGGAGGTGGAAGGAATAATGCATGAATTGATCAAACGATATCGATCGGTAGGCAACATTAAACTCTTAAACAACCACCAGTGCAACCGCGGATAAGTTTTATATGATATCTTCTTTTTTAGTATTGAGATGCATTTATAAATTTATAACCTATAGAACATAGTTGCTTTACCATTTAAGAATACACGAGAAGGCAAACCTATTACAGAAGTTATATACCTTTGTGTGATTCTGTGGAATACTCATTACACTTCTTGTGTTTATATTCTCTACTTTCTTCAACAACTTTGACACTGGTGTTTGTGTTACTTCCAGTAAAGGTGACTCCTATCAATGAAATAGAATGACACATAACACATATCATAATCCTTCATATCTTTATGTTGCAGGGATGAAAAATAAAGTAACATGATTTTTTCATTATTGTGCCAACATGATTTATATATATTATTATCTGTGTGTGTGTGTATATATATATATAAAATAATTAAAAATATATATTTTGGTTCGGTATGAGAATACCGAAATATTGGGAAGACAATCCCGATTCCCATACCGAAATTTCGGTATTTTTTTGGGATATCATACCGAAAATTTTGGGAAAATTGGTTTGAGATCGGTATTTTTTCGGTTTGGTTCGGAATTTTTGGGAATTTTTTCCACCCCTAGTTGTGAGTAACTCGGCTGCTACTGGTTTCGTTATTCGAAATCATCGCGGACAACCTTTCATTGCTGGGTCTAGAAAATTGGGTCAGAGCACAATCACTTCGGCGAAGGCTTTAGTCGCTCGGGATGCCTTAATGCTTGCTAAGGCTCGTGGTTTCAGAAGGATTTTGATTGAAGGAGATTTCAAGATTGTCATTGAATTATTACTGGGAAGTTGCGGAGCCAAGATTTTAACTTAGGAGGGATGCCTTAATGCTTGCTAAGGCTCGTGGTCTCACAAATGTTAGAAAAAAAAAAATTAAACTGATAGTATTTGCAAAACTATTAACCAAAACATCATAATATATAAATGAAGTAATCAAAATTCAAAATAACATAGCATCGATGATATTACATATTCCCAATAATCATAATAATTGTCCTCGACGAGTTTTCATATTTTGAAACCATTGCATGATAGACTCGTCTTCTATACTATTGCAAGAGGAATTGACAGTAAAATGCATACTTTGGATTGTAGGCTAACTAACTAAACTTCAATTTCTTTTTCTTTGTTGGAATAATGGAATTAATCTTCTAATCTACAAAACAAATATTATTTGTTGAATTAATTTACATATAGAGATTACAATCTATATAACATTGACAAATTACAAAGAATTAAAGATGAGAACATGTGGAGATTTGGAGTTCATGCTCCACTGCAATTGCTGCTCCAGTGAGAAAGGGCCAAAGGGCTAGAGGGCCACTTCCAGCTAGCCAGCCAGCCCCGGGCTGGCCATAATTTTTTTAAATGTGTCGGATTTCCTGTCGGTTATAACCGACAAGAATACATTCTATTACTTAATATAAATGTATTACTGTCGATTATACTAAATAATATAAATGTATTCCTGTCGGTTATAACCGATAAGATTTCTTAAGAAAAAATTCAAATGCAACGGCCATTTGAATTTTTTTTTTTTACAGTTTTATTATTATTTTTTATTTACAAAATTTTTCATATAACTTATATTTTTCCCTATAACTTTTATTTTACAAAATTTGTTTCATATTTTTTTAAAATTCCATTTTTTCCTATAACTTCTATTTCACAAAATTTGTTTCATTTTATTTTAAATTCTTTTTTTTTCCTATAACTTCTATTTCACAAAATTTGTTTCATATTTTTTTTAAATTATATTTTTTTCCTATAACTTCCTAAGCCATTATACAACATTAAATTAAATTAAGTAACATGAAACAACATTAAACAATATGAAACAACATTAAATAACATTAACCAACATACAAATTATACAACATAAAAAAACATTTAATAACATGAAACTTAAACAACATTTTTAAAAACATTTAACAACATAAATGTGACAGCCCGTCCCGAAGATATGTATTATTTTATTATCGAGGACGTGAATTTACTATTTTACGCCCGGTTATGAGCGTTGTGGTGTGTTATGTATGTAAGTGTTGTTCCAAACTTGTATTTCCTTAACTTTTGGAACAAAAATTAAATTGGAAATTTGGTTTGTGGTTTTGGTTGGTGACCACGTGGACCACTCACACACACACAACCTCTTCCTCTCTCTTCCTCCCCGTGTTCTCTCTCTATCTCTCAGACTCTCTCTCCCTCTCTTCTCTCCCGTACGGACTCAAACCCAAAATCCTTTGAAAAGTGACAGATCGAGGATTTTAAGACCACCATTGTGTTCGTGAAGGCCATACGAGTCTCGGGGGTACACATTTCAGGTGAGAACTCCATCGTTTTCACGTCGAAACCATAACCCCGATTTGAAGTACTATTCATGCTCACATAAAATGTTGATTTTTATGGAATTTCAAGACCATAGGAAGCTTAAGGAGGTTCTAAGGAGGCTCGGAGTGCTTCGATGGAAGGATTTAGACGTCGGGATAGCTAGTTTCGAAGCTGGCCGGTTTCCTCGAATTTCTCCGGCGAGATTCCGTGATTTTTGGAGCTTTAAACAGGTATAATGTTGTTCTACTCATCTCCAACTTTCTATAGGTATAAATTTCTTAGAAAATGGTGAAGAATCGAGTGAGAAAACAAGAAATTGAGAATTCCCAGTTTTCCGGCGACGGTGACGGTCGCTAGAGTTAGAAGGAAGAAGAAGACCGAATATTCCGTTAAGTTTAACGGAATATTCTAACGGCATTAAGTCACGCCGTTAAGTTTTATAAAGGAACAAATGGAATATTCCCTAGAATATTCCTGACGGCGTTAACTGACGCCATCAGTGTGCAGGTCACGTGGCTGCACGTGGGGGTGCGTAGGGCCGTGCCCTTGCCGGCGCGTGGCGGCGCGTGAGAGGTCGGAAAAATAATCTAAAAATATGGGGATGTTCGTGGAGTTGTGTAGGTCACTGTGGTATATTCATATACCAATTTTGAGTTATGTATGAGAAGTTATTAGCTAATTTTGCGTATGTGCTTTAAAATAACGTTTATTCGGTTATTACTCCTATAGGTGAGGCCTATTCTCAAGACGAGCGTAATCAATCGAGGCTCGGGGGCTACGACCCATCGACATATCTGTGAGTGGGCAATTATTTTCAGTATATATATATATATATATATATATATATATATATATATATATATATATATATATATATATATATACACTTGACGTTTTTCCCAGAAAACGTATTTAAAGGAATTGCAATTTAAATGCCATGCCATAAATGCCATGCATATACAATTATGTTTCGTATATGAATTGATGTGTGATACCATATATATATGTGGTGCTGTGGAGGCACGAGTAAGTTCAGGTAAGTTATGTTTGGTTATGTGAGCCATTGATGATGTGATATGTGGTTGAATAATGTTGAGCTCATAAAACTGCATCTAGGGTGATTGTGATTTAGCCAGAGATGTGATACAGGCCTGTTTATTATGTCACCCCCGCACTATATGCTCATATTGGATCCAATTTAAGTGCACAGCCACCTTATTTATGGTTCCAACTCGTAGGTGACTAGCGATTTATCGCCCGGCTATTATGAGATAGTATAATTGAGCATAATTATATTACACCCAATCTTGTCGTACATACCATTTTTAGTGGTTCCGACTTATGTACAGTTTATTGCCGTATAGGTCATTGTAGTGACTTCGGCTAGATTGACTTTTGAGCTATGAATTCAGCCGTACAGACTACCACAGGGGTTCCGGCTAGCATGTTATATTTCTATGAAATTATTCTTACCTGAATGGCTTACTTTGTTATATCTTGGCATGACATACATATGATTATGAATATCTAAAGCATGATTTGAAATGATATATTTATATACATATTTATGTATTATATTTTCTGGGAAATCAACCATATACCTGTTTTACGGCGAGGGGTTAGTATATTCAAAGGAAAATAAGGTTTTCGTACAAATGTGTTTTACTGACCCACTTAACTTTGTTTTTCGCCCCTCCAGGTCTTAGATAGTAGAGTTTGGTGGCCACGAGGACTCCAACGGTGTTCTGATAGATCAGAAAAAAGTAGGATTCATCTTCGGGTGTTGTATTTTAGTAATCATCCTACTCGACTGCAACTAGACGCTCTTATTGCTCTGAAAGTGTATTTATACACTTAAACTTTCACTAGCATAATTTCTTAATTGGGATTGTTAGTTAATAGGTTTTAAATTGTTAGTATTTCTCTTACTCTTTATCGCTTCCGCTTTGCGCTCATGGCTACGTCACTTTCACGTGACGGCCAACACGTCTCGACTTCGGTCGGGTGTGTCAATAAAACTTAAACGCCACTCCATGCTTCTTTTGGCCCAAAGATGTGTAACAAGATCCTGTCGTAGGTACTTATTTGTGGCACGAGAACGTATCATTCTATAGCGCCTCATGTACTCATTTATAGAAATACTACCAGTTCTTGGATTGAAAGGTAAACTAGGCTCATCATATATTTTTGCATGAGCCCTTCTTGACCTATTTGGATCTTCTTGGTCGTCATCGGATTCTCCATTAATATACCCATCTCGCTCATCCTCCACTATCATATTGTGTAATATGATGCAAGACATCATGATGGAGTCCAAATTTTCTCGACTCCACCCTCTTGCCGGTTCGTTGATGATCTTCCACTGTGTTTGTAGAATACCGAAAGCTCTCTCAACATTTTTCCGGTATGCCTCTTGGTGTAAGGTAAACAATTTTTTTGCATCATTCCTAGGGTTTGGAATTGCTTGGATAAGTGTCGCCCACTTTGGGTAGATGCCATCTGCCAAGTAATACCCCATATTGTATTGACAGCCGTTGATGTAGTAGTCAAGTTGAGGTGTTTTACCTTTCGTCAAGTTATTGAAGAGGGGTGAACGCCCAAGAACTGTAATGTCATTTTGGGATCCAGGGACTCCAAAGAAAGCATGCCAGATCCATGTGTCATATGAGGCAACTGCCTCTAACACAACAGTTGGCTTTCTCGACCTTCTGTTAAAGCCTCATTGCCATCCAGTGGGACAGTTCTTCTAATCCTAATGCATGCAGTCTAATGACCCTATCATGCCCGAAAACCCACGGTCTTCAGCTTTGCGAATGAGCCGATTCAGATCTTCTTGATTTGGCTCACGGAGGTACTCGTCTTTGTAAACTTGAACAATTATGTCACAAAATTGTTCACGAGTATCAAGGCATGTAGACTCAGACATACCATGGGTTTTGTTTGTACCATACTTGACCAATCCCGAAACTACTGAGCACCGGTCAACGTTATACCGTCAAGGACCCAGAAGAGTTTCCCTCAAACTAGAAGGCCAATCACAGTGCAACACGTGTCGACATCAGAAGCCAATCACAGCGCGACATATGTCAACATCAGAAGCCAATCACAACACGACATGTGTCAATGTTAGAACAAAGCTAGAAACTCTTTTACAAAAGGAGATCATTCTCCCACAATATTTCCTAATGTCATTTGTACTAAATCATTCACTTGTACTCACTAAAGGAGAGCTTGAACCTATGTACTTGTGTAAACCTTTCACAATTAATGAGAACTCCTCTACTCCGTGGACGTAGCCAATCTGGGTGAACCACGTACATCTTGTGTTTGCTTCCCCATCTCTATCCATTTACATACTTATCCATACTAGTGACCGGAGCAATCTAGCGAAGGTCACAAACTTAACACTTTCTATTATACCAAAGTCCTCACTGATTTTGTGCATCAACAGGTTTCATCCATCAAATCAGCTGGTGAGCCATAGGTCATCATTCGGAGTGCAACAATAACTTTCTGATGAGGTGAGAAACCAGGGCGGCCTGCTCTGTCTCGCTTCTGTCCAAAGTACGGATTGACCTGCTGGACATCACGAAGTAAACGCTCAAAGACATGACGCCTCATTCGGAAACGACATCTGAAATCTTCTTCTGTGTACACCGAGTTGGGGTTGAAGTAGTTGTTCATTAGATTGGCATGCGTCATCGCTCTGTTTCATGGTTTGTAAGAATGACCAGCAATAGAGCCACCCCATTGAGGTTGTTCCTCAGTTGGCTGACAGACCATGGCCGCAGCTATGGCTGCTGCTCTGTTTTGTTTGTTGCGCCTTACTTGAACTTCTTCATCAGACTCCTCATCTTCTCGTCTCATTTGCGCCCATTTTGCTTCTCTTTTGGAATTGGATGAGGACCCCCAGTTGGAATCTAAAGAAGATCCAAAGTTGGAATTCATTGCAAACTTGAATTGAAAGAGATTGAGTTGAAATAGATTGAATTCAAAGTTGTGTGAATTATATCCCAATATCCACCCTATTTATAGCAAAAAAAAAAATTTCAAATCCAACGGCTAGCTGACGTCACTTAGCCGTTGGATTTGAATTTAAGTTGTAGTTTTTAAATAATAAATTATGTTTGGCCTTATGGCCCTCTGGCCCTCGGTTGGAGACGGTTTTTTGTGACATGGCTAAAACGAGCCCTCTGGCCCTCGGTTGGAGACGGAGGCAAATATGGTCATGTATTGTTCATTAAAATATTAATATCTTGGAGGATCTTGAAGGGTCAGAGGGCTAAAACGAGCCATCTGGCCAGCCATCGGTTGGAGATGGCCTTAGGTCCCTCCGCCTATGAGGCCATCTCCAACCGATGGCTCGCCAGATGACTCATTTTAGCCTTCTGGCCCTCCAAGGTCCTCCAAGATATTAATATTTTAATGAACAATACATGACTATATTTGCCTCTGTCTCCAACCGAGGGCCAGATGACTCGTTTTAGCCCTGTCACAAAAAACCGTCTCCAACCGAGGGCCAGAGGGTCATAGGGCCAAACATAATTTATTATTTAAGAAGCATAGAGTAGGCGTTTAAGTTTTATGTTTGTTTTTTTAAATGTTGTTTAAGTTTCATGTTATTAAATGTTTTTTTTATGTTGTATAATTTTTATTATGGTTAATGTTATTTAATGTTATTTCATATTTTTAATGTTGCTTCATGTTACTTAATTTAATTTAATATTGTATAATGGCTTAGGAAGTTATAGAAAAAAAATAGAATTGAAAAAAAAATATGAAACAAATTTTGTGAAATAGAAGTTATAGGAAAAAAAATGGAATTTAAAAAAAAATATGAAACAAATTTTGAAAAATAGAAGCTATATGAAAAAAAATATGAACCAAATTTTGTAAAATGGAAGTTATAGAAAAAAAAAAATTTTAAAATTTGAAACAGATTTTGTAAAATAGAAATTATAAGAAAAAAAATAGAAAAAAAGGGTTTAAATTAATAAAAAAAAAAATGAATACAACGGCTAGTTGCTGGCTAGACGTTGTATTCAAAATTTTCATACCATTAGTGTCGGTTATAACCAACACAAATAGTAATTTGAAAACTAGCCGTTATATATAAATCACTATTAGTGTCGGTTATAACAGACACTATTGAAATAATGTAGATTATTCTTGTCGGTTATAACCGACAGGAAATCCGACATTTTAAAAAAAAATTCTGGCCAGCCCGGGGCTAGCTGGCTGGTTGGAAGGGGCCAGCCATTTGGCCCTTTGGCCCTTTCCGATTCCATGGGGCCCTCTCAGATTCCAGAGCCCTCTGGCCTAGCCCTCGGTTGGAGACGGTTTTCAGGCTATTTTCGGCCCTCTGGACCCTTCGGTTGGAAATGACCTGAGTGCATCATCTATTGGCGTAGTCGTGCTATTGTGGAAGACATCAAATGACTTGCTTCTTTTTTTTGAGTTTATTAGCTAGAAGCACATTTTTAGAGAAGTAAATTTCGTGGCAGATACCATCACTTTCATTGAGCATAGTTGTAACAATTTATGTGTTTGGGATGGCTGTGTTCCTTCAAAAGTCGTCAATGCATTATTGTATGACTCTAGAGGCCTTGGGTGTTTTAGTGGCTTTTCCCTTTCCTAATTAAATTTTCATTTCTCCAAAAAAAAAAAAAAAAAGATACGGTAGAATTGCATAAGTATTTTCTAGATTTACACAATTACATTTCTAACCTAATTAAGATTGCAACACAAACAACATTTTTTTTTGTTTTGTTTTTGTTAAAAATGCGATTATTGAGTTGACATCGTAATTGGCATTCTATGGTCTCATTATAAGGAAAACTAATGAAAAAGGCTTGAAAACTTTGAGTTTTAATGAAAAGAACAAAATATAGGGTAAAGTGAATAGTACCAGCTTTGACTTTTTAGTGTAAAAATATGGTTTTTCGTTAAAATAAACAGTACCGCAGACTTTTCGTTAAAACTTCTCTCATTATATGCT
This sequence comes from Malus domestica, assembly GCF_042453785.1. Classification (NCBI taxonomy): domain Eukaryota; kingdom Viridiplantae; phylum Streptophyta; class Magnoliopsida; order Rosales; family Rosaceae; genus Malus; species Malus domestica. The sequence continues at coordinate 11,583,989 of NC_091668.1, forward strand.
TCAAAAACCAAGCCAAACTATGCTGCCGAAAAGAACCGAGGAATGACAAAGAAGAAAAAGGAGTTCAAGTACTTGCACAGCTCTGAACCAAGGAATGACATCGTAATTGGTATTCGTGGTCAGAATTGACGTTTCCGACTAATATAATATAGGGAGCTTTCATGAAAAGGTTTTAGCTAAGTTTATTTTAACAAAAAATCATGCTCTAACTTTATTTAATGAAAAAAAACTTAAATTTTAATGAAAATGACCCATTTTATTATTAATTAAAAAAAAAACTGAAGCAGGGGATACGCGTGTCCATCACAGACAATGTTTATGAAACTTAACAATAATACGCTGTTTATGAAATTGAACGGTACTATCCTATTTATGAAACTGACTGGTACTACACTATTTATGAAACTGAACAGTACTATACTAGTTATGAAACTGAACGGTACTACACTATTTATTAGTCCAGATTCATAAATATTACCTAGTTCTTGGTTCACTTTTATAAATAGTGCCTAGTTATTGGATCTAGTCATAAATAGTGTATAGAAGTTGGTACAGTTTCATAAATAGTGTCTCATTCTTAGTCCAATTTCATAAATAGTACATAGTTCTTGGTCCACTTTCATATATAATGCATAGTTCTTGGTCATGTTTTATAAAGTGTCTAGTTTTTGGTCCAGTTTCATAAATAGTGTCTCAATCCTAAACTATGATGTTATTTGAAACTTCACCCAACTATTCAAACATCAACACTCATCTTTTATCTGGCCGCAATCTTCGACCACAACAGGTTCAGAAGTAGTCCCTCTTCGAACCCACCTCCATTTTCTCAAGAACACTGTATCCATTAACATTTTTTTCGAACACAACGTGCTTTCCATCAAGCCATGGGGTCATTTCAGTACAAATGAAGAACTGTGAACCATTAGTATTACGTCCAGAATTTGCCATGGACAATATTCCAAGGTTCTCATCTGCAAATTTTGCCCCATAAATCGACTCTCCTCCAGTCCCATTGTCTCCTGAGAAATCTCTACCCTAATACATGAAATTAGGAGTAATGCGATGAAATGTGGAGCTCTTAAAGTGCAGTGGCTTCCCTGATAATGCAATCCACATGTCTTCAATACAAAGAGCACGAAAGTTTTAAGCATTTTTCGGGTTGTTTTATCAGCAAATAACTCAATTACAACTCAACCCTCATCCTCCTCACATGCATGAGGCAATTGTGCAGGCAATTGAAATTTAAAATGAATACAGTCAATAAAAATTGACACAAATCAATAAGATCATATATATTAATAATTAGGGATTGTTCAAGAGTGAGTGAGTGATTAAAATCAGAGAGGATTTGGTTAGGAATTGATCAAATTCATATATATGCACGCGGTTCCTTTTGTAGTTTTTTTTTTCCTTTTTTATATTGTACTTATCATTAAATAAAGTTATTAGATGACTTTTGAATAATATCTAAAGTTTTGAAGCATTTTTCATTAGTTTTCCTTATAATATATTATTCAGTCTACAATATGTTGAAAACATCCCAACAATTTGTTCCAATAATTTCAACTTAACTCTTCCTTTTGTTTTATTGACCTCCCAAAAACTAAAAATCCCACAGTGACCCATACCATATTGCCATCGGTAGATAGTTTTGAAATGGTGTGTTATCCACACTTTTCTTTTTATGGTCTACACATTTATTTATGGGGCTTTTAGATCCAGTCCAAAAACAGAGAGTGTTTTTAGGAGTGACTCCAGTTATTTAATTATATGTTTTTATTTCTTTTATACTCCTTTTATATTTTATAAAAATATTAAAAATCAATTAAAATCTTTTAATATTATGCATTTTTCAACTCCAAAATATCTAATTAATATCTTATAAACAAAAAAAATTAATATACTAACATAAATCTATCTACAAAACATTCTACCCCTAACTCAAGTAGCAAATATATAATGTATATTCTACCTATAAGTGAGATATGAAACCTAACTAAAAGGTAGAAAAAAACATAATATACCTACAAGCAAGACACATTAATCTGTGACAGTTTGACTATGAAAAAGAATTTGTCATATAGGTAGATAAATACAATTAACCTGTAATATAGGTTGATTATAAAAATTAAAAAAAAAAATCTATAAATGGGTTAAAGCAGGAGGAAGAACAAGAAATAACAAATAAATAAATAAAAAATAATAATCAAAGAGATAATTAGGAAGAAATTTGATTTTTACAATAAGTTTTTTCTTTTAAGAGATAATTATTGATAATCAAATAATTAAATTTAAAGAATTGGACTTATTTTAATAAACTAGACTATTCCTACTATTGGCTAAAAAAATTGGAGTTATATCAAGTTTCCCCTTTATTTTAATATTTTATTGTCGAATCGAATAAATTAAAGAGTATTAAAAGACAAAAATTAATAAGAATGTGTGAAAAATAAATAAAAATGTATGAATAGTACCACCCTTTTGAAAAACAATAAGCAAACGACTCCCTTACAACGAAAACCACAGAGAACACCACTCATAAGAATGGCTCTACGGTTTCTCTGTGCGAAGCGCCGTTGGCGCCTTCGTGCAACGAGATGCTTCGATTCTCGTAAGGAATTTGGAAGGGGGTGTGTTGATTGGGTTAGGGTTATTGGAATTCTATTTATTGTGAGGGTTAGGTTGAGTTTTGGTAGGATAATTAAGGTTTGGATAACTAGAGTTTGGGTAATTAAGGCTTTAGATAGTTTGGGGAGAGTTGATGATTGGAGTTTCTGGAAGTGGCTGGTGGTTTTTGGGATGGTGATTGAGCCGCAACATCCTCTTTACGAAGCGTGTGTGAGGAGTTGTCTTGAGATTTCTGGTTTACGTGTGTTTTTGAGACTTTCGATCTCAATTGGATTGGTTTGTGATTATGTGCAGCTTGCTGATTGGGTGGACTTGGATTTGATTAATTGTTTTTTCACTCGTGAGTTGTGTTTTTGCTGGGAAGTTTTGGAGAAATTTTTCGGAGTTCCCGGAACTCCAACTCACTAATAACAGCTGGTGTTCCCCACCAATGCGAATTAGACACCTGGATCTTCTTTTTGTGTTTTTAATTTTTAAACTGAGATGCTGAATCGTCCCACAAAAAATAAAAAACAATTTAACGGAGTTATGGGAGCATTCTAGTTTTCCAGAGCCGCAATTGCCGGTGAGGCAAGAGACTTTGCCAGCGGAGTCGTGGAAGCAGAGGGTTCGACCCCGGAGCGACCACCCCAGGATGCGGGTGCGGAGATTATTTTCATTTCGACCATGCATTGCGAGGGCGAAGCCGATGGTTGAAAGAGGTGAGGCGCAGACGTTGGAGAGAATGCCCAGCCACACTGTTTACCCCACTTGTTGTCCACCATTGTTAGACGTTATTCATCCTGCAAGCTTCGCTTGCTTGGGTTGGTTCCCATGGAGAGAGAGAGAGAGAGAGAGAGAGAGAGAGAAAGAGAGAGAGAATCGTGATCACCGTTCACATCATCTACGTTGGCTCAATCCTATCTTCTCTTTTCCTCTTTTTTAGATGGAAATTTGAAAGCAATTTGCAGAAGCCTTTGAGAACAATGTTGCCGGCGGCGCCATTGGGGTTTCGAAGTAAACCTTCGTTAGTTTATGTTTGACGGTTGCACTTTAGCTTTTACAAAGTAATTTTAATTAAAAAATAAAGAAAAGAATATCCAGGTGTCTAATTCGCATTGGCGGGGAACACCAGTTGGTATAAGTGAATCGGAGTTCTGGGACCACCGAAAAATTTCTCGAAGTTTTGGCCCTAATTCTAGGGTTTGGAACGGGGTTTTTAGGGTTTCGGCATGTTATACTAATTATTACATTACGTGGTTTCTGATCTGGTTATTGTCTGCTAATTTCTTGAGTTATTGTGCCTAGAGACGTTTGATCTTCCGCTTGGTATTGATTATCTGCCCTATGTCGTCTTTGATTGCACATGCTAATTTTTTATTCCTTTTTCTTATGGGGGCAAGGGCTAGGGCCATTTATTCTTTGAGTTTTCTAATTATTACTTTTGAATTACCTTGTCTGGGTAGATTGTTAATGATGATTTTCATTGTGCTTGTGTGTTTTGATGGTTGGATTCCCCCAAAGCTTGGCTATTTAAACAGGTTCAAGTGGTGGCTTTGCTCATCATCTGCTTCCCTGCCTTCAAGTTTTCAATCCTTCCTTGCCATCAACATGTCTAACCCATAATTTGCTGCCTCTTCCTCTAGCCTGGCTCGTAGGCCTAGAATTTGTTCTGTACTTATGTTCCTAGATAGGAAAATCCTTTTTATGATTCCTCAACCTGGCCAGGAACCAGTGGTGGTTGAGAGTGTTAGGAGTACTTTTACTATGGAGAAAAGAGTGATCAGGATGAACACTAACCTGTGTTCTTTGATCAATGTTAAGCATATGCAGTCCAGGGTACTTATGGGGAAGATGTTTAGGCAGCCCCTGGAAGCTAGGCTAATCAAGTGGAAGTTGTTGAACAATTAAAATATATAACATATAAAAAATAATAATATATATATATATATATATATATATATATATATATATATTGTTGTTAAATTGACGGTGTGTGCAGTGGAATAAATAAAATAAGACACAAAATTTACGAGGTTCCTCTACAGTCAGTGTGACTGGAGTACATCCTCGGGGCAGCTGTGGTGCTTTCATTGAGAGTCTGGAATAATAGTAGTACAAAGATAACTCTCTATTATTTCCTCTCCTCTTCCTCTTCTCTCTCTCTTCCTCTTCCGTGAACTTCCTTACTTCTCTGTATATTTTGATAGCAGTCGGAGCGCTCTATTTATAGAGCAGCTCCATACAAACAAGTTCTTACAATTGAAACTTACATCACATGCTTTGACAAACAATCCTTTTGTTTCCAAAGTCTATTTCAATTTGCAAGGGCATTGACAATGTGTGTGTGGGCATTCATAACAATGCCAATGTTTTCAATACTTCCCCTTGGATGCCCACATATCAACATGAGTTGCTTCGTTAAAATCTTGATCTGTTTTGGATGCTCCACCTGATAAGTATCTCCCCCTGATTTCAAATCATTAGGCTGATTGTTGATCATTCTGCTTCAGTCTCTTAGCGAGTAGAGTTGCCAAAATAGGTGCTTTACATGTTGTTAACTTTCCACAGGCTTATTCTTAAACTGGGCTGGAGAGCCTTCTGCTAGACCTGCTCCAAAGGTCTGAATTTACTTCTTTTATCTGGAGCGAAATTTGATTCAAGGGTGGTGGACACTTGATCTTGAATTGGACTTGTGATTTCTTCAAAGACCTTCGAAGCTTGATCTTGAATGAAATTGGACCATGATGAGCTTCACATAGCAAATGATCTTCGACTTTGTCGGGGATGAATCAGCACGTGTTTGTTGCGATTGTCTCCACATGATTCAATGTATCATTTTCACTTGCCTTACTTGCTCCCCTTACTTAAGTAGTATTTTCTCTGCTTTTCCCCCATGCATGTGTGGCATTTTTTCCTGCAGTATTTGCCCTCTGATGCAGGAGTGGAATGCAACACTTGCATTTGGATGGTTCATCACTTCTTGGTGACTGGAGACCCAGCTCCAACAGTTGAAGATGGCTACTCGAGAGCAATACTAGGTAAGCAATCAGGAAATGTTCCAGGCAGTCGGTTCCTTATCGAGAGTTTGAGTGGAGGTTCCGACATATTGCTTTCTTTATCCTTGTCTTTGCAGGTAAGAACAAGGACAAAGGAAAGGACAGAGAGATTGCATGATATGAGATACTCTTGCTCTCGTCCCTGAAGATATGAGATAATCTTGCTCTGGTGTGACTTGTTTGAAGAGGTATTCTCAGAGAGGAAGAAAACTGAGTATTTTGAGATGCTGTGTTGAAGATGCATTCTCGGAGATGAGGAAGAGTTGGACATTCTTACAGGTCTGCCTTGTTATGAAGAACGGAGGTCGACATATATAGAGATTTCCCAATAGCAAGTGGTGGTGCTGTGCATTTACTCTTGTCAGCAACTGTGGTGTAAATAGAACAGTAAGATTTACGCGTTTTCAACTTTGTCAGAGATCTTTGACAAAGTTGCACGCGATATCCGAAAAAGCTGAGATTACGTCTGAAAAATGCCAACGAACTTTATTCAGGAAAATCTGGCTTTTGAAATTCGGAGAGCGATGCCTCTTCGATCTCTGAACAAGTGGCTATGTTGCCTCTTATTTTATAGAGATATCAATTGTGTTCAAGAGTATGCTCAGAAAGTTGCTGCTTGTAGAAATTTCCCCCCATCTTGCACTTCTGAAATTTTATTTGACCTTTTTTTTCTTCTTCATCATTTCTGAATATGACTTGCCCATCTAACATTTGCTTAGATTTGAGTCTTAGGAGTGATACAGACGAGCAACGTTAGGATAATATATGGCGCCCGTCCTTCTTATCTTCTAATGGTCCTCTTACGGTTGGGGACTCTGTGATGAAGAATAACATAACCGCTACTGTGGTAGCTAAGAATCTTCTCACTCCAAAGGATAACAAGATCCTTTCAAAACGGTCTGATGAGTCGGCCGTTCAAGACTCATTGGCTCTCAGTGTTCAGTGTGTTGGCTCTGTTTCTAATATGGGCCAACGCCTACTTGCTCAAACTCGCTAAGTTGAATCATTGATGGCTGAGGTGGCAAGTCTTAAACAAGAAATCAGAGGGCTCAAGCACGAGAATAGAGTGTTACACGTGCTTGCAAATAATTACTCGACGAGCATGAAAAGAAAGCTCGACCAACAGCAGGAATCCGAAAGTCGGATTCAAAGTGATCACCAGAGGTTCGTTGCTAGATTCCGAAAGCAACTAATGCCTTCCCCTTCTGATGTTTTGCCAAGTACTGGGATGCCACATGATCAATCTCCAGTGCCTCCCCCTTTTGGGGTACTTCCGAGTACTGAGGCTTCACATGAGCAACCTTTGTAAAGGCTCCATCCTGTTTGTTTGTTTTAACTCATGTGTATGTACATGTCTGTAATTTCTTGGAGATATTAATAGATAAGCTTTATTTCATTCAATGTATTGTGCCAAATACAATAAAGCATATACTTCACTAAGATGTGGTACTTCTGGACCAAAGATTAATTTATCTTTACCCTCACGAAGATAAATGATTATTCTTAGTGTCTACATCATTTGAGTATTCAACTCATAATCTTCAATCCATATGTTTCTTTTAATATCATAAACATCATGGATAAGATTCATGTTGGTAGATTGTTCGATCTGCAGCTCGAGACATTATTTCCTTCAACACTTTATAATTTTTCTAGACTCTTCAGGAGTCCCAATTTAATATCATCAACTCTTCAAGAGTTCTAATTTAATGTCATTGACTCTTGCAAGAGATTTTAGTATGTTGCAACAATATTATAATGATAGTACTCACTAAGGCAATTTATACCATCCATTGGTATTGAGTACATATTTTATGCTTTACCCTTCCGGGGCTTACTTCAAGCAATATGAATCCTTCAGGGATTTTCTACACTTCATGACACATTTTCCTTTGGAATTTATACAGAGCAATTTGCTCCCATGTATAATTGAGGGATTTACTTATGGAGATATGATGTGGACGACTCACAACCCTTCGTATATAATTCTCCATTCATATGAACTCGTTTACAAGAGTATAATTTCAGGTTTCAATTAGTAACCTTGTGTCATATCATGTGAGTGTATTTCACTGTATTACAAATGCCCAATGTAACCTCCTTGGTTCAACATCTTTTGGCTAATTGTATTATATTCAAATATATAGGTCCATTTTTCCACGTTCTTACAAAATTGTAATGGAATTGCCTTTCTCCATTTTTTTGGCCAATAATTTTCCTTTTGTCGACGAACAAAAGAACGTGACTCAATAATAACACAGCTGATTGATGAATTTAGTAGCTACTTGTAAAAACCAAAATTACCATTGGTTATCATCAATCCGTGATCCCATATTCTCATGTGCATGCGCATGCATAAAAGTTTTCATTTCTTTGGATATCCATTGCCTCTTCAAGGGCATGACACTATCTCTTCCAGGATAGTCACAATTTAGAGAATGTGGATCATAACCTCATCTTGAGCGTTATAGAGCTTGGATTTTAATCTCCACTTCCGGGGAGTTAAGTCATTAGAACCTATATGTCTATTATGCTCCATGCATGAGACATCAACATTCCCATGTATACGGATCGTCCTTTCTAGGACGTGTATCCATGCGGCGACTGCCATGCTTCTGGCATGCAACAGTTATGCTTCGGGAATGTAATAGTTCATTAGTGCCATATTCTTCCTCATTCGGAAGACTGAATCCTTTTTTAGTTTGAAGGTCTACCACGCTTCAGGCGTGCAACAGATAAATCATTTGCTGCCTCATTATTTTTGTCCAAACAGGGACATCAATTCTTGTAGGCACATTTGCAGCAAGTATATGTGATTTCATCACTTTCGTTGCATCATTAAATGCATCTGGCATTTGATTGACACATCATTGCATCATTCAATTATTCTTACTTCATTTGATTGCTTCGTGAATCAAAATAAGACAAATTCTCTTCGTTCTTCTGGAACGGTCTTTTCTTATGGTCTTTTCTCATCATTCTTCCGGAATGATATTTCCTCATTGTTCTTCTGGAACGATGTTTTCTCCCCCTAACGGCGGAAAAATTGTCTTATCAAAATGACAGTCTGCAAACCACGCGGTAAACATATCACCAGTCCAAGGTTCTAAATATTGAATGATAGATGGTGTTCAACATCAATGCCCAATCCGTGATGATGCCTCATTTCACTACGTTGTGGTAGTGCAATAGGCACATAGATAACACAACAAAAAACTCGTAAATATATAATGTTTGGCTAGTGCCCAAACACGAGTCGTACTGGGAAATATTGATGGTTGACAACTGGTCTCAACCGAACTTAATAATGCATCATGTAAAATTTACATGTCCCCATGTAGAAAACTGGCAATTTCGTTTTCATGAGCAGAGCACAGGTAATCAATTTCATCTGCTTAATAAATGCTTATGCTAAACCATTTTGAGTATAGACATAAGGAACTTCTGGTCCTTAATAGTCTGTAGACTGAGACTCTTATGGCTTTTATTACAATTAAGTTGAGGCATTGTTGCACTTCAAACTTACGATACTCATCAAGGAATTTCATGTCCTGATCTTCAAGATCAAGAGACTTTATGCCTGATCCTTTTGTATGATGGAACTTCAGGTCCAATCATTTTTATATGATGAGGATCAAGAAACTACAGGTTCTGATCTGATCAAGGAACTTCAGGTCCTATATATACTCATTGTAACAAAAGATAAGTACAATAAATAAATTAAAGCAATAGACAGTAATTCCAGCCATAGTAAATAAATTGCATTTAAGTAAATAAAGTTTGTGAAAGGGTTTTAAACCAACACCAATTCACATAAATAATGAGAAGTATCAGACCCCCTTTTGTTTATTATTTTTCCTTCTTTTGTCAACACTTATTCAAACCTTTATTATTATTTTTTTCTTTCTTTCTGCAGCATGGTGCCATGCACCAACCCAAAGAATATGTCTTTAATTCATATTTTGACCAAATGGTGCCGTGCACCATTCAAATCCCTTTATATTTTATTTTCACATGTGCCCTACCATTCCATCAAGCCCCCTTTTCTATTATTTTTCTTCCTTCTCTGTCTCTGCCAGTCTCAAAACGCAGTGCCAGTTGGGTTGTTGTGAAGGTTGCCCAAATTCAATTCAATCCAAAAGGGCTACCAAAGACTGGCGTTGTTCTTGCATGACCCAGAGAACATGGCATCGCGAAGCAAGAACCTCTCTACAGAGACATAAATGACAGTGGGGTTGATGGAGGCACAAGAGAGGGATGCCTGTGTGTATTCATTCTTGCCATCACCATCTCAGACAACTGAGTATTCATGGGAGTTCTCGAGATCCGTCGAAAACGACGTGATCTGGGTTTCCAAGTCTGATGAGATTCTTCTGGATCTCTAGAAACCAGTTGTCAAGTACGAGTTTTCTCATTTCGTGACGACTACAGGTCATAAATTTCAATTCTCACCGAAATTCGGTGGGGCGCTTCTGGCGTGGTGGGAGAGACGAAAATGGACATACCTTTTATTATGTGAGATTTTAGCTAACAAAGGTGAGAGGTAGATAGTGCTATGGCGTTGTGCTTTCCACTGACATGAGAGCTTCTCGTGCTGATAAAGTGTTGTAAAATTGACGGTGTGTGTAGTGGAATAAATAAAATAAGACACAAAATTTACGAGATTCCTCTACAGTCAGTGTGACTGGAGTACATCCTCGAGGCAGCTGTGGTGCTTTCATTGAGAGTCTGGAATAATAGTAGTACAAAGATAACTTTCTATTATTTCCTGTCCTCTTCCTCTTCTCTCTCTCTCTTCCTCTTTCGTGAACTTCCTTACTTCTCTGTATATTTTGATAGCAGTCAGAGCGCTCTATTTATAGAGCAGCTCCATACAAACAAGTTCTTACAATTGAAACTTACATCGCATGCTTTGACAAACAATCCTTTTATTTCCAAAGTCTATTTCAATTTGCAAGGGCATTGACAATGTGTGTGTGGGCATTCATAACAATGCCAATGTTTTCAACATATATATATAAAGTCCATACAAATTGGGTCAAATTACAAGACAAAACAAAAATGTAATCCAGCCAAAAAGATAAAGATGGGCTTTACACCATAAAATAAAATAAAAAAATAAAATATGTATTTCTCCCTACAAAAGGGGGAATAACGTGCAAGTATGGTCTCCTATGTTTTCTGCGAGACTTGGAAAAAACTGCACAGTTGGTGGGAGAGTTTAAGGGAAAGTGGCAGGAAACATGGCCTCCATCTCCCCCACGTAAAAAACTCTAGAGCTTTCCTAGGATGCCTATAAATAGGCATCAGCTGCAGCAAGAAGAGGGAGGAAGCAAAAAAAAAAGAGGAGACTCTGCAGAAATTAAGAGAGAAAGCAGAAATTAAGAGAGAAATCAAAGATGTGAACGGCTGCGGAAATTCAGGGAGACAAAAGCAAACAGAGAAGAGGATACACGGCAAAGGAAAGCAACAAAGGTACAAATCCATCCTTCTAAATTTTCTTTGTTTGGTTTCTCTCGGTTTTGCAGGAAATAAAGAAGCAATTTGCTTCTCCAATCTCTCAAATTCCCCAACGTCCTTCCAAGTCACGGCATCCATCACGGTGATTTCGAACTAGAGAATAAAATCGTAGGCCTCTGTAAATCTGCCACACCTTCTCCATCGGTGGAGACATTTGTAGTACCGTCACGGACGTTAAACAGAAGCCCAAAAGGACGTAGCAGCCATGCCGTGACCTCTCTGCCCATCAAGTTATTCATCTATGCCGAGAAGAAAAAGGAGTAGTCTGTGCCGCTGCATTTAGTCCCATGAATTTCTTCAGGGTGGTCTAAACCACCCCGTGAAGTTCCAATCAAATCTAAGTGGTCCGTGCCGCCGCTGTCAATCCCATGAATTTCCCCGTGAAGTTCCAATCAAATCTAAGTGCTCCGATCGTCGCCGTCGCTATCTTGAAGTCAAGAAGAGAAAGATGCTGCCACTTTTGAAGGAAAGGTTGTGTTGCCTGTACAGTACGCCAAAAATGGTGCGGGTTGCTTTCTAAGTCGCTAGCGGAAAAGAAGATGGTGCATGTGCTATCCGTGGTCGTGCTATAGAAGTATGAGTTACTAAAAGAAGGAAAGTCAAAGTAGAACGTCAAAAACTTTTACAGCATCAAGAAGGTCATCTGGGTTACCCCTTCACCGCTTTCTTGACAAGCTACTGTTGATTCTGGCCATGAGGTTGCTGACGATAAGAGGAAGGGGAAGCAAAGTTCTATTTGAACTTGGAAAGCTTACATTCACAAAAAAAAAAGAGGAAAAGATAAAGCTTGGTGACAACTTCCCTTGGAAAAGGCACTCACATGAAAGTCAAAAAGGAAAAGCCATCTCAAAGACTTTTTTTTATAAGTTGCTGTTAGGAACTCAAGAATATCATATTATTTCAGAAAGAAATAATGGGGAGGGAGGATGCCTCATGTCATCGGTATGTGAAGAGGAAATTATGGTAATCTCACAAGAAGACAAATGCAGGCAATAACCCCCATTGACCACAAAGAAGAATAATTAGGAGGAAACTAATTTTCTATAAGAAGAAGTTATTTTCCAAACTTGTTGAACGAAGAAATATGCAACCCATGATGACACTTTATCTTTGGTTGCTGCTCCATTCTTCAAGTAATGCTAAAAGAAAAGGAAGAAGAAAAAAAGGTCCTTCAAAGGAAAAATGACATGGGAACTGCTTCTTATATAAGAGTTACACCTAAAGTCTTTTGTGTCAAGAATTCGAAAGATAAGAAAAATGGTCAAGAAGGATTGCAGAGGAAAAGTGAGTAAAATTTACAAATGTTACAAGACAAGAGGGAAAAGAAAGGGAAAATAAGGGAACGTATTGTTCAAGAGTTCCACCTAAAGTCTTTTGTGTCAGGAATCCGAAAGATAAGGAAAAATGAAGATTGCAAACTCTGCAAAAGAAAAGTAGAAAATGGAAAATAGAGAAGGAAAAGAAGAACCAGTCACATGGGTGCCTAAAAGTTTGGAAGTTTGATTTGGATGGAGGAATGGGTGCCTAAAGAAGTTTGGAAGTATGACTTGCATGGAGAAACAAACGCCAACCCACTGTGCCTAGTGTCTCTCTCACATGTTGATTGTTCCTCCAAGTGCCAAGACATGTTGCTGCTTCAAAGACTGAAGATACACTGCTGCAGTTTTCTTAAACAAATGGGGATGCCATGCATGCAATTCCCTAGAAAAAGGACAAAATATTATTAGAAAATGTGAAAGGATGGCAAATCATGATCGTCATCACCATGAGGAAAGCCACTTAGGTGGCACTGAAGTTAAAGGATTTAAATAAAAAAAGGCGCCCCTTTTTGGTTTGATGCACCAAAAGGCAAAGCCTTTATTTATCCTTGGTGCTTCTGCTAAGCACCGAAATCATGGAGAGCAAAAGAAAGCCACTTCCCCATCTAAATTATGGGCTTTATTTAGAATTGAAGTATGGAGACAAACTGACAAAGGTCCCAGAAAAAAGCAAGGAAAAATGGGCAACCCCATCTCATCGACACCAAACGAAAAAAGTGAATAAAGGCTAAGTCTGCTCACGTGGAGAAGAAGAGAGGGTATTGAAATTGGGAGTCCAGTCTGCACCCCACGTGGGTGTTGAACTTTGAAGCCTTAAAGGCATAAAAAAAAGGACAGTAAAGTTTGCTATCCAAATGGGTTTAAAATCCCATGTTAAAAGAGTTGAAAGTTCAAAGGGAAGAAAATAAAAAATTGGGGTTGCTTTATCCTTTGTGGAAGTCTCATTTTCTGTCTTCAAAGCTACTTAAAGAGAAGACAAATTAAAGTCCTATTGCACAAAGTCTATTAGGCGATTACCAAAGGTCATATATATGGGTTTTAAATAGATCCAATTGGCTTCTCATTTTACCAAGTCTGAACACAAGTCTACAAATCTAAATCAAATATTATACGAACTACGCCGGTTTGATTCCGTTAAGGATACGTAGGCAGTCTGATATCAAATTTTAGACGCAACCAAGAAATCAAGACGAATCCCTGGTTTATATAAACTAAATTCACTTCTGCTACTTTGACCAAGTAATTACAATTCTACGAAGAGTAAAAAAGAAGTTTGGAAGCACAATTCCTAGATTTACAATTAATATAAGTTGCTCATGCAACGAAGCCGAAGAAAAGCCTCAAATGGCACGAAGCCGCTTCAAATGGCATAAAGCCAGTTCAAATTACAAATGGCATGAAACCGTATCAAGTATCAAATGGCACGAAGCTGTATCAAGTATCAAAAGGCACGAAGCCGTAACAAGACTCAAATGGCATGAAGCCATGTCCTTGCTCCTCGCCAGCATGAGCTAAAATTACATAAGGCATTAAAGCTCCAATGGCTTAAAGTCCTCGCCTGCAAGAGCCTAAACTGCACAAGGCATTAAAAGCTCCAATGGCCTAAAGTCCTCGCCCGCATGAGCCTAAACTGCACAAGGCGTTAATGCTCCAATGGCCTAAAGTCCTCGCCCGTATGAGCTAAAACTGCACAAGGCATTAATGCTCCAATGACTCAAAGTCCTCGCCCGCACGAGCTAAAACTGCAACAAAGCATCAAAACCAAACAAGTACCAAATACCAAGGAACTACGAGTGACTTGATCCCTCAACGAGGGTACGTAGGCAATCTAGGGCTCTACCTAGGTGCAGTCACAAAATCAAATAAACATCCAAATTCCCCAAGTTACGATTTATTCATATTAGAATCAAAGGGTATTCATTTCCCAAAGGAAGGGTTGTAATTAATAGGCGCGTAGCCTAGAATGGGTTGAACTCGAATTAATAAAACCCTCTTCAAGAAATGAATGTGGGTGAAATTGTGTCGAGTGAATTAGAGTCTGTTTGGTACTCTACTTGAATCCAACTTTTTAAACTCAAAAACAATTTTTAAGTTTTAGGCCTTAAAAACTTGTTTAGTAGGATTATTTTCAAAAACTGAACTCAAGACTAACTCAAAAATATAATCTATTATCTAAAAACACAAAAAGTGAGTTTTTAGAGTTTTTAAACTTAAACTCACTCCTTTCTTTTCTCTCCCTCCTCCCTTCTCACTCCAAATCTATCTCTCTTTTCTTCTTTCTCTCTCCCCCTTCTCTTTTTTTTTTTTTACCTTTTTCGTCTCTCCTCCAATCCGCTCACTTCATTCTCTCGGTTCTTTCTCTCACTCCTCTTCCTCTCTATCTCCTCCGATCTTCTCACTTCTTTCTCTTTCCTCCAATCATCTCTTACTTTCTTTCCTCCTCTCTCCTCTTTCTCTCTCAACCCACTTTTTATGGATCTTTTTGTCCAGTTTAAGTTATAAGATTTAAAATTTTTAAATCGCATACCAAACAAGTTTTTGAGTCTTAAAGAAAATTGGTTTCAAGAAAAATTCTTAAGATATGTTTTGAGAAATTATAAAAAAATTTCAAATAGGATACCAAACAAGCCCTTATTTGTTTACATATTGTGTACAATTTTTGCTCAACAGAAGTTGGGACTCTTATGGAGGAATGAAGTGAAGAATACCTTCTACCTTGATCATTTTGGTAGAAGGTGGTTCGTGGTTGAGTTTACAGATTGGGATGATTTGTAGTATGTTATGAAGAATAAACCTTGGTATGTGAAGGGTCAAATCTTCCATCTGGAGAGGTGGACTACTGGGTTCAAGGACTCTGGTGTGATTACTAAGCTGGTCGCCTGGGCCAGGTTGCCAAGGGTTCTGGTCCAATACAAGGAAGATAACATAATCAAGGATATCACACAATCTATTGGGAGGGTGCTTAAGGTTGATTAGGTTACTTTGGGTTTGAATGGCTTGTTCGACAAGGTACTACTGGAAGTGGACCTTAGATTTCCTTTAAAGCGAGTTCTTATTGTCAACCATGATGATGATTACCCTGTACTTGTGAGCTATAAGAAGTTATTTGAAGTATGTTTCTATTGTGGAAGGAGGAGGTTTGAAGGGCATGTTTGCCCGAAAGTTGAGGCTGATGATGGCTGCTTCATGATTGATAAGGTGTATGAAGATGAACCTTTAATTTTCCCAGAGGATACGGTGGTTGATGCGGATATCAAAGCAAACTTCTAGAAAGATGTGATAATGTGCTTTCCTAATGTTGCAATGGTTGAAGAGGAGAACACTGAAACTGAGGACTTGGGGCAACGCATAGAGGATGATGGGCCTGATGAGGAAGGCTGGGCCATAGTGATACCAAAATGGAGAATGCGGACTGATAAAAGAAGAGTTAGAGAGAGTTCAAGGGATGAAAGGTCGTACAGGGATGTGGTTTCCAGCCCTAAACCTAAATGCATGGCTAGGGCTGATCTGGAACAGGATTGGAGGAGGGCAGGGAAATGTGTGGATCAGGATCGGGGGTAAGACCTTTGATTTTTAATTCTTTACAAGTTATAAATCATGTGTTAATTAATGCTGATACGAATCTAGTTGGTTCCAATTCGGTTGAGCTAGTTAGGTGTAACTCTTATGATGCTATGTTTGCAGATGAGGAATATTTTGTTCTGCCATGTGATGACATTTATGCTAGCTATGATAAAAGAATGCATATTGATTTCTTTGTTGTTATGCATGATTTTACGTTTAACCAAGTTGTTGTGGTGTCAAGTGTGAGAAGTGAAGAGGATGAGAACATGGATAATTTTGGGAGTCTGGTTGCTACTTGTCATGCTGCTGAGGTTGCCTTTGTGAGTGCTAGACCTAAAATAGGGATGCTAAGTCCAAGGAAACGAGTCTGTGAGGAGGATGCTGCTGAAGCGGGACCTAGTTCTTACCTTAACGAGCTGGATTGATGAAATGTATCGTTTGGAATTGTAGGGGAATGGGTAGACCAGAGTTCAAGAATAATTTTAGTTATTTATGTAGTTTGGAGAAGTTTGACTTATTTTGTGTTGTGGAAACCAAGATCTCAATGGATAAGGCCGCTGTTAGGTTTTTTAGGAAGTTTTTTTTATCAGTGCTTTGGATATGACCCTGATGGGAGGGTTGGGGGCCTTTGTATTTGCTGAAACTCTGGGACTATTAATATTAATGTGATTGCTGCTTCTTCACGGTATATTCATGTTTCTATTAAGGATATTCATAGGAATGTTGATTACTTCGTTACTTTTGTTTATGTTTTCCCTCAAAAATCGCTTCAAGCTAACATGTGACAGGATATATTGCTTCTTCATCCAGGCGTTGGATGATTTTAGGTGACTTCAATAATATTACGTGTTTAGAGGAAAAATGGGGAGGAAACCAAAGTGTAAATGTGCATATTAACAATTTGTGAGTTTTTTTAATACAGGTAAACTAATCTCTTTGAAGCCTCTGGTGTTCCTTTCACTTGGACAAATAAACATACTCACGAGACGTTAATTTTTGAAAGACTTGATAGAATGGTTGCTAATTCTTTTTGGCTTACCCCACTATTGGTTCTGACCATAGTCCAGTGTTGTTGGTGACTAATGGTCCTCAAATGAAGGTTGTCAAAAATTCTTTCAAATTCAAAGCCATGTGATTGTTGCACCCTGATTTTTAAACAATTTGTTCATGGTGCTTGGAACTGTGGTGAGAACTTGTCTCCTATGGATTCTTTTAGATGTGGACTTGGGTCTTTTAAATTTCTTGTTAAATCGTGGAATCGCACTACCTTTGGTAATGTTAAGGAGAATAAGAATAAACTGCTTGATGAGCTTGACAACATCCAAAAAGAAATTATGGGTGATCAGTGCTCTAGTGGTATTTCGAGGGATTGGATAAATATGGTGTATATTGAAGCTCAAATAAACAACAAGTTATCCCAAGTTGCTAAGGAGGTGGAGGTAATGTGGGCTCAAAAAGCTAGAGCGGATTGGCTTAAGTTAGGGGATAAAAATACTAGATTTTTTTTTAATGAATGCGATGGTTAGAAGGAAAAGAAATGAAATCAACAAGATTAGGGATGGGAATGGTATCTGGTGGGTTAGGGGTGAGGGCCTTGAACAAGTTTTTGTGCAGGATTTTAAACTGCATTTCACTTGCTCGGCTGCTCCTACTCCCCAGATGCTGGACATGGCTTCAAATGTGATTATGCCGTGTATTTCAGTTGAGCAAACTAACATGTTAATTTCAACTCCTTCAGATTCAGAAATTTGGGAGGCTGTTAAAAACTTTGGGGCTATTAAAGCCCCGGGGCCTGATGGTGTCTATGCTAGTTTATATCAAGATTGATAGGAGGCGGTGGGGAATTCAGTTTGTAATATGGTAAAGGATCTCTTTGTTAACAATATAAGTCTCAGACTCATTAATCACACTAATATTGCCTTAATCCCTAAGGTAGATAACCTGGAGAGTGAATAATTATAGACCTATTAGTTTTTGTAATGTAAGTTATAAAATTATTACTAAATTTATTATTAAAAGGTTGAAGCCTCTGTTAAATAACTACATTTCGCTTAACTAGGGAGCTTTTGCGCTTGGAAGATCCATTCAAGAGAACATTTTGATTGCTCATGAGTTGTTTTCAGGTTTTAACAGGAAAAAGGGAAGAACGGGGGACCTGGCTATAAAGTTGGACTTGGAGAAAGCGTATGATCTTCTGAAATATGACTATATAAGGTGTGTGTTAACGAGTTTTGGTTTTAGTAATAGGTGGGTTAACTTAGTCATGGAGTGTGTCACTTCTACTTCGTCCTCGGTTAATATTAATGGCGAATCCCATGGCTATTTTTATCCAAGTAGGAGCATTAGGCAAAGATGCTTTCTCTTTATGTATTTATTTAATGCATGGAGCCCCTTATTAGAAGTTTAAATGAGTTGACTTGCAAACCCAAAACTCTATGTCGGTTTATTAACCTCTCTGTTTGGTTATAAAGTGTCAGATTTAGTGTTTGCGGATGACTGTCTTATTTTTGCCAAAGCTATGCCTAGGGGTGCTAGGAATGTTTTGGAAGTTTTAAATAATTCTGCTAAAGCTTTTGGGCAAAAATCAATTTTCATAAGTCTTCTTTATTTCTCTAACAATACTACTAGTCAGACAAAGAATGAGATTGTTAATATTCTACAAATTCAATATAAAACTACTAAAGGCAAATACTTGGGTATTCATAATATAGTTTTTTGGAATGACCCCATGAATGGTAGTGAATTAATGAGAAAGGTGAAGCAGAAAGTAGCGGGTTGGAAAGCAGACTCCCTTTCTAAGGCTGGAAGGCTCACTCTCGTCAATTCGAACCTTACAGGTATGCCAAATCATGTTATGTCTTGTTTTACGTGCCTAGTTGACTAGTCAATTGAATAAGAAATGTAGGGATTTTTTTGGGGACCTGGATTGTCTGCCCTCCTCTATCCTATCCCCTTCTCATGCCCTCATATTTGAACGGTCATGGTTAAGCCACGTCAACATTTTATATTGATTTTTTTATATAGAAATAATAAGACAAAAAGCAATGGGAATATAAAATGTTGACGTGGCTTAACCGTGACCATTCAAATAGGAGGGTATGGGAAGGCGATGGGATGAGGGAGGGCAGACAATCCAGGTCCTTTTTTTGGGGTAAGCAGAGGAAGTGCAATCCCATGAGCTGGAAGACTATTTGTAGGCCTAAGAATGCGGGAGGTTTAGGTATTCGGAATCTTGATCATTTCAATAATGTTTGTCTTGCGAAATTAGGGTGGAAAGTCCTCTTTGATGATAATAATTGTGGGGTGAATATTGTTCGGAGGAAGTATTTGCGGAATGAGGATTTTTTGGGTACCAGGACAAAGCAAAATCATTCGTTAGCTTGGAAATGCATCTTGGGTTCCAAAGAAGTTTTAAGGAGTGGTTTGAGATGGACCGTGGGTGATGGTAAGAACATTTTGTTATGGACACATCAATGGGTTTTTCCTCACCCTATATTCCATCTCATTCTGGAAAATCAATGCAATCAAATTCAATGGGATCTAGAAGTGGAATATTTTATTGACAATCGTAGTTGGGACAAAGAGAAGTTAGCGTAAGTTGTTGATAGTTATATTGTCAATAAGATTTGTAGTATTCCTATTCCGTTATAGCATACTGATGACGAAATGATATGGGGCCCATTAGCTAATGGAAAGTTATCAGTTAAATTAGCAACTTGATTACGGTTAGATAATCACGCATTGGTTCTTGTTCAGAGTCTCCTTAATATTTTGTGGAAGCAAACGTAGCCCCCAAAGGTTAAAATCTTTGGATTATGTCCTATTAAAGGTAAGCTCCAAACAAGATCTAGACTGAGTAGATTTATTAACAACATCGATACTTGTTGTCCTTTTTGCAAAAATAGTGGGGAAGATCAAGATCTCCCTCTTCTTTTACACTGCAATTTTGCTACGTAAGTGTGGAATTTGGCAAATATTAATACTCTGAGAAATGCTCCTGTGAGTGGTAGCAGTGCTGGTTGGTTAACAAGCCTTCCGCATAAGGATTAGGGGTGAGTTCAAAAAACCGAAAACCAAACCAAACCGAAACCGAAAAAACCGAACCGAACGAAAAAACCGAACCGAATTGAAAAAATCGAACCGAACCGAATTCTTTTGGTTCGGTTCGGTTTTAGTGATCTAGAAACCGAACTAAACCGAACCGAACCGAATTAATTAAATTAATTTTTTTATTTAATTATTTATTTTGGGTATTATTTTCTAAACCCAATTTGTAAGTTAAAATGTGCTAAACCCAATGTGTTACCAAACTTTAAACTCAAAATATAAAAAAAAAAAAGCCTATAAAAACTCTAAACCCTAACCTATTATTTCTCCCCATATAAGGTTCCGGAACCAAACATTCTCCTGAAGTACCTACATCTATCTCCATAGCACTGTCTACTTCTGCCCCAGCTTTCTTTTCCAAATCTACTCTCATATAACATGTAACAGAATCCATAAACATTTATTTCAGGTATATTACTTGGGTAATTTGTGATGGAAAAGAATCCAACACACACTAAATAAATTCACCCACGCATTACTTTTACTAATCAAGTTGTCAACATGCAGTTACAAGCAAACAACCCTGATCTTTGAACAACATCATACAATTTAACTTTTCTAAGTCATTTGTTGTACGATTTTTGTGTTGTGAGGTTGTTAGTTTGGACTTTAGAAGACTTGATTGATGACTTTAGTTCAACTTTAAATGTTTATTTTCATTGTCTTTGATTCTAGTTAGAATGCTTATGTTATAATTGTGTTGGATATGTTAAAATTTAAAATTTCAATGTTTTTCATTTTTTGAAAGAAAACAAAAACAAAAAACCGAAACCGAACCGAAAAAAAAATGAACCGAACCGAAATTTCGGTTTTGGCAAAAAACCGAACCGATTTAAACCGAACCCACCCCTAATAAGGATGAGCCAAATTTAAGTATCCTCAGCAAGGCGGTAATGATTTGCTGGAAAATTTGGAATAATAGGAATGATATTATTTTCAGAAGTGAAAACCCAATTTATAACAGAACTTACATCCGTGCAATGACAGTTGCAAACAATTTTTTTTAAGGAGAATATGAGCTGTTTAAATCGAGATATAAACAAGAACTCAAATGCTATCATCAAGTGGTGCAAACCGAATTCTCCCTCTGTTAAAATTAACTTTGATGGTTCAGTTCTATACTCTGTTGCTGTTGGGGGTTTTGTTATCAGGAATGAATTGGGGAATCCTCTCTTTGCTAAAGCTGTAAATCTGGGTTCGAACACCATTAATGTGGCTGAGGCTTTGGCGCTTCGAGAAGCTATTACTGGGGCTAGAAGGAAAGATTTTAGCCATATTATTGTGGAGGGTGATTCTAAGCTTATCATTTATGCTGTTCAAGGGAAGTGCAAGATGCCGTGGAATCTGAAGTCCATTCTTGAAGATATCAAGTGGTGCGCCACTTCTTTTTCAAGAAGTTGGATGGATTCATGTTTATAGAGAAACAAACTTTGTGACGGATGCCCTTAGTTTTAGTTGGTATTAAAGATTGGTAATCTTCATATTTGGGATGCCTATATCACTGTGGAAGCGTCTAATGCCCTTTTGTTTGATGCTTTTGGAGCTGATTGTACTAGGAGTTCTTCCATTTAATTGATTTCTTTTCAAGCAAAACTAAAAAATAAAAAATAAAAAAACAATAATCGAACTTGTTTTACTAGATCCCCAGAAAAGCCCTACGATTGAATTTATGTTTTCCTCAAAGACTTGTGTTGTGCTTAATTGCTTAGCTAAATCATACAGTCCAAACCACACTACAGCGATGGATCACATGTTCCCTCACTCATAGCTCGATTTGGTTATGAGGTCAAATCCAGATATTTTAGTTCATATTTTGAGTTCATAGACTTGAAGTTTATTTAATGACAACGCACAAAACAACTTGGAAATTTCTATGAGAAGTAATACGTGGATTTCAAATAATTCATGTTTTGTGGGATTCATTTTTCAATTCATATAATGAACACCAATACATCAAGGACAATAAAAATCCTTGGAAAACAATTTCGCGGTAGCACTCTTGCCTCTTCAAATGTCCGGTTGATCCGGGGGGACACAATAGAGTCATTGGCGATAGTGTGGTGGTGGGCTGGGTTTTAGTGGGATATTTTGCTTTGCAAGGTGTGGTACGTCCTTGAGAAAGAAGGGTAAATGAGGTGTTTTCAACAAAAGATAATGCTAAAGAGATTAAATTTGTAAACTAAAGAACATGAAAATTGATGATTGGTTTACTACTTAAGCGTTGATAAACGTACTTCTTTCTATTGGTGACACATCATTTAGATTGCAAATTTTGTATACAAATTTAGTCTTCGTAACATTATCCTTTCAACAAATTGTAGGGGGTGAACAAAAGAACTTAAACATAATATCATGAGAAGTTCTATTGGTACTAATATAACCTTATTATGCATTCAACTTAAATTTTAAATATGAATTGTTAAGCTTTTAACGTGAGAAAGAGGGGGAGTCTACCTAACATTCCCCTTTTTGGAATGTGTAGGCTTCATTCAGACTAAATATGCAAACTATGTGATGTGTCACCAATAGGAAATAATTACGTTAATCAATACTTATGTAAGAATCCAATCGTCAACAACTACGTTATATTATTTTTGAAATTTGGTCTTTCTAACCTTACCCTTAAAAATAATCTGTATAGAAAGTAGGTAAAGTTTAAAATAACGTTATATGAATTCAAATAAAATTTACCTTAGAGCAATTTTAGTGTGTAAGGGCTCCCCATGACAATTGGCAATTGAATCCCCTCCAATGAATAGTAACTACCTTCAATGAACAATAATTGTCTTTTGCATCTCTACCCCTAAACTGAATAGCCATGGCAATAGGCAATAAAATATTATTTTTTATAAAATAATAAAAAATAATTTAAATTTAAATTTCGAATAAGATTTTTAACCGATCTCATTATGTCACGTATCATTATCCAAAAGTACAATTTTTGTGAATAGATTTCGATAAGATTTTTAACTAATTTCGTCGCGCGACATGTCCTTACCTATTTAGAATCGTTAAAAATATTGACATGTGGTGTAAGGCGGGAGAAAATTATAAGGTATTTATATAAAAAAAATTATAAATTTATAAAAAAAAATTTGGATTTTTAATTAGTTTTTTTTTTTAATTATTAAGTTAATTAAGCTGGACCGTCGGATTACAAAAAATTTGAAATCCAACAGTCCAGAATGAGACACGTGGCCAACCCAAACATTTCTAATTTTTTCCTTTTTCTAAAGAAAATTTTAAAGCCGAAAAAACTAGACCGCTAATTTGGAAATCAAACGGTTCAGATTCAAAGTGACTAAGTGGGGCTGACACGCGGACCCCATCGTCTGAAAATATGCCAGAGACGCGCCCCCACGAGCACGTGTTGCCCACTCGCCTAACACAAATTTTTTTAGAATGTGGCTGACGTCACTTTCCCTCAGACACTCGTGCCTTGGATTCTCACCTGCCTTCTCTCACGGGCTCCCCCTTAGCCCAATAGTCCGAATGGGCCGAAGCTAATTTGAGAGGAAATTGAATTGGATTTGTTGCCAATCTCTATGGCTAAATACCACAGTGGAGCTGCTCTAATATCATATTTTTTTCACATGACATAGTAAATCCTTGAGGAAGATAAAACTTGGACAAAAGTCATGGAGCCCGCTTCCCAATATATACATATACATATAAATATACAATATATACATATAAATATACAATATATATATATATATACATATACATATAAATATACAATATATACATATAAATATACAATATATATATATATATATATATAAAGGGTGTGATATCCACACATCCTATTTTACTTCTTACACACCTTTTAATTTTCGACCATCAGATCGGATGAATTGAAGAAGATCAACAGACAGAAATAATCAAAGAGTGTGTGAGAAGTAAAATGGAATGTGTGGATAGCACACACCATATATAATTCTCTATCAGGATGGTCAATCATTGAATGGAATCCGAGATAGTTGGTAAAGTCACTTCAATCAAGAATAGTAGTTGTATAGTGTTTGTACCTATCCCAGCAAATAAGGCTTTTTCGGTCCAAGATTAGTTAATAACACACTAGTGAAGCGGGTCATGAACATTTTAATAATTTATTATACACCTAGACTTATATGAACAAGGATTGTCTGCCCTCCCACTTCTGGTGCCCTCCCGTGCCTTTCTGTTTTGTGTGGTCACGGTTAAGCCACGTCAACATTTTATATTATTTTTTATAGAGATAATAAGACAAAAATGAATAGTAATATAAAATGTTGACGTGGCTTAACCGTGACCACACAAATAAGAGGGCACGGGAGGGCACCGGAAGTGGGAGGGCAGAAAATCCTTGTCCGACTTAGTTTCATATTAGATATAGGCAGGGGTGGAAATAGGGTCTCAGTATCATTTGGAGTCTAAAAAAATAGAGTAAGGATACTCGTCGGATTCTCTTTATGAGGATTCCGGGAATCCTCAAATTACATATGTTCATCATACATCGTACAGTTAGAAATTATTGTAATTTTTTTATTAAAAATTGAATATAAACAATATCTGACGAAAACTGGCCTCAAAATCATTTCGCGCTTGGCAGAGATGAAGCTTATAGACTGCGTAGCATGTCGGCAGTGGATAGAGCTTTGTATATGCATGCTAACTGTTTAACCATTCACAAAAAATGTGCAGTTGTATGAGTTTAGCGCGGCTAACTGCTAGAAGGGCAATCCGTAGATAGTCTTCTGGAAACCGTAGGCTACCTTAGTGCACTCGGTATCGACTTTAGGATTCCAAGGCAACTGCCCATAGGACGTACTACGTTATATGCCTCCTCCATTTAGGCCTGATTTCCTGCAGATTAGGCTAAAGATAAAAAATCTTTCAGTTAGCTAAGCCTTGAAAAAGACCATTGTGGCTAATTTTAAAGATCCCAACGCCGGCCATCATGCGCCTAGTTACACCAAAGAAGCCTGACCCATCCACATCTGGATATTTGAAGTGTATAGTTTACCCTCTGCATCAGAGAACATGGTTGGTCCCCAAGGGGGTGTAATTTCTCGCGATAAGTCCCTAAGAAGGACGCGATCTTCTTTGAAATGCAGGAGTGATCAATTGTTGTAAGCATGCAACTGAGCCAAGTCGTGAATAACTTCTAAAGTCCTTATTGAAAAACGAACGAAAACTTAGCTGTAAGGTTGGAATTGCATAACAACTAGATAATCTTTGGCTTGCGAGGTGGTGTCTATCGAGCTACTTAAGTCTTCGAGCTTTAATGTAACGGGAGGTCACACATGGTACTTCCCCAGATTGTAGGCGTTCCACTGTTTTTCAATCTCTTAATCGTTCATAGTGGCGAGGGTGTAGCTACCCTTGCCGCCTACTCAACTAATCTTATACAGACTTTTCTAGATGGGATTCATCTTTTTGGAACCTTATCTGGGAGCAATGATGAAGGCTTTTCTCAGGACTAGATCTTTGGGTTGGAACTGTCGGATCTTCGCCCTTTTGTTGTAGTTGGAGATAAGCTGTTGCTGGTAGGCTGCAGTACGGGTGATGACATTCTCGCATTCATCCTCTGCCAGATCTAAAATTGTGGTCATCTCCTTTCTGTTATGCTCGATGCTTAGCAATAGAATGCTGATACTTGGTACGATAACATTGGGAGGAATGATTGCTTCTGAACCAAATGCTAAGGAGAAAAAAGTCTCACCGATTACTCGTCATTTGGTCGTGCGATACGTCCATCGACATCCGGGGAGTTCGTTTGGCCATTTTCCCTTCTTATCTGAGAGGGATTTCTTAAGGCAGTCGAGGATCATCTTGTTGGATGCTTCGGTCTGTCCGTTGCCTTAGGGATTGAAGGAAAAATTTTGTCCTAGCTAAGAACATGTGAGAACATTTTAACACATAAGCAAACTAATAACACTTTAAAGTAGGCATGCATTCAAAAACAATTCTAAAACCCACGACTTTCAAAGCCTAGTGAATGGTGAACCACAAGACTCTTTAACAACATTAAAGAGAATGAAGGATTTTTTAAATTCATTACCCTAGAAGCTCATCCTTGTTTACACAAGGGATTCACCCAAGTGGAGGGCCTTTAAGTCACCTCCTAGCTCCTTAGATCTTCCCTGTGATTTTCTTCCTTTTGATACTCATTTGCTCCTTGAGGATGTGAGGAAATGATCTCCAAGAACACCAAAGGTTTGGTGTCTCTAAGTAGAAAGATTGCTAGCTATCCCTCCCCTAAGTGGCCGGCCTCCATAGAGAAAAAGAGAGAAAAAGTTTCTCTTCTTTGCCTCAAGAAAACCCCTAGTGAGAGAATGGCTATAAAGTTGTCTTTATACCACCTTACATGTGAGTGGCAAAGTTGCAATTAACCCAAGTTTGCTACCACTCACCCTAGGCCGGTTTTGACTTTGTTTTTGGGTTAATTTCCATTTAGTTTTAGTTGTCACACAACCTAAACTCAATGGACCTTGTGGACCAAAAACCCTTTTGGGCCCCGAAACCCAAAACCAACTTAAAAGCCCAATACGAACCTTTCGTAAGATTAATTAACTAATTAATTAATCTTAACCATTCTCAATTTAACTATTTAATTGCTTATCCATCTCATTTATATTTCTTCACTTTCATCCTTACTCGATGTACGATCCATTAGGTTCTAATTAGCGAGGTAGTGGGCGATTGTTACTCTTAACGATCGATTGTGAATTGAAACTACATTTCAATTCTCCCTTTGATGAAGATTAGTGATTGCTAATCCTCAGGGCTTCCATAAACCATGAGTGACACCTAGCAGTATGTCATGGCTACCCAAGCTAAGTAGAAGTGGTTGGATAACCTATCCAATTGCAATTACAATGCAATACGATCCTTCTCTAATACAATACTCTTGATCACATTGTTTAAGTGACAGTTTGTTTCATGTCTACTATCCAATGTGATACTTCTCTATATGATTCAATTGAATATGATTTGGAACAAACTTCTTAAGTCATATTCGAATGCTTTGGCCAAAGACTCCCGAATCATATCTCAGAGTATTCTCCCTCCACCATGGAAGGTTAGAGATCCCTTGTTGTGCATTCATATGCCTACATGACTAGATAGCTTGACCCCAACAATGTCGTGGACACTCTCGATGGAATGCCTTTGACATTATCAAAGATCAAGGACCTAACCATTAGACATCTATGATGCCTCAGGTCAAAGGACTACTTTGCATATTGCAACTTACGAGTTCTTACATGACATGTATGTTTGAACTCTCTTTTGATCGTTGTTCAGTGTACTCGATTACCTTTTAAGCACCTATATGTGTTTGTCTCAGTGTCCAACACTAAATGACTTGAGACTAGTTATACTCACGCTTGAGTTAACATAACACATACTAACCTTAGCGGATTGTCAATGCCTAATTGTCAATCCTATGGCTAGGAATGTTTTAGGAATGAACATAAGAGAAAGGTCTCGTTAATCTAACTTACTTATATCACTTCTCTCTTACATTAAATACATTCCTTGAATTCCCTTATTGCTTAAACACATAATACAATAAATAGTGATTAACAATAAGTTTTGCCCTTCATTAAACATATAAAAGTTTAACACAATAAGTATTCCAAAAGCTATTACATCAAATGAGTGGCTTTGTGGGCATACTTCCAACAATCTCCCACTTGCACTTAAAGCCACATTCCCATGTATCTAATACCCATCTTTTCCATATGGCGGTCAAGTTGGATTTGAGACATTGGCTTCGTCAGTGGATCTGCTACATTATCGGCTGAGGCAACCTTAAGGATGTTGACTTTCCCCTCGACAGCATATCTTCTAATGATATTAAAGCGTCTGTCAAAATGCTTGTTCTTTTGATGAGCCTTGGGTTCCTTGGCTTGAGCTATCGCCCCACTATTATCACAGTACAAAGTTACTGGTGATGTAATGGTTGGAACCACTCCAAGTATAGTAATGAACTTCTTCATCCAGAACGCTTCTTTACCAGCTTCAGCTACAGCGACATATTCTGCCTCTGTCGTGGAATCAGCAATTACATCTTGTTTCTTGCTTTTCCAGCTAACAGCCTTACCATTCAAAGTGAACACATATCTGGAGTTAGAACTTGTATCATCGACTTCAGATTGGAAATCTGCGTCTGTATAGGCTTCCACTCGCAACTCTGTTGCTCCTCCATAAATGAGGAACATGTCATTGGTTCTTCTTAAGTACTTAAGGATCGTCTTGACAGCTGCCCAGTGTTCTGATCCTGTGTTAGATCGATATCGACTAGTAATGCTCACAACATATGCGATATCAAGACTTATGCATATTATGGCATACATGTGACTTCCTATGGTGGAAGCATAAGGAATAACACTCATTTGCCATATTTCTTCAGGAGTCTTAGGTCCCATGGATTTAGAAAGGTGAATTCCATGTCTCACATGAAGAAAACCTTTCTTAGATTGTTCCATCTGGAACCTACTTAGCACCTTATCTATGTACATAGATTGGGATAATCCAATTAATTTTTTGGATCTATCACGATAGTGTTATCCATATTGTTTATATGATCAAAACACAACATATACAATTAGATATAAAATTTATATGAAGCACTTACTTGATGAAGATGCAGCAGCCATGTGGACTATGCATGGCTAGTAAACACCAAGTCTGATGCAGTTGTTGTGATCGAACAGAACACCGATTCTTCTGCAAACTCCTAGCTTTATGACAATGCTCTATGGGAAGCTTTAGTTGTCGTGTCTAGGGTTGGCAGGGACCGGTGCTTATATACTAGCCAAAAGTCTTAGATTCCATCCATAAGGGAAAGCTAAGAACTCTCCTTACTTGGCTCTTAAGTAAATTATCATAATCATATATTATTATTATTAAGGAATCAATCAAAACCTACTTATATTGTAAGACACTTAATGTAGGGTTGATATAAGGAAAGTAAATCGCAACTCAACTGATCTCCAACTTATACATTCCTATTACATATAGTAGACCATTTATGGTTGATTTATATTGAATAAATCCAACATTCTCCCACTTGGTCTACTAATTGTAATGATCATGCTTCAAACATATGTCGGAGATCATTGTTTCTTTAATGGCCATATCACTGCGATCCAATCCCATCCTTAATTCAAATTTCTATCAAATGGACTTCTCAATGCAGGACTAACAAGGTTGTAAAGATATTTCATCTCAGAACATTCATAATCACATACATTGTGTCAACCACTCACATGAAAACCATCAAATTATGATCTAGAGATGAACCTTAACTCAAGAAATGTCTTACACTATATCATCTCAGGTCCACTTTATTGTAACTTTATTAAGTCACACGTTATGCGGTTTGAACGATATACATGTTTGCCAATGCAAACTTTTTACCATTCCAAAGTCACACTTATGCTTTTAAGTAGCCTTCATGTTTACCAATGTAAACTTTTTATCATTCCGACATCACACTTATGCTTTTAAGTAGCCCACATGTTTACCAATGTAAACTTTTTATCATTCCAAAATGCCACCTTATACTTTCAAGCATTCTGCATGTTTGCCAACGCAAACTTGTATTGTTCCAAGATGAACTTATGCCAGATGTATGAAATATGCATGCAACACGTGAACACAAATAATTAAAAAACAAACAACAATCTTTATTCAAACCCAACCTCGGAAACAAACCACATCTCAAACCCGAAACAAGTTTGATTCACTTATTTTACTGCAGCTGAAGGAAAACAGCTTTTTACTCCCACTAACTCAGCATATCAAAGTTCGAGATCAATCCCATATTCTCTACGTGCTTCTTAAAAGACATGACTGAAAGGGGCTTGTTCAAGGGATCTGCAAGCATTGATGCAGTATCAATATAGCTGATCTTTATGAACCCTTGCTTAATCTTTTCTCTGATCAACTTGTACTTGATATTCATGTGTTTGGTTCCAGAAGACCTCTTGTTGTTCTTCGAATAGAAAACTGCAGCAGTGTTGTCACAGAATATCTGTAACGGATTTGTGACAATATTGAGAACTCTCATTCCTTCTATGAATTTTCCAATCCAAACGGCCTGGGAAGTAGCTTCAAAACATGCCATGTATTCTGCCATCATGGTAGATGTAGCTATGTTCTTCTGTTTCATACTTTTCCACGAGATTGCACCTCCTGCCATCATGAAGATATAGCTAGATGTTGATTTTAATGAGTCTTGACATCCTGCGAAATCTGAATCACAGTAGCCAACCAATTCGAGCTTATCACTTCTCTTGTATACTAATTTATAATGTTTGGTTTTCTGTAAATATCTGAGCACCTTCTTTGCTGCAATCCAATGAGCATGTCCAGGATTCGACTGATATCTCCCCAGCAAACTCAATGCAAAAGCAATGTCAGGTCTGGTGCATACTTGTGCATACATTAGGCTCCCTACAACTGAAGCATAAGGTTTATCATTCATCTCAAGCTTTTCAATTTCAGTTCTAGGACTTTGCAGCTTGCTTAGTTTATCTCCTTTGGTCACTGGCACATCACATTCGCTGCATGTTGACATATTGAACCTTTTGAGTATCTTGTCAATATATCCCTTCTGTGATAGCCCAAGCAAACCCCTCCTTTTGTCCCGAGTAATTTCTATCCCCAAGACATAAGAGGCGTCACCCATATCTTTCATCTCAAAGTTGTCACTGAGTATCAATTTTGTTTCATGTAGTAAGGTCAAATCAGTGCTAGCTATGAGGATATCATCCACATATAGCACCAATATAGTGACGTGTCTCCCACTGGATTTGAAATATATGCACTCATCTTCTGAATTCTCATCAAAACCATGTGATTGCATAACTTCATCGAACCTCAAATACCATTGCCTCGATGCCTGCTTTAAGCCATAAATTGATTTTCGAAGTTTGCATACTAATTCCTTACCATCTGCATCAATGAATCCCTCAGGTTGTCGCATATAAATTTCTTCCTCCAAAGTACCATTTAGGAATGTAGTTTTTACATCCATTTGATGTAAATGAAGATCATAGTGAGCCACTAAAGCCATTACAAACCTGAATGAATCTTTTGTTGAGACTGGTGAGAATGTCTCAGTGTAATCAATTCCCTCTTGTTAAGTGTATCCCTTGGCTACAAGTCTAGCCTTGAATCTTTCAATTTCTCCCTTAGAGTCCTTCTTAGTCTTATACACCCACTTACATCCGATTGGCTTTGCTCCCTTTGGTAACACTGCAAGTTCCCACACTTTATTCTTTTTCATGGATTCAAGTTCACTTTCCATGGCTTTCACCCACTCTTCATGCTGCAATCCACTTACAGCCTCTTTATATGTTGCAGGTTCGCCAATGTTGATATCTTCTTCACTCAAATACAACATAAAATCATCTGAGATGGCTGATTTCCTCAGTCTTGTAGATTTTCGAATGATGGGTGCAAGGGTTTCAGGAATTGGTTCTGTAACTTGTATTAGTTCATGTGGAGCATCATTAGTGGCATTCGGTTCTTCCATATTGACTGTAGTATCATCAATGGCATCATTTTGCACAACATTCTCAGTATTCTCAGTAACTGGTGGTAAGAGATGACTGTGGCTTGTGTTTGGAGTCTGCACCCCAGTGTCTTCTACATTTTCTTGTAAATTAGATTCATCTTGTTCTTCAAAAACCAAGTTGTGATTTAAGATTCCCTCTGTTATCTCTTCTATGAACTTCACTTTATTTGTCTCAATGAAACGCATAGAATTTCCAGGACAATAAAATCTATATCCCTTGGTTCTCGGTGGATAACCAATGAAATAGCAACTTAGAGTTTTGGGATCTAACTTCTTTTCCTGAGGATTATATGCTCTTGCTTCTGCTTTACATCCCCATATTCTCAAATGTAACAAGCTAGGCTTTCTGTTGTTCCAAATTTCGAAAGGTGTTGAAGTGACAGATTTGCTCGGTGCCCTATTGCAGATATAATTTGCAGTTTTAATTGCATCACCCCAAAGAAACATTGGCAAGTTGGTAATGCTCATCATGCTTCTTACCATATCCTTCAAGGTACGATTCTTTCTTTCAGAGACACCATTCTGTTGTGGTGTTCTAGGATTTGTATATTGAGCTACAATTCCTTCACTTTGCAGATAAAGTGCAAAAGGCCCTGGATTTCTTCCATGTTCAGTGTATCTCCCATAATATTCACCGCCTCTGTCAGACCTCACAGTTTTGATTTTCTTATCCAACTGTTTTTCAACTTCAGCCTTGTAAATTTGAAAAGCATTCAAAGCACTGGATTTCTCAGTAAGCAAATATAAGTAACAATATCTTGAATGGTCATCTATGAATGTTATGAAGTACCTATAGCCATCATAAGTAGGCGTGGGGAAAGGCCCACATATGTCAGTGTGTATGAGTTCTAGTAATCCATTACTTCTGATTGCATCTTTCTTGTGTGAACTCACCATTTTTCCTTTAATGCATTCAATACATGTAACCGGATTGTCAAACACAAGTGGTGGAAGTATGCCACTTTTACTTAGGTTCTTTATTCTCTCAATTGAAATATGCCCTAATCTTTTGTGCCAAAGAGTGGATGAAGTCTCATCTTGATTCAATCTCTTCTGTCCAATTAAATGTGCTACTCGACATGATTCCTTGCAATTCAGTCGAAACATCCCACCAATATGCAAACCATTCCCAATAATCTGAGAGTTTTTGTGAATTGAAAAGCCACTGTTATTTATTGAAAATACAAAAATTTTCATAACTATCTGACTAACTGATACTAAATTCCTTCGAATTGAAGGTACATAGCACACATTCTCAAGGTCTAATGTAAAACCAGACTCTAACTTTATTCTAACTGTTCCAATAAACTCAACAGCAGCTCTTCCTCCATTCCCAACGATCACTGAGACTTCATCCTTTCTTGGCACTCTCTTGCTTGTGTAGCCCTGTAAAGAGTTTGTCACATGTATTGAAGCACCACTGTCAAGCCACCAAGAATCTCTAGCATATTCAACATTATTTGCTTCAAAACAAACCAAAACTTCACCTTTGAAAATCATAACATTACCTTTTCCCTTGCCACTGTCGATCCACTTTTTATACTTCTGGCAGTGTCTTTTCATGTGCCCAGGTTTCTTGCAGAAAAAACACTTTCCCTTAGCTTTGAACCCTTTATTCGCATTAACTTTGAAGTGATCTTTGTTGTGCTCCTGTCTTGCAGTGCTATTGATACGATAATCAGTCACCATATTCACCTTTTTTTCAAAATTTTCCTGCCTTATATGTTGCTCCTCATGCACACAGATTGCAATCAATTCATTTAGACTCCACTTCTCCTTATGTGCATTGTATGTGCTTTTTAACTGTGAATATTCTTTTGGCAGTGAATTAAGTGCCACATGAACTAAGAAAGGGTCACTCATAGGGACTTTGAGAGCATTCAATTTAGCACCAATGTCTAGTAGTTCTAATATATGTTCTCTAACACATCCCATACCATTATACTTTTTGGTCATAAGTTCGTTCATGAGATTGCCAGTTTCTGCCTTATCTGATTCTTTGAACTTCTCATCAATGGATGCCAAGAATTCCTTGGCACTCTCAGACTCAGGAATACCACCTCTTACTGTGTCGGACATGGATCTCTTGATCACCAAGAGAGCAATTCGATTAGCCTTATGCCACTTCTCATATCTTGCCTTGACATTTGTTGTATCATCTGTTGCAGGTTCTGGAGGAGGATTCTCTCTCGTTACTATGTCCAAATCCATTAACCCCAGGCAGATCTCAAGGTCTTGTTTCCATTTTTTGTAGTTTGTCCCACTTAGGGTTTGAACCGTGTTCACAGCATTCATCACTGAATATATACATAACATGCATGCATTGATTAAACCAATCCCAAAAACTTTATAAAAACGAAATTGATCCAACACTTGTGAGCAAGATGAATCAATATGTCTTCTGACACTGATTTATGTGTTATACCAGTCACCTTCATGCTGATTCCCAACACTTATGAGCAAGATGAGAACCTTCACTACTGATATAGCCCATAAATCATGTCATACCATTCATATATGATCCAGAAACAATGATCAACACTTGTGAGCAAGAAGAACAGTCTCTATATCATATATTGAATGCAATTTTATGAACAACAACTTTACTACATGATTCAATCTCTCATGATAAACGGTTGTAGCTTGAATATATGATTAACTGAATTATGTAGATGTTGTCCATATCAACCTTATAAGTACCGAAGTACTAATGATCATGCAGATCAGTTAAAATTGACATGAATTAAAAACTATGCAAGATCTTAACACTGAATGTTTTCGACAATCATCAAATATGGTTATAAATTTATACATGCAGATTGATCAATCGAAAACATATGAGGTATTGATTCTTTATTGGTTTTAACCATACAAACAATGGCTCTGATACCAATTGTTATCCATATTGTTTATATGATCAAAACACAACATATACAATTAGATATAAAATTTATATGAAGCACTTACTTGATGAAGATGCAGCAGCCATGTGGACTATGCGTGGCTAGTAAACACCAAGTCTGATGCAGTTGTTGTGATCAAACAGAACACCGATTCTTCTGCAAACTCCTAGCTTTATGACAATGCTCTATGGGAAGCTTTAGTTGTCGTGTCTAGGGTTGGCAGGGACCGGTGCTTATATACTAGCCAAAAGTCTTAGATTCCATCCATAAGGGAAAGCTAAGAACTCTCCTTACTTGGCTCTTAAGTAAATTATCATAATCATATATTATTATTATTAAGGAATCAATCAAAACCTACTTATATTGTAAGACACTTAATGTAGGGTTGATATAAGGAAAGTAAATCGCAACTCAACTGATCTCCAACTTATACATTCCTATTACATATAGTAGACCATTTATGGTTGATTTATATTGAATAAATCCAACAGATAAAGCTTTATCCCCAATACATAAGATGCATCTCCCAAATCTTTCATATGGAAGGTTTTGGACAACCATACTTTTATAGAAGAAAGTACTGCAGTGTCATTCCTGAATAGTAATATGTCATCTACATATAACACTAGGAATACAACTGCATCCCCAACGACCTTTTGATAAACACAATTGTCGTCTTCGTTTTGAGTAAAACCAAACGATTTGATTTCAATGTCAAAACGAATATCCCAGCTCCTGGAAGCTTGCTTAAGTCCATAAATGGACCTCTGAAGCTTGCATACCTTAGTCTTTTTAGACTTGGACATGAAACCTTCAGGTTAAGTCATATAGAACTCTTCCTCTAGGTAGCCATTCAAAAAGGTCGTCTTCACGTCTATTTGCCATATCTCATAATCATGGTACGCAACTATAGCAAGCAAAATTCAAATGGACTTAATCATGGTTATAGGAGAGAAGGTTTCTTCATAGTCAATCCCTTATCGTTGCCTATAACCCTTGGCTACTAGTCTAGCCTTATAAGCCCTGGTTTGGTACTTAGGTGATTATGAAAAAAGCTGGTATCAAAAAAAGCCGGCAGCTTTTTT
Organism: Malus domestica; assembly: GCF_042453785.1. NCBI lineage: Eukaryota > Viridiplantae > Streptophyta > Magnoliopsida > Rosales > Rosaceae > Malus > Malus domestica. The sequence continues at coordinate 11,619,728 of NC_091668.1, forward strand.
GTGTTTGGTAAACATTCAGTTTTAGCTTTTTTTTCACAGTTTTGGGTGAAAAAAAAGCCAAAAACAGGAAACTGCAAAACCCAACTTTGAAAAACCGTCTTTTTTTCACATCTGTTTTACATAAAAGTTTACTACACACTATAATACTGCTTTTTTTTTTCAAAAGCACTTTTACAAAAAAGTTTACCAAACACTCTACTACTTTATTTCACAGCTGCTTATTCTCACAGCACAGCAGAATCAGCTTTTTTTCAAAGCACAACAATACCAAACCAGCCCTAAGTCTCCATGTTCCCATTAGCACCTATCTTCCTCTTGAATATCCATTTGTTTCTAACAGGTACTATACTTTTTAGAGGGTCTACAAGAGTCCAAACCTGATTTTGATACATGGAATCCATCTCGGATTTCATGGCCTATTGCCATCTATTTGAATCAATGTCGGACATTGCTTCAATGTAGTCTTTAGGGTCCTCTTTTGTGTCATTGTCACCTAGAAGGTGTAATTCCCCAAAGTCATTATCCAAGCCATACCTCTGAGGTGGCCTGCTGACCCTTTCAGATCTACATTGAGCTAGGGGTTCAGGAACATGGTTGTCCGTCTGTTGAAGGCTTGTTTGTGGTTCATTAGGAATTTCCTTTAATTCTATTGTTTTCTTGCTACTTCCATTGAGAACGAATTCGTCCTCAAGGAACATAGTAGTTCTGGCGACAAAGACTTTCTGATCATCAAGGTGATAGAATTTGTATCCCAAAGTCTGTTTGGAATACCCCACAAAATAGCATGTAACAGACCTTGCTTCAAGCTTATCTGCTTCAAGCCTTTTAACGTAAGCCGGACAACCCCAAATCTTAATATGATTAAGATTTGTTCTTTTTGCCATGCCATATCTTATATGGCGTTTGTGGAACTGAATTGGAAGGCACTCTATTTAGCAAATAAACTCTTGTTTGTAGTACATATCCCCAGAACGAAACTGGTAGGTCAGCGGAACTCATCATAGAATGAACCATGTTCATCAAGGTTCGATTTCTCCATTCAAAAACTCCGTTATGTTGAATAGTTCCTGGTGGAGTCCATTGTGATACTATTCCACACTTCTTGAGGTAGTCTAGGAATTCATTACTCAGATATTCACCCCCTCGATCCGATCTTAGGGTTTTTATCTGTTTCCCAGTTTGGCTCTCCACTTCATTCTTGAACTCTTTGAACTTTTCAAATGATTCTGACTTGTACTTCATAAGATACACATAGCCAAACCGAGAGTGATCATCGATGAATGTGATATAGTAGGAGAACCCTCCTCGTGCTGCAGTGGACATATGTCCACATACATCTGTGTGGATTAACCCCAGTAGTTCTTTGGCTCGCTATCCTTTCCCAGTGAATGGAGATTTAGACATCTTTCCCAGTAAACAAGATTCAAAAGTGCCCATTTGGTCATTACCTAATGAGCTAAAATATCTGTCTTCTGACATCTTGCGAATCTTATCTTGGTTTACATGTCCAAGTTTAAGATGCCAAAGCTTAACTCGGTTAACTTCTTCTCTAGCCCTTTTGGGTTTTGAGGTATTCCCGCTATCAATATAGTGTAAACCACTATTAGTCTCTATGTGAAAAAGTCTCTCGATCATATTACCATGAGAGATAATACGACCGTTCAACTATAAAGTGCAACTCATTTTGACTGAGTGCCCATCTCGTAAAAGCTTAGAGATGGAAATCAAATTATTTATACATGAAGGAAAATATAAACAATTTTTAAGTTCTAAGACTTCCCCATAGGGCAGTTTTAACATGTAGGTGCCTACTGGCTTTGCAGAGATTTTAGTGTCATTCCCAACTCGCACAATCATCTCCCCATTGCACAGTGTCCTGCTCCACGTTAGTCCCTGCAACGAATTGCAGATATGTTGACTAGCACCTGAATCAAATATCCAGGAATTAGAGCTTACTATAAAAGCACTTTCTATGACAGAAATAGTCCCTTCAAAAGTTCGTGTCATAAGGCTCGCAATGCGCACCCTGTATTTCTTTTTCCAACGTTCATCCTTTCCACAATGAAAGCGTGTTCCTTTGGATTTTGTTGCCTTCTTCTTATGCAACATTTTCCTTGTGATTGCTTTCTCACTCCCACTGTCCCTTTTGAAACTTTGTTCAAACTCATAGCACATGTCAATCATCTCGGTAAAAGTATGATCGAATCTATTCACTTTATAATTTACTATAAACTTAGTGAAATCATCCGAGAGAGATGCAAGGAAAAAGTCTTGGGCCATTTTCCCATCGATGGAAGTTCCTAAACTCTCAAAATCTTGAAAGATCATTTCCATCTTTTGTCCATGTTTTTTGACCGATGTCCCATTTGCCAGTTTGGCATTCAATAGACTACAAATATTTGAGAATCGTACGTTACTTGTCTCAATGTCATGCATCTTATGCAAACTATCAACCATGGCACATGAAGTGTCCATGTGCTCATGTAGCTTCTTAAGCTCCTCACTAAGTGAAGTGAGGATTAAGCATTTGGCTTGTAAGTCATCCTCATAGTGTCTAGCATAATTTTGACACTCCTCCTTTAAAGCTAGTTTTGTAGGAGATACATGAGGAGGGGATTGCTTGAGCACATACGATATGTCATTCATCTTTGAGACATTCTCAATGTGATGATACCAAGCAAGGAAACGTTGGCCCCTAAGGCCCCTTTTGTCAAGTATAATGGTAGGTGTAATTTTAGGCATGTTGTTAACTACATAACATAACAGAAATAGTATTAGATTGTTGATTTTAAAACTACTTGATTGGGTCTTAAATCGAATAGTACCACCCACTATTTTTGGCAAATTCCACATCCCTCTAAATGGAAACCGAGAGTTATGTTGAACTTTTAGCGGGGTATGGGAGACTCACCATTACCAAGCCCACCTCAGAAGAATATCATATTGGCTAGCAACAATAATGATGAGAGGATAACGCTTTAGCCATTTACAACTTTTTTAATTACCCATCTAGTTTAGCCTATAGAGAATGATGCCTCATAAGAATATCATGTTGGCACCATTGCACTTAGTTAAGTCATTCCCACCATGCTAGTTCAAGTAGGGGTTCAAGAATGGCCTCGGAAGAATATCATATTGACCATACTCGTTGCCTACCTTCACTTCATCATATGTTTATAGGCTTCTCCTAAATGTAAGCACATACTTTGTATACCCTAGAACTGGAAGAATACGGTGTATGAGTCATAAATGATTGGAGCCCACCACGGTGGAAGGCCTACGAAGAGATGTTCAAAGCATATCTCGCTTATCAATTTAATATTCGTTTTGTTGAGGGAGTAGTGTTGGGCTACATCAATTTCATTTTAGGTCTTAGGATGATTATGAACCGTTTGATTTGATCCAACACGAGCCTTTGTGTTGGACCTTGGGTCTAAGGTAGGTAGTTGTTGATTTTAATTATGCGTTTAATCTAATTAAACCGTTATTTCCTATTGGGCGTTGGACCTAACTATTCCAATTTGCATGCAATTAAACAAAAAGGAATACTTGAAATAAAGAGAAGGGCTTATGCCCTTTTACAACACATTTGATAGACTTGTGCCCATTTACAACACATTTGAACTAATCAAAGTACATTCAAATCTAAACTACTTAACCCAAACATTCATAATGTAAAGCGACCAATCACATAGCTCAATTATCGAGGCCTTTGGTTCATAATCACCCTTTTCTTAATCAATCACATTAACTAAGAAAGCAACTTAAACAATTGGTTTTCGGATTCATAGAATTGATTTAAATGAAACTAAATGAAATGAAAATCCAATTCTCATTAAAGAAACAAAACCATTTTGTTCTCATCATAATTTGGGCCGAAAATGCAATGACCCCAACTATTGGGCCACAATGCTAAAACATAAACTTTTGGGATCACTTTGTAAAAACACAAGAGTCCACAACTTCATGTAATTACAACTAGAATCCAAAAATTCAACAATAACCAAAAACTTCATTAAAGGAGCAAAACAATTTGTCCTTTAGTGATTTTGGGCCTTTACATAAAAACGTAAACTTTTGGGTCAAAGTGCAAATACATAAAAGTATCAAAACTTTATGTAATTGTATAAAAGCCCTAAAAGTACCCTACTTTATAGGGTGACCGGTTGTGGAGTGATGTGAGGAGTGTGTGGGTTGTTCAAGTGTAAGTTTTAAATTTGATAAAGTGATTGGTATGGTGGTGATGTGTGAATAGTGTGATAGAATAGTCAAAAGTACAAATCAACTTACATCACCAATCACAAACAAATTTCAAACAAATCTTTGAGAAAATTTTGAATCAAAAACTCTCAAACTTTGTTCATGTTATGAACATGAAGAACATAACAAGAACATTGAAGAACATTCATAAAAAATCCATAAGAGCTCCATGAACATTTTTCATTCAAACAAAACCCAAAAACTCACAAATAAAAGGGGACAAAAATCTAGGATTCTTAGGGGTTCCTTTTGTCACTTTAAATCCCATTTAACAAGACAACAAAGAACACCAAAAAAACCCCTTTCTATTTAGGCCGAACCCACCCAAAACAATGGCACCAAATTTCTAGTTCCAATATTCATGCATATTTGAGAAACATCTACAACACTTGAGATGCTAAATTTTCAAGCAAAATTTATATTAAAAAAGTAAGAACGTAGCTTGTAACATTTACAACATTTAAATCACAAATCATGAAAACACAAAACCCAAAAGGATTCACCATACACTAGACCTAAGCTCTGATACCACTTGAAGGAAAAATTTTGTTCCAGCTAAGAACATGTGAGAACATTTGAACACATAAGCAAACTAATAACACTTTAAAGTAGGCATGCATTAAAAAACAATTCTAAAACCCATGACTTTCAAAGCCTAGTGAATGGTGAACCACAAGACTCTTTAACAACATTAAAGAGAAGGAAGGATTTCTGAGATTCATTACCCTTGAAGCTCATCCTTGTTTACACAAGGGATTCACCCAAGTGGAGGGCCTTTAAGTAACCTCCTAGCTCCTTAGATTTTTCTTGTGATTTTCTTCCTTTTAATACTCTTTTGCTCCTTGAGGATGTGAGGAAAAGATCTCCAAGAACACTAAAGGTTTGGTGTCTCTAAGTCTCCACACCAAGGATGAGGTGTGAAGATGAAATGGATGACTTAGAGGAAGAAATATTGCTAGCTATCCCTCCCCTAAGTGGTCGGCCTCTATAGAGAAAAAGAGAGAAAAAGTTTCTCTTCTTTGCCTCAAGAAAACCCTTAGTGAGAGAATGGATATAAAGTTGCCTTTATACCACCTCACATGTGAGTGGCAAAGTTGCAATTAACCCAAGTTTGCTACCACCTACCCTAGGCCGGTTTTGACTTTGTTTTTGGGTTAATTTCCATTTAGTTGTAGTTGTCACACAACCTAAACTCAATGGACCTTGTGGACCAAAAACCCTTATGGGCCCCGAAACCCAAAACCAACTTAAAAGCCCAATGCGAACCTTTCGTAAGATTAATTAACTAATTAATTAATCTTGACCATTCTCAATTAAACTATTTAATTGCTTATCCATCTCATTTATATTTCTTCACTTTCATCCTTACTCGGTGTACGATCTATTAGGTTCCAATTAGCGAGGCAATGGGCGATTGTTACTCTTAACAATCAATTGTGAATTGAAACTACATTTCAATTCTCCCTTTGATGAAGATTAGTGTTTGCTAATCCTCAAGGCTTCCAAAAACCATGAGTGACACCTAGCAGTATGTCATGACTACCCAAGCTAAGTAGAAGTGGTTGGAGAACCTATCCAGTTACAATTACAATGCCTTACGGTCATTTTATAATTCAATACTCTTGATCACATTGTTTAAGTGATAGTTTGTTTCATGTCTACTATCCAATGTGATACTTCTCTATATGATTCAATTGAATATGATTTGGAATAAACTTCCTAAGTCATATTCGAATGCTTTGGCCAAAGACTCCCGAATCATATCTCAGAGTATTCTCCTTCCAACATGGAAGGTTAGAGATCCCTTGTTGTGCATTCATATGCCTATATGACTAGATAGCTTGACCCTAACAATGTCGTGGACACTCTCAATGGAATGTCTTTGACATGATCAAAGATCAAGGACCTAACCATTAGACATCTATGATGCCTCAAGTCAAATGACTACTTTGCATATTGCAACTTACGACTTCTTACATGACATGTATGTTTGAACTCTCTTTTGATCGTTGTTCAGTGTACTCAATTACCTTTTGAGCACCTATGTGTTTGTTTTAGTGTCCAACACTAAATAACTTGAGACTAATCATACTCATGCTTGAGTTAACATAACGCATACTAACATTAGCGGATTGTCAATACCCAATTAGCAATCCTATGGCTAGGAACCTTTTAGGAATGAACATAAGAGAAAGGTCTCGTTAATCTAACTTACTTAGATCACTTCTCTCTTAGGTTAAATACATTCCTTGGATTCCCTTATTGCTTAAATACATAATACAATAAATAGTGATTAACAATAAGCTTTGCTCTTCATTAAACATATAAAAGTTTAACACAATAAGTATTCCAAAAGCTATTACATCAAATGAGTGGCTTTGTGGGCATACTTCCAACAGGGATACCTCGGCGTGGACATGTGTTGCTTGATGCAATATTTCTGGAAGAACTTCGCCAAATCTTTGCTTATGAATTACAGGTCGTTGTCTGTGGCGATGGATTAAGGGATGCCAAATTGGCAGATGATGTTCCTCTATATGAAGCACTCTATGTCCATCTGAGTTGTAGTTCTCATGGGTTTTGCTTCTACCTATTTGATGAAGTAGTCAGTTGCCCCCAATAACGGGCGATATTGGCCCTACCAGGTCGATTGCCCACTGTATGGATGGCCAAGGACTCGTTTGCGAGTGTAGTTCGCTAGTAGGCAATGTTGGTACAGGCTTGTAGCGTTGGCAGCTATTGCACTTTTGTATTAACTGATTAGCTTCTTGTTGCATAGTAGGCTAATAATAGTCGTTGAGAGCTTTTTGTGCTAAGGATCGGCCTCTAGAGTGATTTCCATAAACACCTTCGTGGATTGAACTTAGAACCTTCGAGTCGTAAGGAGGCGCTAGGCAGCAAAGATGTGATCTGGTGTAGAATCTTCAAACGAGAATGTCGTTCCATATGTAGTAGTGTGCTGCCTTCGTTTGGAGCTTTCTTGACTCCAATACTTCTGCAGGAAGTGTGCCATTGACTAGGTAGTCTACGATGAGACTTTGCCAATTTGGAGTTGTACTAACTCATGACACTTTGGCTACCGGCTCCGCCTCTATGCTTGGTCTTTCCAAATACTCTACCAAAATAGAGCATTTGAGTTAATGGTCGAGGGCGAAGCCTAGGCAAGCTAGCACGCCTGTGTGGGCGTTGCCTGCCCACGGAACTTGAGTGAGGGTGTAAGTTTGAAATGCCTCGAGCAGTTTTCGTACCTTCTTTAGGTATTGCGCCATCTTCAGATGCTTCATCTAGCTGGTGATTAGTAAGGAATCAGAATGAATTGCAAGCTTTTTCACAACCAAGTCTTTTTCCATTCAAAGGCTTGCTAGTATAGCTCCGTACTCTGCTTCGTTGTTGGATGCTTTGTAGCTTAGAGTGATTTCCTGCTCGAGCATTGAACCGTCTGGGGTGACAATGACCACACATGCTCCCGATCCCTTATAGTTGGATGCGCCGTCAATGTGAAAATGCCAGAAGTTTTCGTCGGGTCAGGCAGGTGTGGCTATGGCATGCTTGGTTGCCTTCGGGGTGTCATCGGGCCGCGCTGTTGCGTTGCCTAGGCTAGGAGTCAATTCTGCTATGAAATCTGCCAAGGCTTGGGCCTTTATCGCCATGTGGGGTTGGTTAACTGAACGGTATTAGCCAAGTTCCAACACCCATTTCATTACTCGTTAACAAGCTTTTGGACCATGTAGGATTGATTGTAAAGGATACTAAGTTATGACGATGACTATATGAGCTTGAAAATATGGTCTGAGCTTCTAAGTCGCAACAACTAGTGCCAAAATCAATTTCTCGATCTTCGAATATCTGGTTTTCATATCGAGAAAAGCTTTAGAAGTGTAGAATATCAGTAGTTAGGCCCCCAGCTTTTCTCGTATAAGGGCAGAGCTCACTATTACTTCTAAAACTGCCAAGTAGATGTATGAGTCCTTCACTGCTTCCAGCTTATGTGAGATACTTCTTCAGGTCTTGGAAAGCTCTTTCACAATCATCATCCCATTTGTTTCACTGTGCCCTCTTGATTGCTTTGAAAAAAAAAGTCTTTCATCGATCAGTGGACCGCGAAAGGAAGCGATTAAGCACGGTTGCTCGTCCGGTCAAGCTTTGGATCTCTTTCAAGGTAGTTGGAGACTTTATCTCTAGTATTACTCGGATTTGCTTGGGATGTGCTTCAATTCCTCGTTGGGTTAGGTACATTAAGAATCTGCCTGAAGATACTCTAAACATGCATTTGGCGGGATTGAGCTTCATCCTGTACTTTCTAAGGATGTTGAAATTTTTTGCCAAGTTGTCGATGTTGTCTAATTGCTACTTGACATTCACCATGATGTTGTCGACGTAGATCTCCATGGTTACTCCAATTTGCTTATCGAACATCATATTTACCAATCATTGGTAAGTAGCTCATGCGTTCTTAAGGCCAAAAGGCATGATTTTGTAGCAGTAGGTGCTTCGCTCGATAAGGAACGCAGTTTTCTCATTATTTGGCTCATGCATGGCTATTTGGTTGTAGCTAAAGTAAGCGTCCAATAAACTAAGCAACTGGTTCCCGAAAGTTAAATCTGCTAGCAAATCGATTCAGGGAACTGGATATGGTTCCTTCGGGCATGCTTTGTTGAGGTAGGTGTAGTCCACGCAAACTCTTCGTTTGCCCTTCTCTTTCTTTATTACTAGCACAACGTTTGCAAGCCATTTTGAGTATGCTACCTCTTATATGAACCTAGCCTCCAGTAGCTTGTTAATTTCAGCTTCAATGATCGCCACTAGTTCGAGTGCCGAATGTTTTCTCTTTTGGATCACCAGTTTGGTAGTAGGGTCGATGCCGGGCATGTCAGAAGGTGACCATGAAAAGATGTCACAATTTTCCCTAAGGAAAGCCGTGAGCTACTCTTTTTCCTTCAGGCTCAGACGTGAGTTAATTCTACCCGTTTTCTCCTGTTGTCGAGGATCAAGAATGATGTGCTCGGTAAACTTTTTCGGGTTTCCATCCCGTCTCATTGGCTGGCACATTGATTTGGACATTATTTTCTTAATTTGTCTGCTATAGTTGTTATTTGGTTGCTTCGTCGTCCTTTTGAACTTCAGTAGCCTCTACGGGGGAAAAGGATTTTTTCTTTTACTCATTCAGTACTTGCACAGTTCATCATCAAGATGTGGCCTGGTCAGACTTAATTTCTCTAACTCATTCTCCCGAGATTCAGAATCAGATCTTTTGATACTTAACGGAGGATACGACATCCAACTTTATCAGCCAATGTCGCTTTAGAATCTCATTGTAGAGAGATTGGTCGCTTACTATCATGAACGTCTGCTTTGAGACAACTGACGGTGTTTTCACGTTAAGTGTAATGTTACCGATGGAAGTCGAGGTGTGTCCGTTGAACCTGGTGAGTACCTCCGTTCGATGTATGATTGTGCTTTCCAGGCCCATATTCTGAATTACTGAGAGCTGAAGTAGGTTGACCGAACTTCCGTTATCAATCATCATTTTCTCGACTATAGCATAAGCTAGTTGCATAGATATCACTAGTACGTCGTCATGTGGGAAGTCGACGCCTTTGGCATCTTGCTCGATGAAGCCAACAATGGGTCCAGGTTGAGTGTCAACTGCCTGGACCTGTGAGACTAATACAGCTTGCTGGATCTTCCTTTTCTTGGAGTTGTTGGTGACCCCCAAGTGCTCGGATTTGGTGAAAATTCCATTGATCCAAATTGTCTTGGTTGACAGCTCTTCACCGGCGTCTACGTTCCTTCTAAGCTGCACAGCTGGCTTGTCCAAGTATCTGTCGACTTTGCCTTCTTTCACCAGCTTTTATAGGTAGTTCCTCAAAGTGTAGCAGTTGTCGGTTGTGTGACCGGGACCTCGATAGAATGCGTAATGCTTTGTATAATTTAACTTGGAGGTGTCTCTATTTGATTACTTCGGAAGCTTAAACCATGGTTCATTCTTGATGTTGTGGAGGATTTGGTGGATCGGGATCGAGAACTTAGTATAGTTCTTGGGTGTCGGGCCTCCTTTGGTTAGGGATCGGGCCCTGCGCTTGGCCTCCTGCCTACTTTTGATGTTGTACTGCTTCCCATCCTCCTTCTTTTGAGCTATTGCAGATTCTTTTCAAGGCTACTCGGGTGCCTTGTCTGCTACCCGAGCCTCGTCCCAAAATGCATGCTTATTTGCCAGAGCGAATGAGTTAGCCAGAGTCAGATCTTCTCCCATAATCAATTCTTCGAATAGTAGGTGGTCTGCTGAGAGTTTTTTTTTTGGAAGGCTGCACTAGCTATTGAGTCATTGCATCTGACTATCTTTGCCTTATCTGCTTTAAACCTCTTCATATAGTTGCGGAGCAACTCCTTTGGGTTCTTTTTGATATTGAACAAGTGGTCGGACTTCTTCTTGATCGAGCGATAGGATAAATATTCTTTGGTGAAAACTAGAGAAAGCTCATCGAAACTCTGGATGGACTGTGACGGTAGGGTGTGGAACCAATCTTCCACCTCACCTTGCAAAGTAGTGGGAAATATCTTGCACATGAGGGCGTCATTATTCCAATAAAGGATCATTGTGCTGTTGTAGTGCTTTAGGTACCTTTCCGGGTCTCCATCTTGCTTAAAAGATGTGAAATGTGGCATGTTGAACTTACGTGAAGGCTCTGCCTACTCAATCTCATCTGTGAAAGATGACCTGCTTATGTTAGTCATGTCTCGTCGTAGCACCTCATCAGTGACTTCATTGCACTGGAAGTCGCGCAATCGTTCGATTAGGAACCTCTCTACTTCTTCTTTGAATTTACCTTTGTTGGGGTAGCGGAGCTTTCGGCTGCCCCCGGTCGTGATCTATTGGTCTAGGCTGCTATACCCTATGCTCGGCTCGTCTATGCCACGGCTGCGGTGCATGTGGTACGTTCCTAGCAGACGAGCGAGTTACTAGTTGGCTGCTAGTTGAACTTAAGCTAAATTGAGTGGCTGGTTCTCTCCATCCGTCATGTTATCTACTCTCATGTGATGTGGATGATACTCCTTGCAGGCCTAGCAGCGAATGAACACTTCGCCTGGAAGGTTTTCCATGTTGATTATCGAATTATAGCCCCAACCGTGAATGTATGCTCATCTGTGGGCCTAACTGAAAGTGCACACTCATTTGCACGTTAAGATGAGAGTATACGCTATCTCGAGGGCCCAGACGGTAATGTGGACGGCCAGAACGCTCGGTTCATGGCTGGTCAATGGGCTGCTTGTCTGGACACTGCTAGAGAGGTTCGTCGTCTGCCCTTGTCCTGCTTCGAGACTCTTCGTCTGGGGCACGCTGCATCTCGGTGGGCTGCAAAAGCTGATTCACCAAGGTCGTCTACCATGCAAGGGCACTTGTCAACTTTGTGACTTGTCGGAACAAGTGTTAGTCACCATTTGGGGTGGAATAGCTTGAACGGTACGTGTCTTTTTAAGTGATGAAAGTGTAATGGACTCTAGGCGCGAGATTTGAGTTAGGATATGTCAAATATGCGGAAAAAATGGTGAAAATACCCCCGGTTCAATCATTGGTCTAGAAATTTGAAGCTGGGAAGGTTGAACTGGTCTTAGACCGGTTTGAGCTGCTAGATAGGTCGCGGGAGCGGGTTAGACCACGAGACCGAGTCGCTCCGCTGGCATAGGCTGGGCCACTGAAGCACGCGTGCGTTGGGCATCCTCTCATCTCGCGCTCGGCTTGGGCCTGCTACTGCGCGTCGCGGGCCTGGGCTTGGCGATGCTCCTTGGCGTGGGCCTAGGCGTACCAGGCTGCAGTTGCTGGTGTCTGGGCCTGGGCTGCTGCAGTGGCAGCAAGTTGTGCTACCTCTTGGGACGTGGCATGATGGTCCCGCTACCATAGAGATGTCCCACTATACACTGCCACGATGGTCCCCGTGGCCACCATGCTGGTGGTGCTTCGTGGTGGCAAAGTTGCTCATTTTGCCATCGCGTTGAGTCGCATGGATCATCGTGGTAGGGGTTACGTCTCGATCTCCATCACTTGGTCCAAATCCTTGAACGTAGGAAGTTCCGTTCATTGTGGTTTCCGAATTTTCTGCCATTGTATTTTTCTCTTATGTCTATTCAAAGAATTAAAAAAATTCTAGGAATAAGAATGTACGAAAAATTTACGAACGAACGAGAAATGAGACACTTTGAATGCGAGAGTTCTTTGAACGTGTGAATCAAACTCTCAATGAAAGCACCAACTTGTGGATGAAAATTTCCACCATCTTCTCCTTTGATGAAAATGCACTTGCAAAATAATAACACCTTCAATTAAGGCCAAAAGCCTCACGCGCCCATGATGAATAGGGGGCCTTTGGCCGAAGAATCTCCAGTGCCAAAGTTAGAATTATGAAAAGAATGTATTTGGAGTTTGTGGATAACAAATGACTTAGCATTTTAGTGAGATAATAGGGGTATTTATAGGAAGGTGGCTAGTCCTATTAGTGGAAAGTGGCCGGCCATATATGGTGTAATTGGGTTAATAATTGCAAGATATTATGTGAAATAATATCTTGCAATTAATATGGCAATTATTTCTAAATTAAATGGGAAGTTTTGGAAGTTACCTTTTGAATAACATCAATAAGGGATTGATGAGGAGTGATAAGAGAGATTTGAATAAATATCATATTGATTACATTTGACTCTTCCTTGATTGAGCTGTTATTGTCCATTGCATACGCGTGAGAATCAATGTGTTCCTCGAGGGTAATCTTTTTTTTTTTAACCTAAAAATTCACGAGTTACCTCCATAATTTTTTGAATTATTTTAGCTCCACATGCATCATTCTTGTGGACATACATCCGACGCAAGTACCTAACGAATCACTAAAGTTAAACTTAAAGTTTTTCTTAGATTAAAAAAATAAAGAAGAAGTGCAAATTTTGGTTGTTGGAAGAAAAGGAGGTGGGAACACGGGGAAAGATATTTGATTAGATAAACGTTTCGTCTATAAAAAAAATTTAGGTAAAAGTTAAAAATCTCCAACTGGCGGATCCTATAAAATGCGTTGCATTTTCCAACTTTAATATTTTAGCACCAAAATAAAACTCATTGAAACATCCCAAGTGAGAAAAGTGGACGGAGATCTAGACGCATACGCCAAATGACGGACCCCATAAAACGCGTTGCATTTTCCAACTTAAATATTTTAGCATCAAAACAAGACTTATTGAAACATCCCAAGTGAGAAAAGTTGACGGAGATCTGGATGCATACGCCAAGTAGCGGACACCATAAAACGTGTTGCATTTTCCAACTTAAATATTTTAGCATCAAAACAAGACTTATTGAAACGTTCCAAGTGAGAAAAGTTGACGGAGACCTGAGCGCATACAAAAAAACTAGTTATTAGTTTATAGAATGCAGTTGAAGAAGGAAAGTGGGTAGAAAACACTATAAAGTAACAAAGCCCATAAAACGCGTCGTCTAAACTACATTTTTTCGTCTTTTGAAAATTTGGGATGTCTTTGCCATGATTTTATCCCAAAAAACACTTTTCTTTTGCTCAGATACAAAATTAAATTAAAATTTGAACTGTTAAGTAATGTCCAGAAGTAAATGACAAATGAAAAAACACTCTGAACTAGGGCTGGGCATGGGCCGGGCCCAATTTTGAAGGGACTGGATCGAACCTGGGTTCAAAGGAAACGGGCCAGGCCGGGCCGGGGATTGCATTTTCTAATATAGGAACCGATCCTTACCCGGCCCGGTTGAAACGGGCCGGTTTGGGCCAGGTCCACGGGTCCCTTTTTTTTTAAATAATAATAATCAAATTTGTACATATTGCAAACTGCACATATTTGCACAGATTGCAAACTGCACAGATTTGCACAGATTGCAACTACACAGAGTCATAGACTGCATTTTTATGCAGATTTTGCACAAATTCACCTGTTTGTACCATACTTGACCAATCCCGAAACTACCGAGCACCGGCCAACGCTATACTGTCAAGGACCCAGAAGAGTTCCCCTCCGACCAGGAGGCCAATCACTACTCAACACGTGTCAAGATTAGAAGCCAATCAGAGCGCAGCACGTGTCAACATCAAGAACCAATCATAACATGACACATGTCAATGTGACAAAGCTACAAGTTTTTCTATAAATAGGGGTCATTCCCCCACAATATTTCCTAATGCCATTTTGTGTTAAATCATTCACAAGAACTCACTAAATTGAGAGCTTGATCCTTTGTACTTGTGTAAGCCCTTCACTACTAATAAGAACTCCTCTACTCCGTGGACGTAGCCAATCTGGGTGAACCACGTACATCCTGTGTTTGCTTCTCTGTCTCTATTCATTTACGTACTTATCCTCACTAGTGACTGAAGCAACCAAGCAACCAAGCGAAGGTCACAAAACCTGACACTTTCTGTTGTACCAAAGTCTTCGCTGATTTTGTGCATCAACATTTGGCGCCGTCTGTGGGAAGCGACACTTATTCCTACTCTCTTCAGCTGTGTCAAGCTGGTTTCTATCATTCGTACACTTTCTTTTGACCAGGCATCCCTCTCCAACATGGGAAGCGAAGGAAGCCACAGCACACAGAATGACACCCCCCTTGCACATAGTGCGAAACAACGAAAGAAGGAAGGAAAACGAGTTCTTCTTCAAGCTAAAGTCGATGAGTTGGAAGCTCAGAACAACAAGATAGCAATAAGGAATGAGGTCCTCCAGGAGCAATATGAGAAGCTCTTCGAGACACTCCACGAAGCTAGGCAAGCTCAGACACGCGAGCTTGTTGCCCCCGTGGAGGTCAACCATCAACTGGGTGCCCTCCAACATGGAGGGTCACATGCATTCGACATAGATATCCCTGATAGGGAACAGATTACCCCTCGACTTGATAATCAACATGAGGCTTCTCTTAACCCAGTTGCTTCGACCCGAACCATGAGAAGTGGAGGGAGACACCTCTTTACTGAAGGGGCAGAAGGATCGAAAGCCGTCTTTCGCGATTGTCGGGATTTCCTGAAGCAACGTCGAGAGAATTCCATCCATATAAGCTCAAAGATTAATGACCCAAGGATTTCTGAGAGACTCGGTCCCCTGCCACGGCCCAAGCCGGCCACCAATTTGGGGAAGGGGCAACAAGTCCCAGAGAGACATGAGGGTACAGGGGACTCAGAGGTGTTCCGACAGACATACCCTGGAAGCCAGTACAGCGAGTCCAGGGAAAAATCACATGCCCTTGATCAAACCTTCCTAATTCCAAGAGGAGATGGAGATTTACGAAAGAAAGCTCCAGTGACACATAACTCCGCTCAGGACCCCCTTGTCCTACAACTTCTTGAGGAAGTAAACAAGTTGAAGGCTGAACGTCAGGCTGAAATACCTGACTGGAACCAACCCAGGCCTGGCCCTCTTACAAGGAGGATCCTCAACACCCCCCTTCAAGCAAAGACAAAGCAAAAGCTTGGCTTGCAACTTTATACTGGAAAAGAGGACCCGATTGAGCACCTTAACCTCTTTGAGTCCACCATGGCATACCGGATGCACACCGACGAAGAGCGATGTCTTCTCTTCCCCTCCACCCTCTCTAGTGGAGCTCTAAATTGGTATTGTCGTCTTACACCCGAGACGGTAGACTCATTTGAGGAATTGAGGAAACTATTTGTTTCCCAACACATTTTCCAAACCGATCGCTTGCACTCTGCAGATGACTTGTACACTATCCGCCAGAAGCCAGACGAGTCATTACGTATGTATGCTGGCCGCTTCAGCCATGAATACTCCCGGTGTGCCGAGGCAGACGACAAGACTGCCCTCAAAGCCTTCACGGCAGGCCTACGTGATTGTTTCTTTAAATACATGATCAATGCCAATACTTGGAAGACTTACTCTGAGGTGATGGCGCAGGCTTATAACCATGCCTCCGCCGAGGCAAAGACATATCAGGAGAAGCCCCCTACAACCATCATTTATCAACAAGTGGGAGGTGGAAGCCAGACTCACCTAAATGAGAAGACCTCGACTTTCCAAACAGCAGTGGCACCTCCCCATGCCTTGCATAATGCTTCACCGAATCAACAGACATATCAATTTCAAGGCAAGAGGAAGGATTTCCATCCTCATCACTCTCCTTTCAGTAAAAAGAGTAAGGGACACTATCCCGATAACCAAGGGTATCGCCACAATAACGCTCGCCCCCAGGCAGTCAATGCAGTGGGTCAAACCCGCGTCAAGATACCCCCTACCCCAAGGTATGAGACATACACGCCCTTGAATGCCACATGCGCGGCCATTTACCCCAGCATAGCTCACCTGATACCAAAACCAAAGCCGAGGCACCCAGATTACACGCCCCCGAATAACGCGGGCACGTTTTGTTGCTACCATGAGCATAACGGCCATGATAGCGAGAAATGTATCATCCTCCGTGATCGTATTGAAGCTTTGGCACGAGAAGGAAAAATTGATCAATTCCTTCTTCACCCTCAAAGGGATAACCGTAACCAACGCCAGGTGAATGTCATATATTCCATAAGCGGCGGCACACCCATATCTGAATCTTCCAATAGGGCCATGAAAAACAGTGAACGAAGTCTGAGGCCTGGTCACCAAGTGTTTCACGTGGAAGACATCAGGGGAGGGAAGTATCAAAAACCTAACTGGGATCCGATATGTTTCTACCCTGAGGAAGAAAGAGGCATCATCTACCCTCATAACGACCCATTGATCGTGGAGGCTCACATAGCCAACTTTGATGTTCGACGAATCCTCGTAGACACAGGGGCTTCGGTCAATATCATGTTTGCCGAAGCTTTCAGGGCACTCAGTGTAGCTGAACACTTGCTCGATCGCTCGATTTCTCCTCTGATAAGCTTCTCCGGTGATATCGTGCAACCCTTAGGGAGCATACATTTACCCTTTACTATTGGTACAGGCCCTTACACGGCTACCATTACCACTAACTTCCTAGTGGTTGACTGCCCAACGGCATACAATGTCATCTTTGGGCGCACAGGCATCAATGATCTCAAGGCTATGGTATCCACGCATATGCTGTTGATGAAATTTCCAACCCCCCATGGCAACGGCTACATCAGAGGAGATCAGCTTAGTGCACGATCATGTTACAACACTTCAGTTAAGCAACAACACTTGCCCGGACCCAAGGAAACCCTGTCTGTACATGACCAAGTCACAAAGACCAGCCTAGATGAAGCGAACTTGGATCTTCCTGATAGCAACAATCAACCCGATGATCCTCGAGATGACTCTTTCACCCAGCAAGCCCAACCTGCTGAAGAGTTGGAGAAGGTACCTATCTCAAGAGATTATCCAGATCGCATGGTGAAGATTGGCACCACATTGTCACCACCCCTTCGGTTAGCATTGATATCTTTTTTGAAAGAGAACACTGAAGTCTTCGCCTGGTCATACGAGGACATGCCAGGCATCTCTCCCGATGTCATCTGTCATCGTTTGAGTATTGACCCCAAGATCAAGCCGGTGAGACAGAAGCGAAGATCTTATGACGCTGAACGATACGAGGCAATGAAAGCAGAAGTTGAAAAACTCAAAGGCATAGGCTTTGTCCGCGAAGTCAATTACCCGACATGGGTAGCAAATGTGGTCCTTGTTAAGAAAAATCCGACCAAAGAAAGTCTTTTGCTTCAAAAGGTCTTGTGGAGAATGTGTGTTGACTACACCGACCTAAACAAAGGGTGTCCGAAAGATAGCTTCCCTCTTCCTCTTATTGACAGACTTATAGACTCTACGGCCGGGTGTGAACTCCTGAGCTTCATGGATGCTTACTCAGGATACAACCAAATCCTCATGAACCCTTCGGATCAAGAACACACAGCCTTCACTACCGACAGAGGACTATACTGCTATAAAGTCATGCCTTTCGGCCTAAAGAATGCAGGAGCGACTTATCAGAGACTAGTCAACTCAATGTTCGCCGAGCAGATTGGGAAGAGCATGGAAGTTTACGTTGATGATATGTTAGTCAAGAGCAAACATGCTGACCAACACATCACCAACCTATCTGAAACTTTCACTATTTTGAAGAGGTATCGAATGAGGTTAAACCCCAACAAATGTGCCTTCGGCGTAGGCTCTGGCAAATTCTTAGGTTTCATGATTAGCCAACGAGGCATTGAAGCTAATCCCGAGAAGATCAAAGCAATCCTCGACATGAAGGAACCGGTAACTTCAAAGGACATCCAGAGCCTTACTGGCAAGGTGGCAGCCTTAACCAGGTTCATTTCTAAGGCCACAGACAAATGTGCTCCCTTTTTTAAAGCACTTAAGGGAAGTAGGAAGTACATTACATGGACTGATGAATGTGCCGAGGCATTCAAAAACCTCAAGGAGTACATGAGTAAAGCCCCTCTACTCTCCAAGCCCGAGGTAGGAGACATTCTCATTATCTACCTATCGGTATCAGCTTCAGCCGTAAGTTCCGTTCTCATTCGAAAGGATGGGAATATTGAGCGACCTGTCTACTACGCTAGCAAAGCCTTACAAGATGCGGAGACACGGTACTCTAACATTGAGAAATTGGCTCTGGCATTGGTCATGTCTGCTCGAAAACTCCGCCCTTACTTCCAAGCGCACTCCATCACCGTGCTTACCAATTATCCTCTTCGACAGATACTCCAAAGTCCTGACACTTCAGGGCGAATGATCAAATGGGCAATAGCGTTGGGTGAGTTTGACATCTCCTACCAACCAAAGCCAGCTGAGAAGGGCCAAGCAGTGGCAGACTTCATTGCCGACTTCACATATCCGGTTGACATTGCTTCTACACCTGAAGCAGTGGCTTCATTACCCCCGGAAGCTCAGAAGATAGAACCAACAACCCCAGCATGGAGTCTGTATGTTGATGGCTCATCCAACCAACAGGGCTGTGGAGCGGGACTAGTCTTGACTACACCCGACAAAGTAGCAATGGAGTATGCTCTTCGTTTCAAATTCAAGGCATCAAATAATGAGGCCGAGTATGAAGCCCTTCTAGCAGGATTACGTTTGGCCAAACACCTCGGGGTTAAACAAATTGATATTTTCAGTGACTCCCAATTGGTGGTCAACCAAGTTACCAACAACTTTGATGCTAAGGACAGCTCCATGGCAGCATATCTTGCGCAAACACAACTTTTGCTCAAGCACTTCCACTACCAGATCACCCAAGTTCCTCGAGCGGCAAACAGTCATGCAGACGCCCTGGCTCGCCTCGCCTCGGCTGTGGAAGACAAGATTGGAAGAAAAATTCATGTCGAACTGTTGGCAACACCAAGCACCATGGCCGCAGAAGTATGCAACTTACAACAGGGGGATAGTTGGATCACCCCGATCTATAATTTCCTTGCTCATGGCACCCTCCCAAATGATAAAGTCCAGGCTAAGCAAATTCGATACAAGTCTACCCGCTACCTGATCATCAATGATCAACTCTATAAGCGAGGTTTTAGCCTGCCATACTTAAGGTGTCTTACGCCTGCCGAGGCGGAAATCGTCCTTCGGGAAATACATGAGGGAGTCTGTGGAGATCATGCTGGATCTCGGTCCCTAGCACACAAGACTTTTCGCCAAGGATATTACTGGCCAACACTCCACCAGGATGCCATCAAAGTATCCCGCTCATGTGACAAATGTCAACGATATGCGGCTATTCCTCATTCCCCTCCAGAGCCTCTTACTCCTATGATCAGCCCTTGGCCCTTCGCCCAGTAGGGACTTGATTTGATCGGCCCAATGCCGGCAGGGAAGGGCAAAGTCTGTTACGCAGTCGTTGCAGTGGACTACTTCACAAAGTGGGCCGAAGTAGAACCCTTGGCAACCATTACTGAGGCAAAGATAGAAGACTTCGTGTGGAAGAACATCCTTTGTAGATTCGGCATTCCCAATGCGATAGTCACTGACAATGGGCGACAGTTCGACAACAAGAAGTTCAGGTTGTTCTGCTCTAAGTTCAACATCAACTTATGCTTTGCCTCTCCAGCTCATCCCCAGTCTAATGGACAAGTTGAGGCCATCAACAAAATAATCAAGCGCACTTTGAAAACCAGCTTGGACAAAGCTAAAGGCTGTTGGCCAGAATTTGTACCCCAAGTTCTTTGGTCATATCGCACTTCATATCGGACTTCAACAGGAGAAACTCCATTCTCACTTGCCTTTGGCACAGAGGCGGTTGTCCCTGTTGAGCTCGAGCAAGCAACATTCCGAGTCCAGAACTACATTCAAAGTGAAAATGACAAACAACTCACCCTCAACTTGGATTTAGTCGAGGAACACAGAAACCAAGCTCACTTGAGGAATGTCGCCTACAAGCAGCGCATCTCCAACTATTATGACTCTAGGGTCAAGCCTCGTTCTTTCAAAATAGGAGACTGGGTCTTAAAGAAAAGATTACTCTGCGACAGAGTCCCGAGTGAAGGCACACTTAGTCCAAACTGGGATGGACCGTATGAAGTCATTGGCATCAGTCGCCCTGGCTCTTACACACTTAGAAGCTCCGATGGCAAGACCCTTGGCCATCCATGGAACGCTGATCACTTGAAGTACTACTACAAATAGACTCACGATGTACAAGTGTTGAGCTATAGCCGTTTGGCATCCTATGTAATGAAGGCCATTTGGCAATGAATTCAATAAAGAGGTAATTTAGCCAACTCAGCCCTCACTCTTTTACATTCATAGCAAGCGATGCCGGAACCCTTCTCAATCAGAAAGCAATCCGTCTTCCACAGTCACTACAAAACAAGCAAATGAAGACCGTGTCAAGCGCCAAAAAAAAAAAAAAAAAAAAAAAAAAAAAAAAAAAAAAAAAACAGCTTCATCCAAAAAGCTTCACCCGAAAAGCTTCACCTCCAAAGCTTCACCTAAAAAGCTTCACCCAAAAAGCTTCACCTAAAAAGCTTCACCCAAAAAAGCTTCACCATCAAAGCTTCACCTAAAAAAGCTTCACCCAAAAAGCTTCACCATCAAAGCTTCACCTAAAAAGCTTCACCCAAAAAGCTTCACCATCAAAGCTTCACCTAAAAAAGCTTCACCCAAAAAGCTTCACCTAAAAAGTTTCATCCAAAAAGCTTCACCCGAAAAGCTTCACCTAAAAAGCTTCACCCACAAAACTTCACCTAAAAAGCTTCACCCAACAAGCTTCACCCACAAAGGTTCAACACCAAAGCTTCACCTACAAAGCTTCAACACAAAACCTTGCTCCAAATAAACAAATTTTGTTCACAAAACCCAAGATGCCCTTGAACTTGTACAAAAACACTTGGGTAAACATAAACATTTTTTGTTTTACACCCACAAGGGCCCAAAATTTTCCTTCTTATTTATTCACTTATATATGTTCCCAAACATATTATAATAGATCCAACAACAAGCCAAAGTCCCAAATTTCATAATGGACAAAAGTACAAGCAATTCATCAATAATGAAGGTGCTACAAAAATTGGAATCTGCCCCAAAATAGAAATCCAACCCAAGAGACTTTTTCTCTCTCTCCCTCTTCCGCCTCCTTTCATCTATCAAATTTCTGCAACCTCTGCTCTTCTCCAATGGAGCTGAATTTTGGACACCCTATAGTTCTTGAGCATATGAACAACTTTCAAGAAGGAACCATTTCTGTTTGAGCGACGGAAATTAAAGTGTTGAAGCTCCAAACATGATAGTCGGCTTCTTGCAGATTTCGAAGCTGTTGTGATGTTTCGAAGATCTGGAAATATTTAACCGTTAGTTCATCCTGAATTTTTGATATGTTATGAAAGAGTCGATGAGGAACAACTTCAATGAAGAAAGCATACCGATCTGAACAAGAGAAAATGAAGTTTCGAAGCTCACAACAAATATGACGGGTTGACAGACAAATAATAACCAGTCATTCATCATACCTGAATTTCTTGAGTTATACAGCTCCGAGGGATCTCAAATTTGGATATGTTGTAGTTCACAAGCTGAGGAACAACTTCAATGAAGAAAGCATACCGATCTGAACAAGAGAAAATGGAGTTTCGAAGCTCACAACAAATCTGACGGGTTGACAGAAAAATAATAACCAGTCACTCATCATACCTGGATTTCTGGAGTTGTACTGCTCCGATGGCTCTCCAATTTGGATATGTTGTAGTTAAGGAATTAAAGAACAACTTTCATGAAGACAACTTTGTGATTCGACCTACAGATGATGGTGTTATGTTGAAAAACAATTCCGGTTGTTAGGGGAAATGAAAAACAATTCCACCAAAGAAACATCATTATGATGTTTCATCATTATGGTGTTTTCATCATTATGATGCTTTCATCATTGTGATGCTTCCATCATTGTGATGCTTCCATTATGATGTTAATGCACCAACGGTTACACCTTCTGCAATTCCACTTATTCGGGCCTAGCAACCTTCATCAACAAAATCTATGAAGAAAAAGTCCGGGGCTACCACTTAGAAAACAAAAGAATGAAGTTTTGGTACTTACGACATGGACTATTAGCAAGACACCTCATTCGTCAACTCCCTCGACTAGAGACTTGGGGGACTCCCACCATATGCTACTACGCCTTGGTACTCAAAAGTTCGTGACTACTCAGTGACTTGGATTTTTCAAGTCTCCAACCGAGAAGTTTTCCTCACTCGGGAAATTAAGGGAACACTACCTCAAACTACATGCTTCACTCACAAAGCTTCAACAATACAGGTTTCAACAAAAGCAAAAATTCAAAGAACTTTATGAAGAAGGCTTTGGTGTATTTAACACAATATGTTGAAATGAAGCAAAGCTTATTTATTAATATTTTCGATAAGCCACAAATATGTACATATACATGAGTCAAAATAAACAAACAAAAGGGAGCCTTCACAAAGGTTGCTTAGGGGAAGTCTCAGCAGTCGGTAGAGCCCCAGAAAGAGAAAGCACCGGAGGGTGGTTATCCGGAGCCTCAGTACTTGACAAAACCCCAGAAGGAGGAGGCATTGGAGGTTCATCATTTGAAGCTTCATTACCAGGTACAACCCTAGAGGACGAAGGCAATAAATGCCTTTGGAACAAACCCACAAACCGCTGATGATCAAGTAAAACCTTACCATCAGATTCCTTCATCTGGTCAAGCTTCCTCTTCATGTTTGTAGCATAGTCATGGGCGAGCCGGTGCAACTGCTTATTCTCATGCTTGAGCCCTCTAATCTCCTGTTTGAGACTCATCACTTCAGCAGCCAATGATTCAACTTGGCGGGTTCTAGCAAATAGGCGTTGGGCCATATTAGACACAGAACCTGCACACTGAACACTAAGAGCCAGAGAGTCCTTAACAGCCAACTCATCAGACCGTTTGGAAAGTAGTCTATTATCTTTGGGAGTGAGAAGGTTCCTGGCCACCACTGCAGCGGTCATATCATTCTTCATCACAGAATCCCCAACGGTAAGAGGACCAGTAGGGGATATGAAGGATGGGCGCCATATGTTGTCTGGAGAAGGCGTGGCTGTCTCTTCTCCAAGGTTCAAGTCAAAACGACGGTCGGAGGGTCCAGACATTTTCAAATGTGTTGAAGAAGGAAGAGGTCAGACAAATCAAGATCTTAGAAGTGCAAGAAATTAGCTTCTACTGGTAGAGATTCAAGTGTGATGTGGAACTTAATGCCAGCCTCTATAAAAATCTGCACTCGACGGAGCTTCAGAAATCGAAGAGGCGTTTGCTTTCTCAAAAGCTGGGCTGCTCAGAGACCACGAGGGCCGATCTCAGAAATCGAAGAAGCACCTGCTTTTGCAGCCTCGTCAGCACCTGTCACATGCACAATCAGCTTTGCGGAAATTACGGGCACTCTGTCGAAGATTTCTGGTGAAGTAGAAAGCACGTGAATCTTACTGATCAATCACCGCTCTCCATATGCACCATCAACTCCTCGGGTACCACATATAACTTTGTCAAAGATTTCTGACAAAGTTTAGGCACGAGAATTTCGAAGTTCCAGCTACCCTACTATTACCCATAAGGGTAAAGGAACAGCACCACTGCTTGACAACTGGAAAGTCCCTATGTGTGTCGACCTCCGTGTTTTGCGGCAAGACAGGTTGGCAAGAACGTCCAACCTTTACTCACATTCGAGAAAAGACTCCCAACATAATTACTTTCTCAAAAACCGGAGTAGCACCGCTTTCCGAATCTCGAGAGTCAGATCCTCGACGGGATTGCTTGTTCGAAAACCGAAGAGGCACAACTCTCAGAACTTCGAGAGCCAGATTTCCTTAGATAAAGCTTGTCTGTAATCTCCACACGTAATATCAGCTTTCCAGATACCACATACCACTTTTTCAAAGTGCTCTGACAAAATTAAAACACGTGAAGCTGGCAGCTCCCACTACATTGCTTTGACCAAGAAGGGTAAAGGAATAGCATTACTACTTGTTATTGGGATATCCCTATATACATTGACCTCCCTCCTCAACGGACAGGCAAACCTGCAAAAATGCTCAACCCTTTCTCGCATTCGAAAAGGCACCCTCAACATAACCTCTCGAAATACTCAGCTTTATTTCCCCCCGATAATACCTCAGCAAATAAGCCACACCAAGAACAAGAGTATCTCATATCATCAGGGTCGAAAGCAAGAGTATCCCATATCATGCTTTCTCCCTGTCTTTGTCTTTGTCCTTGTCCACACCTGCAGGACAAGGAGAAAGAGAGCAGTCAGTCGGAACCTGAAATCAAACCTCCAATTTGGAACTGACTGCCTGGAGCCTTTGCCTGGTTGCTTACTTAGCATTGCTCTCGAGTACTCATCCTCAACTGCTGTCAAGGTCACGAATTCCACCGGCAAATACCTCATGACAGTTGATCAGATATTGGCTCTTTACACTGAAGCTGCCAAGCGTGGATGAGTCACTATGAAGGAATGTTCTGAAGGACCATTTAAATGCAAAGGTTGCACACCACTTCTGCCATGCAAAAGATTGAAGCAGAAGGTTCAACGGTGAGCTGAAACAGATCACTACAGCACGACACCTTTCCATACCACATTCATTATTCCGTCAACAGCAAAAGTATCCCATATCATCAAGGTCGAACGTACTCTAGATTTGATGGACTTGTTTTGACCCTCAAATTTTTGAGTCGGCCTTATACTCTGAAGGGCACCAGAACACCCTCCAGCACAGTTCAAGAATAAGCCTGTGGAAAGTTACTTCTTCAAAAGCAAAAGTATCTCATATCATCTCTTATCCATTTGCTTCTCCTTATCCTGGCAGTTGAATGAGAGACAAGGAGAATGAGAACAATCAACCGGAAGCCGACGTCAAACCTCTGATCCTGGGTTGCTTACTTGGAAGTTTGACTGCTTACCTTGTCTGTCACCTCTTTCGGCAGATCTCCTAGCTCGGCGACTTGGGGGACTCCTACTATAGGGTTTGTATCACACTTGACTAAGCCCGAAACTACAACTAAGCTTCAAGTGAAATTGATACATTACCTTGTGCGTCAACATCAGCTAAATACACCATTCCCGGATGGAGGAAAGGTACTTCCAGAGAAGGGCAGATGAAGATCAGACCACACTTCGGTACTTAGAAGTTTCGTGATTACTCAAGGGATTGGATCTTGCAAGTCCCCAACCGAGGAGTTTCCCTCACTCGGGAACTTAGGGGAGCACTGTTTGTACCATACTTGACCAATCCCGAAACTACCGAGCACCGGCCAACGCTATACTGTCAAGGACCCAGAAGAGTTCCCCTCCGACCAGGAGGCCAATCACTACTCGACACGTGTCAAGATTAGAAGCCAATCAGAGCGCAGCACGTGTCAACATCAAGAACCAATCATAACATGACACATGTCAATGTGACAAAGCTACAAGTTTTTCTATAAATAGGGGTCATTCCCCCACAATATTTCCTAATGCCATTTTGTGTTAAATCATTCACAAGAACTCACTAAATTGAGAGCTTGATCCTTTGTACTTGTGTAAGCCCTTCACTACTAATAAGAACTCCTCTACTCCGTGGACGTAGCCAATCTGGGTGAACCACGTACATCCTGTGTTTGCTTCTCTGTCTCTATTCATTTACGTACTTATCCTCACTAGTGACTGAAGCAACCAAGCAACCAAGCGAAGGTCACAAAACCTGACACTTTCTGTTGTACCAAAGTCTTCGCTGATTTTGTGCATCAACATCACCATTATTCACATCCAATCTAAATACAAAGTCCAAAATCCAAGTTCATAAATTAACAATACATCCAAAATAACAATATTACATCATCCAACATCTAAAACTCAAATCAACATACAAAATATCCAAAAGTCCAATATTGGTCTTGCATATGTCTTGAATACGACTAAAAAAAGCATGTTTGGTTAAATTAACTCGATCATAAATAGATAGGACAGTATATTGTGACCACAAAGTGGACTATACACTCGACTCGATAACCCAATGAAATGTTTTCCAAAAGAGTGGACTATACACTTAAAGACACATTCAACATCACGGTCAAAGTACCTGAAACACGGGAACTTGATGAGAATACGATATCTGACTGGAACTTGTAAGAAGCAGATCCTACATCTGTGCATTATGATGTGATACAGACACCATCTATGGAAAATCAATCATGGTGACCTTCTCGTCATCATCAATCTAAAAGAACAGAAAATTAGAAATTACTTACGAGTTTACCAATGAGTTGAAACAAGAAACTAATAAGGCATTTGGAGTGCATATACTAACTGAAATACTAATACAACATATAGAAAAATTGTACCAAGTGAGAGCATAAGTAGGAAACCAATACACAACAACTGATCCCAAGTGAGAACCATCTGCATATATTGGTACCATACTACCATTAAAGTAGAACACAGTTCCCGCCAATTCATCAGCAATACATGAGTTTGTATGAACGTAATTGTGACAATAAAAATTTATGAAAACACTGTTAACCTTAATATGAACCTTTAGAGTAAAAATTTAGTACAAATGCTGCTTCTTCTGCAGGTACGAAAATTCAGCTCAATTAAAAATTTAGTACAAATTCTACTTCTTCTGTAGGTACGAAAATTCAGCTCAATTAAGTATTAACTCTGAAAACACCTAATAAACAAGCTAAAAAATCAGAAAATCCACCAAATCAGCAAGAATAAACATGAACATCCCAATAGATTGAGCACAGATTACATACATGATACATCCCAATAGATCAAAGTTCAACTACAAAGTTACAAACATCAGAGGTTAAAGAACCTATAAAAAAAAATAAAAAAATAAAGGGCAAAAGACTGTTTACTACCCTCATGTTTCGTGGTTTTCAACATTTAGTACATCAATTTTTTTTCGTCCCAGAGTCATACCTAAAGTGTAAATTTTGGGACAGTCTCATACATTCGTTAGTCAAACTGTTAAGTCTCCCGTTAAGTGATGATGTGGCGCTCATGTGGACAATGATTGGGCGCCACATGTCATAAAAAATATTTAAATAATTAATTAAATAATTAAAAAAATTTAAAAAACAAAACCATCCATTTTCCCCCTCTCCCCCCCCCCCCCACGCCCCCAACCCAAAGGAAGAAGAAGAAGGAGGAAAAAAAAAAGAAAAAAAGAAAAATCGTCTGCCAACCCAGAAAAAGAAGAAAAAGAAGAAGAAAGAAGGAAGAAGGAAAAGGAAAAGCAGAAGAAGAAGAAAAAAAAAAAAAAACCAGAATCTGCAACCCAGATCCCCTTTGTCTTCCCCACCCCGACCCCCTCCCTTCTCCCTCTGCACATCTGCACATCCAAACTTCGCATGGTGCTCCTCCAAAAACCGCATCCAATCCAAACCCCCTATCCCAACGCGCCGCCTCAAAGATCACAGATCCGACACCCCCCACCACCCTCTCGACCCCCTCACAATCCAAGAACTCAACATCGTCCACTCTGTCGAGCTCCAGGAACCCGACAAGTCCATCGTCCTCGGATGGAAGCACGGCGACCCTCTCTTCCACAGAAATCTCACCTAGCTGCAGAGATTCAAGAACAACAAATTCTTTTGAAAACATATGTGGTTATGGTTAAGAAATTCTAGTCTAAAATTCGAAATAAAGATTTTGAAATCCTTCAGCTCTAGCAGCATATTGAAGAGTTAAAAATACCATATGCACTTGCTTCCTCTAAAACGACGCAACAAGAGGGAGATCGACTCCAGCGACACCTAGAACTACGATTCGGCTTACACATCGATATTACCACCTACTGGAGAGCTCAGATCCATGATCTGAACCTGCTTCTACACCATTTGTGGGCCAGCCGGGAGCATCTCGGTCCCAATCGCGGCCAAACAACCCTTTTCTTTCATCTTCTCTTTTCTTTCAGTTTTTTTTAATTTTTTTTCAATTTTTCAATTTTTATTTAAAAATACCATAAGGTTGATGTGGTGTTGTTGTGATAGGATTTAGTTTTTTAGGGTGAAAGTTGACAATGTTGAGTTCCGTGAGCTGAAGGGAAGCTCTGAGTCATAGGAAAAGACAAGTAAAAATTTGAATTTTTTTTTTTTTTGGGTCTCTATTTGTTGGATCAGGTTTCACAGAGAAATGGGGACCAACATGAACTTCAAGGGATTTGGGAATGAGCCGCCATTAGCGAGGCAGTCGTCGATCTATTCACTGATGTTTAAGGAGTTGCAGAACACCATTGGAGGCCCAAGGAAGGATGGATGTGCGGATGTGCAGATGTGCAGAGGGAGAAGGGAGGGGGGTCGGGGTGGGGAAGACAAACGGGATCTACGGAATTCGTCCCCCCCGCGACCCACCTGCTTTCCCCCTCACCTCGCGAACTCGACCCACCTTCTTCTTTTGGGTTGCAGATTCGATTTTTTTTTTTTTTGCTTCTTCTTCCGTCTTCCTTCTTCCTTCTTCTTCCTCCTCCTTCTTCTTCTTTTTCTTCTTCTTCTGGGTTGCAGACGGTTTTTCTTTTTTTTTTTCTCCTTCTTCTTCTGGGGTTGGAACGCGGGGGGAGAGGGGGAAAAGGGTTTTTTATTTTTTTAATTTTTTAAATTTTTTTAATGACACGTGGCGCCCAGTCATTGTCCACATAGGCACCACGTCATCACTTAACGGGAGAACTAACAGTTTGACTAACGGATGTATGAGACTGTCCCAAAATTAACACTTTAGGTATGACTCTGGGGTGAAAAAAAATTGTTGTACTAAATGTTGAAAATCATGAAACATGAGGGTAGTAAACAGTCTTTTGCCCAAAAATAAAATAAAAAATAGGTTAAACAATTCACCTGAACTGGCAACGGTGATGGAGTGTTGGTGATCGCTACGGCGGTGATGTCGTCGAGAAGGAGAGAAGGAGAATCGAGAAGATGGGTGGTGCGGGTTCCTGGGTTCTCTAGGTTTGGGGTGAGATGTCGTCGAGGAGAATAATCGAGAAGAAGATCAGCTGTGGTGGTCGTCAGGGCCCAGACTCACGACGGCGGTGATGTCGGGGGTGGGCAATGAGATAACTGACAGGGAGTGACGGAGTGCGGGTGGTGGAACCGTGGAAGGGAGGGGCTCATGGGAAGGGAGGGGCTCATGGGAGGGGAGGGGACGAGGTCAGAGACGGAGAGGTCGAGGGTCGAGAGAGAGACTCGATCAGATTCAGAGATACTAGGGTAAAAGCCAACGGTCATGATTGGAAGGTATTTTTATTTTGAATCTGGGCCGTCTATTTCAATTACAAACGGGTCAGTCCGGGGCCCCGTTTTTTTATACATCTGGAACCGGCCCGACCCTAAAATGCCATTGCCCCAGCCCTCCCCGCCCCGTTTCCCCTATTAAAAAACAGGACCCGCTCAGTACCCGCCAATACCCGCCCCTACCCGCGAGCCCAGGGCCCGTTTGCCCAGCCCTACTCTGAACTACCCTTGGTAGCAAAATCAAAGTAAAACTCAACCCCACAATCCAATCTTTCTTCATCTTTTAGTTTCCTATCCACCCATACAGTTGTGACCATGGCTGGGTTGGTTGGCAGAGCTTTTCTCTCTTCTTTCCTCTCTGTTTTGTTTGACCGAATGGCTTCTGTCCCGTCCTCGATTTCACCTCTGCGAAGAAAAACAACAACGAGCAGGGCGTGAGGGAGTTGAGGACAAGTTGCTCCTGCAACTCAATCGATCTAATACTAATTTATGAATGCTTAATTAATAATTCAATCATTAATTTTCATATCATTTAGTGTACAAAATTTTATTTATAAATTTAACCCAAAAAAAATCCAATACCATTGGAGTTTGAAAGTGCAGATTTTGGTTGTTGGAGGAAAAGTAGGGGGGCGGACTAGGAAGATATTGATTGGGTAAAAAAGTATCGTCCAAAAACAAATTGGATAAAAGTTAAAAATTTCCAAGTGAGGGACCTCATTAAACGTGTTGCATTTTCTAACTTTAATATTTTAGAAAGATAAATGTTATTGGCACTCTAAAAATTTCATTATACACCTATCATAAATATATATTTTTTTTCAAATATAGAAAGTTTGATGTGTAGAATGAGATTTTTAGAATGCCAATAACAATTTCCTTTACAAAAGGTTGCTGAATATTTTAGCATCAAAGCAAAACTTATTGAAACATCCATGTAAAAAAAGTTGACCGGATCTGACAACAATTCACATGTAGAGCTGCAAGCAAAAGATCACTGTCCCAGCAAATAAAGCATTTTTCAATCAAGAATAGTAGTTGTATTGTCCCTATCCCAGCAAATAGAGCATTTTTCAATCAAGAATAGTAGTTGCATTTTTCAATCAAGAATAGTAGTTGTATTGTCCCTATCCCAGCAAATAGAGCATTTTTCAATCAAGAATAGTAGTTGTATTGTCCCTATCCCAGCAAATAAAGCATTTTTTTGTCCAAGATCGAACAATAACATAGTAGTTGTACTGTTCCTACCGAGCAAATAAAACATTTTTGGTCAAGATCGGACAATAACATAGTAATTGCACTGTCCCTACCCAGCAAATAAACCATTTTTGGTCCAAGTTAGGACTAGACCATAGTAGTTGTACTGTCCCTACCCAGCAAATAAACTAATTTTTGGTCCAACGTCGGACAATACCATAGTAGTTGTTTTGTCCCTATCCTAGCAAATAAAAAATGGAACTTTAACGAAAAATTTCTGGTACTGTTTAATTTAACGAAAAATCACATTTTACACTAAAAAGTCAATTTTAGTACTATTTACTTTACCTTTTATTTTATTCTTATCGTTAAAACTTATTTATGCTGAATTAAGGTTGCAGCCATGCGATTTCCATGGAATGTGCAGGCTTCAATTCCATGGTTGCAGCTGTGCGTTTTTGTTTTGTAATGCCTACGAAACTGTTTGATCAGCAGCTACAGAATAACTTAGAACGTGAGAGGAGAGCGTTTGTTTTGAGTTTGGTTTTTCATTTTCTAAATGGATGTAAAAATAAATTTATATCTTGTATTGAGTTTGTGGAGGTAATTTAGGTAGTAAATTTGGGTTTAAAGAAATATTGATAGTTGAATTTTAAAAAGAGTAATGCTAGGTAGGCCAATGTTTTAAATCAAATTTGCAAACAATGTGATGTATCATTAATAGAAAATAAGCACGTTAATTAATACTTAAATAATGATTCAATCGTTAACAACTACGTTATATGGTTTACGAAATTTAGTTTATCTAGCATCACTTTCAAAATAA
Source organism: Malus domestica (assembly GCF_042453785.1). Classification (NCBI taxonomy): domain Eukaryota; kingdom Viridiplantae; phylum Streptophyta; class Magnoliopsida; order Rosales; family Rosaceae; genus Malus; species Malus domestica. The sequence continues at coordinate 11,651,668 of NC_091668.1, forward strand.
TATGTATAAAGAGTAAGTTAAGTGTAGAATAAAATAATATGAATTCAAATAAAACTTACCTAATATCATGTGTAAGTCTTTTTTTTTCACATGACATGCATTACCTTGTTATACTTATACATCAATGTAAGTAAATCATGGAGGGGACAAGGATTGTCTGCCCTCCTAGTTGTGGTGCCCTTCCATGCCCTCCTATTTTGTGCGGTCACGGTTTAAGTCACGTTAATATTTTATATTTTTATTATTTTTTGTCTTATTATCTCATTAAAAAATTAATATAAAATGTTGACTTGGCTTAACCGTGACCGCATAAAATAAGAGAGCATGGAAGGGCACTACAACTAGGAAGGCAGACAATCCTTGTCCTCAATGGAGGAAGATGAAACTTCGACGAAAGTCACGGAATCCCCTTCTCAATGTATACATATACATACATACATACACACATACATACATATATATATATATATATATATATATATATATATATATATATATATATATATATTGTGTGTGTTAGTTACACTGTTTTGCATTCTTTCCAAGTCCAACAACAATTCACACGTAAAGCTGGAAGCAATAGATTATAGATCTCTGTCTGGATGGTCAGTCGTTGAATGGAATCCGAGAGAAAAAAAAGCCGGTCATGAACATTTTAATCATTTATTATACACCTAGAAGCTAGACCTAGTTTCATATTAGATACAAGAGCATTATACATATGGTAATATGTAAACTTTTTCATGATACAATTAAGACTTATTTTTAGCTATGTCTTTTGAAATTCAATTTTAATCTTATTTTACTTTCTGTAATTCAAAAATCGTCACTTTACTTTTTGACATTAACAAGTCTCTTCACTTTGCCTTCTGAAACATAGCTTTGAACCCAGTTTGTTCCCCTAAAAATTGAAAGTCTACAACTAACATTTGAGTTCAATTAATTGGTATATACATTTGAGTATCACCTGATAAAAATAAGACAACAAGTAATTGGTATATACATTTGAGTATCACCTGCTCGGTATTAATGTGAAAAAAATCTGTATCTTGCTGTCCTAATCATTTATACGAATCAAATGATACTGTCCATAATAAGCGTTGGAGGAGGAAACGTAGGTGGGAACAGTTGTGGCCATGGCTGAGTTGGTGGGCGGAGCTTTTCTCTCTTCTTTCCTCTCTGTTTTGTTCAACCGGATGGCTTCCCGTCCCGTCCTCGATTTCATCTCTGGGAAGAAAAACAACAACGAGCTGCTCATGAAGGAGTTGAGGATCAAGTTGCTCACTGCTAACAAGCTGGTTGACGATGCCGAGGAGAAGCAGATGAGAAGCTCCACCGTGAGGAAGTGGCTCGACGATCTCAAAGATGCTATCTACTGTGTAGGAGAGTTGCTGGATGAGATCAACACTGAAGCTCTTCGACGCCAGCTGGAAGGTGACGATGACCATTCTCCTGCAGCTACCAGCAGCACAAGCTGGATCATGAGATCAGTATTCAAGTCTTCTTCTCCGTCCGATGAATTTCACAACTCTCTTGAACAGAAGATATCAAACATTCTGTGGGTGTTAGACCTCATTCTCAATGAAAAAGACGTTCTTGGTCTAAAAGAAGGAGTTCAACATAGACCACAAGACACAACTCGTCAAACTACTTCTCGGGTCGATGAGTCTGGCGTCTTCGGAAGGGAAAAAGACAGAGAAACGATTCTTAAAGCATTGCGTTCGGATCATACGACTGGCGCTAAGATAGGAGTTCTTCCCATCGTGGGCATGGGAGGCATCGGGAAGTCCACCCTTGCTCAACTTGTGTACAAAGATGTCAAGGATGACTTTGATGTCCAAGCATGGGTTTGCGTCGGAGAAGAATTTGGTATTCTTCAAATAGCGCAAACAATATATGGGAGGATCATGGATCAAACTTGCGGGATCACAGATCTGGATCTGCTTTCTGAAAGGTTGGAGAAGGTTTTGACAGGAAAAAAGTTCCTCTTCGTTCTTGATGATGTTTGGAGTGAGGACTATCTTCTTTGGAATAACTTGATGACTCACTTCAATAGTTGCGGAGTACGCGGAAGTAAGATCATTGTCACAACACGCCAAAGACGCGTTGCATCTATCACCTGGCCTCTTTCAACACATTATCTACAGGAAATATCCGAGGACGATTCTTGGTTGTTATTTGCAAAGCATGCCTTCACGGAAGACAGTGTTATTACTGCCCATCCGTATCTTGAAGTCATTGGAAGGCAAATTGTTAAGAAGTGTCAAGGCCTTCCTTTAGCTATAAAATCAGTAGGGGGGTTGTTACACTCTGTTTTGAATCCAAGGGAATGGGAAAAGATATTGAAGAGCGACTTATGGGAGTTGCCAAACGATAAGGTTTTGCCGGCTCTACGGTTAAGTTACCAATATCTTCCACCACATCTCAAGCGTTGTTTTGCTTATTGTTCGATATTTCCAAAAGGTTACAAATTTTATAAATCAAAGTTGATCTTATTGTGGATGGCCGAAGACCTCTTACAATCCAACGAGGAGGGCGTATTGTATCCAAAAGAAGTTGGAAGTGATTACTTTGATATTCTATTATCAAGGTCTTTCTTTCAACATTCACAGTGGGGTTTCACCATGCATGACCTTATGAATGATTTAGCAAAGTTTGTAGCTGGAGAATTTTGTTTAAGATTGGAGGAAAATCAGCCGCCCAACAAAAATTTATGCAAAACTCGTCACTTTTCATTCATGAAATTTGGAGGTCATGGCATTCAGAAATTTGAGGCGCTGGATGAGGCTAAGCATTTGCACACCTTCCTACAACTTGAATCCGACTATGGAGACTGCAATAAGTTGGTATTGAACTACACGCTTGTTGATTTATTACCAAATCTACCATGTTTAAGAGTGCTCCAGTTATTAGGTGGTGTTATCGTTGAGTTGCCTAGCTCAATTGGCAACTTAAAACAATTAATGCATTTGGAAGTGTCGAACACTAAAATAACAGAATTACCTGAGACGGTGTGCACCTTGTACAATTTACAGACCTTGATATTGTTTGGTAGTTTTTATCTGATTCAACTACCATCCAATTTGGGAAGGCTAATCAACTTGCGCCATCTCAATTTCAGTCACGCAAGGATCAAAAAGATGCCTGCAGGGATGTGTAATTTGAAAAATCTCCAAACATTACGCGATTTTGTGGTGGACAAACAAACAGCTCAAAGGATTGGAGAGTTAAAAGAACTTCAGCAATTGTGCGGAACACTTCAAATCTTAGGAGTTGGTAACGTTAAGGGGAATGCTCTGGAGGCAGATATCATGAGCAACAAGGAGTATCTGGATGAACTTGTTTTGAGATGGGGAAGAGGTGATGATGATGATGATGCTAGTAATCATGATCCAGAAAATGACACAGAAGTGCTCAACAAGCTCCAACCTCATACAAACCTTGAAGAACTTGAGGTTTATTCTTACGGGGGTTTACGATTTCCAGGTTGGTTAGGAGATCCGTATTTCTCTAAACTATCTTGTATTAAACTCGTAGATTGCAAACATTGCTGCTTATTGCCACCACTTGGGCAACTACCCTCCCTCAAAGAGCTTTGTGTTCGAGGGATAAATAACGTGGTTGAGATTGGTAGCGAGTTTTACGGTAATGATAATTGTGGGATTACTCCATTTAGATCTCTACAACAATTGTCCTTGAGAGATATGTTGGAGTGCGAAAAGTGGTCATATTATGATGGAACCGGAGGTAACAGAAAAGACGGCACAATAATGTTTCCTAATCTTCGTCGGCTTGATCTGAAAAATTGTCCCAAGCTGACTGAGATATTACCGTTGGAGAAGCTGCAAAGTCTTGAAAGGGTAGAATTGTGTGGTCTGGAGTCCTTCAGTGGTTCACTTTCACATGTGGAATCTGAATGCCCTCAATTCCTTTCCCTCGTTCACTTGGGAATAGACAACTGCCCAAATTTTGTATGTTTTCCAGATGGAGGGATGGATGCGCCCAAATTGGAGGAGCTGCTTATCTCTCGATGCAAGAAGTTGAGGTCGTTGCCAGAACAAATGCATACCCTTCTACAGTCTCTTCAGAAACTAGGAGTATTCGGCTGTCCAGAAGTGGAATCATTTCCTCATGGAGGGTTGCCGTCAAATTTACGAGTCCTTCGTCTTGAGTGTTGTAGAAAACTCACTGCAAACCGCCCACTGTGGGGTTTAACAAGACTCAACTCTCTTAGAAATTTGGAAATTATTTTCACTGAAAAAGGTGGAGAAGAAATGGGATGTTCGTTTCCGGAAGAGGGTTTGCTGCCCGCCACTCTCACTAGTCTCTCCATCGGCTTTCATCCAAATCTTACAACCATCCAAGGCAAGGTTTTGAGACAACTCACCTCTCTTGAACACCTCACAATAGAAGGATGCCCGGAGCTCCAGGGCTTTCCAGAAGAAGCGCCCAAATCTCTGAAAAGCTTGACTATTTCGGAGTGCCCTAATATCGGGTGCTTGCCAGGAGAATGGCTTCCCACATCTCTTTCTCGACTGGAAATCCGGAGGTGTCCGCTGTTAGAAGAACGATTCCGAAGAGAGACCCCAAAATATATATCAGCATGAATGTCCGCATCGAGTGGAAATCCTTTGTATGACCCAAAACACTTTAGTTGGATACTTTTCTGATGGTTATTTTTTGTTTCTTTTTTTTACAAGGAAAACTAATGAAAAGAGCTTGGAAACTTTGAGTTTTAATGATAAGAACAAAATAAAGGGTAAAGTGAATAGTACCAGGTTTGACTTTTTAGTGTAAAAATGTGATTTTTCGTTAAAGTGAACAGTACCGCGAGCTTTCGTTAAAACTTCCCTTTTTTCAGTATGTTTGGTTAGTACTCCAACTCCAGGCTCATTATCATTGTATGCAAGCTGTCTCGATCCATTCGATTTGTGTTGCCAGTTTAATCAAACGATCTTTAATGAAAAGAATTTAGACTAAATTTAATTTAATCAAAAATCATTTTAAGTTATTATTTAACTAAAAGAACTTCATATTTAATCATAAGAACAAACTAACTTATATTAGGTCCTGCAAACAGTATCAAACATGGGCTGAATTAAAAAGCCCAACATGCAATTTTTTTTTCCAGCCATGCCCCTGACAGAAACGTCATTCTGTCAGCCCAATTCCGTTAGAAATAAATTTTCCTTTATTTACAAGTATGTCACCACCTCCTCAAAGCCCAAATATTATATGAAAATGAAAATTTTAAAAGTTTCCATGAATTCTCCCATCAGGATGTCCCTAATTGTAGCATTAAGTGATTTGACTCTTAAATAAATACAAAAATAAGCTATTATCATCAATGTTACCTATTATTCATGTTTGGGTGAAGTGCCGATTTAGTTCCTGAACTATCACTTTAGTGAAAATTAGGTCTCTGAATTAATTTTTTCGGTAAAATAAGTCCCTAAATGCATTAGAAATTGCTAATTTCATCCCTACTATTATATTCAAAGCTATTTTATCCAATTTTTCGTCAACTTAAGTCACTTGACATATTTTAGAGTAATACCATCATTTTCTCGTCTATAAATGCTTAACATTTCATATAGGTTGCGAATTTAATATCTAATTTACCCTCAAAAGTTAACTTACATTATTTCTTTATGAAAAATTACCAATTTCTCCTCGAAAGTTAACTCCATACACTATTTCTTTATGAAAAACTACTAATCTACCCTCCAATGTGTATAACATACAAGTAACGTGACTTATATTGACGGAAAATTGAATATAGTGGCTTCGAATATAATATTAGAGATGTAATTGGCAAATTTTTATAATTCAGGGACTAATTTTTCTTAAAAAAAATAGTTTAGGGACCTAATTTTCACTAAGGTGATAATTCAGAGACTAAATTGGTAATTTACCCTTCATGTTTTAAATAGGAATGCATCTTAATAATCAAGCAGCATGAATAAAATCAAATTAATCTTATAGTTCGACTACAAAACAAAAATAGCACATGAAATTAAAATTACATAGTAGCAATATCCCATACAAGTCGCCTTGTTATTTTTTTTTGGGTAAATTACATAGTAGCCCCTCAGGTTTGAGGTCTATTACAACCCCATACAACATCTTTAAAACATTTCACTTTCATACCTCAAGTACTATTTTATTTCAAAATAATACCTCCGTTACATTTTCCATCCATTGATCTGTTAAGTGCTGACGTGACTGTCACATTTATGCCACGTGGCTGCCAAATATGTGCCACGTGGTAAAAAAAAAGAAAGTTTTAAAACCTTAATTTTCTAAATTAAAAAAAAAATCTAAAACCCGTAACCCCCCACCCTGTAAGCAAACCCAGAAACCCCCTACCCCGCAACAAACCTAGAAACCTGCAACCCCCCTCTGCATTTATCTGCTGCTTCCCGTCTTCTCCCTCCCTCGCTGATCAAATCCAACGATCCAAACCCCCCAACTTTTCTCTCCGCACCCCAAAACCCATTATTCCCAACCCCCCCCCCCCCCCAAAACCCTCAATCCACACCCACAAATTCCTAAATGGACCATCGTCGGCCTCCCCGCACAGTCAGCGACCCTCACCGGTTCTTTTTTCTACGGTTCCTGCCTCACCGACCCGCTGTGCGATTCCGACCTCAACTGGCTCCAGTGCGTCCCTTGCTCCTATTGCTACCAACAATCTGACCCGGTTGTCAACCCAGCCGGATCTTACAGGAGTCGTAGAGCTTGGAGGGAGGAGAGGGAGGGGATGAAGGTCGGGGAAGATGGGTTGCCGATGAGTTCGCAATGTCGTGGGGGGGGTTGCAGAGGCGTCGGCCGTGGAAAGAGAAAAGAGGGAGGGTTATTTGGGGGTTGCGGGGGTGGGGGGATGGGGTGTTAAGGTTGCAGGGAAAGGGAAAGGCTTGGGAAGAAGATAGGTTGTTTTTTTGTTTTTTTTTTTTTTGAGAAGATTCAATTTTTTTTTTTTTTAAAAAAAAAAATTTTGCCACGTGGCACATAGGTGGCAGCCACATGGTACAAATATGGCAGCCACGTCAGCACTTAACGGATCAATAAATAGAAAATATAATGGAGGTACTATATTGAAATAACATAGTAGGTGAGGTATGAAAGTGAAATGTTTTAAAGATGTTGTATAGAGTTGTAATTGAAGGGAAAATTAAGAGATTCTAGAATGGGATTTCAAATAGACTATCATGCATATACAAATCATATTGAATATACGAAAGCAGCGGAAGCATTTATAACATATTATCAAAGCTATAGTCATGCAAATCCCCTTCAAGGTTCATATGTTTATATATAATGCATCAAAACATTTTAAAGAACCAAGAACAAAGTGAAGGTTAGTCTTATACCTCTTGATCTAGACTTGAGACCAAGGATGGACCACCTCCAAGCCCTTTGCTCCTTGAAATCCTTGAGCCTAGCTTCCCTCCTTGCCTCCTCCACTTTGATAGAATGAGTGCTCCTAGGTTCTCTTCAAGTTTCCAAAGTAGGAAACCTCTAAAGATCATCACCCACTAGTGTAGTGAGAAGGATGAAGGAATAACCAAAAGGGTGTAAGAGATGTTAGTAAAAACCCCCTTTGGTGGCCGGCCTTTGTGTAGTTTAGAGAGCTATTTTTCTTTTGCCTCTTTGTTGTTTTAACACACAAAAACCCTAATGAACTTTATCTCTATAAAGTTGCTTATATAGACAAAAGAAACCTAGTCAACAACTTGACTAAATATCTCACATTTCCTTACTTAAAGTGGCCGGCCCCTTTGTGTTGTTTTTGGGCTTTGGGCTTTTATTATTTCAAGTCATCCAATGCTTGAATAAAAGCCCAATGGGTTTAGGCCCAATTGGCCTAATTAAACCCGAACGTTTCTTCAAGCCAAAAACGATCTTTATCGCTTTTATGATTTCTTTACACTTTTCTAAATTAATCACAACACATAATTAATCCAATTAATTGTTTCCATCATCCATTAATTACTCACCACAATAGTGTTTTGGTGAACAATCTTTTAGGTTCTAATTAGCAAGGCAGTGAGGTGATTGACATCAATCCAATTGCTTCAATCACTTAGTGAATTGAAACTTCATTTTAATTCACCTTTCTTCTTTGACGACAACATTTAATCATCTAGAAGATCTCACAAGCTATGAGTGACATCTAACCATATGTCATAGCTACCCAAGCTAATGTAGAAGTTTATTCGAAGAACCTAGTCAGTTGGAATTACAATGTAATTCAATCATTCTCTAATACAATACTCTCAATCACATCATTAGGTTATGGATATATCATGTCAAACCCCTAATGTGATTATTCCTTCTTATATGATCCAATTGAGTCGTATAGGAACGCTTTCCTTTATTACACTCGATACTTCGGCCGAAGATTCCCGAATCATATCTTAGAGTATTCTTCCTCTCTTAACGAGGATTAGAGATTCCTTGTTGCGCATATACTTGCCTTCATGACTAAGTGGCTTAACCCCAACTATGTCGTTGACATTCTGATAGAGTGACGTTGACATAATCAAAGATTAAGTACTTAACCACAAGACAACGACGATGCCTCAGGTCAAAGGACTACTTACATTATTCCAACCATTAGAGTTACTTGCTTGACATGTGAGCAGACCTCCATGCAAGTACTCTCTTTCGATTGTGTTCAGTGAACTCATTCCCTTAATGAGCACCTACATACTTGTCTTAGTGTCACAACACGAATGGGATGAGACTTTCCATCCTTCCAATTGAAGCGGACACAGTATGTACCGGTCTAAGCATTGTCAGTGTCCCTCCGACAATCCAACGACCAGGAACCTTTTGGACATAATGATTATGTGAAGAAGGTCTCTGTAGTCTAACTTCATTAGATTACTTCTTCAATCGATCCATTGTCCATGGATCCACTATTCAGGACATATATCGTTTATTGAGATAGTCCTAATTAGTATCTTTGCCATTTGATGTATAAGAATCATCCATACATCGATTCATTTGTCCTGAAAGATTTCTTCCAAAGATTGACTTTCAGGGCATATTTCCAACAGTAATAGACCTCAAACCTGAGGGGCTACTATGTAATTTACCCTTTTTTTTATACAAATCAATTTGGAAATCTTATTATTATCTTTCTCATCATGTAATGTTGCACGATAATTTCAACTGTTTATCTTTAGGTCATCATTTAAAAATCTTCTCTACTACAAAGCTAAATGCATTCAAAAGTTTTTGCTCATGTAACGATTATTCAATAATTCTTTTGAACACTGAAATTATGAAAATATTATTCTCAAATGGTTTGACGATATCTTGTTTGGTTCTTTTGTTGCAAAGTTGCTCTTTAAAGAGTGACCTAGATAATAAACGGTTTTGATCATTGAATGACATTGCTTGATCATAAAAAAAGAAATGAGAAAGTAGAAAGAAAAATAATTTTACAATAGACTAACCAAAATAAATTAGTTCAAATTTGCTTTTGACGAGAATTGAACCTAAGACTTCTCACGTGAAAGCAATAATACTAGAATGTGAAGTTTTTTGGTAAAAGAAATAAAGGAAATAAAATAGCTGGCATGACATCATACTCACCAATCACGATGTATATGTTCCATACATGTGGGGTCTTGGCCTTTCATTTTTCCTTAGAGAGTTTTAATAAAACACTTCCAATACTGTTCATTTTTAACGAAAAACCACATTTTTACCTTTACCTGTCACTATTCACTATACCTTTAAAAATGACTTTTCGTTAAAAGAGAAGTTTTTTTGAACTTTTCGTTAGCTTTCCTTTTTCCTTATCCGGTCTATTATTAAGCTAGGTTAGGTTCGGGCATTGTTAGCAAGTGGTACATTACATTTTCATGGAAGCATAATCATGATTCATGAAGAGGAAAAAGGAAATACAAAGCTCCAATCATCCAATGGCTTATGAGTTATAGCACAATCACGATTCACTTGTCGCTCTGTTGTAGCAAATCAATTCTTTATACAAGTCACCTTGTTATTCAATTTAGTTTTTAATCAAAACAATCACTTCTATTTTTTTTTTAATTTACAACAAATTCATATGATTATTGAAAATTATTTTGTAAAGTACTACAGAGTTGTAATTATTTAAACTTTCATCTCATTCTATCAAATTCGCCAAAGTACTAGAGATAAATAAATTTACTTACACCCACCTAGGCTCCCATCTAGGCTTTGCCTAGGCCCCAGTCCATCACCCAATAAGCGTCTAGCGTCTTATAGAACCATGAGAAATAGGTGTTTTTATTCAATTTCATAAATAGTATATAACTAGAAAGATTTTCCCGCGCTTTGCTGCGAGATTAGAAATTGTGTGAAAAATTATGTTTTACAGGTATAAACACATTAACTTATATCACATCTGATTAAATCAAGCAATCTCTAAACATGAGAAATGGATCTTAGAAAGTATAAATCCTACCTCATAATATTAATACAATTAACAAATTCTCAGTGCATGATCACAAAAAGGTATTGAAAAGTAATTCAATTTCTAAATTTCAAAAATGGTAAAGATAAAAAAAGTCTTAAGTTCTCAGTTCTCACCATAACGAAATTTATGATATAATTTTAACATGAACTCGGGTTTTATTTCGGCCACCAGCATTATAAAGCTAGAGACTTCAACATGTGCAAGCAAACAACTGAATTAGACGCAAGCCTAACTTCTATTTAACCAAATCAAAAAAGCAATCACGATCAAATTAACCACTCTTATTCCCATATGTAGAAGCTATCCTTTGTTTTGCCTTTGTGAGCAATGCACTTTTCACTCTCTACACACAAAATGAACACACTCAAAATGATCAGCAACATTAAAAAACTTAATAAATTATATGCATACATTACTATATATGTATTTGGACTTAAAAGTATAAAAATTTACTACAGATTAACAAAAGAAGTAATTATGAATTGGAATTAAATGATATTGTAGTTGTTAAAAAAAATACCTTACCAATTTTTACAAATAGCATCATAAATTGTTAAAAAAATAACTGCACTGAAATATCTAATTACTCAAATTTATAATTCTATTAAAACACATCACTGAAAACCCCACGGAGAGAGGTGCATATTCCTAACCTTGCACAGTTAAATTTGCATTTTGTTTGAGGGGAGAAAAATGTTCAGAACTGATAAGTCAATGGTTAAATAGGTTTACTCTGGTGTCAAATATTTTTTAATATATACATAATGCTGTCTATTTAAATCAACATTGATTCTTGCATACCTTCGGTTATATAATGTTTGGAGTTGAATGTATGTATACCCAAATGGGAATAATTCTTTATCCGAAACTTAGAACAAACCAACTCATCCGAGAACGCAATGGAACTTAGATGCAACTCCAATTTAATCAATGTAAATTATTATACTTAAACAATGTGATCAAACTTAATCAAAACTCCAAATCCACCAAAAATTTAAATTTCTCACCTTGAGTACAGAGGGCTTCAGAAAATGATGGCATTCTAGCCTGGAAATAAAATCCCTAAAATCAGAAAAAATGAAATTTGCATATAGAATTCACAGTTCTAAACACAAAATTACCCACACCAAATCGGCTAGAGAACTTCCCCACTAAACTCAAACAAAATCAACTCCAAACTTAATTAAATTTGTTTTCTTTTCCAAAGCTTGTCTCAATCTGCAACATCATGACCAAATCAAAACCCCCCAAACAAATTGCAGGCATTTCCGAAAACCCAATTCACTCATCGCAAAACAATCAGTAAAGTGTGTACCTTTGAGCAAATTTCTCAGCTCTAGTTGGAGCATCAAGAACTGATGCATCGGACTCAGCTCTTTTCCTGCCGAAAACCAATCAAAACCATTAACGAAAAACCCAAGAAATTAAGATTTATGATGGAGGTTGGGGAAAGGATGAGGATTATCACTTGAAGGAGGGGGTGGAGTTGTATAGGAGCACGATCCAGGAGAGCTCAGTGGGAGTGGGCGGGGATTGTCGGAGGGGAATCTGTAGGGGATGGTGCATGCTCTGTAGTTGAATTCGATCGGCATCGTGAGCAGTGGAAATAAAGAGTGAATTAAAAGAATAATCAGAGAGCTTACCTCTGCAGTTGTTGCCACTGCGCCTTCATGTTTCACCCACTCATGTGAAGATGCAAACTTCAATCTATCCAAAACTGCAAGATCCAAACATAAACCCCAATATTACAATTCTTTTCAACTTAATTACCCAAAAACAATAAACTTTAAAATACCCCAAATACATAACACCCCTAAATTCACCATCGTCTTTGACAAACGAAACTCAGCTCTCAGCGACGGCGACATTCGGTTCCAGCGAGTTGTCAAAGGTGATCGGCTAGCACAAAAATCGACCCCATCAATACTCACATCCCAAATTTCACAATTTTTATCCAAATTGATGCAAAATGAAAACCCATCAAAATCAGGGAAGAAGATGAGTTTTACCCGAGGAATCAAGCTTAACATATATCTTATGGGTTCTTCCTTTACCTGCACAGAAAGTCAAAAATTAAAAACCCACAAACCAAAAACTTAAAAAAATAAAAATTCAAATTTCTTTCTCCAGAGATTATGACCAAGAAACCTGAAGAGATCTCCGATGGGTTTCCAAAGGTGAGGTCGAAATGAAGGAGATGTTGTCCAACGGATGGGGAGGAAGAAGGAAGGAAGAACAACACATCGTTTCTATTTTTCCAGAAAAATATCTGCACAAATTTTGACTGGTTTGTCGTTCTTAGCAAGAAAGCGAGAGAGAGAGACGAAGAACTCGAGATCAGAGCCAGAAAACGTGAGGATTGAGAGGAAGAAAAGCGTTTGTGAGACACGGATCGAAAAGGATGGAAGGCTCCAGAAGACCAACGCGTCGACATCCTATGGACGCAGACGGACTCGTGGCGCAAAACTGAGAATTCACTATAGAGAAGCCAAAACAAAAGGAGCACGATGACCAACATGTGTGAAACATGGCACAAATGAAATTAAACAAATCAAGCAGGGGCAAAATGGGTATCACACTGTGCTTATAAACAGTGTTTTAGGCGTTTTTCTCTTTTAGTATATATATAATTTTGCAATAGTTTCAGCAATAGTGTGCATTATTTTTTGTTCACATCTATAATTAGTGTGAGTTATTTTGTATTAGTTCCATGAATAGTGTTTATTTTGTTATTTTTCATAAATAGTGTGAGTTATTTTACTTTCAGAAATAGTACGAGTTATTATGTTGTAGTTCAAGAAATAGTGTGGGTTATTTTAGTTCACTTTAAAAAATAGTGTAGGTTATAATGTTGTTTCAGAAATAGTGTGGGCTAGTTTGGTTCACTTTCAGAAAATAGTGTGAGTTATTTTATTGTAGTTCAAGAAATAGTGATTCACTGTTAGAAATAGTTTAGAAATAATGTTTATTTTGCTCCCTTGCATAAATAGTATGAGTTATTTTGGTTCAGCAATAGTGTGCATTATTTTTTGTTCAAATCCAGAATTAGTGTGAGTTATTTTGTATTAGTTTTAGAAATAGTGTCTATTTTGTTATTTTTCATAAATAGTGAGTTATTTTACTTTCAGAAATAGTACGAGTTATTATGTTGTAGTTTAAGAAATAATGTGGGTTATTTTAATTCACTTTCAAAAATAGTATGGGTTATAATTTTGTCATTTCAGAAATAGTGTAGGTTAGTTTGGTTCACTTTCAGAAATAGTGTGAGTTATTTTGTTGCAGTTCAAGAAATAATAGTTCATTGTCAGAAATACTTCAGAAATAATGTTTATTTTGCTCCCTTGCATAAATAGTATGAGTTATTTTGGTTTGGTTTCATAAATAGTGTGAGTTCGTTGTAGTTCCAAAAATAGTATGAACGAGAAAATATGACCGCGCGTTGCTGTGGGACTTGAATGCATCACCTTGAACTGCATGAATAAGACACATTTTAGTCGGATAATAGGGGTATTTATAGGATGGTGGCCGGCCCTATTGTTGTGTATGTTTAGATGCCATGGATGTGAATAAATAATCAAATATCTTGCCATTAACATGACAATTATTTCTAAATTAAATAGGAAGTTTTGAGAGTTAACTTTTGAATAAAATCAATAAGGGATTGATGAGGAGTGATGAGAGAGATTTGAATAAATACCATATTGATTACCTTTGACTCTTCCTTGATTTAGCTGTTATTGTCCATTGCATGCGCGTGAGAATCAATGTGTTCCTCGAGGGTAATCTTTCTTTCTTTTTTACCCAAAAATTCACGAGTCACCTCCATAGTTTTTTGAATTATTTTTAGCTCCACATGCATCATTCTTGCGGACATACATTCGACGCGAGTACCTAACGCGTCACTAAAGTTAAACTTAAAGTTTTTCTTAGATTAAAAAAAAAAACAAAAAAAGAAGTGCAAATTTTGGTTGTTGGAGAAAAAGGAGGTGGGAACACTGGGAAAGATATTTGATTAGATAAACGTTTCGTCCATAAAAAAAATTAGGTAAAAGTTAAAAATCTCCAATTGGCGGATCCTATAAAATGCATTGCATTTTCCAACTTTAATATTTTAGCACCAAAACAAAACTCATTGAAACATCCCAAGTGAGAAAAGTTGACGGAGATCTAGACGCATACGCCAAATGACAGACCCCATAAAACGCGTTGCATTTTCCAACTTAAATATTTTAGCATCAAAACAAGACTTATTGAAACGTTCCAAGTGAGAAAAGTAGACGGAGATCTGAGCGCATACAAAAAAAACTAGTTATTAGTTTATAGAATGCAGTGCAGTTGAAGAAGGAAAGTGGGTGGAAAACACTAGAAAGTAACAGAGCCCATATAACGCGTCATCTGAACTACATTTTTTCGTCTTTTGAAAATTTGGGACGTCTTTGCCATGATTTTATCCGGAAAAGCACTTTTCTTTTGCACATATACAAAATTAATTTAAAATTTTAACTATTAAGCAAAGTCCCCAAGTTGAACTAGCCATAGTAGCAAAATCAAAGTAAAACTCATTCCCACAACCCACACTCTTTCTTCATCCTTCAGTTTCCCATCCAACCATACAGTTGTGACCATGGCTGGGTTGGTTGGCGGAGCTTTTCTCTCTTCTTTCCTCTTTGTTTTGTGTTGGAAGTATGCCCACAAAGCCACTCATTTGATGTAATAGCTTTTTGGAATACTTATTGTATTAAACTTTTATATGTTTAATGAAGGGCAAAGCTTATTGATAATCACTATTTATTGTATCATGTGTTTAAGCAATAAGGGAATCCAAGGAATGTATTTGTTCTAAGAGAGAAGTGATCTAATGAGTTAGATTATCGAGACCTCTCTTATGTTCATTCCTAAAACGTTCCTAGCCATAGGATTGCCAATTGGGCATTGACAATCCGCTAAGGTTAGTATGTGTTATGTTGACTCAAACGTGAGTATGAACTAGTCTCAAGTCATTTGGTGTTGGACACTGAGACAAACACATAGGTGCTCGAAAGAGTAATCGAGTACACTGAACGTCGATCAAAAGAGAGTTCGAACATACATGTCATGTATGAACTCTAAAGTTGCAATATGCAAAGTAGTCCTTTGACCTGAGGCATCATAGATGTCTAATGGTTAGGTCCTTGATCTTTGATCATGTCAATGGCATTCCTTCGGATTGTCCACGGCATTGTTGGGGTCAAGCTATCTAGTCATGTAGGCATATGAATGCACAACAAGGGATCTCTAACCTTCCATGGTGGAAGGAGAATACTCTAAGATATGATTCTAAAGTCTTTGGCCAAAGCATATGAATATGACTTAGGAAGTTTGTTCCAAATCATATTCAAAGGAATCATATAGGAAAGTATCACATTGGATAGTAGACATGAAACAAACTATCACTTAAAACAATGTGATTAAGAGTATTGTATTAGAGAAGGACCGTATTGCATTGTAGTTGTAACTGGATAGGTTCTCCAACCAATTCTACTTAGCTTGGGTAACCATGATATGCTGCTAGGTGTCACTCATGGTTTGTGGAAGCCCTGAAGATTAGCAAACACTAATCTTAAGGGAGAATTGAAATGTGGTTTCAATTCACAATCGATCGTTAAGAGTAACATCGCCCACTGCCTCGCTAATTGGAACCTAATGGATCGCACACCACATAAGGATGTTAGTGAAGAAATTATATGAAATGGATAAGCAATTAAATGGTTTAATTGAAGAATGGTCAAGATTAATTAATTGGTTAATTAATTATACGAAAGGTTCATATTGGGCTTATATGTTGGTTTTGGGTTTCGGGGCCCAAAAGTGTTTTGGTCCACAAGGCCCATTATGTTTAAGTTGTATGACAACTAAAACAAAATGGGCAAATTAGCCCAATAACAAGGAGAGGCCGGCCATTAGGGTGAATGGGCAAGCTTGCTTAATTACAAGTTTGCCACTCACCAAAGAAAATGTTATAAAAGCAACTTTATAGCAATTTTCTCATTAGGGTTTTCTAATAGAAATTGGGTGAAACATTTTCTCTCTTTTTCTACATAGAGGCCGGCCACTTAGAGGATTTTTACTAGCATCTAAAATCTCTCTAAGTCATCCATATCATCTTCACAATATACAACCTTGGTGAAGAGACTTAGAGACTTCAAGCTTTTGATGTTTTTGGAGAACAAATCATTTTTCCTCTAATCATCAAAGGAGCACTAAAGGGAGGAAAACACAAGGAGGATTCAAGGAGCTTGGAGGTGACTTGAAGGCCCTCCACTTGGGTGAATCCCTTGTGTAAACAAGGATGAGCTTCAAGGGTAAAGAATCACTAAATCTTTACTTCTCTTTAATTTTGTTAAAGAGTTTATTTTGGTTCACCATATACTAGGCTTTGAAAGTCATGGGTTTTATGAATTGTTTTTGGATGCATGCCTACTTTAAAGTGTTGATAGCTCGCATGTGTATTCAAATGTTCATACTTGTTCTTAGCTAGGACAAAATTTTTCCTTCAAATGGTATCAGAGCCTAGGCCTAGTGTATGGTGAATCCTTTTGGGTTTTGTGATGTTCATATTTTGTGATTTAAATGTTGTAAATGTTACAAGCTTTGTTCTTGCTTTTGAATATATAAATTTTGCTAGAAAATTTAGCATCTCAAATGTTGTAGATGTATTTCATTTAAGCATGAATATTGGAACTAAAATTTGGTGCCATGTGTTTTGGGAAATTCGGCCAAATCCTTAGGGTGATTTTTTGGGTTCATGTTTGTCTTGTTAAAATGGTTTTAAGGTGACTTTTGGAACCCCTAAGTACCCTAGGATATTTGCCCTCTTTTGAGAGGTGAAAAATTGAGTTTTGGTGAATGAAAACATCCATGGGGCTATTATGAGTTTTCATGGTGTTCTTCAAATGTTCTTGAAGTTCTTGCCAAGAACAAAAAGGTTTGAAGTTTTGATTCAAAAGTTTTATGTTTTTTATAAAGTTTTGGTTTAATTTTGATGGGTGATGGATATTGGTGAAGCATTAAAATTGGCTTTAATGTTTGTCTAAACTCATTAATGTTTTTACAAAACATTTTCTTACAAACCATCAATTTCACCTCACCCACCAAAATCAACTTGCATATTGCACATGCATGCACTAAAACCCTTTCACACTTGTTCACACACTCCCTTGGCCGGCCACCCCTCAAGTGGGGTACTTTTGGGGTCTTTTGTGCAATTACATAAAGTTGTGAAAATTTTGTGTTTTTGCATTTTGGCCCAAAAGTTTACGTTTTTACGTTAAGGTCCTAAAACGCTAAAGGACGAATTGTTTTGATCCTTTAATGATGTTTTTACATTAATAAAATTTTGGGATCTAGTTGTATTTACATGAAGTTGTGGACTATTGTGTTTATACAAAGTGACCCCAAAAGTTTTTGTATTTACATTATGGCCCAATTGTTGTGGTCATAGTTTCCTTTTGGCCCAAATAAAATGAGAACAAAATTGTTTTGTCTCTTTAATGAGAATTTGATTTTCATTTCATTTAGTTCCATTTAAATCAATTCTATGGATCCAAAAACCAATTGTTTAAAGTTGTTTTCTTAGTTAATATGATTGATTAAGAAAATGGTGATTATGAACCAAAGGCCACGATAATTGAGCTATGTGATTGGCCGATATACATTATGAATGTTTGGGTTTTAGTAGTATAGATTTGAATGTAATTTGATTAATTCAATTTGTTGTAAATGGACATAAGTCCATCATTTGATTTGTGTTGTAAAAGGGCATAAGCCCTTATTATTATTTCATGTATTCCTTTTGTTTATATGTATGCAAATGGAATAGTTGGGTCCAACGCCCAATAGGAAATAACGGTTTAATTGGATTAAACGCGTAACTAAAATCAACAACTATCTACCTTAAACCCAAGGTCCAACACAAGGCTCGTGTTGGATCAAATCAAACGGTTCATAATCATCCTAAAACCTAATATGACTATATAGTCCATATGAGGATGCAATGCATTCGTTAGTAGTTCCATATAGTCTCGCTTGTTTCAACGAAACAGTGGGAGTATTATATGCTACTAAATCATATTGACTTGGACCAATAGTTGTGATAGGCCCAAGTTCTTTTAATGTGATTAAAATGTTTTGATGTAGCCCAAAACTACTCCCTCAAATCAAATATTAAGTTGATAAGCGAGAGATGTTTTGAACATCTCTTCGTAGGCCTTCCACCGTGGTGGGTTCCAAGCGTTTGTGACTCATGCACCGGCTTCACCCTATCATGGGGAAGTACAAAGCATGTGCTTACATCCAGGAGGAATTCATATACATATGATGAGGTGAATGTAGGCAACGAGGATAGCCGACATCGTATCATCGTGAGGCTATTCTTGAACCCCTATACAAACTAAGCATGGTGGGAATAACTTAACTAAGTGCAATGAAGCCGACATCGTATCATCGTGAGGCAACATTCTCTAGAGGCCAAACGGATGGGTAATTACAAAAGTTGTAAATGAATAATGCGTTATTCTCTCATCATTATTTTTGCTAGCCAACATCGTATCATCGTGAGGTGGGCATGGTAATGGTGAGTCTCCCATAACCCGCTAAGAGTTCAATATAACTCTCGAATTCTATTGAGGGATGTGGAATTTGCCAAAAATAGTGGGTGGTACTATTTGATTCAAAGACCCAATCAAATAGTTTTAAACAAACAATCTAATACGATTTCTGTTATGTTATGTAGTGAACGACATGCCTAAAATTATACCCACCATTATACTTGACAAAAGGGGCCTTAAGGGCCAACGTTTCCTTGCTTGGTATCGCCACATTGAGAATGTCTCAAAGGTGAAAGACATATTGTATGTGCTTAAGCAATCCCCTCCTCATGTACCTCCTACGAAATTAGCTTCAAAGGAGGAGTGTCAAAACTATGTTAGACACTATGAGGATGACTTACAAGCCAAATGCTTAATCCTCACTTCACTTAGTAAGGAGCTTATGAAGCTACATAAGCACATGGACACTTCTTGTGCCATGGTTGAAAGTTTGCATAAGATGCATGACATTGAGACTAGTAATGTACGATTCTCAAATGTTTGTAGTCTAATGAATGCCAAAATGGCAATGGGGACATCGGTCCATAAACATGGACAAAAGATGGAAAAGATATTTAAAGATCTTAAAAGTTTAGGAACTTCCATCGATGGGAAAATGGCCCAAGATTTTTTCCTTGCATCTCTCTCGGATGATTTCACTAAGTTTATTGTAAACTATAAAGTGAATAGATTCGATCATTCTTTGAAATAGATGATTGACATGTGCTGTAAATTTGAAAAAGGTTTCAAAATAAACAGTGGGAGTGAGAATGCAAACATAAGGAAAAGATTGCATAAGAAGAAGGCAAAGAAATCCAAAGGAACATGCTTTCATTGTGGAAAGGATGAACGTTGGAAGAAGAAATACAGGGTGCGCATTGCGAGCCTTATGACACGAACTTTTGAAGAGACTATTTCTGTCATAGAGAGTGCTTTTACAGTGAGCTCCAGTTCCTGGATATTTGATTCAGGCGCTAGTCAACATATCTGTAATACGATGCAGGGACTAGTGGGGAGCAAATCACTGCGCAATAATGAGATGGTTGTGCGAGTTGGGAACAGCACTAAAATCTCTGCAAAAGCAATAGGCACCTACATGCTTAACCTACCCTCTGGGGAAGTCCTGGAACTTAAAAATTGTTTATATTTTCCTTCATGTATAAAGAATTTGATTTCCATCTCTAAGCTTTTACGAGATGGGCACTCAGTATTGTTTGACAAAATGAGTTTCACTTTATACTTGAACGGTCGTATTATCTCTCATGGTAATATGATAGAGGGACTTTTTCACCTAGAGACGAATAGTGGGATGCACTGTATTGCGAGCAGGAATACCTCAAAACCCAAAAGGGCTAGATAAGAAGTTAACCAAGAAAAGATGTGGCATCTTAAACTTGGACATGTGAACCTTGAAAAGATTCACAAGATGTCGAAAGACAGATACATCCACCCATTAGGTAATGACCGGATGGGTACTTGTGAATGTTGCTTGAAAGGGAAAATGACCAAATCTCCATTTACTGGAAAAGGAGAGCGTGCCACTGAAATTCTAGGGTTAATCCACACTGACGTATGTGGACCTATGTCTACTACGTCGAGAGGAGGCTTCTCCTACTATATCACATTCACCGACGATCACTCTCGGTTTGGCTATGTGTATCTTATGAAGTACAAGTCAGAATCCTTTGAAAGGTTCAAAGAATTCAAGAATGAAGTTGAGAAGCAAACTGGGAAACAGATAAAGATCCTAAGATCGGATCGAGGGGGTGAATATCTGAGTAACGAGTTCCTAGATTACCTCAAAGAGTGTGGAATAATATCACAGTGGACTCCACCGGGAACTCCACAACTCAATGGAGTTTCTGAAAGGAGAAATCGAACCTTGATGAACATGGTTCGTTCTATGATGAGTTCTGCTGATCTACCAGTAACATTCTGGGGATACGCTCTATATACAGCAGCTTACTTGCTTAATAGAATACCTTCCAAATCAGTTTCACAAACGCCCTATGAGATATGGCATGGAAGAAAGCCAAGTCTTAAACACATTAAGATTTGGGGTTGTGAAGCATATGTCAAGAAGCTTGAAGCTACTAAGCTTGAAGCGAGATCAGTAAGATGCTATTTTGTGGGATATCCTAAATAAACTATGGGATATGAGTTCTACCATCCTGACGACCAGAAAGTCTTTGTCGCCAGAACTGCTAAGTTTCTAGAGGACGAATTCGTTCTCAAATGGACTATAAGCAAACAGATGGAAATTAATGAGATTAATAATGAACCACAAACAAGCACTAGACATATTGACAACCTTGTTCCTGAACCCCTGGCTCCACGTAGATCTGAACGGGTTAGTAAGCCACCTAAGAGGTATGGCTTAGACAATGACTTTGATGAATTGTACCTTCTAGGTGACAATGAAACAAAGGAGGACCCTAGAGACTACATTGAAGCAATGTCCGACATTGATTCAAAGAGATGGCAAGAGGCCATGAAATCCGAGATGGATTCCATGTATCAAAATCAGGTCTGGACTCTTGTAGACCCTCCAGAAGGTATTGTACCAGTTGGAAACAAATGGGTCTTCAAGAGGAAGATAGGCGTTGATGGGAACGTGGAGACTTATAAGGCTAGATTGGTAGCCAAGGGTTACAGGCAAAGAGAAGGGATTGACTATGAAGAAACTTTCTCTCCTGTAGCCATGATTAAGTCCATTCGGATTTTGCTTGCTATAGCTGCGTACCATGATTATGAGATCTGGCAAATGGACGTGAAGACGGCCTTTCTGAACGGCTACCTAAAGGAAGAGCTCTATATGACTCAACCCGAAGGTTTCGTGTCCAAGTATGAAAAGACTAAGGTATGCAAGCTTCAAAGGTCCATTTATGGACTCAAGCAAGCCTCCAGGAGTTGGAACATTCGTTTCGACACTGAAATCAAAACGTTTGGTTTTACTCAAAACAAAGACGACAATTGTGTTTATCAAAAAGTCGTTGGGGATGCAGTTGTATTCCTAGTGTTATATGTAGATGACATATTACTATTCGGGAATGACACTGCAATACTTTCTTCTGTAAAAGTGTGGTTGTCCAAAACCTTCCACATGAAAGATTTAGGAGATGCATCTTATGTACTTGGGATAAAGCTCTATCGTGATAGATCCAGAAAATTAATTGGATTATCCCAATCTATGTACATTGATAAGGTGCTAAGTAGGTTCGAGATGGAACAATGTAAGAAAGGCTTTCTTCCTGTAAGACATGGAATTCACCTTTCTAAGTCCATGGAACCTAAGACTCCTGAAGAGATAAGGCATATGAGTAGAATTCCTTATGCTTCAGCCATAGGAAGTCTCATGTATGCCATGATATGCACAAGGCCTGATATCGCATATGCTGTGAGCATTACTAGTCAATATCAATCTAACCCAGGATTAGAACACTGGGCAACTGTCAAGACGGTCCTTAAGTACTTAAGAAGAACTAAGGACATGTTCCTCGTATATGGAGGAGCATCAGAGTTGCGAGTGGAAGGCTATACAGACGCAGATTTCCAATCTGACGTCGATGATAGAAGTTCCAACTCCGGATATGTATTCACTCTGAATGGTGGGGTTGTCAGTTGGAAAAGCAAGAAGCAAAGTGTAATTGTTGATTCCACAACAGAGGCTGAATATGTCGTTACAGCTAAAGCCGACAAAGAAGCGTTCTGGATGAAGAAGTTCATTACTGAACTTGGAGTGGTTCCAACCATTACATCACCAGTAACTTTGTACTGTGATAATAGTGGGGCGATAGCTCAAGCCAAGGAACCCAGGGCACATCAAAAGAACAAGCATTTTGATAGGCGCTTTAATATCATTAGAAGATATGCTGCCGAGGGGAAAGTCAACATCCTCAAAGTTGCCTCAGCCGATAACGTAGCAGATCCACTGACAAAGCCAATGTCTCAAATCCAGCTTGATCGTCATATGGATAAGATGGGTATTAGATACATGGGAAGATGGCTTTGAGTGCAAGTGGGAGATTGTTGGAAGTATGCCCACAAAGCCACTCATTTGATGTAATAGCTTTTTGGAATACTTATTGTATTAAACTTTTATATGTTTAATGAAGGGCAAAGCTTATTGATAATCACTATTTATTGTATCATGTGTTTAAGCAATAAGGGAATCCAAGGAATGTATTTGTTCTAAGAGAGAAGTGATCTAATGAGTTAGATTATCGAGACCTCTCTCTTATGTTCATTCCTAAAACGTTCCTAGCCATAGGATTGCCAATTGGGCATTGACAATCCGCTAAGGTTAGTATGTGTTATGTTGACTCAAACGTGAGTATGAACTAGTCTCAAGTCATTTGGTGTTGGACACTGAGACAAACACATAGGTGCTCGAAAGAGTAATCGAGTACACTGAACGTCGATCAAAAGAGAGTTCGAACATACATGTCATGTATGAACTCTAAAGTTGCAATATGCAAAGTAGTCATTTGACCTGAGGCATCATAGATGTCTAATGGTTAGGTCCTTAATCTTTGATCATGTCAATGGCATTCCTTCGGATTGTCCACGGCATTGTTGGGGTCAAGCTATCTAGTCATGTAGGCATATGAATGCACAACAAGGGATCTCTAACCTTCCATGGTGGAAGGAGAATACTCTAAGATATGATTCTAAAGTCTTTGGCCAAAGCATATGAATATGACTTAGGAAGTTTGTTCCAAATCATATTCAAATGAATCATATAGGAAAGTATCACATTGGATAGTAGACATGAAACAAACTATCACTTAAAACAATGTGATTAAGAGTATTGTATTAGAGAAGGACCGTATTGCATTGTAGTTGTAACTGGATAGGTTCTCCAACCAATTCTACTTAGCTTGGGTAACCATGATATGCTGCTAGGTGTCACTCATGGTTTGTGGAAGCCCTGAAGATTAGCAAACACTAATCTTAAGGGAGAATTGAAATGTGGTTTCAATTCACAATCGATCGTTAAGAGTAACATCGCCCACTGCCTCGCTAATTGGAACCTAATGGATCGCACACCACATAAGGATGTTAGTGAAGAAATTATATGAAATGGATAAGCAATTAAATGGTTTAATTGAAGAATGGTCAAGATTAATTAATTGGTTAATTAATTATACGAAAGGTTCGTATTGGGCTTATATGTTGGTTTTGGGTTTCGGGGCCCAAAAGTGTTTTGGTCCACAAGGCCCATTATGTTTAAGTTGTATGACAACTAAAACAAAATGGGAAAATTAGCCCAATAACTTAGAATAAGGTTGCAGCCATGCGATTTCCATGGAATGTGCAGGCTTCATTCCATGGTTGCAGCTGTGCGTTTTTGTTTTGTAATGCCTACGAAACTGTTCGATCAGCAGCTACCAAATAACTTAGAACGTCAGAGGATAGTGTTTGTTTTGATTTTGGTTTTTCATTTTCTAAATGATGTAAAAATAAATGTACATCTTGAATTGGGTTTGTGAAATTAATTTAGGTAATAAATTTGGATTCAAAGAAATATTGATAGTTGAATTTTTAAAAAAGCAATTCTAGGTAGATCAATTTTTAGACCAAATTTGCAAATCATGTGGTGTATGTATATATATATATATATATGTATATATACACATAGGAAATCTTTAAGGGAAGGAATCCCCATTTTTATAAAAAAAATGGGGACTAGTTGTGGGTCCACACTACATCGAACTTTAACAATCTGAACCGTCTATTTTTCAAGTTGCACCTCATAGATCATCCTTACAAAATATTAGCTAAATTGGAAATGTTTAAGACATCTAATTAGGTTCAAAGAAATGAACGAATACTTTGTTGTATAAGAAACAATGAAATTTGATCTTGATAATTAAATAGGCAAATGGTTTCAGATTGAATTGAATTTTTGCAAGGGTGATCTATGAATCAAGACTAACAAAATAGACTGCTCGAATCATTGAAATTTGATGTGAAGTGAGTCCCACACTTAATCCTTATTTTTTTCAAAAAATAAGAATCCATTTGCATAAGGGCATGTATATATATATATACTGTTCCACTGTTCCAACAACAATTCACACGTAAAGCTGGTGGACAAGGATTGTCTGCCCTCCCACTTCCGGTGCCCGTGCTCTCCTGTTTTGTGTGGTCACGGTTAAGCCACGTCAACATTTTATATTATTTTTTTATACAGATAATAAGATAAAAATGAATAGTAATATAAAATGTTGACGTGGCTTAACCGTGACCACACAAACAATAAGGCATCGGAGGGCACCGGAAGTGAGAGACAATCCTTGTCCAAAGCTGGTAGCAATAGATTATAGATCTCTGTCTGGATGATCAGTCGTTGAATGGAATCCGAGAGAAAAAAAGCGGGTCATGAACATTTTAATAATTTATTATACACCTAGAGGCTAGACCTAGTTATACAGAAGCACTATATATATGGTAATATGTAAACTTTTTCATGGTGCAATTAAGGCTTATTTTTGGCTATATATCTTTTGAAATTCAATTTTAATATTAATTTAAGTCACTTCAATTTGCTCTTAACTTTGAACCCAGTTTGCCCCCCTAAAAATTGAAAGTCAACTACTAATTGGTATATACATTTTAGTTCAATTAATTGGTATGTATATTTGAGTATCGCCTGATAAAAATAAGACTACAATTAATTGGTATATACATTTGAGTATCACCTGCTCAGTATTAATGTGAAAAAGAAAAAAAAATCTGTATCTTGCTGTCCTAATCATTTATTCGAATCAAATGACATGGTCCATAATACGCGTTGGAGGAGGAAAAGTAGGTGAGAACACTGGGAGGAACATAGTGATTAGCGGCCTGGCAATTCCTGACACGACCCGATAACCCGACACGACACGACACGAAATTAACAGGTGTTCGGGTCGACACGATAACGAAACGGATCATTATCGGGTAACCCGATAAGCACATGTTAAGATAACGGGTTGGTTCGGGTATACACGTGGGTAACACGATACATGATAAGCATAATATTAATTTAATAATTTTATAACCCTAAAAAAATACTATAATAATTATATATATTAATTTAACAATTTTATACCCCTAAAAACTATAATAATTATATATATATATATATTATATTAACTATAATAATTATAATAATTATATATACTATAATAATTATAACCCCAAAATATTAACTATAATAGTTATACTTATATATATATATATATATATATATATATTAAATTTTAAATTAAATTGTATACCCCTAAAAACTATAATAAGTATACATACAAAATAAATAGATTTAAATCTACTTAATAAATAAATAAATATATATATATATATACACACACACACCAATGAACTTCATGGGATACGAAGTATACGAAACTAATTTCAACGATCCAACCGTCAAACTTGTTTGTATATGCTTCGAGATCACATCAGCAAAAAATTACTAAAAACAAACATTCACAGATCAAGTAACGAGACAAAACATTTCGACGGTTATAAACGAAAAATCACGATTTAACGGTTATTTTAACTCTAATTTTGATAATTTTTTACAGCTACACTCCTTGACCCTATATGAATACAATGAATGAATTCGATCTTCAATTTAAAATATTTACACTAGTGGATACCACAAAATCTTATGTTATACTTAATGAAAATATGATTAAACTCTTAAGTGTTAGTGAATTTATTGTTTTGATGAGATACGCATTTTGCGAACTAGTTTCAACGATCCAACCGTCAAACTTGTTTGTATATGCTTCGAGATCGCATACGCCAAAATTTTCAAAAAACAAACATTCAGAGATCAAGTAACGGGACAAAAATTTTCGACGGTTATAAACGAAAAATTAAGATTTAACGGTTATTTTAACTCCGATTTTGATGATTTTTTACATCTACACTCCTTGACCCTATATGAATACAATGAATGAATTCGATCTTCAATTTAAAATATTTACACTAGTGGATACCACAAAATCTTATGTTATACTTGATTAAAATATGAATGAACTCTTAAGTGTTAGTGAATCTATTGTTTTGATAGGATACGCATTATACGAAACTAGTTTCAACGATCCAACCGTCAAACATGTTTGTATATACTTCGAGATCGCATATGCCAAAAATTGCAAAAAAAAAACATTCAGAGATAAAGTAACAAGACATAACTTTTCGACGGTTATAAACGAAAAATCACGATTTAACGGTTATTTTAACTCCGATTTTGATAATTTTTTACAGCTACACTCCTTGACCCTATATGAATACAATGAATGAATTCGATCTTCAATTTAAAATATTTACACTAGTGGATATCACAAAATCTTATGTTATACTTAATGAAAATATTAATAAACTCTTTAAGTGTTTTTAAATATATTGTTTTGATGAGATACGTATTTTGCGAAACTATTTTCAATGATCCAACCGTCAAATTTGTTTGTATATACTTCGAGATCGCATATGCCAAAAATTGCAAAAAACAAACATTCAGAGATCAAGTAACGGGACAAAACTTATCGACGGTTATAAACGAAAAATCACGATTTAACGGTTATTTTAACTCCGATTTTGATGATTTTTTACAGCTACACTCCTTGACCCTATATAAATACAAGGAATGAATTCGATCTTCAATTTAAAATATTTACACTAGTGGATACCACAAAATCTTATGTTATACTTGATGAAAGTATGAATAAAATCTTTAAGTGTTAGTGAATCTATTGTTTTGATGGGATACGCATTTTACGAAACTAGTTTCAACTATTCAACCGTCAAATTTGTTTGTATATGCTTCGAGATCGCATATACCAAAAATTGCAAAAAACAAACATTCAAAGATCAAGTAACGGGACAAAACTTATCGACGGTTATAAACGAAAAATCACGATTTAACGGTTATTTTAACTCCGATTTTGATGATTTTTTACAGCTACACTCCTTGACCCTATATAAATACAATGAATGAATTCGATCTTCAATTTAAAATATTTACACTTATACCTGATGAAAGTATGAATAAAATCTTTAAGTGTTAGTGAATCTATTGTTTTGATGGGATACGCATTCTACGAAACTAGTTTCAACGATCCAACCGTCAAACATGTTTGTATATACTTCGAGATTGCATATGCCAAAAATTGCAAAAAACAAACATTCAGAGATCAAGTAATGAGACAAAACTTTTCGACGGTTATAAATGAAAAATCACGATTTAACGGTTATTTTAACTCCGATTTTGATGATTTTTTACAGCTACACTCCTTGACCCTATATGAATACAATGAATGAATTTGATCTTCAATTTAAAATATTTACACTAGTGGATACCACAAAATCTTATGTTATACTTAATGAAAATATTAATAAACTCTTTAAGTGTTTTTAAATATATTGTTTTGATGAGATACGTATTTTGCGAAACTATTTTCAATGATCCAACCGTCATACTTGTTCGTATATGCTTCGAGATCGCATACGCCAAAAATTGCAAAAAACAAATATTTAAAGATTAAGTAACGGGACAAAACTTTTCAACGGTTATAAACGAAAAATCACAATTTAACGGTTATTTTAACTCCGATATTGATGATCTTTTACAAATACACTCCTTGACCCTATATGAATCCAATGAATGAATTCGATCTTCAATTTAAAATATTTACACTAGTGGATACCACAAAATCTTATGTTATACTTAATGAAAGTACGAATAAACACTCTAGTGGGTCACTTTCATTAAGCTTTGAGTTCCATTGGCAATGTTTAAACTTTTGAGAAAGGCTTCACAACCTTGAAAACAAAAACGCTTTCATTTTACATATCCTTGCACATTTAATATTTGTAATAGATTAGTAGTGTATGAATGTATTTTTTATGAGGCTCTTATTTTCGAGTGTAGATGTAGTACTTAAACGACAAATGTGTTTTAATATTTTGAAGTAATATTTATGTGACAATGTGTGGTATGTGCAAATTTAAGAAAAAAAAAATTTCTTAATGGGTCATAACGGGTCGGATCAC
This sequence comes from Malus domestica, assembly GCF_042453785.1. Taxonomy (NCBI): domain Eukaryota; kingdom Viridiplantae; phylum Streptophyta; class Magnoliopsida; order Rosales; family Rosaceae; genus Malus; species Malus domestica. The sequence continues at coordinate 11,680,816 of NC_091668.1, forward strand.
TTTACCAGTTGGGTAAAGTGACCCGACCTGTTAAGGACCCGTTAAGATAACAGGTGTGACACGACACGACCCGTTAAGATAATAGGTGTTACACGAAAACGACACGAATACGACTGACACGACCCGTTTGCCAGGGCTGTGATTAGGTAAAAGTTTAAGATCTCCTAGTGGAAGACTCCGTAAGACGCGTAGCCTTTTCTAACTTTAAATGTTTCATATTTGGCATCGAAAATAGAACTCATTGAAACATCCCACGTGGAAAAAAGTTGACCGAGATCTGAACTAGCAACAAAGCAAAACTAGCTCATCCCCACAATCCAAACACTTTCTTCATCTTTGAGATTCCTATCCGTCGACGACACAGTTGTGACCATGGCTGAGTTGGTGGGCGGAGCTTTTCTCTCTTCTTTCCTCTCTGTTTTGTTCGACCGGATGGCTTCCCGTCCCGTCCTCGATTTCATCTCTGGGAAGAAAAACAACAACGAGCTGCCCATGAAGGAGTTGGGGATCAAGTTGCTCGCTGCTAACAAGCTGGTTGACGATGCCGAGGAGAAGCAGATGACAAGCTCGACCGTGAGGAAGTGGCTCGACGATCTCAAAGATGCTATCTACTGTGTAGGAGAGTTGCTGGACGAGATCAACACTGAAGCTCTTCGACGCCAGCTGGAAGGTGACGATGACCATTCTCCTGCAGCTAGCAGCAGCACAAGCTGGATCACGAGATCGGTATTCAAGTCTTCTTCTCCGTCCGATGAATTTCACAACTCTCTTGAACCGAAGATATCAAAGGTTATGCGGGTGTTAGACCTCACTCTCAATGAAAAAGACGTTCTTGGTCTGAAAGAAGGAATTCAACATAGACCACAAGACACAACTCGTCAAACTACTTCTCGGGTCGATGAGTCTGGCGTATTCGGAAGGGAAAAGGACAGAGAAACGATTCTTAAATCATTGCGTTCGAATGATACTGCTGGCCCTAAGATAGGAGTGCTTCCCATCGTGGGCATGGGAGGGATCGGGAAGTCCACCCTTGCTCAACTTGTGTACAAAGATGTCAAGGATGACTTTGATGTCCAAGCATGGGTTTGTGTCGGAGAAGAATTTCGTATTCTTCAAATAGCGCAAACAATATATGGGAGGATCACAGATCAAACTTGCGGGATCACAGATCTGGATCTGCTTTCTGAAAGGTTGGAGAAGGTTTTGACAGGAAAAAAGTTCCTCTTCGTTCTTGATGATGTCTGGAGTGAAGATTATGAGCTTTGGAATAAGTTGACGACTCACTTCAATAGTTGCGGAGTACATGGAAGCAAGATCATTGTCACAACACGCCTCGGACGCGTTGCATCTATCACCGGGACTCTTTCAGCACATTATCCGAGGATGATTCTTGGTTGTTATTTTCAAAGCATGCCTTCACAGATGCCGGTGTTATTACCGCCCATCCGTATCTTGAAGTTATTAGGGGGTCTATTACACTCTAATTTAAATCCAAAGGAATGGGAAAAGATATTGAAGAGTGACTTATGGAAGTTGTCGAACGATAAGATTTTGCCGGCTTTATGGTTAAGCTACCATTATCTTCCACCACAACTCAAGCGTTGTTTTGCTCATTGTTCGTTATTTCCAAAAGGTTACGAATTTGAAAAATCAGAGCTGATTTTATGGTGGATGGCCGAAGACCTCATACAATCGAACGAGGAGGGCGTATTGGATCCGGAAGAAGTTGGAAGTGATTACTTTGATATTCTATTATCAAGGTCTTTCTTTCAACATTCAAGTAACAAGTGGGGTGAGTCATGTATCACCATGCATGACCTTGTCAAAGATTTAGCAAAGTTTGTAGCTGGAGAATTTTGTTTAAGATTGGAGGAAAATCAGCGGCCCAACAAAAATTTATGCAAAACTCGTCACTTTTCATTCATGAAATTTAGAGGTCATGGCATTCAGAAATTTGAGGCGCTGGATGAGGCTAAGCACTTGCACACCTTCCTACAACTTGAATCCAACTATGGAGACTGCAATAAGTTGGTATTGAACTACACGCTTGTTGATTTATTACCAAATCTACCATGTTTAAGAGTGCTCAAGTTATCAGGTTGGGATATTGATGAGTTACCTAGCTCAATTGGCAACTTAAAACAATTAAGGCATTTGGACGTGTCTTTTACTCGCATAAGAGAATTACCTGAGACGGTGTGCACCTTATACAATTTACAGACCTTGTTATTGTTTGGTTGTGATAGTTTGATTCAACTACCATCCAATTTTGGAAGGCTAATCAACTTGCGCCATCTCAATTTCAGTTACCCAATGATCAAAAAGATGCCTGCAGGGATGTGTAATTTGAAAAATCTCCAAACATTAAGCCATTTTGTGTTGGACAAACAAACAGCTCAAAGGATTGGAGAGTTAAAAGAACTTCAGCATTTGCGCCAAAAACTTACAATCTCAGGAGTTGACAACATTGACCATGAGGGGAATGCTTTGGAGGCAGGTATCACGAGCAACAAGGAGTACCTGGATAAACTTGTTTTGAAATGGGGAAGAGTTCGACATGCTCACGAAAAGAAATTGGGAGTATATATTTCGGAAGATGGAAGAGGCGATGATGATCATGATCCAGAAAATGACAGAGAAGTGCTCAACAAGCTCCAACCTCATACAAACCTCAAACAACTTGAGATTATATCTTACGGGGGTTTAAGATTTCCAGGTTGGTTAGGAGATCCATATTTCTCTAAACTATCTTGTATTGAACTCCGAGGTTGCCAACATTGCTGCTTATTGCCACCACTTGGGCAACTACCCTCCCTCAAAGGGCTTCGTGTTCGAAGGATGAATAACGTGGTTGAGATTGGTAGCGAGTTTTACGGTAACGATACTTGTGGGATTATTCCATTTAGATCTCTACAAAAATTGTTCTTGGAAGGTATGTTGGAGTGGGAAAAGTGGTCCTATTACGATGGAAGCAGAGGCTGTAAGAATGTGAGTATGAGATAGAGGAGTTTTAGGACCGGCTATAGGTGTTCAATAAGATAGAAAAGTCTTGTTAATAAAATACAAGTGCAGACCTTAATTAACCATTCGGTGCATTCTTTGATCACTTTCAAAATGCTTTTTATATGTATGAGACACCATTAAACCATTTGGTGTCTAAGGATATATGGCAGAAATCAGCGGATCGTTTTTCAAGTTCTTGCTTAATCATTCCACTCTATGTATGCTTATCAATAGATTGTTGATTAAGACTATATATATGGGTTTGTGATTATAGTCATGATGTGCAAAGTGATGTTGAGATGAAATCAGGAACTAATAAGTTCAAATTGTGATTTCATTGCAGGTTCAACATCTGCAATATCGTTCCGGACTATGAACTTGGCAAACATTCCTGTTCTCACAGGGGGAAGCAACTACAAGAAGTGGAGACGTGAGATTGGGCTCTTATTGACACTCAATGACTTTGACATAGCCCTTGAAACTCCCAAGCCGATTCTAACTGATCAAAGTACAAGGGCTGAGAAAGCTGATGCAGAGAGATGGGTCAGAGCGAACAAAGTGGCACTTTCTATACTTGAAAGTGCCATGACTGATACTGTTCGCGGTGGAATCAAGAAGCATGAACTAGCTATTGAGTATTTACAAGCAATTGAAAGAAAGTTCAAAGAATCTCAGAAGGCAGAAATCAGTCACTATATGGCAATGCTGACCACATACAAGATTGAAGGCATAGGGTCAATCAGAGACCATATCTTGAAAATGACTGATGCAGCTGAGAAATTAAATTCTTTAGATGTTAATATTGGTGAAAAACAGTTAGTTTTCATGATCCTTCAAGCTCTTCCAAACAAATATAGTCAGTTAAAGGTGTCTTACAACACTCAAGACAAGAACTGGGATGTTGATGAGCTAATAGAACAGTGCGTTCAAGAAGAGGCTAGACAGAAGCAAGAAAGAGGGAAAGAAACTGAAACGGTGAATTTTGTGCAACCAGACAAGGGGAAGAAATCATTCAAGTCATTCTCTGGACACTCTGGTAAGAACAATAATACCAAGGTAACCTCTTTTAAGTCTACTGCATCTGCCAAAGTAAAGGACTCTATTAAGGGATCTAGCAATCTTATGGTCAAAACTAAAAATATTACCAAACTCAGATGTTTTTTCTGCAAAACTAAAGGACACTTAAGAAAAGATTGTCAAGTTTTTCAGGACTATCTTAAAAGTAAGGGTGTAGAAAATGTCAATGTCTGTGTTGAGTCTAATTTGATTGAAATCCCTGTGAATTCTTGGTGGTTTGATACCGGTTGCTCAGTTCACATTTCAAATTCTTTGGAGGGTTTTGTGAAATCAAAACAAACTGGTTTTAAAAATTATAATGTCTTTGTGGGAGAAGGTACTAAAGTTGCGGTAGAAGCTATAGGTATGGTGTGTTTAAAATTGTCTTCTGGTTTTATACTAAAACTAAAGGATGTACTTTATGTGCCTAAAATGAGGAGAAATCTGATCTCTGCTTCAATAATTGTCAAAGACGGTTTTGCCTTTCTAGGTGATGATGAAAGTTTAAAATTTTTTTAGAAGAACCACCTAGATTGTGTTTTGGGAACTGCATATTTGAGTGACAATCTGTGGTGTCTGAATTGTACTTTGGAGTCCCTAAATCAACATGTTTTAAACACAAGCACTAAGAGGATGCACTGCAGTGATGATTCTTTCCTCCTTTGGCACAAGAGGTTAGGTCACATATCCAAAGAAAGAGTTTTAAAACTGTCCAAAGCTCAGTTGATCCCTGAATTAAATCTTGCTACTGCAATTGAGTGTGTTGATTGTGCAAAAGGGAAGATGACTAATTCTAGAAAGTTAGATGCCAAAAGGAGCCAGAATTTGCTAGAGATCATACACACTGACATCTGCGGCCCTTTTCCAACCAAAACTATTTGCGGTAATTCTTATTTTGTCAACTTTATTGATGATTTCTCAAGGTTTTGTTACACTTATTTAATTAGTGAGAAATCATCGGTCCTTGATTATTTCAAAATTTATAAAACTGAGGTAGAAAAACAATTAGGCAAGACCATTAAGATTGTTAGATCGGATAGAGGAGGAGAGTATTTTGGCAGGTACAGTGAGACTGGACAACACAAGGGTCCGTTTGCGCTTTATCTTGAACAACAAGGCATTGTTGCTCAATACACTACACCAGGAACACCACAGCAAAACGGAGTTTCAGAAAGGAGGAATCGAACTCTAATTGGAATGGTACGAAGCATGATGACAAGATCAAAGTTACCAGGATTCCTATGGGGTGAAGCATTGAAGACAGCCACTTATATACTGAACAGAGTTCCGAGCAAAGCGGTTTCATCAACACCTTTTGAAATCTGGAATGGCAGGAAGCCCAGTTTTAGTCATTTCCATGTTTGGGGATGTAAAGCTGAGGCTAGAATTTACAATCCAAATGAGAAGAAATTGGACTCAAGGACAGAATCATGCTACTTCATTGGCTACTCAGAGAAATCTAAAGGCTTCAAGTTTTATTGTCCTCAAGCTCACACCAGGATTCATGAAACTCACAATGCTAGGTTCTTTGAAGATCAAGATATTACAGACTTATCGCAGGGCAGGTTCATTTTTGAAGAGATTGATCAAAATGAGAAGTCCTTTTACAGTAATTCTTACAAAGAAATGTTGATCACTCCCGCTTCCATGATTGAATTGGAGGAAGAACAATTAGACTGTCCAGAAAATATTGACAGAATGAAAATTGATCTTGGGTCCCAACCACAGCAACAAGGGGATCCAACTCCAACTAATGATGCACCAATGAATCCGAGCACTGAAGTTCTCCATGATCCGACATTACCATTGAGACAATTTTCAAGAATCAGAAAAACCACAATGTCAAATGACTATGTTTATTTGCAGGAGCATGAGTTTGATTTTGGTGATGTGGATGACCCTCTCACTTATTCTCAGGCCATGAATAGTTCTCAACAATCCTTATGGCACAGTGCAATGAAGGAGGAATTGGAGTCGATGTCCAAAAACAAAGTATGGACATTAGTGGATTCCAATCCTCAATTCAAGGCTATTGGGTGTAAATGGGTTTATAAGACCAAAAGAGATGCTCACGGCAATATTGAAAGGTACAAGGCAAGGCTAGTTGCCAAAGGATTCACTCAGAGGGAAGGGGTGGATTACAATGACACCTTTTCTCCCGTCTCTTCCAAAGATTCTATGAGGGTCATAATGGCACTTGTTGCTCATTACAATCTGGAACTGCATCAAATGGATGTTAAAACTACCTTTCTTAATGGTGAACTGGCCGAAGACATTTATATGAAGCAGCCTCCTGGATTTGTTGAAAAGGGGAAAGAAGACATGGTTTGTAAACTTAACAAGTCAATCTACGGGCTTAAACAGGCATCAAGACAATGGTTCTTAAAGTTTGATCAAGTAGTTACGAGACAAGGTTTTGTGGAAAACAAATTAGATGATTGCATCTATGTTAAGTTTTCAGGCACTAATTTTATATTTTTAGTGTTGTATGTCGATGACATCCTCCTTGCCAGTTCTAACATGAAGCTGCTCAAAGACACTAAGACCATGCTCAGTAAGAATTTTGAAATGAAGGACCTTGGTGAAGCACACTATGTACTTGGTATTGAAATTGTTCGAGATAGATCAAGAAATTTACTCGGTTTATCACAAAAGGGATACATAGAAAGGGTACTCATGAGGTTCAATATGTCAAGCTGCAGTAATGGTGAAGTGCCAGTAAACAAGGGAGACAGATTCTCAAAGGCTCAATGTCCCAAGATGCCTATGGAGATAGATAAAATGAAAAATAAGCCTTATGCTTCATTGGTGGGAAGTTTGATGTATACAACTATCTGCACTAGACCGGACATTGTTTTTATAGTTGGAATGTTGGGCAGGTTTCAAGCAAATCCAGGAGAGACACATTGGGTAGCAGCAAAGAAAGTTTTGAGGTACTTGCAAAGAACCAAGAACTATATGTTGGTTTATGGCAGGAATGAGCTATTGGAGTTAGTTGGCTACACTGATTCTGATTTAGCCGGTGATGTAGATGATAGAAAATATACTGGAGGTTATATCTTTATGCTAAGTGGTGGTGCAGTCTCTTGGAAAAGTGCAAAACAGACTATCATCGCAACATCGACAATGGAGGCAGAATTTATAGCTTGTTTTGAAGGAATGAAACAAGTTGTATGGTTGAAAAACTTTGTGACAGATTTGAAAATTGTAAATTCTGTGCAAAGGCCTATCATAATGTATTGTGATAACAATTCTGCAGTATTTTTTAGCAAGAACAATAAGAGAACTTCAGCTTCAAGACTGATGGATGTAAAATTCCTCAAGGTCTGAGAAAAGGTTAGAGAAGGAGCAATTCAGGTGGAGCACTTAAGCACAAATGCAATGATTGCGGATCCTTTGACTAAGGCATTGCCGATTGGAGTATTTAAAACGCATGTCTCTCGGATGGGAATACTTGAATCATTTGATCAGTGGGAGTGATTTGTTAGTCTTATTATGACTGTTTATTTGCCGCTGTGAAGTTCAGAGAGCTGGTGCGGTAATATAGACAGGTTTCAAATTCCAAATTTTAAAAGCTTATGGCTGGATATTGATAGTATTAGGTTTGTTAGTTTTGTTTTGTTTATTTTATCGAATTGAGATCAGTTATGATGATCTATTGCTTCGACCAAAATAAAGTTTGATATAATTCATTTGTTGCTTTTATAATGGTTTATCTGTTTAAAGCATTTAGTGATGAATTGTTGATTCATGCATTGTTTTGAAGCAAAGATTTGTTTTTCATCTTGCTGACAATGGTTTAAAATAGTGGGAGCAAATTATTTTGCTGATATTGATCCAGTTCACAACGTTGAGCATACAAATTGAATGTCTGTGACTCTTGAAAAACTGTTTGCTTTATTGTGGTAATACAGTTACAAGCGTTCTGCATTTTGAGATGTATGATAGCTGGTTGTGATTGAAATTTTATTAACAAGCTTAGTGATCACTTCTATCTGAACATAATTGACTTGGCCGAGTACTTAAAACTGTTCTCATACTCAAGTGGGAGAATGTAAGAATGTGAGTATGAGATAGAGGAGTTTTAGGACCGGCTATAGGTGTTCAATAAGATAGAAAAGTCTTGTTAATAAAAGGAATGCTAATCCCTTTTGTAGAGGGATTCTGTACAGCATGAAGATCAGAACAAGGAAACAAGAATTTGTTTCCTATATGGATTTTGATAGGGAATCCTAATCAGTTATGGTAAAGATTATATGTATATATATAGTGGCCTCTCTTCTCACAGGGAAATGCTCATTATTTTGGACTTAATCCTATTTATAAGTCGAGCTCTTGATAACCTGCGAGAGAAGAGAAGGTACACTGAAAGCTTGCTGCTATGGCTTCGGGTTCTGCTACAAGTGCAGGTATGTTCTTCTTGCTGTGTTTTCTCATATACATAAATTGAATATTTCTCTCTAAGTTGTAGTTCATGTTTTGGTCTTGGTGATTATGATTAAGGGTCTTACAGAGGCAACACCACAATAATGTTTCCTAATCTTCGTGAGCTTGGACTGAAAAATTGTCCCAAGCTGACTGAGATATTACCGTTGGAGAAGCTGCAAAGTCTTGAAAGGGTAAAATTGTGTGGTCTGGAGTCCTTCAGTGGTTCACTTCCACATGTGGAATCTGAATGCCCTCAATTCCTTTCCCTCACTGACTTAAAAATAAGAGAATGCCCAAATTGTGTATGTTTTCCAGATGGAGGGATGGATGCGCCCAAATTGGAGGAGCTGCGTATCTATGAATGCAAGAAATTGAGGTCGCTGCCAGAACAAATGCATACCCTTCTACCGTCTCTTCAGAAGTGGAATCATTTCCTCAAGGAGGGTTGCCCTCAAATTTACAAGACCTTTCTTTTGAGTGTTGTAGAAAACTCGCTGCAAACCGCTCACTGTGGGGTTTAACAAGACTCAACTCTCTTAGAAAGTTGGATATCGTTTTCACTGAAGAAGGTGGAGAAGAAATGGGATGTTCGTTTCCGGAAGAGGGGCTCCTGCCCGCCGCTCTCACTCATCTCGCCATCCACAAACATCCGAATCTTACAACCATCCAAGGCAAGGTGTTGAGACAACTCACCTCTCTTGAAGACCTCACAATAGTAGAATGCCCTGAGCTCCAGTGCTTTCTTGAAGAAGCGCCAAAATCTCTGAAAAGCTTGACTGTTTGGGAGTGCCCTAATATCAGGTGCTTGCCAGGAGAATGGCTTCCCACGTCTCTTTCTGAACTGCATATCATGAGTTGTCCGCTGCTAGAAGAACGATTCCGGAGAGAGACGGGGGAAGATTGGCCCAAGATTGCTCACATCCGCAGCGTGATTTTATAATGCAACAACAAAGGGGGAGCTGGTATAGCCCTTGTTGTTTTGCGATGGAGTAGGTACTAGGTACATGATTACTAGGTTAAAACAAGAGCAACTTTGATTTTGTCAATTTGTCTATTCGAATATATAACCTTGCTCATTGTCATTGTATGTATCATGCTGTCTCGATCCAGCCGATTTCATTTCTCTGTTTGATTAATGTCTGGCACCGTGAAGAACAAAAGTGAAGAGTTTCCATTCTGCATTGCATGATCCCTGTCAAACTTTAATGATTAGCAGATCCCAATTTCATTCAAAACACAAAGCTTAAATCCAACTACTACTAAAATAAAACCACATTACCAAAAACTACAAGGAATCATAAAATCGAAAAAACCCAAGAAATTCGAAGTTTTACGCTTTCAACTTACGAAAAACAAGAACAAGCAGTATAATTTGTCGTGTGTAAAAATCTGGTTTAGACAAATCATCTAACATCTGGTGTGCATCGAGCACCCAGTCTCAGAGAAAGGAGAGAGACATAGTTTACTTGGGGGATTGTATGAGGGAAAACTTGAGTGAGCCGAACTGTAGCTCCGCCCATCGAATAGTGCAGATATTAACGGTGAAGTCCAACCCTTCGGTGTTGAACCGGGAGGCTTTTGGCACTTCCTTGTGCAGCTGCAGTAGCCACCTATACGACTCCGCTGCCATTGTTTCCCTCGCTTTCTAGGCTGTGTACTTCTGACTGAAGGAAACTGACTCACTGGTTGTCGTTTTAATACGACATGTCGTTTTGAGGGTCTCAAAATTAAATTGGGGGATTAGCTTATGATGCATGGGCCCGGATATATATACTCAGCTTATATCGGTCCCACCTCTAAACTATGGCGATAATTATTGTTATACAGAAAAATTTCTTATTTGGACATAAATATTAAAATTTCATTAGAGGTCGTCATTCAATTTGTTACTTTTTAGGATGAAAGTTGCCCTTTAGCTTTGCTTGACTCCTATTTTCATAATTTTTTTCTTTTTCAATTTTTGACCTAATCTTAGACATGATTGCTTCTTTTAGGGTATCAAGAGATTCTACAAGCTTAAGTTTTATGAATGAACTCTCAGAATGTTTGGTGACTGAAATCTAAAACCTAAGTGAGAAATTTGTGTTGATCAACTGGAAAGATAGACCATGTGACAAAATTGATATCAGCACGAAAAATCAGACATTAAAGTCTGAATAAGAGGCAAATTGCTTCGTTGTACATATTGTTTAACTAGAGTCAATTACTCCGGAATCATTTCTATGATTATTGCATATATTATAGAAATGTAATTTCTAATTGTAACTTGTGTAGGATTCCTATCTAAATAGGAATTGATATTGTGAAAACTACCAAGCTGGAGTACGATAGAATCATCTCTGTGATTATTGCATATAGTATAGTGATTTATATAAATTAATACAAAGAATCATATTTCTACGCATATTAAACAGTTGCCTCTATTTGTTTTGTCATCTCCACTCTCTTTTGAAGTTGTTACAATATTTTAAAACCTTTCTAGGGTAGGAAATATGAGAAAGGTTGCTTTTTTGTTTAAGATTGAACAATAATAAGAATTGAACCATGTGGGCTGCCCTATATTCAAACAAATTAATATATACCACACACCCAGAAATCAAGGTAAATATTTTTAGTACATATTTTCGTGTCTAGAGCGTCACGGAAATGACTAAGCTTGGATAAGTTGGGGTTAAGATTGGGAAGGAGATTAGGCATGATTCTATTGCTGTACATTAATAATATTTGAGTAAAAACAACCAAACTGTAAACTTCATGTTATTTGGCTACAAATGAGGATAATCCTCCGACCAAATTTAACATCAAAGGTAAACTAGTTGCAACCTACTCTAAAGACACAAGGTTATTGCGAAGCGCTTCATCATCATCGTCATTAACTTTTGCTACTCGCTCTTCAAGGTACAAGCTCAAGCCTGTCTCTGTGTTTCCCTTTTGAAAAGCTCATCAAACTGTATAATGTTGTTGAATTGTATCGATGTCTAGCCCTTTGAGCTTCACAACAGATTCAACATGGCCCTTCAGAGTAGTCAACTCACGAAGCCTGCAACCAAAACGAAAGGCTCTTTTAGAACTCAATTCTCACGTGGAACAAGTCCAACCAGCAAAGGAAAACAATGCAAGATGAAGCATTTTCCCGGAAACAGAAACAGAACCGGCAGACATCATTATTGAGACAAGCATGTTTCTTTATCTATGTATGAGTGCAATTGGTCCTTACCTTGCAACCTCAGCCCTCCGCTTGGCTTGTTCTGCAATCTCAGAAAGCTCCCTGTAACTGTTCCTCTCATTGAAAAGGTTGCTTGTTTCAGGTGGCTGAAGACCGTGAAGGGTCCTCTGAGCTGCAGCCCACTGTGCTTCTCTCTCCTCTTTTCCATAATCTTTCTTTGTAGTGAAGGCAGTCTGGTGGGAAGACACAATAAGGAAAATTGTGGCAAGAAACATGCATCTAACATATAATGTCGAGTAGTGCTTACAATGTAGCGGAATGCAACATACCTTGTTCTCCAAAAGATTATTCCACGCTTTTCCACTTTGAATGTATCGGATTGCGAATTTAAGAAAGTCAAGAGGGACATATGTTACTATACTGTAAAGCCAGATGACACCAGCCCACCCCCAGCCAGCTCCCTTTATCCGTGCAAAACCCCAGTTTGCATAGACTGCTATGAGAGTCGCAACCTGCCATTTTCTATTTTGTCATACGGATACCAGAGCAACCAATTGAAATATCAAACAGGTTTTTAAGCCTGCTAACAGAGTATAATTCTTACTCTGAAAATGTACAAATTTTTTAGATTAATAGCCTTAACATTATTGGAAATTACTACAAATTATAAAACTTCAACACATCCAGTAGAGCAATTAGGTAAAATTATAATGGTACTCAGTTGGCAAAAATGCTTACCAGTTGAGCAATCATGAAAGCTCCAAGTAAGAGAAGTCCAGGGCGTTCAACAAAAGACCAGCTACGTGACCTTGTGACGAAAATAAGGGCTTGGCTCACAATACTCACTTGCAAGTACAACGCCGCCATCATTTGCTCAGGCCTATCCCTCAAAGATCTCACATGAAACTTTTCCTGCATTATGAGAATAACTAAATAAAATCAGAAGAATGAACATACTTGCCAAAATAACTGTGACCTAAATAGCTTATATATTAATGGAAAACGAAGAACTATATATTCCTACCGAGAAGAAGTCGGTATCATTCATAAGCCAGAAGAACACTACTGTCATTAGTGCCAAGTAACCTCCAAGGACAATGCCAGTAGCAAAGATCTCCTTCAGTTTCCAGCTGTCTGGTTGTGGAGATGGCTTCACTCGATCCTTTGAGATTGTCATGATAGTTCCTAGCAGATTCGTAAAAACAAAGTCAGACTCATTTAAAACTATGGTGTTCTAATGGTAACTGATACAAACAGATAGGCGGATAATCTTACCGTCATTTAGGATGGCGATGATCAATACCATGAAGGGTGCAAAGTCAAACTTCCATATCAAAGCAATTAACATAAATCCAAACTGCACATAACTTAGCAACATGAGAACAAACCACAACCAAAAATAGGAAAACTCTAAAATCTAAATACCGATCATTGCTTCACTTACCACTATACGTATGGTAATTGAAACAGCATAGATCTGCAAATAGAAAAAAAGAATTAGAATGGCCTGAGAAGATTAACAAAACATCTATGGACCATCTACAGCTCCACTCAATGAACATAAATGTAACTTACAGTATAGTTCTTCATCCTCTGGAATATGGCTCTGCTTGTCAGTACTGCACTTATGATCACACTTAGCCCTGGTTCAGTGAGAACAATATCTGAAGCACCTCTTGCAGCATCAGTAGCATCAGCTACGGCAATACCAATATCTGCTTTTTTCAAAGCAGGAGCGTCATTGACACCATCTCCAGTCATTCCACAGATGTGCTTCCTCTCTTGCAGCCTCTTTACAATTTCATATTTGTGTTCTATAATATTAAAAAGACGTGTTAGATCAATGGTCAATGACTCAATATCAAGTTATCAGCATTCATAAACCGTGCACATTTAATTAATAATGAAACAAAAAAATCAAAATAAAAAATGGACAATTGTGAAAGTGTCGCCAAACAAGTAGGCAGAGCAACATGCCCAATAACTTTCATGCTATGAGCAATCATGAGTCTAGACTGAATTTAAACCAATAACAATGGATTAGGAAATGCAAACTACTACCAAGAAATGTGAGGTTTATGACTTCTCATTAAAGAGATTGTATGTTTAATTAGAAAGCAAAAGGAACAAAGAAACTCTGGTAGAACCCACCAGGAAATACTCCAGCAAATCCATCAGCCTTCTCAATCAACTCGTCCACAGGGAGGGAAGCTATGGCCGCATCCTTGTCTTGGCCAAGCAATGCGGAAGATGGGTACATGTTTGTTCCCATGCCAAGCCTCCTTCCAGTTTCCTTGCCAATGGCAAGCTGATCCCCTACACAATAGGAACACAAATTATACTGAATGAGTAAAGCATCGAAATTCCCCAAGCAGGAGAAAAATAGGAGGGACTATATGTAGCCATGGTGTAATACACAATTTTTAAGGGGAAATGAAGCTTACCTGTAATCATCTTCACATTCACACCGAGATTGAGAGCCCTGCGAATTGTTTCTGCACTGTCATGCCTGGGAGGATCAAATAACGGCAATAAACCAACGAACTGCCATGGTGTCCCAGGACTCTCTTTTGTTTTCTCTGGTACTTGCTGGAGATAAATCAATGACAGAAATATCAGAAATTCAGTTGACACTGCAATAAGCATATGATAAAGGTTTTTCTTTCAAACCTGTCTTGCAACACCCAGAGAACGAAGTCCACGTTCAGCAAACTTATCAATCACCCCATGCACCTTTTTCTTGAAATCTTCCTTGCAGTTGCATAGGGTTAATATCTGAGGATAAGAAATATATGCATTTGTTATGTCCAGAGAGGGATATTTCTTCCCCAAATCAATGGCTAGAATTGACTTCAGACTAGATTACCTGCTCAGGGGCACCTTTACTAGCGCGATGCCAATTTCCATCAGAATCGATGTAGGTAAGAGCAGTCCTCTTGTCTACGGGGTTGAAAGGTAGGAAATGGACTTCTCTTATACCAGCTCGTGCCTGCCCAAATTATTATACGACACAGAGAATTAGAATTATAAAAGCTTGGACCACAAAGCAATGATAAAGAAAAGAAAAGCAAGGGACCAATTACCTCCTTAGGATCAGCAAGCATTCCTACAATTGCAGCATCAATAGCATCCTGATTTTCAGTCCTAGAAGCCCTTGCTGCAAGAAGCATAACATGCTCTTTCTCCACACCCTTGGCAAACACTTCTATCAGATTTCTATCAACTGAGAGCTTGTTCAGGGTCAAAGTCCCAGTCTTATCACTGCAGAGGACGTCCATGCCAGCCATTTCCTCAATGGCAGTCATTCTCTTGGTGATAGCTCCTTGCTGTGAAAGCCTGTGGGAGCCAATAGCCATGGTGACTGATAAAACAGTTGGCATGGCAATTGGGATTCCTCCAATCAAGAGAACCAGCAAATTATCAATCCCTTGCCTGTACTTGCGCTTCTGTATTGGGTACATTACTATTATCTCAATTAGTATCCCCACAGCAATTGAACAAATGCAGAAGTTCCCGATGGCAGTGAGAACTTTCTGGAAGTGCCCAACTTGATTGGTGTTGTCCACCAGATGTGCAGCCTTGCCAAAGAAGGTGTGCACACCAGTAGCGATAACAACTGCTTCAATTTCACCCTGTTTACATGTTGAGCCAGAAAACACTTCATCCGAAGGATTCTTAGTAACAGGAAGGGACTCCCCAGTAAGGGCAGATTGATCAATTTTCAAAGGATCACCCTCGAGAAGGCGGGCATCAGCAGGAACAATATCTCCCAATTTGATACTGATTATGTCTCCAGGCACCAAAATTGAAGCATCTTGCTCACTCCATCGACCATCTCTAAGAACCTACATCAGGTAACCATAAAAAATCAAGAAATATTCAAGAGAATATTTGCAGCACCAGTATAAGCATTGTTCAACAATTTTATTTCTTCACCTTAGTCTTGGGAGCTAGACCGGCCATAAGGGCTGCAGCAGCATTACCAGCATTGTTTTCTTCGATGAAACTGATAGTAGAGTTAATGACCAGAAGAACAACAATGCCAACAAAGTCCTGCCAATCAGGAGGCTTTCCACCACCATTTGCCAAGGCAATAGCCATCAGAGCAGCAGCTTCCATGACCCATGACAAAGGATTCCACATAAATCCCAAGAACTTGAGCAGTTTGCTCTCCTGTTTACAGAAGACGAAATCATCATCACGTCACACCAAAAAAAAAACATCTGAGGAGGAACAAAAGATTTCAATAAGTCCGAAATTATAACAAACCTTTTTCTCTTCTAGTTTGTTTGGTCCAAAGACTTGAAGCCTGCTGGCTCCTTCTTCTCCAGTCAGACCTTCTTTTGTACATTTCAGCTGCTCAAAGACTTCCTCTACCGGAATCCGTTCCTGTGAACAAAAATGAACAAATACACATGAACGAACAGTTTCACTTCTTAGGGGTAACTGCATGCAACCAACTGTTTTCTGCAATACGAAATTCAAACAATACCTATTTTCTTTACACGAAACTTTCAAGGTGATTCCTATAATACAAACATTTCCGTTTCAATATTATTCCGAATCGTTTGTATGCAGCACCGATAGATGCTGTTTGACATCTTGTAAAAGCCAACCCGACGTGATATTTAAATCGCATTTGTCATGATTAAGTTCGGTGCTACACGCATACAATTATTTCAAACTAAAAACTTATTGAAACAATTCACCACTGCACCATAGTTTATTTGTAATTAGCAAACAAACAGTTCATGATATTTTACGATTTTTCTTCGGAAAACCAAAATCCTCCAACAGCTAGGGTTCACAGATTAACGATCAATAGAATCACGAATTACATGTGTTAACAGAAGACAATTGATTTCATGGATGAAAAGTCAAACATTTCAGTCTCCCTTATTGACTTCAAGACATAGGGAATTAAAATAATTAAATACTTAAAAATGATATTTCAACTGCTTACCAACACACTTTTGACCTTATCTAGCTTTAAACCAAACAAGACCATGGGATAAGTGACAATCATAAATATCAACAACACACTTTATTTAGTCTATACGCGCCTATATTTAAGGATAATACATGTTATTTAATTTTTTTGGATTTAAAAAGTAAGTAATACAATAACATTTTTTATTGAGCCAAATCAGAAAATGAATACATAAAGTGGACATTTAAATATTATCCCTATACTTAATCATGTAGATTTTTTTTTTCTATCAGGAGAAAAATAAGGTGAGATTATCATTTACTAAACAATTTAGGTATTCAATAGAAATTTAATGTTTGACCAAATATAAAAAAATTAAAGAAATATATAAATGAAAGATCCAAGCATATATGTAGTACAAGGAAGGAACTTAAAACGCCCAAATCCCAAAACAAGAAAGCTAATAAAATACAACCGTATACAATAAAATAAATAAAATCATCAACACAGGTCGTCAGATAGAATAATTCAATCAATAAATTAATTTCCAAATAAAAAAGATATTCTTTTCTTTTATATAAAACCACTTAAGAATCGCCCAATAACAGGGTGCGTGACGACCACGCGTCCAATTGGGCGCGTGAGGGTAAACTAATATTCGGTTGTCAGCCATGTTCTCTGGTAAAGCAGCGTTGCGTTTGTCAAGCCGCTGATTTCATGTGATTTCGGAAAGGCACAGACCATACAAATTTTTTAAAAACATTTTCCGAAAACAAAAACAAAACTGCAATCTTTTTTTTTAAATAAAAAGTGCCTGAAGCAGAAGCGATGGTAGGGAAGCATCTGGGCCGTTCGTTCTGGGATCTGAGCCCATCAGAAGGCGAGGACAAACGGCCCCAACGATTCGGATGGCCTGAAAAAGGTTTTCATGTGTCGGCTCTCTATGATGATCGCCGAAATGACAGACTCAAAAAAAGGGAAAAGTCCCGCCGCCGATTAACCACGAAAAAAAAAAAGATGATTTATTAGTTTTTATTTTTTTTATTTTATTTTTGAAGAATCGCAACGAAGAAGCGAAATCTCCTGCTTAAAATATCAACAACCGTTTGGTAGGTGAGAAAATTAGCGAAAATAATAAAATAAAAGTAGAGCACCGAGAAAAAATTAAGAAAAAGCAACAAATTAATTGTAAATTAACTTTTTTCGCGAAAGAAAAATAATTAAAAAAAATCTTCAAAGTGAGTGAGATGAACTGACGATACTGATACAGAAATCTCTAATATTTCAAGTAGATCACTTTTTGTTTGAGTAATTTTTCTCGGAAACCCTTTTTGGTCATTTTTTCCCGGAAACCAAACACATGCAGCAGAGTTCAACAGAGAAAAGGAGAGCATATAGATATATGTATATACCAGATCGACGGACTCGTTTTTTATCTCTTCGAGGCTGATGGCCTTATCGCCGGCCATGGTGGAGGAGTAGCGGGGGAGCTCGGAGGAGCTCAGAGCTGCAGACAGAGAGGGCTTGATTAGTTTTTGAGCAAAAAATTGGAGAAAGGACGGGGACTATATATAGTGTGAAAAAATAAAGGCCTAGAATCTAGAGAGAGAGAGCCATAGTGAGAGAAGACGAACGATCACCCACCATGAAAAGTCTACAGAGGATGAAGGATTGTGGGAATCGGGTTTTCGGGTATCGGAGCCTCCCGGGTCGGGTGAAACGGTGGAAGTGAATGAATGAATGAAGGAGAAAAGAGTCGACACTGGTTTGATTTATATACACCTGACTTTGGGAGGGGGTGAGGGCCCACTTGGGGCCCAAATGCAAGCGTTTTTGACTTGCCGCCCTTTTGCGCAATGCGGCGCGTGGAAGTGGTGGGAATCAGTGACGGTCATTTTCTCTGTTTTACTTTTCAGGAAAATTTTAAAATATCTTATATATTCATACACATTTTTTAATTTATCCTATAAACTAAAGGGAACTTTAACGAAAAGCATCCGGTACTGTTCATTTTAACGAAAAACCACATTTTTACACTAAAAAGTCAATCCTGGTACTATTTATTTTACCCTTTATTTTGTCCTTATCATTAAAACTCAAAGCTTGTCCTTTTCATTAGTTTTTCTTAAACTAAATATGCGATTTTTTATATTAACTTTTAATTTGTCATGTCTTTATTTTAAAAATAATTTGTGAGCCTTTACACATAACTTATGTTTAGAATTATTTAGGACATTTCAAAATCTCCGAAAATCTATAGTTTTACAAACTATAAAAAGTGAAAATGATTACAATAAAATATTTTTTTTTTTCTAAAATGAAAATAGTATAATCCTGATCGAGTTTCTCTTTAACATCATAGTCCTCGGAACATATATCGCATGCTCTTGAAATATAGTTGTCCTCTAAAATAATGATATATACTAAACTTATAGTGCTTTTACTAATTTATTGTTTTGACAAAGAATGAAATGAAAATGATGTGAAACATTTGAAATAACCCTAAACACAAGTCATGTGCACGAATTTTAGATGGAAAACTTAACAGTTTAGGATGAGATGACAAAGTAATGATTTTGGAAAGGTGATATAACAAATTGTTTAAAATTTTAGTTCAAATGATAAATTGAAAAAATGTGTATAGGTCCTTAAAAAACATTCCCCCTTTTTTTTTCAGTAAAGGATTGAGACATGGAACTCGCATCAAATAAGAAATTCAACTCCCTATCCTATTTCGGACGAATTGGATTTGCGTAAGTGATATTCTGATTTTAGGAGAAATAAAGGATTTGGCTACAATACTAACATATATTTGATACAATCACCATCTCGATGGTCAAATTGTGATTATATCATATACATGTTGGAAATGTGCCCTAAAGCCAATCATGTGATGATACTTTACGGACATTTCACATGTTAAACTAATCTAGTTTTACATATAAAGGGCATACATTATTGTTTGAGCCGTCTCATATAAATGTTATATGCTTAAACAATAAAGTCCAAGGAATTTGTGATTGGGAGAATGTAATCTAATGAAGTTAGATTCTTGAGACCATTCTTTCGTAGACACATCCTAAACGTTCCTGATCATAGGATTGCCAATTGGGCATTGACAGTCCGTCAAGATCGGTACGTACTATGTCTTCTCTCAGGGAGAGTGATTAGTCTCGAATCATTGGTGTGTGTGACATCAAGACAAGTGCGGTAGGTGCTCAATAGAGAATGAGTTCACTGAACGCGATCAACGAAGAGTTCTCATATTCCATGTCACATGAGAACTCATGGTTGGGATAATGCAAAGTAGTCCTTTGACCTGAGGCATCATAGTTGTCTTGTGGTTAAGACCTTGATCTTTGATTATGTCAAAGTCATCCCACCAGGAGGGTGTCCACGGCATCGTTGGGGTCAAGCCGCTTAGCTATGGAGACAAGTGAATGCGCAACAAGGGATCTCTAACCTTCAAACCGTTTGAAGGAGAATACTCTCTGATATGATTTGAATCTCTGGCCAGAGTATGAATGAGATTTGGGAATGCGTTCCTAATCACATTCAAGGTAATCATATAAGCACAAGACACACATTGGATAGTAGACATGAGAAAATAAACTATCAAACCAAACAATGTGGTCAAGAGTATTAGATTAGAGAATGACCGTATTGCATTTGTAATCCCAGACTGAATAGGTTCTCCACCTCTTCTGATTAGCTTGGGTAACCATGACATACGGCTAGGTGTCACTCATGGTTTGTGGAAGCCCTAAACGTGTGTAATCACTAAAGGGAGAATTGAAAATAGTTTCAATTCACAATCGATGTAAAATGGTTTTAATCGCCCACTACCTCGCTAAAAGGAACCTAATGGATCGTACACCGTGTAAGGTAGAGATGGACGAAATAAATGAAATGAGTAAGATTAATTGAATGGTTTAATTATTTATGGCAAGGATTAATTAATATGTTAATTAATCAAACGAATAAGTTCGTTAAAGACTACGGGATAGTTTTGGACCTTAAGGCCCAATGGGCTTCGAACGTCAAGCCCATTAACTTAAGTTGTATGACAATTTAATGAATAAAGATTCATTAAAGCCCAAAAGCCCAAAAATCCCTAAATGGCCAGCCATGATGAAATGAATTAGGGTTTTGGTTGTTTAGGTCACTTAAAGAAGTGACTATATAAATGATTTTATAGCCAAATATTCATTAAGTAAAATAAGGGTTTATTTTTGGGGAAAATGGGTGAGAATTGTCTCTCCATTTTCTCTCTAAAGAGGCCAACACCTTGGAGGTGATTAGCTAGTCATCTAATCCTCCAAGGTCACTCATTCATCATCCAATCTCTCCTTGGTGTAGAGACTTAGAGGTTCTCAATTTTGGGAACTTGGAGAACCTATTCTTCCATCCAAATCCATGGATCTAAGAAGCAAGGAATGAAGGCCCTATCTCTTTGGGTGATTAGCCTTTGCTTATGCAAAGAGGAATCTACAAAGGTATTAATTTCAACTCACTTATTTTTGAGTTGATTATTGGTTCACCAATCTACTAGGCTTTGAATTTCATGGGTAAATGTTTTGTATTTGAGTGCATGTAAGCATGATTCCGCCTTTAATTGTTAATTGCATGCTATATGATGTTGCTCAAATGAACATGTTTTACAAAATAAATCCTTCAAGTGGTATCAGAGCCTAGGTCTAGTAGTTGGTGAATCCTTTTGTGTTTTGTAGTTCATAAGTTTGTGATCTAAAAGTTGTAATTGTTACAAGCTTTATTCTTGCTTCTTTGAAAGTAAATTTTGTTGGAAAATTTGCTATCTCAAATGTTGTAGATGTTGTTCATATGAGCATGAATATTGGAGCTAAAATTTGGTGCCATGCTTTTGGGAAAATTCGGCCAAAATCAAAGGGTGAATTTTTGGGTTCTTGTTTGACTTGTTAAAAGTGTTTTAATGTGTTCTTTGGAACCCCTAAGTACCCTAGTTTGGTTAGATGTTATTTCCCTTAAGTAAGAATGGTTTTGGAATGTTTTTGGGTGGAAAAAGTTCATGGAAAAATTTGGGTTTTTCATGGATGTTCTTCATTGTTCTTGATGTTCTTGCCAAGAACAAAAAGGTTTGGTGTTTTGATTCAAAGTTTTGAATTATTTCATAAAGTTTATGTGATATGTTTTTAAATGATTTATTATGTATTTAAAGTGTTAAATATTTGTATAAATGATGATTGAAATAATTGTGTTTGAATTATTTCAAAAACATATCTTATCTTACATACACTTGCATGTTTTTGACAAAACTCACAAATCAACACACACACCAACCTTATCTCTCCCTAAAACAGGCCACTCCCTCAAAGGGAGTACTTTTGGGGCTTTTATGCAATTACATAAAGTTTTGATACTTTTGTGTATTTGCACTTTGGCCCAAAAGTTTACGTTTTTACGTTTAGGTCCAAAAACGCTAAAGGGCAAATTGTTTTGTTCCTTTAATGAAGTTTTTGCATTATTAAAAGTTTGGGTTCTTGTTGTATTTACATGAAGTTGTGACTTTTGTGTATTATACAAAGTGACCCCAAAAGTTTTTGTTATTGCAATATGGCCCAAAAGTTGAGGTTAATTGCATGATGGCCCAAATAGGATGAGAACAAAATTGTTTTGTCTCTTTAAATGAGAATTGGATTTTCATTTTGTTTAGCTCCATTTAAATCAATTTTATGGATACAAAAACCAAATGAAAATGTTGCATTCATTAATTAGTTAAAGTGTTAATTAATTAAAGGGTGATTATGAACCTAAGCCTAATATAATTGAGCTATGTGAAAGGCGTTTCAAATTTGTTTGAACCATGGGAATGTGTAGATTAGATTTTGGTTGTAATTTGATTTGATCAAATGTTGTAAAAGGGCTTAAGCTCTTCTTTACTTTAAAGTAATTTGTTATATGCAAATGTTGTAATGAGCATAAGCTCACCTTTACTTTGAAGTACTTCTTTCTTGCTTTATACGATATGCATGAAAATGAAGTAGTTGGGTCCAACGCCCATAAGACAACACGCCTTAATGTGATTAAACGCGTAACTAAAATCAATCTTCATTCCTAGACCGAGGTTCAACACAAGGCTCGTGTTGAATCTAAACAAAGGTTCATAATCATCCTTAGGCCCTAAGGCAACTATGTAGTCCATCAAATGAATGCAAAGTTTATGTTAGTAGTATCATATACTCTTGCTTTAAAATCGTTTTAAAAGCATAGTGGGAGTATTATGTACAACTAAAACAATGAGATGGACCAATAGTTGTAATAGGACCAAAATAGTTTTAATAGAGATTAAAATGTATGTTTATATGTGATGAGACCTAAAACCCTCAATCAAACCAATATTAAGTTGATAAGCGAGAGATGTTTAGAATATCTCTTCGTGGCCTTCCACCGTGGTGGGATCCAATCGTTTATGACTTGTACACCGGCTTCACCCTATCATGGGGGAGTACACAGTGCATGCTTATACTCAGGAGGAATCCATATACATATGATGAGGTGAGTGTAGGCAACGAGGATAGCTATATATCGTATCATCGTGAGGCTATTCTTGAACCCCTTCACACACTAAGCATGGTGGGAAGAACTTAACTAAGTGCAATGGAACCAATATCATATCATTGTGAGGTTACATTCTCTAGAGGCCAAATAAGATGGGTACTTGCATGAGTTGCAAATGAGTAAGCGTACTCTCTCATTATTATTGTTGCTAGCCATATATCGTATCATCGTGAGGTGGGCTTGGTAATAGTGAGCCTCCCATAACCTACTAGGAGTTTCATCCAAAACTCTCGAATTCCTATGAGGGATATGGAATTTGCCAAAAATAGTGGGTGGTGCTATTTTGATTTAAAGACCCGAATCAAATGGCTTAAAATCAATCAATTTATATTCGTTATGTATTTGTTTACCAATATATTTGCAAACGCTATCCAACACTTGACAAAACCGAACGTTTAGTTTACGGACTTGGTACTACAATCCCATAGAATGTCTTAAATGGATTGTATATGTATCTAAGTAGTCTCTTCCTCACAATCTTACTATTGATAATGTATCATTAGAAGAATATGTTAGAAAAGGTCTATCATAAAGAGGACAACACTTTTAATGTCATAATTCTTCAATTACAAATTGTTGTATGAAGAAATAGGAGTTGCTTTGAACAACTCTTAGTCAATGCAAACACTTAGTGCTTGTTTCTTTGTTAAATGAACAAAGAACTTGAGAAGAAAGCACAAAGGCATGAACACTTAAATGTGCCATGATTCTTCATTTACAATTGTTGTATGAAGAAATGAGAGTTGCCTTGTACAACTCTTGAAGGTTTGTAATTATGTTTAGAACATAATTGTTGGTTGACAAAAATAGTCCATTAACATGGACTTATGATGATTTTGAATCATTGAATGTTGAAGTGATAAACCACTTAACGAGACGGAAACTAGGCAAGGACTTCACCTTTGTTTCCCTATCCCAATCGTTCACTAAGTTTATTGTAAACTATGTAGTGAAAAATAACCACATGCTCTCCAAAATGTTTGATGTGTATAACACAATTGAAAAAGGTTTCAAGAGAGATAGTGGGAGTTTAGGGACCATGACTAATGTAGTCAAAGGTGAAAGTCAAATAAAGAAGATAAATAACTCCAAGGGAACAAACTTTCTTTATGAAAGGATGGATATTGGAAGGGGTATTTGCAAGAAATGTCTTGCAAGTGTCAAGGACACACCTTTCGAAGGTGTTGTAAATTGTTCTTGAATAGTTCAAAACAGTTGGTTCTTCTACTTGAATGCATGATTCCGTATTAGTGACTATGTTTTACAATCGTTGTAAAAGTGTGGCTAATAAGAAGTAGAAGATTAATGAGAGAAGAGAAAGTACTTCACATTCGAAGCGTGAATCAAATGTAGATCTCTGCGAAAGCAGATGGTACTTACTTCCTCATATGAACTACCAAAGAAATTGGAAAAACATAGATTGTCTTTATATTCCAATTTTAAGGAACTAAATTCCGTCACTATGTGAAATGGATAAATGTTTTGTTTGACAAAACAATGTTCTTTTTTAATCAATGATTAGATTATGGTAATCTAATTAATTGTCTCTATAGTAGAGATAATATGGTAGTGTTAACTGTTTAGAAAATAATGATGCTTAAAACCCAAAAGGTTGCAAGGTAGTGACTAATCTCAACTAAAGTTGTGATACCTCTAAAACATAAATTACGAGTTGGTCATAAATGGACGCTTTGGATCGTTAGATCCGGATCCAATACCTTCTTGTTAAAATTGTATGGAGGCGAAATGTTCGAATCTTTATTCTTTTGGAAGAAGAAAGAATCACAAAGTTGTTGAGGTTAATTCACTTAGATGTTAGTGGCACTTGTCCACAAACATAATACTACTCATGTTGGATAACATTCACCGAAGATCACTCTCGGTTGGACTGTAGTTTATTTTGAATAAACACAAGTCCGAATACTTTGCAAAATGTTTCAAAGAATTCAAGTAATGTAAGTTGATGAGTAAGACATCTAAAGTATTTACCTCCTTAGATTTGATCCAAGGAAAGGTAACACTTTAGATAAGTTTCCTTGAAAGATATCAAGGAAAATAGCATCATAAGATAATGTATTTCTCCATTAGGAGAAGAACGAACTTGAATAAGATTTAGTTCGTTAGATGTTATCTATTACCCATATATAGGATATATACTTCTAAAAAACAATATGATTGTCAATGAGAAGATCTTCCAATATTTTCATGACTCCATAAGATGTAGTTGGAAAGAAAGACAAATCTTAAGCATGTTAAAGATTTGGGGTTGTGTGCTAACAAGCAATATTTGTTTGATAATAATCTTGTAGGATATCCTTAAAATAACTTTTGGATATCGCTTCTATAAACCAACTAACAAATGTTGTTTTGTTGGGTAGTTCATTGTAATTCTACAATGTGATTTGCCTAAAAGCAAATGAACGAGAGATAGAACTCAAAGAATGGGTTCTTTGAGAGACAAGAAAGTAATCAACAAATATAACAACCTAGTTCCTATACCACAAGCTCCAAGGTAGTCGATAAGGATTTATAAACCGTCTCAGTTGAATGGTTTTGAACTTTATGACTATGTCATAGAGTTACACCTCTTAATTCGAAAGAAATAAGAATAAAAATCTTTATGACTACATTGAGTGCATATACGATATATACTCAAGGAAATGGTAAAGTACCATTTGACTCGAAATAATGAAACCTTCATAGCTAATTGGTAGCTTAAGGTGACTACAATCAAAGAGAATGGTTGACTTTAAAGGAACCATTTTTGACGTAGTCTTAGTTTCAATAAATTCGAAGATTGCTAGCTACAACTAAATGGTGATTCAATGTTTGGACATAATATGGGTTTCCGAAACCATTATTAAGACAGTCTTGATAATATATGTCTAAAACTATAAATCACAAGACTTGTAAGTTGTAGAGATCCATCCATCATGGATCTTAGCAAGTTAGTGGGAGCTATTTGCATTTTATGAGAAAAATGATCAAATCGTTTGATTTCTCATAAAGATGTAAATGAATCTTTTGTTTACTAGTTTTACAAAAGATTAGTGGGAGTTAATCATGTTCCTAAAAATTTAAATATATATGATATATTAATTTTGGAAATGAAAAGAATACTTCTTCGTTAAAGTTATGACTTTAATACATTATATGAAGATAGAATGTATATGGGAGATATAGTCTATATACATGGGATGGAAATCTATAATGATATATTTCATGATATAATTGGATTATATCAATCCCTAATAATAGACAATGGATGCTAGGAAGTTTCTCATATGATGATAAACTTCAATTAGAAGGATGACTCTAGTAAGACTAGCAAGTTGCCCTTCTCAAAGGGAACGTGCCCCTTTGACTCCCAAAGAAATAATGCGTAAATAGAATCCTTTATGCATACGCAGAAAGGTGATTTATGTATTTCATATTGTATGAAAAACATTGATATGAGTTGTACCTAGAACGGTACAAGATGATATCAGTGCAAGCCCAGGATCAGAACCATGGCAACTGTCAAGTGAGTCCTTAAGTATTTAAGAAATACTAAAGGATAAATTCCTCAAAGATCGAGGAAGAATCAAAGTAACGTAATGGAAGCGTAAATGTATTAGATTATGAATCTAATCCATCATTGGATGTTTCTTCATTATGAATGAAGAGATAAACAGATATCTCTTTATTATGAGTAAAGAGATATTTGGATGGAAACATTAAAGTAATGACTTTAGTGTGTTCCATTATGAATGCAAGATATATTGCCATATAGAAGTTTACAACAATGTTGTTTGGATGGGAAAGTTCATTTATGAACTCTCTATTCGGTTCCAACCAGAAAGTGTATGACACTAATGGGGCGATAACTCAAGCCTGGGAATCAAGGTCTCATCAAGATCCGAACACAAATGAGAGACTGAACCACATGATTGAGAATCATGTATAATGGTGACGTTGTTATTCTCAAGGTTGCTTCTGTGGATAACACATATAGATATCCACTGCCTAGGCCTACTATTCAGCCATTTATGAAATGACTACAGAAGAGATATCATCATTGATGATCAAGCTGATTGGCTCTAGTGCAAGTGGGAGATTGTTGGAAATGTGCCCTAAAGCCAATCATGTGATGATACTTTACGGACATTTCACATGTTAAACTAATCTAGTTTTACATATAAAGGGCATACATTATTGTTTGAGCCGTCTCATATAAATGTTATATGCTTAAACAATAAAGTCCAAGGAATTTGTGATTGGGAGAATGTAATCTAATGAAGTTAGATTCTTGAGACCATTCTTTCGTAGACACATCCTAAACGTTCCTGATCATAGGATTGCCAATTGGGCATTGACAGTCCGTCAAGATCGGTACGTACTATGTCTTCTCTCAGGGAGAGTGATTAGTCTCGAATCATTGGTGTGTGTGACATCAAGACAAGTGCGGTAGGTGCTCAATAGAGAATGAGTTCACTGAACGCGATCAACGAAGAGTTCTCATATTCCATGTCACATGAGAACTCATGGTTGGGATAATGCAAAGTAGTCCTTTGACCTGAGGCATCATAGTTGTCTTGTGGTTAAGACCTTGATCTTTGATTATGTCAAAGTCATCCCACCAGGAGGGTGTCCACGGCATCGTTGGGGTCAAGCCGCTTAGCTATGGAGACAAGTGAATGCGCAACAAGGGATCTCTAACCTTCAAACCGTTTGAAGGAGAATACTCTCTGATATGATTTGAATCTCTGGCCAGAGTATGAATGAGATTTGGGAATGCGTTCCTAATCACATTCAAGGTAATCATATAAGCACAAGACACACATTGGATAGTAGACATGAGAAAATAAACTATCAAACCAAACAATGTGGTCAAGAGTATTAGATTAGAGAAGGACCGTATTGCATTTGTAATCCCAGACTGAATAGGTTCTCCACCTCTTCTGATTAGCTTGGGTAACCATGACATACGGCTAGGTGTCACTCATGGTTTGTGGAAGCCCTAAACGTGTGTAATCACTAAAGGGAGAATTGAAAATAGTTTCAATTCACAATCGATGTAAAATGGTTTTAATCGCCCACTACCTCGCTAAAAGGAACCTAATGGATCGTACACCGTGTAAGGTAGAGATGGACGAAATAAATGAAATGAGTAAGATTAATTGAATGGTTTAATTATTTATGGCAAGGATTAATTAATATGTTAATTAATCAAACGAATAAGTTCGTTAAAGACTACGGGATAGTTTTGGACCTTAAGGCCCAATGGGCTTCGAACGTCAAGCCCATTAACTTAAGTTGTATGACAATTTAATGAATAAAGATTCATTAAAGCCCAAAAGCCCAAAAATCCCTAAATGGCCAGCCATGATGAAATGAATTAGGGTTTTGGTTGTTTAGGTCACTTAAAGAAGTGACTATATAAATGATTTTATAGCCAAATATTCATTAAGTAAAATAAGGGTTTATTTTTGGGGAAAATGGGTGAGAATTGTCTCTCCATTTTCTCTCTAAAGAGGCCAACACCTTGGAGGTGATTAGCTAGTCATCTAATCCTCCAAGGTCACTCATTCATCATCCAATCTCTCCTTGGTGTAGAGACTTAGAGGTTCTCAATTTTGGGAACTTGGAGAACCTATTCTTCCATCCAAATCCATGGATCTAAGAAGCAAGGAATGAAGGCCCTATCTCTTTGGGTGATTAGCCTTTGCTTATGCAAAGAGGAATCTACAAAGGTATTAATTTCAACTCACTTATTTTTGAGTTGATTATTGGTTCACCAATCTACTAGGCTTTGAATTTCATGGGTAAATGTTTTGTATTTGAGTGCATGTAAGCATGATTCCGCCTTTAATTGTTAATTGCATGCTATATGATGTTGCTCAAATGAACATGTTTTACAAAATAAATCCTTCAATACATATATAGATAAATTATCTCTGACTGTCCGATGATGATTGTATTAAACACAACATGTAAATTTATTACTTTTAATATGCAAGTTTACTATTAACTAGCCTATACATTAATATCTTCGAATAAGGGCATCTTAACTGGTAAGTGAGAGGTCTTAGGTTCGATTCTCGCCAAAGGCGAATTTGAACCACATTATTGCTAACTCATTATAAGGCTAAGTCCACCCCCTCCCCTTAGTAAATATAATATCGATTGTTAAAAAAAAAAAATATATATATATATATATACACACACACACACACACACACACACACACACACACTTGTTTTCATTCCGATTAACATCTAATTAGATAAATTTATTAATTGATGTAACACATAAACAACACTTCTCACATCAGATGAATGGTACACAAATGTGGTACAAAAATATAGTATTCTTAGCATTTTTATTAAGAATTTAATTTCTTCATATAATGCCAAATATTCATTTAAAGGCTTCCAACTGACGATATTTCTCTTACTTTTATGAGGGGAAGAATCTAAATATGAATTTAATCGTTTTGTTCTCTACCTCTTTAAAATATGATGCTCGAACATGTACTTGTTTTGAGTGTCTACTTACTTTCTATCGGTATCTATGGATTAATTAAGCTGGAATATGGTTAGAGCTGTGTCTTGAACTTATACTGAATGCAGTTAATATAAATTTTGTAACCTTTTCTGTTTAATCATTTTGTTCTTTTCCTCTTTAAAATATGCAAATTCATTGTACAATAACTTCTCGCATGATTTTTGTTACAAACTCAAATTATTGGTTCGTTTAGGAAGTGCTTTTAAAATGTTTTTAAAACAAATTCTTAGTAAAAATACAAATGACGTATACAATCAACATCTAATTAGATAAATTCATTAATTGACGTGATATGGACACATCACTTATCACGTCATATGGTACATAATGTGGTACAAAAAATGATCTTCCTAACATTTTGTTTTTAAGAATTTAATTTCTTCATATAATGCCCAAAATACATTTATAGGTTTCCAACTGACGATATTTTTCTTATTTTTAAGATGGGAAGAATCCAAATATGATCTTATCGTTTTGTTCTCTACCTCTTTGAAAAATGCAAATTCATTGTACAATAATTTCTCGCATGATGTTGTTACAACCATGAAAGTGTGTTTGGAACTACTTTTCAAATGATTGAAAACACTTTAAATGGAAATGCTTTTGGAATCAATCATTAGTCAAAATACAAGTGAATTCTAAAAAAGCATTTCAAGTGCAACCTGCAATGAAGCACATAACTAGTGTTTTTAAAACCTAAAAACATTTTCACCAAAACATTTTCAGTTATTTTACAAGTAATTTCAAACAAACTCTCAAATTATTGGCTCATTTGGAAAGTGCTTTTAAAATGTTTTTTAAACAAATTATTAGTAAAAATACAAGTTAATCATAGAAAATCACTTAAAGTGCTTCCTATAAGAAACATCTGGAACCCAAAACATTTTCTCTAAAAAATACTTCCAGTCATTTAAAAACACCTCTCAAACACACCCTATAACATAAAACATAATTTATCAATAGGAGACGAGGATTTGAACTTAAAACAAGAAGAACTAGTGGTTTTTAATACTCAAATATAGTACATGTTTACACATTTTCACTACTTAATCATAAAACAAAAAAGGGTTTTTGAGTTCTTCCCCATACATTTGGTAGAACTTTTTTTTTTTTTTGTCATTAGTTAAATTTGGGGGTGGGGAGAATCGAACTTGAGTGAGGTGGGAGTTTTCTTGGCACTGCAACTAGGCCCCCATCCTCATTTGGTAGAACATTGATGATGCTCAAGTTAATTTGCAAAAATAATGCCAACATGTTGAAGGTTTTCCATCATGTCAACTTACAATGCTCCTTACAAGCTTCGCTGAGATTACTGCATGGCATTTCGATGCCGAAATTAGCCAAGCAAAAACATGTCCCGTTTTTGTCTTCTGGTTTTTAAAACAACAAAAGCTTTGCATTCGCAACTTTTTATTTTAAATATTCGTATGAGCTAAAAAACAGTAACATTCTTTTCTCTCTTTTTTTTTTTTTTTTGGTCAGTAACATTCTTTTCTCTCACAAACTTATTGTACTCTTATCTTCGGCTTTGGATTATGATCACGTGACATAATTAACATTATGCGGTTTCTGTCTATGTTATTATACATGATTGAATTATTAATACTATACTTTAAAGTACAATCTATAAAATTGTAATTTGTTCATATTATAACAAAGGTCGTTCTTGAAATTTTTGGGGTCATGTACGAGATTCAAACCGAGGCTTTTATAAGGTCTACAATTTTAGTTTCTATCTTTTCTATTATGTTTTATCTTTATTTGATTATGTATAAATTGATATAATGCAAACAAACAAAAAATGAAGCGTGGTGTGGTGCTAAGTACCTAGCTATCTACGGAAATGGATTATCTTCGGATCCCTTCCTCCTAATCCATTAAGTCTGGAGATCCAGACCATTGAAATTTGATCCAACTGCTACAAACAGGGGCCCACTTTAAAAGTTATAATAACTTTAGCTGTTAGATCAAATTTCAATGGTCCAGATCCCCAAACTTGGTGAATTAGGAGGAAGGGATCGGGAGAGGATCCCTTTCCGCTATCTACATCTCCTATGCTTTTAGGTTCAAAACTCTTTAATTTTAAATACAAAAAAATAAAAACATGAAAAAATGTGCTGCAAGAGGTATTTGAACTCAGTTGAGAGAGATTCAGTGTGCCCGGTCTAGTACATCAAGTGTCATAATACAAGTGGTTGAAATTCTTTTTCAAGTATCCAACCACTTATATTATAACTTATGGTGTACGGGACCGTGTTTCTAGCACATGAAAAATGTATCCTCAGTTAGAGCTACAAA
Source organism: Malus domestica (assembly GCF_042453785.1). Classification (NCBI taxonomy): domain Eukaryota; kingdom Viridiplantae; phylum Streptophyta; class Magnoliopsida; order Rosales; family Rosaceae; genus Malus; species Malus domestica. The sequence continues at coordinate 11,712,840 of NC_091668.1, forward strand.
AATAAGAAGCACAAAAACAATTACACTAAGAACTTAATTTGGTTGATTGGTGGAACTTTATATATACTTTATACACAAATAAAATAGAATTGTATATTGGGGCCGTACTAAAGGTCCTGTGCGGTGACACCACTTGCACACTTTCAGAACCGGCTTTGATTATAATGCATAATGGACTGTATAATCAAATAACATAAAATAATTTTTCATTTATAGGTCATACAATGTTTTTATAAATTTCTATACAATAATTTGATATAGAATTTGGTCTTTCATTCAGAAATTGACTAAAACCGCATCATCATCCTTTCGTGCGGCTCTAGTGTTCCACTATTGAAGGTGCAGCTTCTTAGCGTTAGGTGAGACACTTATCAGAAAACTCTTATGCAATTTATTTTTATTTTAAATAATTTTATGAGATAAGCTATACAAATTAACCTACATAAATAACATGATTTTTGTTAACCTGCATACCTGCAATTGCTAGAAAACTACGACATATACGGATCCAAGTGTATTATCTTTGCACCTTATTGTATTGAATAATTATAAACCAAGCGGAGTAGAGATCTTATTCCAATCATGTTAAGACACTTCTGAACTTTTTATTTTCTTTGCTTACTAAAAAAGAATTCAGGTATTTTCGCATTCTTATTTTTTCTATATCCATTGCTTCTGTGATTCATCCTTCCTTGGATTCTTTCAATTATTGAAGCTTAGAAATAAGAGGCGAGTGCACATGGAGGAAACAGAAAGCGTAACAATTGACACCCATATTTTTTTCTTTCTATGATGCAACTCTCTTGTAAGTAGTGGATAGTCTTCGTTGATAGAGCTTTCTTCTCCATCTCATTTGCGTCTCAAGTATAAATTCTCAACCCTCCCTCAGTGTAGCTTCTAAAATATCATCATGGTAATTAATGTATGAAATTATATATTTTAAAGATAATCACGAGCTGATAGCCCAGTGGTAAATAGCATATTGCGAGGCTTCCTTCAAATTAAAAACTAAAAGTTTTGAGTTCGAAACCCACTACTGGTGTGGAAGCCAGACTTATGGTCAAAGGGAGGCTGAAATACCTCTGTGAGTCTTTCTGGTCTCTGGAACGGATGAATAACCATGACTTGCCATCAGTTGTCCTCCTTTAAAAAAAAAATATATATATATATATATTATTATTTTTTATTTTTTATTTTTAAAGACGTTGGATGATGTTATAAAAGTTATTTCAGAAACAAATAAACATCTATAATTTAGTCACTAACGCATGCAAGAAGTGTGGGAAGTGACGGTGGCCGACAATTTTCAGAAACGTTCTTTTCTTTTCCTGTTCACCTTCACCGGAGAGAGAGAGAGTTTCTTTACACTATTATTAGGGGTGTGATATCCACACATATCTTTTTACTTCTCACACATCTTTTTAATTTTCAGCCGTCGGATCGGATGAATTGAAGAAGATCAAAGAACAAAAATTAACAAAAGGTGTGTGAGAAGTAAAAAATAGTGTGTGGATAGCATAACCCTATTATTATTCTCTCCAAGAAGATGGTGGCATGTGTTAAATTCGAAGAATAATATTTAACATATATTATTTGAAGAACAATACTAGTTGATACGTGTAAACATCTTTTGACATATACTAATGTAAGCGAAAGATACTTTAAACTATAAAAATATCACCACCTATCACTATGTATATGTTAAAATATTAATCAGTGTTATAATATACTTATTTGTATACATGTAAGTGTTACAGCTACATGTATATTATATCACGTATACTAATTATCAATCAAATGTTAACATGTGAATGGTACACGTAACTAGATGAGACTTTAAACTTCATGAAGATAAGATTTTTTTCTGTGCATGTAACAACGTCTTCGTGTCACAAATTATATGGTGTTAGAATTTTATTTCATGTTTTAATATTGCATAAATTCCTCATCTCACAGTTTATAACCGTATATATTTTGCATTCAAGATTAAAAAATATACTTCTTGTAAATTTTGACTCTTTTTTAAAGATATAAAAAAGAGTTATGACAGAATTATAAATTGTTCAAGTTTTACATGTTTTCGAGGAAGCAAATATGGTGGCAGATGAGCTTGCATGCATCTGCAACATCGTTCAAACTTGTGTATTTTATAAATTAAGGACTCAACTAATTTTTAAGCCAATTTTTCCTTACCTCTATTTTCTAAATGTTCCCTACAAATTACCAATTACCTTAAACTGTTTATATGTTACGAACGTGACTAAATTCAACGAAAATTTGAAGAAAATAGACATTAAAAAGGGAAATTTGCTAAAAAGTTATTTTGAGTCATTAATTTATATTATATACATATAAGTATAATTTAAAATTAAAAAATCCAAAGTGCAAGTACCAAATTCAGGTAGTAATTGGGCAATTTACTCTTATTTTCTTTGTCATAAAAATATTTTTAAAAAACAGCTATGCAACCATAGAATTAGACCATAAAGTCTCGTTTAGTGAATTAGATGGGATATGTTGTGATCAATTAAAATGAATTTAAGTCAAATTCTTTGCTTGTTATGTTAAATATAAAATGAATATGATTGGACATAATAAGTTATAAATTTACAATAAAATAAATTATAAGTCCCCGTTTTACAAATTTTTGCTAATCCAATTTTATCCTAAAGACTCGATCCCTGCGTATAATAGGGCTGCACATAGCCGAGTAGAATAGGAACCGCACAGCAAAATGTTAGACTCAAACTGGATCGTGATGACAACGCGCCCAACCTGCACGCGTGGGTGACATAATCCTGCGCATAACAGAAATCTCTTTGTGTCAGTCAATTAACCCTCGAATCCTGCCTTCTTAAAGGGATTACGTGTGAAACAGTCGTTGCTCAAGGCAGGAAGCTTCCGTGCCCTCGCGGTCCCCCGACGACAATCACATCAGATTTTTCATGTGTTCCAAACCAGAGTTCAAATGTACTGCACCCAGACCTCTCTAAAACTCTTTGCAACTTCTCTGTAACTCATTAGCTCATTTGTTAACGTCTTAACATTCATTTAAATTTTACTTAATAATGTTATTTCTTTAACTTATCTTTTCAATAAAAAAAATTATAAATTAAAGATGAGTTAAATTAAAAGAACACATGTCACTCAAGTATATATGTCATAGAGAGGCCAATTTAGAATTTTGAGTGCAGAAGATTTGCACTCTCCAAACCATGCATTTTGAAGCTATTGGCTTATTTTCTATATAAAAATTAGGATAGAAAATCAGTTATTTGAGCTATTATGATTTTATTTTATTTTTAAGACGAAAAAATAATTTACATTAAATATTTTATTTATTGAGAGAAGATCACATTGTTATAACCAACGTAACTTTTATTTTTTATTCCAAGGGAAATATTTTTGCTGCATTCTGGTCTCTCTCTTCTTTGGGCCTCGGGTGTCCGATGATCGGCTATTTGTCTTCGTTTGATTGTCTCAATACATTTAATATTTGTACTTATAATGTAAAATAGTTGCGCAACAGCTAATAATCTTTTTGTATAGTTTTTGTTAAAAAAAATAATAATGTCTTTGTATGGTTTTAGTTAATAATCTTCATCTTATACAAGTTTTAGTAAATAATCTCATCTTACTTTCCAAAATTGGATTCTTTCTCGTGAACCATTCAATCCAAATATACCCGCGATTCCATAGCTAATTTGATAATAAGTCGTGATTTATTTGTAATAATATACAATATGGTGGGAAATAATAGAAGGAAATTCCTTTTTTATGTATGAAATAAGAACCCCTCTTGAGGAAATGAAATTAAAAATAGCCGTGCTAATTTGGAATTTACCATATGGGGGTAACGTACGTTGAATGAATTCATTAGGTCCAAGTTGCCGTGTAAATTTCATGGCTATATTAGTATGTATGAAAAGGTTTACCTACACTACATGCACATGGGATATAACGCATTCCATCTAATAGTCTACCCAATTTGACCATGCAAAACTTGATTATTATTTGAATAAAAAATTATAATTTTGTATCATAAAGGGATTCAGATTATCGTTTAGTACTACAATCTAATTGTAATTATTTTCACTTGTAAGTAGAGATTATATGTTCGAAGTTCTAACCCAAATCCGCCCATGTCCAATTTGACTTCAAACCCGATTGAGCGGGTTAGAATGAAGTAAAACCTGCCCAAACCCAACCCGACCTCAACCAGATTATTTATTGGGTTAGGTTGGGTTGATGTTTTGCCCCTCCACCATGTCAACCCAAACCCAACCCGATTTCTAGCCCGAATTGCTCATGCACAGATTACCCATCCCACTTCTTATTATACAAGCTAGATGTTTGGGAGAGCTGTACTTGAAGTTTGTTGTTTGCTTTTCATTTGAACATACGAAATTATTGCTTTTATGTTTTTCTTTTTTTGGTTAAAACGGTGGTATTGTTTTGTCATTTAATTTGAACTTTAGAAACGCGTTCCACACTATTTGGTTTATTTTTCATATGGATGGTGATGTGTAAAATTGAATTTTAAATAGTTTTGTGGTATTTTGTTTAAAATTTGAGACTTGTCTTACAAAATAATGTGTTACAAGATTGAATTTGATAAAATTGGACAAACCCGAACCCAACTTAAACTGGAACCCGAATAAAATTGCATGACCCAAATCCGAATTAAGAATGTTGAGTTAGGGTTGGTTTGAACATCTAACCCGCCTAATCCACCCGAGCCACTAACATAGATAGTGAATTTCATACTAGTTACGACTACCGACTTCTGGATCATCTGTTTGGTTTTTTCTTTGCTTATACATGCTTCGAACAAGAAAGCCAAATTCCTCTCTGGCTACAAAACAAAACACAACTGCAAATGGATTACTTTCAATGGCTTTTTAAGGTGTAATTATTATCTTCTTTCTTCTATAAACCACTCATAATTTTTATCTTTTTGAAGGTCAAATTAGTTGTATCTAGCGAAGGCTTCATACAAGAAAATGACCTTAAGAAATGTGATGGTTTTGAGTTAATATTGCAGTATTGCACGAGGCACGACCATAATATAATATAAATGCTTTTCGAAGACAAACCCTAAATCCGTAATTGGATATTTCTCAAGCAATTGGTGTACATTTTTTTAATGTTTAAATTAATTTGTTTTGTGTGGTGATAAAAAATTTCAAAGGCTAATTGACCCTTAATTTTTGAAGAACCCTACACCAGTAAATGCCTCAACCATCTTTTTCTCTTATTTGGGGGGTTGAAAACTTAGAAAGCTGACACGTCTTAGTCTACTCTTTCACATACAACTGCAGCGGTAAGCTTTTGACCTAAATTTTTTTAGCTTATCTGTTTAGGGTTTATAAAAGGGAACTTTAACGAAAAACACCCGGTACTGTTCACTTTAACGAAAAACCACATTTTTACACTAAAAAGTCAATCCTGGTACTATTCACTTTATCCTTTATTTTGTCCTTATCATTAAAACTCAAAGTTTTCAAACTCTTTTCATTAGTTTTCCTTTTATAAAAACATGTGTGATTACTAATAGAACAATTAAAAATGACTAACTCTTTAATAGAACGACCACTTGTCTTCTATCTCCGAAATATGTAATGACTTTGATGACGCTAAACCAAAAGCAAATAAGAATGTCTTTTGGGAGATAAAATCTTACTTTTTGTTGTTTTATGAAACTCATCCAAGGAACAGAAGAAATATCAACATGCCAATGATATTTGAAAACAATAATTTTGATAACTATTTCCTTTCTTCTTTTTTTAATTTTGTGTTACATATAGAGGAAAAATATAGAGGAAACCAAAGAACCATAGAAGAGTGAATGAAGAATATTGAGAGAGATGTATAATAAATGTTTTAAAAAATAAAAATAAAAAACGAAATAATTAGCAAACTGGTTCTAAAATTTTATCACCCAAAAAAAGAGGTTGACATTTGATTCTGCTTTCAGATCACAGACTATAGCCATATTCTATATGTCTACAATGCCTTGGCGTGATAGTTTTGTTGTCCGACTTTTTGTATGGCCAAAAAAAAGATTCATTGTTGTAAACATATGAAATCCAACAAAATCGTACTTAAAAAGAAAAATGAAGGTAAGATCTCGTGATATCCAACGGTTGAGATTTAGTAACACAAAGAACATAGGTTTGGTCAAAATAATACAACCACCGTACACGTGGTGCTTTGGACTATATAGATTTCACACACGTTAGACTATAGTGATTGAGAAGAATACTTGAAACTTTATTTCTTTTAGACTTATCGAATCCTTGAAACTTAATTGAAAAAAGAATTAATTAGTATAACACTCTAATTTTATATTGTGAAGGCTTCTAAGTTAAGCGATAGAGTGGTACTATCTAAACTCTTTTTTAATTTTTACATACTTTTCTTAATTTTTAGTCATCCGATCAATTAAATTGAAAAAGATTAAATGATATAAAATAATAAGGTGCATGAGAAATTAAGTAAATCTTGGTGTAGCCAAGTTTTCCACGATAATGTGCTTGTGTAATTCACATTTGAATATTTATTCTCGTAATTCATAAACTCATTAGTAAAATGAATATAATTTATGAAATAAATTTATTAATTGAGCGGTCTTAAAATGATGGTGGGTGATGCTAATTGAGCGCGACTGACTTTATTATACCGAAGAAAAGTAACCCTTTATTCATAGCCTCCAAATGACTTTCATCACCTGCTTTTCTGTCAGTATCTGATTAGCAAAGACCTTATCCTCCAATTTACGATCATTTTGGGGAGACGTGGCGCGGTGGAAATATATTTTTATTTAGGCTTTTTAGTTAAAATTGTGCTTGAGATTTGTATAACACATCACTTTGTTCTTTGGGATTGAAAATCAATAAAAATGGTCCATGAGATTGTTCATCATCCATTATTTTGGTCATTCCATTGAAAACTCTATTAAGTGTCCCGGAGCTCTTGGTTAGAAGTATGTGCAATTTTCAAAGTTTCGTAACTCAATTGTTTCTTAACCAAATTCGACCCATAATATATCAAAATGAAGATAGGAAAGTTAAGAACAAGATTATACCTATTTAGAAGCTCAATGGTTGCCGGAGATGCCAGAAAATAGCTTGAAAAGTGACTGGTCTGTGGAAAAACTGGAAAACTCGCCGGAAACTGGGTAAATTTTAAACGTTCATAACTTCTTTAATACTCAACGAAATTGAGTGATTCAAAAATGAAAATCATACTTCTAGATGATACGAAGAGAATGGTACCTTTCTCGATGGCTAATTCACCGTGGTTTGGCCGAAAAACGACTCGAAAGTGGCCAACTTGAGACCAAGACAGCCACTTTCGATTAGTTTTCCGGCCACAACACAGGGATATAGCCATCTAATCAGGTACCATTATCTTTGTGTCGTTGAGAAGTATGATTTTCGTTTTTGAATCACTCAATTTCGTTCAGTATTGAAGAAGTTATGAACGTTTAAAATTTACCCAATTTCCGGCGAGTTTTCCAGTTTTCCAATGGACCAGTCACCTTTTCGCCTATTTTCCGTCTATCTCCGGAAATCATTGGGCTTCCAAAAAGGTATAATATTGTTCTACACTTTTCTATCTTCATTTTGATATATTATGGGTCGAATTTGGTTATGAAACGATTGAGTTACGAAGCTTTGAAATTGCCCAAACTTCCAGCCAAGAGCTCCGGGACACTTAACGGAGTTTTTAACGGAATGACCAAAATAATAGATGGTGGACAATCTCAGGGAGCATTTCTATTGATTTTCAATCTCAGGGACCAAAGTGATGTGTTATGCAAATCTTAGACACCATTTTGACTAAAAAGCCTTTTATTTATTTATCTTAGCAATTATCATTGCTTTATTTTCAATCAAGTTATTCGGAGCATCAAGCCAGAAACAGAAAATAAAAAGAAGTCATAGGAACATTGTACTTGAAGCCTGTACCTTGCATTCAACATTGGGAATTGGATCCACTCTGGATTTTAGTATCTGAAGTCTAAGGATCAACATATCTGAACTTCACAAAGTGACTTCGACGATCTCTATTAACTCATTTCGCTAGTACATTACACAAATCAACAGCTCTGATCTCTTTTACACACTAATCAACAATTCGTATATGTTGATCCTTAGGCTCCGGACACTAAGGTTTGGAGCCAATCCAATTCCTCAACATTGTACATGAACTTCCCACAGGGAAAATTTCAGTCTACAGTGATCAATTAGTATACTTGTAGCCTTTTATTTTCTAATTTGATTGCTCAGATAGATATTTAGTAGCATTATGTAGAGTTATTTTTTGTCACGTGATTAAGGTAATTACTGAATAACTGAACAATTCAATTGAAGACATGTTTAAGTTTATGATGTGTTTTCATACTTATAACTTGAAGTAATTATTCTGTCACTCGATACTATCACCTGACAAGAACAATCTACGAAATCTTTTCTGTGTCCTTTGAGAACTGCATACATATTTTGCATGATTTTCATCCTTTGAGACCCGCATGCATGCATCATGCTTAGTTTTTTATTGGTTTTCAAATCAGAGACCATATTAAACGGGAAAGGATCCTCTCCGGACTCCTTCCAGTCGGATCCTCAGGTTCCAGAAGATTGCCTGCAAGGCTTGCCTCCAGCAGAGCCGGGAAGCAATCGCAGCTTCTTCTCCTTCCTCAAACAGGGTCGCAAAGCCACAGTCGCAACCTTGCCTTGAAATAGGACCACGAAGCCATCGATCCCGACTACGATTTCGATGACGCAATCGTCTCCTCCACATCGGCGCCCCTCTCTCAACCTTCCCGCCGTCTAAACCATCGCCGCTGCATCCATGGCCGCTGCTGCCATCACAGCTTCTTCTCATTCCAATGGTGTCAAGGTCGGCTGAATGTTTTCTAGCCGTTCGATTTTCTTTTGAACGGATAGGATTGAAGGATCCTCCGGATCTGGATGGAAGGGATCCAGAGAGGATCCTTTCCTATATTAAACAGCATCTTAGCTTTGCCACTCAAAACCCTAGCTAGCAAAATATATATGGTTCAATATTATTATTCAAAAAATGCATATCAACGTCGTACTGGTCCATGGTTTTTGGTTCCACAGGGCCCGACTACGTAAGTCTGCGTCCCTCCAAATGGAAACCTTTACGACCAAATAAGAAGAGATTCTTAACGTGGAAATGCAAAAGCAGACATTACAGGGAGAAAAGAAAGGTAGAGAGCAAAGATGCCGTGAGAATAATTGGTTCTGCTGCTGTTGCTCAAGATATGAAGCCCTATATGACCTCCAATTTTATTGGCACCAATGCTTTTTTCCACATCACTGGGAAGATGATTCTCAGAAGTAGGCACGGGTCTTGTCCCAATTACATAAATAACAACTTTTATGGCATGGGTGCACTAGTATCGCAACATCTTGTATCAATAATACAATTACATGTGTAAGTTTTTCTCTAATAACATTGTATCATTGACACGAAATATGAGAATAATAATGTACTTGTACCATGTAAGTTGCTCACAAAGAAACTTTTTACCCTAAATTGCAAACTATTTTACCAGGAAATCAGAAATGTTTTCGGTGTGGTTCCTGTGGTACGGTAGAAATAATGGAAGTCCCCACATGTAACTATTTTGCAGAGTTGATATGGATTAGACAACCCACTTCCTAAGTGGGATGAGCATTTCATGAGTATTCCTTCTCACCACCTCTCCCTAGCAACCTCCACTTTTTCGAAGGGTACTTGCAGCATTTCATCAAGTTGAAACTAGTAATTTTAAAACACCAAATTTATTCGTCCAATGATGTTTTTGATCGATTCGAACTTAAGATATTGAAACTTGTAATTAGTGTTCCATAATTCAAAAATAAAATGATTTTTCAAAACCTTATTTATATCAAATAAATAATATACTGATCACGTATACTGACACATTATTTAATGAACAAATCTTATAACTCTAGCATTATTGTGATTCAAATTTGTGCAAAACTAATAGAATTTGAACTTAACCATTCGTTATAATAATTCTTTGCGGTTGCCAGGTTGTAAACTTATGTTCCAATAAAGGATAGTGACCCTCTTCCTGGGAATTGGATCCCCTCCTGAGCAAATGGTGGGGATCCTCATTATCCACTAACACGAGCCGTTGGATTTTGATCCAACGGCTACAAACAGAGAGTCCATTTAAAAGTTATAATAATTGTAGTCATTTGATCAAAATTCAACGGCCCTTATTAGTGAGTCATGAGGATCCCCACCATTTGCTCAGGAGGGGATCCAATGGACTTGTGAAAGAGAAAGATGTTGCAAAATCCAAATTGGTGTCCTCTCATATCCTGAAGTTGACTTTGTATTAGGAACTTGATTTTATTGAGAATTTTACAAACACTATATACACATTATAGTATAGTTTTCAACTTTTCAAATATTAAGGGCTCGTTTAAAAGTACTTTTAAATAACTAAAACTGCTTTTAGAGAAAATGTTTTCAGGATTTACTTGCATTTTTACTAATAATTGGTTCCAAAAATATTTTCATCAAAAACGCTTTCAGCCATTTTAAAAGTATTTCCAAACAAGCTTTAAAACTATTTTATTAAACCCCTAATAATAAAGTGCATATAGATGTTTAAACATGTTAGATTTCACTTTCAGAAGATTACTGGATTAAACCATTTGGTGCTTTTAGATTTACAAGCAAAAGAAGACAAGAAAATGAATGATTTGGTCCCAAAGCATCTCCTTATCTATGTGCAATTATAGGGACATGAAAGAAAGATGATAAGTTGGGCAAATATTTGATGGGTCACAGAGGTGAATGTGAGACACAAATTAGCCTAATGCAGGTAGCACACTTGGTGGTGGGAAAGCGTACAAAGTAAAGCATTATATTTTTCTATTTGGAAAAGTCATAAGCTCATGAATGTTTCCAACTATTAGGGTACAAAAATTGGAGCACACAAGACAATTGCATGCACCTAACCCTAGCTAGTTAAATTGTGGATTTTGGCATGTGAAGTTGTCACAAGTGCAATGAAAGTTGTACACTACAACATGGCTAGCTACATTGAAAGATTTTGCGTGTGAACAAACCTTTTTGTTATCTTGTAAGAATCTAATTCTACCAAAAAATGGTGGAGAGAGAGAGAGAGAGAGAGAGAGAGAGAGAGAGAGAGAGAGAGAGGAGGTTGGGGGAAAGTCATGATTTGCTTGGGGAGAGAGAGACCACAAAAGAACCCACTAAAGAGATAGAAAGTGGAAGATTTGTTTAGGCTTTTCGTTCATGGTACTTTCTCTCTCTATAGTGGGATGGTGTTTGTGAAAACGTTGGATTTGAGGTCCCAACTTTGCAGCAGCAGCATTTGCAACAAAACCTACACAAAGTAGGAAAACGACCCACGATTGAAGCCTTCTGTTTTCTTTGCATGTGAAACCCACTAATATACACCAACCATGAGTACACACACACACACACATATATATGTATGTATGTATCTTTATCTGTGACTGTGTGTAAATGTGTATATATACTTAAAATGGGGTGTCCCTTATTTCAATCCCTCAAAAGTCGTTTCATTTATTTCCTCCAATCTTATAGGATGCTTGTATAAATATGTAGCAATTGCATTTGCCTTCCTCATCCTTCCAATTTTCTTGCCTACCGCGTATGGTTTTTAGCTCTTATCTTTTAGACCCTTTTTTTCTTAAATCTTTTGTAGCATGCATGCTCATGTTAGGGTGCTCCATCTGTTAGAATTTCCTACACATTTAGCAATGGACCAGAACGAATGGTGACCTGCTTAACCATCCCACGTAAAAATTTGTATGAGAGAAGTATAAAGAAAATTGTTTGTGGTTTGTTTTTGTTTGATCATTAATTTGTGACCAAGTTAGAAGTGTGGTAGTTTGAAACGGTAGGGAATCAAATTTGAGTGACTCGTTCAATGTTTTAAAAGGCCAAGGCTCAAGCAAAGTGTTTCATTGTTAGCCCCGCCTAGGCGAAGGTCTTGAAGCGTGAGGTAAAACCTTACTGGATTTAAATAATTGGGGACTGCTATGGGTTATTAAGAAAAAAATGGGAGACTATTGTAGGTTATTAAAAAAAATGACTTGGCCAAAACGACATGAAGAGGAAAACTTTTTTTTTTTTTGACAAACGATAGTATCTACACAAAGGTGGTGGGGAAACTATCGTTTTTTCAAAAAAGATTTCTTAGAAAAAAATAGTTTTCTTCTTCGTCGCGATCATCTTCTTCGTGAAGACGTCGCCGCACAGTAACAATTATAAACTAGAGGACAGAGCCCTTTGATTTTGATTTCGGATCACTGATGTATCTAGGAACACCCAATCAACCGCCTCACACCCAATCAACCGCCTCAGGCATGCCTCGACCACATCTAAACAAGTTTTCACCTACTCCCACTGGGTAGAGGTGTTATCACTCCTACCCTGTCTCCAAAGCCACCTAGGCCCACCTCGGGGTGTCTTGTTTAAAACATTAGACTCGTTACATATAAGGAGTCAAGTAATGTTCAAATGTCAGCAGTCATTCCTTCTTGCAGACAAATAATGAGTGATTCATTACGTGTAAGGAGCCAAACAATATTAAAAATAAAAACACTTTTTAATAAACTCCCTGCTTAGTAGGTTACGAATAAATCAAACCCCAAAAAGTGCAAAAAAATGGTTATGCAAAGATTTTGAATAAAAATTAAATTTAAGCTTACAAGACCAATTATTTCTTAAATTCATATATTTCCATGAGGTAGTTTGGGCCTCATAGAAATGCAAAGGTAACACAATTCACCATTCGAGCCGCAAAGCCTACTTCCAATAGAAGGATTAATTTTGTCAACCATCCACCAAATAACAGTATATAGATACTAGGAATAGCAAAATGGAAATTCCGAAGAAAACAAAAATAAAGCACCAGCACCCCGAGGATTTACAAAAGTGTAGCAACAGAATTTCAGCAACAATGGACTCAAAATATCGGGATCATAAACAGTGACCCGGACTCCATCAAGGTTTCCTTCCGGCAGTGAATCATCTCCGACATCAGTGTTGCCGCCAGAACGCCAAAATCAACTTTCAACCATTGGTTCGGGGTCAGAAGATGGTTCTGTGAGAGATGGCTGTAGGAGAGATCTGTTGGATTGGCGTACAGAATTGAAAAGAATGTCCTTGATAACCTGAGCAAAGACAAATAAGAGCAACTGTGTTAATTAAGAACAAATTGGACGTTGCTATAAGTATCCACTGCACAAGCAAACAGAGGATATATGAAGATTGGCACGGCCAGGGGGTTACCTGTGACATCAGACCATGCACCTGCTCGACAGTTATCTTTGCACTGTCACGAGTAATTTTGGCAAGTTGGGATTCTTCCTGCAAATTCATGAAGCCATTCAAATTCAACTACTGGAAATATAGGTAATCAGCGTGAATGATGGTTAAATAATAACAAGATTCTCATTATGTAACATTCTTCTCTTAATCACAAATCTCTCCTGCACATGAATGAAATCACCCAGGCATGCATTCTAACATTACCTGGATCTAAAATGCCTATCTATATGGGGGCAAGTGGGACCCATATAGAAACGATAGCAGAAGACAAACTGTGGGTACTACAATTCTAAACAGTTGAATTTGTTGAACAAAAACGTTTTTTTTTTAATGAGTGGCAGGTAAACAAGTTGAATTTCCATATAGCATGATATCCAGTGGCTGCTAAATTTTAAAACAGAATCCAATGTTCCAGAGAAGATTCAAAAGTGCTATATTTTTGTTTTCCTGGTTTCTTTTGGAAAAATAAATAAATACAAAAACTTCAAAACTGTTTCAAAGCTGAGAACAAGAATCAAGAATACAAGAAACAACACAAAGGCAAGTCCACATGATTCTCAGACTAGGCAAATAATTTGGTTCTTTATCCTTTTGACTTTCTTCTTAATATCTACAGAACTAGGTATACATATATTTATCAGTTTGGTTTCATGAAAGAGAGAGAATAGAACTCAATGATAAAGGAGAATGACACTATGTTCACACATCAAGTTTGCATGTAAATCCACTCATAGACATATAGAATGACGAATTTTATAAATGTGTATTTTGCATAGACTAGATGAATATAAGGAGTGGCACTGGAATCCATACCACCTTCCTGCCCTAACCTTCTCTACATATATATATATATATATATATATATATATATATATATATGAGTAACAGATTCCACTTAGCAGTTATACTTGTATGGTCCAAATCCATTTAAAAGATAGCTCTTCTAAATCAAATGAGCGAGATAGAGGGAAATGGGAAGAGAGACTTACCTCTCTCTTTCTTTGTGGGGGTGTTATTAATGGCCCAAAGCGAGAATGAGCCAAATGATTCTCCGCTTGCTCTAGCTTTTCAGCTGGCATGATGCAAAGAACACAACTTAATATTCAGTAAATAATCTAAGATATATGGAAAATACTTGAATAGGTAATATGGACAGGTAAGAAAGTACCTAGATCAGAAATTTGTCCAGCAACATAGTCTCCATTACCCAATAAAGGTGAGGAAGAAAGAGTATTCACCCAATACTTGTTCCAGAGCAGATCCAAGAGGTGAGTGTCAAGAGAAGACTTGAAATAAGTGATATCCAGAGAATAATACTGCATACACAAATACAAAAGAAGTTTCAGATAGTAACAAACCAAAGTTCCGCATAAGAACTCTAGGATAATAACATCATACCTGTTTACAGTGAACACCAAAGTCCTCAATTTTGTTCAGAGGAATGGTCTGATACTCGGAGACAGGATCGTCTGGAGGCTTATATCCATCTGGGTACGTCCTGAATGCACCAATGTCAACTTTTCCAGCAGACACTGTCCGAGTTGGATCAATAACAACAGCCAAAAAGGGCTCCTGATATTGCTGGTTAAGCATCTGCGTCGAAACATCAATACCCGAGAGCCAGCATCCATAACCCGGATGAGAATGGTACCACCCAACCACATTCTCCAACCGCCCCGCCTAGGCAATAAAACACTCAGTAAGCGGATTAACCTTGCACAAATAGAACTAATATATGGACTCCAATACAATAACCCTACTCCACCAATTAACAACAACAAAATTTGAGAAACTATATGTCCCAACACAAACCCCACTAAGAAACCTAGCAAATTCAATTTCTCAGCAACTATGTACGAAAAGAGCAGCAACTCAATGACGCAATAGCCCAACAACAGCAGCAATTAGGGTTTCTGAAAGCCCAAAAGTTCATGCCTTAAACATTGAAAAACACAAATAATTTGAAAAAAAAAATCACAAACCTGCTTATTGGTTTGGGAATAATCCACCATATACTCATAGGCATCAGCCTGAGCATTAACCCTAGTCTCAGTCCCTTCAACAGGCAAAGCAAAAGCGTCCATGACGATAATGGCGTCGCCGTCGGTCTTGCCCTGCATGAGGCCCATGACCTCGATGGTCCCGCCAGAACGGGCGTGCACAACCATCTTCAAGAGCGCGAGGGCGGAGATCTTGACGCGCTTGAAGTAGTGGGGGTCGTTGGCCCAGGGCTTCTCCTGCTGGAACTTGACCTGAGCCGCCTCGTCGTAGTAGAATATGGCGTCGGCCGTCGGGTCCGCCTTCGGCTTCGCCACGCTCGGCGGCGTGTCCATGGGGATTACGTTGTTCTCGAGCTCCCATGTCTGCTGGGCTATTTGCGCGTCCATGGTGTTTGCGAAAATGTCTCTGAGAGACACTACTGCGTCCTTTGATGTTAATGTAATTAAGCGAAGTCGATTTCTACTAAGAAAATAAATAAATCGCCATTGGGCTGCCTTTTGTGTTTTTAGGGCTCCTTCGGAGAAGAGAAAGCCCAAGGAGCAAAAAATAGTTTTTATTATTATTATTATTATTTTATTTTTTAAAGATCGATATTATATTTTAAACAAGGGTGCAACTTGGCCGGATTGGTTGGATTAGATGGTCAACTAATCCAAACCCAAGATTTGGGTTTGGGTGGGGTTCAAGTTCATGCAAGTTTATTTGAGTTCGAGTTTAAATTGTGCTCGGGCTTACTTAGGTTGGATTCGAATTTGCCCAACTTTATTGAGTTCAATTTTATAACACCTTATTTTGTAAAATATTTCAAATTTTCATCAAACAATGTCAATATATATTAGTTAAAATTACAATTTTACACCATCATAATCCATACGGATGTTAAACCAAATAGTGTGGAGACCACTTCTAATATTTCAACCAAGCGAAGTTGAAATAAAATTACAAGAGACTACCAAAGTAAAGGTAAAAGAAACATTATCATTCATTGTTCAAATAAAACCCAACAACAAACTTCAATTATTGTCTTCCCTAAACTTGTACCTTCCTTATATTATAGGAAGCGGGATGAGTTTGCGTTGACATGGGCAGGCAAGAAATCAGCCAACCTAATAAATGATCGGGTTGATGTCGAATCGGGTTTGGGCGGGTTTTTACTTCATTCTAACAAGCTCGATCGGGTTTGAAACCAAGTGGGGCATGGGTGAATTCGGATTGACCAACCCAAGTTGCACACCTTCTTTAGACTACTTTACACGGTATGGGATTCAAATTTATGTGCTTAGTGAGTTGCACATCCACTGTAACCAATGTGACCATGTCCACATCCATTGAAGCAAAAGATAGTTTGTTATGAACTGTTTTGCTGATTCTAGCTAATTGTAGCATAATAGCCTCTCTGCACGTGCAAACGCGTTTACTTGATTCTTTCCACTTGCAAATGTTGTGTTCTTTTTCTTTAGCACAGGGGCCCAAAGCCAATTAGTGTAAATCATATGAAGGTCGAGAGATCCCGGCAGTATCAGCCACTATAAAATTGCCTACAAGGAGGAACAAAATCATTACAATTCGCGAGCCATGCAAATGCAAGGTTCACTCAACATGAGAAAATTTGGAGAGCTGTTACAACTTACAACACATTGTGCACACTCAAACAGGCGGTTTTCACAATTCCAATTAATTAGGAACATTCTCTACAACATTTTAAGTCTAGCTAAACGTGGACAAAGACCCGTGGTGTAAATACCTGACGGTAATTCCTACCCTGTTCCTGTTGACATGGAATCCCAACAAAACGAAACACATTTGCCAAATTACATAAGTTAGTATACAATAAATTACACTGTAAGGTACAGAAACCACAATTCTGTGTCATTTGCCCCGCGACCTGCCTCTCCTGTTGGATCTAGTTGGTCTCTTTCCCTTCTGCTTCTCCACAACAATGTCAGTCTTGGCTACCGGGCTTGGCTGGGTCAGCTCCTGTGATAACTCATTGGGCATGCTAGAGCTGTTTTGGGAGCCACTGGCAACGAAATCATTGTCCTTCGTGACATCAATATAATTTTCAATCAGTTCGTGGACCTCAAAAGTAGCTTCATTCAAATGTGCGCCATCGTTTTCCTTTGTGGCACCAATATCGTTTCCGTTTTTGTTGGTGACCTCGCCAGTAGGTTCATTCAAAAACTCACGGTTATCATTTAAACTGACTGGATTACTTTCCCCATTGAGCATGGAGTTTTCTTCTGTGCCCAACTGTGCTGACAAACTGAAACGAAGAAAGGCAATGCAATAAGATTATGCAGATAATGCAGCACCAAAACAATGACATCAACAACCGCTTACTCAGCTACTGAAGAACGGAAACCATTTGTGGTATAAGCACTTCTTGATGCAGTCGCTTCTGTTGTCAAGCACGTTACATCGTGTAATTTTGAATCTGAAACTGAAAAGTAAATAGAATATAAATACGAACGCCTAATGCACAACCAAAATGCTTAGTCAAATGTCAACTACTATCCAACAACTGAACTTCAAAGATTTATGAATGGCATCTTTCAGACTCGATAAATTATTCAGTACAAAATAGAACTGCATCATCCAAGCTACATACATAGTGTTCTATCCCAATAAAACAATGATATAACTGGAATGGTATTACTTGCTGACACAATATGGTGAGAGTATATGCATGACACGTCAAGTAAAATAGTTTTAGGTGATAGGCTGATAGCACATATAATTCCATTGGAAACGAAGACCAAGTGAGATGAACTTGTCCTCCCACAGTATCTAGTTTTTTGAGTAAGGGCTGGTTTGGTATTGCTGTGCTTTGAAAAAAAGCTGCTGTGAGAATAAGCGGTTGTACTGTGAGAATAAGCGGCTGTGAAATAAAGCCAGTAGAGTGTTTGGTAAACTTTTTTGTGAAAGTACTTTTAGAAAAAAAAGCAGGATGATAGTTTGTCTTTTCATTAAAGGAGCACTGTAGCTCCGTGTGCTTTGAAAAAACTGGCTTTTTTTCAAAGCAGCAAATAGCAGCTTCAGCTTTTCCTTTGATTTTCAGCTTATTCTCACAGCAGCTTCCAAAATAAGCCCTTTTTTTTTAGTTTACCAAACACAAAAATGACCCTCAGCTTTTTTTCACAGTGGCTTTTTTTAAAATCACCTCAATCCCAAACGGGGCCTAAGTCTACCTGGATAAAGTGTTGACATTCAGAGTTTCAAGCACATATACTTAACGATGATATACTACCGAACAGTAAAGACACAGTTCACACTAGTTATTCAGCCAGACAAAAAAAACTCCTTTGCTACATATACATATTAGTACAATACATTTGAATGCCGAAATGGCCAGCACAATATCAAACATATAACCTGTACAATAACAACACAAATGTGTATGCTTATATAACCCACACAATGACAGGGTCGAAAAAGTTCACCTTGTATGGTTCCTCCGACCACTGAATTTTGTTGTTCAGACCCATTAGTGTCCTTATGTCCATCAAAATCACCAGCACCAACATCACTGTGACATACAAGGGGAATTGAATGTGATAAGCCAAACAAATATCGAGGGTACAAAATGGAAAAATAAAGGAGGAGGGGGAGAAGGGGGAGGAGAGGGAGGGGGGGGGGGAGAGGGGGGAGGTGGGGAAGGTGAAGGAAAGATCAAAATCACCGACCCAAACTGTACAGAATGGGAGTTGGGCGCAGCTTGGCCCTTGTATCAGACATGCTCAACAATAGTAGTTACTAATATGAGGATGCTAGGAAAATGAAATATCAACTATTTCTTGTAATTTTTAAGTTTTTATTTAGAACTGCTCCTCAAACACAGGAGCCGTGGTATTCGGAGACAAAGAGTAGATGTTGCCTGACAAGTATTGCTGTGTCTTATCATGCTGAGGTCAGATGACACCTTTAAGTAAACTACAAGTTGATATGCATAAACAACAATTTTAGGTTAACCACAAGCTGATATTTGAAGAATCATAAGCTTGCTTTCAAATGGAACCTGTAATCTAATAACGATTTTTGGGTATGCATTGAATAATTTTTTAAGAAGCTATAAGAATTAGTTGACAGAAGTTTTCTTGGCTAAATAAGATACAATTTCGTGAAGGAGCAAACCTGGGAGCAGTCTTGATATCTTCAGATGCTTCGAGTCGTTGTCCAGAGCTTAACATCTCTTCTAAGGCATTCTGAGAACCTATTTGATGGACAAACTTAGTGAGTAAAAGATGAATTAAAGGTATAGTATACTCATACACATGCATTAATATGAATGTCCAAAGGAAGAAGATAAAAGTGAAAATTACAAGAAGCATCACCCTTGCCACCCATAGAAGCAGCATCTGAATCCTTCACAAAAAGAAAAGAAAAGGTTATAACAAGACATCTGGTAGCACAATCTTTATCAGACTTAAAGAAAAAATAAATAAACCATATGTTAGTAGTCAAATTGCAACAAAATGATACATATGCCTAAACAGTTGTGGTGATTTTCTTCAGAACTGATAATTACCGGCAGTGGCAAATCTTCTTTCTGCAATCCATATTGTGTCTTCTCCGAAACTGAGAAAGCAGAAGATGGGTTATTTCCTATAATTTATTTTCCTTATACTCTAAAAATTTATAGGGGAGTGTTACTAGCATTCCAAAGTAGTCATCTTAAACTACTCTTTTGTTCATTTCTCTATAAACTCATTTTCGTTGAAGTGTTTATGGAAATTGTTGAATTAAGAAAGTTTTTAATTGGTTGACTGAAGAGAAAGAGAATCCCTAGTGTCTTCCCCAAAACTATACGAGCAGAAGATAAGGTCCCACATGTTAGTTTTATTATATTTAATTTCCTTATATTCTAGAAGTTCAAGGCAAGTGTTATTGGAACTCCGAAATAGTCATTTTGCACGACTGTTCTCCTACGATTTTTCTCCTTTCATTAATATCATCTTCATAGTACGGTTAATGGAAATTGTATCAATAAATTCTGAGATTAAAATAATTGAAGAGAATATAAGGGAGGAGCGTATGCAGACTATTTTGGAAAGCCAACACAATCTCCCATAAACTATAAAATTATGCAACTTATTCATCCACTGATGACAGTGGATTATGGGACTAAACCAACAGATTTACTGCATTCCAGTCAAGAAAAGATACCGTCGGAGCCATTGGACGCAGTTATTCCTAAGGACAAGGTCAAATTCGAACCTACGGCATTTTTAGAATTGTGAAGTTTATCTCCCACATCATCTTCTCGTTGGCCACCCGGAAAAGAACCCAAGACACTTCTTTTTTCTAAAGCAGATGTGGACCAATCAATTCTTGTAGAAGGTAGGGACCTCAGGAGTTCTTCTGTTGCCTTAGATCGCACTCTTCGTATTTCCTCCTGAATATTCCAGGACCCTGTAGCAGGGGCATCCCTTTTCAGCTGCATTAAATTTTCAAAATCAGCATATCAATAACAACATACATTCCCTAATTTCTGTTTCACTAACTAAAACACAGAACACAGAAAGAAAGAAAGAGAGAAAGAAACATGTGAGGTTCAACATCAACATCCAATGTCTTATTTATTAAGTTGCATTTTCAATTAATAAATGGTCACTACACATTTATATGAGAAAAAATTTCTGTCATGCTTCATGTTCCCAGATGTGAGTGACAACGCCGTCATTGGACCCAATAAATTGTCTTGACACATTGATAAGTTCTCTGTGGATCCACTCTACTAGGTTAATGTTTTGGCTTGTCTGCCTAAATATTAAATCACTAACTTTTCAAGGGTTTCTCTGCATTTTACAACTTTACAACCTATCCTTGCTTACAAAACAAGCTCTTCCTAATTGACCCAGCATACACAACACAACCTGACATTTTTTTAGTCACTGCAAATCGACAGACTCCGTAAAATCTGCAACTCAGCCTTGCTTTGCATAACACAGTTACACATAATACAATAACCAGAACTCCCCTAACCCACATATCTTTCTGATTCAGAAAAAGTCATCATCCATTTAAACAACAAACACCCAATCTTAAACTGAGTTGGCTAGTCTTTGTTCACTTTGAAAGTCAATCTCCAGCCTCAAGTTTTGTCACATACATTTATCATTAACCAAGACCTGGTATCTATATGGGCTGGAGTAGTAAATAACCTCCCGTTAGCAATACTGTTTTGAGTTTAGAATCTACATCCTACCTGTCAGAAACCAAGGTGAAAAAGATATGACGAGAAAATTTCCAAATGGTACCTTGGATGTAGACACAGAATTGCCAACAGTTGAATATGGGGTTTCTTCGTTGAAAAGTTGCATCCCTATTGATGACGGAGATCTCAGTTCTCCATGCTTAATAGAAGGAGATGCCCATGGAGGACGTGCCCGCATATACACTTTGGCCACATCCACCGGTGAACCACCTTCGTCTTCACCACCCTGCCCCAACAGGATCAAATTGAAAATGTGATACATCAGACTTTGGTATGTCAACAAATTGCTAATATAAACTCAAGGAGACGGTAATAGCATATATCTTCGATGTAGTTTTCTTTCATCAAAATATTAAAAAGCTTACAATTGCTTACAATTGCTTATTTGACATAAAAAGACAACTTATGGAAGATTTCACCCCAAAGATAAAATGCCAGACATGGGGAAAGAGACAGCACATGATAGCCATGATATAATACCAGAGGAAAGAGCACTAACTTGTGGGAACATAAGAGCGCTCAAGGTGTGGGTTCCATGATCCAAAACTGGCTTTGAAGTTGATCCCAATCTCTTCTCACTCAACCATTTTTTTGCCTCCATAACAGGACTCTCTACATCTGCAATGCAATTAATACCAAAGTTAAAAAGTAATTGGTAAAATTTCTAAACCTGTTTCGCTGGAAACTGTTTTGTTAGGTGTCTCACCTGGTCTTGTATTCTCTGCACCTTCAGCATTGGTAAAACCTACGACTCTCGATTTAATAATCTTTATTAATCTATCACATTCTTCCCTGGTAAAAAATAAAGTTGAAGTCAAATAACTAGTTAATAGGAACGAAGAATAATTAGCAGAAAGGTTGCATGATACACAACAGTTTGTGGAAACCTCTCTATAACACAGATTTCAGACCAATTCAGTATAGAACCCATAAAACATTATGTTCATGGTAGAGTGCTTATAAATTGAGGACAAGACCAATGAATCAAGGCATATCCTAGCCTTGAAGTGTGAAGAAGCATCTTTTACTTTGATAGAAGAACCATGCCTAAGCACTAAACCTTAAGAAAATATTTCTAGAAATCAAGGTTCAATAACACGAGATTCTCGAAGTAGAATAAGAATTTACAGACCTCAATGCAGAAAATAAATTAGGATGATATAAATACACAAACAAATGACAAGCAAACATTACAAGTCTAATATAAGTAGAAGAAGGATGAACCGAGCAACAACCAAGGAAAATCCAAATGTGAAATATAAAATTATAATGATTCATCTTTAATCAAGAAAGTGCAGCATTACCTCGAGAAGGTCTCCTGCATAAGTAGTTGTTCAATTACATGCTTCTTGTTGCTCTTCCCTAGTGTTGCTGGGGGCTCCTTCTCAAGGAACTTGATCTCTTCTGATGTCCCATTCCTCTAATTCAACAACAAAAATCAACATTGCATGCCTAATACAAGAAAATGAAACTGTAGAAGCTAAGAAAAACTGAAAAAGTGGTTTAACTACACGTATTGTGTTACTGTTCATATTCCCTGGACAGCCCTGAAATTTATACCTCACAAAATTCTTGGTAGCCCCACATCATATCTTTTTCTTACCCAACTAAATCGCTTACCACAAGCTTTTTCCACAACTTTAGTTCCCAAATAACCCATTGAAACCATCCTTAAAGATCACCTTCAGTGCTGTAAAATATGCACAGCCTCCTTTTTGTTCCTTATCATCCCCATGAGTATAAAAACTTCAAACTAGTTTTCTACAACCTAAGTAAGGATATGACTACAACCTCTTGTAGAGCCCCATACACGAGCTTTCTAAATTTGTACGTTCATCAATGGGAAATTGGGCATGAGTCAAATGACCTAACTGTTTAAAACATGTAGTATAAGTTCTTTCAAATGCTCAAAAAATTGCTCAATTGTAAGCATAACGATGCATGCAGTACAACTGAACAATACAACATGTAGGGCTATTACCTTATTCAATCCATCATCTTCCTGGGTCGAAATATCTTCATTATCATCATCAGCCTCATCGTCAGTCCCATCCTCTGAAAAATTAGACAAGAAATCCAGTAAAAGGCCACGAAAACCAAAGGGCAGCATTCTTTTTTCTTCACTAAAGCACAAAACTGCCATACTCTTTAATACATCAGACAAACCAAAATCCGCCACAGCTATGTACATATATAGCAAGATTAAGAAGGAAAAAAAAAAGAGTAAATTGTAGCAATGGTCTCTTAACTTTAACTTAATTGGAGAAATGGTCCCTCAACTAAAAATTCATTACCATTGGTCCTTCAACTCATCAAAACGTGCAGCTCTGGTCCCTCAACTAAAAATCTATTACCATTGGTCCCTCAACTTTAATCCAACTGGAGAAATGGTCCCTCAACTTTAACCCAATTGGAGCAATGGTCCCTCAACTTTAACTCAATTGTAGTAATGGTTCTTCCAACATAACTCATTTTGACAAAATTTTAACAAAGTTGAAAAAATGACTATAGGTTCATGTTTTGATGAGTTGAGGACCCCAATTGTAGCAATGGAGCTTCCAACATAACTCATTTTGACAAAATTCTAATGAAGTTGACAAAAAGGACCATAGCTATACATTTTGATGAGTTGAGGGACTAATGGTAATGGATTTTTAGTTGAGAGACTATTGCTCCAATTTGATTAAAGTTGAAGGAGCATTGCTACAATTTACTTGAAAGAAAATGCCATCTTTAAAATAATTTATTTTCCAAAAAAATTACGTTTTCTCCTAAATTCCAAGCATGTAGCACACAATTAGAACAGTAAACAATCTCCAATTTTCTTAGCACCAAAACCTAATCGACCTACACATTCAACCTATCAAAACTAATTTCCGGATCGGAACTAAGTACAGTATCAATTTCCGGCATTTCAACTACGAAATTACCAAAACATACACAAATTGAGCTTCATATAATCACTGTAAACACATACAAATGCAAAATTAGATTACCTGAGGAGGAAGAAGAGTCAGGACCAAAGACGGAGGAAATAATCTTCCCGGCGCCGCTGGCAATCTTACGAGTAGGCGAGTAGATGAGCCGGGAGAACCAATTAGGGTTTTCGGGTGGTGCGGGATTGACAAACCTAGGCCGGTCGTAGGGAGTCCTAGCACCGGCGTACCGTCGAGGGCGGACAATTTTGCCGCCGGATCGGGAGTCTAGTGCTCGGCGAGATCTGGAAGTGGCGGCGGTGGCCATGGCCGCTCTCTCATGTGAAGGAGGGAGCCAAAAAGGGAGGGAATGAGAAATAGATAGGAGTCCGTTGTGGAGGTTAAAAAGGGAGTGTTGGGGGTTTGCTTGTGTGTTTTTCGCAGTCTGTCTTATCAGAAAATTCTATTCGTTGAGGTTTGTATTGTGACGGTTATAACTATTTTGTTTTTTTGTTGACTATTTTATTTGGATTTTCAGTTCTAAACAAGTCATTGTTGGTGTACTTTACTAATCGGAACCATTCAGTATTTTAGAATCATTCGCTCATATATATATATATATATATATATATATATATATTCGTGACAGAATCAGAATTTTATAACAACGAGATTATAATTTGAACTAAGGGAACATCATCGGATCATTTCGTCTAGCTTAGTATCTGCCTAGTTATGCTGCATTTGTCCATTTTGTGGAGGACTATCATGTAAGCTTTTTATCGAACATAAGAAATAAAAGACGAAAGACAAAGGAAAGAAAGATAAAAATTCTACAAATAATTATACATAGGGTTGCACAAAAGAAATAGCGGTTTGTAATTCATTGTTCCTGACTTATTCTTTCAGTTTGTCGCAATCATGTATAGTGTCATACCCAAATATACAAATAAATACATATTAAAATTATGGAGCTATTGGGGTCATGAGCAGTTAATGACCTCATGTTGGCTCTGCCACTGTATATACTAACTTTTTGTCACAAGTTTATGCAGGGCAATTGGCTTTTTTATTCTTTTAATTTTATTTATTTTAGATATTTTTTGTTAAAATCTATTTTGAAAAAAAAAATGAATTTACTAGTCATAAATGTTTCGAGGGTATTCGGCTAAAATCAAAATTTAGAAAGAAAAAGAGAAATCGGAGGAGATCGAACTCGCACTAAAGTGTATAAGCATAATTGTTTGTTTTGCCACAATATGATGAAAGAAGGCAGTACGGAGTAGAAGAATTTGACTTTGACTTTTAGAAGCATACCGTTGTTGGAGAGCGAGCCAAACGGTACGAGCAGTCTGGAAACGGGCAGTGACAATGAGAGCCTTGTGTGGCCAAGGGAGCCATTGATCCACGAAAGAGATTGACAAAACAAGTCAGAATCAATAGAATACCGGAGATATTCCTACAAGTAAAGAAACAAGTCAGAATCAATAGAATACCGGAGATATTCCTACAAGTAAAGAGATTGACAAAACAAGTCAGAATCAATATGTGCAGGAAATCAGTGATTACTTCTATCACCTTTTCTCCTCAATCCATAGAGACAAAATGTAGGAATTAGACGGTCTTTCTGGGCATGCCTTTTATTTGGTAAGTAACATCGATGAAGCTACTGTGAAAGCTACAACCTTAGAAAGATTCAAGAATAAATTCAATTGGAGGCTCCGTTGTATATTTAGACCAAATCATTAGTCGCCACTCAAAACACAATGGGGAGAGGGAAAAGATTTGGCAAGGAAGGTGTCTGAGCAAACAAAGATAAAATTGAGAAAATTGAAGAAAAGAAATTGAATTAGAAAACAAAAGAATGAAGGTCACATGAGGTAGCGGGGTGGCAAAAGGAGAGAGAGAGGTAGATGTAGAGGGGTGACGAGAAGGTCGAGGGTGATGGGAGGAAGAATCCAAGAGAAAGCGAGGTGGGAGGAAACATAAAGGGACGGAGGGAGAGAATGAAGGAAGAAGTAAAGAGACGGCACTGTGGGAAATAGAGGGGAGGCGGGGAGGTCTGCCGGTTAACTAAATTCATCTTAATTACATGGGGATTAAAATTCGAACATCGGTGCAGAAGAGAAGCACATTGGTCTAGCACTTAAGTATGGCCAAATATTGTAACACTTTGATGGGTTTCTTAGTTTCTTTTATTAATGTTAGGTAGATGAACTTTTTGGACCATATTTGTAAATCATGTAATATGTTACTAATAAAAAATAAGCATGTTAATCAACACTTAAGTAATAATTTAATCATTAATAATCATGTCATATGTTTACAAACTATGATTTAAATAGATGGACATCCTAGCATTACTTTTTTTTTTTTGGGCAATTAAATCCAGTCCAAAAATCCAAGCTATTTCTTAAATTTTTAATGGATGTATGGCATTGCAACGAATTTGTAAGTTGATATATAACATTGTAATGTTTAAAAGATGAGATATGAGATTGTGGTGTGACTCAAAGTTGAGGTGGTTTCATATAATTTACCCAAAAAATTTCAAGCAAAACATATTTAAAATAAAGTTGAATACAACTAAATCTGAAGAGGTAGTTGTATTAAAAAAAACTAAATCTTTTGCATAAAAAAAAAAACAAGAAGAGTTAGTTGAAAATGATTTATTTGTTATATGGGTAGATTATTCAACAAGTGTGCAAAAAAAAAAAATTGAATGCAACATGGTTGAACAGATTTAGTTATTATATTTAAGATTAGCATATGGGCACACACAAAATGTGTAAGAAATTTTTTTATTTTTGTTTTTGAAATAGAAGGAGAGAGTAAGGGAGTGATAGAGAATGTGGGAGTAGGAATTTTTTTTTAAATTTATAATTAGAGATATGTTATGATTACATGTAATTGAGGTTTTGAAAAGAAAAGAAAAATAAAATTTGGTTGTGTGAAATTACATTTATGCCCCATATTTCTTATTCATGTTTTGTAATAATTAGAGGGTTAAACTGGTAATTTCATAGGATTTTCGTTGACAATGAGTGTTTTATTAATTAGTAGAGATTCTACGATTCTATAAAATTTTCTATTCTATCACAAAATAATAATTTACAAAATTGAATTTATATTGAATTTACATTGTTTTACCTTTTTATATTGGTCTCAGATAAGTTTTAAAAAGGTAATATTTTTTTTTATCAACAAGTGTGAAAAAAAAAAGGAAAGAGATTCTCTTCGGATCTACACATTCAGAGCTTAGAGATCAAATGATTCAAGCCTTTAAAATTTGATCCAACGGCTAAAAGCAGAGAAGATCATTTGATCCCTAGATCCAGATGCATAGATCCAGAAAGGATCTCTTCCCGTGAAAAAAATAGCTTTTTTAGCCAAAATGGTTCCTAAGATTGGCATAACCTCTCACTTTGATTCCTGATATTTGAAATGAATAGAAATTGTCTTGAATTTGTCCACCATTAATTATTTTGATTTTTTTCTCAAAAAAATTCAATAAATAAGGATAAAATGATGAAAATACCATCAAATATTGTCAAATATTTTTCCCTATTGTTTATTAAATTGAAGGTATTTTTGTTATTTTGATCCTTATTTAATAGAATTTTTCACGAAATAATCAAAATAATTTATGCTGGCCAAACTTAAAGACCACTTCTAATTATTTTAAATTTCAATAACTAAAGTGAATAGTTATGAAATCTCAAGAATTGTTGTAGGCTTATTTGATTGAACGATCTAGGGTTTAGAGAGAGGGGGCCGACCACTATTAGAGAGAATAGAGATTGATTTAATTGTGAGGTGTGTTTGATTCACCCCATTGTGTCTTTATTAATAGTAATAGGAAGGGTAAAACCTTTCCCTTTAGGATTACAATATTTAATAGGTAATCTAATCCTAATAGGAATATAAGATACATTCCCAGATTCTCTAGGATTTACACAATCACATTTCTATTCTAAATATGATTGCAACACTCCCCCTTGAGTGTATAAATACTCAACAAATCATCGCATTAGATCTTTAGCAGATAAGGTAGAATTGTTGATGAAGTCATCGACACAACGGGTGATCGCCAGTCTCAAAAATTTATGTGAAGTATGCATTTGTAAAAACTCACAAAAAACTTGCTATGGTTAACCCCAAGGAATGAGGGAAACCCATAGACTAAGGAGAAAAGTAAGAAAATATGCATAATGTCTAAAACACTCGTCAAACTAGACGAAGGTAGTGAACTCATCGGAGTATGATCATCCCCGGATGGGTGCCTCATTAAAACCTCGTTAGGTAGCAAAAACCCAATGGAAAAAATGCTCTTAATCATAGGAAAAAGAGTACATTAAGATCATGTGAATATGCTTCTAGATACTTCCCCTGAGTTAGACATAAATTCTAAATAAGAGAACTATGAGCGATTCAATTCAGATAATTTGCGCATACCGATTCCTTGGACGAGCTTCTGAAATGTAGACTTGGGCAATGACTTAATAAAGAGATCGGCCAGGTTGTCATGGGAACGAATTTGCTTTACTTCAATATTCTGATGTTGCTGCTGCTAGTGTGAGTAAAAGAACTTCGGCGCTATGTGCTTGGTGTTGTCTCCCTTGATGTATCCTTTTTTTCAGCTGCTCGATACATGCTACATTGTCTTCAAAGATCGTCGTAGCAAGGTCAACGACTGATGTAAGACCACTAGTGCTTCAAATGTGTTCCATAACTTTTCTCAGCCAAAAGCACTCACGTGATGCTTTATGTAGGGCGAGAATCTCAGCATGGTTAGACGAAATCGCAACTAGCGTTTGCTTGGTAGACCTTCAAGATATAGTAGTGTCTCCAACGGTAAAGACATAACCCATTTGAGAACGTGCTCTATGTGGGTCAGACAGATATCTAGCATCTGCATAACCAACAAGGCGATAATCAATCCGATGGCCATAGGGGGCGGCAACACTTTAAGATTCATGGGTATAGAACAAGCCCAAATCTGTAGTACCTTTGAGGTAGCGGAAAATGTCTTTAATGCCATTCCAGTGCCTGCGTGTGGGCGCATTGCTGTATCTAGCCAATAGATTCACAACGAATGAGATGTCGGGTCTAGTGCATTGAGCCTAGTACAATAAAGCTCCAATTACACTTAGGTAAGGAACTTTGGGTTCCAAAATCTCTTCCGAATCCTCTTTTGGATGGAAGGGATCTCGTTTAGCATCTAGAGTCCAAACGACCATGGGTGTACTCGAAGGCTTCGCTTTATCCTCATTAAAACGTCGTAACACCTTTTGGATGTAGTTCGATTGCTATACTAGTTTCCATCCGAACAATGCTCGATCTCCAGGCTGAGACAGTATCGAGTTTTCCAAAGATCCTTTATCTCAAATTCCGATTTCAAGTGTGTAGCAATTTCCTCAACTTTATGGGAGTCCCAATGAGGTTCATGTCATTGACATAAACTGCAACGATTGCAAATCCGGAATATAACTTCTTTATGAACACGCATGGGCATAGGTTGTTGTTCACATAACCCTGACTTGTCAAATATTCACTCAGATGGTTATACCATATCCGTCCAGATTGTTTTAATCCGTAGAGTGACCTCCTCAACCTCATTGAGAGAGTGATCCATGGTCTAGAACTATTTGAGCCAGTCAATAGAAGTCATTCTGGAACTTTCATATAATTTTTCGTATCTAGATCCATATAGAGATACGCGGTTACCACGTCCATAAGCTGCATATTCAGTTTTTCGAAAACTACCAAACTGATTAGGTAGCGGAACGTTATAATGTCCATTACGAGGGAATACGTTTCCTCGTAATCAATCCTTGGGCGCTCAGAGAAGCTTTGCGCTATGAGGCATGCTTTGTATCGTACTATTTCATTCTTCTCATTATGCTTCCCCATGAAAACCCACTTGTAGCCAATGGGCTTCACGCGTGGTGGTGTAGGAACGATATGTCCAAATACCTTATGTTTCGTGAATGACTCAAGTTCGACCTGGATTGTTTATTTCCAGTTTGACCAATCGATTCTACGTCGGCATTCATTGACGAACGTGGTTCAATGTCATCACTAAGCATGATGTCAGTAGCTACTGAGTACGAGAATGCATCGTCGACAATCAACTCATTCCTATTCCAAACTTCATCCAATATTGTGTAATGGATCGAAATCCTACGATTCTCGGAAGGCCGGCATGTTTTATCTGAAGCATCACCATAATCTAGAATAACATCATGTGTTGGAACGGATGAGTGAGCGATGGTCGGATTTAAACTAGGGTCACTAATTGGTGCCATTTTCCTCTTCCGGGGTTGTGAATCCTTTGAACTAAAGGGTCTGCCACGCTTCAGGGTTGGAGCAGATGATTGGCTAGCTGCCAATGTACCTTGCCGCGTGGAAGGTGCGGCCTTCCCACATTCGGGGACGGTCCAGCCTTCCAAAGCAGGTTGTTGACGTACACAGGGTACATCTATCATTGCAGGTGTGTTTGCAGCGGGTATATGTGATCTTGTCACCTTTGCTAGATCATTAAAAGCATCCGGCATGCTTTGAGCGATGCTCTGAAGATCTATAATTCGACGCATCTCAATTTCAGACTAGGCAGTGCGGAGATCTAAATGAGACATAGTAGGAGCATACCACGAAAATTCGTGGCGTTCTACGAAAACGGTAGCATGTTTATCTCCCCCTAACAACAAGAAGATTGTATCATCAAAGTAACAATCCACAAAACGTGAGGTAAAGAGATCTCCTGTCAAGGGTTCTAAGTAGCGAACAATTGATGGCGAATCATAACCGACATAGATTCCCATTTTTCTCCGAGGACCCATTTTGGTACGTAGCAGCGGCACTATTGGCACATAAATGATGCACCCAAACACCCGTAAATGCGAGACGTCAGACTCGTATCCAGTTACCAACTATAACGATGAATGTGGTTGGGTAGCGGTGGGCCTCAGGCGGACCAACATAGCTGCGTGCAATATTGCATAGCCCCAAGCAGATGTCGGCAGTTTGGTTCGCATAACCAAAGTCCGAGCTATTAATTGAATGCGCTTTATGAAAATTTCTGCCAGGCCATTTGGGGTGTGAACATGGGGTACAGGATGTTCCACATTTATCCCTACTGACATGTAATAATAGTCAAAATCTGTGACGTAAACTCTCCAACGCTATCCTGTCGAATCGTCTTGATCGCATAATCAAGGTGGTAAGCCATTAGCTTAATGATTTGAGCTAGGAGTTTAGCAAATGCGGCGTTGCGTGTGGACAACACGTAAACATGTGACCATCTTGTCGATGCATCAACCAACACCATAAAGTATCTAAATGGTCTGCAGGTTGGTTGGATAGGTCCACAAATGTCCCCTTGAATCATCAGAAGAAATTTAGGGGGGTTGTGAAGAATCTTTGTATATAAGGGTTGAGTATTCAACTTCCCTAAAGAACATGCTTTGCATGGTGGGAGTCCAACATAGGGATGTAACTTATACCCATGTGAAGATTTGAGGATACGGCGTATCATGTCACGTCCAGGATGTCCCAAACGATCATGCCAAAGCAACAAAGTGTTTGGGAACTCAAGCATAGGGCCGGCCACACTATGAACTTCTATGCCACAAATGGTTGTGATGTACAACCCACTCGGTAAGCGTTCCAACTTCTTGTGAATGTACTTCTGGCCATATTTATACCAAGTGATACAAAGAAATTCAGAACCATGATCTTCAGTGGTTTTAATATGATATTGATTATCTCGAATATCTCTAAAACTCAGCAATGTTCTTCCGGAACGTGGATAATAGAGTGCCTCCTTAATGATCAGAATTGTACCATTAGACAACATGATGCGTGTCTTTCTGTATCCTTCAATCAAGTTGGATGAGCCTGAGAGAGTTGTCAAATAAGCTTTCTTGGGTATGAAGTTAGTAAAATAGTGGCGTTCACGCAAGATGGTGTGCGTGGTTGCACTATTTGACAAACAACTAACTTCCCCACTAGACATACCTAGAAATAAATTGATTGAATTGGTCACATGTATAAATATAAGTTCATTCATTCAATTAAGCAATTCGAGAAAATAATAACTATTTAAATAACAATCCATAATTCAAAACAAACCAAAACCAAACAAATTATTCCAAATACTTAGAAAAATTGTTCAAAATTAAACCATAAACCTAGAAAAATAAGGGTAGGGCCGGCTACTCCTAGTGGGTTCGGCTACTAGGAGTAAACGCCCTAAATACGTGTCTAATTTATTCATCTATAGGTGCTGACGCATCTTGGAAATCTGATATCTCTATTGATGTAGTTACATCTTCTGGATGATCCACATGTGTAAAGTTAGACTCACGACGGGAATGATACTTGGCAATAGCCTCAGGGGAAGCTCGGCATACACGTGACCAATGATCCCTTGATCCACAGCGATAACACATGTCCAGTTCAGTAGAAACAACTTGAACGGAAGCTTTGCCCTTGTTCTTGAAGTTTGAGACCTTAGGGGCAAGTGATGGATGCTGCTGGGTCGTAATTCTTCCCTTAGGTGCAGCACTCTATTGACCTTGGGCCCGTGGTTGGGTTTGCCGCCCATTGCCATGGCCACAACGGTTCTTTCGTCGTTTATGGCTGCTATAATAGGTCGCATGCGCTTTAGGCGCGGCGTTCGAGCCAGTGGGTCGAGCTTGATGATTCTTCATCAAAAACTGGTTATGCTTTTTAGCAAGAAGTAAAACAGAGATCAAATCTGAAAACTTGGTGAATTTATGTGCCCTATATTGTTGCTGCAGGACAATATTGGTGGCATGGAAGGTCGAATAGGTCTTCTCTAGGAGATCTGATTCGGTTAGTTCTACTTTGCAAAATTTCAATAGAGAATGGATTCTACAAACTTCAAAGTTGTATTCATTCACGAACTTAAAGTCCTGAAAGTGAAGATGCTGCCAGTCGTGTCTTACTTCAAGCAAGTATATGTCTTTCTGGTGATCGAAACGGTAGGCCAGAGCAAGCCAGAGGGTGCGAGCAAGATACTCAGTTTGCAGTGCATCATGAATGTGTCTTCAGATAAAGATCATTGCAGTAGCCTTCTGAGCTTCGTCAATAGGTTTGTCGGCGATATGTGTCTCGATGGTAACTCTAATACCCTTTGCAGTGAGATGGAGCTTCACGTCTTAAACCCACTTCAGATAGTTTCTTCCAGAGACTTCTAGAGCTAAGAAATCAAGCTTGTTCAAGTTTGACATGTCCCTAAAATGGAGGGAGAAAACGTGATTAGTCATATGGTAAGCCATAGACATATATCATATAATATACAGGTTCTTTAGACATGTATTGGTTTAATTTATGCATGAAAACTACGGGTTTCATGTGGTATGTTTTGAATGAAAACTTCGGGTTTCAAAGGCACTAAATTTGAAACTACAGGTTCAATTTAGTTTTATGAACAATTAGTTCATAATGAGAGGTTCCTGCAAAAAACACATAATGCAATATACTAACTAAGTGTAGTGGATTTGAGTTGTCTTCGGGAACTCAAGTGTGAGAGCTTTGTTACTACGAAAGTATGTGAATGTTCAAAGTATAAAAAATAAATTATTGAATCGTTAATATCCAAAAGTGATCTTCAGGTCAATAATTTTGGATTCATTATCAGATTAATGGACTGCAGGTCACTTTTAATTAATTCAATAAGTTGGGTCATAGAGGGTCGATTATAGAAGCAAAATAATATTAACATACGGGTTAAATTATTTAAAATGCTAAAATAATAGCATTGGGTCAAAAAATTGCCCCCAAAATACAATTGGGCTCAGGTTGGGTTCCTAGAGCATAAGGCATGACCCAAAAAGGGTCTTGGGTGTGAGCTGTAGGCCACGGGGCAGGGAAGGAAAACCCAGCCGTAGCTAGGTTTTAGTTGGGATCAAAAGAGGTGTACAGGGCAAGGCCCAGCAAGAGCTGGCCTTACGGGTGATAAACGAGAGGACAAAAACCCAGCCCGTGGGCTGGCGTGTGCGTGCGAGACAAGGACCCAGCAAGCATGACAGCTTGCTGGCATGAGCCGAGTGTAGAGTGAATGTCCAAAAAGGGAAGCTGCAGGCTTCCTTGATGAATGGGGCGACGAGCCCGTGACAACCCAACCAGGCTGAAGGCCTAGGGTGTCATTCTGCTCGCAGCAAGGCTGCTATTAAGGTCCATAATAATGCATCAAAGCCCAGAGGGCTGCTGCCCAGTTTGTGTCACAAGGGTGGTGTCCAATTTCCTAAAAATTTTCAAAATTGTTAGGGTTCTACAAACCCTAATATGCTTCTAATTTAATTTTATGCTTTGACTCATAAATTTCACATAACAATTTAATTCTGCGATGCATGAAACAAATATATATATTGACAAATATATAAACATATACAATATATATATCGAAAGGAAAATATAAACATATAGGGGTTTATGCATCATGGGGAATGTTTTCATGCGTCGTGAATGTTTCAAATATTTTCTTTTATTTTAAGCGTACTTGATTAGTAGAAAACGAATAAGCCTTTGAATTTGGTGGATGAAAGATTCCTCCAACGATGCGTCGATTCCTTAGCTTCTGGCAAGAGAGTGCTGATAACGTGTTGTAGGCCTATTTGATTGAACAATCTAGGGTTTAGAGAGAGAGGGGGGCCGGCCACTATTAGAGAGAAGAGGGATTGATTTAATCGTGAGATGTGTTTGATTCACCCTATTGTGCATTTATTTATAGTAGTATGAAGGGTAAAACTTTTTCCTTTATGATTACAATATTTAATAGGTAATCTAATCCTAATAGTAATATAAGATACATTCTCAGATTATTTAGGATTTACACAATCACATTCATATTCTAAATATGACTGCAACAAGAATTATTTTATCTAAAAAAATCTAAAAAATTAAAATTATACGAGTCATCCTTCATTAAAATTACGATTTTGCCTAACGATTCGCTCCCTGGATCCCCCGTCCGTTTCGCTCTCATCTCCTTCCGTCTCCCGTCTCTCTCTCTCTCTCTCTCTACATCCATTCGCATTTGTCTTCCCCTCTCTCTCTCTCTCTGAATTTTGGGTTTTGGATTCTCTAGCTTTCTGGGAAAATTTATCTTTCCCCATGAAACACAATGAATCCACAAAATACCCAATCTACCCCGCCTCCAATTCTCCATTAATCCCTTCTTCCAACAATTTCAATTCCCGATCAATCTAGAATCTCCTCTTCGATTCGACTCAGCGATGACACGGGATGCTTCGCTTCTATCGCCACCGCTAACTCGGCCTCCGCCTCGCGAGAGGCGCGGGGTCGGCGAGGTGGCCGGCGGCGCCGCAGCGGAGTGCGCGGCGGTGTGCTGCTGCTGCCCGTTCAGCGTGATGAATTTGCTGATATTGACGGTGTACAAAGTCCCGAAAGGGATTTGCAGGAGGGCCTTGGCCCACAGGAAGAACAAGCGGCGGTGCTTGGCCGCCCAGAAGAAGGCGCTGTTGCAGCCCAGGCCCAATGGGCTCGCCGGCGGCGGGCTCTATAGCGACGACGACGAATTCTTTAGGAGAGCGAGCAGCTACAGCGATGGCGACGTCGATGACCGAAAGGGTAGCGAGGATGAAACGGAGGGCGCTGATTTGTTGGAGAAGGAGATGTGGGACCGATTCGACGGTGCCGGCTTTTGGAGGAGCGCTTCTCGGAGAGATTTGTGATGATCAATGTCGTCGTTTTTGGACTCGCATGTCGTTTTCATTTGAATTCGAATTTGGGTGAGGACGGTTGGGC
The DNA here is from genome assembly GCF_042453785.1 of Malus domestica. Lineage (NCBI taxonomy): Eukaryota > Viridiplantae > Streptophyta > Magnoliopsida > Rosales > Rosaceae > Malus > Malus domestica. The sequence goes on from NC_091668.1 coordinate 11,749,146, forward strand.
AAATTGGTCATTCAATGATTTGTAAATGTGAAAATTTTGAGATTAATGAAGAATTTTAAACAAAAATGAATATAAATTCGGGCATCATATTTGGATTTTGAGTTTAATCTACCAACGATATAAAAGCCAATTGAGCATTAACATTTTGTTTCATTTTTTCTGAAATGACCATTTTATTTTCATTTTTTTCTCAAAGTCCAAAACGAGTAGCTTAGATGGTTTAGAAACAAATATTGAATACTTGAAAACTTACTACTCTAAAAACGCTTGCAGCTCATGGTTAAGAGTGTTTGAGACATTTGAGATAGTGTTCAATTCTGTATGAAATTCACAGGAGTCGATTTCCAATGCCAAAACAAACCAACCGCCTCCTTCAACTGTCGAAAAGGTAGACGAAGAGTTCATGTCACTAATACATGGTGGTTTGAGCACAACTTTGCCAAATGAATACAAGTAATGAAAAGGTTTAGGTAAAGGAAACTGCCATTGACATTCTTTTTGTTTTGTTTTTTTGTTTTAATAAAACAACATTAAATTTCATTGAAAAAGTCATAAAATGCTCGACGGTACAAGGGTATGATTCTTCCTCTAAAATAAGATCACTAACAATAGGGGGAGGATTATCAATCCAAGTAACAGTCATTACCGGAGTGGAGAGCAAATCGAGCCAAACGATGAGCTATGGAATTGGCTTGGTGACGGATATGAGAAGCAATAGCTTTAATGGCCAAAGTCAGTAAGAACTTCGCATTCTCAATGATAAGTCCCAAAGAAGAGACATTTAAAGAAGCATCCCGAATTGCTGAAATAGTCTGAAACGAATCACTTTCAAGAATAATGTCGTGTAAACCCCTTTCTACCACCAGCTCAATTGATTTCGGTTTGAACTCAAAATAAACATCAGATTTAAACAAGGCTCAATTGCCTTTTTCCACTTAAAATTTAAATGGATATTTATTTTAGTAGAAATGAATAGTACAGAAGCCCAAATGATTCAAAAGTACTTTCCACGTGGCATTATGGGTGGCAAACCTTTTTCACATTGTACATTGAACCCAATCAGTTTTTATACAGAAAAACCAACTTTCGAATGATATTTTGGTAGTTTTGAGGAGGATAAAAGCTCAAATTGTGATGTAAATTCTTATCCTCCGTCAACAATCACATTAACAATTAGGAGCAGAGATAATTATTTCGAGAAGAAAAGGCTTAATTGGGAAGGAAGGTCAACTCTATATAAGACAACAAAAAGGAATAAGAAAATGACACTCAACTCATAACACAAAAAAAATTTAATGCTCTGCAGGCTACCTTCTTTCAAACTCCCTATGCAATCCACATTTTTGTACTTGTATTTATGTTTAAAGCACTGCTACATTGCTCAGTATAGATTTCATTTGCAAAAATGTCATCTTCAAACACTTCAGCAGCCTACAAGAACTTGTCCGATTAGGTCTAAACTTGCCTGATCTCTTATATTTTGTATTTCTTTTATGTTAGTATTTTGTATTTGGGTATTTGCTAAGTATTTAACTTCATTTCCCTTCCCTTTTTTTCATTTTCATATAGTCTTTCATACATTTCAATAATCACATCTATGTGAAAATTGCAAACTAAGTTCAACTAAGAGTTGATCAATTTGTAGTTATCATCTGGTAGTGAATGATTCTTTGTCAGCATTGTTTATTTAAGAAGGAAATGCCTTCTGTTATCCCAATTCCAATCCCATGTAGCTTTTCCCACTCCCAAGACTGAACTTTTTTACCAAACAAGGACTTGTCAAGTGATCTAATTTCCTTCAAAATTATTGCTTTTTATTGAGGTCGTCTTTAACTGAAGGTGCTAAACATAACCTTGTCCAAAATTATAACCTTGCAATAATTTTTTTTAAATGAACAGTGATAGGTCATGTTAATATACAATCTTTAACGTAGGAGCTAAACATAGCCCTTCAATAATTTATTAGTTTAAAGTTTATCTTTAAATTTACTGGTTAATTTAATTCCTACCATTATTAAAATAAGGTTATCCGAACATAATTTTTAGTGCTACCCACACTAAATGAATAAGTCTCCACATTATTATCTTTATATAATTCCATAATTTTTCAGATAGGATTTTTGAGTGAGGTGTCTGTGTATAAAAAATAGTATTTGATGTTATCAGGGTATTTCCTAAGACAAGCTAACTCTTGTGAGATCGATCATGATATATTCGAGTCGTTGATGTTATCAGGGTATTTTCTAAGACAAGCTAACTCTTTTGAGATATTCTGGGACTTGGTATGAATCTGCATCAAGGGAGACCGGAGAATGTTCTCAAAGCCCAAGTCCACCTCGACCTAAAACTCCCCCAACAGAGAGCATGTAAGGGTGAAGAGGATGTGAGAAATGGTATAGAAATAAGTATTTATAGAAAAAATTAGAATATTTTTTTTAATTTCACCTAATAAAATTCTAACGGGTAGCTGACGTCAGCTAGCAGTTGCCTTATGAGCCGTTGGATTTGAATTATTTTATGCAACAACGGTGCTGGGCCCTAGAAAATAGGCTGGGATGAGACTTCACTTGGCCAGCTTGATGCCCTCTTGACTTACATTGCCCGGTGGGCTCCATAATATTATTCCCCAACCATCCATTTGATTGAGTTTTTAGGCAAATCTCTTTTCTTTTTTTTGGCTTTTAAACCTTTAGCATTCTTCATTGTAGATGGCTTGAGCGAGCATATCAAAACCCGAATAGCCCGATTAGTTTTACTTTGTACATTCACATGATGCCTGATGATGCAGATTTCATGAACTATGCCTTAGCTGTAACTAGTAAATTTTACCCCCACGTTGTTGCGGGAGCGAAAATATAACTATAGATTATGTTTTTAACATATAAATAAGCAAAGACTAAGATAAACATTAAGTAGAAAATGGAGCAAATATTTTTACAAAGTTGTCTAAGTTTATATAACTTACAAAAAAGACATTATCAAATGCCTTGTCATTGATATACAAAAATGGCTAGCCTAGTATTCCCCAATGACAGTCATCCCAGAGCTTCATTTGTATAACTACTTGAACATAGAATATCCTAGAATAGCACATTGCTTATGTACACAAAAAGAATGGGGAATTCATGTAACATCCTTTAACACTTAAGGAAAACCTTTTTCCTTGAAGTAGTCACTGCAAATAAAACAATTTGGATCATTAGTAAAAAAAAAAAAGGAAGTTCAAACTGAAACAAAATGTTAATACAGTTGCAATAAATTTTGGAGATAAATAAATTTATAGCATGGAAGAACTAATAGTAAACCAGAGTTAACTAGTTTTTTTTTTTTTTTTTTTTTTTTTTTTTTTTTGTTTTTTTGTGGAGCAAGATATGTTTTTGAGCTGGTTGGGGAGGATTTTCTTTTCAACAACTTGATCGGAACCTGATTAACATCTTGTATATTTGTTTCAGATATTTCTTCTGCTTCACTGTATTAAAAATATTAAAAACATTGAAAACATAAATTTAGATCAGATTGATATCAATTTGAGATGGAATTAAAAATGTTGTTATGCATAGTATAACTTTTTTTTTCAGACGCTATAAAAAGAGCTCTTCTAACTTACTCTCTCTTTCTTTTATGCGATTCGCCGGTTGTGTCAACAGGTGTAGTGAAAGATAAAACTGTTGTAGAAGAGACTGTAACTTCTCTGGCCAGAGATTATGGAGTTGCTGGCTTAATGTTCAGGTCCTTAGAAACGTTGTAGATGGGAAAATCATTTGAGTTCAACGAATTTCTCCTACTTCCAAAATTGAAGGTGGACAATTTTTCTTTTTCCTATAAGCCTAAGAAACTCACTTGGCAATTGTTTTTGGTCTGCTGATCTTTGATTAAAAACCAAATATTTACAAGGCATGCCAAAAACTTTTTCACCTGATTTCCCAATAATTAGAGCATTGATCTCGTCTGTTTCATCTTCAAGGACCAAAAGCACTTTGTACCTTCATTTAAAAACATAATGCATGAATTCTTTAATGAGTTTAAAGCTGGATTCATATTAAATTTTTAAATGTTATAGTTTAATGTTACGATGAACCATATGCTAAAATTGAAGTATACTATGATTCTTTATTTCAGTGTGTTGGTACCATATATTAGGCCTCGTCTTTGGGCCTCATCTTTAAGCCCATGATTTATGTAAGAAGGGAGGAAACCCTTATTCTTTAAAAGGGAGCCTCACCTTCACGAAGAGGGGACTGACATTCAGCCTCACCTTCAGAGGAAACAGTCCACACTCAACCCTCACAACAATAGAGGACAGTACCCTCTCAGCCAAACAGAGAGCAAAATGGCAAGGGTTGCATCCACAGAGAGCTCCATTGCCGATCTATTGTAATCCACACATTCATACAGTAAATGGAATCAACATCAGTGTAGACGTAGCCCAAACATTGGGGTGAACCACGATACATCTTTGTGTTCTTGTGCATTTGTGTGATTCACTGCCGGATTTACGTTGGTCCAAGATCCTCCGGATTTTGTGCATCAACATTTGACGCTGTTTGTGGGAATCGACACGAAAAGTTATGTCGATTCTCTTTCATTTTTTCATCTCACCATCGTGAATATGCACAGCCCAAGAACCCAAAACCTCCCTCTTTGGGCTCTTTCTTTCTGTCTCTGTCTCTCTCTCACCTCAATGAGTTGAACAAACAATTTCACCAGAGAAGAAAAAAGAATAGTAGGAAATGGGCAAGTACAACAGGGTGTTATTGAGCATGCAATCCACTCTCGGTGGATGTTCTAATATTAAGCCACGAAGTCAGGGCATGCACACGGTGTAGCTATACGCTAATTTCTAGGGTTCAGTGGTGACCGGGTACTCATCCATGTCAACGTAATTTTTGTTCATGGAAGCCATCATCAGCCAATCGCATTCGGACTCCATCCATAGCACGAACAGCCACAACAGCAGCAAACCCAGCAGAAGCAGCAAACAGTTCCTCTCTCTGGTATTTCAAGCATTGAAGACGAATCCAGTAAAAGAATCGACTCCAACAATGGCTTTTCCTCCTCAGATTGTGAAGAAACCATTGTCTCTTCCCCAGTTATTGACCCGATTCAACAAACCCAGCAGCTGCCACCAACACCATCCATGCCACATACCCCCATCAGACTTAAAGCAGCAAGAAAACTCGCATTTTCTGGGGAAACAGACAACCTCGACCGTAGATCCTTTGCGACTCCACTCTCCAGGTTGACATCACTCGCATCGTCAACGTCCTCATCACCTTCCCGCACTGCGACGAGTCAGGACACTTGAAAAAAACGACGTGCCACACTCTCTCACTCCCTCCCGTTGTCGCTTTCGCCGACCGCCCAAACCAGCGCCTAATCTTGCCGCTGAGTATGACAGCGAAAATGATGTCGTGGAACGGCGCCAATGACCTAGTGATGACGTCGGACGACATTCCTTTCGGGACAGGGTCGTGGTATCTCTACGCTAGCGTCTCGTGCCTGCTCGTCCTCTTCGCCGAGATCATGTCCGTGTTGGATGCTAAACACTTCCAGTTTGATCGAACAAATGAAGCAACTACATGCTAACGGCTAGTTTTTGTAACGGCTAGTTGTTTTTAAGTAATGTTTTTTTACAAGTGTAGGGCTTAGATTAAAAGCTCCAGTGAAGGGCTTAGATTAGCTTAGTACTATCTGGTGGTTGTGGTTTTTGTCAACTAGCTCCAATGGAGATAAGATTTGACCTTGTATACCAAAACCCTACTGACAGCATATATATATGTTTGCTATGAGCTGCTAAGAGAGCAGACTGCAATAGCCGAAATCCCTTCTTACATTTCTGTGTTTTTCCATAACCAAAAACCCTGTCAAGAACATTTCTACAAAATATAAACCTTCCAAAACACTAACATGGTATCAGAGCCCACGGTTGCGGGCCCGTGCAAGCCAACGAGCTTGTGTGCAAGCCAACGAGCTTGTGTGCAAGCCAATGAGCTTGTCACCACCTGGAAGGAAACAAGTCTGAGCTCTTAATATAGAGACGACCGCTGAGTTCCAATTGAAAACAAGTGGGCCCAACGTGAGCCGACCTTTGAGTTTCAATTACCGATATGGATCTCCACGTGTGAGCCACTAAATGAGGTTACACGTGAGAGGGAGTGTTAAAACTGTCCCACATTGGTGGGGTGAAGAAAACCAAAAGGGGTTTAAATAGTATTACCCCACTCTAACTAACCCCGAGGCCTTTTATGGTAAAACCCCACACCTGACGGATTGGGCAGGTGGTTAAGTTGGGGACAATATCGGTGTCGTTAGAGTGGGGCGGGCCCAGCGATCCAAAAATTCTAACATGGTATCAGAGCTTTGTTCTTGATCACTGAAATCTGGGCGTTGTGGAACCTATTTCGAGGGTTGTTCAGGTAAAAGCTGAAACCCTAACTGTCAATATAAGTTAAAGATGAAAGGAGCTGGTGGAGGAGAACTTAAAGCTCCAGTCTTTGATGGAGAAAACTACGACTATTGGAGGATTCGGATGACAACCATCTTCAAGTCGTATGATCTCTGGGAAATGGTTCAAGATGGATATGAGTTACCAGAAATGGAGGTAGATGCTCTAGAAGAGGATCTCACAGAGAAGCAGATAGCTACATTGAAGGAGAACAGGATGAATGATGCTAAAGCGTTGGGAATCATTCAAGGTGCTATCTCCGATGTCATATTCCCAATGATAGCAAATGAAGAAACTGCCAAAGCTGCATGGGATACCCTGCAACAAGAATACAGAGGAGATGTGAAGGTACGGAAGGTAAAACTCCAGTCTCTTAGACGTGATTTTGAATATACACGCATGAGAGAAGATAAGCCACTTAAAAACTATTTTTCTAGGCTGTTTGATGTTGTGACTCAAATGAAAACTTATGGAGAAGAACTGCCTAATGAAACAATAGTGCAAAAGCTTCTAATTAGTTTGACTAAGCCTTATGACTCTATTGTGACTGTGATAGAAGAAACTAAGGATACTGATACACTCAGTGTTCAAGATGTAATGGCTTCCTTGAGAGCTTTTGATCAAAGGCTAGAAAGGCATTCTGATGGTGCAACTGAGAAAGCCTTCCAGTCACTAAAGATAGGGTCATCAAATCACTCTAATCAGCATCAAAACAGACCAAGGAGAGATTGGAAAGGGAAAAATAAGAAGTGGGAAGGAAGACCAAGTGGAGAGAACAAATACAACAGGGGAAGCAACAATGAGGGTGGAAAAACCAAACCATTGTGCAGATACTGTGATAAAGCCCATTTTGGTGAATGTTGGTTTAAAGGAAAGCCAAAATATCACAAATGCAATAGATTTGGCCATTTGCAGAAGGATTGCAGATTAAACACCACTTAGCAAGTGAACATTGTAAAACAAGAACAAGAAGGAAACAATGTCTTTTGTGCTTTTAGTGCCAATGTTGTAAAAGACAGTGAAGTGTGGTATATAGACAGTGGGTGCAGTAATCATATGACTGCTCATGAGTCTCTATTAACTAATATTGATACTACATTCACTGGAAAGGTTAAGATGGGAAATGGCGATATTGTGAAAGCAACTGGCAGAGGTACTCTCATCATAGAAACCAAGAAGGGAAGAAGACACATTGAAGAAGTCATGTTGGTACCTGGTCTGGAGGAAAACCTTTTAAGTGTTGGACAGATGATGGAACATGGCTATTTCTTGTTGTTTGGAGATACCATTGCTGAAGTATATGATGATAGAACTCTATTGAATCTGGTTGTGAAAGTTCAAATGAAAAACAGAAGCTTTCCATTGTTGCTGAAATGCTTGGAAGAAGTGGCAAGGAAGGCAGGCAAAATTGAGCCAGAGAGACTATGGCACAAAAGGTTTGGGCACTTGAATGTGCAAAGTCTAAAAAATCTGCAAAAACATGAAATGGTGCAAGGTTTGCCTCAAATGAAGGAGGTTTGTGAAGGTTGTGCATTTGGGAAACAACATAGGGACAAGTTTGAAACTGGAAAGGCTTGGAGGGCTGAGAAACCACTAGAACTAATTCACACTGATGTGTGTGGTCCAATGAAAAATGCATCCATAAGTGGGAATAAGTACTTCTTGACTTTCATAAATGACTACTCAAGAATGTGTTGGGTATATTTTATGAGGTTCAAATCAGAAGTCTTCAATATATTCAGGAAGTTTAAAGTAATGGTGGAGTTACAAAGTAGGCATCAAATCAAGAAGATAAGGAGTGATAGGGGAGGTGAGTATACCTCACTGGAATTCAAAGCTTTCTGTGAAGATTTGAGTCTAGAAAGGCAACTCACAGTAGCTTACACTCCTCAACAAAATGGCACTGCAGAGAGAAAGAACACGACTATAGTGGAGATGGCAAAATCCATGCTACATGAGAAGAAAATACCCTATTCATTTTGGGGAGAAGCTGTGAATACTGCTGTTTATCTCTTGAATAGATGTCCTACCAAAGCTTTGGAGAAGCAAACTCCATTCGAAGTGTTCAGTGGAAGAAAGCCTGGAGTCAAGCACTTAAAGGTTTTTGGCTCTGTGTGTTATGCACTGGTGCCATCACAACTCAGACACAAGTTACAAGAATCCAGCAATAAGTGCATTTTTGTTGGGTATGGCACAAATGAAAAAGGTTATAAGCTGTATAATCTGAGAACCAAGAAGATCAATCTCTCAAGAGATGTAATTTTTGATGAAGAATTATTGTGGAATTGGGAGACAAATGCAGTAGAACAAGACAAAGTATCACTGCAAATTGATGTCCCCAAGCAAAGAACTGCACAAATTGAAATTGGTGAAATTTATGAATCTGAAGAAGAAAGCTTGCAGATTCCTTATATCTCACCAGTTCAAACCCCTCAGAGTACACAAAACTCAAGTGCAAGTTCAACATCTCAACAGAGAGGGCAACAAAGCTCGAGTTCAAACTCAAGCTCAAGATCAACACTAATTAGAATGAGAAGCCTAGAAGAAATCTATGCAGCATGCAATTTCTGTGTTATTGAACCAGAGACCTTTGAAGAGGCTGAAAATGACAAGTCATGGCAGATGGCAATGAGAGATGAAATCTCAATGATAGAGAAAAATGAAACTTGGACTCTGGTAGACAGACCAAGTGATAAACCTGTGATAGGTGTGAAGTGGGTCTATAAAACCAAGTTGAACTTGGATGGATCAGTACAGAAGAACAAGGCTAGATTAGTGGCTAAAGGCTACTCTCAAAAGCCTGGAATTGACTTTAATGAAACATTTGCACCTGTGGCTAGACTAGATACAATCAGGACACTAATTGCATTAGTTGCACAGAAGAGTTGGCAGCTATATCAGTTAGATGTCAAGTCTGCTTTCTTGAATGGTGTACTAGAAGAAGAGGTCTATGTGGACCAGCCACAAGGTTTTGAAGTCAAAGGGTCCGAAAACAAAGTGTATAGATTAAAGAAGGCACTCTATGGCCTGAAGCAAGCACTAAGAGCCTGGTATAGTGAGATTGATCCACATCTCACTAAGTGCGGATTCAAGAAAAGCCTCAGTGAAGCAACACTCTATACCAAGGTTGAGAACAAGTCAGAAACTCTCATTGTGTCCATCTATGTGGATGATGTGGTTTTTACTGGAAACAGTAAGAAAATGGTGGATGAATTTAGAAATGAAATGATGAGAAAATATGAGATGACAGATTTGGGGTTACTTCACCACTTTCTTGGAATGGGGGTGATTTAAAAATCAGATTGCATTTTCATTCATCAAATGAAATATGCACAGACATTGTTGGACAAATTTTGACTCAAGGGATGCGAACCAGTAAGCACTCCCTTAATTGCAAATGAGAAGCTCAAGAGTGAGGATGGAAGTGAGTTAGTGGATGCAAATCTCTACAGGAAAATTGTTGGCAGCCTGTTATACCTCACATCAACAAGGCCAGACGTTATGTATGCTGCAAGACTGCTCTCATGATTCATGCATAGTCCTACCAAAATACACTTGGGAACTGCAAAAAGGGTACTCAGGTATGTGCAAGGAACAATTGATTTTGGAATCAAATATGAAAAATGACAGTCAACTATTCTGGTTGGTTTCTGTGATAGTGACTGGGGAGGTAATGAAGATGATATGAAAAGCACATCGGGATATGCTTTTACATTTGGCTTTGGTGTGTTCTCGTGGGCCTCGGTCAAGCAACAAAGTGTTGCACTATCAACCGCCGAAGCTGAGTATGTGAGTGCTGCAGAAGCAACATCTCTAGCAATTTGGCTGAGATTTGTTCTAAAAGATTTTGGAGAAATGCAAGTTGAGCCAACTAAGCTAATGTGTGATAATACCTCAGCTATAGCAATGACAAGAAATCCAGTTTTTCATCAGAAAACAAGGCACATAAAGAGAAAGTATCACTTTATCAGAGATGCACTACAAGAAAATGTCATTGAATTAATGTATTGCAGAACTGAAGATCAGATGGCAGACATTTTTACAAAGGCATTACCAAAAGAGAGGTTCACATACCTTCGAAGCCTGCTTGGAGTAAACACCAGGAAGAGTTTAGAGGGGAGTGTTGGATGCTAAACACTTCCAGTTTGATCGAACAAATGAAGAACTACATGCTAACGGCTAGTTTTTGTAACGGCTAGTTGTTTTTAAGTAATGTTTTTTTACAAGTGTAGGGCTTAGATTAAAAGCTCCAGTGAAGGGCTTAGATTAGCTTAGTACTATCTGGTGGTTGTGGTTTTTGTCAACTAGCTCCAATGGAGATAAGATTTGACCTTGTATACCAAAACCCTACTGACAGCATATATATATGTTTGCTATGAGATGCTAAGAGAGCATACTGCAATAGCCGAAATCCCTTCTTACATTTCTGTGTTTTTCCATAACCAAAAACCCTGTCAAGAACATTTCTACAAAATATAAACCTTCCAAAACACTAACAGTCCGGCCTCACCTTGGGGTTGATGTCACTCAACCTCGTCGACATCGAAATCCTCCAGCGCAGCGATAGCCCCACTGAGAAGAAGCAAGCCGCTAAGATACTGCCTGTTATGCAAAAACAGCACCAACTTTTGGTCACATTGCTCTATAATGCTTGTGCCATGAAGTTTAAAGATCGCGGCGGCCGAAGAACTTGGTGAGGAATAGGGTGGTGTTACCTTGGGCTTCGGTAGAGTCGATCCAGTACAGGCACGACCTCAGTATGCATGTGTCGCTGCATCCCTTCCGGAGCACTCGGCAGCCGTTGCAGCCCATTTCCACTATCTGGAGAAAACCAGGAAGAAGATAAGTTTTCTATTATTAATTATATTATTATTCCGATCTGTCTACTATCTGTCAAAAGAAAAAAAATAAAGAGAAAGGAAAAAGTAAAACTCTCAAGTATGCGCAGTACGCATCAACAACATGCAACTGTCGACCACTAACGTGGAAAAAGATAAACACTTTATCTTTGGGCTGATTTGTTTAAAATTATCATTTGTTTATTTAATAGTTTATTATTATTTTGTTTTGGTGGATGCTTTACAATATGCATATTCTTTAAGGAGACCACATCATTTCTATCACACTTATATTTTAGTGTACAGTTAGCAATATATTATCTGCTTTCATGATATGTGTGCATATAATGCGGCACCTCACGATATATATATATATATATATATATATATAATTTGATAATGCGGCACCTCACAATATCTTTTTTTCCACTACTGCTATGTGCTTATTATGCCGGGTCATGACGCATACACGTCATTACTACTATCATTATTTTAATGTTATATAAATTGCATTACTGCCTAAACGAACGGGGTGACATGTTATAATAATATGTTTTGCATTATTATTAATGGTTTATCACATGACTATTCTCCATAACATGTGGCAAGTCTGACCAGATTATACCCTTTATTATTTGAATGCTAGGGTGACATAGCTTTGGTGGTTCATGGCACGGATTTTACTGATCAACATTGTTGCTGATTAAAAGAACCCAATATGCGAACCCGACAAGTAGACTCGAATCATGTCGAGAATCAACTCATACTACGTGCATGCTGACATAAAGTACATACTTACAATGAGGAACACCACGAGCCGAGCCGCCTCGCAGCAAGCATCGTCTCTAGCATAGCAGCCTCGTAACGAGCATCGCCTCCAGCCGAGCAGTCTCGCAACGTGTGGTACCTCTAACCGAGTATTGCTTTATGTTGAGCATTGCCTTGTGTTGAGTACTGGTTCAAAACATCTAGCCACTTCGGCCCGTACATGGATTGGATTTGAAGTTTCCAGCCAAAAGACTCTATTAACTGAAGACTTGGGGAACTCTTGTTGGTACCATATATTGGGCCTCGTCTTTGGGCCTCATCCATAAGCCCATGATTTATGTAAGAAGGGATGAAACCCTTATTCTATAAAAGGGGGCATCACCTTCACTAAGAGGGGACTGACATTCAGTCTCACCTTCAAAGGAAACAGTCTCGCACTCAACCCTCACAACAATAGAGGGCAATACCCTCTCAGCCAAACAGAGAGAAAAATGGCAAGGGCAGCATCCACAGAGAGCTCCCTTGCCGATCTATTGTAATCCATACATTTATACAGTAAATGGAATCAACATCAGTGTGGACGTAGCCCAAACATTGGGGTGAACCACGATACATCTTTGTGTTCTTGTGCGTTTGTGTGATTCACTGCCGGATTTACGTTGGTCCAAGATCCTCCGGATTTTGTGCGTCAACACAGTGTATCCATTATGTTTAATTCTTTTTTACTACCTTTCTTTTCATGAAGGTATAATCATTATATTATTTTCCAACATAAAATATACATCGAATATACATTTAAAAGAATGCTCATCTATGAAAGTGTCTGGCAATACAATAATGCTTTAACTGTAACATCCCGGCCCCGGTCCTCACCACATCCCGGGCTCAACTCCATCATAACACGATATTATCCGCTTTTGGCCCCAACCACATCCTCACGGTTTTGTTTCTGGGAACTCACACAAGAACTTCCCAGTGGGTCACCCATCCTGGGATTGCTCTCGTGCAAACTCGCTTAACTTCGGAGTTCCTACGGAACTCAAAACCAGTGAGCTCCCAAAAAGCCTCGTGCTAGGTAGAGATGGGAATATACATATAAGGCTTACAAGACCCACTCTCCTAGGCGATGTGGGATATTACATTAACCAATTATCATCCATCCAAGTAATAAACAACAACAAATTATTTTCCAACTTTGTATTTTTTAAAAAGTTTGGATTTAATGTAATCTAAGTTTGGGAAGATTCATAAGACACATAATAATATGTAGAACACTCGTGATCTATCAAAGTAATAAACAACATCAAATTATTTTGTAACTTGGTATTGGTAAAAAAGTTTGGATTTATTGCAATCTATGCTCGGGAAGATGCATAAGACATAAAATTGAAATACAGTGTTAGAGTTGTTACCATGGAGTGGGAATCTGATTTGGATGCTTCTGGCAAATTAGTTGACCACTTGTTGGATCTTTGTACATTTGTTTTGCGCATGTAGGGCAAGTAGTGTACCACCATTCATACCTTGTGTTATATCGCTTGATTGACGCTTTGCAAAAAAAATTTATCATTCTATAAAATGTTCAAAAATTATATTTGCACACACACAAATTATTAAATAGATAAGTTTTATCAAATAAGTTAAAAACAACTGAAAGGGTTTTGATTGAACACAATGAAATAAAAACATTGGATATACCTTATATAAATCAAGATCCAAATAGCCTAACTCCTCAATTGTAACCTTTTTCCCATTTTGTAAAATCTCTTGCTCATTTTCTTGCTAGGAAGAAGGAGGCAGTGTTCTAATAGAATGAGACCAGTCTAAAAACCAGTAATAATTTAGATTGAACATTGGTTAAATGTAGAGATAAACATAATAGTTTTTTTTTTAAAAGAATCTTAACCACATGATGATTCTCATTTTATGAGAATAAATGGACTCACTCTGATTTGTATGCATTCAACTCTAGAATGTCTGGATGTATAAAAAAAAGTGTTGAACCAGTGATGTTCAAGATGATGTTGTCTGGGCATTAAACAAATGTAAAGATAGGAAAAGGGAAAAATTATGTAGGGTAAATTACACTTTACCACCTCAGGTTTGAGGTGTATTACAACCTCATACAACATCTTCAAAAAATTTCACTTTCATACCTCAAGTACTATTTTATTTCAATATAATGCATCTGTTACATTTTCTATCTATTGGTCTGTTAAGAGATAACGTGGTTGCCACATTTGTGCCACGTGGCTAAACATTTAATAAAAAAAATTAAAATATTAATACTTAATTAAAAAAAGTATAAAAATAAAATAAAATAAAAACCCAGAAATCCATCTCTTCCCCTTCCTCGCAACCCCCACCCCCTCCTTCACTCTCTTCACCTCCCCAACCGATCATTTCCCTTTCCCCGCAACCTAAACCCCCCCCCCCATCCCACCCCACCCTACCCAGATTACCTAGATTTGTTCTAAAACAAATTACCCAGCTTTCCCATCAATTTTCCCTCATTTTCTCGGCAACCAAACAGTAAATAACTCCAAAAATTCAATGGATTCCAACCCCAATTTTTTAGAATCCGAACCCAAGAACAAAAATGCAGAAAATTCAAATTTTGCAAAAGATTAAAACTAAAAAATTTGGAATCAGGCGGCGTGCGAGCGTGGCAGCAGAGCGGGAGGGATAAAGGAGAAGGTGGAGAGAGGGATGGTGGGCAAGGTCACCGAATTCACTCGGCGAGTAGATATCAGGCGAGAATCGAAGGATGAGACAGCGGGGAAGGGCGCAAGGCGACGAATGCATCAACGGTTGAGGTGGCAGAGGATGAGACAAAGGCAAGAGTAGGGGAGAAAATGTGGATCGATGAGGTGAAGATAATGGAGGAGAGGGTTAAAAGGTTGCGGGGAAGGGGAAGGGATGGGTTTCTAGTTTTTTTATATTTTTATTTTTTACTTTTCTTTAATTAATTATTTTTAAATGTATAAAAAAAATTTGCCTTGTGGCACAAATTTGGCAGCCACATCAGCACAAATGTAGATCCTATATTTGCCACGTCATCACTTAACGGATTTTCTAATAGATGTATGAAATTGAAATAAAATGATAAGTAAATGTATGAAATTGAAATCGATCCCAAATCTGAGAGGGTAAAATGTAATTTACCCAATTATGTATTAATTGACATTTCAAATAGTTTTCTATCTAGCCAAAGAAAAATGGGTAAATTACATAGTAACCCCTCAGGTTTAAGGCATATTACAACCTCATACAACATCTTTAAAACATTTCACTTTCATACCACATGTACCATTTTATTTCAAAATAATACATCCGTTAGGTTTTCCATCCATTGATCTGTTAAATGCTAACGTGGCAGCCACATTTGTGTTGATGTGGCTGCCATGTGGCAAAAAAATTTATAAATTAAAAATATTATAATATTAACCCTTAAAAAATAAAAATAAATTAAAACCTAAAATACCCAAACCCTCCCCACCCCTCTTCTCCCTCCCAAGCCTCTGAGGAGGTCGACCTATGCCAAGACATTCGCCACTGGGAAGCCCTATCCGACTGCAAGAGGCACTTCATCTCGCATATTCTCGGCCTTCTTTGCTGCCTCCGATGGCATTGTCCTTGAGAATCTTGCTGAGAGGTTTATGAAGGAGGTTGAGGTCGTTGAGGCCAACTCCTTCTACGGGTTCCAGATCTCCTTTGAGAACATCCATTCCAAGATGTACAACCTCCTTCTCAAGACGCACATTAAGAACTCCGACGAGAAGCACTGCCTCTTCCACGCGATCGACACCATCCCTTGCGTCGCGAAGAAGGCCAGTGGACTCTAAGATGGATTGGCAGCTCCGAGTCTTTCGCGAAGCGAATCATGACTTTTGCCTGTGTGGAGGGGATCATACAGAACACAATGGAGATCGAGAGGGAGTTCGTGTGCGACGCGCTGCCTAAGCGCTGGTGGCGATGAACCGCAACCCCACATCCCACCCCCACCCACCCCTTTACCCATCGACCTCTCTCTCTCTCTCCCTTCCTCTCTATCTCCTGCCTTGCCTCCCCCAACCTCATGCCATGTTTCTCGAGTCCGACGACTCCTCGGGGGGCCAACCACCCAACCCCTTCTCCTCGACCCCAAGCCCACTGTTTCCTCCGGCTTCACCGCTTTTGTAAATGGGAGTTGTAGAAAGGTAAGAGGGAAGGAAGGGGATCTGGGTTCGGGTTTTTCTGTTTTTTTTAATAGGGTTAATATTATAATATTTTTAATGTATAAAAAATTATTTTTGTTGCCATGTGCCAGCCACATCAGCACAAATGTGGCAGCCACGTCAGCATTTAACAGACCAATAGATGGAAAATCTAACGGAGGTAGTATTTTGAAATAAAATGGTACGTGAGGTATGAAAGTGAAATGTTTTAAAGATGTTATAAGGGGTTGTAATAGACCTTAAACCTGAGGGGTTACTATGTAATTTACCCAAGAAAAATGGTAAAATGCAACTTATGTAGTTTAAGATAGTTGTATAGATTTCAAATATTGTGCATCACAATAAATCATATCTAATTAAAAAAGGACAGGACGAAAATAAAGTTACCTGCATTGAAAACAACATGTAATATGTTTATTATGGTAATAACATTATATTTTTTGTGTGAATGTGATGCAGATTTCTCATCTGCTATATTAGTTTTTGTTTTTAATATTATTTTTATATCTCAGAAGCTATTTTTTATTATGATTAACTGGAATATATATTTATGAATGTCTAAAAAAGTACTAATTTATACCTGTAATGATCTTCCAAGAATGAAGTTAATGGAAAAACAACATATTAGATACAAAAATGATAATATGTGTTAATCGAATATCATTAAATAACATTTTTTTTCGTTATCCATGGATTTAAACACATGAGTCATTAAGGCAATCAATGTTTTAACACATTTCTAGAAACAATTTAACATAAAATAAAATCATATGACATCATTTTGCAAACACCGAGAAATAGTACGGAAGTTAATTAAATAACTAAAAAGATTTCAAAGAAAATAGAAAATAATAAATTTTTTATTAAAACAAATACCTGCAAAGAGTTTTAACTCTCAAGCTTGTAAAAACAACAATTATTGACTTGGGTAGTTGTTCTAATGAGAGAGCAGAGAAGCTATGCGCAACATCTGATCATAGTGTAATCTTAGCCTTTTCAGTTCTGTAAAAGAAGAAAAGCCAAAATAAAAAATTTAAAAGTCATGAAAATCTTAATTTTTTTATTTATAATTGTTCAAACATTTTAAGAGAAGAATATGATATTAGACAACTCAGATGGAATTGAGACACAAAATAATTTTAAATTTTATTATGGACATGAAATGACCTGATATTTTGTATGACCAAATCTCATTTGTGATCAATTCTCTGATTGATCTATATTGCTTTTAGAGCCTGGACTGAAACCAGGTGGTCAATAACACCTTCAAATTTGAAAAAATAAAGAAAAGAAATTGATAAGTTCATAGCAAAACGTTGAATAAAATAAGCACCAATAGATATTAATATGCTTATTTATATATATTATTACCTGTCAAGATGTTTGTTTAACCAAGGATACAATCTATTATAATCTTGCAAGAAAAACTTGTGTCGTGGAATAGGCGGAAAGACACTTGTCAATTTCTTAAAAAATGTCTTGGAAGTCAACATGATGTGGGTGTCGTGCGGAACAACTCTGCATTGAGCTATTGTCTTCTTAATACAAAAATTCATAATTTCATAGCAAGCACCCACTTCAATCTTTGGAACTATTATTACATAGTCCATTTCATCAGAAGACGCTTCGATGACTTGTTGCTTGACAATTAAAGAGATAAAAAAAAAAAAGAAATAAAAACATTCAAAACACTGTGGATAAGTAAATGGCCTTAACTTTTATAGTTGAAATAACATGGAAATAGGTGCAGATGACATATACTGAACAACAACATGGATAATAAATAGCAACAATAAATTAACAGGTATAACTAACAGTTTAAAGGAGATGGATACGTGTAACAAAAATTGTGCATTACATAGATATACTCAAAAATGAATGTATCATTTGACAACATAAAATTGAAGAATAAAGAGTTTAGAGATAAATTGTATACAACCTTTACTACATAGAGTATAAAAACCATGTCATGTCCATTAAAACATATAACTCATCTTTAACACAGAAGATCAAATGTTTAGAAACTAATTTTATGAAAAAAAATGATCACTAACCTTTTCATCAACCAATATACAATGTAAGGATGTATATTTATCGCCCATGCCTGGATACTTTGGTTTACGCACTTTAATTTTGACAACCTTTTTATATGCCACCAATTGGTTAAGTGGAGTTGGACCTTCATCTTCCATTTAATCTATACAAACTAAATACAAATTCTCTACCCACGCCATAATATCCATTTTTATCTATACTATAAATAGATAGAGAAATGATAACTAAATTGTGATTTTGACTGAAAACAACTATGAAATAATGATGGTTAAACAAAACACACAACAAAAACAACAACAACAACAAAGCCTTTTCCCACTAAGTGGGGTCGGCTATATGAATCCTAGAACGTCATTGCACTCGGTTTTGTGTCATGTCCTCCGTTAGATCCAAGTACTCTAAGTCTTTTCTTAGGGTCTCTTCCAAAGTTTTCATAGGTCTTCCTCTACCCCTTCGGCCCTGAACCTCTGTCTCGTGGTCACATCTTCGGACCGGAGCGTCAGCAGGCCTTCTTTGCACATGTCCAAACCACTGTAACCGATTTTCTCTCATCTTTCCTTCAATTTCGGCTACTCCTACTTTACCTCGGATATCCTCATTCCTAATCTTATCCTTTCTCGTGTGCCCACACATCCAACGAAGCATCCTCATCTCCACTACACCTACGTGTTGATGCTTCACTGCCCAACATTCTATGCCATACAGCATTGCCGGCCTTATTGTCGTCCTATAAAATTTTCCCTTGAGCTTCAGTGACCTACGACGGTCACACAACACGCCGGATGCACTCTTCCACTTCATCCATCCAGCTTGTATTCTATGGGTGAGATCTCCATCAAATTCTCCGTTCTTTTGCAAGATAGATCCTAGGTAGCGAAAACGGTCGCTCTTTGGTATTTCCTGATCTCCGATCCTCACCCCTAACTCATTTTGGCCTCCGTTTGCACTGAACTTGCACTCCATATATTCTGTCTTTAATCGGCTTAGGCGAGGACCTTTAGATTCCAACACTTCTCTCCAAAGGTTAAGCTTTGCGTTTACCCCTTCCTGCGTTTCATCTATCAACACTATATCGTTTGCGAAAAGCATACACCAAAGAATATCATCTTAAATATTAAGTTTGTGATATTCGCTAGATTGCTCCGGTCATTAGTGTGGATAAGTATGTAAATGGATAGAGACAGGAAGCAAACACAAGATGTACGTGGTTCACCCAGATTGGCTACGTCCACGGAGTAAAGGAGTTCTCATTAATTGTGAAGGGTTTACACAGTATATAGGTTCAAGCTCTCCTTTAGTGAGTACAAGTGAATGATTTAGTACAAATGACATTAGGAAATATTGTGGAATGATGATCTCGTAATCACGAAACTTTTAAGTACCGAAGTGTGGTATCGTCTTCACTTGCCTTATCTGTCTCATAGGTAGATGAGGCATCTTCTTTGGTGGAGATGCACAAGGTAATGTATCAATTTCACTTGACGCTTACTTGTAGTTTCAGGCTTGGTCAAGCACGATACAAACCATGTAGTAGGAGTCCCCCAAGTCGCTGAGCTAGGGGATCTGCTGAAAGAGGTGATAGACAAGGTAAGCAATCAGAGCTCCAAGCAATCAGTCCCAGATCAGAAGTTTGATTTCGAGTTCCGGCTGATTGTTATCCTTCTCCTTATCTTGCAGGTAGCATGAAGGATAAAGAGAAGAAAATGAGAAAATGTGATATGAGATACTTTTGCTTTTGAAGAAGTAACTTTCCACAGGCTTATTCTTGAACTGAGCTGGAGGGTTTTCTTGTTTCCGCCAGAGTATAAGGCCGACTGAAGAATTTGAGGGTCAAAACAAGTCCATCAAATCTAGAGTACGTTCGACCCTGCTGATATGGGATACTTTTGCTGTTGACAAAGTAGTGGATGTATTGACACGTGTTCTGTTGCGCTTGTCTCCACATGCTTCCTTGTATCCTTCTCACTTGCCTTATTTGTTCCTCAGGCAGATGTGGTATCTTCTCAGGAAGCATAAGATGTTGAAGATGAGTACTCGAGAGCAATGGGGTTCCAGGCAGTCAGTTCCGGACTGGAAGCTTGATTCCAAGTGCTGACTGATTGCTCTCTTTCTCCTTGTCTTGCAGGTAAGAACAAGGCCAAAGGAAAAGACAGGGAAAAAGCATGATATGGGATACTCTTGCTTTTAACCCTGATGATATGAGATATTCTTGCTCTAGTGTAGCTTGTTTGCAGAGGTATTCTCGGGGGGAAAGAAAGCTGAGTATTTCAAGCGGCTTCGTTGGGAGTGCCCTCTCAGATATGAGGAAAGGTTGAGCATTTTTGCAGGTCTGCCTGTCCGTTGAGGATGGAGGTCGACATATATAGGAGTCTCCCTAACAAGGAGTAATACTATTCTTTTACCCTGCTTGGTCATAGCACGGTAGTGGGTGCTGCCAGCTTCACATGTTTTAACTCTGTCAGAGCACTTTTAAAAAATGGTCTGTGGTATCTGGGAAGCTGATGTTACGTGTGAAGATTACAGACAAGCTTTATCCAAGGAGATCTGGCCCTCGAAGTTGAGAAAGCGGTGTGAGGATTACAGACAAGCTTTATCTAAGGGGCTCTCGAAATTGAGAAAGCGGTGCCTCTTCGGTTTTTGAACAAGCAATCCTGTCGGGGATCTGTCTCTCGAGATTCGGAGAACGGTGCCTCTTCGATTTTTGAGAAAGCAATCCTGCTAGGAGTCTGGCTCTCGAGATTCAGAGAGCGGTGTCTCGTCGCTTTTTGAGAAAGTAATCATGTTGGGAGTCTGGCTCTCGAGATTCGGAGGACGGTGCCTCTTCGATCTTGAAGCAAGCAATCTTGTTGGGAGTGTTTTCTCGAATGTGAGTAAAGGTTAGGCTTGTTTGCTAGTCTACCTTGCCACGGAGCACAGAGGTTGACCCATAGGGATTTTCCAATTATCCAGCAATGGTCCTGTTCCTTTACCCTTGTGGGTAATAATATGGTAGCTAGACCTTCAAAATTTATGTGTCCAAACTTTGTTAGTGTTGTTTCTTTGCTATTCTTTTACCCTTCTTGGTCATAGCGATGTAATGGGAGCTGCAAGCTTCACGTGTCTAAACTTTTTCAGAGATTTTTGGTAAAGTTATCTATGGTACCCGTGAGCTGATGTTGCGTGTGGAAAGTGAATGATTGAACAGTAACATTCACGTGCTTTCTACTTCACTAGAAATCTTCGACAGAATGCCCGTAATTTCCGCAAAGTTGAGTGTGCATGTGACAGGTGCTGACAAGGCTGAAAAAGCAGGTGCCTCTTCGATTTCTGAGATCGACCCTCGTGGTCTCTGAGCAGCCCAGCTTTTGAGAAAGTAAGCGCCTCTTCAATTTCTACAATCGACCTTCGTGGTCTTTGAGCAGCCCAGCTTTTGAGAAAGCAAACGCCTCTTCGATTCCTGAGATCGGCCCTCATGGTCTCTGAGCAGCTCAGCTTTTGAGAAAGCAAACGCCTTTTCGATTTCTAAGCAAGCGCCTCTTCGATTTCTGAAGCTTCATCGAGTGCGGATTTTTATAGAGGCTGGTATTAAGTTCCAAAGCACACTTGAATCTCCACCAGTAGAAGCTCCCTTCTTGCATTTCTAAGATCTTGATTTGTCCGACCTCTTTTCTCTTCAACACCTTTGAAAATGTCTGGCCCCTCCGACCGTCGTTTTGACTTGAACCTTGTTGAAGAGGCAGCCACGCCTTCTCCAGACAACATATGGCGCCCATCCTTCTTATCCCCTACTGGTCCTCTTACCGTTGGGGATTTCGTGATGAAGAATGATATGACCGCTGCGGTGGTGGCTAGGATCCTTCTCACTCCCAAAGATAACAGACTACTTTCCAAACGGTCTGATAAGTTGGCTGTTAAGGATTCTCTTGCTCTCAGTGTTCAGTGTGCAGGTTATGTGTCTAATATGGCCCAACGCCTATTTGCTCGAACCCGCCAAGTTGAATCATTGGCGGCTGAAGTGATGAGTCTCAAACAGGAGATTAGAGGGCTCAAGCATGAGAATAAACAGTTGCACCGGCTTGCTCATGACTATGCTACAAACATGAAGAAGAAGCTTGACCAGATGAAGGAATCTGATGGTCAGATTTTACATGATCATCAGAGGTTTGTGGGTTTGTTCCAAAGGCATTTATTGCCTTCGTCTTCTGGGGCTGTACCGCGTAATGAAGCTCCAAATGATCAACCTCTGATGCCTCATTCTTCTAGGGTGCTGTCCAGTACTGAGGTTCCGAATGATCCCCCTCCGGTGCCTTCTGTTTCTGGGGCTCTGCCGACTGCTGAGACTTCTCCTAAGCAACCTTTGTAAAGGCTCCCTCTTGTTTGTTTATTTTGACTCGTGTATATGTACATATTTGTAACTTCTTAGAGATATCAATAAATAAGCTTTGTTTCATTTCAACGTATTGTGTTAAATACACCAAAGCCTTCTTCACTAAGTTCTTTGAATTTTTCTTTTGTTAAAGCTTGTATGTTGAAGCTTTGTGAGTGGAGCATGTAGGTTGAGGTAGTGTTCCCTTAATTGCCCGAGTGGGGAAAACTTCTCGATTGGAGACTTGAAAAATCCAAGTCACTGAGTCGGGTCGGCTATATGAATCTTGGAACGCCATTGTGCTCGATCATGTGTCATATCCTCTGTTAGATCCAAGTACTCTAAGTCTTTTCTTAGAGTCTCTTCCAAAGTTTTCTTAGGTCTTCCTCTACCCTTTCGGCCCTGAACCTCTGTCCCGTAGTCGCATCTTCTAACCGGAGCGTCAGTAGGCCTTCTTTGCACATGTCCAAACCACCGTAACCGATTTTCTCTCAGTTTTCCTTCAATTTCGGCTACTCCTACTTTACCTTGGATATCCTCATTCCTAATCTTATCCTTTCTCGTGTGCCCACACATCCAACGAAGCATCCTCATCTCCGTTACACCCATTTTGTGTACGTGTTGGTGCTTCACCGCCCAACATTCTGTGCCATACAGCATCGCCGGCCTTATTGCCGTTCTATAAAATTTTCCCTTAAGCTTCAGTGGCATACGACGATCACACAACACGCCGGATGCACTCTTCCACTTCATCCATCCAGCTTGTATTCTATGGTTGAGATCTCCATCTAATTCTCCGTTCTTTTGCAAGATAGATCCTAGGTAGCGAAAACGGTCGCTCTTTGGTATTTCCTGATCTCCGATCCTCACCCCTAACTCATTTTGGCCTTCATTTGCACTGAACTTGCACTCCATATATTTTATCTTTGATCGGCTTAGGCGAAGACCTTTAGATTCCAACACTTCTCTCCAAAGGTTAAGCTTCGCATTTACCCATTCCTGAGTTTCATCTATCAACACTATATCGTCTGCGAAAAGCATACACCAAGGAATATCATCTTGAATATGTCCTGTTAACTCATCCATTACCAACGCAAAAAGGTAAGGACTTAAGGATGAGCCTTGATGTAATCCTACAGTTATGGGGAAGCTTTCGGTTTGTCCTTCATGAGTTCTTACGGCAGTCTTTGCTCCTTCATACATATCCTTTATAGCTTGGATATATGCTACTCGTACTCCTTTCTTCTCTAAAATCCTCCAAAGAATGTCTCTTGGGACCCTATCATACGCTTTTTCCAAATCTATAAAGACCATGTGTAAATCCTTTTTCCTATCTCTATATCTTTCCATCAATCTTCGTAAGAGATAGATTGCCTCCATGGTTGAGCGCCCTGGCATGAACCCGAATTGGTTGTCCGAAACCCGTGTCTCTTTCCTCAATCTATGCTCAATGACTCTCTCCCAGAGCTTCATTGTATGACTCATTAGCTTAATACCCCTATAGTTCATGCAATTTTGTACGTCGCCCTTATTCTTGTAAATAGGCACCAAGGTGCTCTTTCGCCACTCGTTTGGCATCTTCTTCGTTTTCAAAATCCTATTGAAAAGGTCAATGAGCCATGCTATACCTGTCTCTCCCAAGGCTTTCCACACTTCAATCGGTATATCGTCTGGGCCCACTGCTTTTCTATGCTTCATCTTCTTCAAAGCTACAACCACTTCTTCCTTCATGATTCGACGATAAAAGGAGTAGTTTCTACACTCTTCTGAGTTACTCAACTCCCCTAAAGGAGTACTCCTTTCATTTCCTTCATTGAAAAGATTATGAAAATAACCTCTCCATCTGTCTTTGACCGCGTTCTCTGTAGCAAGAACCTTTCCATCATCATCCTTGATGCACCTCACTTGGTTTAGGTCCCTTGTCTTCTTTTCCATTGCTCTAGCTAGTTTATAGATATCCAACTCTCCTTCTTTGGTATCTAGTCGCTTATACATATCATCATAAGCCGCTAACTTAGCTTCTCTCACAGCTTTCTTCGCCTCTTGCTTCGCTCTTCTATACCTTTCACCATTTTCATCGGTCTTATCCTTGTATAAGGCTTTACAACATTCCTTCTTAGCCTTCACCTTTGTTTGTACCTCCTCATTCCACCACCAAGATTCCTTTTGGTGTGGAGCAAAGCCTTTGGACTCTCCTGATACCTCTTTTGCTACTTTTCGGATACAGTTAGCTATGGAATCCCACATTTGGCTAGCTTCCCCCTCTCTATCCCACACACACTGGGTGATTACTTGCTCTTTGAAAATGACTTGTTTTTCTCCTTTTAGATTCCACCATCTAGTCTTTGGGCACTTCCAAGTCTTGTTCTTTTTTCTCACTCTTTTGATATGTACATCCATCACCAACAAGCGATGTTGATTAGCCAAGCTCTCCCCCGGTATAACTTTGCAATCCTTACAAGTTATACGATCCCCTTTCCTCATTAGAAGAAAACCTATTTGTGTTTTTGACGACCCACTCTTGTAGGTGATCACATGTTCTTCT
This sequence comes from Malus domestica, assembly GCF_042453785.1. Lineage (NCBI taxonomy): Eukaryota > Viridiplantae > Streptophyta > Magnoliopsida > Rosales > Rosaceae > Malus > Malus domestica. The sequence continues at coordinate 11,774,359 of NC_091668.1, forward strand.
CTCTTCTTAAAGAAGGTGTTGGCTAAGAAGAGATCATATGCCATTGCAAAATCCAAGATAGCTTCCCCATCCTCATTTCTCTCCCCAAAACCATGGCCACCATGAAAACCTCCATAGTTGCCTGTCTCCCTGCCCACGTGTCCATTTAAATCTCCTCCTATAAATAACTTCTCTGTCTGAGCAATTCCTTGCACCAAGTCTCCAAGGTCTTCCCAAAATTTCTCCTTCGAACTCGTATCCAACCCTACTTGAGGTGCGTACGCACTAATCACATTGATGAGTTCTTGTCCTATTACAATCTTGATTGACATGATTCTATCTCCTACCCTCTTGACAGCTACAACATCTTGTGTCAAGGTCTTGTCCACAATGATGCCAACACCGTTTCTCGTTCTATTTGTGCCCGAATACCAAAACTTAAACCCTGAGTTTTCTAGATCCTTTGCCTTAAGACCAACCCACTTAGTTTCTTGTAGGCACATAATATTTATCCTTCTCCTCACCATAACTTCCACTACTTCCATAGATTTTCCCGTTAAGGTTCCTATATTCCACGTTCCTAAACGCATTCTACTCTCTTAAACTCAACCCTTCTGTCCTAGCTTCTTCACCATCCCCCGTCTAATAGGATCAAAGTACTTCTTTTGTGTCCTGTGTAAAGTTGATAGGAGCATATGCTTCCAAACAACTTTGAGTGGAGTCGTTCGAAAAGAAGTTTCTATGGCCCCCTTGCTCATTTAACACTGCATCCGGGTGCCGATGGAGATACAGCGACCCTTGCTCACTTATCACTGTGCTCGGGCCACACAGCGCGCCACTTGCGGGTGACGTCCTAGTTTTAGCGCGATTTCGTTCTGGATTCATTGTCATAAGGATTCGACGTAACTGTGGAGTGCCGACTGTCGACTACCTGATGCCCTCCCCCTCCTCCTTTATCCGGGCTTGGGACCGGCAATGTAAGATAAACTTACATAGGCGGAGTTGTTAAACAAAAACACACACAATTATAAAATCAATTGTTCCTCTTTTTTTATTGATAGCATTAAAGTAGAAGTTTATTGTCTCTGGATCTTATCAAATTTCATTAAATCCTGACATCATTTTCTTCCAAGAAATATTCAAGATTAAATAGGCCTGTCTAGAACACCATAACGTAGCTAACAAAATGAAAAATATGGATACAAATGTCATACTATGAGAAAGAAAAACTTGAAAATCATCGTATCAAAATACTTGTCAAATACTTATAAAGTTTGCACTCACAACTGGAATATCCAGCGACAAAGGAATTTATTAGTCATGGAGTAAGGCAAACTACTACTGTGTGCAAAAAAGCAAAAGGGAACTATATATGACTAATTTGATGAGAGCACATAATAATTTATGACATTATACGACTACAACAACATATTCATATGATAGAGCCACATAGATGGAGAAAAGACTAGTTAGTTTTTCCTATAACCAAATAACAACAATATTTAATTATTAAGCGGAATTCATTCATGTCATTAAAACCAAGATAAGAAGTATTTTCACATTTTATGAGCGAATCAGCAAAGGATACTAATTCCCATCAGCTTTGATCCAAGTAAATTAACAAACAAACAAATTATAATTAAAAATTGATGACTCATAAGCTAAACTAATTCATGAATGCATCTGATGAAACAATGATAATTAGCTATCGCTAATTTTATCTCAACACAACACCAAATTTAAGCACCACAGTCATATAGTTAGAGACTGAACTAAAAAATCTGCATGCAATATAAACAATACCAAGCTAAACAGTTTGGAAAAAAAACAAAGATCAACAACACCAACAAATGTAAATATTTACAACCTAGTGAAATGTAAACCATAATTGATTTATCAACTATACGATAAACTAAACTATGAGTTTATACAAAGAAGCAAAAGACAATTAGCGATCCCTATTAAGCTACATTAGACTCAATTAAACCACAACAGCAATATAGATACACATTCAGTCATAAATTGGATCAAACCATAATACACGCAAATAAACCAAACACAATTACTTGTCTCTATTTTTATCCCAAGACTTTAAAATTTTAAATTTTGCCTCACACGACTTGTCTACCTCAACAACATAGCCACATAATGAACATAAAAATTGGTGTGGTATACAGTAATAGGAAATCTATGAATTTACTAAAAAGCAAAGATCAAAGAAAACAACTCAATTAGGAAAAAAAATAAGCAAACAAAGAAATCACCAATTTATCAGGTGTAGAATAAATTAAAGCCTCACTTACAATGCATAATTTTTACGTTAAAACCAAACAAATTGAGGTATCTTTACAACATATTGATCCTCAATCATAATAGTTATCATTGATGTAATTAATCCTCAATCATAATAGCTATCATTGATGTAATTAATCTTTTATACGCACACGCGCGCACACACACACACACAAGAAAAAAGGGAAGCAAGTGCTTCCTATTCTAAAGAGTCAATCACAATAAAGCAACAAATTAGTGAACAGTTAATCATGATTTCTTTTGAGGCCAAAAAAACCTCATTAGTGATGGTGAATCAATATGGAAGTAGCTCTAGATTAGTGGTGGTGATTTTAAAATGGACACTGAAGAGTCATTCATTGAATGATGTAACTATTAAGGGCTGGTTTGGTATTACTATGCTTTAAAAAAAAGTTGATTCTGCTGTGCTGTGGAATAAGCAGCTGTGAAATAAAGTAGCAGAGTGTTTGGTAAATTTTTTTGTAAAAGTGCTTTTGGAAAAAATAGCAGTATGATAATGTTTGGTAAACTTTTATGTAAAATAGCTGTGACTGTGTGAAATGACCAAATAGGGTATAATACTATATTATTATTATGGAGTGTGCTATCCACGCACCCCAAATTACTTCTCACACATCCCTTGTTAATTTATGTCTGTTGATCTTCTTTAATTCATCCGATCCGACGACCGAAAATTAAAAGGGTGTGTGAGAAGTAAAATAAAGTGTGTGGATATCACACCCTCTTCACTACTCTCCTCTCTCCTACCCTCTCTCCATCGGAGTAAGACCGCTTCGCTTCGCCCCTCCAATCCTCTGCAGGCGATGGATAACGGAGGCAGTGACTCAAGTCCAGCCTCGCTACGCTTCTTGCTATCTCCAGTCCAGCTTTTCTTCGTCTCGCTGTCTCCAAGTTGTAAACTTTGAAGAAGGAGAAATTGAAGATGGATAACAAAGGCAGTGACTCAATCCTCTTCTTCTCGCTGTCTCCAGTCCCACCTCTCTTCTTTCAGCAAGCATTGACTCAAGGTTATCTCTTCCACCTTCTCCTCGTTTTCTTTTTTCTGATTTGAAACAAATTCAAAGTTGTAAACTTTGAAGAAGGAGAAATTGAATTGTTGTTGTGCTTTTTGTCTGCAGATTCTTGAAGTAGCAGAGGAAAATGAGAGTTTATGTTTTTTTTTTGTGATTATTGGTTTTGGATGTGGTAGTCTAGTGGGTTTCTGTGTTTCCATTTCTATTGCAGATCGGCAAAGCCGTTTCTGGAAGGTTTCTGGGTTTTGTGGAGATCTGCAAAGGAGCACCGTTTATGGTTTGAGGTTGTTATTGGACTTTAGAAAGTTTCATGAAAGGAGCACTGTAGCTCCGCGTACTTTGAAAAAAAACCAGTTTTCCAAAGCAACATTTTAGCTACTTCAGCTTTTCTGATGATTTCAACTTATTCTCACAGCAGCTTCCAAAATAATCCTTTATTTTTAGTTTACCAAACACCTTCAACATAAAAACTTTGAAAATAAGCAGCTTTTTTTTTATGCACCTCAATGCCAAACCATACCTAAATATGTTAAATTGCAGCAGGAAAAGCTTAATATATACTCTTAAATTGAGATGTTGGTCCAAGACTCATAAATAGTTACCAATATGTATTATCATCCGCAACAACTATCAAATTAATTCTTTTGATTACTTAGTTACAAACATAACTATTATTCCTGACAAACCATTGATGGTAAGTGATTATCTATAAACAAACCCTTCTTCCAATTGCGATTTTCTTAGTTGCCAAAATCTTCCACCACGACAATAAAAATAGCCATATTTTCATTAAGGTATAACCATTGTATACAGTTACATATCTAAACCCAAATCTGTATACTATATAAGAACACCAAATCAACTACAACAACAACAACAACAACAAAGCCTTTTCCCACTAAGTGGGGTCGGCTATATGAATCCTAGAACGCCATTGCGCTCATTTGTGTCATGTCCTCCGTTAGATCCAAGTACTCAAGTCTTTTCTTAGGGTCTCTTCCAAAGTTTTCCTAGGTCTTCCTCTACTCCTTCGGCCCCGAACCTCTGTCCCGTAGTCACATTTTCGAACCGGAGCGTCAGTAGGCCTTCTTTGCACATGTCCAAACCACCGGAACCGATTTTCTCTCATATTTCCTTCAATTTTGGCTACTCCTACTTTACCTCGGATATCCTAATTCCCAATCTTATCCTTTCTCGTGTGCCCATACATCCCACGAAGCATCCTCATCTCCGCTACACCCATTTTGTGTACGTTGATGCTTCACTGCCCAACATTCTGTGCCATACAACATCTCTGGCCTTATTGCCGTCGTATAAAATTTTCCCTTGAGCTTCAGTGGCCTACGACGGTCACACAACACGCCGGATGCACTCTTACACTTCATCCATCCAGCTTGTATTCTATGGTTGAGATCTCCATCTAATTCTCCGTTCTCTTGCAAGATAGATCTTAGGTAGCGAAAACGGTCACTTTTTGTGATCTTCGCTAGATTGCTCCGGTCATTAGTGTGGATAAGTATATAAATGGATATAGATAGGAAAGCAAACACAAGATGTACGTGGTTCACCCAGATTGGCTACGTCCACGGAATATAAGAGTTCTCATTAATTGTGAAGGGTTTACACAAGTACATAGGTTCAAGCTCTCCTTTAGTGAGTACAAGTGAATGATTTAGTACAAATGACATTAGGAAATATTGTGGGAGAATGATCTCGTAGCCACGAAACTTCTAAGTACCGGAGTGTGGTATCGTCTTGACTTGCCTTATCTGTCTCATAGGTAGATGTGGCATCTTCTCTGGAAGTACTCTTCCTCCATCCAGGGGTGGTATCTGTAACTGGTGGAGATGCACAAGGTAATGTATCAATTTCACTTGAAGCTTACTTGTAGTTTCATGCTTGGTCAAGCGAGATACAAACCATGTAGTAGGAGTCCCCCAAGTCGCCGAGCTGGGGGATCTGCTGAAAGAGGTGACAGACAAGGTAAGCAATCAGAGCTCCGGCTGATTGTTCACATTCTCCCTATCTTGCAGGCAGCATGAAGGATAAAGAGAAGAAAAATGAGGAGAGATGATATGGGATACTTTTGCTTTTGAAGAAGTAACTTTCCACAGGCTTATTCTTGAACTGGGCTGGAGGGTTTTCTGGTTTCCTCCAGAGTATAAGGCCGACTGAAGAATTTGAGGGTCAAAACAAGTCCATCAAATCTAGAGTACGTTCGACCCTGCTGATATGGGATACTTTTGCTTTTGATAGAGTAGTGGATGTATCGGCACGTGTGCTGTTACGCTTGTCTCCACATGCTTCCTTGTATCTTTCTCACTTGCCCTATCTGTTCCTCAGGCAGATGCGGTATCTTCCCTGGAAGCATAAGATGTTAAAGATGAGTACTCGAGAGCAATGCCAGGTAAGTAATCAGGTAAGGGGTTCCAGGCAGTCAGTTCCTGGCTGGAAGCTTGATTCCAAGTGCTGACTGATTGCTCTATTTCTCCTTGTCTTGCAGGTAAGAACAAGGCCAAAGGAAAAGACAGGGAAAAAGCATGATATGGGATACTCTTGCTTTTAACCCTGATGATATGAGATATTCTTGCTCTAGTATAGCTTGTTTACAGAAGTATTATCGGGGGGAAAGAAAGCTGAATATTTCGAAAGGCTTTGTTGGGAGTGCCCTCTCAGATAAGAGAAAGGGTTGAGCATTTTTGCAGGTCTGCCTGTCCGTTAGGGATGGAAGTCGACATATATAGGAGTCTCCCTAACATCAAGTAATAATGCTATTCCTTTACCCTGCTTGGTTATAGCACGGTAGTGGGAGCTGCCAGCTTCACATGTTTTAACTCTGTCAGAGCACTTTGAAAAAGTGGTTTGTGGTATCTGGAAAGCTGATGTTGCATGTGAAGATTACAGACCTGTTGGGGGTCTGGCTCTCGAGATTCGGAGAACGATGCCTCTTCGATTTTTGAGAAAGCAATCCTGCTGGGGGTCTGGCTCTCGAGATTCGGAGAGCGGTGTCTCTTCGATTTTTGAGAAAGTAATCATGTTGGGAGTCTGGCTCTCGAGATTCGGAGGGCCGTACCTCTTCGATTTTGGAGCAAGCAATCTTGTTGGGAGTGTTTTCTCGAATGTGAGTAAAGGTTGGGCATGTTTGCTAGTCTACCTTGCCACGAAGCACAGAGGTTGACACACAGGGACTTTCCAATTATCCAGCAGTGGTACTGTTCCTTTACCTTCTCTTTGATTTTGAGAAAGTAATCATGTTGGGAGTCTGGCTCTCGAGATTCGGAGGGCGGTGCCTCTTCGATTTTGGAGCAAGCAATCTTGTTGGGAGTGTTTTCTCGAATGTGAGTAAAGGTTGGGCATGTTTGCTAGTCTACCTTGCCACGAAGCACAAAGGTTGACACACAGGGACTTTCCAATTATCCAGCAGTGGTACTGTTCCTTTACCCTCTCTTCGATTTTTGAGAAAGTAATCATGTTGGGAGTCTGGCTCTCGAGATTCGGAGGGCGGTGCCTCTTCGATTTTGGAGCAAGCAATCTTGTTAGGAGTGTTTTCTCGAATGTGAGTAAAGGTTGGGCATGTTTGCTAGTCTACCTTGCCACGAAGCACAGAGGTACTGTTCCTTTACCCTTGTGGGTAATAATATGGTAGCTAGACCTTCAAAATTTATGTGTCTAAACTTTGTTAGTGTTGTTTCTTTGCAATTCTTTTACCCTTCTTGGTCAGAGAGATGTAGTGGGAGCTGCAAGCTTCACGTGTCTCAACTTTGTCAGAGAACTTTGGCAAAGTTATCTGTGGTACCCATGAGCTACTGTTGCGTGTGGGAAGTGGGTAATTGAACAGTACGATTCATGTGCTTTCTACTTCGCAAGAAATCTTCGACAGAATGCCCATAATTTCCGCAAAGCTGAGTGTGCGTGTGACAGGTGCTGACAAGGCTGGAAAAGTATGTGCCTCTTCGATTTCTGAAATCGGCCCTCGTGGTCTCTGAGCAGCCCAGCTTTTGAGAAAGCAAGCCTCTTCGATTTCTAAGATCGGCCTTTGTGGTCTTTGAGCAGCCCAGCTTTTGAGAAAGCAAACACCTCTTCGATTTCTGAGATCGACCCTCGTGGTCTCTGAGCAGCCCAGCTTTTGAGAAAGCAAATGCCTCTTCGATTTCTGAGCAGGCGCCTCTTCGATTTCTGAGCAGGCGCCTCTTCGATTTCTGAAGCTTCGTCGAGTGCAGATTTTTATAGGGGCTGACATTAAGTTCCAAAGCACACTTGAATATCCACCAGTAGAAGCTCCATTCTTGCACTTCTAAGATCTTGATTTGTCCGACCTCTTCTCTCTTCAACACATTTGAAAATGTCTAGCCCCTCCGACCGTCGTTTTGACTTGAACCTTGTTGAAGAGGCAGCCCCGCCTTCTCCAGACAACATATGGCGCCCATCCTTCGTCTCCCCTACTGGTCCTCTTACCGTTGGGGATTCCGTGATGAAGAATGATATGACCGCTGCGGTAGTGGCCAGGAACCTTCTCACTCCCAAAGATAACAGACTACTTTCCAAACGGTCTGATGAGTTGTCTGTTAAGGATTCTCTGGCTCTCAGTGTTCAGTGTGCAGGTTCTGTGTCTAATATGGCCCAACGCCTATTTGCTCGAACCCGCCAAGTTGAATCATTGGCGGCTGAAGTGATGAGTCTCAAACAGGAGATTAGAGGGCTCAAGCATGAGAATAAACAGTTGCACCGGCTCGCACATGACTATGCTACAAACATGAAGAGGAAGCTTGACCAGATGAAGGAATCTGATGGTCAGGTTTTACTTGATCATCAGAGATTTGTGGGTTTGTTCCAAAGGCATTTATTGCCTTCGTCTTCTGGGGCTGTACCGCGTAATGAAGCTCCAAATGATCAATCTCTGATGCCTCCTCCTTCTAGGGTTTTGTCCAGTACTGAGGCTCCGAATGATCCCCCTCCGGTGCCTTCTCTTTCTGGGGCTCTACCGACTGCTGAGACTTCTCCTAAGCAACCTTTGTGAAGGCTCCCTCTTGTTTGTTTATTTTGACTCAAGTATATGTACATATTTGTAACTTATCGGGGATATCAATAAATAAGTTTTCCTTCATTTCAACGTATTGTGTTAAATACACCAAAGCTTTCTTCGCTAAGTTCTTTGAATTTTCTTTTGTTGAAGCTTGTATGTTGAAGCTTTGTGAGTGGAGCATATAGGTTGAGGTAGTGTTCCCTTAATTTCCCGAGTGAGGAAAACTTCTCGGTTGGAGACTTGGAAAATCCAAGTCACTGAGTGGGATCGGCTATATGAATCTTAGAACGTCATTGTGTTCTGTCCTGTGTCATGTCCTCCGTTAGATCCAAGTACTCTAAGTCTTTTCTTAGGGTCTCTTCCAAAGTTTTCCTAGGTCTTCCTCTGCCCCTTCGGCCCTGAACCTCTGTCCCATAGTCGCATCTTCTAATCGGAGCGTCAGTAGGCCTTATTTGCACATGTCCAAACCACCGTAACTGATTTTCTCTCATTTTTCCTTCAATTTCGGCTACTCCTACTTTACCCCGGATATCCTCATTCCTAATCTTATCCTTTCTCGTGTGCCCACACATCCAACGAAGCATCCTCATCTCCGCTACACCCATTTTGTGTACGTGTTGATGCTTCACCGCCCAACATTCTGTGCCATACAGCATCGCCGGCCTTATTGCCGTCCTATAAAATTTTCCCTTGAGCTTCAGTGGCATACGGCGGTCACACAACACGCCGGATGCACTCTTCCACTTCATCCATCCAGCTTGAATTCTATGGTTGAGATCTCCATCTAATTCTCCGTTCTTTTGCAAGATAGATCCTAGGTAACGAAAACGGTCGCTCTTTGATATTTCTTGATCTCCGATCCTCACCCCTAACTCGTTTTGGCCTCCATTTGCACTGAACTTGCACTCCATATATTCTGTCTTTGATCGGCTTAGGCGAAGACCTTTAGATTCCAACACTTCTCTCCAAAGGTTAAGCTTTGCATTTACCCCTTCCTGAGTTTCATCTATCAACACTATATCGTCTGCGAAAAGCATACACCAAGGAATATCACCTTGAATATGTCATGTTAACTCATCCATTACCAACGCAAAAAGGTAAGGACTTAAGGATGAGCCTTGATGTAATCCTACAGTTATGGGAAAGCTTTCGGTTTGTCCTTCATGAGTTCTTACGGCAGTCTTTGCTCCTCCATACATATCCTGTATAGCTTGGATATATGCTACTCGTACTCCTTTCTTCTCTAAAATCCTCCAAAGAATGTCTCTTGGGACCCTATCATACGCTTTTTCCAAATCTATAAAGACCATGTGTAATTCCTTTTTCCCATCTCTATATCTTTCCATCAATCTTCGTAAGAGATAGATTGCCTCCATGGTTGAGAGCCCTGGCATGAACCCGAATTGGTTGTCCGAAACCCGTGTCTCTTGCCTCAATCTATGCTCAATGACTCTCTCCCAGAGCTTCATTGTATGACTCATTAGCTTAATTCCCCTATAGTTCATGCAATTTTGTACATCGCCCTTATTCTTGTAGATAGGCACCAAAGTGCTCATTCGCCACTTATTCGGCATCTTCTTCGTTTTCAAAATCCTATTGAAAAGGTCAGTGAGCCATGTTATACCTGTCTCTCCCAAAACTTTCCACACTTCGATTGGTATATCGTCTGAGCCTACTGCTTTTCTATGCTTCATCTTCTTCAAAGCTTCACCCACTTCTTCCTTCCGGATTCTACGATAAAAAGAGTAGTTTCTACACTCTTCTGAGTTACTCAACTCCCCTAAAGAAGCACTCCTTTCATGTCCTTCATTGAAAAGATTATGAAAATAACCTTTCCATCTGTCTTTAACCGCGTTCTCTGTAGCAAGAACTTTTCCATCCTCATCCTTGATGCACCTCACTTGGTTTAGGTCATTTGTCTTCTTTTCCCTTGCTCTAGCTAGTTTATAGATATCCAACTCTCCTTCTTTGGTATCTAGTCGCTTATACATATCGTCATAAGCCGCTAACTTAGCTTCTCTCACAGCTTTCTTCGCCTCTTGCTTCGCTTTTCTATACCTTTCACCATTTTCATCGGTCCTATCCTTGTATAAGGCTTTACAACATTCCTTCTTAGCCTTCACATTTGCTTGTACCTCCTCATTCCACCACCAAGATTCCTTTTGGTGTGGGGCAAAGCCCTTGGACTCTTCTAATACCTCTTTTGCTACTTTTCGGATACAACTAGCCATGGAATCCCACATTTGGTTAGCTTCCCCCTCTCTATCCCACACACACTGGGTGAAAGAACAAAACACACTATCACCATAACATAGTTTCTAAACAGAGGCAAAAACAACCAGCAAAAAAAAAAATTTAACTAAGCACCGAAACATATGGTCTGAAATAATTAAAACAACTAAACATAGCACTAAAATAACTCCATAACAAGCAAAAAGTCTAAAAACCCATTACCTGACAAAGACAGCAAGAACTCCAAGTGCAAATCCTCAAGAGAGAACCTGTGAAACGCTAAACACAAAAGCACAAAAAAAAAAGCAATTAAAATTCGATGCTCAAAATGAAATAACATCACACACGAAAGACTAACAACATCACAGTTGCAGGATAAAATAAAAGCTCAAAAGTAAAACAAATACAAAGACAAAAAGCAGAACAAAAAAGAGAACAAAACTTAGAAACCCAGATTTGGAGGCAGCAAAAACACAAACGGGATATAACATAGAACTCCAAAACAAAAGAAAACAACGGGAGAGAAAGAGAAATAAGAAAGGAAAGCTGAAAAGGCAAAGGTGAGGGATGATCGATACGTGGCGGAAGCTAAACCAAAAACAACAAAAAGCAAAACCAAAAACAACAAAAAACATCTTTCTCACAGGTGGAAGAGGCTATAACAAAATTGAGAAAATGGCAAAATCGGCAAGTCACTATACAACTTGAAAAAAAATCTATGTGAAGAAAACAAAGGGCGAAGCGGAAAGTGCACTGTTAATGAACAATACCAATCCATCAGTTTTTAGAAGAGAGTAATGTCCAAATGTCGTTTCAACATCTTTACCCCATTTGGGAATGAATTAATCTTCATTAAACATAATCTATGTTCAATCTCAAAAACTATAGTTGTCAGATAAATTAAACTTTTTTGGTCGTCATTGTCATTTACTATTTATGCCATGTTCTTAAATATGGGAAATTATTAGATAGTACAGCATTACTACGTCAGCATGTAGTACTTTGAAATTTTGCCATGTGTTCAGTGCTTAAAATTTTTAAAAGAGTGAAAAAATGATGATGGGACAATTTTCTTAATAAATGCATATTTTATCTTAATATTACATAATTACTGTTTTGTCCTCCTTATGTAAATATTGTGTATCAAAAGTGAAGATAAAATAGGAAAAATAGGGATATGATTGTCATTTCTCAAAAGATACAAAATTCCTATTTTGTCCTCCTTATGTAAGTATCGTGCATTAAAAGTGAAGGCAAAATAGGACAAAAAGGGGCAAAAGATACAAAATTATTATTTTGCCCTCCTTATGTAAGTATTGTGTATCAAAAGTGAGGGTAAAATAGGAAAAAAAAAGTGGCAAAAAGTTGACAATGAGAGTTATCTTAATAATAGTACTAGCATTTGCATACACACTTTGTATATATGAACATATTTTTTTAGAAAATGAGAAGGAGGGAGAGGGAGAGAGAGAGAGAGAGAAGGGGTGGGAGGTTTTTTTTTGGTGTTTTTGGTTTTTTTTTTTTTAATTTTAAATATTAAAGATATTTTACCATCACATGTATGTAAGGTTTCAATAAAAAACAGTAAAATTTGGACCTGTGAAATTACATTATTGCCATCATTTTTTTTATGTGATAAAAGACTAAGTTATCTTTTCACTGTATTGTAGTTGACAAAGAGAGTTTCATTAATTAATATAAATATATAAATAAAATAAAAAGAAAAGAAAAATAGAGAAAAAAAACCACCGCCCATCCTGTGAGACGGTACGGCAATCTCCCAAACTCCCTCCATAATCAATCTCAGCTCCAACCCGACAACCACATATACTATCGTCCCTCCTTTTTGCTTCTTCTCCCTCTCGCATATCTTTTGATAATGGTTTTCTTAACAACTATCAAAGTGTTTTTCCAGATTTAGCAAACTGTTTTCTGGATTGAATTTAAATTTACACAAAAGAAAACACTTCGTTTTCGAGATCGAGGTCCATAACAATTATCAAAACCACAAACCATTATTTCCAAATTTAACAAAACCATTATCAAAGTGTTTTCCAGATTGAATTCAAATTTAAAACCGATCCGTCTCCTACTTAGCAAACAAAAATTTCAGGTTAAGGACGTCAAAGTTTGTTCCAGACTGAAAAATTTACACAAAAGATAAAAAAAAATGGATTAGTGAGAGAGGGAGAAAGGAGTAGACCAGAGAGAAAGGAAGCGGTGCGGCGGAATTAGGGCGCAGGTTAGGGTTCTGCTTTGCGGTGTCAGGCTGCCAGTGACGGCCGTCTGTTTTTCATTTTTCTCCTTTTTCCGACGTTTCAGTTACAAACTAGTAATTACTAGTACAGTGATATTTCCATTTCAATATTGAATAATATCTCAACTTCGAATATTTAATCTCCGTAAATGTGAAGAGGAAAACGAATATTTATTGCTTTTAAGATATTGGGCCTCAAACACACGAGCCCAAATATGACCAATGGACCAAAACGCAGGCCCATGAGGATTGGGAAAAGCTTTCCTGATGCTGAGGCTTGTGCTTGCGCCATCAAACACCTGGCGGACGACGCTCCTCTTTCATACACCGTTTCAATTGTCACCGACTGCGAGCCGTTGCACGCTTTTCTTTGACCCCATAAAACCCACCCGCCGCCTCCTTCCTCCTCCGTCGTATCCCAAACCACAGAGAGAGAGAGAGAGAGAATGTCAGGGCTAACATGCAACTCTTGCAACAAGGAGTTTCTGGACGACTCGGAGCAGAAGCTCCATTACAAGTCCGAATGGCACCGCTACAATCTCAAGCGCAAGGTCCCCGATCTTTTTCTCCTCACCATACAATTTTATTTCTAGGGTTTTGCTTTGATGTTTTTTCATTCGATTTATTGCTTTTTTGATATGGGAAAATCGAAAGATTGGAATTTCCCAAACGCTGGATAAGAAAACGAATTCCATTCTTCTGGGATGAATATAAAGTTCATGTTTTTTTGTTTGTTTGGCTTTGATTCCAAACATATGTTTGAATATTTTGATTGCTGATTAAATTTTAGTCCTGCTGATGCTTTTTGGATGTTTGTTTGGTTTTCTGATGAAACTGAGCTGAACCTGTCTTTAAATTTTCACTATCTCCCCATAGATAGTTCGAAATGCATTGGAACAATAATCAATTTTGGCTCGAATGGTTTGTAGAGGAACTCTACCTTCTCGGATCCATTCAACACGTGCAATTTCTTTTCCGTCAATACGTCCTGCAATTTGTACTTGAATCCCTTTTGTACCTGCCTGTCCAGTTAATTCAATAGCTTTTTTCATTGCTTTGCTAAATGAAACTATATTCTTTAATTGTCCGGCTATAAATTCTGCACATGAAGCTATATATATATATATATATGTGTGTGTGTGTTAACGATATGTTCTCTATGGTAGCTGAGTTCATGAATTATGGTCAACAAAGGGGCTGAAACTAATGCGATTAGTCGTATTAATTATAATTTTGGTTAAAGTCAGACATCCAATTGCTTCGATTTGAATTATCCGGAGGATGCCTAACCAGTCATCCATAATATCAAATAAATCATTTTCGTCTTTGGTAAATTTACCAAGGGCTATAGTCATAGTGATCCTCCTATTCAACTACTTCAACTGAAGAGGACTCAAACCTCCACGCTCTTTAGCAAGAGATTTTGAGTCTCGCGTGTCTACCAGAGGACGGTAGATTCTGCGTAATTAATCGTTTCTTGGTCTCTGTTCTTTCCACTAAGCCTGTAGCAATATTCTTGTATTTTGAGTTTCTTTTGAGTTATATTTTAATTGGCTATGCATTATGTTGTCTTGTTAAAGCTCGTTTGACGAAATGCTTTCATTTGATATGTTGTGGCATGCTATTGTTCCTTTGTAGTTTACAGTTTACCAGCCTATTTAGTGACAGACGTGTTTTGATGAGTTTTAATAAATTATGAAATTTTCTTGAAAACAATCAGGTAGCTGGGGTTCCTGGAGTGACAGAAGCGTTATTTATAGCGAGACAAGCTGCACTTGCTCAGGAGAAAAATGGTTTGAGTGAAACCCCGATGCTCTACAGTTGTGGTCTTTGTGGCAAAGGGTATAGAAGTTCTAAGGCTCATGCTGAGCACCTCAAGTCACGAAGTCACATTCTGCGGGCCTCTCAAGGGGCCAGTGAACAAGAAGAGAAGCCAATAATTAGGCCACTTCCGAGTCGTGTTGTTAACAAAACTCCCCCGAAAAGAGAGGCAAATGATGAGGAAACTGATGAAAGTGAAGATGAGTGGGTGGAGTTTGATCCTGACGAAGACTTGTCAAAATCTTTGACTGATATGAATGTGGATGAGCATGCATCTGAAGAGGATATGGATGAAGATAACGACTTTGAGGAATTGGATCCAACTTGTTGCTTTATGTGCGATCATGATCACAACACCATAGAGAGCTGCATGGTTCACATGCACAAACAACATGGATTCTTCATTCCTGATATCGAGTATTTAAAGGATCCAAAAGGCCTCCTTACTTATCTTGGTCTCAAGGTACTGAAATATGCATTACGTTCTTTTCCTGTAGAAACTTGTTCCCGTTTTGGATTTTTCCTCATAAATTGGCTGACTCTTCATGTCTTTACTTTTCAGGTTAAAAGGGATTTCATGTGTCTGTACTGCAATGATAGGCGCCATCCTTTTAATAGTTTGGAAGCAGTTAGGAAGCATATGGTGGCAAAAAGCCACTGCAAGGTACATTACGGTGATGGTGACGATGAAGAGGAAGCTGAGTTGGAAGAGTTCTATGATTACAGCAGCAGGTTTTTGTCCTTTCCTATCCAATTTATTTAAGGGAACTTTAACGAAAAGCACCCGGTACTGTTCACTTTAACGAAAAACCACATTTTTACACTAAAAAGTCAATCCTGGTACTATTCACTTTACCCTTTATTTTGTCCTTATCATTAAAACTCAAAGTTTTCAAGCCCTTTTCATTAGTTTTCCTTTTATTTAATTCTGTTGATGGCTGTTTAATTATGTCAAAGTGTTCCAAGTATTCCTTTCCTTCTTTATATATGTTGGTATGTCTTGGCTGAATTGCTTCTGTCTTGGTTTTTAGTTATGTGGATGAGGCTGGCAAACAACTCGTAGTATCCGGTGATATGGATAATAGCGTAGAACTTGGGAGTGGTGGTTCTGAGCTCATTATTACTAGAAGATCTGATGATGGTATATCATCGAAAACACTTGGTTCCAGGGAATACTTGCGCTATTATCGCCAGAAGCTGCGCCCATCACCTGCTAATGGTGTCGCCATTACAGCTGCATTAGCCTCAAGGTGTGTTTCTAATCCCATATGCTGAGTCTGCTCTGGTTTTGACAAAATAATTTGGATCGACGCTTCCCCCATATTCAGCATAAACGCTAGGTTAGAACAAATCATTTGATAACATAAGTTGTGTTCTAATTTTCAGGTACCGAAGCATGGGATTGGCAACGGTGCAGTCAAAAGAACGAATGGTCAGGATGAAGGTACTGAAGGAAATGAGAAGATCGGGAGTGGAGGCTATGCGGAGTAAGATGGGAATGAAAAGCAACGTCATCCGGAACCTGCCCAAGAATTGCACATATTAGTCTCAACACCTGCGATATCTGGAGCTGAATGATGAGTGTTGAGAGCCACAAGTTTTTGATGTATTTTTCTATTTTTCTGAGAGTTTTTCTACCAGTAAACATCTATTAAGTTGTATCTTTTGTATTTTAAAAACCAGTTTGAGCATTCATAGCCAGTGGCAGTATTTCGTTTGTATGAACTACAATTTTTACAATCATGCAAGACAAGTAATCACTTTTTTCGCCGGCTCTCAGAGGGGAAAGGCCAGCCGCGTCGGGGTTTGATCAAAATGCATATTAGCCACGAAATTATATTAGTATAGATTTAGACGCTTAAAATATTAGGTCCTCACATATATTAGTATAGATTTAGATGCTTAAAATATTTGACAACTTAATAAAGCAAAACAAGAGATGAGTTTTCTAGTGGTTTATGTATTTTAAGATGGTTTTGCTTTATTAAGTTGTCAAGTTTTTTAAGCTTTTAGACTTATAGACTAATATAATCCTGTGACTAATATGCATTTGATCCTCACATGTCGTTAAAATGAGTACCTTAGGAGTGCAGGAAGGGGGCATTTATGCTCAACCCTATAAATGCTCATCATATAACTAATCATGTCACGTATCATTTCGCTTAACCTTGATTAATATTTTTCAAAATTGAAAAAGTAACTTTTAATGTGAAAGTTAAATATAGTTAGGTGAAAGAACACATTGTAGATAATTAGGTGTATAATGAACATACACCATAGTTATTATAGTGACGAGCAAAAATACTCCCGAGCAAGGATTGTTGCACGTGCGACGTTAATGCAACATTCTGAAAGGTTGCCAATTCAAGACAAAAAAATTGAAATGAGATTTTCTCAACGCGCTTCCTCTTAAGAACGGATGTCGTTTCCAGACGCTAACTGCCTAATTATTACACAATTAACACCAACAAATGTCTTAAGAAATGCCATGAAAAGATGGATTTTTTTTTTTTTTTGGATTAGAACTGGATATGCTTTAACGAGAGATGCTTTTCCTTTCAGACATAGACATGGAGGAGAGAAAAGAATATATATAAAACGAAACAACGGAAATAGTAATTGGGCAATTAGCACGAATGATCACTTTCAGCATTTGGTTGCGGACGGATAAAGGTTATTTTCGGAATGTGCAAATACAGCAAACGTAACTAGAAACATTGCTAATCTCATGCTTGACCCGAAATTTGAGAAATTTATAAGATTTGAAGCAAATGAAGGCTAAAACATTTAAGTAACAAAGGAGGCAATGGAATTGTCATGTAAAATGACCAATTAGCACATCTCATAAGTTGATAACAAATTTCAGCAATTTACAATCCAGATGCTTCTTTTACATGTAAAAACCACTGAAGAAGATGAGATCCACAGCAAGCATCCCAGTGCCTTTCCACTTCGGCGTCTTCCGATGGATCTCCTTCTTTCTTTCCTGCACTTCTATTCTACTAGAGCCCTGCCAAAGGATATAATACACGTCCTATGAAATCGATAGACGTACTGTAAGTTCGGTTTATTGTATGAAAGATGAGAACTTGAGAGGGCTACAAAACCCAACGCCGCGTAGAAAATGAGTCCCATCTTTTTTTATATATTAGTTAGTATATGTAGATATTATGGCCCAGATTAATTTACTAAAGAACTTTCTATTCAGTTGAAACTTAAGAATGAACGAATGTGTATGCAGGTGATCAATGAATAGAGCATACCTAATTGTCATAGAAGCGAGAACGACGTCTACGAGAACTGCAAATAAAAGAGGAAATGTGCATAAATGTTAGGTAAAGACAAGAAACAAATGAATTCTACAATCTTTTACGAGAGTTAAACAAGAGCCGTAATGCTCATGTGCCCGTACTGAGCTCTCCAAGCCCCACTTAAAGAGATTCCTCTACTGGCACAATCAGTCCAACAAGAAAATGAATCAAATGGTGCATTTTTTTAAGGGAATTTCAGTAAGATGGTGCACTAGATTTCTTGCAGTAGCGTAATAGTCATGACTTCCTATCCATGCAAGAATGTTGATTGTTCGAGGATATAGAGCATAACAGGATGAGTTACGGATTCCATTTTGATTTTAAAAAAATGACGTACAAACACACTCGTAGCAGAAAGATACCATTATATGAATCAATGAGGTTAAAATCTAAAGAAATCCCACACAAAAATTGAATAAGGAACATTGCAGACCTGCGATGACTAGAGCCACCTCTGGAGAAGCCACTTGTACTCATAAACTCGTCATCGGTCTCATCTGCCCTATACTCGGGGAATTCAACAGATGTCACAGAACCTTCATCAGAATTTGAATTATCATAACTTGCTCGGCGATTTCCTCTTCTTGTGTCAGCAACTCTTGACCTTCTTCTGTTTCTAGAATTCCTCAAGTTATCAAAAACCTGATATAAGATGCAGGAGGTCCACCAGTTGCGTTCATCCCCATGGAAGTCCTCAAACTCATCTCCAGTCTCATCGTCACCATATTCAATCACATAATCTCCTAAAACCACCCCACGAGGGACTTCTGAATGTATAGTGCTCAAAACATCTATGATCTCAGAGGACTGCTGGAAATTTTCCCAATCAAGCAGCCGAGCAGGATCAATCTTTGAAGGACGAGAATGAGGGTGCTCCAGCTGAGCATGTTTTTGTAATTCCAAATACGAACCCATAAATTTACATTGATGCACCTCACAACAACGCTTTTTCACATCCAGATGTACACGAGCCTTGTCAACAACAACCCACCCATTAACTTCCCCCCTACACAAGGGACAAGTAGGCTTGCAATCGTCTTCTGATGCCTTTGGCTCAGTATTTTCTGCAGGACTCACAACAGATTTTGTAGGAGATGACATACCATATGCACTCTTGAAGCGGTCTAAACAATTGGAGTGTAGGTGGTTTGTGTCGCAAACAAAAGGACGGCACCCTTTCTCATAAGATGAGCACTGAAGGAGTACACCATTGTGGGGGAAATCCAAACATATAGGACAAGTTACATCTTCCCAGTTTATATTTAACTCAATATCATCCAAACTGAATGAACTGGGTTGAAGCTCTCTTTGATTAGAAGCTTCAAGGGCCATGGTGGGGTATATTACTTAGAATTAACACAAGCACATGGCATGCACCACACAATCGGATCAGAATTACCACTTTAACAATAGAAACTCTGAGCACAGGCAAACCAATCTTCCAGGTTAATAGCCACTGATCAAATATGATAGCATCCTACATGAGACTCTGCATAGCAAATGATCACAGTAAGTATGATGAATAGTGTACAGAAAAGCTAGGAGATGAAGAAATGCAAAATTGCTCACCATATTCTATACTCTTCGGAAAAAAAAAACTTCGATAACCTAGAATTAAAAACAATATTTCCAATGACTATAGCTATTAAAGCATATTAGAGGAACCCTGTAAATGATATATATTGAACAAACGAGACAGGGCGAGGGTTATGAGAAGGATAGGTTTTTGCAGACATTATTCTAACAAAGATGAGTTGCGATGAGCCAAATAACACTGCTTTTTGAAACAAGGTACCGAAATTAGCACAACCCATCACAAAACTTCTGTTAAATTAGCATATTACCCCTTTTTTATGATCTAAATGTGCAGCATGATTACCAGGAAAATTAAAGCATGTTCAGTAAGACATTTTTTCTTCCGAACCGAAAGAAGCCAGGTCAACTGTATGGATTTAGCTAAGCAGAGTAACCAAACAACATAGAACACAATACATATATAATCTCAATTCGTTTTGTTTCCTTTTATTGAGTTGGTTTCAGTACCCAATATGTTATGTTGTATGCTTGTCACCAATTCTCCAGGTTGAATGTTGATTAGAACAACCGATAAGAAAGTCAACAGAAGCAAACAGCCATCACAGGAAAATCAATTTCAACAAGCAATTTCTTCAGCCTACTTAACCAATAATATACTATCCCATCAAATTCAACAACACATTATCTTTATACACTAGAACAAGCAAACTCAACTAATTATATCAATTTGAAAACATCAATTAAGCTGAAAAAATGGATATTAAAACAAAATTAATCAATCGCAAACATTTCAAATTAAACAAATTGATTAACCCAGCAAGCATAAACAACAAAGAATCACAGTTGTTCTGAGAAAATATGAATCAGAACCAATAACTAATCACAAAAACTGATCAAACCAAAACATAGGTTATTCAGTGAACTGAGAAATGATCCAACAAAACGACCCAAGGCAGCAAAATCATTGGTGAAAAGTTAAAAGATGGAAACTTTACTCTAATGAGCACCCAGTAAAATCAACAAAAACCAATAAATCAATCCATGATTCACAACCAAAGCATCAATCAGAAAGGGACAAAAGAAACCCGAAAGAAATTGAGAGAGAGAACTGGGAACCTGGGTCTCACCTAATATATAAGAATCATCGATTGAAAAATGGGGGAGAACTCGAAGTGGAGATTGAGGCCAAAGAGGAGGAGAAAGAGAGGGGCTTGGGAATGAAAGAAATTTTATTTTATTTGGTTTTTGTTGCAAGGCTTGAGGTTTATGAGAGCAAAGAGAGCATTCTTTCTTGGTCTCTCTCTTTTGTTTGTGTTTTGTGTGTGCGCGATTGGGGTTTGGGGAAGCCAGTTTTGTGAGGAGTAGGTTGGTAGGGTCTCTGTTTCTCTTTTCAATTTTTTTCTATTTATTTTCTCTTTTATTTTATTTTTACAAAAAAATTGATATATCGTTATCATGAGTCTCGTTTTCCTATTCCTTAATTTTTTTTAGTGACAACAAATTTATGATCACTTATCCTTAAATTTGATATGTAGAGTCAGATATAAACATTAAAAGCACGTTCACTCCACCTTTTATATCAATTTAACAATAAGTGATCAACCACTTAGTATTATGGTTTAATAGTATTTATTTTCACTGGTAAGTGAGAGGTCTTAGGTTTGATTCTCATCAAAAACGAATTTGAACCACATTATTGCTAGCACATTGTGAGGCTAAGTCCATCCTATATATTGTTTCTTCAAAAATAAAAAATAAAAAATAAAAAAATAAGTGACCATACATATAATTTTTTATGAGAAGGGATTTTAATTTTTTTTTCAAAAAATAAGAATTAGTTGTGGGACCAACTTCATATCGAACTTCAACAATCTGAACCGTCTATTTTGTAAGTCTCGATTCATAGATCATCTTGTACAAAAATTCAACTCAATCCGATATTATTTGCCTATTTAACTATCACGATAAAGTTTCAATATTTCTTTGAGAACAAAGTGTTCATTAATTTCTTTGAACTCAATTAGATATCTCAAATATTTCTGATTTGACTAATAATTTGCAAGAATAATCTATAAAGTCCAACTTAAAAAATAGATTATTCAAATTGTTAAAATTCAATATGGCGTGGACAACTAATTCCTATTTTTAAAAAATAAAAATCTCTTTCCCTTAAAGGTTTCCACATACACACACACACACACACACACATATATATATATATATATATATATATATATATATATATATATATATATATATATATACATATAAAGATAGGCTTCCACACACACACACACACACACATATATATATATATATATATATATATATATATATATAAATTACACGTAAAACTTTTTGAGTAAAATGACTGTTATGGCCTCCTGCTTTGACCAAGCTTCTTAAATCTTAAGTTGTTAGTGAGAGTGACAGAGTGTTGCTTAATTCAGCACAATTCTTGTGTTTTAAGTTATACGCCCCCATGGGTTATACCTATGTAGGCCATAGCCTGGAATTTTGTTTTTCCTTCAATTAGTTACTATATTTGAAAACGATATTTTTGGATTTCACACGTATTTACACGTGTATATTCCATATGCATTTGGAAATATTTTCTTCTTTAATTGGACAATTTGTTATTTTCTTGTGGAAAAAACACCAAGACCGTTAACGATCAATCACAACTTCAAATTAGGGAAGACTTGCGCGATTGTTTTCGATCCACGTCATTATTTTTGGTTTTTAGAAAGTAAGAGAGTTTTATTTTTTAATTATTAGTAAAATATGATTGTTCTTCGTTGGGTCAATTTATAATCAGCTTTTTTTTTCTTTTAGTACAACAATATATTTTACACTAAAAAAAATAGGAGTTCGGCTAGCCACACAATGGACAACATAATTTGATATCGAATTCGCTATTCACGATATTCGAACCTAATATCTCTTACTTACAAGTGAAGATGAATATCATTAAACAGTAGTACTGAATAGTTTTTAATAAGTCTTATCTTTTATTATTATTATTATTATTATTATTATTTCTCATTTATTTTAATATGTACAATTTAAAATCCGACCCGAATTTGTGTCGTTTTTCTTCTTTTTGTTTAAAATTATGTTATGGTTGATCAACCATCAAGTGAAGTTAACAAAAAACGAAAAACATGGATTGAATTGCAAAAAGTTGGCATGTGGAGAATGTGATTGTGATTTGTGAGGCGAGGGAGCTGTGCCCACTTTGGTGGGCGGTAAGGTAACCGGTAACTGAACCCGGTTCGGTTCAGTACTTGCATTGCATTCCATGCCCGGAAAGTCAAGCCTCCTCCTGGCACTTTCTTTAAAGTCAAAAGTTACTGTTTTGTTTGTCCTTCTTTTGACTTTTTTTTTGGTGTGAAAAAAGGGGACTAAAATGTTTAAAATGTCAATTTCCTAATAAACACCAAAAAATCATGAACAAGATGGAGGATATAAATTTTTTTTGTTTTTATTTTTAAGTCGAGCGGTATTATATAGACTAAATTGTGGAAAAGGAAAATCAAATTTAAGTGCATGGTGTAGGACACGTGAAAGCAAGGCCGGCCCAAGCCCAGTGCGGGCAGGGCAACCCTTTGGGGCACCAAAATTATTAGAGTGATATATTTATATATGTTTTCATAAGAGTATGAACTTATAAAATTTGGTTTGATAACAAAGAAATTTAACTAGAAGTGGTGGTTTTGTCATTTGAAAATAATGAAGAGGTCTTGGGTTCAAAACACTACCTGTGCTTATTTACTTTCCAATTTTTATAAATTTATTTTCATAAGAGTATAAATTTATAAAATTTGGTTAAATGATCAAGAAGTTTAATTAGAAGCAATGGTTTTTGTTGTTTAAAATTAACAAGATTTTCTAAGTTCAAAATGCTATATGCGTGTTTATTCTTTTCAATTTTTACAAATATTTGTTTGGTTGTTAATTTATTTTTAGTTACTAGTTAGTAATTATGTGGGTTGTTATTTTTAAATATTGGTTTGAATTCAAGTCTAATCTTCTACAAAGAGTAATACGTAGACATATTAATTTAGTGCCCATTCATTACTAATAATGTGTCATCAAAAGGTTTAATTTAGTGCCCATTCATTACTTATACATATTAATTAAAGACTCGAAAACATCATTATTTTTTTAGTCTCATATTGACAAGGTTAGTAAATAAGAAAAAACACCTCACGATTTATACAAAAATACTTTAACAGTTTAGATGGAAAACAAAACTCATCGTCTATATACATGTAAGTTCAGAGTTTTTTGGTTTCCTTCTCTGGATACAAAATAAATTAGTCTTTATGTGTTTCTAAATTATTGAGTTTGAACTGTTTTTCTAAGTATAATTTTATCAATGTCTTACGTGTGAAAATAAATAATTTTCTTATATGAAGTTAAGGCACATTTTTTTGCATCATCCCAGACCTCAAAAATCTCTGGACCGACCCTGCATGAAAGAGTTTCATAACAAGATTCAACAGTTATCGTGACATTATATGTCAATGAAATGCAAGCCACACAACATGTGTAAACTTCTATTCACCGGATGTTGTATCAAAGCACACGACGTCGTAAAAGCGGACAAATGTCATTGAATTAAACGACTTCTTTAAATCAGAGTTCAGTCACAATGACGATGTACTCATGTCAAGTCTCTCAACGGTTGAGTTATTGATTGTTCATATCCCAACAATCTCAAAATAAAGAATGCATATCAAGTAGAGGCTTTTTAGTGTTTAAATACATAAATATGTACCTTTAAAGGACGTAGACGTGCAAGTGTTAACTGATAATGATTCTCATGATTTTAGTCCCATTGTTTAATTGAAGATTATACAATTAATACGACAAGTAGCTGATTCCAATACCTAATATTTTAATAATACCTAATATTTTAATTTAATTTAATGTAAAAGAAGGAACGTGAAAGAAGAAACCATGTCGTTTTCATTAATTTAATTTAATTTTGCACAACTATTTATTTTTATTTTTATTTAATATGACATCAGACGAATTTTATAAAAGGTCCTTTGGTATCATGGATTTCATCTCGTGCAAGCAAAATGTAAATAAAGAATTTTGATAATTAATTAAATCAAAATATTTAATGGAGGAACAAATGGTAGTCAACCGACATTAATAATTAATTTGCGTGTGATTTGGATTGTCCTAACCGTAAATTTTCTGTACATAATTGCGTATTTGAAATTTTCATTTGATGATAGCGTGAGTGGTGAGAATTTTCTAGTTTAAGAAAAACAAAAATAGTTAGAGAAAACTTAAAGCATCAGTCCTTGAATTTTAGTTTAATTGAAACTCTGATTATCAAATTAAAATTTCGAGAGCACTGATCAAAGAAGATTTGTCACGAGGTGAAAAATTGTCCATTTAGCTAACTTCGTTAAAGTTTTCATCCAAAATAAAACATTTTAAAGATCAAATGAAGACCGAAAGTTCTAACAAGACACGTTCGAAAGAACCATAGGCTCCACCCGTGACAAATTTAAGGACCAATACTCACACTTCTTATTCGGGAGTAACAATTAGGCCACAATGCAGAAACCAATCCTCCAAGTACTCTCTATGTATGCAGTTAAGAAAAATTATGGTAGGATTGGAGGATTTGAAATGACCTCAGATGCAGGGGTAAAGGCAGTTAAAAGAACGTAATTATTTGAAAGAACCAATAAATTTTGAAAGTAACCTATAGGAATATGAAGTTTATGAGCCGAGCCTGCTTAATGCACATACAACAACCAAACCTCAAAATTCCCATCAAACCCCAAAATTATCCACCGCTACCAAAAACTGACCTAATCCCTGGAACCCCATTGCGGGTCGGTATGAGTGCATGGCCAATCGATCCAATTCTCGTAGCACAACCATACCTGTGCACAAACTACTTCTGCTCCTCTATAATCCGGGTTACAACGCCGACGGCAATAGTGCTTCCTAATGCCCTTAAAAATGCCCTCCCCAGCGCTCTAGAATTAGAAAACTCTTCCACACAAACTGGCGCGTGAAGAATTACCTGAAATGAGGGCAGGGAAGGATCGGAATAATGTTACTGTCAGTACCATATGCACAATGCAAGTAACCTGTAAAGTGAAACAGAAGCAATGGTTTTGATTTTATTCACCTCTACGACCGCGCTCTGCTTTGCAGTAAGACAGCGAGGAGCTTTTCTTGTCACTTTGCCAGTCTTTGGATCAAGCAATGATGATATTTTTACAACTCTAGCAGCCTCCTTTGCGTGGTGTATGTGGAATTCCAACTGCCCATTCCAGACATTATATTTGATTTCCATAAAACAGTGGCGCAAAAAGAAAAGTGAATTTTTCATGTAAATGAAATACACACCTGAGAGCCAATTAAAATCGGGGTTGTAACATCCAAAACAAGCACCTTTAGTTCCAAATGTTTTGCAACTGCAACTGGAAAACTAGGGTGACAGAGCACACCTCCTGCCATCACACGACCTCCATCAATGCCTTGCAGAGTAACAGCCACATTGTCTCCAGCTCTTGCAATTGCACAAGCCTGAGAGTCACGTTCTAACGCTCGTACAGTCCCTGATTCTCCTGAAGGCATCACCAGAACCTACACAATTCACCGATTATGGCTATTGGTACAAGGAAAGATACAGGAGTGGTAAAACAAAGGAACCTTTGGCTTTATATGTACTTGAATTTATTTAAATTGATTACTTGCATTAGAATATGCAAGAGCCTGTCATCTAATCATATGCATAACTTTTTCCAAGTAACATTAAAAGAGACAGAGACAGCCAATTCAACAGCTCACGCCCACCAAACCCAATGAGCAATAAACTGTGGTATATACAACAACAACAACAACAAAGCCTTTTCCCACTAAGTGGGGTCGGCTATATGAATCCTAGAACGCCATTGCGCTCGGTTTTGTGTCATGTCCTCCGTTAGATCCAAGTACTCTAAGTCTTTTCTTAGAGTCTCTTCCAAAGTTTTCCTAGGTCTTCCTCTACCCCTTTGGCCCTGAACCTCTGTCCCGTAGTCACATCTTCGAACCGGAGCGTCAGTCGGCCTTCTTTGCACATGTCCAAATCATCGGAGCCGATTTTCTCTCATCTTTCCTACAATTTCGGCTACTCCTACTTTACCTCGGATATCCTCATTCCCAATCTTATCCTTTCTCGTGTGCCCACACATCCCACGAAGCATCCTCATCTCCGCTACACCCATTTTGTGTACGTGTTGATGCTTCACCGCCCAACATTCTGTGCCATACAACATCGCTGGCCTTATTGCCGTCCTATAAAATTTTCCCTTGAGCTTCAGTGGCCTACGACGGTCACACAACACGCCGGATGCACTCTTACACTTCATCCATCCAGCTCGTATTCTATGGTTGAGATCTCCATCTAATTCTCCGTTCTCTTGCAAGATAGATCCTAGGTAGCGAAAACGGTCGCTTTTTGTGATCTTCGCTAGATTGCTCCGGTCATTAGTGTGGATAAGTATATAAATGGATAGAGATAGGAAAGCAAACACAAGATGTACGTGGTTCACCCAGATTGGCTACGTCCACAGAATATAAGAGTTCTCATTAATTGTGAAGGGTTTACACAAGTACATAGGTTCAAGCTCTCCTTTAGTGAGTACAAGTGAATGATTTTGTACAAATGACATTAGGAAATATTGTGGGAGAATGATCTCGTAATCACGAAACTTCTAAGTATCGGAGTGTGGTGTCGTCTTGACTTGCCTTATCTGTCTCATAGGTAGATGTGGCATCTTCTCTGAAAGTACTCTTCCTCCATCCAGGGGTGGTATCTTTAACTGGTGGAGATGCACAAGGTAATGTATCAATTTCACTTGAAGCTTACTTGTAGTCTCAGGCTTGGTCAAGCGCGATACAAACCATGTAGTAGGAGTCCCCCAAGTCGCCGAGCTAGGGGGTCTGCTGAAAGAGGTGACAGACAAGGTAAGCAATCAGAGCTCCGACTGATTGTTCACCTTCTCCCCATCTTGCAGCAGCATGAAGGATAAAGAGAAGAAAAATGAGAAGAGATGATATGAGATACTTTTGCTTTTGAAGAAGTAACTTTCCACAGGCTTATTCTTGAACTGAGCTGGAGGGTTTTCTGGTTTCCTCCAGAGTATAAGGCCGACTGAAGAATTTGAGGGTCAAAACAAGTCCATCAAATCTAGAGTACGTTCCACCCTACTGATATGGGATACTTTTGCTTTTGACAGAGTAATGGGTGTATCGGCACGTGTGCTGTTACGCTTGTCTCCACATGCTTCCTTGTATCCTTCGCACTTGCCCTATCTGTTCCTCAAGCAGATGCAGAATCTTCCCTAGAAACATAAGATGTTGAAGATGAGTACTCGAGAGCAATGCCAGGTAAGTAATCAGGTAAGGGGTTCCAGGCAGTCAGTTCCTGGCTGGAAGCTTGATTCCAAGTGCTGACTGATTGCTCTCTTTCTCCTTGTCTTGCAGGTAAAAACAAGGCCAAAGGAAAAGACAGGGAAAAAGCATGATATGAGATACTCTTGCTTTTAACCCTGATGATATGAGATATTCTTGCTCTAGTATAGCTTGTTTGCAGAGGTATTATCGGGGGGAAAGAAAGCTGAATATTTCGAAAGGCTTCGTTGGGAGTGCCCTCTCAGATATGATGAAGGGTTGAGCATTTTTGCAGGTCTGCCTGTCCGTTGGGGATGGAGGTCGACATATATAGGAGTCTCCCTAACAACAAGTAGTAATGCTATTCCTTTACCCTGCTTGGTCATAGCACGGTAGTGGGAGCTGCCAGTTGCAATGGTACTGTTCCTTTACCCTCTCTTCGCTTTTGAGAAAGTAGTCATGTTGGGAGTCTGGCTCTCGAGATTCGGAGGACGGTGCCTCTTCGATTTTGGAGCAAGCAATCTTGTTGGGAGTGTTTTCTCGAAAGTGAGTAAAGGTTGGGCATGTTTGCTAGTCTACCTTGCCACGAAGCACAGAGGTTGACACACAAGGACTTTCCAATTATCCAGCAGTGGTACTGTTCCTTTACCCTTGTGGGTAATAATATGGTAGCTAGACCTTCAACATTTATGTGTCTAAACTTTGTTAGTGCTGTTTCTTTGCTATTCTTTTACCTTTCTTGGTCAGAGCGATGTAGTGGGAGCTGCAAGCTTCACGTGCTCAACTTTGGCAGAGAACTTTGGCAAAGTTATCTGTGGTACCCATGAGCTATTGTTGCGTGTGGGAAGTGGGTGATTGAACAGTAAGATTCATGTGCTTTCTACTTCACCAGAAGTCTTCGACAGAATGCCCATAATTTCTGCAAAGCTGAATGTGCGTGTGACAGGTGCTGACAAGGCTAGAAAAGTAGGTGCCTCTTCGATTTCTGAGATCGGCCCTCGTGGTCTCTGAGCAGCCCAGCTTTTGAGAAAGCGAGCGCCTCTTCGATTGATTCGGAGAACGATGCCTCATCGATTTTTGAGAAAGCAATCATGCTGGGGGTCTGGCTCTCGAAGATTCGGGGAGCAGTGTCTCTTCGATTTTTGAGAAAGTAATCACGTTGGGAGTCTGGCTCTCGAGATTCGAAGGGCGGTGCCTCTTCGATTTTGGAGCAAGCAATCTTGTTGGGAGTGTTTTCTCGAATGTGAGTAAAGGTTGGGCATGTTTGCTAGTCTACCTTGCCACGAAGCACAAAGGTTGACACACAGAGACTTTCCAATTATCCAGCAATGGTACTGTTCCTTTACCCTCTCTTCGATTTTTAAGAAAGTAGTCATGTTGGGAGTCTGGCTCTCGAGATTCGGAGGACGGTGCCTCTTCGATTTTGGAGCAAGCAATCTTATTGGGAGTGTTTTCTCGAATGTGAGTAAAGGTTGGGCATGTTTGCTAGTCTACCTTGCCACGAAGCACAGAGGTTGACACACAGGGACTTTCCAATTATCCAGCAGTGGTACTGTTCCTTTACCCTTGTGGGTAATAATATGGTAGCTAGACCTTCAAAATTTATGGGTCTAAACTTTGTTAGTGCTGTTTCTTTGCTATTCTTTTACCCTTCTTGGTCAGAGCGATGTAGTGGGAGCTGCAAGCTTCACGTGCTCAACTTTGGCAGAGAACTTTGGCAAAGTTATCTGTGGTACCCATGAGCTATTGTTGCGTGTGGGAAGTGGGTGATTGAACAGTAAGATTCATGTGTTTTCTACTTCCCCAGAAGTCTTCGACAGAATGCCCATAATTTCTGCAAAGCTGAGTGTGCGTGTGACGGGTGCTGACAAGGCTGGAAAAGTAGGTGCCTCTTCGATTTCTGAGATCGGCCCTCGTGGTCTCTAGGGAGCCCAGCTTTTGAGAAAGCGAGCGCCTCTTCGATTTCTGAGATCGGCCTTCGTGGTCTTTGAGCAGCCCAACTTTTGAGAAAGCAAATGCCTCTTCGATTTCTGAGATCAACCCTCGTGATCTCTAAGCAGCCCAGCTTTTGAGAAAGCAAACGCCTCTTCGATTTCTGAGCAGGCGCCTCTTCGATTTCTGAAGCTCCGTCGAGTGCAGATTTTTATAGAGGCTGACATTAAGTTCCAAAGCACACTTGAATCTCCACCAGTAGAAGCTTCATTCTTGCACTTCTAAGATCTTGATTTGTCCGACCTCTTCTCTCTTCAACACCTTTGAAAATGTCTGGCCCCTCCGACCGTCGTTTTGACTTGAACCTTGTTGAAGAGGCAGCCCCGCCTTCTCCAGACAACATATGGCGCCCATCCTTCGTCTCCCCTACTGGTCCTCTTACCGTTGGGGATTCCGTGATGAAGAATGATATGACCGCTGCGGTGGTGGCCAGGAACCTTCTCACTCCCAAAGATAACAGACTACTTTCCAAACGGTCTGATGAGTTAGCTGTTAAGGATTCGCTGGCTCTCAGTGTTCAGTGTGCAGGTTCTGTGTCTAATATGGCCCAACGCCTATTTGCTCGAACCCGCCAAGTTGAATCCTTGGCGGCTGAAGTGATGAGTCTCAAACAGGAGATTAGAGGGCTCAAGCATGAGAATAAACAGTTGCACCGGCTCGCACATGACTATGCTACAAACATGAAGAGGAAGCTTGACCAGATGAAGGAAACTGATGGTCAGGTTTTACTTGATCATCAGAGATTTGTGGGTTTGTTCCAAAGGCATTTATTGCCTTCGTCTTCTGGGGCTGTACCGCGTAATGAAGCTCCGAATGATCAACCTCTGATGCCTCCTCCTTCTAGGGTTTTGTCCAGTACTGAGGCTCCAAATGATCCCCCTCCGGTGCCTTCTCTTTCTGGGGCTCTACCGACTGCTGAGACTTCTCCTAAGCAACCTTTGTGAAGGCTCCGTCTTGTGTGTTTATTTTGACTCATGTATATGTACATATTTGTAGCTGATCGGGGATATCAATAAATAAGCTTTCCTTCATTTCAACGTATTGTGTTAAATACACCAAAGCCTTCTTCGCTAAGTTCTTTGAATTTTCTTTTGTTGAAGCTTGTATGTTGAAGCTTTCTGAGTGAAGCATGTAGGTTGGGGTAGTGTTCCCTTAATTTCCCGAGTGAGGAAAACTTCTCGGTTGGAGACTTGGAAAATCCAAGTCACTGAGTGGGATCGGCTATATAAACTGTGGTATATAAGTAAAAAAAATTCCAATGCAATCCAATTGCGTGAATGTATCACTTAATCTTGAACTACACCAAGATTTTCCTTAACTTCAACCATGTGTTCACACGTCAATGTTGTATGACAATCTCACTTTTCAGACTATTAATATAGACCATGCATGAAAGTTTCAAACAATCAACGAACTGATCAATGGTGTGGATTGAAGAGTTTGATAAAAGAACATTTTTGCATATGCATACTTATATGTGAGTATGTACATGTGTGTGAATATTCTCAAACAGAGGAGATATCTATGATTTTTAACCAATTCAATGAACTATCCTTAAGAGAAATGACAGACTTAGTCAGATTACTAATGAAAACTTCTATTACTATCCACAAGGCACCAACATACCTTAAATCCACTTCGAAGAGCTCCCGCTTCCAATTTACCACAAGCAGACACCTGCCCTTGTGAGGAAGATTTGATAACATCACATATAGGCATCAGCAATGGCTTTGAAAACTCTCTTGTAGGAGGTTGGAGGGAATCAATTGCATCCAACAGGTAAGGTCCACGGTACCTGCAATTCAGTTACCTCAGACTATTTTCACTCACAATATCAGGAGCAATAAGGAAAAGTTCTCCAAAGTTTTCATTAAGAATGCTACAATTGTCTACTTCTTAAGGTGAGCTACTATCAACATGAACTTTGGATTGCATTACATGGGGCCCTAGTGAAACATCAAACTCATATAAAACAAGTTACCATCCCGTTATTCTCCTTATAGTGGCTTCTGAATGATCTGAAAAGTGCTCATATGTAAAAAGATGAAGATCCTACAAGAGGGTGAAAAAGTATTTGATGCAGAACAAGTATCGCTTTGAGAGGTGGAGTTTGAAAGATAGTAGGAGAATGAGAGAAGGGAGATGAGGGAGGAGGGCAAGTAACATGAACTCAAGTAGACCAAAAACTTCATAAATAAAGCCTAGTTAATTAATTAATACACCAAATTCTAATTCTAGTGTACAAAATAAAAAAGAGTTTGCACCTACATTCCAAATAAAGACAACATTTCATCTTGTATCCATCATCAGCAGTGATTTTAAAGAGGAAAAGCATGCACACTCACCAAGACGATAAACGGACATCAGAAGGAGCTGCTACCAAATTCTGATTTTCCATGGCACTCAATGGTATCCAAGACACCAAAGAATCTCTGAAACCACAGGAACGGAGAAATGTTCCAAGTGTCTGTTTGATCAAATCAAATCGATCCTTGGAGTACTCAACAATATCCATCTTGTTAACAGCAACTATAATTTGATCAACACCAAAACTTCTAATAAGTTGCGCATGCTCCCTTGTCTGTCCCTTGCCGCCATCCATACCAGCTTCGAATGCACCAACTGAGGCATCTACGAGGAGTATCGCAGCATCAGCTTGTGTTGCCCCAGATATCATGTTTGGAACAAAATCTTTATGGCCAGGAGAGTCGAGCACAACAACATGATATTTTCTGGAATCAAAATATGCAACAGCCACTGTCATAGTTATTCCTCTTTCCCTTTCTTCTGCACTCTCATCCAATGCCCAAGCATATGCGAAGGACCCCTTTCCCTGATTAAATCATGTACCCCAGTTGAACATGAGATTCAAGTTTCAAAAGTACTAAGAAAAATTGCAAATAGATTACCTGCAACTTTGCCTCTTTCTCATATTTGTGCATTTCTTTTCGAGATATCCTTCCCAAAAGGTGAAGCAACCTACCTGAGAGTGTTGATTTTCCAGAATCAACATGACCAACCTACAATAACAAGTGAAATAAAAATTGGCTTCATTTCCTATCAAGTGGCAGTAGGATGAGGAGAATGAGTAGGATTGTACGACCATAATTTAGTGGGGCTTACTATTGCAAGATTCAGTTGAGTCAGTGTATCTACAGCTTGGTCAGGAAGCATCCACTTCTCGGGTGTATAGTCCGCTTGTGAACGAGATTCTCTAACACTACCATTATTAGAATATCCAGATCGAGCATCCAAAGTCATGTTTTTCAAGCCACTGGTAACACTCTGTGGCTTGTCCATAATTTCAGAAGAAGTAGTGCTCTGAACCCCACTGTCACGTCTGCTTGTTGGCTGCGAAGCAGATGAACTCTCTGAAAATTTACCATTTTCTTGTACAGTAATAGAGCCACTACTTCCATGGTGATAACTAACTGTCTGATTCTCCAACCCATTTTCCTCATCTAATCTATCTTGTTCCTTTGTTTGTGCCATTGTAGATGAGCTACCTGACCGTTCAGCACTTGATTGTATGCTAACAGCACTACTCTTCTTAGCCACATTCGGGGAAGCTTTTGAAGATTTTAAGTCAATAACACCAGCTGCAAAAAAAACATATTAGAGAATCATCAAAGAATTTTATTTATAAAAAAATACATTTAGAAAAAACTGACCAATAGAGCTTGTAGTTTTCTGAAAAATAGATGATTAGAATGACACTTAGTAGTGCACTAGGTAAGCATTATATGCAATCAGTTACAGTACCAGGTTTCTTCTCAGTCCAAAACCAACCAAAGAAAAATATTAAGAGTCTGAAGGAAACCCATTGTTGAAGACCCCCAAACAAATTCAAACCATGCAAAGTTCTGTCCAGGTTTTGGCAAGGTCTTTTAGATCACTTATATTGTAAGTCTGGATTACGTACATTATAGTATCAAAAATCTCAAATTTCAAGAGAGCTTTGTTCTAGTCCCCTCCATAGGTTCCTATATAACAATACAGGGACCTTTCTCTGTGGACTGTACGTTAAAAAGGTCGTCCCCAGTGCACAAGGCTCCCGCTTTACGTAGGGTCTGGGAGAGGTGAATGTCGGCTAGCCTTACCCCCATTTGTGGACTGTACGTTACGACAAAAAAATAACCACATTGATAATATAAGAAAAGCATACCTTTTGAACCTGTTCTGGAGGACCACAATCCATTAGAAACCACATCATCTGGGGATGGAACATCAAACTGGAAAGAAGCTGTATCATCAATGCAAGCAAGTTAAAACTCAGAACATATAGGCCACAAATATGTATAATGGCGTTCTTTAAGCAATAACAGATGGTAGATGCTCGGATTAAAAAGTATCTCCCAACTGTAGAAATGGTGATGTTCTAACTCTACTCTAAATCATCTTTTGGAAAAAGAGTGCAGACCTATATCAATATGGTGTTTGTTATGAACATTAAAAGTCTTATGGAATTCATGAATAGGTCCTTTGAAATCCCCAAGCCTATGGAAGTTATTGCCCTCTTCTATCACAGAATCATCTTTCTGCTGATGAAATAGTACAGCCTGCTTTGGCTTCTGGTGCGGCAATGATGCAAAAATAGACTTGGCCATTATGGATGCTCCAGAATCTTTGCATCTGCCTTCAACTGCAGGAAAGAGATCTCTAAAAAAGGGCAATGAACTTGACTTTTATTTTGTTTTTTAAAAGGCAGTGACAAGGAAGCTAACATAGAAACCGTTTCTTGAAAAAGATGAGATCCACCCAAAGGGTGATGTCAAATAAAAAAATAAGATTAAGCATGGTATCCTTTCCCAAACAAACAAATACATGCAGAATCTTTTAACACAGAAAAATGAGAGTAGGGATTAAGCAAAGGAGTGTCCTTGTCACACAGAACTCGCAAGAAATATAAAAAAAAAAGAAACTCACAGAGTAGCTAGGTTTAGGATACACTTAATACCTGTTTTATTATCACTATTGCTTTTAGACAAAGGGTTGCGAAGAACCCCACAAATGTCACATGCAGACATACTCTCTTCATTATCATATGTGCAAATGGAACAACGCCAGACCTTAGGCCTTTCAGTTTCCCGTTTTGATTCAACTGCTTTGCCTGTTACTGCAACAAATTGAGCAGTGGGTATAACAGTCAAGATGTATATGTCATAGCTGTAATTAGTAGAAGAACAAGGTAAAGTGATCAATAAGGATTTTTTCAGAGACTGGCATTTGAAAAACTTAGCATTTGTCAGACTGCAAGGTAGTATGTCATCATATGGAATCTCAAATATTGGACAAACCAACATCTTCTACTTCTAGATTGCAAAAGTATATTTCAAGATGAAAGTGAATTAAATCTTTACATATTTTTTTAAGAATAAACCAACAAAATAGATCTGTCAAACCAATAAACATTGTACCAAAAAGGTAAAGAAGCAAATGAAAATCACTTTCAAAACATGTAAACTACCATGCAGAGTGAAACTGATCTGCTTACCCAGTTTTCTAGTCAATGAAATACTAATTTGAAAATTTGAAAACATTCTCAAATAGTCGTCTACCAATGGAAATTGCATCAAGAGAAGGAAACTAAGAGCAACGGAAAACTACCAAGGAAGACAAATTCAAGTAAAAAGGTAACTAACCATTCTTTTTTATTCCGGACTCATCATCATCATCATAGTCATAATCATAATCTTCATAGGCATCATACTCGTCATCATAATCAATTCCATAGTTTACTTTACGAGGCATGGTCCTATGGACAGAAATGGCTCAATTAAAAACAAAAATCCATACTTACAAAAAGCCAGTAAAAAAGGTCGTACCCAGTGCACAAGGCTCCCGCTTTACGCAGGGTCTGGGAGAGGTGAATGTCGGCTAGTAACCACCAAAAAAACACCGCCACAACCCTTAAGACGGGTTGGTTTAACAATGTGATCTTAACCTAAACCACAACAATGCTTATTCAAAGCCGAAAACTATTTTACAAGTTTGAATTCAAGCAGTACAATGAGTTACTCTGTCTCTCTGCCGTATATATGAAGCTCCCTGAACCCGAAAACAATCAGTTGTTATTACAAAATTCAAATGCTCTGTTTGGTAAAGGGAACGAATCTGAAAAATCAAAACTTGAAGCAAGCAACTGAGAAAAAATATAAGCATATTCAAATCAAAAGCTTTCTCAGCAACCAAGGAAGTTTGGAACAGCTTGTTAATTACACATTTACGCCGAATGAAAAATTTGGGGGGGGAATTCAGTAAAATTCAATGAACCATACGCAGAAGTAAAATCCGACGAAGGAAATTCGAAGAACTGAATAAAGACGCAGTGGCGGTGGCGCGCATTGAAATTGGATGAATTGGAATGCTTGGAGAGGAGAATTAGGGTTTACCTGGTGCAGCAGAAGTAGAGAGGAGCAAAGGGAGAAGATGGTACTTTCGCCCTTTTCTTCTTCTCCTTCGTTTTCTGTGGATTAATACTCGACAGGATATTTAGGACGAAACTGATGGAAAGAGGTTTGCTGAACTCCTCCTACTCAACTCCTCTTTAGGAGGGGGAGACATAATCCTCCTCCCTTTCTAATACATTCGACCAAAAGTAAATATAATCTTTCTGTTTAAACCAAAAAAACAAAAAAAATAATACAATTATTACGTGTATTTAATATTAGAGAAATTTCATTCAGATCTATTTACCTTTTTTTTACATCCAGCTTTTTTTTTGGTCTTGAAATTTAAAAAATACCCAACAATTCTTTTTTTTACACCCATAATAAAAAGAACAAAAAATAAAATATAAAATTACAACACTAAAAAATTATGGTCACCCCATCTCTCCAAACCCCAACCACCTCCAATTTCTACCCGTCCCTAACCCCACACCATCACCTCTCCTACCACACACGATGAAAACCCCAAAAATCTTAGCCATCAATCACTCTAACTTGTCGTTCAAGTACTGGACAATGAAAACCCCTTAAGTCGTTCTACGTTTGGGTCTTTATGTTGCGCCAACACATGATTCACCCATTTGGTGTATCGAAAGCTTAGCTGGGATCGAAGTTAATGGGATCGAAGTTTAGAGTTATAGTAAACACCCAAAGATACCACCATCACGTAGAAAGAATACTTGTAGCTGCTGCATGCATGACACAATTACGTACTTAATTCTTTGTCATTTCGTATTGTTAGCCTTGCTAATGGATAAGGTCATCTGTTTTCAAAGTAACTGCTTGATTGTTTCATTTTCATAAGGATTCGACGTGATCATGGAGTGCCGATTGTCAACTACCTGACGCCCTCCCCCTCCTCCTTTATCCGAGCTTGGAAAAAAAAAACATCAGTATGTTAAACTTTGAATTTCAATATGGATGAGTATTTTGCTTGCCTTCATGTTCAATAGATTGAAGCCTACCCGAAAACAACAGCTGTGCTTGTTCGTAACCATGGGATCTATGTCTGGGGAGACTCGTGGATCAATGCTAAGACTCAGGTGATGCTTATGGTTTGGCAAAGTAATTGTCAAATCTTATGTTAACTACAGATGGCTAACATATGGGTTTGGAAGCATGGAGCCTTCAATCCTCTTTAGTGGACAGTAGGGAATGTGGCAATGGGGGGTTGGGGAAGGGTAGAAATTAAGAGTGGTTGGGATTTGGCCAGATAGGGTGGCCGGAGTTTTCTAGTGCTTGAATTTTATTTTTATTTTTTGTTCTTTTGCATTTTGGGTGTAAAGAGAGAATTATTGGACATATTCGGAATTTCAAAATAAAAAATAATAAGTTGGGTGTAGAAAGAATATAAATGGGTCTAAATAAAATTTCTCTTAATATAACTAGTATATGTCCCCAAGCCACTCAGTACTACGATCTGGTAGTATTTCTCTTTAGTTGAAAGTGAGTGGTCTTAGGTTCGAATCTAGTGAATGACAAATTCGATAGCTGAACTCCCCCTCTCCTTAGTGTAAAAATATCGTTGTACTAAAAAAAAAAATTAGTCTATGTCCAAACATAAATGTGTGAGAAATTGTTTAGTTTTGTTTTTAGTCTTTTAGTTTGGTTTTTACTTTTTATTTTTCTTTTTAAATTAGAGATGATAAAATCACTAAGGCTTACAAATAAACACTAAAATTTATTTTGTGAAATTACTTTACTTTTCTTAACATTTTTTTTGTGATACAAGACAAAAATATATTTTCGCTCTCTTTTGATTGTCAAAAAGAATTTTATTAGTATGTAATTTAAATAATTATATGACGGTGAGATATAATTATACATAATTTAACCCTTTCTCTCTCTCTAAAGGATGTTTCATGTGGCTTTCCTTCCTTTCGGTTCATCCATCTGTTGGTTCCCGCAATAATGCCGAATCCGGATTCTCAAGTAAATTCTCAAGTAGAACC
Source organism: Malus domestica (assembly GCF_042453785.1). Classification (NCBI taxonomy): domain Eukaryota; kingdom Viridiplantae; phylum Streptophyta; class Magnoliopsida; order Rosales; family Rosaceae; genus Malus; species Malus domestica. The sequence goes on from NC_091668.1 coordinate 11,812,652, forward strand.
CTGGAAGATAACTCGATCTTCAATCACTTTTCAACCAGCTCCGTTGTTAGTTTTAAAATTAAACGAAGTAATTACACATTTTACTCCGAACTTGACATTATATGAATCATCATAAAATTTAACGCGCACATATCAGAATTTAATGAGTAACTATAAAAAACATAGAACGTTTTTGATATAAAATATTATTTTCCGTTGTTTAAAACACATTTAATTATATGATGCGCGCATATTAAAAACACATTCTTACACATCCTCATTTTGTATTTGATTTTTGCTATAATCTTCTAGTAATTTTTTGTTTTCCATTATTTCACAACATCGCTAGTACTTCAATTTGCCCCAAAAACTGCAATTGGTTTGCAGATACTTTTTACTATACCAAGTAATCGTTCCCAATTACGGATGCAGTGAATGTTTCTCATTTACAACATTTGCAAGGCAATTTACAACTTTTGAGATAACAGGTTGACATCCGATAAGTGTGTTAGATTCATGTCGTATAATACCCGTAATTCGGTTCTGTTTTTGCAGCTCAACTCCAGAACTTGGTCTATCTATCAGATAACACCGACTCGCTCCACGAAAGCATCAGATCTCGTACAACGGTTGGGAAATCTGCAAGTCCCAGCACAAGATTTTGAGATATAAACACAAAAGATTCGGAAAAAATAAAGGAAAACTAATGAAAATGACTTGAAAACTTTGAGTTTTAATGATAAGGACAAAGTAAAGGGTAAAGTGAATAGTATCAGGATTGACTCTTTAGTGTAAAAATGTGGTTTTTCGTTAAAGTGAACAGTACCAGGAGCTTTACGTTAAAGTTCCCCAAAAATAATCGGTTTTCTTGTGCCACGTTATAAATAATCTGAAAAGTAATGCTACTTGTAGGTTTGTACCACATTGCTTACCACATCTCTCGCAAAAATGAAACCCACTGATATAAGTGAATCTGCTTAAGATTCGGCTTTGTAAAACATACGATTGCAAATACGATAATATGTAGCCTGAACTTGATTTAAAAAGGGCAAAATGAAGTTTTTTACCTCGTGCTACTTCCACTGCAACTGACGGTATGTCTATCTGATCTTCAACGAGTCTATACACATCCACAAGCTAGAGAGAAGACATTGACAACATATCTTGTCAAAACTCAATTCTTGGGGTTTTATCTTTTAATTTTACTAAAACAATTTCTCAGATTTTCATACCTCTTCAATGTGAAGCTTTGAATCTTCCGTCAAAGCAAGAATAAGCTTTCTACGAATTCCTTCATCAAAAATGAAAAGGCGAGCTCCATCTTTGATGGTGTCAGTGAGGTCCAGTTTCGTACTAACTTGCAATTTTTTTGACCCTTGCCTGCACAAAACAGCCAAAGAAAATATAGGGTTTTAAACCCCCAAGCAGTAGAACAAACAAAGCAAAGCAGGATATGAGTAGATACAGATACATACGTGTCTACAGCTTGAAATGCAGGATTGCTGCTCATCTTGGTCACATTTTCTTTGGCAAGAACAATAAGGTTTTCTAGCCGCTTCCATTGGAAAACACCATCTTTAAATAATACCTAAAACCATAAGCAGATTACTACTGAAGGATTTCAAGTTCAGAAACAAAAGCTTTAAACTAGACAATCCATAAGCGGTGGGCCGTACTGCTCATTTCATTCAGACCAACTTCTTATTTTTCTTCTTTTATTTTTTTTTTTTCATGGCAGAGCAAGTTAAGGAGTACAAGTTCTTGAACATATGGGGATATGATTTAATTTCAAGTTATTCAACTAACAGACTTTTAAGCACATCACATCATAATAGCTTTGAACTAACCTGTATGAGGCGTTCACGTAGAGCTGGGTTTGGATCTGTCAGTAGGCGCTTTGCCACATATGGATAGGCAACCTGCTTGACTGAATAATGTCAACAATAGTGTGGGGAAGGAAAGCATGTACAAGACAGATGGCTATCATTGCAATAACAAAATTTGCATATGATATATGAAGTTTCTAATTGTAAAACATGGCAGGCGCTCCATCGCTACCATTGGGTTGAATCTATAACAGAAAACTTTTACATGCCGAATAACATCAAGTAAAAGATATGATAGCCAGAAAAAGTACGATAACAAGATCTGCCCTTGCCTCAAGAAATTTGAAGTCTGGCTGCAATGTAAAACAGATGCCCTCTTGAGTCAACAAAGAACGGATGACAAGGGAAAACCTCTCTGGGATACGGATGGGATAGTTGTAGACTAATTGGTTAAACTTCCCTGCAGCAGAGCCAGCAATAGTGCATGTCAAAAAAAGCACTAGAAAAGATCAAACAAAAGTTAATAACGAAATGCAATTATCCATTTGCCTCAAAGCACAAGAACACCCTGCAGGCAACTAAATCATAATAGAAAATTTATCCGCAGTCTGCACACGCTCACACATGCAGAGTGAATTGAAAGTAATGTTTCTTTTATAAGAATCTGATAACTCTCAACATTACCAGGTACCCTGACATAAAATGTATAATTTTGACAAGTAAGCTGAGCAAGGCATCATACAATTTCCAGTTAAAAACTAAGATCGACCTTGATTAACTCTCGCTTTCCAATAGATACCTTCACTGTCTGACAACAGTGAAGGTGTCCTATAGGTTACTTTAGTCAATTTTTAAAGAGTTAAAATATCTTAACAACAATAATACTTTTATTTTTTTATTACTAAACACAATAAGAGGTGTCTCTCTGTATATCTATAAACCCTTAATCGTGGTGAACCCGGACTGACGTAGTATAATGCCAAGGAACTTTATAAGTTATGCTAGTTGTTATCTTTATGCAGTTATAATTTTTACCTCCCCAACCAATTATGCTTCAAATATTATGAGTGTCCCAAATGAACATCTAATGATTCTAAACCACAATGTATATTATATAATGTAGACAAGGGAAATGCATTCCCAAGTTCTAAGAGCTCTAAAACAAGTTGACTGTAGAATCCACAGAAAGAAAACTAAAAGCAGACATAGACATAAAGACTTTAGGACATGAATTACCAGTAACGCTTCGAAAATTAAAGTCAGACAGTCCTTTTCCAACAGAGTGTAAACACGGGAATTCCTGCAGTAAACGAGACAAGAACACGTGCACAAAATAATATTTGTATTAATGATTTAGGGGTTACAATCTCTTCTACAAACTTAGCCTCTGATTCTATCTTTGAAACGTGTAGATGTAGTGTTGTTGATCCAAGGGCCGTCGAGGCTTGATCTTGGACGAACAGTTGATGGATGATGAACAACTTCTTCAAGGGCCGTCGGGGCTTGATCTTGAATGGGTGGAAGTTCTTCAAGGGGGCGTTGGGGCTTGATCTTGAAGGAGGATTTCACGAAGAACGAAGAGGGCTTTCTTGATCCTTCGGGATTTGCTTGAGAGCTTCAAAGTTTCGAAGCTTCAAGTCTTTAGTGTGGTGTGAATTCTCTTCCAATTTGGGAGTAGAGAAAGTGTGTAAAAATCCTCCTTTGATTCTTTGATGGAGGAGCCTATTTATAGGCTTTGGGAATGAACCACCACCATCCATTTGTTTTGGTGGATGTTGTAGGTGAATTGGTGGATTGTTGTAGGTGAATTTGGGTGGAGGTTGTAGGTGAATTTGGTTGGATTGTTGTAGGTGAATTTGGGTGTATGTTGTAGGTGAATTTGGGTAGGTGAATTTGGGTGGAGGTTGTAGGTGAATTTGGATGGATTGTTGTAGGTGAATTTGGATGGATTGTTGTAGGTGAATTTGGGTGGAGGTTGTAGGTGAATTTGGATGGATTGTTGTAGGTGAATTTGGGTGGAGGTTGTAGGTGAATTTGGATGGATTGTTGTAGGTGAATTTGGGTGGAGGTTGTAGGTGAATTTGGATGGATGTTGTAGGTGAATTTGGGTGGAGGTTGTAGGTGAATTTGGATGGATTGTTGTAGGTGAATTTGGGTGGAGGTTGTAGGTGAATTCGGGTGGAGGTTGTAGTTTTAACACAATGGTCAACATTTATTTCACTAAAATTTCAATGTTTACAAATGTAATCTTAATGCAAGCGCTAACATTTATGCCACCAAAATTTCAATGTCTACAAATGCCCCCACTTCAAGACGCGTTGTATACATGTGCTCGTTACATGTAGAAGATGCGTTTTGAAGTCCCTTAATGCAGTTGTCGATCCAAGGGCCGCTGAGGCTTGATCTTGAATCGGTCTGGGAGTTTCTTCAAGTGCCGTTAAGGCTTGTTCTTGAATTTTGTTTGAAGTTTCTTCAAGGGCCGTTGAGGCTTGATCTTGGATAAAATTGGACTACAAAGAGCTTCGTGTAGAAGACGATCCTTGGCTTTGATGATGGATGAATCGGCACGTATTTTGTTGTGCTTGTTGACTTTCCACAGCTTTGATCTTGAACTAGGCTGGAGGAGTTTTCTGGTTTCCTCCAAAGGACTTTCCACAGACTTCATTTTGAACTGGATTTGACTCAAGGGTGGTGGACACTTGATCTTGAGTCAGGGTTGTTAAGGCTTGATCTCGAACTTAAACGTGACCACGAGCAGTTTCAGGACATGCATGCTTTGAAAGATCAAGGAAGTTCGCAGCATTTTCATATGAACCCTGAGCAGTTTGGTCAGCAGTATGATCTTCAAGATTGATGGGCTCTTCTTCCAGTTGGTGACTTGATCTTTAAGGATTATCGAGACTTTGCTCTTCGGTGACGGTGCCAGCGAAAGGTTGTTAAAGCTTCTCGAGCCTTTTGGTTAGAGCAACGGTGTCCAGTTTGGATCTTTACTTGAACTCGTCCGTCTGGATTATGCAGCTATGCGGGCTTCGTGCTTCATGATTTGTTCCAGCTTGTTATGTTGCATTCTTCTCTGCTTGTTTCTCTTGCGTAGCTGAAGTGGTGTGCAACCTTTTGCCTTTAAATGGTTCTTCGGAGCACCACCTCTCAGCGACTCACTCACGCTTGGCAGCTTCAGTGCAAAGAGCCGATGTCAACAGATCCACACTCCTGAAGCATTTGCTGAGGGAATTCGAGACATATCAGCAGTTGAAGATGAGCACTCGAGAGCAACGCCAAGTAGGCAACCAGGCAAAGGTTGCAGGCAATCAGTTCTTGATCGGACATTTAATTTCAGGTTCCGACTGATTGCTTCCCTTCTCCTTGTTCTGCAGGCAAGAGCAAGGGCATGGGAAATGATGGGGGGAAAACATGATATGAGATACCTTTGCTTTCGACCCCAGTGATATGAGATACTTTTGCTTTTGAAGAAGTAGTGGACGATCAGCACATGCATTCGTCGCGCTTGTCTCCATATGCTTCGATGCATCATCTTCATCTGCATCATCTTCACCTGCATCATCTGTTTTCCAGGCAGACGTGGTAGACGAAGAGGAAGCAGAAGATGTCGAAGATGAGTATTCGAGAGCACGGCTAGGTGAGCAATCAGGGAAGGTTCCAAGCAGTCGGTTCCTTACCAGGAGCTTGAGTGGAGGTTCCGACATATTGTTTTCTTTATCCTTGTCTTCGCGGTGAAGAGGGAGGACAAAGAAAAGGATAGGGAGAAAGCATGCTATGAGATACTCTTGCTCTCAACCCCAGTGATATGAGATACCTTTGCTCTAGTGTGGCTTGGTTGACGAGGCGCTTCCAGGGAGGAAGAAAACCGAGTTTTGGTTGCAGATGCCTTCGGCGAGGAAGAAAGGTCAGGCTGGATGTGTTTTCAGAGAGGAAGAAAACTGAGTTTTGGTTGCCGAGGAAGAAAACTGAGTTTTGGTTGCAGATGCCTTCGGCAAGGAAGAGGGGTCAGGCTGGATGTGTTTTCAGGGAGGAAGAAAACTGAGTTTTTGGTTGCAGATGTCTTCGGCAAGAAAGAAAGGGGTCAGGCTGGATGTGTGTCTTGCTATAGGATGGAGGTCGAATTATATGGTGAGCTCTCAACATCAAGTGGCAGGGTGAGCGTGGCCTTGTCACCCACGCTTGTCGGCAGAAGTGCGGTAGTTGGCATAATGGACCTCACGCGTTTTCAACTTTGTCAGTGATATCTGACAAAGTTGCACGTGATAGCCGAAAGCTGCGATTGTGTCTGAAAAGTGTCGACGGACTTTACGCAGGAAAATCCGGGTTTTGAAATTCGGAGAGTGGTGTTTCTTCGATTTATGAACGAATGGTTGTGCTGCCTCTCCTTTTAAAGAGGTGTCAATTGTATTCAACACGCACAATTTGAAGATTGCCTGCCCGTGAAAAATTATCTCTGCTGCTCTGAGATTTTACTTCCTCCAACCCTTTTCTTTTAGTATTTTTGAAAATGGCTTCCCCTTTTAACATTTGCTTAGATTTGAGTCTCAGCAGTGACACAGGCGCACCGCGTCAGGGTAATGTGTGGCGCCCGTCTTTTTTTTCTTCTAATGGCCCTCTTACAGTTGAAGACTCTGTGATGAGGGATGCAACCACGGCTACGGTTGTAGCTAGAAACCTCATCACTCCTAAAGATAATAGGATACTTTCACGACGGTCCGATGAGTTAGCTGTTCAAGAGTCCCAGGCTCTCAGTGTCCAGTGTGCGAACTCTGTTTCCAACATGGGCCAACGCTTACTTGCTCGGACTCGCCAGGTCGAATCATTGACAGCCGAGGTGGCAGCTCTTAGTCAAGAGATTAAACAGCTCAGGCGTGAGAATAGAGAGTTGCATGTGCTTGCAAATAGTTATTCGATGAGCATGAAGAGGAAGCTTGATCAGCTGATGGACTCCGAAGGTCGAATTCAAAGTGACCATCGGAAGTTTGTGGATGTATTCCAGAGGCACTTTTTGCCTTCGTCATCTGGAGTTCGACCAAGTATTGAGGCTCCGAATAAGCTATCTTCAGTGCCTCCTTCTTTTAGGGTTCCACCGAGTACCAAGGCTCCAAGTACTGAGGCTTCACACAAGTGACATTCGTGAAGGCTTTTTCTGCCCTTTTTTTTTTTTTTTTTTTTTTTTTTTTTGTACTTGTAATTTTTTGAAGATATCAATGGACACGCTTTTATTTTATTCAGTATGTTGTGTTGAAACGCAAACAAAACGCATATCTGACTAAGATGCATTACTTCCCTATGCACCCACTTCCTTTTAGATGGTGACTAGTGCACCCATTTCTTTTTAGATGGTGACTGGAAGCATCATTTTGTCATCACCACCCATTTCCTTTTCCATTATTGACTTGCGAATAGTAATACACACTCGTGAGTGGCTTGACGATAGCACAGTTGGTTTTTTTTTTGTGGCCTTCCTCACTGCATTGCGTTCTTCTCGCATGCGGACCATCTTTTCACTTGCACAATCACCTTATCACAATCTTCATTGGATGCGGATTGCTTTTTTACACAGTCACTGTATCGCATGCGGATCACTGTTTGCACAATCACTGCACTACATGCAAACCGGTTTTATTTGCAGCCTGTTGAGACCAATATATATATACACACGCATTCATACACACATGCATACATACATAGGGCATTGCGTAGTCTTTACATAGACACTGCACCAGCTTACTGCCCTGAATCTTAACTGCACTCTCCTGTTTCTTTGCTGCGACGTGCTCTTCTCGTCTGCCGTGTGGTGAGCTCGGTGTTGGACAAAAATTGTTGTAGCTTCTTCAACCCCATCACCCTGCAGTCGGTCACGTCTATGTTCATCGTGTTCATCCGAAGTCTTCACTGCGGCAGAGAAAAAAACTCACCATCATCAAAATTAGGGCAGCAACAACAAACTTCATTATCCTGCAAGCTTCAGGGAGAGTTGCATGAGAGTATGAGGACGGAAGGATGAAGGACTGCAGCATGGTTGCTACAACCGCTCGGGCTTCCGTTTATCGTCCTCGATGGCGCTGCAAATGTTTCCACCAATGGAGAAGAGGAAGGAGGGCGCTGCCTTCACTCTGTGAGGTATGTTTTATTGCTGAGGACGGTTTGCCGCATATATAAATATATATATATTTTATTTTTTATATAGTGCTCTGTCAGGCTGAGGTTGCTAAACCGGCGAAGAACCTAGGAAGGCATCAAAAGTCTGCTCTGCTTGACTCGGTCAGAGAAAGTGAATGCGAGTGCAGGTTCGAATGACAAGGCCGAGTTGCTTTCCCCGTCTTCAACCGCTGCAGCTTCATTCTTGTTGCTACAGGTTCGTCTTTGCTGTGGCTTGGAGAGAGAGACGTCGCTGCAAAGGAGAGAGAGAGAAACACCACATCTGGATTCAGATTTTGTGCATCTGCAGGTCTTCCTTTCGTTTGTGGGTGACTGTGCAACTTTTATGAGAGGAAGAAGAAGAGTCAGCGGAAAAGAAGGTGTTTGCAGACGAGGTCGCGTGGCTGACTTGGAGGTCCACTTGCTTCGGGTGTGCGCACCATGTGTTGCAGGTGGGGTTTTGCTGTGTAATGCCTTTTGGTCACAGTTTTCCCTTGGTGGTGACGTTGGCGTAGTGCTCACCTTTGTAATATGGCTTTGTAACCAAATCATTTCTTTAAAGAAATAAAATATTCATATCTCGAATTGCTATTTATTCTTCAAAGTGTTTGTGTTTTTGTTGGTGATGTGACTGTACTTGAAGTTTTGAAGTTTCAAGTTGCCTACGTACCCCCGGTTGATGAGGGATCAAGTCATAACGTAGTTCAAATGAACGATGATTTTTTATATAGTGATTTTGATGATGATTTTGCCGTACACAGTTTATGCTCTTGCGGGCCAGGAGCTTTGTGCCGTGTGCAGTTTAGGCTCATGCAGGCAAGGAGTCTGGTCGTCGCCTTTTTAGGGGTAGTAACGCTTCAAGAATCTGCCATTGATGGGACCGATCTTCAAGCCGTCTTCTGCCATGATTAAGTAGGCGCCGCTTGTGTAGACCTCTTGTATTACGTACGGTCCATCCCACTTTGATGTGAACTTGCTTTTTGTCTTGTGAGTTGTGATGATAGGCCTTCGTAATGCAAGGACGAGATCTCCAGTTCGGAAAGACCTTGGGCGGACCTTCTTGTTGAATGCCTTGGATAGCCGTGCTTGGTAGCATTCTAGGTGTTGTTGAGCTTCGAGCCTTCTTTCGTCAAGTGATTCCAACTCTTGAAGGCGCAACTTTGCATTCTCTTCATCAGTCAAGCCTTCTTGTATAGCCATCCTAAGTGAGGGGATTTGACTTTCTAGCGGCAGAACAGCTTCCACGCCATATACGAGAGAATAAGGGGTAGCTTGGGTAGGAGTCCTATGTGTCGTCCTATATGCCCAAAGTGCTTCGCTTATTCTTTCGTGCCAGTCTCTCTTTGTTCGGCCGATCACTTTCTTTAAAAGGTTGCACAATGTTTTGTTGAATGCTTCTGCAAGACCGTTGGCCGGAGCATGATACATGGAAGACTTGTGTTGCTTGAACTTGTATTTCTCACAAAGCTCGTCTACAAGTCGGTTGGAGAACTGTTTTCCATTGTCAGTGATAATGTAGCGAGGCACACCATATCTGTGGATGATATGCTCTTTGATGAAACGGACAACAGTTTCCTTTTTTACTTCCCTTAGTGGTATGGCTTCAGCCCACTTGGAGAAGTAATCTGTTGCAGCTAGGATGTAAGCTTCTCCTGCAGACGACTTTGGAGTAATTGGTCCCACGACGTCCAATCCCCATGCATCGAATGGCCATGAAGCAGTTGTAGGGTGTAATGGTTCAGGTGGTTGATGTATGAAGTTGGCGTGGAATTGGCAGGCTTGGCACCTTTTAGCATGTTCCAGGCAATCCTTCACCATACTTGGCCAGTAGTAACCCATTCTCTTGAGCTGGAAATGTAGCTTTGGTCCAGATTGATGCGCCCCGCACACGCCTGAGTGTGCTTCTTCCATGGCTTGATTGGCTTCTTCCTCACCTAGGCATCTCAGAAGTATTCCTTCGAAAGAGCGCCGGTAGAGTGTTTCTTTGTAGTAGAGGAAGCGAGGTGCTCGTCGACGTATTTCAGAGCGGTGTCTAGGATCATTTGGAAGTTTTCCATACTCCAAGTAGTCAATCAATGGTTGTCTCCATTCTTCAACATCGACTGGAAGTACCGAGATGACGTTTGTATCATCTAGTAGCATTTCGGTGGCAAGGGGGATGACCCATCTTTGGCAAACTGGCACATCTGCGGCTTCGTCTTCTCCTAGTGTCATACTCGAGGCTAGGTTAGCGAGAGCGTCCGCCATTTGATTTTCTTTTCTCGGCACATGTTCTAGTGTTACAGCCTCGAACTTTTGTAGCAGCTGAGTTGCTAGTCGAAAGTACGGGACGAGATCGTCTTTCCTCACCTCATATTCAGTCAAGAGTTGACTAATTATGAGCTTGGAGTCGCCATATACCTCGAGGGTTGTGATTTCCATGTTGATCGCCATTTGGAGCCCGATGATTAGTGCTTGGTACTCAGCGACGTTGTTGGAGCACAATTCGCTTAGTTGGAATGAATAAGGTAGTATTTGCCTTTGTGGCGACATGAATACTACTCCTGCCCCTGCTCCGTCTGCTCGTGCGGATTCGTCGAAGAACATCGTCCATCTCGGGAATATGTCAATGTAGAATACCTCCTCGTCAGGCAAGTCGTCTGAGATTTTCCAATCGGCTGGGATTGGGTGATCGGCAAGGAAGTCTGCTAATGCTTGTCCCTTGACGGCTTTAGCTGGGACGTAAATGATCTCGTATTGATTGAGAATCAACGCCCATTTAGCTAGTCGCCCTGTCAAAACTGGCTTGGACATGACGTATTTAACCGGGTCAGCTTTAGCAACCAAGTGGATGGTGTAAGCATGCATGTAATGTCTGAGCTTCTGGATGGCAAACACCAAGGCAAGGCACATTTTTTCTATTGGGGAGTAGTTCAACTCAGCGCCGGTGAGTGTTCGACTCAGGTAGTAAAGCGCTCCTTCTTTCTGGAATTCGTTTTCCTGTGCCAAGAGTGCTCCCACTGAACTTTCCTGAGCGGCGATGTACAATATGAGTGGTTTCCCGGGCACAGGCGCCCCCAGGACAGGTGGACTTGATAAATATTTTTTTATGCTTTCAAAAGCATTGTGGCACGCTTCGTCCCATACGAACGGGACATCCTTTTTCATGAGTCGACTAAACGGTTGACAACGCCCTGCAAGGTTGGAGATGAAGCGTCTGATGAAGGCTAGTCGTCCTTGTAGACTTTTCAGCTCGTGCAGGTTTCTTGGCTCGGGCATGTTTTGAATGGCCTTGATCTTTGATTGGTCCACTTCAATGCCACGGTGTTTGACAACGAAGCCGAGAAACTTTCCAGAGGTGACGCCAAATGCACACTTTAACGGGTTCATCTTGAGGTTGTATTTTCGCAGCCTTTCGAACACTACTCGTAAATCCTTCAAGTGATCTGATCTTTTCTTTGTTTTGACCACCACGTCGTCTACATAACATTCCACGTTTTTGTGTAGCATGTCATTGAAGATTTTCTGCATTGCTCGCTGATATGTGGCTCCAGCGTTCTTTAGACCAAAGGGCATCACCTTGTAGCAGTAGATACCTTTTGGAGTGCGGAATGCTGTTAGTTCCTCATCTTCGAGAGCCATACGAATTTGATTGTATCCAGAAGAGCCGTCCATAAATGACAGTGCCTCATGGCCAGTGGTTGCGTCCACCATGATTTCGATGATCGGCAAGGGAAAGTCATCTTTCGGGCAAGCGTCATTGAGGTCCCGAAAGTCTACACAAACACGTATTTGTCCAGATTTCTTAAGGACGATGACGATGTTGGAGATCCACTTGGGGTATTGCACCTCTCGAATGAAGCCTGCTCCGATTAGCTTGTCAATCTCTACCTCGATTTGTGGAATGAGCTCGGATCGATAACGCCTTTGAGTTTGCTTTATCGGTCTCGTTCCAGGCTTAACTGCAAGATGATGTACAGCGATGACAGGGTCAAGGCCGGGCATTTCCTTGTAAGTCCAAGCAAAGACGTCTTTGTACTCTGATAACAGTTGGTAATACTCGTCTACCTCGTCCGCACTTAGCAGCGCACTCACGAAGATAGGTCTCTGCTCCTCTTTTGTGCCTAAGTTGAGCTCCTTGAGATCATCGACCGTGGATTGCCCCCCATCCTCAAGTTGCGGTGGCGCAGCAGTGACATCTTCTTCGGGGATCTCATATTCTTTGCTTTCTTGGATCGTGATGTGGAAGACATCTTGGAATTCCTCTTCGGTGTCGTCCTCTTGGGCTGGTTGGCATGAAGATTGTTCAGTGTGGATGATGGTGCGCCTTCTTACTTTTAGTGGTCCATTTGTGTCCACCTCCAAGATTGCTTGGCGCTTCATCCTTGAAGGAATTGAGCTTCGAATATCACATTTTTCTGCTATCATGACGAGCTTTTCTTCCTTTGACGTGGTCTTCCTATTTCTAGAAAACTTCTTGTTGTCTTCAAGTCTTTCCAAAGCTGACTGACGAGGAAGAGAGCTAGTCGTGTTGCTTTGCTTCTTAGGTTTTGACAACCTTTCAAAAACAGAGCTTTGGGATGCTAGCATGTTAAGTCTCTTGAAGACGGAGGTTCGGTTTTGACCACCAATGCGGTTAAATGCTGACATTCTGGGTTTTGAACGATTCATCCTATCGAAGACTGACGTCCAAGGGGTGGATTTAGGCTCATCATGATCTTGTTCATTACTCACGCTGATGTGTTGAGTGCTAGCATTTTTCGCTTTGCTTGAAATCTTCACGGGTGCGTTTGGTGTGAAGCCTAGTCCAGCTTTGTTGTTATCAACTCCGTAACCGTGCTTCTTCAACTTCCTTTGAGTCTCGGTGAGGTCACGTTCTTTATTGTTAACGGTGTTTGAAACCTTCTTTCCATGATTCGAAGAAGAAGCAAAGTCGTAGCCAGCTTTCGACATGAGTTTATAGGCGTTTGGATCAAAACCTTCTTCGGTCCTCTGGGTTGGGAGAAAGCTTGGTTCCACCCCCTTTGGTAGAGCTTTTATGAAGCCTTGTGGTAGTCTTGCGACCTTAGTGCCGCCTAGCTGCGTCAGAGGTAAAACTGCATTCGTCTTGAGCAACTTTACATTATCCATATACCTCTGTGCATCGGCTTTGTTTGCTCCAGTTTCGAACGGGGATTGACCATTCTTTCTTCTCGACATCGGGATGTATCGGAAGACGGGTGTGTTTGGTCCATTTGAGGGCGTCTTACTCTCCTTTGTTGTTGCACGTTTAGCCGGCTCATTATCGTTCTTGCTTGAAGACGGCGTAACTTCTTCTTCTTGCTTCTTGGGCATGGCTTGTCGTTCCTGCTTTTTAGGTGTTGCTTTGCCCGTGGATTTGATCTCTTTTGGAAGAGCTTCGGGCACCATGTCTTCATCCATGTAGAACTTGGCGTCTGCGAAATGTGATTCGGCTTCAGTGAATGGTTTGGTGTCGCCATAGATCACCTTCACTCCTTCTCGGTAGAATTTTAAGCATTGGTGAAGGGTGGACGGTACTACTCCATTCGCATGGATCCAAGGCCTTCCTAAGAGTAAGCCGTAGGAAGTTCTTGCATCAATCACGTGGAATATCGTGCTCGACTTGAGTTCGCCAATAGTCATCTCCACTCGGATCATGCCCATCGCTCTTTGTCCTCCTTGATTAAAACCTTGGATTAGTAGACGACTTAGGGACAGTTCATCCGCCTTGATGCCGATTGTAATCATTGTCGACTTTGGCATGATGTTTATGGCTGATCCACCATCCACAAGCATGCGGTTGACTTTGTGCTCCTTTACATACCCAGAGACGAAGAGAGGACGGTTGTGAGGCTTGGATCCTAGCAGCAAGTCTTCGTCGGTGAAATGGATTGCGTCCTCTATGGCACAACATGTGGCACATTCATGTGGCCGAAGCTTCAAGTCTTCGTTCTTGCTTTCTTGCACTTCATGTTCATTGGGACTTTCCAAGGCCGCTGCTAATGCTATTCGCATCTTCTTTGGTAATCGTAGCGCTTCCTCAATGCTAAAGTGTGTTGGCAGACCTTCTTCGAGCGTGAGAGTTTTTTCTCCCTCAGTGGTGGTATCTTTGCTTTTTGAAGGTTCTTCCGTTTCTACTTCGACCATATGGCATGCAGCGATGGTGCACTGTTGGAAGAAGTCATTCGGGAAGTACTCGCGCAAGGAGACAGGAATGCGTGGCTCTTGCTCCACGGGTTCCCCAGCATACGTTGGCTTATCGACTTTTACGTTTCTTTTAGGCTTCCTACTGTTGCGGCGACGGTGTTTTCTCACTTGTTCCACCTTTGGTCTTGTGGCTTGTGGTTTTGGTTTCTTTGTTTTTTTGTAGGTCACCAATGTCCATCCTTCATCATCATCGGTATACGCATCTTGTTCGTTTGCCCCCGGCGATGGTTGTGTAGAAGGCGCCGTGTAGCTTGCACATTGATAGGAATGGTTGGGTGTCGTTTGGAGAGGCACGGGATCGAAGGATCCGAACGCCACTGTAGTAGTATGTGTTGCGGCTGTGTCCTCAAGGTCTAGCTCGATTCTCCCTTGTTGCGCTAGCTTCATAATGAGTTCTTTGAGGACGAAGCATTTGCCCACATGATGGCTTACGATACGATGGTACTTGCAGTACCTAGGATCGTTCGTTCGATTCATTTCTTCAGGGCGCTTGCACTCTGGTAACTCAATTACCTTCTTTTCCAGCAAGTCATCTAACATTGCATCCACGTCTGAGTCAGGAAAAGGGTACGTCTTTTGCTCCAACTCTCTCAAGGTGTTTTTATACTTGTCTTGGGTGCGAGGAGGCTCACTTCTTTTTGTCTCCTTTGCCTTGGTCTTGGAGGAAATCTTGATAGGTGCAGAGGTGGTCTTGATAGGCGCGGATGGGGTTTTGATGGGGGTAGTGTTGACAGTAAAAGTTTCCTTTGCAGGCTTTTTTCCGGTCTTGTCCACACTCGGGGCGAACACCTTATCCTTCTTGAAGTGGGTGATCGGCTCATTCTTTCCGTGATTGGCGATACTCAGCTCCATGTCGTGGGAGCGCGTTGCCAGCTCCTCAAACGTTCTTGGTTTTATGCCTTGGAGAATGTAATGTAACCCCCAGTGCATGCCTTGAACACACATCTCAATGGCAGAGGTTTCAGAGAGCCGATCTTTGCAATCCAGACTTAATGAACGCCATCTATTGATGTAGTCGACGACGGGTTCCTCCTTCCACTGTTTCGTACTGGTCAGCTCCAGCATGCTTACGGTGCGGCGCGTGCTGTAGAAACGGTTGAGGAATTCCTTTTCTAGCTGATCCCAACTGCTGATAGACTCGGGCTCGAGGTCGGTGTACCAGTCAAAGGCGTTGCTTTTCAGCGAGCGCACGAACTGCTTGACGAGGTAGTCTCCCTCTGTTCCAGCATTGCTGCAGGTTTCAATGAAGTGGGCGATATGTTGCTTCGGGTTCCCCTTTCCATCGAACTGCATAAACTTTGGTGGTTGATAGCCCTTTGGCATCTTCAAAGCGTCAATCTTCTTGGAGTAGGGCTTTGAGTATAGTACGGAATCATGTGAGCTTCCTTCATACTGCGCCTTGATGGTGTTGGCGATCATCTCCTGCAGCTGCTGGATAGAGAGAGACCCCATGAGTGTCGCCGCTTGGTCTAGCTTCAGCGTCTCTTCGACGTTCTCCACTGGAGGTTCCTCATCCTCGTCGTTTTCCTTCTTTACCGGATTATCCCCTTGCCTGGCTTTCTCATCGGGCTTTGCATCTAGTTGGTTAACAAGTGCTGCGATTTGCAGGTCTTTTTCCTCCACAGTCCTTGTGAGCTTTGCGATTGCTTCGTTCATCTGAGCCAGCTGCTCCTCAATTGAAGTTGTTCCGGTAACCATGACTTGCATAGCTATGCCGCTGCTCGAGTCGGCATCGGAAAGTAAGGATTCAGAGTACTTCCTCTGGCTTTCCTCTCTTGGCGCCCTGAGCGAGGCCAGGGTGATCACCGGTTCGAACCTCGGGTGCTCTTGTGCCTTCGGCGGAGTTGATGAAGGGGCGGAAGAGGCGGCGGAAAGAGCTTTTGCCTTACTTCGAGTTATGATGCCTGAAGTGATGCCCCCTGTCGTGATGACGCTCTTGTTTCTTGCATTGGCAGCGAGAACAACTTGGGCCTTCCTTGACGCCATTTGTGCTTGTTGCGGATTCAAAGATAGAGATGAGAGGTAGAGACTGTCCCACCGGGCGTGCCAAATTTGTAAACACGGGAATTCCTGCAGTAAACGAGACAAGAACACGTGCACAAAATAATATTTGTATTAATGATTTAGGGGTTACAATCTCTTCTACAAACTTAGCCTCTGATTCTATCTTTGAAACGTGTAGATGTAGTGTTGTTGATCCAAGGGCCGTCGAGGCTTGATCTTGGACGAACAGTTGATGGATGATGAACAACTTCTTCAAGGGCCGTCGGGGCTTGATCTTGAATGGGTGGAAGTTCTTCAAGGGGGCGTTGGGGCTTGATCTTGAAGGAGGATTTCACGAAGAACGAAGAGGGCTTTCTTGATCCTTCGGGATTTGCTTGAGAGCTTCAAAGTTTCGAAGCTTCAAGTCTTTAGTGTGGTGTGAATTCTCTTCCAATTTGGGAGTAGAGAAAGTGTGTAAAAATCCTCCTTTGATTCTTTGATGGAGGAGCCTATTTATAGGCTTTGGGAATGAACCACCACCATCCATTTGTTTTGGTGGATGTTGTAGGTGAATTGGTGGATTGTTGTAGGTGAATTTGGGTGGAGGTTGTAGGTGAATTTGGTTGGATTGTTGTAGGTGAATTTGGGTGTATGTTGTAGGTGAATTTGGGTAGGTGAATTTGGGTGGAGGTTGTAGGTGAATTTGGATGGATTGTTGTAGGTGAATTTGGATGGATTGTTGTAGGTGAATTTGGGTGGAGGTTGTAGGTGAATTTGGATGGATTGTTGTAGGTGAATTTGGGTGGAGGTTGTAGGTGAATTTGGATGGATTGTTGTAGGTGAATTTGGGTGGAGGTTGTAGGTGAATTTGGATGGATGTTGTAGGTGAATTTGGGTGGAGGTTGTAGGTGAATTTGGATGGATTGTTGTAGGTGAATTTGGGTGGAGGTTGTAGGTGAATTCGGGTGGAGGTTGTAGTTTTAACACAATGGTCAACATTTATTTCACTAAAATTTCAATGTTTACAAATGTAATCTTAATGCAAGCGCTAACATTTATGCCACCAAAATTTCAATGTCTACACAGAGTTCTGCCATATTGATTCTAAAGCTGGAACAATAGGAGAGACATCGGTCCCAGGAGCCAAGAAGCCAAGTCTGGTGAAATCATTTGCCATCTCAACATAGTCCTCGTTTACAGCATGGACAACAGCATCAATTAAAATTTGTTTATTTTGCTGAAAAATTAAAAGATAGATCAATATGTAGGACATGAAAATTAAGAAAAACTAACGCATAATAGGAAAATAGCAGATATAGATACATAATATTTTCATACGGACAGTAGAAAAGCACTAGTTTTGGTGGCTGGGGTGTCCTAGTACATGAATGCATGGTTGCTACGTCCTATGTTAATCCTCACAGCCATAAGGAGAATTGAAGATTCAAGTTTTAAAAGAGTATATTACAAGACTTTGAAATAAGGGAAAGTGATACATCTTTGTACCTTGGCCATCTATGCAATGCAAAGACATATCCTATTTATAGATGGTATATTGATTTCTTTCATTAACCCCAATAATCAACAAACTGTCAAATGCTGATGCCTATGTGCTAAAGAAAATAAAAACAGGGGCGTTATCTACTCTCTCAATCATTATTTTATTGAATACCATTGAAGTATCTATTTCACCTGACTAAGCACAGCAACATTCCCAAAGTCCACATATGCAATACGCCCATCACGCATGGAAAAAACATTTCCAGGATGTGGATCTCCATGGAACAACCCAAATTCTAGCAATTGCCGCAATGCAGCACTGACTCCAACCGTTAAGAACCCATTTACATCAATACCAGCTTCTTTAATAGCCTGAAATGCGGGGCAGGATATTATTGATATAGATATGATATCCCATTGCTTTAAAATAACATCTTTTATCTTGACAATCATACCTGTGGGTTAGTGCACCGAATACCATCAATCCACTCCATCACTAGAACACGTGAACTACAAAGCTCTTTGTAAACCCGAGGAATTTTGACAGTAGGATCACCTTCAAAGTTCAGAAGAAAATCTTCAATATTGCGGGCTTCCTGTTAGGAAAGAGATTTTGAGGAAAGGTCAAAAGAAAAAGGCAGTTTAAATTGCATTCAAGTGACGATGGTAATGAAGTCATAGGCATAAATATAATGGGGCCAAAGTCCAATTTTAGTCCTCCTATAGCGCAGGTCTGAAAGGTACCAAAGTGTAATCAAGCTCCTCCAAAAGCTTCTCACCAAATTCATCAACAATCAGCTCAGCATTGCACCCCAGTTTCTGTAGACTGATGCCATTTAAGAATGAAGCAAGAGTTCGGAACAGAAAAAGATCCCGATAAATTATAGGTTCTATCTGTGGCCTTTGAACCTGTAAGTGAAAAAAAAAAACATAAATTTAGAAGAAAAAAAATTTCAACATTTTTGCCACAGGTAATGTTTTCATCATTCTCACAACACAATAACTGTAGAGCTGTTAATGACCTAAGAAAAGGCCCTTTGGTAAACCTTAATAGCAACTTCCTCGCCAGAGTCTCGTAATGTAGCTCGGTATACTTGACCTAAACTGGCAGCTGCTATCGTTTGAGACGAAATTTTACTGAAAACAGATTCTAGGGGTCTCCCCATTTCTTCTTCTATTATGTCGAAGGCAACCTGAAGCAATGCATGCCATATGCTTTTGTAAGTTAAGCAAACCCCACACGGTAATAGTGTCTCATCACAAATGCAAGCAGCTGGAACCAGTGACTTTTTGGTAAATTGAGATTTTACCTGATTGGGGAAGGGAGGAACGTCATCTTGAAGAATGCAGAGTTCATTCATATAATCTTCTCTGATAATATCAGGTCTGTTTGCAAGAACCTTTCAATAAATGGGTGAAATCAGGAAATGTTTAATTGCGCAAGCATATGAATCTTAAATTTGTTGTCTGAGTGCAAGTAGATTTCAAATTGGTACTCAGAGAGAAAATTTCAACTTTGATACTTCATACTACAGCTGAAGTTCTGATTAGAATAATATGAACATGGTGACAAGTAACAGCCAGCAAAATCTTTATGACCTAAATTTCAGAAATCTCTATGTATAACCCAGAAAAACCATTTAATTTGTTTTAAAAAGAATAGCTTACAATTTAAAACAAAACTTAGAAATAAAATAAAAAATCTGTTCATCGAAAATTATTACCTAACTATTAGAATTAAACTAAAAAAATCGTTGTCCCAAATGCATAGGATCAACCACAATGAATTCTCATTGTTCATTTTTTTTATTATATGTAGGCCATCTCCAGTTACATCTAAATTTTTAGATCTTGACATATTACTTCTTCACTGCATAATCCATCTTATTCTTATTAAAACCTGATAGTAAACCTCTAGTTGATGCATTATTTTCTCTTAATTTGCTTTGCTATGACAAAATTCAGTTTTCCAGTTAATCCAATGAAGTAAACTGACAAATTTCAGCAAAGACCGTAGGATATAACTCATATGAGTGAGGTTCAAACCTGGCCGGCTTTAATGAAAGAAGGCCCCAAATCACATAGGAGGTTTCTAAGCTGCCGAGCACGAGCTGAAACAACTTCTTCATCCCTTCCTATGACGTAGTCATACGCCAAGGTAGACCAGTAAAATCCCAAACTCCACACAATTTCCACACCCCTCGAAAGTAATGACACAATTGCTCCTCTGGATTCCAACACCGTATTCCTCACCTAATTATAGATAACATCAAGAAATTCATGCCAAATTGAATACAAGTGCCTAACAAATTCACAAAAACCAAAAAAAAAATACATCCAATTTTCAACTAGAGGATCATCAAATCCATACGAAATCAAACTCGAATTTAGTTCAGAAATGTAACAGATTAACTAAATTTCAACCAGGCTTGATCATTTGCATACCATCACAAGATTAACACAAAAATTCACAAAAAAATTACAAGAAATTAACAAAATATGAGATAAATTCACTAAGCTAGAGTTGAATTTCATACAGTTTCCGGACTGTACTTCCGAAACGGCACGCAAACACCGCGTTCGAAGTCGAGCTGCTCCATGGCCGCGCTAGGTTTGCTCAATTGCCTTTCGCCAGTAGAAGCCGCCAAGCTCCTCCGCGTTTCGATTGCGGCATTCGAAACTCGGAATCGCAAGGATTTCCTGCCTCTTCGTATCCGAAGCCTGTAATCGAACGACGCCGGAGCACGCGACGGTGCATTGATGCGTCTCGGAACAGTGTGAGCTCGCGAGCTCAGGTGCTGATTGGCGGGAAACGGAGCTGCGGTTACGCAGTTTACGCAGAGCAAATTCATGGATTCTGCTCTCTCAGTGGAGGTTGAGGGATTCGGAGAGTGAAGTGGGAGTGGGATTATAATTTTTGGTGGTTAGGGGGAAGAAGGAAGAAGAGAGCGAGTAAGGACTTCAAAAATTAGTTAGAAAACTAAAAAAAGATAATAATATTTATAATTTTATTTGTGTGATGGATGGGCATCCATCCGCATACAATTTTGTGCGGGAAGATTTGGTCTAACGGTTGGGAAAGTGACAGGCAACTAACTAAGCAGTCTTTTCTTCCATTTAGTTTTTTGGTTAGATCATTTCATTGTTAAATGAGGTATTATTGTTCTTAGCACTTCAATATAAAATGGTGTTATTGTTACTTGTTGTCCGCTTACCAGATTTGTCTCATTTCATCGAGTTGATGCAGTTAGATTTTTTGTTTTGTGAGGATTATGATTGTAGATATGTCACGTTTATAGTCTTTGTAATATATGTAAGTTTTTTTTTTCTTTCTTTTTCTAAGAGAAATATGACGATTTCTTAGCAAAGATTGTGGATTAATTAGACACCAACGACTTCATGCAATTATTGAATGCCTATAGCCCATGAAGTTTAGGTGACAAGCCATGAAGTTTAGGCGATCATGCTAATTACCAAAATGCCTATAGCCTATGAAGTTTAGGTGATCAGACTAGTCTAAAGGCATAATCAAATAGTTATTCTGCAATATTATTTGTCTCCGAAGTAAAAAAAAAAAAAAACTCAAATTTGAGTCAAATTAGGATATTTTTAGAATTGGGTGACGTAATCATAATTATAGAATAATTGAATATTTATCTTATATTCCTTCCTAAATAGTATATTTATAGATAGTAATCGCTATTACTCTTACTTTCCTGTTCCCAACAGTGTAATTGCATAAAGGCAATTACTATTTAGATTTTGAGTGAATCATAAGGGCAATTTAATCACCTTTGTCATTCTAAAATGGGTGGACTTGCTCTTAGAGGGTTACATTTATCAGCAAATTTTTATCTTTATTTTTATTTTTACAAATTGGCTTATTTTTGCATATAAATTTTCATAGTTGGTAGTTGGAGGTAAAATCACATATTTTGCCAAAAATTACTTATGTTACCAATACAATTTCCCTTTTTTTTATATATTCACATTAAATGTGACTTCTATTACAACGTATAGCGAACCAACTAGTTATCGGTTGTTTTTAATGGCATGAGAGGGCTTGAATGCAGGAGAAGAACCTGTACTGGAATAACTACATAGCAGTTATGGACAATAAGTTGTTCTTTGCATTCCAAGAAAATTACCTAGAAAATTTGTTTTGGTAAAAAAAATTTTTTTAGTGGAGATTGGTTACTCTCACCGTTTTGCTATATGTTGAGAATAAATCTCACATTGATAGGAAAATGGATCTTATATGGGCTTATAACTAAGTTTGACTATTCTCCATATTGCTAATTGATTTTATGGTGGAACCTCAATTTTCTTCATAGTATCAAAGCAAGTTGTCCTATGTGTATGTGTGAAGCCAAACAGCCACGCATGCTTCACGTTATCTCGTTGTGTTGTCAATTTGTTAGGCTTAAAAATTCGACACACGTGAGGGGCATGCTGAGAATGAGCCCCACATTGATGGGAGAATAAACCTTGCATGAGCTTATAAGTAAGTAACCTCGAGTCAGGTGGACGTACGTGTGACAGCTAACTGCCAGCGGTATAAATTTACTTAGGAATTTTACAGATCGCGCATCAACGAGAATTGATGACATTTGGACTTAAACCTTGGTGGAGCGACACACAAAGCATGACCTTTCCAACTGAGCAATTTTTTTTTATCATGTAGAAAATAAACATTTGATGAGTGTTAATAACTTTGTATATGTAAATACCCAATTTTTCTAATAGTATTTACACTGGGTGATACGAAAAACATTTGATGAGTGTTAATAACTTTTTATATGTACATAACCAAATTTTCAAATAATATTTAATACTGGGTGATACGAAAATGAATTGTTGACATTAACGATAAAAGATCTCACGATTATGAAAATCAGGTCAAGCAATCAAATATTCGTAAAACTGAGTGTTATCACTAAAGTTAAATTTATTAATAACAATTATCTTTCTCATATGCATAAAATATAAATCAATAATAATAAAAAAAAAGGACGGATTCAATTCGAGTCATTTTTCCGATATGAAGACGAAAATTCAGCGGGAAAATAAAAAAGTAAAAACAAGATTGGCGGGAAGATTGTTTGCCTTCCTAAATATCTCGTATAAAAGCACCGGTTCATCTCAGACCGCCACTTTCATTTCCTCTCTTTCCTTTCCCAGATCAGTTTCTAAGGTTTTCAAAGATGTTCTCAGGCTCCCAATTCGACGCGACCAACGCCTTCTCCGGCGACGGTTTCTTGGCTTCTCAGTCCACTCAATTCGGCGATTCCACTCCCTCTCCGGCCAAGGTAATGCATCTCTTGAATAACTGTGAAAAGTATGAAAATTAAAGAGTGTCTAATTAATTAGTTTTGAGTTTTGATGCTTATCTGCTTAAAAAATGATTTAGGGTTTCGGCCAGGTCGGTGTTTCATCACTTATTTCCGTTTACGTTTGCTATTTATTGATTTTTGTAAGTATTTTCTTGCAAATGTTGTTTCAGGCCCGGCGAAACTCACGGATTGGTTCCGGTGACGGTGAAGTAGATCAGCGAAGCTCATCAGTCCGGTGATGAAAAATCGAACTTTGTGATCAATGGTGCAGATGTTGCCAATGTATGTATGCACCATTTTTATTTTCATCGGGATTTTATTGTTTGTTTCTCATAACAGTCACTTGAAAAGGAAAAAAAAGAGATTT
Organism: Malus domestica; assembly: GCF_042453785.1. Classification (NCBI taxonomy): domain Eukaryota; kingdom Viridiplantae; phylum Streptophyta; class Magnoliopsida; order Rosales; family Rosaceae; genus Malus; species Malus domestica. Next base: position 11,835,970 of record NC_091668.1, read on the forward strand.
CCGAAACGTTTCAGTTAATATGATGTTTGGTTGGTTAGGTATCGGTGGTTGGGATGGTTTTCGATAAAGCCGAAAGGAACACTGATGTTGGTTTCACTGTGGATGACGGGACAGGGCGAATCAAGTGCTGAAGATGGTAACTTTTTGCATTGTCCGTTTTGTTTCCGTTTATCTTATCACAATGTTAATTGTTTGAAGAGTTTATTGCGTTTTGATGTTCAGTGCAATGCACAATCTAGCAAAATAAGCTAGACATGTGTTTCGATTATATGGATAGACGCATAATGATTTAAGTTCTGAATCTTCTATGTTTAATTATCTCAACAGGGTGAATGAGAATTTTGACTAAAAAATGCAGGAAATAGAGTAAGTTCTCTCACTATCATCTGTGAGCTTTACGTTGGAATTGAGTCTTCGTATATAGATATTGGGATTGTTGAGTAACCAAAACCTTGTGAAGTGCTTATACATATTATGTTCTGACCTATTTTGCAACAGAGATGGAATGTATGTTCGTGTTAACGGACACTTGAAAGTCTTTCAAGGTGTTCGACAGATTGTAGCCTTTTATGTGAGGTATGGGTATATGGATCTTCCTTTTTTTTTTTTTATTACTTTGAGTGCCTGTAGAAATTTACACTTCTCATTGCACCAATGCATCATATGGATAATTTCAGATTGTCAATTGATGTAGAATGATGCTGGCAGGACTTGTCAAATAAGAATATTTTTACATAGCACACACAATATACACAGGTGCACTGTGCATGTGAACTCAAACAAACATTGTATCTCATATGTTTGACGCAAGATAAAGGTGAATTTATAAATCTGTTAGCATCAATGTATTGTGACTACTGAGCTTTTGATATGGCTCAACAATTTCTTAACTTGTTGGGAGCAGTCCCCCTGTCCTCTAGGTTACGTTGGAAGTCTTTATGTATTGTCAAAGAACTTAGATTTTCAGACAACTATTGTTGAAAAATGACATTCACTTTAATTTGCATATCTGATTAAAAAAATTGGTCAATTCTTTTTCTTTCTGTAAGGGAGCATTCTGTTATTGTTGGTTTGCTGCATGATTGACACAAACTAGTACTCCTTTTGGATGCTTTAATTTATCTTGTTTTTGATGAATATATGATCGTTGCGTATCATGCTTTGTTGATACTGCTTTAACAACCACTCATACTAAAACCGACAGTATATGCCTTGAATTTGTTACAGGCCTGTGAAAAACTTTGACGAAGTTACCTTCCACTTCATTGAATGCATACATACCCACTTGCAGATGTCCAAGTTACAGGTATCATTACTATTTTGAATTGATGAACGAATTACTTTGTTTTGTGCATTCATTCACTTGAAGATGAATTTGGATAGACTGTACCTTATGATTTGTTTATTTACTTGTGGTGTATTTACATTCATTAAAGCTACAAGGGAATGCTGCCACTCAAACCCGGCCTATGAACTCATCTTTGAACACTCCTGTGGGGAGCAGGTCAACTGGATATCAGACAGCCCCGTCAAACCAAGTATGTTATCTGATTATGAAAAATTACATCTCAAACTGTCTTTACTTGTTTAGCAAGCAATTAATGTTCAATTTTGTAGTTCTCCGGGCAATTTAGCGTTCATGGACTAAAGAGCTGTGATCAGTTGGTCCTTGACTATCTGCAGCAGCCTTCAAGCATGTGAGTAACAATTTTACCATGAATTTCATTTCCCGATTTGGTTTTGTTTTTGTCGCCTAAGACGTGCTGGCTGCAGCTTCGCATTAGTTATCTTGGTGCTGGTTGTATTGAAACTTTGGGACTGGTATTTTATTGCAATGGAAAAGAAAAGGGGATACACAGAGATGAACTCTCCCAGCACCTGAAAGTTCCTATGGAAAAGATCTTGTACTCTCTCTCTCTCTCTCTCTCTCTCTCTCTCTCTCAAACACACATACACACAGATATGCGCGTGCACCTGCTCACACGCTGAAATATTTGATTCTTACTCTGAATTTCACTTTGGTATTCCAGGGAAGCTATCAGGTCTCTCGAGGAGGAAGGCTTATTAAAGTGTTTTGTGTGTTTTGTACTCTCTCTCTCTCTCTCTCTTTAAGTGTTTTATGTAAGAAATACTAGTTATGTGTTTCTCTTAAGAAGTATCTTAAAGTGTTTTTTAAGATTTGCTTGCATTTTTATTAAAGATTGGTTTCAAACAAAATTTATCAAAATTCAACTGTATTAAAAGCAATGTATTAAAAGGCAAAGGCAAAGGCTAGGCGTCCCATGGATAGCCCCGTCTAGGCATGAGGCGAAGCCTCACGGAACCTAAATTTTTTAATATATATGTTTTATATATTATATATAATTATATAGAAAATAATGCTTCGTAAAATTTTAAATGTTAATATCATCCAAATCTATTATAAAATTAACCAAGCATTACAATTAATCAATGGAACTATATATTATGTAATTACAATGCACGGCAATATTAATTATAATACACAAGTGAACACATCACATAAATATTAATCACACATTGAGCGTACACATATCTTATATAAAAAAAGAAGAAGATTATTAATCAATAATCACCTTGAGCACACACATATATTTTATATATATATATATATATATATATATATATATATATAAATAGAGGATGAGAAAAACAATGAGCACACATATAACGATGCACGTAGATAGCACACACATTCATTATATATAAAAAATAAAAATCAGAAACCCTAGCCGTAAAAATTGGGGATCTGTGGGAGTGCTGGCAGTAGTGCAGTCTTTGGGTGTTGCGTGCTGTCGCTGGGGGTGGTGGTGCTGCTACTGAAGGTTGGCTACGAGTGCTGCAGAAGGCTGTCGAAGATTCGTGTTGTGGCTGTCGCCGGAGCGCGTGGGATAGTGCAAGGAAGAGGTATAAGGCAATTAAAACCTACCCAAAATTTGGGTTTGGGAGTTTTTATTTTTTATTTTTTATTAAAGCAGCCAAACAGAGACGCTTGGATGCCCTCAGGCACGCCTCTGCCGCCTCGACGGCTCCAACGACGCCTTCCACCTACTCTCTCAAAATTGAGGCAGCAATCCTTACGCCCAACCTCAGAGGCCGTCTAAGAATGCCCTAAGGCAAGTTTTTAAAACACTGATTAAAAGCACTTTTAAACGAACTCAAGTCTTTAGATACTAAGTAATTTTCTTTTCTTTTGATTTCTCAGAAAACAACACAAACATCAAAATCGGTTTCTGGGATTAAAAGGCTGTGCCACGTGCACACACACTCTATCTATGAAAAGCTCAAGCGAAGTCACAATCCCATTATTACACGTGGCAGGTGACACCTGGCTTGTGATATCTCCTTCACGTGCAGCCCCTCACACTCTGAGATTTTGATCTTCATCCCCCTCAAGTCGGGGACCTCATGATCATGTCACTTTTATGGAATCATTTCCAATCAAAACCCAGTCAACAACTGTAAAAGTGTTCGTGTTCATAAGTGATTCTCTCTCTCTCTCTCTCTCTCTCTCTCTCTCTCTCTCTCTCTCTCTCATAAACACAAAGACACATTTCTACTGGATAATGGATACCCCATTTAATATTTTCACCCAAACTTTCATAAGACTAGACTTTGGATAATGTGACAATTATGTAGGTAGTTTAGAAAAAATATAGCTTTTGTTTTAGAGTACAATTTTTTTGGCTTGGTTAGAGTATGATTATAATGTTCAGACTGTAAAAATTCGTTAATTACAGATGTGGGATTGTCTATTATAAGTGGGGAGACACAAATGCTATCCTTAATATAATTGCAATGTATAGAAAATTGTGTACATTCTTTTTCAAAATCGATTTTTCAAGCTCTTAATCATTTAAAATGGAAAGTGAAAACCCACCCCAAAACTTGAATCAATTTAAACCAAAAACAAAGAAAAAAAAAACATTCAAGAACAATTAAAGAAAGTGGGTGTTAGAACTTTTCTTGACATTTTGTAGGCATGAAGATGAGCAAACGTTGAAGCGAGACGGGACGTGCCTTGTAACGAATTCCCCAGAACTTGAATCTTGAATTCAAGATTTAATTTAAGTGACTATCAATTGGTCAGCTTTTATAAATTCAGGGTTCACATAATCATATAAGCAAAGTAACCATCAAACCGTGGTATGTCGTTCATATATAGCCGCAAGCTGTGGCACTGTCTCTTCCTCACTAGGTAGCCATCTTAGGCTCGCATGGAACAAAAAGGAAATATAATCGATCTATTTGCTTCTTTCAATGACATACACTATTATTATTAGATGATACAATGCCAAAATATTTTACAAAGCAACCCAGAATATCCAAAATAACACAAACACCATGTAGGTCTACTTTTTATTACAAGTACACACTGAATTAACCAGGAAGGGTTAATTAGGGGAGACATGAATGAAACCTATGGCTGGAGCCATTCCTAAGTACACTCGACGTATACCACCAAACCCAAAAGCAGATAAATCACGTACTAAAAGAACCAAGTAACCTAGTAAGATGAAGAAGAAAAAAGAAGGAGAAATCAACAACATATCAACGAAGACTCACTCAACCTTTGAATTCCAACTGATGTCACACAGATGCCTACGTGTCCCGAACGTGGAAGATGTTGGGGTTTTTAATGACAATATCGTACATGTGAACAGAGTTGAACTTGGAGAAGTCTCCGGGGAGAGAGATTAGATCGATCGAAGATCGCTTGTGGAACTGGAAGAGATCGGGGTCTCTTCCATAGTACCTCTCCCACCCTAACCCCGTCAATATTTCCTCCAGCATCGAGTAGGACGACACCACCTCTCCACTCGGCAAGTGCACCAAAGCCTTCTTCCTGGAAGATGTCTCGGCCTGAGGATTTTCGACCAGGCGCATCACCCCATTCTTAAAAGTCCAAACCCCAGACATTTTTTCTTTCTGGTATCTGCAACTAGGGTTTTCTCTGGTGGGTAGTATTGGTTGTAATTTGTTGCTGCTCCTTTGGAGAAAGAGGAGGGGAAGGAAATGAATTGGGTTGGGTTGGTGTGGTGTGGGAAAACAGAAGGTGGGAGGGTGTATTTATACGTGTCAAAGGGACAAATAAAAACAAGAGGCAAATACTCATTGGGTGGGAGTGAGAAACTGAAAAGGAGCGTGATCGTGGGCATGTTTGGCTTTGGAAGAGAATCTAGATATTGTGGGACCAATGTGATTAAAATATGAAGGTGCATGGATGCCCCTAGGGTTTTTTGATTTAGGGCGCAAATCATCACCATCAACATCCAATTCCGTGGGGCTGGGGCTTGGAAGAATCTTTGTGTAGCTTAATTGCAAAATGCTATATTTTTTTTTTTATCCTTTTTCTCTTTTTAATTTTTGGTGATGTGAGAATATTTCTATACGAATGCATGCCACTGTTCATTGTTTAAGAAAAGATTCAATAAAGAAAGTCAATGATGCACCCACTTATATCACGAGATGTCCACGTGAAGGGAGTGGGAGTGATTGGGTCGGGGGCTAGCTTTTGTAACCTTAAAAGCTAATTTTTGGTGTCTTGTCAAATCCGATTTGTTGGATGAGAAATGGTAAAAAAGAATTTTTCAAAGTAAGTCTCTTCTTAGACTCTGTTATTTTACAGTTTAACGTCAATTTACATACCAATCAACATTATAAAATATTATGCTAAAAACATGAGGTAATAGATAGTTCATGGAATCTTATTTCCAACTAAAAATAAAAGCATTAGTAATGTAGTTCAGTTAAAATGGACGTTTTTATTTTGATATACGTTTTTGTCATGGATTTTCTTCAATTCATTCCACCCGACCACTGAAGTTGAGAGGGGTGTATGAGAAGTGAAAATAGATGTGTGAATATTACTTTTCTTTAGTTATTGATCATAGAACAAGTTGATACAAACTTTAGACAAATTAGAAATTAGGTAACCAAAGTTACTATTTTCATCATTGAACTTTTAAGTGAGGAATTGTGTTTGTCTTTGTACATAAATTAGATTCAATTTGAATGATTCTTGTAATCACGAATGATTAATCAGATTAAGTTTTTTTAGAACCCAAAAAATTATAATTCAATTCATAATGTGATTTTCGTTTCTTCAATACTATTTCAGTTTTAATCAGAATAATTATTTTTTCTATTTTGTTAATTTAGAGGCATATATGATTATAATCTTTGAGCTCTTCTCAAATGGACATACATTTAATTGCATACAAATTTTATCAAATACATATTTACATTCTCATTAGGGTTCGACTCTTTAAAAAAAAAAATCAATTATTATTCAAAAATGAGCAAAAGAAATGGGAATATTTTTTATCATCACCCTCAAGTGGAGTGATTGATGATTACCGCACTATTTATCACTATTAGGTGGATTTAAATGTTAAGATTTGTGTAGTGGATAGACACAAATGTCAAATTTTAAATTCATCAAACGGTGATAAATAGGTGGTGAGCATTACCACTACTTAATGGTAGTGAGGAAAAATGCACCCCAAAAAACATCTCAAAGAAATCGAACTTCGACTCCTACCATCCTCTGGAGTACATATTTACTTTCTCATTAGGGTTCAACTATTAGGCCATCTCCAATCGACCCCGCCAAAGGGCCATAGGGCTAAAAATAGCTTGGAATGACATGAAAACCATCTCCAACCGAGGGCTAGGCCAAAGGACTTGTGGGCCCCAGCAGACCAATAAACCCAAATCAGGCTAGTAGGCTGGCCATTTCTAGCCAGCCAACCAGCCCCCAGTCCTGCCCACTTGCCCTCCAACGGCTAGCTAACGTCAGGTTACAGTTGGAATTTGAAATTTTTTTTTTTGGACAATTTTTTTAGTAAAAAAAAATTCCTATAAATACCTAAATCATTCCTACATCATTTCTCACATAATTTTCACCATTACATACTATCCAAAAAATTATTGAGATTATATAAAGATAAGAAATCCGGAGTCTTATTCATTTAGTGACAAGTGACATTCAAAATATGTCCGAAAATTTTATTTTAATATGGTGGTTTAATTTAATTAATCATATCAATTGAATTAAAATTATAAATTATTGAGGGGGTTATGTTTGGCCTATGGTCCTTTGACCCTCTTGGTTAGAGATGAGTTTTTTGTTAAAAGGCTATGTTTGGCCCATGACTTTTTGTCTCATTCGGTTAGAGATGGTATAAAATATGGAGTTTTAACAAAACACTTCCGGTACTATTCACTTTTAACAAAAAAACTACATTTATACCTTTCTCTGGTACTATTCACTATACCTTTAAAAATGGCTTTTCATTAAAAGGGAAATTTTTTTGAATTTTTCGTTAGTTTTCCTTATAAAATATGATCTATCATTATTCATTAAAATAAATTTTTTTGCACAACTATAAGGCTAATCATGACTCTTTAACCATTTTTAAGTTGGAGATGGCTTTACCATCCCCCCCCCCCCCCCGCCGACCTTTGGCCTCTTTCGTACTCATCAATTATGTACTAAATGTTAGTCTGTTGACCGTTTCAAAATAAAAAAATAAAAAATGTTAGTCTGTTGATAGGGCAGTGTAAAAGCAAAAGTAAAAAGATACATAAATATCTTATTTAATCTAGCACAAATACGTTATTTAATGAGTCTGTAAAAAAAAAGTGACTCTTTACATGCAACAAATATTTTCTGTAAATGAAAGGGATAACCAGTTCACTAGTAAAAGTGTGTATGTATAATGATTAATAATTAGTAACTTAAAAGTTAAAACATCAAAGTTCCATCGAACTAGATTATGGGTTTATTAATTCATAAATAAAGTGAAAGAAAATGAGAAGATACTAAACACTTTATGATTAAGATTAGACAGTCAATTATTGTCCCTAATCACAAATTCCCAACACCACTCAAATCTAAATTCCCAACGCCACTCAAATCTAATCACAGCCTCGAGATATATCAAAGTCAATTCAAGTATAATTGAGCCCTAATGTAGTGTGCTTTGTCATTCAAAAGGACCACTCTCAATACTCATTGTAAAAACAATCATGGTTTTTCCACATGTCATCACATGGGCATACATGGTCCTGTAGGAGGAGAGGAAGAAGGAGGCCGTCTTGTCAAATCCATGATTAGTGTTTTACATAGGATATTTTGGTGGTTAAGTTTCTTGCCACATTCAAAAGGGCCTATGAAAAATGTATTTGGATCTTCGTCGGATCCTCTTTTTGGAAATGCTAGGGATCAATGTACATGAACTGTTGATTAAAAATCGTACGGTCCTAATTAAATGTTTTTTATATTTTTAAAGATAAGGTAGACTTGTTTTACGTGAAATATATATATATTTTTTAAAAGAAAAAATTGTGGCCGTACAATTTTTTATCAACGGTATGTATGCGTTAATCCCTACGATCCCCAGGGAGAGGATCCGGCAAGGATCCAATTCCGTGAAAAATATGACAACACAAAAACTGTGATGTTCTTCAGTGAACGTAACAATAACAAATCAAGAACCATGGGACAAGAAATCAATTTCAATACAAATGTTGGCTTCTGCTATAATTACTGATGCACTTTACGTCATCTGTTTATTACTGTTTGCAAATTGGAAAAAAGAAAATTTTTGTTTCGATTAGTCAATATTGAGTTTTTTGTTGATTAGGTAACTTATAAGAATTAGATATTTGGGCTGTCACTGTCCACTGCATCCTTCATTCTCTGTTTTCTTTCTTTAAATTTAACCAAATAAACTTTTCCAGTGGTTGATGTTGAATCTAGGATCAAAACTTCACGTAATCATGTGATGGAGGCCGAATCTGTCATACTCTATCAACCATGTAGGAATAATCTTAATTTATGTGGGTTCATTTGGTTAGGGATGCATATCTAATTCAACATACAGTTGATTAAATTTGATCTAATGACAGTCAGTTTTTATTTTGTTATAGTAATTAAGTACTAAGTTCATATTTCATAAACGACAATCATTGAATAAAAAAAATTATTTACCAATTGATCGGATGTGAATTTAAAGAGATATAAAAAATTAATGTAATTAACTAGTCCACATAATTAAATTTCTCTCATACAGTATTAGAAAAAATAAATGTACACAATCAAAGTAACAGTGGTCCTCGATCAACTTTTGAGTTTAAAAGTTGATATTCCCATGTTCCCCCTCGTGCATGTAGAGAGCATTGCATGCAGGGCTTGTGTATGCCTTTAGGCCTCCAAGCCCCTCAAGCACAATGGCAACTTTGCTTCTGTTTGTTCCACTTTTTCCATGCCCAAGGTCCTACTGATATAGACTCCCTCCTAACTTCAATCGTTCCAGAAAATCTTAAGTGGTACCCAATGCCTTCGATCCTGGTCATCTCTGTCGTTGTTACCATTTCCGTTTCGGTATTATCCACTACAGAAGTATCCAGGGGTACCCAAGTCGTTCGATTCTCATTTCTTTCACAACACAGAAATTTGTTTGTCTAAAACGTTCATCCCCATGTCAAGTGGATTGCATGCTGCAGTTTTTAAGCTGTATCACACTACCTGCTGGTATTATATTGCATTTGCTAATTACTTCAATTTCTTTGTTCGTGTATTTCAATGAGGCCACCCTATTTAATTGCACGCAATTAGGACCTATTAATTACTAAAATTTTAACCATGAATCTTGCATATTTGTTATACATATCAAAGTCGGTAGAGTTTCAGCCTTTGGTTCTCTTACAATAAACTTTTAAGCGATGAGGAAATGTATGCTCCTTTTAGGAAACACTTGAAATGCTTTTTTAGGGAGAAGTTGAATTTTATTACAAGTTTCAATCACTTCTATTGAAAATGCTTTTGAGTAGAAGTGTATTTTAAAGAAGCAATCCAAACAATTAAAGGCAATCAACTCAATCATTAGTTCGAGTCCTTAATTTTCTAACAAAGAAGTTGATAGAAAAAAAATGGGAACTCAATACAAATGCAGGAGGTATTCGGTGGTTTAATTACTCTATTAATGAAGGTGATCAAAAAGCGATTACCACCTCTTTCATAGTTTTGTTTTGTTATTTGTTTTACAAATGATACCGTTAATGGATTAATTAGTTAATTGTTAGTGGGGAGAGGAATCAGTAACCTATACCAAAATATATTTGCATAATTATTTTCCACCACTGCAGTAAAGCTTTATCTGCCCTTTATATAGTTTTGTTAAACAACCTTTATCCAAAGTTGGCAGCTAAGTATACATGACAGGAGTATAATTAAGAACGATTCAAATTAGAAAGAAAAAACCCGAATAAATGGGAGGATAAAATTAAGTTGAGCTAACCAATGGCACTTGGATACCTCAAGGTCTTCGATAAGTGATTTTGAACCAGACAAGAGAATCCTTGCCCTACGTGTACATTATGTTAGAAGTGTTTAGATCTTGTTGGACAACTCTAGCACATCATGATTTTCCATCTATTTCCATTTTTTTGATCGGATCTATTTCCATATTCCTTTTGTTATTCTTTGAACTTTTATATTTTGTCATTTCTTCGCGTACAAGTATTAGGGTTTTGGTGGGGGAGAATTATAAGATTCCAATATTACGTATGTAGACCACAAACTTTATGAACATGCTTAGCCTTTTATACATACATCTCATTTGAAGTGAGAATCAAGGGAAAGGCAGCTTCCACTAGAATGTGCCAAGCTCCTCACTATCTTTTTTTTTTTTAATAAAATAAGAGAAAAATATAGTACTTGCATCTCTTAGAAAGGAAATGCATATATTCTAGGCGTTGCGAATAACATAGATTCGTCGTTTTAATTTTATAATCAAAATTGTTTAATTTCTTGATCTTTATATTCAAGATGAATCAAGTTACATAATAGTCATGATGAATTGTCTTTTTTTTTTTTCGCGGGATTTGAACGCCACAAGCCTATGTAGAATTTAGTTCATAAACTAGAATAACATTTAACTTAGGGTACTTTATCCAAAACTAATGGCAGAACTTATACTCGTTATATGTATTTTTTATTCCACAAAGCAAAGCTCAGAGGAATAATACTAGAGCTATTGTGCTTTTTTAGGTTATGTATAAGCTTAAATGGTGATATGATATAAAGTAATATTACTATTTATGTTAGTAGGTTAAGTTGTTAGTTGTTAGAGGGAAGGGAGATTGATGAAATTGAACTCGCACCAGAGTACATAAGCATGATTGCTTTCCGTTACTGCGGTAAAACACATTTTGCTATACTTAATATAAGAGGATAATCTAGTTTGCGATCTTCAATAAAGCTAGTCTTTTTCTAGAAATCAGATACTAATTCTCATCTAAAAGAGCAAATAGTTTGCAATGAGAATAAAATTAGGTGAGAAGCATAAAATTCCTAGAGCAATAGTTTTCATAATCTCAAACATCTCTTTCAAAGAATTTTGTAATAAACATCCAATGATAATATTTATAGACAAACTGTGTACGGTACGCATTAAATCGAATATGAGCGAAAACTTCCTATAGCAGATGGGGCACCTAAGAACCCAAAGTGAACAGGATAAATTAGTGTGATGTCACCAAAGTGAACGTGTAAAGGTCACTATTTAATAATACTTAAGTACTCACACTCAGTAGTTATAGACGAATTCTAGGCCCGTATTCCACACGACACGTCCTCGATTCGATTCCTAGCGTTGGTGAATCACATGATGGCGGCTAGAGGAAGGCTGATATGTCTCTGTAAGTCTTTCCAACCTTGTAAAGATAGATTACCATAGCGAAATGAGAAGATTATTAACATCCATGTTCAATTTATCGCATCACTTTTAAGTTCATGCTTAATTGAAAACAATTATACTGTTTAGCCTCGATTATATACACTCATATATATATATATAACATATATGAGTATGACATCTTCTTCGTTAACTAAGACGTTTCAAATTTTATGGGCAAAAAGGTTTGGTAATCCATTAATAAATTTTTCTTTCCAAAATGGTTGATTACTATTTTCTCTAAGCATGACTCTAGACATAAAAACATCTTTATACCATCTGAAGTCACTTAAGGTTGGACATCTTAAGTTACTTAGTTGGTCGTGAATCCTAGTGGTGATATTACTAAGTGTTCCTATGAAGTATTGTATGATTGTGAAGAGTAATGTGTTGACTGCGTCAGGGACGCCTTGTCCTATTTGTTCATCGAAAATGGGTATCCATCTTCATCTCTTTTGACTGCATGTTTTATTTCATTTCTGGATTGTTCAGTGAGATGTTTCTCCCACCAGGAATGAAGCATTCCAGTAAATCCAGTGACCAAAAGGTCGACAACTTGTGTTTGGCTGAGATTATGACTGGTGATATAGCTATTAGCTACCATAGATCTATGTTGGAGTTTGTTTAAAAGTTCTTGTTCTGATAAGCCATCTATATTCTATTCATGGAGTTTATCAGAAGAGACGGAAAATTGATTTTGGATATTTCTTTCTTCAAACTGAATATCTAGAGGTGTAGGTCTGGTTTACCAATTTTTGGTGAGGGATGTTGGATTTACATGTTTGTTCGTAATCTTTTTGAGTTCAAGATTTTGAAAAGCTTGTTTTACTTTTCTTATGGAAACTGATTCAGTTTCATTTTCTGAATCCCAAATTGTAGAAATTGTTTCTACATGAGACTCACCTTGGTTTTGTAAAACATTGACTGCTTTTTCTTGTTTTAGTTGTAACATTTTTTCTATTTTTTGACTTGTAGACATTGTCTTTAAAGCAATTGTGTTGGAAGAAGAGGATTTTGGGAAGTTGATCAATGATTTTTCTTTGTGTGTTGGTTTTGGTTGAGATAGTTTATCTATCTTTGTTTATATTTTATCTAATTGTTTTCCTATGATGTGAAGACTTTGATTAGTAAAATTATTCTGTTCAATGACTGGTTTAACTCCTGTATCTTCCTTGGGAAATTTAAAAGGAGTAGCTGGAATTTGAGTATTGGCAGTGGTAATAAGAATTGTTTCTTGTGGAGGATGACTAGAAGAGACAATAGTCTTGTCTTCTTTAAGCCAATTTTCTTTGGTTATTACCTTTAGTTTTTTATCAGACGCGTATTACTTCTCAACATAATCGAGGAAAAATACTTCAAATCTGTGGGTTTCCATAAATTTATTCCATGAATGATAAATTTCTAGTTTTTCTTCGGCTTCAATATCAGCATTGAGCCTTTTGCTACTCTTTTTAAATGGTTTATTTAAAACTAAAAGTTGATGGTGAACATGACCTGCGTCAAAATCAGATTCAGTAGGAGAAGTTTGCTATCCTTGATCTTAGGTTTGAGGTTGGTATCTAGGATGTGTAACCTGATAGGTTGTTTCTACTGATTTTAATTTGATAATAATCAAATCATTGATTAATTCTTGTTGAGTGACAGATGAACTAGTGTCTACTGCTTTTAGTTTCCTGTTGGCTAATGAATTGATTAATTCTTGATCTTGACCCATTCTATTTGTTGGTATGGATCCAGAAAAAGAATTTCTGTTAAGAGCAAATGATTTTTATGAGTGGACAGACTCACAAGATCTTTTGGCTGGGCGATCAAAATTAATTTGGACAATCCTGTCAAAATATTGTTCTATGTTGTCTAAGTTAACTAGACTATGTTTGCATATGTTTGTTAGAATAATCAAGTCCAATGAATTAGTTGTATCTGCTTCTAAGATTAAATTGTTCCAGACTAATGTTATATTTTTAGGATACAATATTCATCGGTCTACCATCCAACCCATTGATAGAGTCATTCAATTTTCTGATAAATTTCCAGATCAGATTATTGATAAAACTCAACTTCAAAGATTCCTTGGATCATTAAACTATGTTTCAGAATTCTATCATTATCTTCGCCAACAATGTAAACCTTTATTTGATCATGTCAAAGATAATACTCCATCATGGTCTCCCATTCGTACTTCCATTGTTAAACAGATCAAATCACATGTTAAGACATTGTCCTGTCTTGACATTCCAACTCTCAACTCATTCAAAATAGTTGAAACTGATGCATCTAGTATCGGTTATGGAGGTATCCTCAAGCAGCAAACTTCTTCCGGATCTCCTGAACAAATTGTTTGTTTCCATTCAGGAGTATGGAATCCATCACAAAGTAATTATAGTACTATTAAGAAAGAGATATTATCTATTGTATTATGCATTAGCAAGTTTTAAGATGATTTATTAAATAATTTTTTTTTAGTTCGAGTTGATTGCAAATCTGCAAAACATGTTTTACAAAAAGATGTTCAAAACATTGCATCAAAACAAATTTTTGCACGGTGGCAAGCCATATTAAGTATTTTTTATTTTGATATTGAGTACATTAAAGGCAGCCACAGTTGCATTCCAGATTTTTTTAACAAGAGAATTTCTGCAGGAGAAGAATGACAGGAAACAACAGTAAAAAGGGAATCTATTCCTAACTCCTCATCGGCCTTAGTCATCACCAACATATTTACTCCATTAGGATCCACTGTAGGACATTCTTGACCAAATTACCAAAAGGCTTTAGCCACCCCATATGATTCATATTCTTCAATGCCATCACCTTCAACACCAAGAATACCTAGCTTTGCTAAAACATCCCCCTATGTTAAGAAAAATCCAATGGAATACCTTTTCAGCATCCTTAACCACATTGACAAAAAACAAATCCCAGAAAAAATAGCCAAACAATCTTACCTCCGAATTTCCATCATATACCAACTGAATCTTTCAAAACCCTCAAATACTACCAAGCAATTCTCAGAGAGACTGGAAGCATTGCCATCAAACCCATTTACAGTACCACCCATAAAAACAAAATACTTTACCATTCCCTCCACATTGGAAGATTCCTTACCGAGCAAGAATGGGGGCTTCCTCTCTATCATACTAAATCACTTCATACCTAAAATGTTCTCATTCCCAACAACCATTGAAATTATTTTGATTACATTCAAGCATGGACCAACATATTCTTACACCAAACATCTGATTTTAGTCACTCTTGGTTCATTACATTTGACAAAAGTTTCAGGCTAAACTTCCCCGTATGGTTTCCCAATTGGTGGTCAGCACACGACCCAATATCCAGCTTACTACTCGAAGATCTCAAGCAGATTTTATCATCTGGTTTCCAAAAAAGGTTTGATCAAAGCCGGTTCAACGACAGGATCACCCTTTTACCGTTGTTCATGGCAAAATACAAGGTCCCTTGGAACATTGAAACATGACAAGTTTACCGTTCTCAGTGGGTTAAATGGTGGGACAAATTCGACTATAAAAAAATTATCAGTTTAGTCTCATCAAAATTTCCCATTATTCATATTCCAATGGTATCTCCAACAACAACAACAAAGGCATTGCCAGAAATTCCAGAAAATACACAATCATTATCAGACATTAGTCCTTCATCCTTCCTCAAAGGAAAAACTAAATCATCCAGGTCCTCCAAAACAACAAGTTCGAAGAAAAAAGAGAAATCCTCACAGCTTAAGGAATTAACAGATAAGGTTATGGCAGAAGCAGTCTTGCTGCACAATGAAGAAGAAAACACAAATTCAGACTCATCAGACGTTTCGTCTCAACCCGTCAAGTGGGCAGATTACCTGGATTCCTAAGACCCATTTGAATTTTGAAATCTTGAAAATGTAATAATTTGTAATCATTTCAGGGTTTTACCTAGGTAAATCGCACAGTAGAAGCCATGTGATTTTCACAGAAAGCAGCATCAGCAGTAGCAGCAATCATTCAGACATAACACTCTTCATGAATAGTAAAATCATTTTTACTATTCATCCATCATTTCAGCCAGCAACAGTGTGAATCCACAGGAAAAATATCATCATTCGCTAGCCTTTGGCACATGCAAGTGACAAAAAGCAGCGTGTTTCCCGGCCTCAATCATCTCACTTTTCTCTACAAAAGAAGAATTCATATTCAGAAGAAGGGGACTTTAGTCGAAAATAGTTGAGACTTCTACGAATTCTTTCAAGAACATAAGCCATTATTCAGCTCCATCACACATCCAATTAAATTATCAAACACTTGTATTTTATTTTCAATCAAGTATGCCTGCAAACACCAATGTTTTCCTTATCAATCTTCGGTAGAAGAAATTGTAAGTCGGTTTCCAATTTGAAATAAAATTATTTTCAAATCCATACGTTGCATCATTAATTTAAATTCATTATTTTCATAACCACTGATTTTGAATGGCATAAAATTCTTACTCACAGTCAATTCATTGAGTACCTCAAATTCAAGGTAAATACCGATCGATCATTCGTCATCTTTTTCTTATCTGTTTATAATATTTGGTATGACATCTACACTCCCAATGAACATAACGACTGTAGTCTTGATTGTTGTCCCCATTCTTTCTACCATCATCAGTAGATATACGCTTCGCACCCATATATATATATATATATATATATATATATATATATATAACATATATGAGTGTATATAACTGTTTTATAAGAACTTCGATGGCGATTATCCTTTGCATTGGCATGATGGAAGATTAATTAATTGCCAATTTAACTCTTCAATAAACTGAAGGGTCGTTTTTTTTTAGGATTTTTCTCTAGTGCACATTCCTATTTACACACCTTAAATACACATGAATAATAGCCCTTGGATCAGAATGGAAGGAGGAGATGTTCACTTTAAGGTTTGAGCCAGGGGCGGAGGCATTATAAGGCCACAATAGGCCTAGGCCTACCCTTACTATTTCAGCCTCTCTAATTAATGTAGCTTATATATATATATATATTGGTAAACTTCGAATTATACTTCTTTTGTTTATACTTTGCACAAAATTATTATTTTCTGTTCACCAATGATAAAAACAAGAGGACTCTTTTTCTTTTCATTCCCAAGAGCACTCATTAAACTAAATTTAACATCTAATTTTATAAACAAATGAAACTCTTAAAATTAAAATCTAAAGTCAAGTTTTGTTTTACCAAAAAATATTCTCTTACATTATAAACTGAAGAATAATAAACTTTGAGCTTTTCCTTCTCTTCTATTTGAAATTTCATATGTTTTGTCTTCCAAATTCTCAACCCACAACAATATAAAGGTTTGTAAATATCTGTTCTCATTAACATTTTACTAAATTTCTAAAATTTCATATATTTGTTTTCCGAATTCCCAGCCTATTCTATATTGACTTCGGGGTGATGCTAAGAGACCATCTATTTGAGTCATATTTTGAGACAACATGATAGAGCGGTTAATAGTTTGACTACTTCTTTAAATCATTAAAGAAAGAATCCAATATCAACCGTCACATCATGTGGTCTCCAAAATGTGGTATTTCTAGCAACTTTCATTGACTTGATATTGAAAGATTAATTTCTATTAATCCTTTTTATTTTTTTATTAATTACTCTCTATATTGACTTGATATAAGGTTAATTTCAACCTGGAAAAAAACATATAGCGCCTAAAAAAATTTAGTTAGCTCACCACTCCAAGCATGTATTATATTCTCTTGTAAATAGTATCTAATTATTATTTTATTTTTTTTAACATTTATGTGAGGCCTCTCCTCACACAAAATCCTAACTTCGCCACTGGTTTGAGCTGAATGTGACGTTATGGTGTGAGAGTAGTGGTGTGTTGGTGATACAATTGGGGGTAAGGAATCTCAACGGCCCCAACCCATGTCTTGATTGGGGTGTAGATTAGGAACTATAAAAATTTAAGCCGTTCATATTTATCTAACGGTAAAAAATAATGTGCAACTTACATGTCGTATTTAGAAATGTGCACTAGAGAAGTCTCCCATTGTTTTATTCATAACCCTAAATAATCTACATGTCCCAAAGCAATCAAGACCAAGGTTCTAAAAGACGTTAGGCGCTAGTCAAGCGGTCGGCTGAGGCCTAGTACCTGGGTGGCTAAGCGGGGCCTAGATGAATTTAAGTAAATTTATTATATATTATGCAAATAAGTGCATATTCATGCTTTTTAAAAAAACATATAATTGTATTGGAATACATAAATTGCAAATAAAATGACATATAGATTATAAAGGATTATAACATATTGAAAATATGGAGAACAAGCATATAATGAGTTTTTTATCCAAGTATCCAACAAGTCTCTTACATTCTATTGACAAAACAAAATGCAAGATGAAAGTTATCAAATTTTTGTCTACATGAGAGTCGAGATCTAGACGGGTGCCTAGGCGGGTTAAGGCGGGCGCTTAGTGGGGCTAGGCAGACGTCTAAGCGGGTCTAGACGCACTTTCTTAATTTTCAAACGCCCAGGGATCAATCGGGGCGGTGGCTAACTGTTTAGCGACTAGGCGAGAATTTTTAGAAAAGTGATCAAGACTATAAGTTAATTCATAACCCTAAATCATAATTAGCATCACGAACCTAGTCATGAAGAACGTGTAGAACAAAGGTGGATCCTATAAATAATAAATAAAAAAAAACTAATCTTTGTTCTAGTCGTATCGGATTAGGAATATGATTGTGTAAATCCTAGTGTATCTAGGAGTATCTTGTATATTCCCTTTAGTAGTTTAATTCCTATTAGAGATGTAATCCTATTAGGGTAATGATTCTACCTATTCTACTACGATAAATAAAGGCATAAGGGGGTGATACAACAAACATCTCAGAATTATATATCTCTCTTTTCTCTCTGTTGTCACCAGCCCCCTCTCACTCTCTGTCCTTTATACAGTTCAATCAAATAGGTCTACAACACGTTATCAGCATGCTAAGGAACTGAATAATCGTAGGAGGAGGCTCTTTTCTACAAATTCAAAGGCATAATTAAGGTTTTTAACCCTAGAATTTGAGAAAAAAAATTTGGGATTTTTTTGCGGCACCGCCGCCGCACCATTGTGGCATTATAGAAGGACCACCGCGTTGGCCTGAAGCCCAGCCACATAAGGAACGGTGTCATTTTGACACCTTGGACCATGAGCGCAACCCTTTGGGCTTGCTGCCCATTTCAAACATAACTAGGTTTCATCCTAGGTTGACTACCATACAGGCCTGGAGCCCCCAGTCCAACCCGAGCCCACACCCGCATACCTGAAGCCATGTTGGGCTTGTCCTTGACAGGGCCTGAAAACCTGGCCCATGTCAGCACAACTTGTTGCCGTTTGCTAGGCATTTGCCTTGCCTTGGCCCACATGCCTCAAGCCTTTGGCTTGCTGGGCTTGTCTTTGCGGCTCGTTGACCCGAAACCCAGCTTCGATTGGGGTTTCCTTGCACCACCCGCAAGCCTTTGGCTTGCTGGGCTTACCTCGTGCATTAGTCCCAGCCCATAACACCAACATCTTTGCTACTGGGCCTCTCATCTCTCAGCCCATGACCTGCAGCCACCCGAGCCCATATGCCTTATTAGGCTATGGTTTTTCGAACCCAATGCTAATTTTTGGCATTTTAAATAATTTTAACCTGAATGTTATAATTATTTTTCCTTCTAAGATCGACCCCGAATGGTCTCAATCTATTGAATTAATTAAAGTGAGCAGCAGTCCACTAATCTGACAGTTAATCCAAAATTATTAGACTGAAGCTCACTTTTTGGTATTAACGATTTAATAAATTATTTTGTTCTTTGAACCATTGACTATCTTTCGTAGTTCCGAAGCACTCACACTTAGGTTCCTAAAGCAATTCACAAATCCACTACACTTTATTGTATATTGTATTCTGTGTTCTTGCAGGTACCCCTATATATGAACTGAAAGTTCATAACTAAATTGAACCTGTAGTTTCGAATTTAGTGCCTTTGAAACCCGAAGTTTTCATTCAAAACTTACCACATGAAACCTGTAGCTTTCATGCTTAAATTAAACCAATACATGTCTATAGAACTCGAATGTTCTACGATATATGTCTATGACTTTCCATACGACTAACCACGTTTTGTTGTACCCTCTTTTTAGGGACATGTCAAACTTGAACAAGCTCGATTTCACTGCTCTGAAAGTCTCTGGAAGAAACTACCTAAAGTGGGTTCAAGACGTGAAGCTCCATCATACTACAAAAAGTCTTAGAGCTACTATCAAGGACCCAATTGATGATGCACTCATCGACGAAGCTTAGAAAGTTGCTGCTATGATCTTCATTCGAAGACACATCCATGATGCACTGCAGACTAAATACCTCGCAGAGGAGGATCCCTGTACCATTTGGCTCGCTTTAGTGGATCGTTTTTATCACCAAAGAGACATTTACTTGCTTGAAGCAAGACACGACTGTCACTATTTATGCTTCCAAGACTTTAAATCTGTGAATGAATACAACTCTGAAGTTTGTAGAATCCGATCACTACTCAAGTTCTGTAATGAGGACTTAATTGAACATGATCTCTTAGAGAATACCTATTCGACCTTCAATGCCACCAATGTTGTCCTGCAATAACAATATAGGGCATATAAGTTCACCAAATTTTTGGATTTAATATCTGTTCTACTTCTCGTTGAAAAGCAGAACTAGCTTTTGATGAAGAATCATTAAGCTTGACCTACTGGCTTGAACGCCGCGCTTGAGCGCATACAACCAATTCTAGCAACCACAACCGACGGAAATCCTGTTGTGATGTGGAAAATGGCGGCAAGGCCCACCATAGGTCTAAGGTCCACCGAACAGAGGCCCATCCAAGGAGGAAACTTGACCCAGAAGCGTCAACCCTTAGCCTGAAGGCCCCAAACTTCAAGAACAAAAGTTTCCAATGAATTAGACATGTGCTACCATTGTCGATCAAAGGATCATTGGTCACGTATATGCCGAGCTACCCCTGAGGCTATTGTCAAGTATCATTTCCGTAGTGAATCTAACTTTGCGCATGTAGAACTTCTTAAAGATGCTACTACAACTCTGAAGGTTTTAGATTTTAAGGAGACATTTGTTCCTATGGAAGAATACAGTTTTTTTTATAAGACATGTTAGAGTGTTTTTTAACCCCTAGTGGCCGAACCCACTAGAAGTGGATGAACCCTCTATTTTCTTGGTTTATGGTTTAATTTTTGAACAATTTTTCTAAGTATTTGGAATTATTTGTTTGGATTGGTTTGTTTTGAACTTT
Source organism: Malus domestica (assembly GCF_042453785.1). NCBI lineage: Eukaryota > Viridiplantae > Streptophyta > Magnoliopsida > Rosales > Rosaceae > Malus > Malus domestica. The sequence continues at coordinate 11,857,052 of NC_091668.1, forward strand.
GGATATTATTTTATGGATACTATTTCTTGAATTGATTAATTGAATGCATGAACTTATATTTATGCATGTGACCGATTCAATTAATTTATTTCTTGGTATGACTAGTGATGATGTTAATTGTCTGGCTGATAGTGCAACTCCACACACCATATTGGGTGACAAACGCTATTTTACTAACTTTGTACCTAAGAATGAACATTTGACAACCCTCTCAGGCCCATCCAACCTGATATAAGGATAAAGAAAGGCCCGTATTATGTTGTCCAATTGTATTGAATTAAACATTAAAGAGGCACTCTATTTTCCACATTCCGAAAGAACGTTGCTGAGTTTTAGAGATATTCGAGATAATCAATATCATGTTGAAACAACTGAAGAGATTCTTTGTATCACTTCTTACGAATATGGCCGGAAGCTTATTCAGGAGAAGCTGGAACATCTCCCTAGTAGGTTGTACATAACAACCATTCAAGCTGTCAAGACACACCATGTGGCCAGCCCTATGGCTGGGTTCCAGGACACCTTGCTTCTTTGGCATGATCGAATGGGACATCCAGGATGAGATATGATGTGCTGTATACTCAAAGTATCTCATGGGCATCACTTGAAATCTTATCCCGGCCATCCGTTTTGCAAAGCATGTTCCCTAGGGAAGTTGAACATCCAACCCTCAATTACAAAGATTATTCATGACCCTTCTAAATTTCTTCAGAGGATTCAAAGGGATTTTTGTGGACCTATCCAACCAATATACGAACCATTTAGATACTTTATGGTGTTAGTTGATGCATCGACACGATGGTCATATGTCTACTTATTATCCAAACGCAATGCTGCATTTGCGAAACTCCTAGCACAAATTATTAAGCTTAGGGCTCACCACCCTGATTATCCGATCAAGTCGATTCAACGGGATAATGTTGGAGAGTTTACGTCATAGACTTTTAACGATTATTGCATGTTTGTTGGGATTGAAGTTGAACATCCTGTACCCCATGTTCAAATCCTAAACGGCCTGGCAGAAGCTTCCATAAAGCGCATTCAAATGATAGCTCAGACTTTGGTTATGCGAACCAATTTACCGGTATCTGCCTGGGGCCATGCAATATTACACGTAGCTATGTTGGTCCACCTGATGCCCACCACTATCTAACCTCATTCACCATTACAGCTGGTCACTAGATACGAGCCTGACGTCTCACATTTACGTGTGTTTGGGTGCGCAGTTTATGTGCAATAGAGCTGCCACTACGTACTAAAATGGGTCCTCAGAGAAAAATGGGAATCTATATCGGTTATGATTCGCCATCCATTATACGTTACTTAGAGCCCTTGACAGGAGATCTCTTTACCGCATGTTTTGCGGATTATCACTTTGATAAGACAGTCTTCTCGTCATTAAGGAGAGATAAGATCACTAACGTTCCAGTAGAACGCCGCTAATTGTCGTGGATTACTCTCACTATGTCTCATTTAGATCCCTACACCTCTCAGTCTAAAATCGAAGTGCGACACATTCTAGATCTTTATAGCATCGCTCAAAGCATGCCGGATGCTTTTAGCCTTTTACCGATCTAGCAAAGGTGACGAGATCACATATACCCGCTACAAATACACCTACAAGGATGGACGTACTGAATGTATTGAACCGTCCCCGAGGATGGGGCGGTCGCACCTCCCACACGACAAGGTACACTAGCGGCTAACCAGTCATTTGTTCTTACCTTGAAGTGTGGCAGGCCTCCTGGTTCAAAGGATTCACAACCTTGGAAGAGGAAAACGGCACAAACTAGTGATCCTAGTTTGAATCCGACCATTGCTTACTTATCTGTTTCAACTCATGAGGTTATTCTAGATTATGGTGATGTTTTAGATGAAACATACCGGCCTCCAGAGAATCATGAGATTTCGGTCCATTACGCAGTTTTGGATGAGGTTTGGAATCGGAAGGCAAATGTGTTTAGGCCTGTAGCTCATACTCCATCACATGTGAAGCCCGTTGGCTACAAGTGGGTTTTCGTGAGGAAGCGTAATGAGAAGAATGAAATAGTGCGATACAAAGCACGCCTCGTAGCACAAGGCTTCTTTCAATGCCCTGGGATTGATTACGAGGAAACGTATTCCCTCGTAATGGACGTCATAAAGTTCCGCTACCTAATCAATTTGGTAGTTTCTGAAAAACAAAATATGCAGCTTATCGACTTGGTAACCGCGTATCTCTATGAGGATCTAGATACGGAATATACATGAAAGTTCCAAAAAGATTTCCATTGACTGGTTCAAATAGTTCTAGATCACATAATACTCTACGAATTGAATCAATCTGGGTGGATGTGGTATAACCGTTTGAGTGAATAACACATAACGAACTATGCCCATATGTGTTGATTAAAAAGTCACATTCCGGATTTAGGATCGTTGCAATTTATGTTGACGACATGAACCTCATTGGAACTTCCGTAGAGCATAAGGAAATTGCCGCTCACTTGAAATCGAAATTTGAGATGAAAGATCTTGGAAAAACTTGATATTGTCCCAGCCTGGAGATCGAGTATTGTTCGGAAGGAATCCTAGTACATTAATCGAACGACACCCAAAAGTTGTTGTGATGTTTTAATGAAGATAAAGCGAAGCCTTCAAGTACTCCTATGGTCGTTCGGACTTTAGATGCAAAATGAGATCATTTCTGTCCAAATGAGGATGAGGAAGAGATGTTGAAACCTGAAGTTCCATATCTAAGTGCAATTGATGCTTTATTATACTTGGCTCAATGCACTAGACCCGACATCTCATTTGTTGTTAATCTTTTGGCTAGATACAACATTGCGCCTACACACAGGCAGTGGAATGGTGTTAAAAATATTTTTCGCTACCTCAAGGGTATGACAGAATTGGGTTTGTTCTACACCCATAAATCCTTGAGAGGAGCCGTCGCACCCTGGGTCCTCGGGTAGACTCACGCGTTGTTGGTTACGCAAATGCTGGTTATCTGTTTGACCCACATAGGGTACGTTCTCAAATGGGTTATGTCTTTACCGTTGTAGACATCACTATATATTGGAGGTCTACTGATGCAAAAATTAACTTAACACACAAATTTAACCCTTTTTTGACAATTGTAGTGTAAGTATAAGTAGGGATCGTTATGGACCGGGGATTAGGAGGGCTTGCTAATAACCTCTAAACTGACTCAAAAACATAAAACTAAATTTAAAAACACTTAACAAGACTCACAAGACTCAAAGCAAACTTAAAATACTCAAAACAGCTTAAAACAACCAAATAAACTTAAACTAGACACTAGGAATGACTTTGGACGAAAATTGATTTTTACTTGAATCAAAACATTTAAAAACACAAATCAAAACAAATTTGAAACACTTTGAAACAAGAAACTAAAAGGGGGGTTTTGATTTGGAGGAAGTTGTAACAAACAAACAAGTATGAAAAACTAGACAGATTGTAAAACAAATTTGAGAAATAAGATGATGGATGAGATAGCTAGAGGCTTTTTCTCCACACACGGCATGTATGCAAATAACTTAATTTCCAGTTACTACTTCATTGAATTATAAACGACAATGCTCCAAATTAACCGTGACATCACTAGTTAACTCTCAGATTTTCCTTGTTTTATTGGATTGGATGATATCATTCGACAACCCAAAACATTCTTCTAAAGTTCCCTACATGACATCATAATAGAGATACAATCAAAGATCATTACGTTTAATGAAAATCATAAGCATTGACAAAGCACTTGCAACTATGACATCATGTCACTCATGCTAGGAATTGAACTTAATGCGATCGTTTATAAGCGACCTTCACTACATGTGAATATAAGTTTGTAACGATTATGCGAAACTTCCTTATATTCTAGCAACGGATTTATGTATGCCAATTAAGTGTCGACCCTTAATTAAAAAATACAAATAAGTTATCAATCAAATAGTTAAGCCAATTGCATTCACGATTCAAGAGTTCATAACTGGAATTTATCAAATTATATTGCACACATAATCATGGCTTTGAAATCACCCCTAGCCAAGAGGGGTTTAGCCACTCATATTTACAACAAAATAAAAGGAAATGAATTTAAACATTAGAAACAAAAGAAAGAAAACACCTCAACGCTCCAACAATCCAAGTTGGACAGCAAGCACGTCCAAGCACTTTCTTTCCCTTCCTTTGCTACGGCACAAGGTGTTGGTGAGTGTTTGAAGGTTTGTTTGTATGGAGGAATGGATGTGAAGATGAATGGATGTCTTTGGATGAAGGTTGTGTTGAAATGAGAGTGAATGATCTAACCAAGTATGAACTCCATTTATGTTACACACACTTCCTTTTATAGAGGAAGCGCATGGCAATGGAGGGGAACATGGAGTAGTGTAGCAATTGAGTGCAATGATGCATGAAATCTGAAATGATGGAGGGAACAAGGAATGGTGTAGCAATTGAGTGCAATGATTCAATGTAATGATGCATGAAATCTGAAATAATGAAGGGGACAAGGGTGATGATGCATGGCATGGGTGGAAAGGTGAGTAAGTGGTGAATCAATGAGTGCAAGGAGGTGAAAGGGTATTGTGCACATGGTAGACAAAGGAAAGGAAGTGGAATGATGCAATTGTCAAGTATCATTTCCGTAGTGAGTCTAACTTTACGCATGTAGAACTTCCCAAAGATGCTACTACAACTCTGAAGGTTTTAGATTTTAAGGAGGCATCTGCTCCTATGGAAGAATAAAGTTTTTTTTTCTAAGACATGTTAGGGTGTTTTTTAACCCCTAGTGACCGAACCCACTAGAAGTGGACGAACCCTCTATTTTCTTGGTTTATGGTTTAATTTTTGAACAATATTTCTAAGTATTTGGAATTATTTGTATGGATTGGTTTGTTTTGAACTTTGGATATTATTTTATGGATACTATTTCTTGAATTGATTAATTGAATGCATGAACTTATATTTATGCATGTGACCGATTCAATTAATTTATTTCTTGGTATGACTAGTGATGATGTTAATTGTCTGGTTGATAGTGCAACTCCACACACCATATTGTGTGACAAACGCTATTTTACTAACTTCGTACCTAAGAATGCACCTTTAACAACCCTCTCAGGCCCATCCAACCTGATATAAGGATAAAGAAAGGCCGTATTATGTTGTCCAATTGTATTGAATTAACCATTAAAGAGACACTCTATTTTCCACGTTTCGAAAGAACGTTGCTGAGTTTTAGAGATATTCGAGATAATCAATATCATGTTGAAACAACTGAAAAGATTCTTTGTATCACTTCTTACGAATATTGCCGGAAGCTTATTCACTAGAAGCTGGAACATCTCCCTAGTAGGTTGTACATAACAACCATTCAAGCTGTCGAGACACACCATGTGGCCGGCCCTATGGCTGGGTTCCAGGACACCTTGCTTCTTTGGCATGATCGAATGGGACATCCAGGATGAGATATGATGTGTTGTATACTCAAAGTATCTCATAGGCATCACTTGAAATCTTATCCCGGCCATCCGCTTTGCAAAGCATGTTCCCTAGGGAAGTTGAACATCCAACCCTCAATTACAAAGATTATTCACGACCCTTCTATGTTTCTTCAGAGGATTCAAGGGGATTTTTGTGGACCTATCCAACCAATATACGAACCATTTAGATACTTTATGGTGTTAGTTGATGCATCGACACGATGGTCATATGTCTACTTATTATCCATACACAATGCTGCACTTGCGAAACTCCTAGCACAAATTATTAAGCTTAGGGCTCACCACCCTGATTATCCATCAAGTCGATTCAACGGGATAATGTTGGAGAGTTTACGTCACAGACTTTTAACGATTATTGCATGTTTGTTGGGATTGAAGTTGAACATCCTGTACCCTATGTTCAAATCCTAAACGGCCTGGCAGAAGCTTTCATAAAGCGCATTCAAATGATAGCTCAGACTTTGGTTATGCGAACCAATTTACCGGTATCTGCCTGGGGCCATGCAATATTACACGTAGCCATGTTGGTCCGCCTGAGGCCCATCACTATCTAACCTCATTCACCATTACAGTTGGTCACTAGATACGAGCCTGACATCTCACATTTACGTGTGTTTGGGTGAGCAGTTTATGTGTAATAGAGCTGCCACTACGTACTAAAATGGGTCCTCAGAGAAAAATGGGAATCTATATCAGTTATGATTCACTATCCATTATATGCTACTTAGAGCCCTTGACAGGAGATCTCTTTACCGCATGTTTTGCGGATTATCACTTTGATGAGACAGTCTTCTCGTCATGAAGGAGAGATAAGATCATTAACGTTCCAGTAGAACGCCGCTAATTGTCGTGGATTACTCTCACTATGTCTCATTTAGATCCATACACCCCTCAGTCTAAAACCGAAGTGCGACACATTCTAGATCTTTATAGCATTGCTCAAAGCATGCCAGATGCTTTTAGCCTTTTACCGATCTAGCAAAGGTGACGAGATCACATATACCCGCTACAAATACACCTGCAAGGATGGACGTACCGAATGTACCGAACCGTCCCCGAGGATGGGGCGGCCGCACCTCCCACACGACAAGGTACTTTAGCAACTAACCAGTCATTTGTTCTTACCTTGAAGTGTGGCAGGCCTCCTAGTTCAAAGGATTCACAACCTTGGAAGAGGAAAATAGCACAAACTAGTGATCTTAGTTTGAATCCGACCATTACTTACTTATCTGTTTCAACTCATGAGGTTATTCTAGATTATGGTGATGTTTTAGATGAAACATACCGGCCTCCCGAGAATCATGAGATTTTGGTCCATTACGCAGTTTTGGATGAGGTTTGGAATCGGAAGGAAAATGTGTTTGGGCCTGTAGCTCATACTCCATCACATGTGAAGCCCGTTGGCTACAAGTGGGTTTTCGTGAGGAAGCGTAATGAGAAGAATGAAATAGTGCGATACAAAGCACGCCTCGTAACACAAGGCTTCTTTCAATGCCCTGGGATTGATTACGAGGAAACGTATTCCCTCGTAATGGACGTCATAAAGTTCTGCTACCTAATCAATTTGGTAGTTTCTAAAAAACAAAATATGCAGCTTATCGACTTGGTAACTGCGTATCTCTATGAGGATCTAGATACGGAATATACATGAAAGTTCCAAAAGGATTTCCATTGACTGGTTCAAATAGTTCTAGATCACATAATACTCTACGGATTGAATCAATCTGGGTGGATGTGGTATAACCATTTGAGTGAATATCACATAACGAACTATGCCCATGTGTGTTCATTAAGAAGTCACATTCCGGATTTACGATCGTTGCAATTTATGTTGACGACATGAACCTCATTGGAACTTCCGTAGAGCATAAGGAAATTGCCGCTCACTTGAAATCGAAATTTGAGATGAAAGATCTTGGAAAAACTCGATATTGTCTCAGCCTGGAGATCGAGTATTGTTCTGAAGGAATCCTAGTACATTAATCGAACGACACCCAAAAGTTGTTGTGATGTTTTAATGAAGATAAAGCGAAGCCTTCAAGTACTCCTATGGTCGTTCGGACTTTAGATGCAAAATGAGATCATTTCTGTCCAAATGAGGATGAGGAAGAGATGTTGAAACTTGAAGTTCCATATCTAAGTGCAATTGATGCTTTATTGTACTTGGCTCAATGCACTAGACCCGACATCTCCTTTGTTGTTAATCTTTTGGCTAGATACAACATTGCGCCTACACACAGGTAGTGGAATGGTGTTAAAAATATTTTTCGCTACCTCAAGGGTACGACGGAATTGGGCTTGTTCTACACCCATGAATCCTTGAGATGAGCCGTCGCACCCTGGGTTCTCGGGTAGACTCACGCCTTGTTGGTTACGCAAATACTGGTTATCTGTCTTACCCACATAGGGTACGTTCTCAAATGGGTTATGTCTTTACCGTTGTAGACATCACTATATATTGGAGGTCTACCAAGCAAACGCTAGTTGCGACTTCTTTGAACCCTGCTGAGATTCTAGCCCTGCATGAAACCTCAAGAGAGTGATTTTGGTTGAGAGTGGTTATGGAACATATTCAAAGCACTAGTGTTATTTCTTCCATCGTTGACCTTCCTACGACGATATTTGAAGACAATGTAGCATGTATCAAGCAGTGAAAGAAGGGACACATCAAGGGAGACAACACCAAGCACAAAGCGCCGAAATTCTTTTATTCTCACCCGCACTAACAACATCAGAACATTAAAGTCAAGCAAATCCGTTCCCAGACAACCTGACCGATCTCTTCACGAAGTCATTGCCCAAGTCTACTTTTCTATAAGCTCGTCCAAGGAATCGGTTTGGGTAAATTATCTGAGTTGAATTGCTTGTAGTTCTCTTATTTGGAAGTTGTGTCTAACTTAGGGAGAGTATCCTAAAACATACTCACTTGATCTTAACGTACTTTTTTTCTTATGATTAGGAGCATTTTTCCCATTGGGTTTTTGCTACCTAACAAGGTTTTATCGAGGCACTCATCCTGGGATAATCATACTCCGTTGAGGTCACTACTTTCATCATGTTTGACGTTTGTTTTAGACATTATGCATACTTCTCACTTTTCTCTTTAATCTATGGGTTTTCCCCATGCCTTGAGTTTTACCATAGCAAAGTTTTGTGAGTTTACTACCAATGCATACTTACTTTCTTATATTTGAGACTTGCATTCACTCGTTGTGCCGACAAATTCATCAACTGTTCTACCTCATCTGCTGAAGATCTAATACAACGTTTTGTTTGAGTATTTACACACTCAAGGGAGAGTGTTGCAGTCCTATCGGATTAGGAATGTGATTGTGTGAATCCTAGTGTATCTAGGAGTATCTTGTATATTCCCTTTAGTAGTTTAATTCCTATTAGAGATGTAATCCTATTAGGGTAAGGATTCTACCTATCCTACTACTATAAATAAAGGCATAAGGGGTTGATACAACATACACCTCAAAATTACATATCTCTCTTCTCTCTCTATTGTCGCCAGCCCCCTCTCCCTCTCTGTCCTTTATACAATTAAATCAAATAGGCCTACAACAATCTCTAATATTTAAATTATGCATATAGCGAACTAGAATCACATAATAATGGTGATTTATAAACTTTGATTTTTGCCTTATAATGTATATTTGTTAGTGTTTAATTGAAGACTTGTGACTAGGGTTGAAATTAAAAATTTTAAACATTATTATTACTAAGGGTTTTTTTTTATTAGCACCCCATATATTGTTGAATGTACCTCACATTAAATTTAATACTAGATAAGTTATTTAACCTACTACGCAATGACAATTTCAACCTTAAAAAAGTAAAACATTTCTAAATACACCCAAAATCATTTTAACTTATATATCCCAAGATTATTTATCTTCTTCTACTCTCAGAAAAAGATGAATGTTCTTGATGACCCTTAGATGAAGGCACTGGTTTTTGTTGATAAAGCTCTCACTTTCTTATTAAGCGAAGAAAACTGTCATGAAGTGGTGATATCAGGGCATCTCTAGGAACATGGAAGTCATAACTTGTTACAAAACATTAACAACGCCCATCAATGCAACATATCATTTTAGGTTCATTGCAACAATAGAAACTGCACTAAAAATCTTAGCTTGCTTGAATAATGTTAGTGGGAGAGTCATTCACAATCACTTGAGACAGAGGTATCATCTCCTTACTTTCCTCAGGGCTGTTCTCCAAAGATGAAGATGGAGAGCCAAGTCCAAGACCACTATATATTGCTACATTCTTCCGAGCTGTGTTATCAGGGTTCATTTTGATTCGAAACTTCAATGTCCTTCGATCAGTTGGATTTCCCTGTCTTTTTGAAGTTTCATCTTTCAAGGAACACCTCTTAGCTACTTGAATAGAAGGCAAACATGAATTCCGTTTAACTGAAATGTTTACAGGGAGGACCATTGAATTATGTGACAAATGAGCACTGTTAGCAGCTAAGCCACCTTGTACAATACCGAATAAGTTCTGCTCCGTTGGTCTCTTGTGAGCTGTTTATTAAAGAAATGCAAGCACCCAAGAGCTAGACATACCTTCTGGCTCTCTCCATATGTCTCTCTGCACACACATCATGATCTTGAAACAAGAAGGATACTTCCATGATCTTTCCCTTGCACCTAGGTTCGAAGAGTGTGAAGTGTATGTAGAAAATGTGGGATGTAGAAAATACAAAGTGTATGTTGAGAGTGTAGGGTGTGAGGGTATTATGCGAAAGTATGTGAGGTGTATTAAGATAAATTTTAATTGAAAAATCAAATATGATGTGTACGTGGGTGTTAATAAACAAGCCATTATTAAAGGAAGGGACTATTACAATAACTTAGGGGAGGGAAAAAAATTCCGAACCAGGCACATAAGTAGAATATTAGCACCCTATATACTAGAAAGTTATGTAATGCCGTTGTGATGACTTGTGACTTGTGACTTGTGAGAAATTAATCTATGACAATATATGCGAAACAATTATTAAAAGGATCGATCAATGAAAAAATCCAGCATCATGGGTTCTTACAACTTAACCAATTTAAAGAACAATGGCCTTCTTCGAAAAGAGGAACAATGGCCTCTCCCATCTCAATGTTTTATGAAGAAAAAAAAAATACATAAAGCATTTTTTGTTTTTTTTTTTCCCCAGCTTTTCCAAAACAAAACTCCTTGCAAAATTTTGGGCCCTTCCGATGTTCCTATTCCCATAATTTCCTCTGATGAACTGTGATCAGTACCTCATCATCAGAAATTAAATTTAAGCTGCCAAAAGTGAAGCCAAAACCATGATCAAAACCGCGGCACCAACGGCCACGATCCCACGAGTGCGTGAGGCAGCAGATGGAGCAGGTGACGAGGGTGTAGGCGCTGAAGCACTATCTTTGTCGTGATTTTTCTTTGAAGGGGCTGAAGCCTTGTCAGATGATGACTCGTCGTCATCTGACGGACTGGGAGCCCTGTCATCACCTTCTTTCTTAGACTTCGAGGGGCTGGGAGCCTTGGCAGACTTTGGTGAGTGGGCGGGCGCAGAGCCGGAATTCTCGATGTCAGGCACGTCGATGATGGAACCTACTTGGAGAACTGAAATGTTGTAGGGTTGGGAAATAACCGACTTAACAAGGCTGACGTGATTGTCGCCATTGTTTCCCTTGGCTGCGGATCCAAATGAGACTTGGTTGTCTTTCACCGAAACGGTGATGAAACCTTGTTCCTTGCGAGCTTCGCCGGTTGATTGAAACAATGTGGTGAGAGTTGCGGACTTGTTTGATTTGAAGATCTTTTTAAGCTTGTCCGTGTCGTAGTAATCCAAGATAACATGGACGCTCAGAATTTTCTTGGTTAGGTCAGAGGATTTTCCGGAGAGACCTCCAGCAGCGCCATTGTCCACGGCGAGGATTGTGATGGTGCTGCGTCTGTTGATCTCGTCAGCGAGCTTTGTCTCAGAGAGGAGGTTGTTGAAGTTGGAGAAGTCCGACTGCTTCTCTAAGAGCTTGGTGATGTTGAAGGCCGACGAGGCGGAGAAGAGGAGGAAGAAGGAGGAGAAGAGGATGCCACGTTTCATTTTGTTTTAACTAGTACTAGTTCTTTGCTTTGCTTTCTTTCTTTGATGCTTTCAAAGCTTGGTTGTTGTGGGGAGGGAGTTTGTGGGATTTATATTGGGGACAAAGAGTCATATTGCTATAATTAGACAAATTACAAAGCGGGATGTTAGAACTCAAAAGGTTGGGAGTGAATTTCTCTTCGGCCTGAATCATATTTTGGATTAGTTCTAGTCGCACGTAGAAAATTTCTCAACATTTTAGTTACTTGCAAGAAGCAATCCAAAATTAGAGCATGACACTAAATTATATTCTTACTCTCACACACTCTAACAGTCTCGTAATACTCGGGCTCGTGTATATAGTGGTATAGAAGTTGCATTGCCCTCAACAAGTCTACACCGATATATGGTCATAATTCGACTTCTTTAAAATCCTCTTATGATCAAGAAGTTTTTGTTTGTAGGTATAACGTTGTTATATAATATTACTGATCCACATGTTATAATATATGAGCTAGTGTACGGTAAATTAATATAGAGTATTGTGGAGCCAAAAATAATCACAAGAAGACACATGGATTTTTGGATAAAAGAGGACAAAAATACCCTTGAGGTACAACGGGATTCCTACGCTTGAGCAGCGGGCAATCATCCTCAACCAAGTCAAAAAATGTCCAAAATAGGTAACAATTCAAAACCTATTTTATTCCATATAATTTTTACCTCACTTTCCCTCTTTTAGCTAATCAATTAGCTATCATTCTATAACCTACAAAATATTCCACATAAATTGAGTTAATTGGCCAATTAATGATATTATTACTTAATTAATCCATTAATTGTCAATTAAACTATCCATTATGCCCAAAAAATACACTAAAGGCTGGTTACCCATTCTCCAAGGGAACCGGCCATTTCCTTCACATTTCTACCATAAACTCCCAAAAATATCCCTTTTTATTATGTTAATTAGCCAAATTAAATACCAAGTAACACCCAAAATGTGCATAAAGGGCTGGCCACTCTTTCTCCAAAGAGGACCGGCCATGCCCTATATATTGGCTCCCATTCTCACCGAAAACTTAGGTCCATACTCTTGCAAAACTCCAAAACTCTCTAAACACTTTTTCTCTCTAAATTCTAACTTTGGCATCGGAGGTTCTTCGGCCAAAGCCCCCCAATTCATCGTGGGCGCATGAGGCTCTTGGCCTTGACCCTAAGGTGTTAATTGTTTTGTAGGTGCAATTTTGTCCAAGATCAAGGAGGAAGAAATTTGCATCCACAAGTATAGTATTAAATGTTTAGATATTATGAGTACATTACTTAAATTTCTTTTCCAAAATATATAGTTATATTAAGATGTTATTCATGTTTCACATGAGCTCATATGGATGGTCTCCAATGAAATTTTATGGATAATATTTGCATCCATGTGGAATGAATGCACATATCTTACCCTTTATGAATAACGAATATTCATCGTATAAATTTTATAATTGGAACCATGTAATTTTTCAAACTTCATTTGAAGATTATTGCTATAAAAATCATTTGAATTGGAGATTGTTTTGCCATCCAAATGTAAGGAACAAATCGACAGTGTTAGAAATAAGTAACAGATTAACTCATGGCGAACCATCTATTTATTTGATTCATATGGAACAAATCGGCTTGTTTTATTTTGTTGGAGCTACTGTTAAATGATGCCTTGGGATCATGAGAATATTTGGAATGATGACCTTGTATGAATTATACTTGTGGAAGTCGAGCAGCATATGCCATTCGACTTGAAGCACTTCCTATATAATCCCATGTTGGTTGAGACATGACCTCTTGCATGATCTTACTGTAGCTATTGAAAGTATAAATGGGTTGTATCTATGAGTTGTCATCCTCACCATAACTCGTCATTCACCTTACATCAACCTTTCTCTATGCTTGTCATTCAAACCTTTCTCTATGCTTGTCATTCACCTTACATCAACCTTTCTCTATAACTTGTCATTCACCAATCACTTTCCATAACTTATCATTCACCTTACATCAACCTTTCTCGATAACTTGTCATTCACCAATCACTTTCCATAGCTTGTCATTCACCTTACATCAACCTTTCTTAGTTGCTTGAAAAAAACTTCTTTACTTGTAATTTGGTTTTTGCTTTTCCACTTGTTATGGCAGATTTTAGGGATTGTGTTTGTGTAGTTATCCTACAATCTATTGTAGCTTTCTTTTGGCTCTTTATAAGAGTTGCCTTCACTCTATTGTAATCTTCATAATGAGATATACAACAAATATTGAAACCAAAACTCAACATGTTATCAAAGCAGGAACCATAAGGTCCTGACTCTGTTCATTTTTTTCCTTCTTCATTTGCTCATCATCGATAGACATGGCAGAAGAAAATGTGTCTAGTGCCGATAGTGCCTCATCCTCTTCCCTAAACTTATCCCAAGGGGTTGAGAACAATCCAAATCAATGACTCTGCTCGTGCTACTGAACGAGTTCAACTACCTTCCTTGGTCAAGAGCTGTGTCACTTGCTCTATGAGGAAGATCGAAGCTAGGGTTTATCAATGGAAGCTTTGAGCCCCCAGAATCCACTTCACCAACTTACGATGCATGGCATGCTACTGATCAGCTGGTCATGTCCTGGTTACTTAACTCCATAGAGCCAAAACTGTCTGAGTTTTTCAGCTACTCAGAGTCTTCCCTTCTCCTATGGGAGTCTGTCAAAGATATGTATGGCAGCCAAAACAACTCAGTTCGCATTCAATTGAAGAAGAGTGTGGCTAGTTTAAAGCAAGGTGATCACTCATTTGTTCAACACCTTGGAAGTATGAAATTCATGTGGAATGAACTCGATATGTATCGTCCACACACAACTGATCCCGCTATGCTACTCAAGAGGGTTGATGAAGACAAGGTGTTTCAACTCTTAGCAAGCTTGGGAATGGAGTATGAAGACTTGCATAGTCACTTGTTAATGACTCAAGAGCTGCCCTTTTTTACCAGTGTGTGTCATGCAGTCCAAAGAGAGGAAACTCGACGAAAAGTGATGAATGTTGAGCCCAAATCCAACTCTAAAGCTAGGGTTTTCACGACAAATCACAAAGCAACTGGTGATAGGGTGCTTGGCAAGAAAGCAGACTGGAAATGTTCTTATTGCAACATAAGGGGACATTTGAGAGAAAAAATGTTGGATTTTTCATCCGGAGTTAAAGCCTAAGTTTGATAGGGAAGGCAGGATGATCAAAGATGGGAAGGATGGAGTCACTGCAAAAGCATTTCATTCAGGTTGTTCCTCAACTTATGGGATGACCAATTTCTCAACAAATCATATGTCCTTAATCAATGAGTTTGCTGTTTTTCTTCAAAAGAAGCAAGGAAACACTGAACCTGATGAAATGACACCTAAAAACCCTACTGCAATGCTAGGGAAATTTGCTGGATTCTTGGCTGACTTAGAGAACACATCGAAAGGCAATATTCTAGGTATTATTAGTGTCATTTCCACTGCTCTTAATGCAAATGTTAACATGATTTTAGGATTATTGACTCTGGTGCCACTGATCATATAACTAATAAACCCTCTAGTCTCCACGATTTTCAAAGAACTATTGATCCAATTCATGTATCTGTTGTAAATGGGAAAGGGGAACCTATTCTAGGGAAAGGAAAGATTAGATTGCTAAGTGAGCATACTGATTCCATTGCTCTCTATGTACCTTCTTTTCCTTTTCAGCTATTGTCAATTGGAAAAATCACAAAAATCTTAGACTGTCTTGCCATATTTTCCCCTCACAATGTTGTGTTTCAGGACCGAGTTACTCAGAAGAAGATTGGTGAAAGGTTCTTCTTGAATGGACTCTACTATCTCTCAAATGAGTCCAATTTTGTCAAAAAGCTCAGTGTCAACTTAAGTCAAGTTCAGGAACATCAACTCTAGCATCAACGCCTTGCCCATCCCTCAGAACATGTGATGACCAAGTTGTTTCCCTTTTTTTGTAAAAACACACTGGAGTGTGAAACTTGTCAAATGTCAAAAGCCATTAGACTTCTTTTTGTTTCCTCTAATTCTAGAACTAGTAAACTTTTTGAGTTTGTTCACTCTGATATTTAGGGTCCTTCTCGTGTAGAATCCTTTGATGGGTATAGACATTATGTTACATTTATTGATGACTATTCTAGAGTAACTCGTTGTATCTTTTAAAACTTAAAAGTGATTTGTTTGATGCTTTTATGGACTTTCACAACCTAATCACCAATCAATTTTCATCTAAGTTATATATGTTAAGATCAGATAATGGTACCGAATACACTTCCAATAACATGAGTAATTACTTGAGCAAACATGGCATTTTGCATCAAACTAGTTGTGTTGGTACACCACAACAAAATGGTGTGCCTGAGAGAAAGAATCGAGAATTATTGGAGAAGACTCGATCACTTATGATCCAAATGAATGTTCCTAAGAAATTTTGGTCTCAAGCCCTACTCACTGCCACATACATCATTAATAGACTGCCAACTTGGGTGTTGAATACTAAATTTCCTTTTGAAGTCATGAAGGGCAGGCCTATAAACTTGTCTCACCTCAGGACCTTTGGTTGTACTTGTTATGTGCACATTCAAGCTCTCCATCGTGACAAACTTGACCCTCGAGCTGCCAAATGTGTGTTTATAGGATACACCAGTTCTCAAAAGAGTTACAAAGTGTACAACCCTAACACGGGGAAGCTGACAGTCTCTAGAGATGTGCGATTTAATGAATATTCACCTTATTTCCACAAAGGGTTGGAGACTAATGCAAATATGGAAGATCTTATAGACCTATTTCCACTACCTATTCCAGCAGAAATTCATGAAGTCACTCCTGCTCAATCAACACTGATAATTCTCAACTCACTGAGAGTGTAATTGATGCAGTGTCAAGCTCCTCTGGACCATCAGAAGCTCAACCAAATCAGGAAGCTATAGTGCACCAAGAAGAAATCTTACACGAGATAGACATCCACTAGTGAGGTTACAAGAGTATGTTACTTACACTGCAAGACATCCTATCTCTGCAGCCATTTCTTATCACATATTTTCATCTTCTCATACTTCTTTCCTTAACAAATTGTCCCACACTTTCGAACCAAGGAATTTTCATGAAGCCACATGCATGCCTGAGTGGCAAGATGCTATGACTAAAGAGCTTCAAGCTCTAAATGATAACCAGACATGGAGTGTGGTGGATCTTCCAAATGGCAAGAAGGTCATGGGAAGTAAGTGGATATATAAGACCAAATTCAACTCCAATGGAAGCATTGAAAGACACAAGGCACGGTTAGTAGCTCAAGACTTTACTCAAACCTATGTCATTGACTATAAGGAGACCTTTGCTCCTGTTGCCAAAATGAACACAGTGAGGGTATTGTTGTCTGTGGCAGTTAGTAATGCATGACCCTTATTCCAAATGGATGTGAAGAATGCATTTCTTTATGGGGATCTTGAAAAAGAAGTGTACATGAAGTTGCCTCCTGGTCATCCAAGAGAAAATGAACCCAACAAGGTCTGTAGACTTCACAAAGCCATATATGGTCTCAAACAGTCCCCTCGAGCTTGGTATTCGAAGTTTAGCTCAGTCCTTAAAGCTGCAGGGTTCAAAAGGAGTCATGCTGACTTTTTTTTTGTTTGTTTGAAGTAGTATTACTGACAAATTGGTTGTGCTTATATATGTTGACGACTTAATTATTACAGGTGACAATATAAGTGAAATCAAGACGCTTAAGCAGTCACTTCAACAAAAATTTACCATTAAAGACTTGGGGCCCTTGAAATACTTTCTTGGAATTGAGGTAGCTACCTCTTCAAAGGGATTGTTCTTGAATCAAAGAAAGTATGTTCTCGATCTTCTAGATGAAGCTAACACGATGGAATGTAAACTAGCTCGGACACCCCTAGCTAACAAACTTCAGTGGCATGAAAAAGGTGAACCTCTTTCGGACCCTAGTGTTTATCAGCGAATGGTTGGGAAACTTATTTATCTCACCATTACTAGGCCTGATATCTCATATTCAGTTAGCCTATCCAGTCAGTTCATGCACTCTCTTACTCTAGTTCACTGGGAAATCGTCAAGAGAATACTTCGATATCTCAAAGGCTCAGTAGGAAGGGGGATAATTATGAAGAACAATGGATCAAATCACATCTTGGCCTACACAGATGCTGACTGGGCTGGAAATGCCCTTGATCGAAAATCCACAACAGGTTTTTGCACATTTGTTGGAGGGAACCTTGTCACTTGGAAGAGCAAGAAACAAATTGTTATTGCTCGATCTAGTGCTGAAGCTGAGTATAGGGCTATGGTAACAATAGCCTGTGAACTCATATGGTTGAAAGGTCTTCTTTCCGAGCTCGGATTCATAAGCATGACACATATGTCCTTGTATTGTGATAACCAAGCTGCCATGCACATTGCCTCCAATCCAGTATTCCATGAAAGGACCAAACATATTGAAGTTGACTGCCATTATATTCGTGCTCAAGTTCAATCCAAGGTGATAGACACCGTGTTCAAACGCAGCCACGATCGACTTGTTGATTTATTCACAAAAGCACTATACTCTACTCAGTTTCAGCATTTGTTGTGCAAGCTTGGATCAATCAATCCCTTTGATCCAGCTTGAGGGGGTGTATTGAAAGTATAAATGGGTTGTATGTATAAGTTTTCATCCTCACCATAGCTTGTCATTCACCTTACATCAACCTTTCTCCATAACTTGTCATTCACCAATCACTTTCCATAGCTTATCATTCACCTTACATCAACCTTTCTCCATAGCTTGTCATTCACCAATCACTTTTCATAGCTTGTCATTCACCTTACATCAACCTTTCTTAGTTGCTTGTAAAAAACTTCTTTACTTGTAATTTGGTTTTTGCTTTTCCACTTGTTATGGCAGATTTTAGGGATTGTGTTTGTGTAGTTATCCTACAATCTATTGTAGCTTTCTTTTGGCTCTCTATAAGAGTTGTCTTCACTCTCTTGTAATCTTCATAATGAGATATACAACAAATATTGAAACCAAAACTCAACAGTAGCACTTGATCGAATGTATTTGGCTCCGACATTGCTCACTGCATGTTTTGCTATGTTTTACTGTTATATTTTTCCTCATTTGTATTAGTAAAGATTGTCCTCTTTACGTATGAAGATAATCAGTTGAGTCGTTGTGGGGGATGACTCATGTGCTCAACGTACGTATGAGAATAGTCTAAGCCAGGATTTCTAGGGGATAGGCGAACTTAAAAAATGCAAGGTTAAAGAAAAATGGCAACAACTAAATCTTTTCATATAGTAATGTCTTCCATAATTAATCAATACAAACAAATTACAATTTGTTGCTGACGAGGTTTCATGTCATGAAAACGTCGCATAATAGGCTCATTATCAATAAAGGAAAATACATCTCTCTCAATGTAAACAACCATGCTATCACTCAACCATTGATCTCCCATTTTGTTACGCAATGGTGTTTTTTGATATACTATACTCCAACCACTTAAACTTATCAAACCAACCGATGATAAAACATCAATTGTTGCTAACCTTTTTTGGCATGATGTGGTCTCTAGGTTGACAAGGATCAATTTGGAGATAGTGTCTATGAATTGTTTCACAATAATTAGGTGGATAATCAAGCATTCGACGTCTATGTGCAGGGTCTGCAGGAAGATTAGCCAATATTTCATCCAACTTAGTAACCTCACTTTGTTGTGACCTACTTGGAATATTTAAAGGAGAACTTCTTGGAATATTTGAAGGAGGAGGAGGACTACTCGGAATATTTGAAGGAGAAGGACTACCCGAAAGTGCATGTAAGTTGGTTTCTAAATGTTTTAGGGATTAGGGGACTAGACAACGAAATGCCATCTTCTATTTACTTAAAGAGTTGTGCTTTTGATATTTTCTTGTGCAACCCAAGGATGCCTGTCCAAAGATGCATATGTTTCTTGTGCAACCCATTCGATCGCTACACGTGCTCCCTCAGTACAACAAGCATTAATTCCAACATGCACATAATAATGACACTCAAGATCGACCATTATACAACTAATCAATTCAACTAATCATCAAGAATTCAAATTTTAATTTTCATCCTAAAAAATAATTTCATATCAATAATCATAGAAACATATGATTCACATTAATAATCAATAACCAATAACCATATTAGTGCATTACCATATGATTCTATACCAATTAAATGAAATTCGTATTAAATAATTAATTAGGGTTAGGGATTAATACATTTAGGAATTAAAAAATTTACCTTTGAAGGGTGGAAGCTGACGGCTTAGCGGTTGGAGAATGGCTTGTGACAGCTCAACGGGAATCAGCCTAATAGAAATTAAAGGGGAACGGCTGGCGTTGGTAACTTGGTTAGATGCTGGGATTTTGGGAGCAGCTTTGTTCTCTCTCTGTCTTGATTGCTGAACGGGACGGGAGGGGGGGATTGAAGTAAGGGAAATTTTATTTAAACTCATGTAACCTCTTTCTACACCAAACTTACTTTTTGCACCCATTTGATTTTTAACTAAACTATCAATATCTCTTTAAATCTAAATTTACTACCTAAAATACCCTTATAAACCTAATTTAATATGCAAATTTATCTTTACACCCATTTGACTCTTACCTCTATTAATGACATTGTGCAGCCATCCAATGATTTTAGCTTTTGAAAAGGTATCAGGCAAGGTTCAGTAGGTGGATTTGTTAGCTATTTAATTCTTTATCCGGGGTGATTGTGGACTCATTTCCTAAATCAGTGTCTTCAAGCATTGATCAGTTACAAGAAAAATGTAAATCATATTGGAGGGCATATGGGCACAAGACAGCAGCAGCCATACATGTACTAGCAGCAGCATCAGATATCGTATTGGGAGGTGTTTTGGGGTGCAGACATACACTGAGAGAGTGTCTACAACAATTTGTTGTTGCAGAAAGTTTTACAAAGGGTACTATGTGGGATTGATGAAAAATATTGAAACCCAAATACTCATATTCTAAACTCTAAAAAAGTTAAATCAAACGAACAAAATATCCATAATCGAGTCATACCTTAATTGGAGGATTTAGCCGGAATGAATGTAAGATAAACAAAAAGTGATGCTAGGGTTTAATTATAGTGTGTGGGTTTATTGATAAATTTGAGTTTTATTATTAATTTTATTTGGTACTTAATAATAATTATGCAATATGGTAACATAGACAATTAACATTAAAAATTTAAATTAGGTGTAGAAAGAGATTACATGGGTTTAAATAAAATTTCCCTTGAAGTAAAGGGGAACGGGGGACAAGGGGTCGACACGCGGTCCCCCTTTATAATATTTTTTTTTTTCAAATATTCAAAACAGCGTCGTTTTGTTTTAAAAATTTTAATTTTTTTTTTACCAAGACCAAAACGACGTCATTTTGGCATGGTTTTTTTTTTATTATTTAAATAGTAGTCTGCTGCTGTTGCGCGCAGCAAAACAAACCGCCCAGCAAACAAAGGTCCATAAGAGATGAACTAGTGGGTTTTCTGGCAAGGGGAGTGGCAAACCCAGCTCTCCAGTGGTGTTTTTCGACGAGGGGAGTGGCGGCCGCCACTCCTCGCCCTCACGTGGCTTCGCCATTGTGTATGAGCGAACCCTAGGTTGTAAACCATAAGCCTTGAACCTTTGCTCACACTAACTCTCTAACTTGTTAGGGACTCTGAAATCTCAAGACCGGTCCTAATTGCAAAGTATTAATTCACTTAATATTATGGACACCAAATATATATACTAAATTTTATACCCAAACAGTGCAGCGTTCTGACTTTATCATTTTAAATAAGTTGGATTTATCTAAATATGGATATCAAAAATATATAATTTCTTTAAGGGAAGAAAACACAAATCAACAAACCCAAAACTTCCGTCAGCAACTCTTCACCACCATCTACATTATTTGGACATCCTACCTGGTCAAGTTTCTTAATTGGCAGGAAATATTTTGAACATAGGGAGTATCCCACCACACA
Source organism: Malus domestica (assembly GCF_042453785.1). Lineage (NCBI taxonomy): Eukaryota > Viridiplantae > Streptophyta > Magnoliopsida > Rosales > Rosaceae > Malus > Malus domestica. The sequence continues at coordinate 11,878,686 of NC_091668.1, forward strand.
TTCATGACGGACTAATATGCGTTCTCATTGGCTATAAATATTACAACCTTTAGATTTGTCAATGATCTCTAGGAACACAATCATAAATACTTGTTGCACTTTTGAGTGCCAATATGAATGATTTTTTCTTGATTTGCTTTTAATCAATTTGTGCAAAATGTCACAACCTAAACTTTGCTGCAAATTATTGAGATCCAATGCATTTTTAATCTAGAGGCTAGTCTTGTTGAAATGAACAGTGTGAGGGTAAAATAAATTATGAGTTCTAACCCAAAAGTAACTTTTATTCCTTCAATGATTTTCCAAAATTATAAGCCGAGATTATTAAAAAAGGATTCTAATCTAATTTTTTTTGGGTAATTTTTTTAAAAAATAAAATTTATGTAGATTATGCTAATTTCTTTTTACGAACATTCCAACTTCAAAATATTTAAATTTTGATAAATAATAAAAAATCATTAAACCTACCTTATAAAACATGAAAGTTATAGAAATCATAGGGTGACTGATATTCAAGATATTTGGTTGGGTTTCTGTTAAATTCCTCTGTGGAACAACATGGAAAACTCTTTTTACACATATGAAATAGATGAAACATAAAAGTCATGGAACACATGAATAGCATTTCTAAGAATATGAAACACATACCCATCCATCTAACATAAAAGTGGTGGAACACATATGAATAGCGTTTCTAATAATATGCTTAATCCTTCCTTTTAATAAAATGCTTCAATCTTTTCTTGTAATAATATGCTTTAATGTTTAACCACTAAATAAAACACTGAATTAAAAGATTAATAAATGATAGTTAAAAGAGTGCATAAAAATCACAACAACTACTAATACAAATGATAATTTAAGCACTAAATAAAGATTAATAAAGAAAAACTGAAAGAATCGTGAGAAAAGTGAATTTTATTTGAATGTTTGAACAAATACATGAAAGAGTGCAAAGTCGATACCAAGAACACTAAACGCTATACCCTATCAGATCAGATAACATGAAAAACGTAGAGCTAGAGAAAGAAAGGGTTATCACAGTCAAAGTACGACACATTTGCTAGTTGGAGAAACATATCGTACACTTGTGTAAACTATAGTTCTTCAACTTATAGCCAATGTATTCAAAAATTAAAATGTTATTTTTTACGAAGACAATTAAGATGATCTGTTTTTGTAATCTAATTTTCTTTCTTCCTTGCACTGTGTAACCAGAGCTCCATCAACAATTTAATATCAGTGTACCATCGAATATGGCAAGTAATATGTACATGTCGTATCAAGTAATAAGTTTATCTCATTAGATGTTATTATATACATCATTTGACACATCATGTAAATATATTAATGTGGTATAAATATGTGAACTCTCTAAAGTTACCCATCTTATTAACTTATCCGAGCAATAAATTAATATATATATATATATATATATTGGCAATAAAAATTGGAATTTGTTTTGCTTCTACATGCAATTTTGATGCATCAATGTCGTCGTTTTCATATGATGCTCCAATCTCTCTCTTATTAACCTAACCCACAGGGCCACACCTCTCTCATTCTCATCTCTTCTTCTTCACCGACTCTTTCTCCTTCTCTCTCCTTCTGTAAGCCTTTCCCCTCTGCTCGCTCACTCTCATCTCCGATGGCCACCGCAACTGAAATAGAGACCGATGATGAGGGCGAAGACAACGACAAAAATGGACTAAAGCCACATTTTGGAATGAGCTTGGGGGTAGGTAAGTCAATTTCATGTTTTCTTTCTTTTTGTTAATAATTTTTCAGTTCATTGTTTTTTTTTTCTTTAACCCATCCAGAAAACCAGCCAAACCTTCTCTCCCCCACTTTTTTTCTCAAAATCATGTCTCCCTCCTTATAAAATCCACACAGCAGTGGGAGAGTTCTAAGACCATCTCCAATGGTGGCTTATAACCTAAAAATATTTAGTTCAGAAAATTTAGGTTTTAGCCCAGAAACAGTTTTTCTGCTCCAGTCATTTTGCCCTAAAATTTTAGCCTTAAATTATTAAAGAATGGATTAAGGCTATTTTTTAAATTAACTTAAAAAAAAATTATGTAGATTATCCTAAATTAAATATATGAACATTTTACCTTAAAAATATTTAAATTCCGATAAATTTTGAAAAATCACTAAATCAATACATGAAAATCATGATAAACCACATAAACTTAATACAAACGATATTTAATAAAGCACATAAACGTAATACAAATGACAATTAATAAACCACATAAACTTTAAAAAAAAAACAAAAAGACAATTAATAAACCACTTAAACTTTAAAAAACAAAAAACAAAAAGACAATTAATAAACCACATAAACTTAATACAATCGAAAACTCATAAACTTAATAATGATATCCACCATCTTGACTTGGTGATGGACTTAGGTGATAGTCTTGAGATGAATCGTCATCTTGAAATATACTCCTTGTGGCACTCCTTCGTAAAATGTCATTTTGCTTACCACGTAAGTATTTCTTCCTCTTTGGAGTGTATTTGTCGAGGTCCTCCATCATCAAATTAATTTCGAACCTTTCTTGCTTCCTATCCCCTTGTTCCTTAATGGCCAAACGCATTTGGGCCGATTCTTCTTGCCGAGAGATATGGTTTTCATTCATTCTTACCATTCCGCTAGCAAATTGTGCACGTATCGGATCTTGGGATTTCCTTTTTCTCTTTGCTTCCTTTTGCTTATCTCTACCCGGGGGCCTTGTAAAAGAAGCTGGGGTCATTTGTTCGACACCTTCATTGTCAGCAAAATTCACACCCTCATTGACATCATTTGGGGGTGGGGCTTCACTATGAAACAATCTTCCCCATTGTTGATCCACATCGGTTCCCCACCTTGGACAATCCTTGAGGATGTTCCAAGCATGATGCAACGTAAAAGTTTGATTTTTTGGTGTAGTTCTTGTCTTGTAAATTGTCATTGCTTTGTCACCCTATGCAACAAATATATAAAAACAATTAGTTGCAAAATACTATTATGTACATGACAAATAAAATATCAACAAAGAAACTCACAATTTATGAGGCGCCCCTTCCACTAGGCATGTCAACCATGGCTCTCTCCAAGCTTCATTTCCACAAAGTGCACGCTTTGTTGATAATCTTCCACCGATCATAAACACCACCAACTTCCCTTTGACCGGCGTTGGAGTTTTTATAGAACTTATCAACGATTTTACCCCACAAAACCTTTCTATTTTGATTCGTGCCGACGACACCATCTTCGCTAATAGAAATCCATGCCAAACATAAAGCAATATCTTCGTCAAAGGTCCAATTACGACCTCTAACTTGCTCTTTTGCCATCTTGAAAATTTTGGAGATGAGAAGAAATAATAGAAAGAAAAATTGGAAGAATTGTAGGAGAAAATTGAGTTTTGTGTGGATGTTTGAACAAATACATAGGTAACTTATAGAGTTTTTGGTTCAATTTTAAGTTAAATAATGTTTTTAAATTATTTTAGCCGTTGGATTTAAATTTGGACCGTTAGATCTTTTTTTTACCGTTAGATTTGATTATATTCGATCTAAGTCGTTAGATTCAATAAATATATAAATATAAAAAAAAAATTTGAATGCGGACCGTTGGATTAACCAACGGTCCAATTAAATTGGCCGTTGGATGAACAAAAGTAGCTGTTGGGCTACAGTAAGGCTGACAGCATAGGGGACCAACCCACGTGGGTGGGCCTTCGGTTGGAAAAAAAAGGGCGCGTGAGGTGCGTTGGGGGACTGGGTTTTAGGGTGTGGTCTTCACAACCCACTTTTCACTCTCACCCGTGGGTCCTATTTTATTTTGTGTGCTAAATTATGGCTGGTATTTGCCTTCTTTTTAGGTTTTAAGTTTTAGGTTTGGTTTAGGTTTTGGGTTGGAGTGGGTTTGGGGGGGGGGGGGGAGGGGGGAAGGGGAATTTTGAGTTATAAGCCACTATTGGAGATGGTCTAAGGAGGTTGGGTGCGAGCTGGGGTGGATCCAATATAGTTGAGCGGGATTTGATCTTGGGTGGGCTGTGGTTGGAGGTGATGGATGAGTAGTGAGTCACTAGTGACTAGTGAGGAAAGGCCGGCCCATGCCTAGTGCAGGCAAGGTACTGTTCAGGGCTTAATAAAATCATTAGTGACTAGTGAGGAAGGGGAATTTTAGGTTATAAGCCACCATTGGAGATGGTCTAAGGAGGTTGGGTGCGAGCTGGGGTGGATCCAATATAGTTGAGCGGGATTTGATCTTGGGTGGGCTGTGGTTAGAGGTGATGGATAAGTAGTGAGTCACTAGTGACTAGTGAGGAAGTAGGGCCGACCCATGCCTAGTGCGGGCAGGCTACTGTTCGGGGCTCAAAAAAAAATTAAGGGCACCAAAATTATTAGTGTGACATATTTATATACGTTTTCATAAGAGTATAAATTTATAAAATTTGGTTTAATGATAAATAAATTTAACTAGAACCGGTGATTTTTTTTGAAATTAATGAGGAGGTCTTGGGTTCAAAACACCATGTGTGCTTATTTAAATTCCAATTTTTACAAATTTATTTTCATAATAGTACAAATTTATAAAATTTGACTAAATTATCAAAAGTTTAATTAGAAGCAATGGTTTTTGTATTTAAAATAAACGAGAGGTTCTAAGTTCGAAATGTTATGTGCATGTTTATATTTTTTCAATTTTGACGAATTTTTGTTTGATTGTTAATTTATTTTTAATTACTAGCTAGTAAGTAATTATGTGGGTTGCTATTTTTAAACATTTGTTCCAATTCAAGACTAAATTGTAAATCATATAACGTGTCATCAAAATGTTTAATTTGGTGCCCATTCATTACTTAAACCTTAAAGACTCAAAAATATCATTTGGGAACTTTAACGAAAAGCTCATGGTACTGTTCACTTTAACGAAAAACCATATTTTTACACTAAAAAGTCAATAGTAGTACTATTCACTTTACCCTTTATTTTGTCCTTATTATTAAAACTCTAAGTTTCCAAGCCATTTTCATTAGTTTTTTTTAATTTTTTTTAGTCTTATATTGAAGAGGTTAGTAAATAAGAAGAAAAAAAACACATGATTTGTGTAAAAACATTTTAAAAGTTCAGATGGAAGACAAAACTCATAACCTATCTATTTATAAGCTTGAAGTTTTTGGTTTCCTTCTCTCGATACAAAATAAATTAGTTTTTCCGTATTTCTAAATTACTGAGTTTTAAGTGATTTTCTAAATATAATTTTATTGATGTCTTATGTGTAAAAACAAATATTTTTTTTAAACGAAGTGAGGTCACATTTTTTAACGTTGCCCCGAATCTCAAAAATATCAGGACCGGCCATGTGAGGAAGACGTCAGGTTAGAGGTGGTACGTGATGGAGTAGATGGCGGTAGGGAGGTGGTGGTTGGTTGGGGCAGGGTTTGAAGAGACGTTGTCTTCCATTTAAAACAAACCACCTGATTTTTATTCACCAATTTCTAGATTAGTTTTTTTTTTATTTTTTTTTTATTTTTCTATGTCATGGTTTACACTAAAAAAACAAAAATGTTAATTTTAGCCCAATTCTTATAGCGTACTTTAGTGAAAGCCTAATAATTTGAGAAAAACCTGGACGTGGACTAGATATAAGTTTATGAGGAAGGTACGTAAACTATTGGTGAGGCATGAAGTTTTGTGAGTGCAGAAAGTCAAAAGCAATGCTAATGGATATCAAATACATAGCTCATGTTGATAATTCTAGAAAGGTAAGGCACTAGCATGCCAAAAATACAACAGAAGAATGATCAAAACGTGAGAAAGCATTGATTCAAACAATTTTTTTTTTGAAACAGCAGCTAAATACAACAGAAGAATGATCAAAACGTGAGAAAACATTGATTCAAACAATTTTTTTTTGAAACAGCAGCTAAATCTTTGGGATGTTGTATACCCGATTTCATTTTCTTTCAATGACAATTTTTTGCAATTTGTAATGCGCAGCTAACTCCTAGGCTTGTATAGAATTTTAATCTGCAATTTGTTCTTTCGGTTGGCAAATGGAGCAACTCAACCAATAAAAAACTGAGAAAATAGAACAGAAACTGCCCAGGACAATAATGACAAAAGCCAACAGATCATGCAACTTGCAACATGGGTAGCAATTTGGTTGTCAGAGATGAACCTTAAAAATGTGTATTTATACCAGTCGAGGGAGATTGTAAAAATATATGTCAGACAAGTTCAATTGTTATAATTAGACAAATTACAAAGTGGGATTGCTCGAATCATATTTTGGATTATTTTAGTCACACCTAAAAAATTGCTCAACATTTTTAGTTACAAGCAATCCAAATTTTGAGCAAGACACTACATTATTCTTACCCAACACACTCTAACATAGTCTCGTAATGCTCGGTCTCGTGTCTATAATGGTTTACTGCATTGCCCTCCACAAGTCCACACCGATATATGGTCATAACTCGACTTCGTTTATTCTTATGATCAATAAGTTTTGTTTGTAAAAATAACATTGTTATATGATGTTACTAATTTACATAATATATGAGTTAGTTTACGATAAATTAATACTTTAGAATATAGCATTAAATGTTTAGATATTAACTTATGAGTACATAACTTGAATTGTTTGTCACTTAGTACTACGGTCCAGTGATATTCATCTTCATTGGTAAGTGAGAGATCTTAGGTTCGATTCCCACCAAAGGCGAATTTGAACCACATCATTACTAGCCCTTGTGAGACTAAGCACACCCCCTCTCCTTAGTGTAGATAATATCTATTCAAAAAAAAAAAAAAAAAAAAAAAAAAAAAACTTGAATTGCTTTACCAAAATATATAGTTTTATCAAGATGTTATCAGGTTATAAACACTGCATCACGATAAAATTTTATGTTAACATTTGCTTGCCTTTTCCCAAGTTTGATGGTGTTTCCTTTTCTGCTTCAAGTTTCTTATTCTCGGCTTGATAATGAACCATCCTTTTCGCTTCCTTGTACAGTCAAGAAATAGGAAGGACAAGAAGCTTAAAAGGCACACAAAGTTGAAACCAAAAAGAAGATAAAAATACAAACACCTGCAAGCAGCTTTTTTTCGGAAATATTTCTTAATGAGATGCCAATTTCCCAAGTCACCGTCAATGCGTCTCACACATTTAAAATCTAATGAAGGGCTAACAAATGGAAATATAATGCATGGAATGTACTGATACCATAATATATAGCAATTTTTTTTTCCTTTTATAACTAGAAATTCTAGTCATGTATGCTTGTTGCTTGAACAAGAAATACAAATATATGAATCGGTGTTCATGTGCTAGTTTAAATCTTGCTTGCAATGTAAAGAGACTGTTGCAACATGTCAAGTTGTTTTTGGTAATCATTGTCCCTTTGGAAAGCATAGCCGAACCATTTCGAAAAACAAGTTTTACTCATATCCGCCTTTTATATTCTACATTTGTTGGATATATGTCAACAATCTGTTATTTAATTATATATATGCTAATAAACAATAAATGCGAATATAAAAATGAACAACGAAATAAATTTAAACAAAACAATTGAAAATCGAGGCTTGTGTACCGCAATGTCTTTGAAACAGAAATTTCATCCCTACTCAATGCTTATAGTTCTACAGACGTCTGCTTTACCAGGATTCAACGATCAAGTTAGAATTCCAGCACCGGAAAACTTAACTTCTGACGAATTTCTGTGTGGATCTCTGAGAAAGGATGTTTATGATTGTAGAAGAAGAATATTGATTTTTTGTGTTCTAAATATCATGCAGATAGATGTATATATAATAGAAGGATGCCTGTTCGCAACATGTATGAAAATGAGATGTGTCTGTTGGGAGACATCTTCTCCAGAGGGGTGCTTTGCTCTATATTCTTTCTGAACTCTTCAGACTTCATCTGAAAGGATGAGTCTGTTGGTAATAAATAATTAATTAAATTCGAAATCAATTAAAAATAATTAATTAAATCCGAAAATAATTAATTAAATAATTTAATTATTAGAGCCTGAGCCCCAAGGCTTAAGGTCCATCTTTTGATTAATTAATTAATTAATTAAATATATTAATTATAATTATTAATTAGTAATTAGTAATTAATTATAATTAATTGCACCCCAAAGCCCCCAAGGGTGAGCCCAATTTTATTCTCCAGGAATATTACTTCAATCACTTTCTGTAAAGGACAAAGCTTTATAAAGTGATAAAATCTTTTGGGAATGGTCAATGTGGGATAAAGAAATTTCTACTCAAACTATTCAAATTTCCAACAACATTTTCTTCAAGATCAAATATAGTTGGTTTAATGGTTGCGATGCTTCAAAAGGAGGATGTAAAACTCATTTAGGCTTGTAGGTGTTTTAGCACGTTCTTTGGTTGTTTAGGATTTGGCCATGTCTTATACGTTTCACAGTTCATTGTGCAACTTTTGTCTAAATATTACACTGTTGTCTGGTTACAAAGCTTAGGATGCCTCTAACGGGTTGAAAACAACAGAAACCCGAATTTTGGGCCTATGTCATCTTCAAGGGATGTATTTCGGGTGCGAAAAATGAAATTTTGCGCTGAAGTCGGTATTTGGGTTTGCAACATCCTCGGATGGATGAGGAAAGTAAGCCCAAGTTTGGGGTTGAGGTGATTTTAAAAAAAGTTCCTATGAAAAAAAGATGGGAGTGTTTTTGATGTTTGGTAAACTTAAAAAAAAAAAGCTTATTTTGGAAGTTGCTGTGAGAATAAGCTGAAATCAAAGGAAAAAGCTGAAGCTGCAATTTGTAGCTTCGGAAAACTGGCTTTTTTTCAAAGCACACAGAACTACAGTGCTCCTTTAATGAAAAGATCCACTATCAGACTGCTTTTTTTTTCAAAAGCACTTTTACAAAAAAGTTTACCAAACACTCTGCTGATTTATTTAACAGCCGCTTATTCTCACAGTACAGCCGTTTATTCTCACAGCAACTTTTTTTCAAAGCACAGCAATATCAAACCAGCCCTAAGTGGGTCGAGGGCCTCAACTTGCAGCAACAGCACGTAAAAGCAGAGAAGGACGAGTTCCGTGTCCGAAGCAACGGGTGCGGGCTAGCGCACAGCATGCAGCTGGCACGCGCTACTAATTTATGATCCCGCGCTCAACTACATTGCTTTCCAACGGGTTTTTATTATATAGCCCAGATTTTTTTAACGTTGCAATACAATGGTCAGTTTTGATATATTTTTTTTCAACGGTTATTTTTTAAATTTAATGTCTCAAATCTAATTTAATCAATTTAACGGTAGAAAAAGAAGGATCCAACAACTCAAATTTACACGTAATGGTCAAAATAATATTATTAATCAAATCTAACACCAAAACTCATCCAAACTTTATAAATACCCATCCATTTGTAAAATATTTCAACAATTTTTTTTTTCAGACTTAACATTTTTTACATTAAAATGTTCGTAAAAATAAAACAAGATAGATTATACAAAAGCTAATTAAAAAGTTATTAGGAAAAAAAATTAAAAATACAAAATTTTAACAAATTATAAAGTTGGAGAAAAAAAACGACTAACCTTCTATATATAAATGAGTAGCTGAAAATATAAGGCTAATTTTGCGCCTTGGATGCATTGTAGACTACTAGACTTGTTTTATGAAGTGTAGTGAGAACTGTTATTTTATAAAATACAGGCTCAAGACCCTTTTTTTTTTAATAAGTGTTATTACCTATACTAAGAAAATTGGATGAGCTTAACTGCACAATGACTTAGGAATAATATGGTTCAAATTTGTTTTTTACGATAATTAAATATGAGATCTTTCACTTACAAATAAAAAAGAATATCACTATAGTTCTAAGTGGAAAGAACCAAGACATTTTAAGTGCATGTGACATAAAATTTTACTTTCGCTCGCTCGTCCAGTTTCAATTTCATCAAACCTAGTCCACGTGGTTTCCAATATGTTTTAATTTGAGGAACTTTGATGATTTCTTGTCAAATTTGGATGGGAAAACTAGAAGGACCAAATTTGATAAAAATTTATCCAAACTAAATGGACAAAAAACGTTTTAAATTAATAGGAAAATATGCACCCTCGCTCATCTCATAATAAATTAATAGACACGCACTCCACCCATCATCCCGTAATAAAAACAGTTTATTTTTTAAGATTATGGTTCAAAACAAAACACATGCCAAGTGAAGGAAAATTCCGATCAAATTATGGATGAAAAAAAAAGACAGGATTAAACAGGAAATCATAATGTGGTGGCCAGGTAGAATGGGCACTCTCTGTTCGTAAATAATATTGTTTGTTGAAAAAAAAAAAAAAAACCACTATTTAACCCACTGGCACGTTTGTCAAAAAATCCTTAATTTGAAGTTGGGTGCAATATAGGCCCTGTAAATTAACCCTAGAAAGGTAACATCTGGTAAAAATTTAGGCGGGAAAACCCTTGAAATACACAACCTTTCACCCCAAAAACATTCACTGCCCACCCGCACCTCTCCCTCTTCTCCTACCTCTCTCGCTCCGTTTCCTCACTATCCCCTCTCTCTCTCCCAACGTGTCTTCGTCCGTCAGGTATGGCCGGGGTTCGCCGGAGACGGGCGGCGAACGACGTCGTCGAAGGAGAAACCCGATCGCCGAAGAAAGACGAACAAGTCGTGGTTTTGGACGAAGATCCTCTGAAAGCCACGGTCGCGAGGCTTCGCGGACGATGGGAACTGGCCTCCGTCCTCAACTTCTTGATCGTAAGATCCTATTTTGTTGGTTTGGTTTTGTATTTTAATTTTTTTTGGGATTTAATTTTGTTTTATTTTTATTTTTAGTAATATTATTGTTGTTTTTTGGTAGGTTTTTGAGCCAGTGATTGGGAAGGCTGCTAGATTATCAGCTGAAGAAATCGAGATGGGTTTGATAAAACCGAACTCACTTGCTCAGCTTCACATTGCTCTGTTGAAGGTGTTTGATCTTTTTATCTTCTATATTTGTTTGTTTTAGGGCGAGAAATTGCATCTAGTGGTTTATTTTGATTTTCTTACTATCGAATTTTTGTTCAAAAATGTTTCTGGATTCGATAGAATCGCACCATCGATGGATTGCACTAGGTCATGGGTTGGTTCAATGTGATATACTTATGATAATTATACGATTTGATTCCTAAATTATATATTGCTGCACCTGCATGGTTTCTGTTTAGTAGTGCTGTTTCAAAGCTTAAGTTAAATTCTAAGTTGAACGGCCCCATATTATTTCTTTCAAGGGTTTGTGGCTGATTTTGTTTACCCAATTTAAATATCTTAGGTGATTCTTTCTCTGTTTAGAGTATGACTGTTGAACGAATAGTCGGGTTGGGGGAAGACATATTTGAAGTCGGGTTTTTATTACTTGTGGAGATTTTTTGATTAAGAAACAAACATAATGGTCTTTGCAAACTGGTAGGAACACGTCGATTTCAGAAGTCATAAAAGGAAACAACTTGATTTGTTTTCAGCATCTGAAATCCATGCATATGTGAACTATATCACTCTGTTTATTTTCTCTCCTTTTCCAATGTGATCATCTTCTTCTCACTACTTTGACGACCTGTTTCTTGCCAGGGAATACCACCTGTAAGTAAAACATTGGATGGCTTGGAAGATGCGTGGGTGACTGTGCTTTGTAAGAAACTTGCTCCTTGGTGGCAATGGGTGAGTTGTTCTAAACTTTGGTAGTTTTACTGCTTTTACACCCTTTTGTTGTTTAGTGTGTATAACCTACAGGGATATATTTTCTCTTCATTGCAGATTGCTGAAGGGGAAATTCCGCTACTGGCAGCTAAAGGGTATTGACAACGAGTTTGTTTCTCTGTATTTAATGATCTGATTTCATTTTTTAAATAGACTACCATCTTTACCATTGTGCTGTTTGTGCAGAGACGAGATATCCCATTACAAGGAACTTGATCCAACAAAACATTTACTACTCTTAAAAGCACTCTGTGAACTCCGAGCTAAAGTAATAAGTCCTTATTTTTTATGTGCTCCTTATTTTTTATGTGTAGGTAGTTTAACATGCTTTTTAACCATTTGATCACCTAAGTTTACTTTTACAATTGTGTTGTTTCTGCTTGTTGATATAAATTCCTTTTGTTCCCAGCAAGATGATGTATTGGCTTATATTAATGTTAATCTGAAACAAGGAACTGAGGTTTCTTTCTTCCGCAAAGATAAGATAGGAGGAGATCGAAAAGGAACTACCTATTGGTAATCTATTGATATGCTATGAACTTATGTCTTCAATGAACGATTGGCTGTAATACTAGTTACTACATTCATGACAGGTATGAAGGAAATGCAACTGTTGGCCATAGGTTATACAAGGAAGTAATTGTCCTTGAGTCGAAGGCAAAAGCTAGGGGAAAAGGAAACCTGCCAAGTATTAGTTTTCAGTGGGAGACACTGGCAACCAATCTCAAGGAATTTCGTAAAGTTCTTGTAAGCAAAATTCTTATATATTCCAAGATTAGAATCCATATTAAATTGTTGGTGGAACTCTTATTAACTAAGTATTCTCATTCGTTATATGAGTACTTTTGATAACATTTTGTTTCCATAAATAAAATTCTTCCTCTGCTGTAATTGTAGGATGAATTCTCATCAAGCAAAGTTGCCGCCAAAGTTGCTATTGCTAGGACTATTGAATCCGATGTTATTCCTGCTCTTGAGAAACTTCAGCAGGTTAATTTTTGCAATCCTTTTTTGGCTGTTAATTTTAAGACTTGGGGTGCCATCATTAGCAGTGAACCTTATTTGATAGCTTATGCTTACACAGTCGTTTGTTATTGATACCAAAAACGATTGTGTTATGCAGAAGAAAGAAAAGGAACTAAGAAAGAAACAAAGGCTAGAAAGGCAACTGAATGATTCGAGAAATTCTTATGCTGCTGGAACCATTCGTACCACTCGCACCCGTAGGGCTGTCAGCTACACATTTGGTATGATGCAAATTTATTTGGTTTAGCTTCTCCCCAGCATGCGAAACAGATCGTGTTGAATTTTGATAACCTTATACATTTAAAGTCGGTCGTTCTGTAACTGGGTCACTGTTATACTCTAACTGATTGTTGTTAATACTATGTCTGAGAATTAGAGAATTTTCAGGGTATGCTTTGAACTTGTGAACTGATATTTTGATTTAATTATGTTGTCATCCATGGTTATGAGTTTATTCCGGATGAATGATGGTACGACCCTATACTTCCTTGTGTTCGGATTTTTTATCATTACAATCTAATAGAGATTTTATTTTAAATAACATGCAGATGAGTACGATCGGGCCATTCATGATGCTATAAAAGCAAAGTAAGTGCCATGCTTGCTTTCTTGAAAAATGTTTTCATCAGCATATGAAGGTTACTACTGAAAGGATGTTACAGTTCTGGAGTTAAGCAACACCTTTCAGAATGTTCTTTCTTGTCCATTTGCCACTCAACTTTTTATTGAATCTTTACACTTTATTGGGGTTCCTGCGTGTAACTGAATCTACTAGTTTGTTTCCACATTATATCGCTTATCTCTAACGACTGTCAACTCTACTTGTGGTTCAGTAAGAAAACTAGTGAAGAGAAAATGCAAGAAAACAAGCGTAGAAGAAGAAATGGTGCCTCAGAGGGAAACTCAGAAGATGGTTCGGACAAAAAAGGTGATTATATTAATGGCGACAACAATGATTCTGGCAAGAAGGATGAATCTGCAGGTAGTGACACTGCAAGCGACATGCTTGAAGAATTTTCTACTGATGACGATGATAAAAATTGGGGTGATCGTAGTGGCATGAAGGATGAAGACAACAGTGACCAGAGTGACTCTGGAAATTCTGAGACGGACAAGACCTGTGCTCAGACTGATGGTATTGCCCAAAAGCCAGTGGGCGTGCGCTGGAGTTCAAGACTAGCAGGAGACAGTAGCCATCTGGTCATGGACAACAGAAACTTGGTTACAAAGAATAGGTCCAGACAGAGACCTATCTGTAACTCTGCTCTTGATTCTGTTGTAATACCAGACTCCGATGATGAAAACTCGGAACACAAATGCAGTGAAAGAGCAGTGCATGAAGAATCACCGGTTACTGTTCCGGAATAGGTCAGTGAAAGCTAAAAGAAGTATTCTGAAGCAAAACATAATATGCAAATCAGTACAGTTTAAGGTGATTTTCCTCAATTTTGGTATTAGGGAGGAAATCTTTTTGGGAATCTCATGTTTGTAAATGCAGTAGGATGATGTAGTTTCTGCTAATTCCTTTGTTCAGATTTATCACAAAATCTGTTCGAATGCTATTTAAGTCTGCATCCTTGTCAATCAACTTAATTTATGCCAGATGATCATAATGATATCAAGAGATGTGATGCTATTTTCTAGATTTATGCACATTTTATGTTTACTCAAGTTATGCAGCAGTATTAGTTCTCTTATAAACGGACGTCCATTCTTTTAAGACTATTGTATTGATATCAATACAACAGAAGTGTTGGAATCTAAACGTCTTCACCCAAGTCGGTCAAAGGCACAATATATGGAATGCAAGTTCAGTGTGAATGGGGTGCAAATGAGATAGGGGTGAGGATTGAAGATCAAGAAGTATCAAAGAGTGAGTGCTTTCTCTTGGATTTGTCTTTCAAAAGAACGGAAAATTGGATGGTGATCTCAACCAAGGAACAAAATGCGGATAATATCGGCGATATATCGCCGATATTATCGGTTTTTCGCCGGACCGATATTTTAATAGGTATCTAAAGGGCTTTCGTCAAAATATCATGATATTATTGATAATATCGCAATATTTCTGAAATTATCGCGATATTTTTGGAATTGGGCTACTCGGAGAAGAACGCTGGAAATGGGTGTGCCGATTCTTTAGCTAATTTCGTCCCAAAAACCTTGCAAAAACACGATTAAGATCAAGATCTAAGCTATAGAGCAATTGAAAACACAACCACAATTCATATGCATGAATCAATCGAAGAGGTAAGAAGGTGAGGGACCGAGAGTTAACCTGACCATCGACGGCGATGGCAACGACGGCGACGACGAATGCGCTACCTTCGCCATAGTCCCCTTGAGCAGTACAAGCTCTCTGGATTTTGTTCACCAACGAGATCAGGTTCTCCATTCTTGGCTTAGGAAGTTGGTGGCGGCGGCGACGACTACGGCGTCAGAATCAGATCGCCTGGATCTAAGGCGCGCTCGAATCTTTGACGTTCAAAGACCTAGATTTGCGGTGGAGACAATGACGAGGGGCGAGGGGCGAGGTCTCTGTGCGTGTGTGTGGGAGACGATGACGATGACGAGGGGCGATGTCTCTGTGCGTGTGTGTGGGAGAAGGGAGAAGAGAGATCGAGAGATTTGTGTGTGTGTGTGGGAGAATGGAGAAGGGAGAGAAGAGAGAAGGATTGAAAGAGTGAGAGACCTCAGTCTCTGTCGGAGAGAAGAGAGAAGGATCGAGAGAGAGAGACCTCAGTCTCTGTCTGCGTGTGAATGTGTGTATGCGTGTGTGATCTGTGTGTGCGTGTGTGCTGGCGTGTGAGAGTCTGTGTGTGTGTGTGTGTGGGTGGCGTGTAAGAAAAAAAAGCATCTAAATAATTCAACTTTTACAGCTTTTACATGTACAATTTTTGATAGTCTGTGACTGTGTTTAAACTTCTTTCATTAATTACTACATATTTTCTACACTCACAATGTTTGCCAGCTCGCTATATAATCAACTTAAATCAGTTAAATCCATCATGCAATGCATTTCCTTCCAATTTTTTGTGATAAACTAATAGATAATTGACTAAATAAACATTCTGCAAAGTTTCAATAAAAATTTCCAAGTTTTTCTTACAATTTCCGTGGTTTCCATATTATTTTTATCGATATCGATAATATCTCGATATTTCCATCGATAATATCTCGATATTTCCATCGATATTTCCATGTTTCTAGACTACCGATATTTCCGATATTACCGATATTTAATACATTGATCTCAACCATAGATATAACATATAAGTTGGATAGATGAAGTAGAAGAGTGCATTCGGTGTCTTGTGCGACCGATGTATGCCATTAGAGTTGAAGGAGAAATTTTCTAGAATGACAATAAGGCCATCAATGCCTTATGGCATAAAAGGTTGGGGAGGTCACATGTAAAAAATGAGGGTAGCGGATATGAGAATACCCCATTGGATGTTTGGGCTGACGAGAAAGGACAAAATTAAAAACAAAGATATCCGAAGTAAACTAGGAGCTGCTCAATTGAAGGTAAGATGAGAGAAAACCAATTAGGTGATTTGAACATTTGAGCCGAAGACATACACATACTTTGGTTAGAATTATGAGACAGAGATTGAGGGAAATTTGTGGAGTAAGATCTAGAAAGACTTGAACAAAAAAAAAAAACTCTTAAGAAAAAACAGAGTACTTGAAACTAACAAAAAACTTGACACAAAATTGACCACAATATAGATGTTCCCACTTTGTAAACTAAGGCTTTGTTTTTATTCTTGTTGTAACGTATTCATGTTCCGGAGTTATTGACTTGACGTGCACGCACAAGTATCCATATTCCGGAGTTATTGACTTGACGTGCACGGGCGTGTGCAATTGATGTGAAGACGATAGCAACATATATTGATGCTTTCAGGTGATCCCTCCGTGTTAAAATGTGTTTGACGAAAAGTATGACGACACCCGCAAAGACAGCATGACGACATCCGCAAAATTTGTATGCTCCTTCGTGGAAAATGATTATCTCCGGATCCCTTCCTCCTAATCCACTAAGTTCGAAGATTCAGACCATTAAAATTTGATCCAACAATTACAAACATACGCTCACTTTAAAAGTTATAATAACTATAACCGTTTGATCAAATTTCAACGGTCCGGATTTCCAGACTTAGGGTCAACCCTTAGATATACGACACCATACATTCTTCAACTCCTGTCGTTTTACTGGAGGACAGTAAAACACTGGAAGGAAAGGAAACCCAAAGATAAATGAATACCACTACGATATCTGGTAAAAAACATACTACTCGTCTTTAACACCAACTTAAACGATAATTATGTTACAGTTAAACACCAAAACCATTGCTCATATAATCTTCATCCCCACTGCTATAGGATTCCATCCCATCACTGTCGTCGTCGTCATCCTCCTCTCCGTCCGTCACAATCTCCAGCATTCCACCTCCTGCCTCAAGGTCATCCACGATGAAATCTCCGTCGTCGTCGTCATCATCGTCACTCACGCTATCATCATCATCGCCATTGCTCATATCATCCATATCACTATCATCCCCATCCAGATCCGGGCCCAGTATGGGGTCCACGTCCCCATCGTCATCGTCTTCGGAATCCTCATCTTCTTCTTCACTCTCAGCATCATCGGGATCGGAATCATCGTCGGTCGGCCTTCGTCGACCAATTTCATAAACTCTAGCAGAGGCTAACATGTCATCTTGGTCGTCCATTGTGATCAACCCAACAAACGAATCAGTAGGTTCTGTTGCAAAGTCGAGGACACAACGATCAACCGGAATAGTGGCAATGTCAGAGTAGTTAACTGCGTCCACTGTGCGGAAAGCGGCAAAGAGTGGATGCTTTACGCGTCGGGTGTGAACTGCTGACATTACATCGTCAAGATTTCTTCTGAGGATTGCATAAATTACATCACCACGAGCATTGAAAGTTATTGTTGTTTGGTCTAACGAAGGTACACTTCTAAGGAGTCTAAATTTCCGGAGATCCCAGACTTCGGAGTTTATAATCACCTGTTGGATAATTACACTAATCAGAACAGAATTGATCAAGAAAGTGGAAGAATATGATAAAGTGAAATGGAAGTGCAGTTATACATACCTCATTCCCAGCAGGATGGAAGCCACCACCCCCATAATCCGTAAACTGATCAAAACGATGAATAGGGGTAGAAACCCGCCTGTCCCACAGCACCCCATTCCAAAGCAGCATTGTGTCTGAAGGGTTGAAATGTATTTGAGAGTAAACATGTCCACGACCTGTAGAGCTAGAAGATGTGTCAGACAGTTTCGATTCCAACTGGCTAGTTTGAATGTCATACAGGAGAATCTCTCTCTGAGTCAGCTCTGTTGATAGAGCAGCAAAAATATCCCCAAAATTGCTAAATCTTGCAGCCTTGCACCCTTCAAAGGAATGCATAGGCCCAGCAGAGACTGAAGATGCCTCCCACAACCTCACATCCTGGGCGCTTGATGAAAGCACAAGTTTGGTCTCACCAGAAAGACGCGACTGAACAAGCGTTACAGGAGACTGGTGGCTTGCACAACTCTCCAGTACATTGCTGCTATTGGAGTCAAAAATTTTGAGCTCTCCACCATGGCTGCCTACTGCAATGTGAGAGGAATCACTAAGAAAGGAAATGCATGTCAAAGGGGTACCAGAATCATCACGACAAGTTCTCCATGGTCGGAATCTACTGTAAACAAATTGACGGTCCTTACGATTACCGTGAACCCCACCATATATGTTTCTGAACTCACGCGTTCCAAACCGGGCTGTTACATTCGATGGGGCATCGAGGTTTCGTTTTGGTTCAGGACAAACATGGGGGTGTAAAAGAGAAAGTGGTGGAAGAGTGGTTATAGGTGCAGGACACTGGCGATGCTGGTGCTTCAAATACTGAATAACCACAGAGTCTAGAGTTAATCGCTCTGAGTTGCTTGGTTGAGGGTCACTCTGAAGCCCAAATTGGGAGGCAGGTGTTGCAAGGCCGACACTAGAACTACCATACTGGTTATCATCCTGATACTCTGATGGCAAATAAGCTGGTGTTGATCGACCATACTGATCTCTCAAGTTGGCAGTTGGGGTAGAGAATCCAACAGGATCAGTTAGTAGGCCACTCTTCCGCACCGTGGTAGGTGTAGGACAAACTGGAGACCGAAGTCCATGGTCGCCAGTGTGAAGGCGTTTCCCAGACAATAACAAACACCCAGGATCCTTCAGCTCAGATAATTTTCGTTTCATTGGCAAGCCAATGGGTGTCTTACTATGGGACTCGGTATCAGTGGTAGGTTTTGGCAGGGATACTGAAGGAGTTTCTGATGCATTTGCAGTAGCAGAAAACTGTTTTGCTGCACTAAAAACTTTCCTGGGCGATGTGAGGTGAGAGTCATGAGATTGATTCTTCGACTGTAGACCAAAATTAGGAGAGAAAACTAGAGGTTTTTTCTTCATATATGAGAAAGTAGGATCAAATTTTAATTCCTCATCCTTTGCAGTAATCTTTGATTTGTTTGTGAGAAACCCACTTGAGGTTCGACCAGAGGGCCACTGAATTTGTCCTGAAGGGGCTTCTTGTGTGGCTTGCTGAACAAGAGATGAGGGGGCAGCCAAAGATGGCAAAGGCATCAACTGAGCCTCTTTTAGCAAAGAGGCAGCTGTTGCGGCCAACCCAGATGCCTGAAGGTGTTCATGTATTAATAACAGTAGTTCCCTGAATTTTCAAGCATACATGCATGTACAGAGAGGAAAATTAGTAAGCAGAAAAATTCAAAAGCAATGAAGTTCCAATGAAGAATGGAAAAACAAAAGAAATCGCTCCATACTTGGAATGGTATGTGATAGGAGTGGCAGCCGCTATAGCTGCCCTTTCTAAGCGCCTCAATGTTGGCATAGCAGCATCAGTGGCAGCCAATGTGCTAGCTCGTCCCGAATTCGTCACAATCTACAAGAAAAAGTAATATGAAATGAGTTTAGACTATGAACTAATAAGTCAGTGGGACAAAGGGGAGGGGGCAAAAGAATATGGAATCAAATATATTCTTTGGATGTAAATTAAAGCCATTAACAAGTAATCCACAACCCCATATCGTTCTTAAAAACTAATTTTGATAGATTGGAACACTAGCACAAGAAGAGAAATGCTTACTGCAATAAGCTCAATTGCTGCCTGTGAAAGTTCAGCTTGCCACCTGCCTTGTTCAGTTCCGTTTGTCTGGTTACCTGAATCTCGAATCAGTTCTGATAGTTTCTTCCCAACCTAGAACATCAAATTGCACTTAGCAGCAGCTAGCACACAAAAATTGATTTATCACATAAGGTCCTAACTTCAGGCATTGACACAACAAAACCATAATTGAGATTTTGAAGACGATAACTTGATGGATACAGTGAAGAATTAACAATAAAAGGCTTCAATATGTTTGGAGTAAACTCTAAAGTATAAATTAGTCAGAAATAGTTATATCTGAGGTACAGGCCCAATCATGGCAAGACTGAGGATATAGTTCAAAAAGCCTTCAACTTGAACTAGTGAAGTGACAGAAAAATTGAGAAGTCATTTACCTGGAGTTTTGTCAATATATGGGCAATAGTATCGTCTCTGGCTAAACCAAGAAGGACTCGGCAAGCAAGTGCACGGAGACAGTCGAGTGCTGCGGGAGGAGAATATATACGGGGTTGGAGGAGATGCAGAAGAACCTTTATACCATTGTTGGCACGAACAGACTCCCTAGCTTGGCGATAGCCTTGCTCTAATTGTGCAGCCATACCTGCACAGCCTGCCCCAACTCCTAAAGATATTCGGCGATCCCCCACCAATCCTGAAGTTGGTGTGGCAGGAGCATGTGCGCTGCTACTGTTGAACTGTGTACCAGGGGCTGCAGTGGAGCCTCGATCTGCTACAGCTGATTCCCCAGAAGGACCAGTAGAGGGTTGGGCAGACTGCTGGCCTTGTGCAAGTATAGGTGATTTACAACTGATTGATGGTGGAGGACAAACAAGATTGACCAACACATTAAGTGCCGATTGAATGATCTGGGAAGATACAAATAGGTAATCGGATTAAATGCATTGATATAAGAAAAGTAACACATCAAAGTAAGAAACAAAGTCATAAGCAGGTCTTTACCTCGGCATCCACGTAGCTACCACCAACACTGGCTGCATCTAAAATGACAGCTATAGCAACACGATTATTGCTTACTGTTGAATTCACAATCATCTTGCGGCTGCTAGGGACCAATGTCACGATATGCAAAACACCTAATGCATATTGAAGTAAATCATGTAAATAACGCTCAACAGGTGGAGCCTGCAGAAAGAAAATCCAGGTATAATAAGACACGGAATATAAAGTGAAAAGGCAATAGGGCATACTGGAAGTTCATGTTGCAAGAATGTGGAATTCAATAAAACCTGGGCACAAATCTTGTGTGAGAGAGACTAAATGTAATATATTATACCTGGCATAACTCCAACATAGTAATATGTCCATTAGAACCCAAAAACTTATCGACTGCAGGCCAAGGAGTTCTCACAAATGCAGGACCCAGCTTTCGGTCCTTCTGTAGCTGCAGAAATACTGCATCCATAGCTTCATTACTGATGTCAAGTGGCTTGTAACCTGCCCTTACACTTGGAAGATTCCGAGCTGCACTTCGAGTGTTCTTATTTGGACGAATAGAATCCACAAGCATAATAAGATGTGCTCTGAAGTACTGCCGCAAAGCAACACAAGTGTGGTAAGCTATCTGTTTCTCTGATGAAGTCAGTACTTCTGCAGGTGACCTGTCATTCCGAAGTGATCCAGAACTTGGGAGTCCTAGTGCCCCAGAATTTACTCCAGATCTTACGGATGCAGCATCATTTAAAAGACCCAGTAATTTCTGTAAGCCATCATGAGCATCAAAAGCATCAAGTACTGCCCTGAAAACAAATGCAGCAGCAAAGAATAAGGCTGCATTTTTCCTGGCTTGATCCTGTGAGCACTCAAGAAGTTGAAGAGCTAATTCAACCACCTGGTAGACCACATCTGAAGGAAGAGCACAAACACGCTCCATTATTCCCTAAAAACATAAATAAGTCATCAGTCAAGATGAACAGAGTAGATGGATATCATCACCCTAAGCTGAAATCAGAACTCTTAACAGCTAAACTTCACAAGACATGTCATTACCTGGAGCGAGCCGATAGTAAATAAGCAAGAAGAAAGACCAAAGAAGGTTTGAGCAACCCTAGGAACAGCAAGAAGTTTCTGTATGCCACCCCTATCCACAAACAGGGCAGCAAATTTCCGGTGAGCAGCCAAAGCACAGATGAGCTTCATTACATCAGGCAAAAGCATAGCAACCTTTGAAGCCTCTCTATGTCTGGAATTTCGTTGCAATAATGCAAGACATACATCTACCCCCTTCTCATGCAGTACAGGTCCAAGAACTTCGACATATTCTCCTAAAGTCTCAAGACATTGAATACAATATTTTTCTCTCAACTGTGCAAGGGACTCAGCATCCAGGATGAAGTATTCTTCAGCATCTACATGGTTTTCCGGTTCTGTACTGCTTGAAGTCATTGATTCGGCATTGATGCCACTAGAGCTCCTGCCAATCCATAGAAAATATTATTGCCCTCTAAAAGAAGGATATTCTAGCACCTACAAGTCATATTTTTAATTTTTTAATTTTTTATGAATCATTAAAATTTTAAAAGTTGATACAAGTCTTCTTTATCGCCAAGAGGTACCTTACCTTGAAACTTCAACCGAATTGGCAGCATCAATGACAGTAGACGCTGCTCTTGAAGCGGCCAAAACTGCAGCTTCTTCATTATTTGTAGTTCCAAATTCCTGCATAATTAAGTGGCAAACAACTGAGAAGTGTAAGAAAAAAGAGACAAAATGGTTACAGAAAGTGACAGTAACATTTTTGTACCTCTAAAGCTGCACTTTTGACAACTTCAGCAGCAGCATCACCAGCAGCTTTGATTGCTTCTGCAGGTGCATTGGCTGCTCTAGCTTCAGCTTCTGCAGCTCTAACTGCTTTCTTTACTGGCTCAGAAATATCTTTACATCCAACTCTACAGTCCTGGAAGCAGTCATCGTTATCTGCCCTTTCCAAAAAGAAAACATCCTCACTCTTCCTAGAATCCGGTATTTTTTTCACATCTGAATTTTTTAGCGAACTCCTATCTTTAACGCTCCGTCCATGTCCCAATCGACTACCAGATCCTGGAGAGGTCAAGAGCTGTTCATTCTCTACAACTCCTTCATTGGTCCTTCCCTTCCCTCTAGATCTTGCCAATCCGCGGTTGGGTCTGCGCCTTGAGGAGTCATCTCTCCCAATTTCATCAAAATCTCCAGATTTCATCTTTCCATCAGCATCATTGATCTCAACCTCTTCAGCCAATCCATCAGGTGTTCTTCCACCATCAACCCATTGTTCTTCAACAAACGTTTGCCTACTGATACTTCTGACTTGATCCCCTTCAACAATCCGATCATCTAAACATCTCTCATCTGTTATCTTTGGATCATCAAAATGATTTGTTTCCAAACTCTGCCGAACCCTAGCACGACCTTCATCTCTACCTCTTATGCAAATAGCACCTGAGGTATTTTTACTCTCTGTTAAATGAGTAACATCCTTCTGAGTATTACTTGTCTCCCCCAAAACACGCACACGAAGATAACGCATAAGTTTGGCTGACAGCCCAGATGTCAACACATCTTCTACTACTGAACTGCCACTGGTTTCAATAACAATTAAGATATGTCAGCCAAACTAGTAAATAAGAAAAAAAATGAGGATGCAAAAATAAAGATATACTCCAAAAGCATACCCAGCCAAACATACAGCAAGAAGTCCTGTAGAATAGGTCTTTAGCATTTCAAAATCTGAGACCTCCTTCCCCCCCAAATCATGCTTCCAATTCTGATATTCAACCGATGAGATCGAAGTCTCATCCATCACCCAATCTTTTATTCTCTCCAAAACAGCATCTTCAAAAACATGAGGGTACTGTATCACATTTAGCCTTGTCAGATTGATAACAACCCATATTATTCATTTTTTAAGGAAAAACTATGATTAAATGAAAATCAACCATTACAAAGAAAAAAGGGTCTTACATTCCAGGTTAGTGAACAGGTTAAAAGCAGCCTTGCAGCAGCTGCTTGCACAGCAACAGAGTATCTTGTATCTGACAGGTATTTTGAAGATATTAATTCAAAGAAATCTTCATGTTCCTGTAAAAGAGAGAAAAAATTAGGACAGAAAGCTTTTTTTTCTTTTTTTTTTTAAACAAGTTACATTCCACTCATATGAATATATTATAGCAACCATCCTGAAGATATAAAAAGTAAAAGGTAATCATATGCCAAAACTAGTTACCCGGACTGAGGTCCCGAGCCGTCCAATGTAATGTGAAGCCCGACCATTGCTAGATGAATGACCATTCTCTTCCATGTATCTGCGTTAAATGAATTTTTTAACTCAATAATTATGGTTCAAAGAGAAATAAAAAAATTACACCAAGCATACATATAAGATATACAGAGTTATGCAACGACCAAAACAGTGAAAAGTCACCAAATGGTAAATATACATCCATCCAAAATATTCTGAGTAACGAAAATAATCATGATTACCACCAACATAATAGAATAACCATTTCCTTTAATTAAAAATCAATATTCTTTTCAGATCTCAAACTCTCCTTTCTGCATATGTACATATGCATAACCTATTAACATCAAATCAACCCAAAAGCATATTATGTAACTATTAATAGTTACCACCATTCTTGAAAAAGTCCACGTCTAACCACTCAATCACACCCTAGTGTAACTTCCCAAGTCGAAAGTTCATAATCTAGTGGACTTATTTCCAAATGTCTTTCCTTTGCTGAGACCGAGAGTACAAATTCAAAATCATCAGGAAAAGTTTAACTCATTAACTTCACATCTCAAAGACAGTTTCTTAAACTCACCCATCATTTTGGACTTGAAAAAACCCTAACGTCAAGATGCAACTACAATGCCACATCCTATACCGTCCTTAAACCCTAACTTCAACCACAGCAAATCATAGACAACCGTCAAGAAAAGTCTTCAAACGACACTTATGTCATACCACCAGCAGGCCATGCATTACTATGTAAAGTCGAGAAAGTATTGCTTACTAAGAAATGAAACTCACACTAAATGACAGTATGAGCTTTCGGAAAATTCACATTACTCACCAATTTCAACAAAACAGTAAGCAAATATATAATCGTACATAGGCCAACAAAAGTCATTAAAATACACACTCAATGCCCTTAAAACCCACAGCCTACAAATTAATCTAAAGCGAAAACCCAATACTTAAAGAAAATAACGAGAACAAGAAGAACAAGAAAATGCAAATTATATAGCACAGAGCAAATCATTACAAACCACTTGTATCGACAGACATCAATAAACACAATATAACTAAAATATTCGAAAGCTAAAAACGAAAGAGACGGTTCTAACCGAGACTCTTGAGTTTCAAGGAGCGAGGCAAGGGCGTGAAGAACAGTAGGACTAGGGTTATCAGGCGCGGCAGTGATCTTGTCCATAAGCTTCTGAGCCTTGGCAACCAATTCGTCGCCTTCATTCTTAACCTCCTCCTCCTCTTCCTCATCTTCTTCCTCCTCGCCTCCCTGAGATTGCGATTCTGGCGCTGCTGCCGGCGGAGGCGGTGGAGGTGGAACTGGCGTCCCGGGTTCGCCTTCCTCCCCTTGGCCTTGCCCTAAGTTCTGCTGCTCGTCCATGGCCGCCTCCATATCAAATACAGGGAATCCTAGAGAGAAAAAGTTGTAGAGAGAGAAGGGATTAACAATTGGAGATTGAATTAATATTTTTTTGTGTGTGTGAATTATGTACGTTATTGTGTTTTTTGAAATTGGAATTTCAGGGTTTGTGTTATTTATAATTCTGGAGTTTGCAGAGAGAGATGAAAAAGGAAGCAACGCAGTGAGTGTTCGTTTTTATAGAGGAGGAGAGAGAGGAAGGTCGAATAGGAAAGTTCCGGAAAGTACCCGACCCGATTATTTGGAGCCCTACCCTGCCGTTCCCGGCCGTTTGTTGGAGGACATTTTACTTTTGGGCTTTCTGTTTGGGCTTTTTTTGTCCAAAGGACATTTCCTTCTTTATTTTTATTTTTTATTTTCATATATGAATTGGATTAAACTTTACCACATCACTTATTGCATGTATTTTTTTTACTAATCTAAAATTTACCGCCACTTACTACTACAGTATAGTTGTATTACTCTTCACTTGTAAGTAAAAGGTCTAGGTTCGATTTTCGCCAATGACGAATTTGAACCACATTATTGCAAACTCATCGTGAGGCTTAGCCACTCCCCCACCTTTTAATATAGATAATATCGTTTGTTAGAAAGAAAAAACATTTACTACGTGGTGACGCCAATGTATTATTTGGAAAATCAAGATAAAACCACAGTCCATACAGTCCATACAAAATTATTATATCACTATGCATAATATGTCGTAAGAGAAGAACCGAAAGTTATTCAGTGCTCCGAACATGACAATGTAAGAGAAGAAAAATGTGCTCTTGCAGGAGTACCGACAACAACTCTTTAAATTTTTTGTTTTAAAAACATTTTTTTTTTTGTGAAAAAAAAAAAAATTTAGCTTAAGTAGAAGAGATTAGTAGAATGGTATGGGTCACGACATAAGAAGGTTGATTTGTAGGCCCAATGTTTCATTCAAAAAATGCCCAATATCAAAAGTGGGATGAGGCGGGAACATCTAAAAACGCACCGTTTTAGTGAAAACAAGCCTCACATCCACCAGAAGACCTCAGTCAGGCCATCTTCAACCGAATGATCTAGAGGGCCAGATGGCCGAAAATAGCCCGAAAACCGTCTCCAACCGAGGGCTAGACTAGAAGGCTCTGGAATCTGAGAGGGCCCCACGGAATCGGAGAGGGTTGGAAGGCTGGCGGCTTTTTTTTTTTAATGTTTTGTTATTTCTGTCGATTATAACCGACATGATTTCTTAAGAAAAAATTCAAATGAAATGGCTAGTAGCCGTTGCATTTTTTTTAACAGTTTTATTATTATTTTTTATTTACAAAATTTTTCATATAACTTCTATTTCACAAAATTTATTTCATTTTTTTTAAATTCCATTTTTTTCCTATAACTTCTATTTCACAAAATTTGTTTCATATTTTTTTTAAAATTCCATTTTTTTTCCTATAACTTCTATTTCACAAAATTTGTTTTTAAATAATAAATTATATTTGGCCCTCAGTTGGAGACGGTTTTTTGTGAAATGGCTAAAACAAGCCCTCTGACCCTCTGGCCCTCAGTTGGAAACAGAGGCAAATATGACCCCGTATTGTTCATTAAAATATTAATATCTTGAAGAATCGTTGAGGGTTAGAGGACTAAAACGAGCCCTCTGGCCAGTCATCGGTTGGAGATGGCCTCACATTCTTCTCCTTCAGAAAATCCACAAACCAGCAGAAAAAACATTCAAACATGAATTTCAAAACATTGGAAATTTGGAACTGGATTAAAGAAAAAAAATGTCTAAAACTTCCAAAAACTACGACATTCCAATGCTGCAATGCAAATATAAAATTCAGGGTAAGCCGTAAATCAACGCACATTCTTAAGGTTTTACATTGATCCACTGACTTGATAACTAAAACCGAAATCTAGAACAACAGTCTCATAGCGCCCTCTGGATTGCAAACACGCAGACCGGAGAAGCAACGTGCAAACACGAACAAGGCCAAGCTGTGAAACATAACCAAGCAAATCATCATCATTTTCTTGCGCTTTGGGTGACGCTTTTTAAGAGCATCAAGCTGCATCATTGCCCAATTATCATCAACAATGTCATCATCATCATTCATCAGAACATCCCTCTCTATCTCGAATGGTTCTAGTAACGTTACGTGCTGCCTTATACATCCCAAGCCAAGTGGCTGAACACACAAGCACAGAATGGCCGAGGATGTGTCATAAGGAGAAGCACGAAAGACCTTCCCTGCCACTGGTGATCCAAAAACTTTCTTGGAAAAAAGTGAAGAACAATGTAGCCCGCACCAAGTTTTCAGTTTCTGTGCAATCGCGTGGTTTCTGCCCGCAATGACTTCAAATGCTTCTGTATCCCTAAAATACAACGGAAATTTCAAATATCGAATCGGGTCAGTTTAGATACACCCGTTGAATCACTATGCACATTTCACACCCAACATTAGACACAAGTTTAAGAGATTCAACAATTTTTCAATACAAACACTTCACAAACATCATATGAGCAGCAAAAAATTTCCTCAACATGATCGATCGATCTGTAGGAGCAAAATTAAAATGCAGAGACTTTCAATACTTTCTAACACAAAGCTTTCAAATATCGAATTGGGTGATTTTAGATACACCCTTTGAATCATTCTGCACACCCATTCTCCCAACAAGTGTGACACATTATTTTTTTGCATAAACCCTACAATAAAAAAGGAAGAAAATGATGAAACTGAATAAATCTGTTTTCTTTCCTTCATTTTCTCACAAACCAAACAGAGGAAAAGCAGCAAATAACCACATCTGACAAATAGAAAATAAATAAACGACTTTGCAAGTGATTAAACCCTACACATTCACAAACTTTCAACTAAAAACGAAATTTTCACAAAAAATTACCTGTTGGAAAAGATTACCTTTAGCTCTGTGAACGCCAGAAAGAGAGATGGAGCTGCCATGGAAAAAGAACACACTTAAATCAGTAAAATTAAAACCGCGAAATTTCCAAAACCCAGAGCTAAAAACAAATAACTTGAAGGGAGTTAATCGGAGGAGATAACGCAGAGAAGTGGGTTTCTGTTCAACCCTTCTTCCCTCATGAATATTGCCCAGTGCTCTCTCTGCAAGTAACCCACTCCGGCCTACTTGTGGTAAATAAACAAGGAGAACGTTCATAATATATTCCAATGGTCTCTTTTCCTCACTGATGATCATGGGCTCTGATTAATGAGCAAACTCTTGCATTCCAATAAACCCCCCATTTTTCTTAATACGACATGTTTACATTAAAACAGGTAGAGAAATAAATTGGAATTGAATTTGTTATACTTGATAATCGAACTTAAAGTTGTTATTACGTGCCAGTGAAGAAAAATATCACTATATTATAATATTAATTAGCTACACCAATTCTTCTAGCCCATTTTTCTTTCAAAATTTGGCTTGATTTTGAAAGAAATTGAAATTAGTTACCAAATGGTCATTGAGTGGTCATTTCAAATCGAAATTAAGTAGTGACGTTGGGTGCATGGTTTTCTAATACAATGACATATTTACAGTAATTAATATGGATTTTGATTATGTCACTCAATAGACTAACAATAATAATTGGTATCGACCTCCATATTTATGAGAATTGAACATAAGACATTTTCCATTCAAATGAAAATGAATATTACTAAGTCAATGTACCAAATGACAGTTGATAGTTGAACTAAAGCACTAACTTTGATCATGGGGTCAAAATCTCTTTTCTCCTCTTAATATAGTTTAGGACAATAATATCGTTTGTAATAAAAAACATTATATGATTTTATTATTTTCAATTGGTTTTTGTTTCGAACCTCTAACTAACATTTGAAATATCTCATACATCAAAATAGACTCGTCAATAGTCATTCTAAAATTGACTTTGTGTAAACCAAAGTTAAGATGAGATTTTGATACAATTTCAAAGACGAGACTATACTAATGGAATTCTGCACATTTCAACACCATAGTTTGATTTGCACATGATTTTGATAAGTAAAGTGGTTTTCACACATTATTTTTAGCTTGTTACCCACCCTTCCTTATTTTTAGTCATCTAATTGATTAAGTCTAACGTAATCAACAACCAAAATTAAGTAAAAATGTGTAAAAAGTTATAAGAATGTGTTTTATCATTTCTCTTTTGACAATCATTTGTAACTCCAACGTCCATGCAAGCTTGGCCTGGCCTAGTTCGAGTTGGGCGACCGTATGGGGCCCAACAAAATTAGAGCATCAACTTCCATGCAAGCCTGACCTGGCCTAGTTCGGGTTGGGCAACCATCCGGGGCCCAACAAAATTAGAGCACCAAAATTATTAGGGTGCTATATTCATATATGTTTTCATAAGAGTATAAATTTATAAAATTTGGTTAAATGATCAAGAATTTTAACTAGAATTAGTAGTTTATTGCCTAAAATTAATGACGAGGTCATGGGTTCAAAGCCCTATGTTTTTATTTACTTTCTAATTTTTACAAATTATAAAAAAATTTAATCAGAAGCGATGATTTCTATTGTTTAAAATTAACGAGAGGTCAGGAGTTCAAAATGCAATGTGCATGTTTATTCTTTCCAATTTTTACGAATTTCTAAATGCAAAATAAATTACATTTTCGTGTTATTAAATTATTAAGTTTGAAGTATTTTTTATGTATAATTTTATCGAAATCTTACGTGTAAAAACAAATAAATTTTTTTATATGAAACTAGGACGTGGCTCCGAACCTTAAAAATATCAGAACCGTGCCTTGCTTCTATGCATTCATCGTATGCAAAATTTGAGATTTGTTTATCAGATTTTGAAAAATCTCAAGGTGACAAAAATTTGAATCCATGCGGAGGAAAGTTAAACAATCTTCCTATAAGACAATGTATCGTGTGGGGGAGAGAGAGAGGTGGTAGCCTACTAGGTTCTCGTGTGGGTTTGGTCGGTGGACAATACTTGGGTTCTCACTAGGGAGGATCCAATTTACTCACCAAACTATGTGGATCAATCATTTTAAAACACCTATATACTCCCAATACTTGCAATATTTGTAACCAAACAGAAATTCTCGCTTAAAGCATGTTACCAAGCAAGGATCTTCTTCGTGCACTCCATCTTTTGTCAGCCACATCATAGGCAGTAAAAAGTAAATCCTCTTTAGTGAGGACTGTCCTCACTAGGAAGGACCCAATTTACTCACCAAACTATGTGGACCAATCATCTTAAAAAAAACACGTGATGTATCATCCCACATCGTCCAGAGGAGTAGATCATATAAGCCTTATATGTATATCCTCATCTCTACCTAGCACGAGGCCTTTTGGGAGCTCACTAGCATCAGGTTCCATCGGAACTTCGAAGTTAAGCGAGTTCGCGCGAGAGCAATCCCAAGATGGGTGACCACTGGGAAGTTCTCGTGTGAGTTTATAGAAACAAAACCGTGAGGGTGTGGTTGGGGCCCAAGACGAACAATATTGTGCTACGGTAGAGTCGAGCTCGGGATGTGGTGGGGGCCCGACCCAAGATGTGATAATTTGGTATTAGAGCCAATTCTTGGTCAGAAGTGTGCCGACGAGGATGTCGGGCCCTAAGGGGGGTGGATTGTAACATCCCACATCGCCCAGAGGAGTGAATTCTATAAGCTTATATATATATTCCTATCTCTACCTAACACGAGACATTTTGGGAGTCACTGGCTTCGGGTTCCATTGGAACTCCGAAGTTACGTGAGTTCGCACGAGAGCAATCCCAGGATGGGTGACCCATTGAGAAGTTCTCGTGTGAGTTCCCAGAAACAAAACCGTGAGGGCGTGGTCAGGGCCTAAAGCGGACAATATCATGCTACGGTGAAGTCGAGCCCGGGATGTGGTGGGGGCCCAGGTCGGGATATGATATTTAATCTCCTAATACTTGCAATATTTGTAACCAAACAGAAATTCTCGCTTAAAGCATGTTACCAAACAAGGATCTTCTTTGTCCACTCCATCTTTTGTCCTCCACAACCATAGTAGGTCCGACTATGGCTAACTCGTCGACTCCATTATCGTCAACTTGGTACAAGATTCTTCGGAACTACATGCCCGTTGCGGGAGGCCATCTTCAGCAATCGTCGCTGTTCACAAGGAGGACGACAAGTCGATCTAGCCAGAGGGATTGGAGGTGGGTCGCTGGAAGGGAGAAGGATTGGTGGTGGGTTGCCATGGAAGAGAAGGATTAGTGGTGGGTCGCAGTGAAATTTGGTTGTTTGTTCAGATTTGAAAAAAAAAAGAAAAAAAAGAAAGGGTTTTCAAATGGGTAAATTATTGCTAGATAATTGTTTTTGTTTGTTCTTATGTTTGAAATGGGGTAGTGATGATGAGAGCACTGGCAGCCATGGCGTGGGGAGAGGATGGTTGGAGACGAAAGGAATATGTGGGATGTTTGGATGCATGGCTTACTTAAATAACGGGGTGTTTGGTTGCTAATTAAATAATGAAAAGTTGGACACGTGTTTTAATTTTATTGGGCCACATCATAGTTGGTAAAAAGTGGATCCTCCTTAGTGAGGAGAAATTTTTTATTGTGACAAGAACAAGAGTGGTACACCACGTGTTTTTATGTAAATGGTGAGAAATTTTATTTTTTAAGTTGTTAATTTTTTAACACATATATTCCATTATTTGTATAGTAACATGTGGTGTACCACTTCATGTGCTGATCACACTGAAAAATCTCTCCTTAGTGAGGACCCAAGTGTTGTCTTTGGTCAAATTTATAATGTTAGAATACTATGATGTGACAGTTATATCAGTAGTCCAAGCCTTGCAAAATGTCGACCATGGCATGCCATGCCTCGCAAAATGTCCATCATGGCATGCCAATGCTATGCCAATGTCATGCCAAGCCTCGCAAAATGTCGACCATGGCATGCCAATGACATGTCAAGCCTGACAAAATGTTGACATTGGCATGTCAAATATCGACCATGTCATGCCAATGACATGCCAACGGCATGCCAAGCCTCTTAGTTAGATCCACCCAAGTGTTGTCTTTGGTCGAATTATTTCTTCACGGCCGAGTTTTTGCTACGCCCAAAGCTCTACTTTGTCCTTTAAAATTCAAATTTCTCTATTTTACACCCGAAACTCCAATTTCGATCAATTATGCCATTTTCCGTCAAATTTGTCAATAAAAGACTAAAAATGGTAATATTCTGATGTGACATTCATATCAGTAGTTAGGTTGAATTTATAATGTTAAAATACTGTAAAGAAATAATTTGTTCGAAGCAAGCAAACAGTAATGAAAGACTTAGATTTAGTTAAGGCGATCTAAAAATAGTTAAGCTGGGTGGATGGACAATATGTATATTCTTTCTACACTCAAATTTAAATCTTTATCTCCGTAATTTAGATACAATATATTATATAGCTTGGATAAAAAAAAATTTTGCCTTGAGAAAAACAAAATTTTATAAGCTTTGCTGCATGACTTTTTCAAAATCGAATGGAAAAAAATTAGGGTTTTGGTTTTGGGTGTGATAGCCAGCCCAATTTTCGAAGTAGTTCAAATACAAACGGGCCACAACAGGATCCGTCGGGTGTTACCGCCACCCGCCCTCTTCCCGCGCTGTCTTCAAGATTCAATCATCCATCCATGCTCCGATTTCCACCCATAAACCAATAAACGCAGCGTTTCAGAATCCAAATGGAAAAGCTGTCACCTTCTTCTTCGTCTGTCGACCACAAAGCTTGGACAGAGTAAGCTGAAGAGCAGCAAAACTCATCAGTCATCACAAATTCTCCACATTTCTCAATTTTTGTATGCCAATTTTCTAACACAATTGAAAATTTCAGGGCCCAAGATTTGCTGAAGCAAAAATTGATTGCAGAAGATGATTTCTCATGGAGATTAGATTCAAAGTCAAACTCAAGGTCAATGGAGAGAGAGGAGGAGAAAGAGGAGGAGAGAGAGGAGGTGTTGAAGTATGTGGGAGGGGTTGATATAAGCTATTCAAAAGAAAACCCATCAATGGCATGTGGAATCCTTGTGGTTTTGGAGCTCAAAACTCTCCAAGTTGTGTATCAAGACTTCTGTGTTGTCACTCCCAATGTGCCTTATGTTCCTGGCTTCCTTGCCTTCAGAGAGGTCCAATTTTCATGTTATAGGTTTTCGCGAGTTCGAATCCGCCTTCCCCTAGTTTAGAATATCGTCTTGTTAAAAAGGAAAAATGCATTACATTTTTTTCCATGTCATGAATTTTGCATCCCTATTGATTGATGTAAGCGTTTTGGTTGTTTGATGTATTTGATTGTTTGTATTGATTAGGCCCCAGTGTTGCTTGAGCTTTTGGAGAAAATGAAAAACAACAATAGTCCTTTCTACCCACAGGTGACCGTTGCCCTTGCATTCTCTGGCTACACGAATTCGTTATAATGTTAGATATTTGAACTTGTTTAGAATTGCTTAAGAGTTTATCAGTAAGGTTTAATATTTGATTCTGGTTTTTCATTTTTACATATCAATGTCTTTTAACTTTATGCCAAATCTGGCAAGTTGGTACCTTACAATTTGGGTAAATAACAATGTTTATCCTTAATGTTAACAGCTTCTAATGGTTGATGGAAACGGAATACTTCATCCTCGAGGCAAGTCCTTTGACAAAAATCCCCGTGGACTATATGCTTACCCTTTTCAAATGAAAGCTAAATCACCGCTTTTTCTTATTTATATACTTCTGCTTTCAAATGTGATTTGTGACCTATGGGGGGAATGATGGTCTGAAATTGCTGAAAATATGGTTTGGGCACACTTTTAGGCCTAGTGAATCTTTTGCTCACTTCATTTAGAACCTGTTAGTTCAATTTTTCGTAACTTAGACGATACAATCTGTTAGAGTTCTGTCTTTACCTTTAGTTGATTGAGAGCAGTTGGCCCCTCACTCAACTCGAGATTTTTTTTAAAAAGGGTAGAGTTTGTTTTGTAGGTTTTGGCTTGGCTTGTCATCTTGGCATTCTGGCAAATCTACCAACTATTGGGATCGGAAAAAATGTAATACTGATAGTAAAAATTATATTACATCCATACCTTTCATAATCTGGGCTTTCTCTGCATGTCTAACTTTGAGAAATTTCTCTTGATATAAATTGAATTCATGAGTTGTGACAAAGTACCGTATTTCAGCTTCATCATGTTGATGGTCTAACACTATCCGGAGTGAAGCAGCTTCTCGAAGCCCAAGAAGACAGTGCTGAAGGTTTTATTACTTTGAAAGGATGTTCAGGCCGTACATGGGGAGCGGTAAGCATTATATAAGCTCTATTTCTCCTCTAATAACTGTTAAATTTTTTATTAAAATTTGATCTGCTATGGTATTTAAACTGTGATGGGAATCTTGAGCGGTTGGAGTGTAGTACAGGGAACTTGAAGATCCTTATCATTTTGGTTTTTGGTTTGTAACATTTTAGTTTATCTGAACAATCACAGACACTTTGATTAAAAAGTAGAGTGCCTTTGCCGGAACTATTTTCGCACTTTGCCTTGTGTTCTCAGTTTCAATCGATTCAATAAAACTGAAACGGCATTCTCTTTCTGTTTTTCAGGCAGCAAGATCTACAGGTGGCTCATTGAAACCTATATTTATTTCAACTGGTCACCGTATATCACTTGATACTGCCACCAGAATTGTGAAAATGACTTGCAAATTTCGTGTCCCTGAGCCTATCCGGCAGGTGAAAACCGGAACTCTTGGAATGTTTTCAGTGTTTCCATATTCACTACTTCCTGTTTCTTATTAATATGCTGGACATAAAAAGCTGCTTGTAGAGCAGATTCTGTGGTGAGGACAACCTTATATTATGGTTACAACACCTAGAATAAGCTTATTTTTTTAAACAACAATATACATTTGTATGCAGATAATCTCTTCTAATTCCGCAATTGGTCCAGAAAATCTCAATGTGGCTTTCGTTATGTTGTGAGGTTGTTCATAATTTCTTTTTTCTTTCAGAAAGGTGATTGTTTTTGTCGGTAAATAGACCACTTAATTTACCACAAACTAATGACAAAGATGTGTTCTAGTTCGCTTGTTCGCTAAAAAGTTTTGTTCGTCATTTTTTAGAACCACCGAGTTCGATTGTATTATTTCATTAGTTCATGTTATGTTTTGGAAATTATATTCAAGCTTTAGCTGATCCTTCTGATGTTGATGCAGGCTGATATAAGATCTAGAGACTATCTTCGGAAGCATCAAACGAGAACATCCAAAGATTGAGTTTTGAAAATATGGCAAGTGCCCTGGTTACACCACCAGGCTTTCCAAGAGATCCACATCGCCATCTACACTTGAAGACAACGTTCTGAAGTCCATGACGTGCAATCAAGTATCCGAATTCGACGAAGTCCAATCAACGTTGGGACAAGGAGGGGTGACAGTTGAGAAGTTTTGTAGACAACTTGGACAGTACGGAGGTCCCGGACTGCACTGACGGCTTAACATACTTCAGCACCTTCTCTATCGTCCTTTCTGTGCTTGCGCTTTTGGCTGCAGCTATTCTCCAGACGACATCATCGTCAACATTTTCGTCATCTTGTATAACGCTAGTACAACGCTAAACTAGCTGTAAAAATTTGATTACTAGAGCTGAAATCTCTAAATAAGTGATTGACGAATAAGCTAAGAGCGAAAAAACCGAATACCCTACTATGATCGGTCGATATAAAAACACAAACACATGCGTACACATATGTATACACACAAAAATAGACATGATATGCATGCATTTTGTCACATCCCGGCCTGGGTTCCACCACATCCCGGGCCCGTTCTACCACCGTAGCACGATATTGTCCGCTTTGGGCTTACCATTGCCTCACGGTTTTGTTTTTGCTCAACTTCAGAGTTCCGATTGAACCCAAAGCAAGTGAGCTCTCAAAAGGTCTCGTGCTAGGTAGGGATGGGAATATACATTTAAGGATCACTCTCCTGGGCGATGTGGGATGTTACAATCCACCCCCTTAGGGGCCCGACGTCATTGTCGGCACACTTCCGTCCAGGGATTGGCTCTGATACCATTTGTCACATCTCGACCTGGGGTCCACCACATCTCGGGCCCGTTCCACCATCGTAGCACGATATTGTCCGCTTTGGGCTTACCATTCCCTCACGGTTTTGTTTTTGGGAACTCACGAGCAACTTCCCAGTGGGTCACCTATCCTGGCAGTGACCTCGTGCATTACTCGCTTAACTTCGGAATTCCGATGGAACCCAAAGCAAGTGAGCTCCCAAAAAGCCTCGTGCTAGGTAGGGATGAGAATATACATTTAAGGATCACTCTCCTGGGCGATGTGGGATGTTACACATTTAGTACTGGTTTAGTACTAAGGTGTTTTTATAAAAAGTGGTATAATAAAAAGCTGAGCTAAAAAAGGAGTTTGGTAAACACTTAAAAACAGCTTATTTTCACAGTTTTGGGTGCAAAAAAAAGCTGAAAACGTGAAGCAACAAAAATAAGCTTATTCTCATAGTCAATGTTCTAAAAAACGCTAGGCGCTAGTCGGGCGGTAGGCTGGGGCCTAGCGCCTAGGCGGTTAGGCAGAGCTTAGGTGGACTAGGTGGATTTAAGTAAATCTATTATATTTCGTGTAAATAAGTGTCTGTTTACACTTTAAATATATATAATTTCCTCATATACTACAAAATTGAATGATATATATATTATGAAGTACTGGAACATAATAAAAACATGGGGAACAAAGATATAATGTGTGTTCATTTAAGTATGCAATAAGTCTCTTACAATTTATGAAAAAAATAAAATGTAAAATGAAATTTATCTATTTTTTGTCTAAGTGATTCGTGACCTAGGCGGGTGCCTAGGAGGTCTAGGCGGACGCCTCAGTAGGTCTAGGTGCCATTTCTTAATTTTCAAACGCCTAGACATTAATCGGGGCAGTGGTCAGCCGCCTAGTGCCTAGGCGGGGATTTTTAGAACAGTCCTCACAGCACAACAAAAACAGTTTTTTTTTTCAAAACACAACAATATCAAACCAGTGGTAAAAAATATATAAACCCTAATCACACTTCTAAGAGCAAGCTCTAGTTGCTAAACCAAAAAGCAGAAAATATGGAGAGAGAGAGAGAGAGAGTAACCTTTGGTGAATGAAAGAGGTGGCGGTCAGGGGTTATCTTTGGGTTTGGCTGAATTTATAATGGTAAATTTGAACGAAATGTTTAAAGGAAGCAAAAGGTAAAAAAACCAAAAGGGAAGTCTGTTTTTTGGCTGTATAGCTGCATGCCAGTCCATTAACATTAAACGACTACTCTGTGATCACTCACAACACCGAAGGCTACGAGTACTTGTTTAATGTTAATGGACTGGCATGCAACTACAGTTAAACATTTCATTTGTTCAAATTTATTGTAGTTGCATGTCAGGTGGCCACACAGCCACACAAACAAAAGCACCCCTACCCCCACTGCCACCCCCTGATTTTTCCACTCAAAACCCGACATTATTGTGTCTCACCCCTCTCACACAAAATGAAGAGGCCCACATCAACGATGACCACACTTAAGACCTTCTCCTCTTGAGGGTTGATTTGACCAAATATTTTTTTATTGGAGATGGTCTAAGTGAAACGTATTTTGATTTTAAGCCATTACTTTATAATTTAGGATTATATAGGAGAACTCAAATATACCAAACCCA
Organism: Malus domestica; assembly: GCF_042453785.1. Taxonomy (NCBI): domain Eukaryota; kingdom Viridiplantae; phylum Streptophyta; class Magnoliopsida; order Rosales; family Rosaceae; genus Malus; species Malus domestica. The sequence continues at coordinate 11,916,993 of NC_091668.1, forward strand.
CCCCCCCACCAAATCTCTGACCTTAGGAAAGAGCAAATGGCACTTAAAACCCTAGGCTAATTGGATGAAGAGTGACATGAGCTATGCTAACTAGCTAATTTGAAGATCTAAATAGAAAGTACGTAGTGTAACGCATGACATTTTAGTTACTCTCTGTCACATTTCCAAATAAATTCGCCTATTTAAAAGGTAAAATGGTCAATTTAGATCCTTTCAACGAAAATTAAAGATCGAGTTTGATTTGTTCAAGGTTTAGGGTTGATGACAGAAAACAGAGACTTCAATTTGTTGTGTATATTGACTGATTAATGCTACACAAATATGAGTTCATTCAGCCCCAACTGTGCTTGACAATCCTGAGTAGTGTATATATTATTTTACACCAATAATATACACAAAAAAAAAAAAATCACAGAACTGTATACAGGAACATAAACACAAACACCACCAATCCTAAATAACTAGGCTTTTCAAGGGAGCCAGCTCTGCCGTTCACACTAGACGAATAAGATGATCGGATCATGATACTAAATTTGCAGTTTCCAGTAGATGGATCACTCGTGGTGGTAGTCGAAAGGTTTGGAAACTTGCAGGCAGTATCCAGCTGATCATTCATTTGATAGTAACTGTTAAATGCGTATGAAATGTTGCCGCGAGCATCCAAATCTCCACATGAAGTTCCATATCCAAGACTGGTGCAATCAGCATTTGAACAAGCGTAGCTCACGCTTAGCGCCACTTCTGGATCATCAAGACTTGCTGAGGGCGACATGACACACCATTTCTTTTCCAGATATTGAACGCCGCTTGCTCCTATTAATCCATTCAAGCCTGTAGTTCCTAGACTGAGCTGATACTTGGGGGTTCCGTCATAGTAAAACAGCCCCCAATGGCGTTCAAAGTTACCCGGCTGAATGCTCTTGGCATCTTCATCGATGAGGCTAAATAAGTAGGCGTCCACAGGGCCGCTTCTCATTGGAGTCCCTGCATTGTTCTTGATATGGGACATAAACCCTTGGTTGAACCGCTGGGCATACTGTAAATTTGCATTGCGGTCCCCATCTGTAGGCCAACCGATCTCTCCAACAATTATGGACAAGTTTCCAAATCCGTTCTTCTGCAATGCCCATACAAGGGTGTCGTGGTTTGCATCAAATACATTGTTGTAGATTCTTCCATTGTCGTTAATGGGACTTGAGTATCCATTGAAGAAGGCGTAATCAGCAGGGAAACTGGGATCATTGTAGAGGCTTATGAAGGGATAGATATTGACGGTGAATGCAGCACCGTTGTCGCTCAAGAACTTGACAATTTCCACCACGAGATCCTTGGTGTCTGGTCGGAAGTCTCCATTAGAAGGTAGGTCTGAGCCACTGCTGTCATAGATGTCAGCGTTGAGGGGAATCGTGACCTTAACCTGATTGCTCACACCAGCTTTTATGAGAGCTGACTGAATATTCTGAAGGGCAGGAAATATTGTTGGAATATAGGTTCCATTGTATGTTGACAACAATGGTTCATTCCCCACTGCCGCATACCTTGCAGAGAATGTATGAAACAGGTAAGATCTCGAGAGATAAACTACACGTAAAACATTTAGTTATAACTGGAAAGGCTGATATGATAAGAAAAAACAGTAACAACTAAGAAAGGAAAAGGTTCGCCTCCCCACCTTCTGGAACAGTTTTTCCTGATCATGAAATTTAGAGAATGTCTGCCACTATTATTCTTCAGTTCAATTTCAATATAGCTAATAGATTATGATTAGAATATGCTATATAACAGAATCTAAGTTAATAGAAAGGGGTTCATATTTAAATTTGTACGAGACTATAACCGATCGGAAATGTTTCATGCTGTAGGCATTGTTATTCAAATTTCATGAACGTTATTTCCTGCGCTGCAGCATGATTGTACTTTGTTAGATGGATGTGGCTTTCTCTTGACTATTTACAGTGAAGACTAATTCAAAACAGCTAAAAAAGGGCTTTATTTACAAAGCCATCTAATGATAAAATCGACTTTCAACTAAAAACCACCACCTGAAATGTACTTAAACAAGGCAGAAGGATGAAGCATCATCACCTGAGTACTGAAACATTCAATTGAAATAACCTTGGAATGACAGGGGTGGTATACCGCAATATGCAGTTTTGTAGAGAGATGCTCCAACTAGCTATTGCAAGGAGGTTCAAACCTTTAAAACTAAGGGGATCCCTGTGGAAAGTCAATGAGAAACTCCTAAATAGGTGAGTTTAACACTAGAGAGTGGTGGCTCAAGCGTTGCAAACCACTCTGCTACTAAACAGAAGTCCTACTTTTCTAATAATTGTTCATTTCACTGAAAAGCATCAGAGATGCAACTGAACCGAACCGCATTGCTGGAAATACTAGTCAAAATAAATTCGAACTCTAAAACCAAAGGACAGGTCAGGCAAGGTTCTAGCGGGATGAGATGATGGCTGATAGCGTGAAAAAGGCTCTAGGCTTCTAGCTTCCCCATATCATCTTTCGATCACGAAGAATGAATTACATAGCAGCTCATCAAGAAGTTGATTTCCTAGAAGCAATAAGATCACACACACACCTCTCTAATGGATTCATTTGCATAGAGGCAAAAACCAAGGAAACTATCTTATAAGCATTCATAAACTAAGATTTGGGTACCGAAAAAGAATCTACGGGCCTTTCGATAACCACGTACTTTTCCTCTATTTAGCATAAAAATTGAAAACTAAAAACGAAATTATTATCAAACTGCGCTAATGTTCAGGCTTCTCACTATTCTATTAGATCAATTATATGCATAGCTGCACATTTCTATGTAACTCCAATTGAAGAAACCCAATTTAAATCACATGTTCTATTAGAGAGAGAATTTACCTAATATCCACACCATTGGAGACATGTGAGGAGACATTCTTGGAAACCCATTTCTCAGCTGCCTGCTTACTGTTAGCCAAAGAATACAGCATCTCATTTGGAATCCCAACCATCACCTGAATCCCAGACTTGCTCAAAGCATTCAGAATATCCGAATCGGCATCGAAAAGCTTGACCTTTTGGATCCCGTTGTCCTTCAACATCTTCACAATTGTTGCTGGTGGGAGAGGGTGTGTTAACTGTGTCCCCCAGTTCACCCCAATCCCAACTACTAATCCCACCCCAAGATTTAAGAACAAGAAGGCAATACTTAGGCCTCTAAAGCCCATACCTTTCAGCAACCCCATCAAAACCCTTTGGGAATTTGAGTTGAAAACTGGTTTTGGAAGTAAAGTGAGGGAATTTAAGAGAAGGGTTTGAATCTTTAGAGCTAAAGTTTGCAACTTTCAGCTGCTGAAGCTTCAAAATTTTGAAAAACCCAGTTCTAAATTTGAAAGCAAATACTGCTCCTACTAGCCCAAGGAAAATTCAAAACATGGAAAATATTAATTGAAGTAAAAAGGCAAACTTCCTAATCGTGAACCAAAATTGAAGTGTGGCAACTACAAGAAAACAAGAAGAAGAAAGTAAAGCATAGAGGGTCAGCCCCAAAGAGGAAACTAATGCTAAAATGTAAAACTGAAGATTTTTGGGATATACAAATAGTTTTATACACAGAGAAAAGAGTAATGATTGATTGGAAGAGGGTGATCAGGTTGGTTTGGCATAAAGTGGCAAAGATTTGGTACTAAATGCTGAAAATTTAGATGATTTCAAGAGGAACAGGACAGGGTTTTTGGGATTTTGGAATTCTTGCAAAAAAAGGAAGAGGAAAAAAGAGAGTAATAGAAGAATGTTTTCCGTCTGTTTGGGTGAGAGTTGAACTTGATCGATTGGAGGGTATAAAAATGGATTCTGAATTATATAATGGTAATGATATGAGAATAATAAAAGAAGAGTGTTGATTCTGTGTACTTTAAAAAGGAAGAATCTTGAAGCATTGGGAATATGGGGATAGTTTAGACTTTCTCTCTTCATTGCTGATAGTGTCCAAGTGCAGCCAAGAGTGTACAGGTGATGTGTGAAGTTCACTCAGTACAAATGGATGTCAGCAAATAGAGAATAACTCCTCCTATGCGTTTGAGATCCACTGTGATTGGTATCTCGTACATTGTCATACATGAATAAATAATACCTCATGTATTTTGTTCTTTTTTGACCCCACCCCTGGTGTATCTAATTCAAAGAGAGGTTGTCCTATCATACACGTGGTTATGAGTATTTCAGATATCAAATTTTAAAAAATAAAATTTAAATTTAAAAGATTATGTGACACTTTGGTCATTTTAAAATTTTTGTTATGCATTCGATATGTCAAATTTAAATTATTATTTATTATATTATTTATTTTTTTATAATTGTAATAAGTATTTTTTAGAATAAATAATAATAATAATAATAATAATGGTAAAAACAATTTATTAATCACTAAAAAGAGATTTGAAGTTGCTGTTAAATTTGACAGCAAACACCTTTGATGTCAATCCACGCCATGTAGGATTGACATTTTAGTTGAAAATACTGAAGCTATCTTGTTTTACTGTTATTGTTAATGGATACGTTTTTACTCTTCATTTGGAGATGATTTAAGATTCTAAATTCAATAAAATAGGAGATACAAACTAAGAGTCTCTATCGAGAAGAGGTTGAAAGTTTAACCAATGAATTATAACAACTCTTTCTCATTGTAGATATGGATTTTTCGAGTTGAAAATTTGTATATGATGACAAGTGGGAAGAGCTCTTTTCTCACTGAGGATTTTTACATAGGACATAACTTGTTCATCCTTTCATTTTGATATAAGTAATGCTACACTTGCTATATATTTGTACCATCTAAATAGAGGTAGTTTTTTACATAGGCCGAAACTTGTTCATCATTTTGCTTTAATATGAGTAATGCTATACTTACCGCATATTTGTACTATCTCTCTAATAATGGTAGGGTCCACCAACACATTTGGGTACAATCTCTCCATCAACACATGTGGGTACCCTCTCTATTAGAGGAATGGTACAAATGATCGAAGTGCAAATAAGTGATAAGAGTAGGCATTTTTGTAGTATTTTAGTTGTATTTTTTCATTACTATGCAATGAAATTCAGATGATTTCCAATAACATATTAACAAAAAAAAAATTCTTTTAAAAAACAATATCATCTATAGGGGTGGGAGAGTGGACTAAACCTCACAATGGGTTAACAATAACGTAGTTCAAATTCGTTTTTTGCGAGATCGAACTTAAGACCTCTCATTTATAAATGAATAGAAATATCATTAGACCGTAGTACTAAGTGACTACAATTATTTGACCAAATACAAAAATACTCATAAAATTGCCTTAGAAATACAAATCCGCCAGCTGTCACATTTGCCCCTTTCTAAGTATGGCGAATAGCAACACGAGGAATTTTCTTGCATAAGATGAAAAGGAATAAGAGTAATTGACAAGCAAATACATACTTTTTCCAAATTGATTATGGACGCCGCTAGAATGCTTAACCTTTCTTTCAACTTTTTTCTGCTGGAGCCAATGTAAAAACTACATTCGCAATAGCTTATGAAGATTTGATTAACCAAAACCATGGGTTTTGTTCAAAAGTTTCACAAAACCATTGTTAAAACATGATATAATAATAACCAACCAATGCAAGGCGCTTTCCTATATTGAACAACAATGTTGCATGATTTGTAAGTTGTAGCTGGATTGGAAGGTAATTGTAATTCAAGTGATTTCGAAAATTTATATATGCATCTGAAGTCTTAGTTAGAAGAACAATTTTATGACACGTTTTTATTTATTTATTTATATTTATATTTTTTATTTTTGAGAAAATTGTAGTAGTGGTCATTCAAGTTTAATCCAATTGGAGCATTGGTCGCTGAACTAAAAATCAATGTCATTGGTCCCTTAACTCATCAAAATGTGCAGCTATGGTTATTTTTGTCAACTTCGTCAGAATTCCATCAAAATGAGTCATGTTGGAAGGACCATTGCTATTGAGTTAAAGTGGACGGACGATTGCTCCAATTGGGTTAAAGTTGTGGGACCATTTCTCCAGCTAGGTTAAAGTTGAGGGACCATTATTATAATTTTTCTGATTTGGTTTCCATATTTGTCCATTTGATTTAGCCTCACGTGCATGGCACCTGACTCATTTTGAGGGAAGTTCTATGGAGTTGACAAAAAAGATCATAATTGCACGTTTTGATAAGTTAAAAGAGACTAATGGTCACACATTTTTAGTTGAGAGACGATTACTCTAATTGAATTAAGTTGAGGGACCAAAGCTACGACTTCAGCTTGTTTTGTAGGTTATTACCTTTTAGGTTTTGTTTTAAAGAGTTTAGGTCCCATGTCTCCCATCTTTTTCTTGTATCGTTTTTGTTTTAGTTTTTAGAAGGGTAATGTTTGTCCCCCTTCTTTTTGTGTATGTTTTTTTTCTTGTTTTTGAGGGATAAGGTTTATGTCATCTCTAACTAGTTGTAATTTTAAAATATCAATAAAATTCTCTTGTACTGCTGAGGTTTCTTAAAAAATAAAAAACAGTAACAACACAACTTATATTTCACGAATACACCGTAACGTGGCGTCTCATGCCAATGAAATAAGAATACTTGGATAGAAACTTACATATGTCATTGTTCAATTTGCACAAGACTTCAAATTTCCAATATACTCATGCAATGTAAGTTTCTCTCCTAGCTAGATTCAAATTTCCCTTCCTCCTGTATCACTTTCATAAAATAAAGGTGTACATCATGCAAGTAAACCCAAAGCCAAGGGTTGCTATTATATATAATAGTGGGGAATACCATGAGCGGCCAGGCGTTTTGCCTTTTGAAAAAGTGAAGAGCTTTGGAGCTTGATTGTGTTCATCATTTGTATTATCTTTACTAAAACATACGACAATGCGTTTTGAACTTTTGCCCAAAAAAGATGGATTCTGGTGTGCCAATTAAGGCGTGCTTTGCTTGTGCTACTCGTTTTTGGGGTGCATTTGTATTAGCATTCGCGGCATCCCACATTTGCACCTCGCACGTTTAGAGTGAGACCCATTTCCTTTACTTTTTCTTGGTCGGTGGTGGTACACGTAACGGTCCCTTCCTTTTACTGAAAGAAAAAAAGAGAGGAAAATAGTACTAATCTTTATGTTTTTTATTTTGATTTTTTAGTTAAAATAGTTTCAAAAATTAACATAACTTAGCATTTTAATTCTTGAAATTAAAGCACTAGGTAGGAAGTTATTGCAGGGCCAACACCGCCTTATAGTTCATTACCTCTCTAATAGGTCGTTCCCAATCCAATGTCCATGTAGAGTTATTTGAAAATCGATAGAAGTCCCTGAGTTTGTCTAGTGTCAAACATTTTAGTAATTCCATGAAAAATCTCCGTTAAATTGACGGTATTATTGTCCAATTAACTCCCTACTTGCCTTTTCTTTTAATGAAGATTTTTCACAGAAAGACCCCAAGATGATTAACAATGGACAAATTCAAGGACTACTTGTATCTATTTTCAATCTCAATAACCAAAATGAGGATTTGGTATAAGTCACAGAAGGAATTAACTATAATTGATAACGAATTCGCTATTTAAGTAAGTTGAACATAAAAAATTTCACTTACAAATGAGTGGAATACTAATAAACTGTAGTGCTAGTGAGTAATGACAAAAAGAACACTAAAATACAAAAGAAATGAGATGATTATTGTGGTCATACCTGTATGGATCATCCTTTCTTCATGTGATGCTGTGATCACACCTATATTAGAGTCGTGACTTATATATAGATACAATTGGAATGACTTGTGTGGATGCAAATTTCCGCCTTCTTCTTCTTGGACAAAATTGTACCTACAAAACAATTAATACCTTAGGTCAAGGCCAAGAGCCTCACGCGCTCACGATGAATGGGGGGGGCATTGGCCGAAGAATCTCCAATGCCAAAGTTAGAATTTAGAGAGAAAAATGTTTGGAGAGTTTTTTGGAGTTTTGCAAAAGTGTGGAACTAACTTTTTAGAAGAAATAGGGTCCTATATATAGGGAATGAGGTGGCCGGCCCTTACAGGATTTTGTGTGAAAATGGTGATTAATTTGGTGATTAATTTGATGATTAATGGATTAATTAGGAATTAATCCATTAATTAGCCTAATTAATCTAATTTGTATGGAAGGTTTTGAAGGTTATGGAATGAGGATGGATGAGACAAATTTGAATTTGTTACCTATTTTGGGTACTCCTGATTTGGTTAATGGATGATTCTCCACTGCTCACGTGTAAGAGACTCAGTATGTCTCGAGAGTAAATTTGTCATCTTCACCCAAAAATCCAAGTGTCGCCTTGTGATTATTTTTGGCTCCACAAATGCCCCCACACTTGCTGGGTTGCTCGTAGGAAAGTGCAGCAGGTATAGAGATCTTCTTGCTCTAGGAAACTTAGGACTGCTTCTTGTTTTGATGTAGATTCACTCTTCAATATGAAATTGAATCCTTCTAGGAAAGGGAAATAAATTTCTCTCAAAGCCTATTTAAGTCCACCTTAAGTGGGTTATTAAATCAACTTTGGAGAGTGATTTATTCTACCTTACAAGAGAGAGAGAGCTTAGAGGATATTTGTTCCCTCTCATCTAGCAATCTTCTAAATCTTGCCAGTGCAAAGGATCGTCTTTCGTTGCTTTCTTCGTCTTCTCCGTGCCGCACCAATGTAATAAAAACTTAATTCTTCTTGTCTTCTTTTTGGGTGGTGTTGCCACGGGGCAGTTGTCGGGGTGGTGCGATACGTCAGCTGGCCGGGGCCAGGAGTCGGCTTGGCATGGGCCAAGGAGGTGATGTGGCAGGGGCCATTGCTTGAGCAGCTCGGCTTGATTGAAGCCAAGGATTGATTTGGCATGGGCTGAGAAAGTAGCGTGGAATGGGCAATTGTTTGGGCTGCCTGTTGAAAATGAGGAAACTACTTGAGTTTGATTTTTCAACTACCATATATAGAGCAGTCACGGATGAAGCTGTCAAGATTGGAGTTGCTGAAGATAAAGTATCGAATGAGCGAACTGCTAAGTGTAAAAGTGGCTGCTGCCCCTTAACCATTTGTTGCTTAGTTGATCTTCAAGCATTCGATCTTTTGAACTATGTGGCATTCTTGCAATGGAGAGCAAACCCATATGGGTGTCGGGGAATTAATACCCTCTCGCACTAGAAAGCAGACCCATACGGGTGTCGGAGAATTGGTTTACCTTTTCACACTAGAGAGTAATTAGTTTATCCTCTCGCACCAGAGAGCAGACCCAAAAAGGATTTTGAGCAGTTGCTGTGGACAACAGTTGAGCCAGGCTTATGAGTAACTTCTTGAATCTTCATTGAGAATAAAGAAATAAATCAAAAGTGCTGGAAGGTAGAAACTGCATAACATACTGGATAATCTTCGGCTTGTGAGGCCTTGTTCATCGAGTTGCTCAAGACTTCGAACTTATTTGGAAAAGAACCCAAACGAGGTTCAGGGGGTGATGGAGACTTCATCTGCTTGTGTAGGCCATTTCGTTGACTTGTCAAGATACTTGTCACATCGACCCTCATTTGCCAACTTTTCAAGATACTGCTTCCACTTCAGGCAGCCGTTGGTAGTGTGGCCTGATCCTTGATGGAATGTGCAATACTTTGTATGATCCAGCTTGGTAAGATCGCCTTTCATGGGTGGCGGCAGTTCGAACCAAGGTTCGTTCTTGAGCTTGTGGAGAATTTGGCCGATTGGAACTGTGAATTTGGTGAATGTTTCAGGCGTTGAGTCTTCTCTGGTTGGGGAACGTTCCATGTGTTTATTTTTTGACTCATTTTTGTTAGACTACTTGGTTTCGTCCCATAGTGCATGCTTTTCTGCCAAAGCATACGAAGCTGCTAGGGTTAATTCTTCTCCCATGATCAGTTTTTCGAATAAAGGATATTCGGTGGGAAGTCCATTTATGAATGTTGCCGTTGTTATGTCTTCGTTGCAACCAACAATCTTGGCCTTCTCCGCTTTGAACCTCTTGACATAGTCGCGAATTGTCTCCCAAGGGTCTTGTATGATGCTGAAGAGATGGTCGGATGTCATTTTGATTGAGCGGTTAAACGAATACTCCTTAGTGAAAACAAAGGAAAGTTCGTTGAAACTCTAGATCGACTGCGGTGGCAGAGTGTGAAACTAGTCTTGCGTCTCGCCTTGTAGAGTTGTGGCAAAAATTTTGCACATAACCGCATCGTTGTTCCTGTAGAGGATCATGGTACTGCGGTAATGCTTGAGATGTCGATCTGGATCTTCGTCTCCTTTGTAAGGAATGAAGTGAGGCATAGTGAACCCGTGAGGTGGATCTGTCAGCTCGATCTCATTCGTGAATGGTGACATGCTTATGTTGGTCATGTCACGTCAAAGCGCATTATAAGCAGCCTCGTTATGTTAGAAATTGTGCAATCGTTTGGTTATGAGCCTCTCAACTTTTTCTTGAATTTGCCTCTGCTGGGGCAGTGGAACTTTTGGCTGCCTTTAATCATGACCTATGGGTCTAGGCTGCTATTCCTTATGCTTGACTCGTCCATGTTGCGGCTGTAGTGCATATGGCATGTACCTGGCAGGCAAACAAGTTATTCGCAGGCTGTCAGTTGAATTTAAGTCGGATTGAGTGACTGCTTCTCTCCGTCTGTTGTGCTACCTACTCCGATGTGAGGTGGATAATGCTCTTTGCGAGCTTAGTTGTGAATGAACATTTCGCCTGGAAGGTTGTCCATGTTGATAATCGAAGTTTGACCTCAACCGTGAACGTATGCTCGTCCGTGGGCTTGATCGGGAATGCACGCTCCTCCGCGTGCTAAGACGAGAGTATACGCTATCCCAAGGACCTAGGCGGGAGCGTAAACTGCCAAAACGCTCGGAACGTGGCTGGTTAAGGGGCTGTGTGCCGAGACACTGGTGGAGAGGTTCGTCTGTCTTTGTCTTACTTCGGGACACCTCATTCGGGGCACGTTGGATCTCAGTGCGTTGCAAGAGTTGATTCACCAAGGTTGTCTATTGTGCAAGGGCGCTCGTCAACTCTATGACTTGTCGAGACAAGTGTTGTTTGCCATTTTGATTGGAAGAGCTTGGAAGGAATATGCCTCCTTGAGCAGTGGAAGTGTGGTAGACTCCGAGTGCAAGATTTGAATTGGGAAATGTCAAATCCGCGGAGAAATATGGTGAAAATGCCCCCGGCTCAATGGTTGCTTCGGATAGTTGAGATATTCTCGGGCCAACTTGAGCTGCTTGGGAAACCCTGGGAAGCAGGGCTACGGGAGCAGGCTGCTTGGTGTGTAATGCTCGCGAATGCAAGGCTTGAGCTCGGCTTGGCAACGCATAGGGCTCACGTTGGGCATGGAGTGACATGGCTCGGGCCGTGGTGATGGAGTCATGGACCTCGCCGTGGGTGATTGCCATGGTGGCCACCGCGGTGGTTGCCATGGTGGAGCCTTGTGGTGGTGGTGCCACTCCCCCTAAGATCACATTTAGTCTTGTGGATTGCCGCGGTCCCATTTCTTGAATATTGGAATTTTCACTTATGGAATTTTCCAAATTTTTAGCCATTGTATTTCTCTTTCACGTTTTATCAAAGAATCTTTACAAATAAAAATTTCTAATAATAAGAACGTACGAAAAATACAAGTGCACTAGTAAATAGAGAAAATAGAGAAAAAACCTTTTTATGTGAGAGTCTTCTACGTGTGTGGGACTCAACTCTCAATGAAAGCACCAATTTGTGGATGCAAATTTCCGCCTTCTTCTTCTTGGATAAAATTGCACCTACAATACAATTAACACCTTAGGTCAAGGCCAAGAGCCTCATGCGCCCACGATGAATGAGGGGAGGCTTTGGCTGAAGAACCTCCAATGCCAAAGTTAGAATTTAGAGAGAAAAGTGTTTGGAGAGTTTTTGGGAGTTTTGCAAAAGTGTGGAACTAGCTTTTTAGAAGAAATAGGGTCCTATATATAGGGAATGAGGTGGCTGGCCCTTAGAGGATTTGTGTGAAAATGGTGATTAATTTGGTGATTAATGGATTAATTAGGAATTAATCCATTAATTAGCCTAATTAATCTAATTTGTATGGAAGGTTTTGAAATTTATGGAATGAGGATGGATGAGACAAATTTGAACTTGTTACCTATTTTGGGTACTCCTGATTTGGTTGATGGATGATTCTCCACTGCTCGCATGTAGGAGACCTGGTATGCCTTGAGGGTAAATTTGTCATCTTCACCCAAAAAATTCACGTGTCGCCTTGTGATTATTTTTGGCTCCACAACTTGTAGCTATTAGCAAACATTTGAAACCAAAATAAGAGTAGAGTGTCTTCGACTATGATTGTTTTTATTGTTTACAATTAATATTGGTTGAGAAAATCGAATCTGTAACCTTGATTACAAGTATTTTAACGATATTGCAATTTTAAGGGTTGGGATATTGGAAGAAACTAATTTTGACCTATGACTGATTATTAGTATTGTTTAGGGTATGTGCAATATGGTAACTAGGAGTGGGTGACTACAAGCAGTGTTCTAAAAAACGGTCTTGGCAGCGCTTAGCCGCTTGGTGTCGAAGCATCGCCACGACTAACCCAAAATCGTTTAGAAAATTGGCGAGGTTATTAGGCAGCCGATTAGAAGGGCTAGGCAGCAACTGTGTGGGCTAGGCGGGCTGTAACACCCCACCCCCATTTTAAAATGGTTTTTAATTCTTAATTGGTGTGCCCAAGAGGCCCACATTCTGTTTTTGTGTCCCCCATTCCCATCACTCTTCCATCTCTCTCAGCCCTCTTCTTTCTCTCACTCTCCATCTCCCTTTCTCTCAACCTCACTCTTCCATCCTCATCGTCAAACCCACACACACACCCACCACCACAACCACCTAGCTACGACACCACCATCATCTCTGGAACTTTCTTCTCTCTCTCCCCCGTCTCGACGAAGCTCCGAGACACCCAGAGAACACCCAAGTCTCCCCCGACAACTCCGGTGACTTTAAGCCAATTTTCGGCCAAACCATGGCGAGTTGGCCGACGTGCAAGTTTCCGGCGAGTTCGACGGCTTTCGAGGCGTTTTCCGGCCAAATCACGACGAGTTAGACGTCATGCGAGGGGAAATTATAGTGGCGTTTCTGTCTTCGCTAGCTGCGTGACTTTTCAACGGTGAAGTACTATAAGTGGACCCCTTCTAAAATGCATGTTTTGAAATAGAAATGCATACATGAAAAGAATGATTTGATGATTACATTTTATAAAACGTTTTGTGAGATAACATGCTTACTGAGGCTATGTTGAATTATTACTATTTTTCCTATAACCCGTGTTCTTATAGAATATCTGATGGATGACGATATGATATTTAGAACATGTTTAGAACACCTCTTTATAATATAGATGATGGATGACTTTATACTATGAAGTTACTTTTCAATATATATATATAGGTTCAATGGTTTTGTACTTACTTAGTGGTCATTTCCGCTACGGGACGTAGGGATAGATTCCGTTCCATCCCGGGAGACGGTTTGGTGTTGGCATAGGGCCTGAAGTGTGTTTCCTCTGGCTATTTAGCACAAGGACGGGGAGCTGATATGGGGCCTGAAGTGTATTTTCCTCTGACTGTCTGCTTAGAGACAGGGAGTCGGCACGGGGCCTGGGGGTTATCGAACAATTCACTAGTGATTATTATATATACAAGTTATGATTTGAGACATTGCACGACATGCTAGGTTTTGGAAAACCTATGTTTATCATAATATATGTGTTTTCATAAAACCTGGGGGTTAGTATGTTGATAACTGTTTTATTATATATATATATATATATATATATAAATATATATATATCAACTTGGTCCACTCATGTTTGTTTTGCGCCTCCTTTAGGACTTAGAATCGAGGCATACAATCCCGGCATACATGCATTTTCGCATCGGTATCTTCGAGTCCTTTAGGTGTAGGATCCATCCTTTGTTTCATTCAATTTTATAGTAGTTCTTTCGGTGTTCTAGTTAGTTGTATGCTCTGAACACGTTCCTTAAATGCATATTCTTTATTCTTTTATATTTCTAAGTCTTATCTATTCTTTATTCTCAGCATTTGCATTCAATAAATGGCTTTTGTCACCCTAGGGTGTCGGCCAACACGTGCTTATCCTGGTATTCGGAGAATATCGGGATTGGGGCGTATCAGATGGTATCAGAGCATGGTTTGTTTAACGCATACTTAGGATCTTCTCTTACGGTAGTAGTGTGTCTGTCATGACATCATTTGGATGTCACGACGTCTGGATTTAGTGCCATTCGGCTCTGTTGTGCGAACTTTTTTCTATTTGAATTGTCACATTCTGGTTGAAATACAAGAATTCGTGTTGGGATTATGCCTCATCGGTGACATGTTTGATTTGTTGGATGACTTTCAACATAGGACGATACTCTGCGACGTACATTCCCTGGGAATGGCGAGCATAATCGGTATTACTTGAAAGTAACGTGTTTTAGAAATCTCAGTTTGCAAAAGTTTGGTCAAGATCAGCTGTAGATCCATAATGGTGATGCCACTCTGTAACATGCGTTCCTAGGAATTTCGGGCGGAGTTGGTTCTACATCAAAATCTTGGGAAACGTATAAATCTTGGCAGTACGAATTGGCTAAAACCAACTGGAGTTCTGAAACGATGATATCACTCAGCGACATGCGTTCCCTAGGAATGGCGGGCAGAGTTATATCTCTTGGAAATTGCTCAAAACATTCGAAGTGCGTGCTAAAGAAGCAAGTAAGTGCTAGTGGAGACGATGGTTAGTAAGTGGTAGTTGGTGGGAGCAAATCAATGTTCTCGGACTCGTTTCCATTGAGGAAATTTGTGTGAATCTATAGAATGAATCTTCGGGGATTGTTCTATTGATAACCTTCTTGTTTATTTAATGACGAAGTCAAGTTCACAAACCATTGATCGTCAGCTTCACATCAAATTCTTCGAGCGTTGACTTCGTTTAGTTTATATACTTTTCTTGGGAAACTCCTCGGTAGCAGACGATATTCTCATCAATTTTCCAAATGGAGTTGCGATTCTTGTTATTGTGGTAGTTGGACTTAGATGATGAAGATCCAGTCTGTTTGGATAAACAAACTCCTTGAACTTCACCTGGGTTTGGTACTCGGTGGTAAACCCTAGCTTCTAGTTCTCGTACTTGTCGGTATAGGTGAACTTAGTCTCTTGCTCGTAGCCTAACTGACTAGTGCTCTTGTTCACTAACTGTTCAGCCTTGTTATTTTCAGTGTAATGGCTTGAGACTCCACCATATTCATCATTGTATGAAGATCGAGCTTTACCCAAAACTTTTGTGGACTCATTGAGCGTTGGTTTGCTCAAGAGCATCACTTTAAGGTAGCCAATCGTGTCACTACATGCATACGCAGGCTGCTTCGTATCTTTCTTCTTCGTCATTTTGTTGATTCAGAGGTTCCATGTTTAATTTTTGAACTTTGAAACAACTCTCAGAAAGTATTGTGAATCTCGAAATGTTTTTGGCCTTGCCAAATTTTATTATCAGTTATTAACTATTCTTGAGCTTAGACCTATTTTCTTTTGGCTAAGAAACCAGTCAACCCTACGATGATGATTAACCAAATAATCATAGACAGTGACTCATATTTCTACTTCTTCACTTTCCTTCACTTGTTTATTTCTCAATGCAAACTGGATCATACAGGAACAATACACCGAGGGTGAAAAAAAAACAAAAAACGTTTGTTTTCGGCATGGTTCCTGGTTCAAATCTCGATATCTTGTACTCTAGATTTTAATGGACTTGTTTTAACCCTCAAATTCTTAAGTGTTATTTCAGCCTTCGTGTTGAGGAAGATGACTTCTCGATTTTGGAACCCGTTTGCGATTGTGTGGCATATTCTCTTTAATGCACCCACTCTGACTAGATTTCTCTTTATACATATATTCTTCTCCCTATGTTTGAGTATTTCAGTTTAGTAAGTGATTTTAAATTTCGGAGACGAAATTCTTTTAAGGGGGTAGATTCTAACACCCCATCCCCATTTTATTTAAAAATGGTTTTTAATTCTTAATTGGTGTGCCCAAGAGGCACAGCTTCTGTTTTTGTGTCCCCCATCCTCATCACTCTTCCATCTCTCTCAGCCCTCTTCTTTCTCTCACTTTCCATCTCCTTTTCTCTCGACCTCACTCTTCCATCCTTATCGTCAAACCCACACACACACCCACCACCACAACCACCTAGCTACGACACCACCATCACCTCTGAAACTTTCTTCTCTCTCTGTCTCGGCGAAGCTCTGGGACACCCAGAGAACACCCAAGTTTCCCCTGACAACTCTGGCCACTTTTGTGCCAATTTTCAGCCAAACCATGGTGAGTTGGCCTACGTGCAAGTTTTCGGAAAGTCCGACGGCTTTCGAGGCGTTTTCCGGCCAAACCACGGTGAGTTAGACATCGTGCGAGGGGCAATTATAGTGGCGTTTCTATCTTTTCTAGTTGCGTGACTTTTCGACGGCGAAGTACTGTGAGTGGACCCCTTCTAAAATGCATGTTTTGAATATAGAAATGCATACATGAAAAGCATGATTTGACGATTACATTTTATGAAACGTTTTGTGAGATAACATGCTTACTGAGGTTATGTTGAATTATTACTATTTTTCCTATAACTCGTGTTCTTATAGAATATCTGATGGATGCCGATATGATATTTAGAACATGTTTAGAATACCTCTTTATAGTATAGATGATAGATGACTTTATACTATGAAGTTGCTTTTCAATATATATATATATATATATATATATGTTCAATGGTTTTGTATTTACCTAGTGGCCCTTTCCGCTACGGGATGTAGGCATAGATTCCGGTCTGTCCCGGACGACGGTTTGGTGTTGGCATAGGGCCTGGAGTGTGTTTCCTCTGGTTATTTAGCACAGGGACGGGGAGTCGGCATGGGGCCTGAAGTGTATTTTCCTCTGACTGTCTGCTCAAAGACCGGGAGCCGGCACAGGTCTTGGGGGTTATCGGACAATTCACTAGTGATTATTATATATACAAGTTATGATTTGAGAAATTGCACGGCATGCTAAGTTTCGGAAAACCTATGTTTATCATAATATATGTGTTTTCATAAAACCTGGGGGTTAGTATGTTGATAACTGTTTTATTATATATATATATATATATATATATATATATATATATATATATCAACTTGGTCCACTCATGTTTGTTTTGCGCCCCCTTCAGGACTTAGAATCGAGGCATACAATTTTATATTATTTCTTTCGGTGTTCTAGTTAGTCGTATGCTCTGAACACGTTCCTTAAATGCATATTCTTTATTCTTTTATATTTCTAAGTCTTATCTATTCCTTATTCTCAGCATTTGCATTTAATAAATGGCTTTCGTCACCCTCGGGTGTCGGCCAGCACGTGCTTATCCTGGTATTTGGGGAATATCGGGATTGGGGTGTGTCACGGGCGCTCGATGGGTTAATCGGCCGTTGGATGGCTCTGACAGTTCAGAAAAAAAAATGTCGAGAGGCTCGGGTGGAAGAGTGACTAGGTGGATGGGATGATCGAGGGCGAAGAAGTATGAAGACCTATGATTTGTAAAGTATATTTCTACTAAAATATATTTATGACTGTGTTAATGGGTTTCTTGTATATATGTATATGTATGTACCTATATATATAGGAATGTGGTCATATATATAGGAATGTGATCACCACAGTTGTAGTATGTAAGATATTAAGGGGTGATTCTGTGATGTCCTAACAACTTGGAGATACACCTATCTCGCTAGAGGTGGCATAAAGACCAAAATAAATAGATAGTTTATTACAAATATCTTCGATACTAAGACCATCTCCAACTAAAGGGTTCAGAGGGCCAAATGGTCGAAAATAACCCGAAAACCGTCTCCAACCGAGGGCTAGACCAAAGAGCTGTGGAATCTGAGATAGGGCTGGGCAAACGGGTACAGGAACCGCGGGTCGGGGCGGGTAATGGCGGTTCGGGGCGGGTACGGGCCGGTTCCTACTTTTAAAAACAAGAAACGGGGCGGGGCGGGGCGGGTCTTTGTGAATTTCAGTCCGGGCCGGTTCCTGGGTATAGGAACCGTGGGTACCCGTTTGTAATTAAAATGAATGGACCAGATTGATGAATAAGATACCATATCTAATCTGAACCGTTGTTTTAGTTTTACCCTAAGTTCTATCTCTCTCTCATCCCAATTCCCTCCCGAGTCCCGACTCTCTCACTCTCTCACTCTTTCAAACTTTCAGACCTTCCCTCGACTCCGATCCCCTCACGAACCGTCCTTTCCTCGACTCCGATCCCCTCACCAACCGTCGTTTCTCCTCGGCGAATACAACGGGACCACCCTTGCCATCGACAACATCCCAGAGAACCCAGGCCATCACCCTTGCCGTCGATTCTCTCCTCTTCGACAGCAACCCCCGCCGTCGTGACTCCATCACCCCATCACCGTCGTGACCGCCAGAGAACCCAGGCCATCATCCCTCTAAAATTTAGATAATTTTGAATTAGGGTTTTGTTATTAATTTGAATTTTGGGTGTAGGGATTTTAGGGTTTTTAAATTGGAATTTGGGATTTTAAGGTTTTCGAACTAGGTTACTACTAGAGTTAATTTTCCATTTGCATGTTGATTTGTAAGAGGCTGTGTTTAACTTTAACCCTCTATTTCGGAAAACATGGTTGCATTTTATAGCTGTGCCTGCAGATCGCACCAAGATCGTGTCAGCTGCAGAGCTAACTTGGTTTAGCTGCTGATTTGGTAAATATATCTATATATATGTAGTCTTCAAGCTGTCCTTACATGAAAACAAGGGAACTTGCTTGCTTTGATTATTTGCTTCTGGGAGTGTAGTTTAATCTTCATATGGAAATGGGTGTCTCTAACTATCTGGGTTTTTGATTTCTTATAGTGCTGCTGATTGTTGCTCAGTGAGTGTGTATCTGGTTTATGCATCTTTTTCCCACTTTACCCGTTTTTATGTTTTTCAATGTCAAACCTTGCTAATTGCATGTTCCCTTCCCTAGATAGTAGTTGGTAATTTGGCTGCTTGATCATGTGCCTTGGTTTGGGTATTGGTGAACAAAAGTCAGACTTTCCGTTTCAATTGTTTATCGGTTTTCTCATTCTTGAAGATTATTCCTTAATTTTAGATTGGAACTAATGGAGTTACTGAAAAAAGTTGGTTCTGATGCTTGAAAGGGATTTCCTTTGAACTCTTTATATTTTCATTTCTCTTTTAATTATTAAATCTAGATGGAGCCTAGATATCACCCTTAGTTTCTCAATGGTTCTTCGTTGTATATCTGTGGGACATTTATGCCCATGATACATGGTCTCTGTTCGTGTGTGTGTGTGTGTGTGTTATCAATCTATGAACTAAGACTGTCAATTATACACATAAAGTCTAAATGACTATGATGTTATCAGATTGAGAATCTAGCAATTACGTGATTGTTTGGAAAAAGAATATTGTTCTATCTGTACATAAGGTTTAGAATACCTGGACCCAAGAACTCAATTAAGAACATGTAACTTTCTGAGCACGTTGTTACATCTCAAACAGGGAGCGAATTGACCTCGAGCACTCAATTTTTTCCGGCTTCGTTCTGATCATTGCGTTACTTTTCTTTGCTGATTTGGGTTGATATTATCAATGTGATTTTCTTTTAAATGTTTTGACTATGAATTTAGTTTTGAATTTTGTGTTTGCCTGGATATATTCGAAAATATATGCATTTGAGAATCTTGGGGTTTGTATGTGTATGTGTGCAGTTTGTATGTGTGCAGCAAAAACTGCAATCTGTGCAGTTCGTCGTATGTGTGCCGCAAAAACTGCAATCTGTGTGCAGCAAAAACTGCAATCTGTGCAGTTTGTATGTGTGCAGCAAAAACTGCAATCTGTGTGCAGCAAACATGTTTAAACAGGAAGAAGAAGAAAAAAAAAAAAAAAAAAGACCCGTGTACCCGGACCGAACCGGCCCGTTTCAATCGGGCCGGGTAAGGTCCGGTTCCTAGTTTCAGAATTGTAGTGCCCGGCCCGGCCCGCCCCGTCTCCTTTAATTCCGGGTCCGGTCCGGTCCCTTCAAAAATGGGCCTGGCCCGGCCCGTGCCCAGCCCTAATCTGAGAGGGCCTCACAGAATCGGAAAAGGCTGGCCAGAAAAAATGAAAATCCTGTCGGTTATAACCGATAGGAATGCTTTGAATTTTATTTTTATTTTTTACAGGTTTATTATTATTTTTTATTTACATAACTTTTCCTATAACTTCTATTTTTTTATATTTTTTTTCAATTCTATTTTTTTCCTATAACTTTTATTTTACAAAATTTGTTTCATATATTTTTTTTTAAATTCCATTTTTTCCTATAACTTCTATTTCACAAAATTTGTTTCATTTTATTTTAAATTCTATTTTTTTTCCTATAACTTCTATTTTACAAAATTCGTTTCATATTTTTTTTAATTCTATTTTTTTCCTATAACTTCCTAAGCCATTATACAACATTAAATTAAATTAAGTAACGTGAAACAACATTAAACAATATGAAACAACATTAAATAATATTAACTAACATAAAAATTATACAACATAAAAAAAACATTTAATAACATGAAACTTAAACAACATTTAAGATGTTGTTTTTAAATAATAAATTATGTTTGGCCCTATGACCCTTTAGCCCTCGGTTGGAGACGGTTTTTTGTGACAAGGCTAAAACGAGTCCTCTGGCCCTTTGGCCCTCAGTTGGAGACGGAGGCAAATATGACCATGTACTGTTCATTAAAATATTAATATCTTGGAGGGCCAGAGGGCTAGCCAGCCCTCGGTTGGAGATAGCCTAACGACTCAAGTCCCATACGAGTGAAACATCTCTAGCTATATATATAGCTAGAGTTTGGATATATGTATGTGTATATATATGTATATATGGAATTGTTATTGGCACTTCAAAAATCTCATTCTACACTCCTCACAAGTGTATTTTTCTTTCCAAATATATAAAGTTTGGAGTGTAGAATGAGATTTTTGGAGTGCCAATAACAATTCCATATATACATATATATACACACACATACTCGTGCTTATTGTGTAATAGAAGAGAGACCAGGAGAAGTGAGGCACTATACCTGGCATTTGAGAGAGGCCGACGGGAGTAGTGTAGAAGATATGGAAAGAAAAGGAAAGGAAAAGAATCACCATAAACAGAATTAGGGTTTCATTTTATCAAGGAGGAGGATAGAACATAAAAGGGATTTGGGGATATTTGCAGGAAGAAATTGTACTAGAAAGCAAGGATTCCAGTTTCTAATTGTTCTTCCTATATAGCTATATAGCTATATATTGTTTTTACTATATCAAACAAAGGACCATGTTGTTATCGGATTATATATATTTAGAAGGACGTAAAACCGAAGCAGTTTCTTTTGAGGGAACCATATATTGTTTTATCAAGCACTGCGGGTTCAAGCTAGTCAGATTGATATCAAACTATATTTATTGTATGTTTTATATCGATGTACATACACATACATACCACAGGGCATACATGCTTTCATGCTTATTAGCACAATAGATGGACTTATAATTTATTGATGTAGCTGAGTTAAAGGAATTAGAAAGAAAGAAAAGGATGTATTATTGTTTCAGATTGTCATTATTTTTAGTACATTCTGTCTAGTGGTTGTCTCGTCAAAACTTCTCGTTTTTTTCACGTGAGTGGTCATACACTTTAAGACAACCTACATAGATCATCTGACAATTTTTTTACGAAAATGGATTTTCAACCCTAAATCTTTTCAAATTGTTCTGAAACATCGAGTCCCTTAAAATACCAAATCTAGGGTTCTTTTGTTTTTGGCCCAATCACTTCAACCAGATTCTTCATAATATCGGCCTCACGGAATTGGATAGCCATACTCAGAACCCTAACATAAACTCTAATGGTATGGATCCCATCTAGATCATAGAAATCTGGGGTCCATTTTTCAATATGAAAAATTTGCCCCATAACATACCATGGTTTTCCCTCCAAAACCACATCAACATCCTTTTCATTCATAAACTCAATCATGTACCAATTCCTTCCATAATGATCCAGAAATAAGTTACCCTAAATCAGACCCTTCCAGCTTATAGCAAGCTTTCCTTTGATGAGTTTCGCATCTGCCACTTGCTCAAACATCTTCCTAAACAAAGTAGCGATGCTCCATATATTCAACATTTGTAGTAGAATACAAAGAAATGGACACTCTAGTAAACCTTTCTCAATGGTGACAACACTCATAGGTCTCTCAACAATAATAGGTTGCTGCCCAGGTTGAGATATGGGAAAATGATTAATCTAAGGGGCATCTCTAGGGTTAGAGGGGGTTCCTAGGGGACTTTGAAGATGAAGCGAGAAGTTGAGCCATGGGTATAAACAGTGAGTAAGCTAAGTAATAAGAGGCAGAAACTGAAGTGAGGGGTTTATTGCAGTAGCAACCCTTTATAAACAGGTTCGGCACATAGGTAAAAGAGAAAGTAAGTCTACAAAAAAAGCCTAGAAACTAGAAGAAACACAAGGCGCGTAAACCAGTTAAGAAACCAAGATGCAAGCATGTAAGAAACAGGTGAGCAGAAACGCCGATTGAGCTTCACCACATAACAAATAAAGCTTCCCTGTAAACTTAAACGATGTAATCTAACAAGAAACACTAAATTAGTAGAAACAACACTTAGCCTATTAAAAATAAACATTTTCCATAAGCTAAAGGTTAGCCATTCATTATCCAAACACACTAACCAATCACATACATTGAAACGCTGACGGTTCAAAAAGGAATCATCATTAAGCTTAATCTAGTTATCTATTAACCAAATTTGCAAACAGTAATAATTACTCTCCTTTAGCATGGAGATTTGCTATAGCTGCATTCTTGCCTCGTGAACAACGCTTTCGCCGGCTCTCCAATTCACCAAATTCGTTGAATGAATGATGATCGTTTTCACACGGGACTCGAACCTTGGATTGCTTCGCTTTAACCCTTTCCCCTTCCATAAATGCTCATATTTGCCTTGTTCAAATTCTCCGCTAAAACTTTCCCATAATTGTTTCCCATTTAAAACTAGGCTGATAATTACTCTACAAGATATAGAATTAGCAAGAAATTGGATTAATTCAGTGAACAGCAGGATAAGCCAAGGGAGCACAAAACCTAGGCCCCAAATCACCTTCCTCCACCCCCCCGGCACCCCCCCGAGCGACGGGAGAAGATAAGAGGAACATTTTTTTTTCGACTCTTTCATTCTTGTTCTTGGTTGGTCCGCCTAGGAATTGAGCTTTGGGTGGTATTTTGCAAGAAAATCTTGAGTAGATTGGACTCAGTGGAGATTCCCCGGTTTTTTAACCCAAACGAGGCTTTTTCCGACTAAACTTCTTGCGTTATGTGTCTCTTAAACTCGTCCACATATCTTATTTACTTGCGTATGTTTTATGCATCCTATGAATTGTTATTTGCTATGTGTTAGAGACTAAGCTTACACTGCATATTATGAACAATGAACTGAATTGTTGTTGACTAGGATAACTTGTAGTGAACCAAGTTTGATTTGTAGATTTGCGTTTGATCAACTGACGAATCTATACTTAGTTGACTGGTGAGCTTGACTACTAAATTCATCATACTTTAATCCATAATTGCTTTTTCATTGTTGTTTACATGATGGACTGATATGTAAACGTGTTCAAGTTTAGGAATTATTGTTGTGAAACTAATATGGGTTGACTCTGATTAGTTGAACATATTAGTCATTTAGGATTTGTTCTTGCATCTGCACTTTATATCACTGTGTTGATGCACAAAACTGGAGGTCTTAGAACAACATAAATCCAACCGTGAATCTGCAAGAAAATAAATAACACAAGATTTATCGTGGTTGACCCCAATGTTTGGGCTACGTCCACACTGATATTGTATTTCTCCCTTTGTGAGAGGATTGTGAGGGTGAGAGCTTCCTAATTGTGAAGGTGATGAGTCCCTTTTATAGAATAAGGGCTCCTCACTAATTACATATTTGCCCCTTCCTTTATTACATAATTACATTTGAGTCCCCAGAGTATTTATACGATATCTAAATACGGAGACCCTAAGTATGGTACAAACAGTAATCCCTCAAGTCTTCAGTCAATAGGGTCTTTTGGCTGGAGACTTAAAATTCAGTCCATGTGTGGGCTGAAGTAACTAGATGTCGTCTAGAACTGATACTCGATATGAGGCGGTGCTTAATGTGAAATGATGTTTAACTAGAAGTAGCACATGTTGCGAGGCTGCTCGGCTTGTGGCTTATATTGCCTTGGTTGGCTCGATTTGTGCCGTTGAAGGTGAGGGAGTCCCTTTTATAAAATAAGGGTTCGCTCCTCAATACATGAATGATGGGTGGTCTTTAATGAAAGTGAGGGAGTGATGCTCGCGGCGAGGCGGTTGCTCAACTGGTGGCGATGCTTTCTGATTGAGGTGAGGGAGTCCCTTTTATAGAATAAGGGTTCGCTCCTCAATACATAAGTGATGGGCTAAGAGTCTCTCTCTAATAAAGGTGAGGGAGTCCCTTTTATAAAATAAGGGTTCGTTCCTCAATACATGAATAATGGGTGCTCTCTAATGAAAGTGAGGGAGTCCCTTTTATAAAATAAGGGTTCACTCCTTAGTACATAAATAATGGGCTAAGTCCCCCAAGTATTTTTCATGAGGCCCAGTTGTGGAAGCTCAATATATAGTACATAATGTAGTCCCCCAAGTCTTCAGTTAATAGAGGCTGTTGGCTGGAGACTTGAAATTCAATCCATGTATTGGCCGAAGTGGCGGTTGTTCGAAGGCGGTATTTGTATACCCTGCACTGAAGCTTTGTAGGTGAAGCTTTGAAAGTGAAGCTTTGAAGCTGGAGCTTTTGCAAATGAAGCTTTTGAAGCTGGAGCTCTCGAAGCTGGAGCTCTGTAAATGAAGCTTTCGAAGCTGATTGACATGAGTGATGTTCATGAATGTTTATGTTTATTGACATAAGTGATGCTCATGGATGTTGACATGAGTGATGCTCATGAATGTTGACATGATTGATGCTCATGAATGTTTATGTATGATTGACATAAGTGATGCTCATGTATAATTTTTGGAGTACTGGATGTACTTTTGATCACCTAGTTGGTGATAATAGCGGCAGGCTGCCGAATAATTTTGGAGTACTTGATGTACTTGTGATCACCTGGCTGGTGATAATAGCAGCAGGGTGCTGAATAATTTTGGAGTACTGGGCGTACTTTTGATCACCTGGTTGGTGATAATAATGGCAGGCTGCCGAATAATTTTTTGTAGTACTGGACGTACTTTTGGTCACATGGTTGGTGATAATAGAGGGTCTGGCTTTTTTGGGCATATGGGCCATTGTCCTTCACATAACAATCCAACCCATTATTTTGGGCTTGCCGTTTATTTTATTTATTTTTATTTTTTTTATGATTACCTTTTTATGGGGTTATACAGATGTTTCTTAAAGATAAGAAAAATAAATCACATCATTCAAAAACAAGAAAAGTAAATCACATCATTCTGGTAGGGTGTTTATTCCTTGCTTTTGCAGTGTGGGTGTTTATTCCTTGCTTTTGCAGTGTCCCCATGTGCTCTCGTAGAGGAAAGCCTCCCTTTTGCTTTCTGCTTTTTCTTAGTTTTTTCTGCTTTGCTTTTGCTTTTGTTTCCTGCTTTTCTTTATGCTTTTCTCCAGGCATCATTTTTCTTTTTCTTTTGTGGAGTGGTTGAGCTGTCTGATGGTTTGCAATGATCTCTGAGATTGATCGACTAGTGGGTTGTATCATGAAAATTTCACCATTCTCTGGTAGCACGAATCAGTGCTGGCACCGCCTTGATTCGATTCCCAAAACCCATTGCTTCCACCATCTCCTTCGTCTGATCCACCACTCCATCCACCATTACCACCGCAGATCTCAGCGCATCCATCTTATCACCATACTCAAGAATTGCCCACGACAACACTGTGGCGGTATACGCCATTGGAAAACCAAACTTCATGTGATCCCCAACATCATACATTCCCTTGGACAAATCCAACTTCGCATTGCTTCCATTTTTCAGACCCGACTCCCCTCTCCACGATATCTTGTTATCGACCAAATGACCAGATTTCTGGACGTCGAAGAATTGGACGGCGAGTTTGAGAGTGTCGAAGTATTTCTGGGTAATGGCGCTGGAAGGCTCGGGAACCGCACTGTCGTAGCCGCCAGAGTTTTTCTTTACTTTCTTGACGATGGCGAGAATGACGGCGTCGATGACAAGGTCGAGGATCGCGAGCACCAGCAGCCACGCCCACCAACCATTGCACCTCGATTTAGCTCCCATTTTTTAGGACCAACCAAAACCACAAGAGGCAGGCAAAAAGTAGTCTAAGTAGATATCTGTCTTAGCACATTGTGACAAGACAAACAAACATTAATCGAGGTTTTGGAGAAGATTTAAGTGACGATTGGTGCTTCCTCTCGGATCTAAACTTAGATGTCTATTTTTTATGTTTGTCGTTGGACACGGTCTACTGCACCGACAACCGTGACGAGGTTGCTTTGAGGCTTGGTTTCGAGATCCTGCGAGTCTAGGACTGAGACTTGGTTTTGAGGCGGTTGACGAGGATGTCGAGAACCCATTTGCGAGCGTTGCCGTAGGATTTGATGCCGAAAGGGTGGAGGATTTCGGAAGAGAAGTTGCGGCGGAGGAGGTGCCAAATAGGGCTGTAGACAGTGGAGTTGGTGTTGTGTTGGTTGCTGCTCATGTACTTGTTGGTGGCCAAGGCCGGTGGGCGGTCAGCGAATACGGCGCCGTTCGGGATGGGGGTCTGGTGGGCGAGAGAGTGGTCGGCGATGAAGACGATGGGTCCGGAGCCGATGTGGAGGGAGATGATGGGCCTGTATTAGACCTGGAGGTTGCGGATGCAGAGGGCTATGGGGACAAGGAACCAGGTTTCCATGGTGAAAAATGAGCAATCAGACTAAGGGCAAATGCTTTTGCCTGCGTTTTGATGGTGGCGTTTCTTTCTTCTTGGGCTTTGTGGCCTCTGGTGTAAGAGGGAAAGAGAGCCATAGGAAAAAGTAGATAATTTTGGCTTTCTGGGTTTTTGCAGATTCGCGGTGGAGTGTGGTGAGGTCTCACGGTGGTGAGATAGAAAAAATGAAAAAGAACCGACATAGCTTTTTGTGTCAATTCCCACATACGGCGCCAAATGTTGATGCACAAAACCGGAGGTCTTGGAACAACGTAAATCCGACCGTGAATCTGCAAGAAAGTAAATAACACAAGATGTATCGTGGTTGACCCTAATGTTTGGGCTACGTCCACACTGATATTGTATTTCTCTCTTTGTGAGAGGATTGTGAGGGTGATGAGTCCCTTTTATAGAATAAGGGCTCCTCACTTATTACATATTTGCCCATTCCTTTATTACATAATTACATTTGAGTCATCCGAGTATTTATACGAGATATAAATACGGAGGCCCTAAGTATGGTA
Source organism: Malus domestica (assembly GCF_042453785.1). NCBI lineage: Eukaryota > Viridiplantae > Streptophyta > Magnoliopsida > Rosales > Rosaceae > Malus > Malus domestica. Next base: position 11,944,597 of record NC_091668.1, read on the forward strand.
CAAACACACTGAATAACTTGTAACTAGTTGACTAGGTCATTTGACTAGTCTACTATGCAAAGTTAAATTTTTATTTGCAGGATATTTCGCCTAGTACCCAATTTCAAAGGTAATTTATGTTACATTTTTGTCCCTCTAAATATAAAGCTCCCTTTAAATATTAGCTCATCAATCAATATTAGTTAATATTCAAGCACATGACTCCAAATATATTCCCCAAATCACTTAGTACTACGGTCTAGTGATATTCATATTCACTTGTAAGTGAGAGGTTTTAAGTTTGATTCTCGCAAATGACGAATTTGAACTACATTATTACTAATCCATTGTGAAGCTTAGCCCACCCTCATATCCTAGATAATATCGTTTGTTCAAAAAACTTAACTCCCCAAATCCTATCCTAGCTATATGTATTGGGTATAATAAGGGCTAAATGGTTTCTATGAACTCATTAAACTTGAATAAGCCCTAAATTGTCTAATTATATCTCATAATTAAGGTCTAACTGATTAGATTTAAGGCCTAATTGGATAAATGGTCCTCGTGGTGATATGGTACTCAGAGGATAGTCCATGTGGTAAAAAAATTCGGATTTAAGTCATTCTGGTGAAGTCCGTTAAGAATTAAACCCAAAATCAAAATTTCCGTTAGTTCCTTCGTCAAGTTGTGTGTGTGTATGTTTTTTTTTTCATTTTTTTTTATCAGAAAAGAAATATCTAGTTTCATAGATATGCAGCAAGCTCCTTTTGCCAATGGATCCGACTTTAGATCTTCTTTGCTTCATTGCTTTTACAAGCTTGATTTTTATCGTAATAAGCCTCATAGCCGAACAACTAGCACGCTTGCTTTCATTTAGTTTTGATATCAAATTATCATGAGTGAATATTCAGTTGCAACTAGAAGAAGCTTCGGCCATTAGGTACTTACTTTCATTGCTCTGCGCTCCTTCACAAAAGATTGTTGCACTTTATCCTTCAAATAGTCAATCTTTTGTGAGAAGTAAAACTCAGGTGCACATGATTTAATCGAAAAATATTTCTTGCAGAATGGTACCCATTTTCTTGCAAATTCAGATGCCTCGGCAAGAGTTTCGAAGGTAAGCATGGCAACACCATCGTCAGATACATAGCAGGAAACTTAATCCACGGGGCAGTCTACAGCAAGGATGAAGCCAAGTATATTTTGAGCTGGATCCCTTGGCAAAGGAAGCTTGCTGCATATCTATGAAACTAGATATTTCTCTTCTGGGAAAAAAGAAGAAGAGCTTAACGGATAAACTAATTAACAGAAATTTTGATTTGGGCTTAATTCCTAACGAACTTCACCACATGGGTTTAAATCCGAATTTTTTTTAACACAGGGACTATCTTCCAAGTATCATATCACCACGAGGACTATTAATTCAATTAGACCTAAATTTTATTCACATATTTAAACATTAACCGTCCAAATTATCTATATGCGTTTGATCAACAAAATGATTTTAAAATTTGAACTTAAGTTCTCTACCAATACAGTAGAGACTGCATGTAACTAAAATATTAAGACATAATTAAATTGATCATCTTTTTATACCAAATGATATTATCTACACTAGGGGGGTGAGAGAATGAACTAAGCCTCACATCACCACGAGAACCATTTATACAATTAGGCCTAAATTTAATTGACATATTTAAACATTAAACCATCCTAATTATCTATATACGTTTGATCAACAAACTGATTTTGAAATTTGAATTCAGTTCTCTTCCAATACAGTAGAGACTACATGTAACTAAAACATTAAGACATAATTAAATTGATCATATTTTTTTACCAAACGATATTATTTACAATAAGAGGGTGGGCAAATGGACTAAGCCTCACAATGAGTTAGCAATAATATTGTTCAAATTCGCCTTTGGCGAAAATCGAACTTAAAACCTTTCACTTACAAGTGAAAATGAATACTACTAGACCATAGTACTGAGTGGCAATTAAATTGATCATTTTTTAAAACTCGTGTTGTCGATTCTAATTAAACACTAAAATTCATCTAACTTCACCCACTATTTATTTTTAAACTATAGTGCAAATGCATGATTATTTTTCACCGCGGTGGGAAAACGTAATCTGCATTTAATTAAATTAATGGTTTTTATAAAAAAAAATACTAATTTTAAGCCTAATCTAAAATCTCAATCAGGAGAGAATTCTATTTAAAATCGAAGTGTTATAACATTCCTTTTAGAAAACTACTTCTTTGCTCTAATATAAAAGCTGCAAGAACCATAAATTACATAAAAACTCATTCAACTCTCAAATCACCGGCGTGAAAGATAGTAAGTGCTTTTGTTTATTTACGTATTGGAATTATTAGTCAGATCAAATGGCTTTTTATTCAGTTAGTCATATTAATTTGGTTAATGCAGGGATTAATTAACTCCATATACATATAGAGCTTGGCGATCAAGTTTAAAGCTTGGATCGATGGCAGTGACTATGATAAAGATGGGTCTGATTGTTGCGGTATTGGGTATAGTGTCGTTTGCATTCGGAATTGCTGCTGAAGTCCATAAGGTACCGCAATCTCATCATGTTTTTACTTTATTTAAAAAAAAAAAGTTTTGCGATTTGTCCAATATTAAATAGAAATAAACTTATTTTCGTTTTATGAAATATTATTGATGCATATAAGTCACAAATAGTATAATTGAAAAAATAAAACCTAACATATAGTAGCAGTATGTGGTTAAATTAAAGGGGCTTTTAGATCCAAGTTAAAAAATATAGAGTACTTTTTGAAGTGAGTCTAATTATCTAATTATATGTTTTATTTCCTTTATACTCATTTTATATTTTCTAAAAATATTAAAAATTAATTAAAATCTTCAAATATTATGCATTTTTCATCTCCAAAAAATGGAGCAATGACTGCCTCCCTGAATATCTTATAATTATTCCTTTGAATAATTGTGCTTTTAAAACCCTAACTACATACGAAAAACTTTGGGGTATCACACCAAGTGACTCCATTTAATCACCAATAAACTTTTCGACAGAACCTAAAGTTAAACTGCTGTAACTCTTTGACCATTTTAGGGACCAATTTCTTTTGTTTATGAATGTTAAACTTAAAGGTCCTCTGGTAACTATTTCATTTTAACAAACAATAAAACTTAAAAACCAAAAACTACCTCTTAACCTCAACGACATATTAAATACCTTTTTGGGGTTTTGTAGCCTGCAGCTGGTATCCCCATAATGAGCCGGAATGGCGTAGTGATGTGCAAGTACCCATCTGATCCAACGGTTGTATATGGGTATCTGTCCTTTGCATTTTTAGTGGCATCTTCTTTGACTGGATTCCTCTCTGTATTTTACCCATACAAGGGCAAATCAGTTCCATCCAGTGCTTTTCTCCAAAGCACTTTATTTGTTACTTTCTTCAACAGCACTCTGTAAGTCATTCACCACTCTCTTTATCTTTTACGTCACTAGTGAAACCTTGAAAGGGCCTTCAGGAAGGCCAAAGTATAATTCTAGTGCTTGTTGTAGATGTGGTGAAGTGTTACTTTAGTCCTTTTTTTCGACAATGCGAGAGTGATATATGTGAGGATAAACTCGGCTTTCTGGAGGAGTAAAAACATCTCGCATGCCTCTTGTGTTATTTTTGTCAAAAAGTGTTTAATTAATTGATTTTAAATTGTAACATTTAGTAAATTACATTGGATAAATTGCGACAATTGAACTATTAGGACTCATAGCAAATTTTTTACAAGCTGCAAAATGAAAAATCATAATTTGAATTGTAAAAATACTAAAGAGTGCTTTCAAATAATCAAAGAGTGTAGCATTTGACGTAAACCCTAATAAAACGTGGTTTCTGAATAAATAAGTACTTTACGCGCTTTTAAATAAGCACATAATACATGCCTTTTATTTTCGTCGAATTTGAGCATGTGATCGTTATATCATATATGAACACAGGGGTGCAATCGGATTAGCAGCAGCATTATTGTTATGGCCAACGATTTCTGGGCAGCAGCACCACAACAACAACATGTATGAAAATCTCAGCAGCGCAAGTGGTTGCCCTACAGCCAAAACTGGTGTTCTTGGCGGAGGAGCTTTTTTATCTCTCAATTCGTCCCTACTGTGGTTGGTTTGCCTCATGCTGGCTAGCAATGCAAGATACGACTTTTTGGAAGATTTGAGCGGAGAATCTAAAGCTAAGGAAGCTACCACTTCTGGGTATAATGCAGTGCTTGAAAAAGGACTGGATAACATTTTTGACGGCGTGGAGTAACATACATGTCGCGTACTTGCGTATATAGTACATACGTACCTTCGAGAGAGTGATTTCAAGAACTTTTCTGCATATTGAAAACGTTTCCAGACGGACCTTAAGTTAGTTTTAGGTTTTATGGTTGTTTTCTTTAGTAGTTAGTTTTTTAAATTTTTTCTCGAAGCTTTTTATATTTCAATATTTCTAGACTTCGTGGTTTATTCTTTATACTAAATATAGGGCAAGCTACTCCTTCTCCTTCGGTGCATGCATGAAACTCTATCACTGGAGATGATGGATATCCAAATCGGTAACAGCCAATTACACTACGTAATAAACATCTATTAGACATGTGATGAAATTTTTAAAAAAATGTGGTGAACATCTATTAGATAAGAGTCAACATGATCAAGGTTCTAAAAGACTCTAGGCGCTAGTTGGGTGGTATACTGGGAGTCTAGCGCCTAGGTGGTAGGCAGAGCCTAATATTGAGCGCCTAATACTAAGGTCTGCCTAGGTAGGAGGCAGAGCCTAAATTTATTATAATATCGTACAAAGAAGTAGCTGCTTATTCTTAAAAAATACATAATTGCATTAGAATACATAATTTGCAAAATAGAATAACTTATAGATTATAAAGTATTAGAACAAGGTGAAAACATGGGAACAAAAATCCAATGTGTGTTAATCTAAGTAGTCAACAAATCTCTTACAATTTATAGAAAAAATAAAATGCAAAATGAGAGTCACGATATAGGCAGGTCTGGGTTAGTAGGGGTCGTCTATACGGTCTAGGGGTCGCCTAAGCAGGCTTTCTTAATGTTCAAATGTCTGGAAGTAACCGGAGCAATGCCCAGCCACCTAGTGCCTATGCAACGCTAGGCGGAGAGTTTTAGAATAGTGAATAGGACTATATCTTGGTAGTTGAACGTGTAGTTGTAGATTTGATCTTATTTTCTTCAGTAGCAAGTAACTGTCCATGTTGAACATGCAGTTCTCTCAAATTCAAAATGGTTAATATAAAATTCTTTTAGGAAATATAAATGGATAAATATAAACTTTCCTCTTTAATTAATTAATTAGCTTAATCAGCCTTTCTATATCTTCCTTGTTGCAGTCATACTTAGAATATAAATGTGATTGTGTAAATCCTAGTGTATCAAAGGATATCTTAGAATATTCTCTTTAGTAGATATTATCCTATTAGAGTTGTGATCCTATTAGAGTGACGATTTAACCTATCCTACTACTATAAATACAGGCACAATGGGGTGAAATACAGCACATCTCACAATTAAATCTCTCTCTTCTCTCTCTCTCTTGCCGCCGGCCTCCCCCTCTCTATTCCTTTAAAATAGTTTAGTCAATTAGGCTTACAACATATTATCAACACACTCTTGTCAAAAGCTAAGGAACTGAAGGATTGTAGGACGAGGTTTTCTTCTACAAAATGCAAAGGCTTTAATTTTTTTTTTGCCAATTAGGTACGCTTAAAATAAAGTAAGATATTTGAAACGTCCACGAAGCATGAAAACACTCCCCATGATGCATGAAGCCCTTATATTTATATTTTCCTTCCGATATACATACATATATATATATATATATATATTGTATATGATTCATATATTTGTCAATATATATATATATATATATATATATGTTTCATGCATTACGCAATTATTATTTTGCTATGTGGAATTTGTGAGTCAAAGCATATAAATAAATTAGAAGCAATTTAGGGTTTTTCAAGCCCTAGTGATGTCGAAAAAAAAGATCGGGAAATATGTGACATGGCTGCGGCTCGCCGCCGCTGGCACCACCGCCAACCACTGTAGCTGGCATGTAGCCCAGCCGTATGGAGCACGCTATTAGAACGACGTCGTTGTGACATCTGGACTATGGCAGCAACCCTTTGGGCTTTGCTGCGCATACACAAACACCAGGCTTCGACTTGATAAGGGTTGGTTACCATGGGCCTGCAGCCCCTCCAAGCCCAAAACAAACAACTTTTCAGTTTTTGGGCTTTGTCCTAAGTCCTTGGCCCAAACCTGCAGCAAGCCTGTATCGCTTACTGGGCTTTGCCCAAGTCTAGGTCCACTTGCCTGTAACTTATGTTACCAGGCTTGACTTGCCCCAACCTAAAAACCAAGGAGCCAGTCTTGGCTAAGCCTTCCCCGCACCAACTCGCAAGCCAGCTTTACCCCGTGCCTTGTTTTTTGCCTAAACCAACAGCTTTTGCTACTGGGCTCACCTAGACCACACAGCCTAGAGGCATGTAGCCCTCCCACGGCCCAATGACTGCAGCAATGCTGCAGAGCCTATCCCCACATCGCAGCCAGCCCACTTTTGCCTAGGCCGCGTTATTTTTTTGACCCAATGCCAATTTTTGGCATCCCTGCATTATAAATCATGCCCAAATATATTTTTTTTGGGTACTTTGGTTTACGCTAATTAATTCTAATTTAATTATCACTTGGTTTATCGCCAACCGAAGCTAATATGACATGTCTGTCATTATTTTATTTCCACAATTAACCATGTTTGGTTCTGATTTATTGAATTAATTAAAAGTGACCAGCAATCCATTAATCTGATAATTAATCCAAAATTATTGACCTGATGATCACTTTTGGACATTAACAGTTCAATAATTTATTTTTATATTTTGAACCGTTGACATCCTTTCCTTGTCCTGAAGCTCTCACACTTGAGTTCCCGAAACAACTCAAATCCACTACACTTCAATCAACATATTGCATTTTGTGTTCTTGCAGGAACTTCTCATTTATGAACTAATCATTCATAAAAGTAAATTGAACCTGTAGTTTCATATTTAATGCCTTTGAATCCCAAAGTTTTCATTCAAAACTTACCACATGAAACATGTAGCTTTCATGCTTAAATTAAACCAATACATGTCTATAGAACCCTAATGTTCTACGATGTATGTCTATGGCTTTCCATATGACTAACCACATTTTTGTACCATCTGTTTTAGGGACATGTTAAACTTGAACAAGCTTGATTTCATCGCTCTGGAAGTATCTGGAAGAAACTACCTAAAGTGGGTTCAAGACGTGAAGCTCCATCTTACTGCAAAGGGTATTAGAGCCACCATTGAGGAACATATCGACGATGAACCAGTCATTGAAGTTGAGAAAACTACTGCAATGATCTTCATTCGAAGACACATCCATGATGCACTGTAGATCGATTACCTCACTGAGGAGGATCCACGCACCATCTGGCTTGCTATGGCCGATCGTTTCGATCACCAAAAAGACATTTACTTGCCTGAAGCAAAACACGACTGGCAGCATTTACGCTTCCAAGACTTTAAGTCCATGAATGAATACAACTATGAAGTTTGTAGAATCCGATCATTGCTTAAGTTCTGTAAAGTGGACTTAACAAATGAGGATTTCCTAGAGAATACCTATTCAACCTTCAATGCCATCAATATTGTCCTACAACAACAATATAGGGCACAAAAGTTCACCAAATTTTCGAATTTAATCTCTGTTTTACTTCTCGTTGAAAAGCAGAACCAGCTTTTGATGAAGAATCATTAAGCTCGACCTATTGGCTTGAACGTTTCGCCTGAAGCGCATGCGACTAATTATAACAGCCACAAATAATGAAAAAATCGTCATGGCCGTGCTAATGGGCAGCAAGCCCACCCACGGGTCCAAGGTCCACAGAGCCAAGGTCCACCCAAGGGAAGAAATTTGACCCAGAAGTGCCAAACCCTTGCCCTGAAGGCCTCAAACTTCAAGAACAAGGGAAAAACTATCATTCAATTAGCTTCCACTAAACTAGACATGTGCTACCACTGTGGATCAAATGATCATTGATCACGCGTATGCCAAGCTACCCCCGAGGCCATTGCCAAGTATCATTCCTGTCGTGAGTCTAACTTTGCACAAGTGGAACATCCCGAAGATGCTACTACATCCATAGAGCTGTTAGATTTTTTAGTAGGCATCTGCTTCTATGGAAGAATAAAGTTTTATTTTTCTAGACATGTTTTAGGGTGTTTTTACCCCTAGTAGCCGAATCCACTAGGAGTGGCCGAACCCTTCCCTTCCCCCCTCTATTTTTTTAGGTTTATGGTTTAGTTTTTGGACAATTTTTCTAAGTCTTAAGAATAATTTGTTTAGTTTTTGGTTTGTTTTGAATTATGGATAATTATTTTATGGATATTATTTCTCGATTGATTAATTAAATGAATGAAAATATATTTATGCATGTGACCAATTTAATTAATTTATTCATATGTAAGCCTAGTGGGGAAGTTAGTTGTCTGGTTGATAGTGCTACCACATACACTATATTGCATGAGGGACACTATTTTACTAACTTCATACCTAAAAATGCACATCTGACAACCTTCTCATGCCCATCCAACCTGATAGAAGGCTATGGAAAGGCCTATATAATGTTGTCCAATGGTAGTGTTTTAACCATTAAGATGCCCTCTATTTTCCACGTTCCGGAAGAATGTTGCTAAGCTTTAAAGATATTCGAGATAATCAATATCATGTTGAAACCACTGAAGATAATAGTTCTGAATTTCTTTATATCACTTCTTACAAGTATGGCCAGAAACATATTCATGAGAAGCTGGAACGTCTACCAATTGGGTTTTACATAACAACCATTCGTGGCAAAGAATCCCACCATATGGTCGGCCCTGTGCTTGGGTTCCAGAACACTTTACTGCTTTGGCATGACCCTATGGGACATCCCGGATGTGACATGATGTGCCGTATCCTCAAATCATCACATGGGCATCATTTACCTCCATACGTTGGATTCCCTCCTTGCAAAGCTTGTTCTTTTGGGAAGTTGAATGCTTAACCCTCAATTACAAAAATTATTCATAGCCATCTTAAGTTTCTTTAGAGGATTCAAGGGGATATTTGTGGACCTATCCAACCAACATGCGGACCATTTAGACACTTTATGGTGTTAGTTGATGCATCGACACGTTGGTCACATGTCTGTTTATTGTCTACATGCAACATTGCATTTACGAAACTCCTAGCATAAATTATTAAGCTTAGGGCTCACCACCCAGATTATCCGATTAAGTCGATTTGATTGGATAATACTGGAAAGTTTACGTCACAAACTTTTGACAATTATTGCATGTTTGTTGGGATTGATGTTGAACATCATGTACCCCATGTTCAAACCCAAAACGGCCTGGCAAAAGCTTTCATAAAGCCCATTCAATTGATAACTCAGATTTTGGTTATTCGAACCAAATCAAATTGCCGGTATTTGCCTGGGGCTATGCAATAATGCACGCAGCCATGTTGGTCTGCCTGAGGCCCACCATTACCCAACCTCATTCACCATTACAATTGGTTACTGGAAACGAGCCAGACGTCTCGCATTTACGTGTGTTTGGGTGCGCAGTTTATGTGTCAATAACACCGCCACTACCTACCAAAATGGGTCCTTAAAGAAGAATGGGAATCTATATCGGTTATCATTCGCCATCAGTTATTCGCTACTTAGAACCCTTGACAGGAGATCTTTTAACTGCACGTTTTACGGTTGGTCACTTAGATAAGATAGTCTTCTCGTCGTTAGGGGGAGATAAGAACTTTAACGTTCCTGTAGAACGCTGCGAATTATCGTGTTATACTCCTACTATGTCTTATTTAGATCCCTGCACTACTCAGTCTAAAACCGAAGTGTGTCGTATTCTAGATCTTCAGAGCATTGCTCAAAGCATGCTAAATGCTTTTACTAATTTAGCAAATGTGACGAGATCATATATACCAACTGCAAAAGCACCTACAAGGATCGATGTACCTAAAGTACGTCGTAACACCGCCTTAGAAGGCCGAATCGTCTCCAAGGGTAGGGCAGCCGCACCTCCCACGTGGCATGGTACATTGGCGGCTAGCCAATCATTTGCTCCTACCCTGAAGCGTGGCAAACCCCCTGGTTCAAATGATTCACAACCCCAGAAGAGGAAAACGACAAAAATTAGTGACCCTAATCTGAATCCGACCATTGCTTACTCATCTGTTCAAACACATGAGGTTATTATAGATTAAGATGATGTCTTAGATGAATGAACCGACATCCTGATAATCGCGAGATTTTGGTTCGCCACGCAATATTAGATGAGGTTTGAAATCTTAATGAGATGATCGTCAACGATGAATTTGCGTACACAGTAGCTACTGACATCATGCTTAGCGATGACATTGAACCACGTTCCTTTAATGAACATCGACGTAGAACAGATTGGTCAATGGGAAATAAGCAATCCAGGTGGAACTTGATTTGCTTGCGAAACGTAAGGTGTTTGGGCTTGTAGCTCTTACTCCATCACATGTGAAGCCTGTGGGCTACAATTGGGTTTTCATGAGGAAGTGTAATGAGAAGAATGAAATAGTGCAATACAAAGCATGCCTCGTAGCCCAAGGCTTCTCTCAACGCCATATGATTGATTACGAGGAGACGTATTCCCCCGTAATGGAATGTTCCGCTACCTTATCAATTTGGTAGTTTCTGAAAAACTGAATATGCAGCTTATGGACGTGGTAATTGCATATCTCTATGGGGATCTAGATACGGAAATCTACATGAAAGTTCCAAAAGGACATCCATTGACTGGTTCAAATATTTCTAGACCACAGAACACTCTCTCGATTAGATTGAGGAGATCACTATACGTATTGAAACAATCCAGGTGGATGTGGTATAACCGTCTGAGTGAATATTTGACAAGTTAGGGTTATGTGAACAATAAATTATGCTCATACGTGTTCATCAAGAAGTCACATTCCAGATTAGAGATCATTGCAGTTTATATCGACGACATGAACCTCATCGGAACTCCCGCAGAGCTTGAGGAAATTGTCGTTCACTTGAAATCAAAAATTGAGATGACAGATCTTGGGAAAACTTGATATTGTCTCGGTCTGGAGATCGAGCACTGTTTAGATAAAATCCTAGTACATCAATCGAACTATAACCAAAAGGTGTTGCAACGTTTTAATAGGGATAAAGTGAAGCCTTCAATTACTTTTATAGTCATTCGGACTCTAGATGCTAAACGAGATCCCTTCTGTCCCAATAAGGATGAGGAAGAGATTTCAGAGCTTGAAGTTCCATAACTAAGTTCAATTGGTGCTTTATTGTACTTAGCTCAATGCATTAGACTCGACATCTCCTTCATTGTTAATCTTTTAGTTGGATATAGCAATGCGCCTTCACACAGACATTGAAATGGTGTTAAAGACATTTTTCGCTACCTCAAAGGTACGACGGATTTGGACTTGTTTTACACCCATGAATCCTCGAGATGAGCTATTGCCCTCCTCAGTCATCGAGTTGATTCCCACCTTGTTGGTTACGCAGATGCTAGATATCTGTCTGACCCACATAAACACATTCTCAAACGGGCTATGTCTTTACCGTTGGAGACATCGCTATATCTTGAAGGTCTACCAAGCAAAGCTAGTTGCGACTTTTTCGAACCATGCTGAGATTCTCACCTTGCATGAAGCCTCGTGTGAGTGCTTTTGGTTGTGAGTAGTCATGGAACATTTTCGAAGCACTAGTGGTCTTACTTTCATCGTTGACCTTCTTACGACTATCTTTGAAAATAATGCAGCATATATCGAGCAGTTAAATAATGGATACATCAAAGGAGACAACACAAAACACATAGCGTCAAAGTTCTTTTACTTTTACTAGCAACAACAGCATCAGAACATTGAAGCCAAGCAAATTCGTTCCTAGGACAACCTGGCCGATCTCTTCACCAAGTCATTGCCCCAGTCCACTTTTCAAAAGCTCGTCTAAGGAATCGGTATGCGTAAATTATCTAAGTTAAATTGCTTATAGTTCTCTTATTTGGAAGTTATGTCTAGCTCAGGGGGGAGTAACCAGAAGCATACTCACTTGATCTTAATGTACTCTTTTGATGCGTAAAATAAGTTAACACACAAATTAAACCCTCTTTTTGACAATTGTAGTATAGATGTAAGTAGGGTATCGTTCTAGGCCGGGGATTAGGAGGGATTGCTAATCTATTAAATTAACTTAAAAATATTAAATAAGACTCAAGGACACAAAACTAGGCTAAAAACTCTAATAACTCGAAACACACTTAAAATGACTCAAAATAATGAAAACAATTAAATTAAACACTAGGAACTGAAATGGACGGAAATTAAATTAAAAGACTAACAATAAAGAAAACTAAATAAATAATATAATTTAATAATGGATGGGTGTTTGGTTTTGATGAAAAGTAAATTAAACTTAATTAAATTACAGAATTGACAAAAACATAAAATTAAGGTAAAATGATAAATGACGGACTAGCTAGAGGGTTCTTCTCCACACATGACACATATGCAACCTAAATTGATTTTCAGTTGTTCTTTCAATAAATTGTGAATCTCAATACTCCAGATTAACCGTGAACAGCACTTTTTTAATCTTCAAGTTTTCCTTAAGTTATTGAATTGGACGGAAAAACGCATACAACAATTCAAAACATTCTTCAAAAGTCCCCTACGTGAAAAGCACAATAGCGATACAATCAAAGATCATTAAACTTTGTGAAAACTATAAGCATTGACGAGGCATTCGTAAATATGAAAAGCATGATACTCTTGCCAAGAATTTACTTAACGTGATTGTAACTAGCAACCTTTACTACTTGTGAAAATAAGTTCATAACGATTATGTGAAATTCACTTATATTCTAGCATCAAATTCATGCATGTAAATTAAGCGTGCACTCTCAACCAACATACACAAATCAGTTTTTATACGAACGGATAAGTAAATTGAAATCACAACTTATGAAATCACAACCGAAGGTAATCAATTCATATTACAGATATAATCATGGCTTTGAATTAACCTCTAGCCAAAATCAGTTTATTTACACATTATTAAAAATAGAAATAAAATAGAAGTTTGGAAAAATTAAACCGAAAGTAAAACATAAGTTGGAAAGATTTAACCGAGAGGAGAGAAGAGCTGTCTGTTTGTCCGTGCGCTGCCATTTTCTGCCCTCGGTGCTGCCAAGAGCAGCGCACCCTTCTTTCGGTTTTGCTCCAGCTGCAAGGGCAGCCTCCTTCCCCAGCTGCGCTGGCAGCTCCCTCAAATCAAGTCTGCCCTCCCCTGACCTCTCTCCTCTCGCCTTCTCACGCTGCCCAAAGGCAGCTCTCTGCCTTCCACCAATCCCTTTTCGCCCCACCAAGTCTCCCCACTTCCTCCTTATTTTATTCCCACGCTACCTTCTTCACTATGCAGTGCTTTCTGTTTCTTTATTATGCGCATGTCTTTCACTTTGGCAGCCAGGCTGCCCTCCACTTTTCCAGCTTATTTTTATTCCCTTTGACCAGCTGCAAAGCAGCTTTCACCCTAGCTTTTGACTGTCATCACACAGCTGCCCACGCAGCTATTTCTTTTTCGTCACAGACAGCCCACCTGTCTCTCTTGGATCCCCCCTCATTATCCTTCTTTATTTTTTTTTCATTTCTTTTCTTCTTTCTTTTATTTTTTATTTTTTTCCTTTTCTTTTCTTTATTCTTTCTACAAAACATATCAAATCTTATAAACACAAAAATAACGTAAATAGCTCAAAAATATAAGGAACTAACTAAGAAAAGACGAGTGAAATCGAAGTAAAAATATATATAAATATGATCCGATCAAATACCCCCATACTTAGCTTTTGCTAGTCCTCGAGCAAAACAAAGAAAACATGAAAAAGTACTAACATGAAAAACATTAGTTTCCCTCTATGTGACCCTCATAGAATTTCATTCGAGAAAACAAATCATCAAGAACCATAGCTAGCACCAACAAACTAATCCAAGTTCATCTTCCTTATTCAAATATTAGCAGTAATTTTTGAATCATCCTTGAAGTGTAGTGTGTGAGATAGCCATGCTAATGCAATTTCAAGTTTTTATTTTTAAAATCATCATATGCAAACTAGCGACCTTCTCACTGGATATGCACTCAATCACACATGTGTTTAGTTTTAATGTGTTTCGCTCAAAGAATCAAATGTGAAATTTCTACCATAAGCTTGCATAAAGATCACTTCTCCACAGTCATAATTGCAAAACTTAAATCAAGAGGACTTTTATTGGATGTAATGAGGCTTAGGGATAGGGTTATTGAAATGAAAGAATAGGAAAACACAAGTTCCAAGCTACATTGCAAGCAATTCTTTTGTCTAGATTTATAAGAACTCAAGCTCTCCAACGATTCTTCTAGCACCTCCAACCATACCCTTAAACTGAAACTTTTAAAAAAACTTTTTATTTTCTTCCTTTTTTCTTTTTTTTCTTCATATACAATCTTTCTTTTTCTTTTTCTTTTCTCTTTTTTTTTTTTTTTTTTTTTTTTTTTTTTTTTTTAATACAAACATGAAATACCCCCACACTTAATCTTTTGCTAAACATCTTCACAGTACTTCACAAACGTTTCTCATAAGACAATCTCGCATTGCTCGCTTGGAAAGGGTAAGGAAAAATGTTTCAGGTATAAGGGTAGACATATCTGGTGATAAGAAATAAAAGGCTCAACATATACGGCTCAAATTGACAATCTAATGATATCATTTTTCTTTGGAAAACATGGTTATTTGGGCCATAGTGGTAAACCTAATGCCTCTATCATTTCCAAGTTCATGCAATCGATGACAAACATTTCGAAAGATCGTTACGCAAGTTCTAGAGATGTATCTCACATAAGTTCATCACACATGAAAGAATAGGAGTGTATGAAAAATGCACACACTTTCAATAGGCTCAAAAACTCACATAGGATATATATGGTCACTAAATTCACATATGAAGCTTTAATTCATACTTTAGTTTCACATCAACAAGGCTATGTGCATTTGGTTTTTCAAAGATGATCAAACATGTACAAAACTAACAAGAGAATTAGGAATTTCATAAAACACATGTTAACTAAGTTCTTGATAATCGTGATTCAAATTTGATCTAATTATATCATTGGGTCGGGAAACTAACAAAAATCTAATTCAAAACAATAAGGGAAACAAGACAATATTTTTGGATTTTTTTAAATTTTTCGATTTTTTTTTTTTTTTTTTTTTTTTTTTTTAAGAAAACAAAAACTAACAACACAGAAACAAAATGAAATTCTAGAGATTTCTACCCCCACACTTAAACTTGACATTGTCCCTAATGTCAGAAAACACTATAACGCAAATAAAAATAAAATAAAATAAATAAATAATAAGAAACAAAATAAAGCAATTGGACTGAAAACTTCCCTAATTTGCAGTAAAATCAAGCGATGACCCTCAAGCTAAAATTCTGCAATCAACTTCAAGGGTGGAAATAACCAAAAGTTCCTGCAAAGAAAAGAAATAATTCAGTTAAGTAACGCAAGAAAATAAAATAATAAAAATAAAAATAAATAGATAAATAAATAAATAAATTGCAAACGAAAAATTGAAAATCACGATAAAAGACAATGAATAGAACTAATAAGTGATCATTGGTCGTGCTTGTTGACTTTCCACAGCTTTCCTCTTGAACAGGGTGACACTTAGCTTTTCACTTGCAAGTGATGATTTTATGCTATTGTACTGCGAGGCTTTGCTCTTTGGCTAAGGTGCCCTCCAAATGTTGTTGAAGCTTCTCGAGTTCTTCAACTCGGACTCCTTGTGCTGGTTTGATTGTACGAGCTGCATTCTTCTCTGCTTGTTTCCTCTGCATGGCGGGCAGGCACAAGGTAGCTGTTTTGGTCTGATTCTTTCTTCAATCTTTCCAAGTGCCCACCTCTTGCTTTCTTTCTCCTTCCCTAGCCGAGGATGAATTGGCAAATTGTCTCCCCATGCTTCGAGGTCTCATTTTCACCTCCCTTACTTGTCCCCCAAGTAGATGTGGTAGACAAAACGAAAGCATAAGATGAAGAAGATGAGTACTCGAGAGCAAGGCTAGGTAAGCAATCAGGAAGGGGTTCCAGGCAGTTGGCTCCAGATCGGAAGATTGATACCAAATGCTGGCTGATTGCTCTCTTTCTCCTTGTCGGAAAACAAAGACAAGGAGAAGGACATGGAGAAAGCATGATATGAGATACTCTTGCTTTCAACCTTTATGATATGAAATACTTTTGCTTTGAAATGGGTTGTTCGCAAGAGTATCCCAAGGAATTAGGAACACAGAGTAACTTAGGAGGATTCTTTGGGAATGCATTTTCAGAGATGAAGAAGTGCTGAGAGAGAAGTGCTGAGAGAGTGTGCCTTTGCTGTGGAAGGCGAAGGTAGAAACTTATAGGACTTCTCTTCACAACCGGAACTGTTATCTCACTCATTGTCGGTAGCCGGTGGATGGATGAATAGTATAAATTACGCGCTTTCTGACAAAGCTGCCCGTAATTTCCGCAAAGCTACCGGTTGCATGTGACGAGTGACGACACGTCTGGACAAAGTGATCTTTCGAAATCCGGGATTCGGCTCGTGGTTTCTGAGCAAGCCCAACTTTTAAGAAATTAAACGCCTCATTTGAGAAAAGAATCCGGCTTTTGAGAAAGGAAACTCCTCTTTTCAGAAAAGAATCCGGCTTTTGAGAAAGGAGCCCCGACTCTTCGATTTGCGAGAGGACGCCTCTTCAATTTCTGAGGAGCGCCTCTTTGATTTCTTCCTTTTTATAGAGGCGTTAATCTTGCTCCACAACACACTTATCCCTCCAGTAAACACTCCCTTCTTGCACTTCCGAAATCTTAACCTGTCCGATCTCTTCTTTCTCAACACCACCTCTGAAAAATGTCTGGCCCTTCCGATCGTCGTTTTGACTTAAACCTTGGTGAAGAGGCAGCTCCGCCTTCACCAGACAACATATGGCGCCCATCTTTCATATCCCCCACTGGTCCCCTTACCGTTGGGGCTTCGGTGATGAAGAACGATATGACAGCAGCGGTGGTGGCCCGGAACATTGTCACTCCTAAAGATAACAGACTGCTCGCTAGACGGTCTGATGAATTGGCGATTAAGGAGTCTCTGTCTCTCAGTGTGCAGTGTGTGAGTTCCGTATCCAACATGGCCCAACGCCTATATGCCCGAACCCGTCACGTTGAATCCTTGGTGGCTGAAATACAGAGTCTCAAGCAAGAGATTAAAGGGCTCAAGCATGAGAATAAGGAATTGCACAAGCTCGCACACAGCTATGCCACCAGTATGAAGAGGAAGATTGACCAGATGCAGGACACCGATGGTCAAATTTTACTTGATCATCGGAGGTTTATGGGTTTGTTCCAACAACATCTGCCTTCGTCTTCTGGAGCGGCACCGCGTAGTGAAGCTCCAACTGATCAACCTCTGCCGCCTCCTACTTCTGTGGCCCCGCCGACTGCTAAAGCCCCGCCTACTACTGAAGCACCACCCGACCAATGAATACTATTAGTTTACATCATTGTAAAATTTTAATTTTATGTTTTTTTTATTTTTTGATTTTTTAATTGTTTTTTTTTTTTGATTTTTTATCATTAATTTTAAATTTTATCTTTTATTTTTTTATTTTTTTTATTTTTATATATGTAAATTAATGTAAAGAGACTTTGGTTAACCTTCCCCCACACTTAAACTAAATAACACAAACTCACAGAAATCAACCAAATAACACACTAACTAAACAAAACAAAATGAAAGCAGTAAAGATAAGGGTGGAAGAATGCAAAGCTGATTGGGTTAGTGATTCCAAAGTCTCCATTCGTTGAATGCTTGGGTTGCCTCCCAAGAAGCGCTTGATTTAACGTCTTTAGCCGGACGCATCTTTCCTTTAAATTTCCCTCGGCTCCATTTGAACCTAAAATCAAAGAAAGAAAAATAAATCAAATATCAAAAGTAAAATACACAAACACCAATATAAACATAAACAAAAACAAAAATAAAAGGATTAGCAAAGTTGCTAATCCCCGGCAACGGCGCCAAAATTTGATGCGTAAAATAAGTTAACACACAAATTAAACCCTCTTTTTGACAATTGTAGTATAGATGTAAGTAGGGTATCGTTCTAGGCCGGGGATTAGGAGGGATTGCTAATCTATTAAATTAACTTAAAAATATTAAATAAGACTCAAGGACACAAAACTAGGCTAAAAACTCTAATAACTCGAAACACACTTAAAATGACTCAAAATAATGAAAACAATTAAATTAAACACTAGGAACTGAAATGGACGGAAATTAAATTAAAAGACTAACAATAAAGAAAACTAAATAAATAATATAATTTAATAATGGATGGGTGTTTGGTTTTGATGAAAAGTAAATTAAACTTAATTAAATTACAGAATTGACAAAAACATAAAATTAAGGTAAAATGATAAATGACGGACTAGCTAGAGGGTTCTTCTCCACACATGACACATATGCAACCTAAATTGATTTTCAGTTGTTCTTTCAATAAATTGTGAATCTCAATACTCCAGATTAACCGTGAACAGCACTTTTTTAATCTTCAAGTTTTCCTTAAGTTATTGAATTGGACGGAAAAACGCATACAACAATTCAAAACATTCTTCAAAAGTCCCCTACGTGAAAAGCACAATAGCGATACAATCAAAGATCATTAAACTTTGTGAAAACTATAAGCATTGACGAGGCATTCGTAAATATGAAAAGCATGATACTCTTGCCAAGAATTTACTTAACGTGATTGTGACTAGCAACCTTTACTACTTGTGAAAATAAGTTCATAACGATTATGTGAAATTCACTTATATTCTAGCATCAAATTCATGCATGTAAATTAAGCGTGCACTCTCAACCAACATACACAAATCAGTTTTTATACGAACGGATAAGTAAATTGAAATCACAACTTATGAAATCACAACCGAAGGTAATCAATTCATATTACAGATATAATCATGGCTTTGAATTAACCTCTAGCCAAAATCAGTTTATTTACACATTATTAAAAATAGAAATAAAATAGAAGTTTGGAAAAATTAAACCGAAAGTAAAACATAAGTTGGAAAGATTTAACCGAGAGGAGAGAAGAGCTGTCTGTTTGTCCGTGCGCTGCCATTTTCTGCCCTCGGTGCTGCCAAGAGCAGCGCACCCTTCTTTCGGTTTTGCTCCAGCTGCAAGGGCAGCCTCCTTCCCCAGCTGCGCTGGCAGCTCCCTCAAATCAAGTCTGCCCTCCCCTGACCTCTCTCCTCTCGCCTTCTCACGCTGCCCAAAGGCAGCTCTCTGCCTTCCACCAATCCCTTTTCGCCCCACCAAGTCTCCCCACTTCCTCCTTATTTTATTCCCACGCTACCTTCTTCACTATGCAGTGCTTTCTGTTTCTTTATTATGCGCATGTCTTTCACTTTGGCAGCCAGGCTGCCCTCCACTTTTCCAGCTTATTTTTATTCCCTTTGACCAGCTGCAAAGCAGCTTTCACCCTAGCTTTTGACTGTCATCACACAGCTGCCCACGCAGCTATTTCTTTTTCGTCACAGACAGCCCACCTGTCTCTCTTGGATCCCCCCTCATTATCCTTCTTTATTTTTTTTTCATTTCTTTTCTTCTTTCTTTTATTTTTTATTTTTTATTTTTTTCCTTTTCTTTTCTTTATTCTTTCTACAAAACATATCAAATCTTATAAACACAAAAATAACGTAAATAGCTCAAAAATATAAGGAACTAACTAAGAAAAGACGAGTGAAATCGAAGTAAAAATATATATAAATATGATCCGATCATCTTTTCCCTACGATTAGGAACATTTTTCCCATTGGGTTTTTGCTACCTAACAAGATTTTGATGAGGCACCAATTCTGGGATGGTCATACTACGTTGAGTTCACTATTTTCATCTCGTATGATGTTTGTTTTAGTCTATGCATACTTCTCAGTTTTACCATAACAAGGTTTTGTGAGTTTTACTACCAATGCATACTTTCTTTAAATTTGAGACTCGCATTCGCCCGTTGTGCCGACGACTTCATCAACTGTTCTACCTCAATTGCTGAAGATCTGATGCGAAGTTTTATTTAAGTATTTACACACTCAAAGGGGAGTGTTACAGTCATATTTAGAATACAAATGTGGTTGTGTAAATCCTTGTGTATCTAAGGACATCTTGAAATATTCTCTTTAGTAGATATTGTCCTATTAGAGTTGTGATCCTATTAGGGTAAGGATTTAACCTATCATACTACTATAAATAAAGGCACAATGGGGTGAAATACAATACACCTCACAATGAAATCTTTCTTTTCTCTCTCTCTTGCCGCCAGCCTCCCATTCTCTATTCCCTTAGAATAGTTGAATAAATTAGGCTTACAACATTCCTTTATTAGTTTATTTGTTATCATATAAAAATGGTGAAGCTTTCGATATCCCTATAATGTTCTCACTTCAATAGAGAAGAATAATGAACTATCGAGACAAAATAGTAAGGGTAAATTACATTTTACCCCCTCATGTTTGAGTGCAATTGTAATCTCATACAACATCTTTAAAACATTTTAGTCACATATATTGACTTATCATTTAATTACAATCTTATACATCTGTTACTCAAACTGTTAATTTGACCGTTAAGTGTTGACATGAAAAATATAAAATCCATATATTTTTATGACTCGGCAAATAAAAACAATTAAATATTACAAATCAATTAAAAAAAACTAAATTAAACAAAATAACCCCACTTATCTCTCTCACTCATTTCTCTCTCTAAAAATCTCCAACCCCAAACTCAGTGCCTACAACTAGGGCTGGGCAAACGGGTACAGGAACCGCGGATCGGGGCGAGTAATGGCGGTTCGGGGCGGGTACGGGCCGGTTCCTACTTTTAAAAACAAGAAACGGGGCGGGGCGGGGCGGGTCTTTGTGAATTTCAGTCCGGGCCGGTTCCTGGGTATAGGAACCGCGGGTACCCGTTTGTAATTAAAATGAATGGACCAGATTGATGAATAAGATACCATATCTAATCTGAACCGTTGTTTTAGTTTTACCCTAAGTTCTATCTCTCTCTCATCCCGATTCCCTCCCGAGTCCCGACTCTCTCACTCTCTCACTCTCTCAAACTTTCAGACCTTCCCTCGACTCCGATCCCCTCACGAACCGTCCTTCCCTCGACTCCGATCCCCTCACCAACCGTCGTTTCTCCTCGGCAAATACAACGGGACCACCCTTGCCATCGACAACATCCCAGAGAACCCAGGCCATCACCCTTGCCGTCGATTCTCTCCTCTTCGACAGCAACCCCCGCCGTCGTGACTCCATCACCCCATCACCGTCGTGACCGCGAGAGAACCCAGGCCATCATCCCTCTAAAATTTAGATAATTTTGAATTAGGGTTTTGTTATTAATTTGAATTTTGGGTGTAGGGATTTTAGGATTTTTAAATTGGAATTTGGGATTTTAGGGTTTTCGAACTAGGTTACTACTAGAGTTAATTTTCCATTTGCATGTTGATTTGTAAGAGGCTGTGTTTAACTTTAACCCTCTATTTCGGAAAACATGGTTGCATTTTATAGTTGTGCCTGCAGATCGCACCAAGATCGTGTCAGCTGCAGAGCTAACTTGGTTTAGCTGCTGATTTGGTAAATATATCTATATATATGTAGTCTTCAAGCTGTCCTTACATGAAAACAAGGGAACTTGCTTGCTTTGATTATTTGCTTCTGGGAGTGTAGTTTAATCTTCATATGGAAATGGGTGTCTCTAACTATCTGGGTTTTTGATTTCTTATAGTGCTGCTGATTGTTGCTCAGTGAGTGTGTATCTGGTTTATGCATCTTTTTCCCACTTTACCCGTTTTTATGTTTTTCAATGTCAAACCTTGCTAATTGCATGTTCCCTTCCCCAGATAGTAGTTGGTAATTTGGCTGCTTGATCATGTGCCTTGGTTTGGGTATTGGTGAACAAAAGTCAGACTTTCCGTTTCAATTGTTTATCGGTTTTCTCATTCTTGAAGATTATTCCTTAATTTTAGATTGGAACTAATGGAGTTACTGAAAAAAGTTGGTTCTGATGCTTGAAAGGGATTTCCTTTGAACTCTTTATATTTTCATTTCTCTTTTAATTATTAAATCTAGATGGAGCCTAGATATCACCCTTAGTTTCTCAATGGTTCTTCGTTGTATATCTGTGGGACATTTATGCCCATGATACATGGTCTCTGTTCGTGTGTGTGTGTGTGTGTGTTATCAATCTATGAACTAAGACTGTCAATTATACACATAAAGTCTAAATGACTATGATGTTATCAGATTGAGAATCTAGCAATTACGTGATTGTTTGGAAAAAGAATATTGTTCTATCTGTACATAAGGTTTAGAATACCTGGACCCAAGAACTCAATTAAGAACATGTAACTTTCTGAGCACGTTGTTACATCTCAAACAGGGAGCGAATTGACCTCGAGCACTCAATTTTTTCCGGCTTCGTTCTGATCATTGCGTTACTTTTCTTTGCTGATTTGGGTTGATATTATCAATGTGATTTTCTTTTAAATGTTTTGACTATGAATTTAGTTTTGAATTTTGTGTTTGCCTGGATATATTCGAAAATATATGCATTTGAGAATCTTGGGGTTTGTATGTGTATGTGTGCAGTTTGTATGTGTGCAGCAAAAACTGCAATCTGTGCAGTTCGTCGTATGTGTGCAGCAAAAACTGCAATCTGTGTGCAGCAAAAACTGCAATCTGTGCAGTTTGTATGTGTGCAGCAAAAATTGCAATCTGTGTGCAGCAAACATGTTTAAACAGGAAGAAGAAGAAAAAAAAAAAAAAAGAAGACCCGTGTACCCGGACCGAACCGGCCCGTTTCAATCGGGCCGGGGTAAGGTCCGGTTCCTAGTTTCAGAATTGTAGTGCCCGGCCCGGCCCGCCCCGTCTCCTTTAATTCCGGGTCCGGTCCGGTCCCTTCAAAAATGGGCCCGGCCCGGCCCGTGCCCAGCCCTACCTACAACCACTTTTCATCTTGTTCTCCGACAACCCTACACACCCAGATGACTCAGACAGCGGCTCCACCGCCGTTCCTCATCGATGTCAAACCACCAACCCAATGTTCCTTATGGAACAAAGCCTAAGTTTCTACGTGGTGATTTTCAAAACCCAAGCCCTCGAATTGAAGAGCCTTGTCTCAGACCCTAGTTTCCACGGCAAAGTCGACAACATCCTCCCCCCTTCTCTCCCTAACCACTCCGACCAAAGCCCATTTATCTTCGCCGAAAACTGAAATCGCAGAGCTAACCGATTCAGAGACCTCAAATTCGGCGCATCGTTGAGATCTAAGCCGTCGGGGAGAAAGAAATCCGCGGCCATCCGCACCCGCTTCCCTCTTCGTTCGTCCCCCATCCCTTCCACCACCAGAATCATAACCTCTTTCATTTTTTCTGCAAAATCGCAACCCTAAACACTTTGCAGAGAATAAGACTATGCCTTTCTTTTGAATTATTGATTTTCTTCCTTTCTTGGCTCATGATTTCGTGCTCTTGGACCCCTGGTCTTCTTTGAGCGTCTATGGCCATTTGGTCGTTGGTAGTGGTGGTGAGCGGTGGTGCAGTGAGGTCGCCTGAGCAACGTAGGCAGATCGGCCACATCCCAAAAAATCCTAAAAGCCTGAAATCTGGAGGTAGCAGTGGGCGAAGCGGTGGTGTAGCGGTGTCATTCTGAAGGCAGAATTGGGTGAGGTGGAGAGGAGAGTGAGGGGTGTGCGGAGACCAAGAGAAGAAGAGAAAGAGAGTAGGGAAATTATGGGTTGGGGAAGAAGGAGAGAGAGCCTTTCTATAATTAAAAATTATTTTATTAATTTTTAATCTACATATCACATGTATATGGGGCCCATGAGATCCACATAAGCAGATAACTGAAAATCTAACAAAAATTGAGATGGTTGTACGAAATTGAAATGAAATAATAGTAAAGGTATGAAATTGAAATGTTTTAAAGATGTTGTAAGAAGTTGTAATTTCACCCAAACTTGAGGGTGCAAAATGTAATTTATCCAAATAGTAATTTTACTTTTTTTAAATATTAATTAATCTTACATGTTTTAAATGTTAATTAATCTTCCTTTGTTTTTGAAGTTTTTATTAAAAAAAAATGTAATTAGATCTAAAACAGAAATAAAACTTAATTTTTAAATTACAGAAAAAAGACCAATTCTTACACGTGTACGTATGTATCAGAAGGCTAGTCGTACATAACAAAAAGGGTCAAATGTGTGATGCTAAAAAGCAGGAGGAAGCAATGCAAAGTCTTAACTTCTCTTGGCCATTATTTGCTTTGATAATTGTGGTGAACTACCACTAAAGACTCAAGTCACTCAATTCTTGTGGACATCTAAATAATCCCAATTCTTGGGAAAATACGTTTATATATTGGAATTAAAAATTAATTAAGAAATGCAAAGTTTTATTGAAATGCAAAGTTTTAAAGAAATGCCGTTTTGCATGTGAGTGATTGATCGATGCATCTAGAGATATAGAAATATCCAATTCTTGGGAGATTCTACAACGTATGTATGTCAATCTTAACTCTTATTTGTTTTTTGCTTTGTTTTTTGGTTTTTTGTTTCCTGTTCAAAATGATTATTCCATAAAAAAAAAGTAACATCAATAGCATTTTTTTAAGTAAAGAGATTCGAGCATAAGAGAATTGCTGCATTTTTTTTTTCATTTCAATTTTCTGTTTAAATGGTGGTGTTTTACTTTTCAATACAAAAAAAAAAAAAACATCTTGTTGGACGGAAATTTTTTGTCCGGTCAAAGGTGGCTTCGTCGCTTAAAATTTTAGCCGACAGAAGTTTGTCGGGAAAAGTTGGTCATGCAAAACCCATTGCTCAAAGAGAGTTTCATCGCCTAAAAGTTTACCTGAAAGTTGGAATTTGAAAACATATTTGTAGGCATGTTTTTGGATATATCGGTTTAGGCTAAAAAAATGGAGATTTTCTAATTATATCTCTGCCGGCAGATTAGGGCTATTGCTTATTGATCAAGATGTTTTTGTTTAAGAAAATTACATTTTCTAGCCCATTGTTTATTTGAAACTTGGATGTAGTGTTAGATGTTGATTTCATTTTGTTGTTCCGTGTTGGTAGTTTACTGCTAAAGATTGCGATGATTCTTTATGTAGACAAGTTGTTCATCCTTTTGTGTTTGTTAATTGTTATTATTTTCTAAAGAAAGATCACCCCTAACGACAAACTTACACTACCATGATTGAGTAATAGACGCAGACATTGAGCTTATCAGAAATATATATTTTACTCGCATTCATATAAATGAGTTGAACTATACTCACATTTGTGTATGTGAGCTGAAGATGAGTAGAGTGCTCTTACATGGTAAGATTACACTGTGTCATTACGTGACAATGATATAACACTTTGTGGAGATAACTTTATTCATATTATTGTATTATTGGTACAAAATGTAATGGTATATCTAAGTTATTATAAAAAAAAACTAAGGCATGCTCTAATTAGGAGTGTGCATTTTAGTGGATCAACCGACCAATCCAACTAAAATAGATTGAGTTTGGTTAGGTTGAATATATTATAACCCGATTGAAATCGAGTCACCCACAATCAACACTTCTTAAACACACATGTATATTATATAGACATATATATAAAATTCAACAATTCTTAACGCATTTGTGTATTTATACTTGATTTGAATGGTGAAGATTTAATGTTAAGTAACATGTAGTGATTTACAACATTGAATTTACATGATTGAGCCTAATATAATACGAGTCTTCAATATTTTTCACTCATACTCACATTAAAAATAAGAAAACAACAAATAAGCCCAACAGGTGGAACACGGCAAAAAATAATTTGGTAAGTTGGTTGCCTATTTGTTTGAGTGATAATGTGTTTCAACAACGCCAACCCAACTCTATTAGATTTGGGAACAGATTGGAACCTAGCTCGAGCTAAACCACTAAATGCCCACCCTTTCTAAGACCATCTCCAAATCTGGGCTAAAAGTCAAATTACCCCCCCCAAACACTCTCCAACCCATGTTAAAATTTTAGGCTAAATGCCAAATGTTATTTATGGGCCAAATACCTCCCCCCCCAGCTTTCCCCCCGGGCTAAATGCCAAATGTTTATCGGAATTTAAATATTTTTAGATTAAAATATTGATAAAATTAATTTACAATAATCTACATATTTATTTATTTTTTTTAAATTGATTTAAGAAAAAAATTAGCCTAAGTTCATTCTTTAATAATTTCGGGCTAAAATTTTAGAGCAGTAGGGTTGGAGCAGAAAAGATGTTTCTGGGCTAAAAGCCAAATTTTTCGGGCTAAAAAATTTGGCTTTTAGCCCAAGGATTGGAGATGGTCTAACTAAAGTGAAAATAACTTATTTTAAATAATAATTAATCAGCTAACATTATTATTATTATTTTCAAAATAATAAGTAACAATAGCTTACCATGACAATTAATAAATTAATTATTACAGATGATTTCTTATCAAATAATATATGATATTAAACTGTTCATAACATCATTTTCATAACGTTGATTACAATGAATCTCCATCCATACATTTTTTAATTACGAATCCCGCCAAAATTCTCCATTCAACATCCAGTACGCAATCTAGAATTTTAGAATCCTAAAATAACAAACAATTCCAAAAATAACAGAAATAAAAAACTTCCCATAATTTTCACGACATTCCGACTGTCAGATCCTCATCAACATCATCGATCACTATTTTCCAAAACTAACCATTCGGGTCCCACAGGAGACTAACATTGGGCCGCATATACCGTCCAAACTCATACGGTGCCGTTCGGTACAGTGCGTACAGTTAGCAGCGAACGCGCCAAACGAGTAGTCTGAAAGGTGAACTCTCTTCCTCTACGTTGGTTTGATATTGTTATGCTTAAAAAAAAAATGCTTTTGTTGTGTTGTAAGAATAAGTTTATTTTTGTTGCTTCACGTTTTCAGCTTTTTTTATTCAAAATTATTAAAATAAACTATTTTTAAATATTTACCAAACATCTTTTTAAACTCAATTTTTTTTAAACCTACTTTTTATAAAAACAACTGTACCAAACCAATGCACTGTCTCTCACGTACACAGCTCAGCTGACACCGGAGAGAAAGGAGGGATTCCAGGACGGAGGAGGATTGTCTGCCCTCCAAGTTCCCGTACCCTCCCATGCCCTCCTGATTGTGTGGTCACGGTTAAGCCACGTTAATATTTTATATTATTATTCATTTTTGTCTTATTATCTCTATAAAAAAATAATATAAAATATTAACGTGGCTTAACCGTGACCACACAAAACAGAGGGCATGGAAGGGCACCGAAACTTGGAGGGCAGACAATCCTCCTCCTTCCAGGACCGCTTCGGTTGACTCCTTGTTTTTGGAATCTTCCGAATAAAGAGGTGAGAGACAATTAAAAATCCCCCATTCGGCGATTTCTCTGGATTCCGATTCCCTCAGACGGAGAATCCCAATCCCACCAAGCGGCCCTAGAGAGAGAGAAAGTTAGAGAGAGAAGGGGATAATTTCATTTCCCTCTGTAAAATTGGTTCGGAATTCGATTCAATTCCCCACCTCTTTTCTCTCAGGTTAATTGGGTTTTGGTTCAATTTTGATTTGGTCGAGTTTATGTTGATTTTGTTTTTTATTTTTTAAATTTTGGTTTCAAATCAGTAAAATTTGAAATATTTTATACTAATTTGAATATTTTCTGTTTTGATTTCAGGGTGCTGGTGATTTTGCGACTATGGGTGTGACCGTGAAGCAGATGTCTCTGACAGTGGCACTTTTCGGTGTTCTCTCGTTCATATTCGGAGTTATTGCTGAAAACAAGAAGGTAATCCGCATTCCTAACATGTTCATGTGAGGATAAGATTGTAAAGTTATGGCCT
This sequence comes from Malus domestica, assembly GCF_042453785.1. Classification (NCBI taxonomy): domain Eukaryota; kingdom Viridiplantae; phylum Streptophyta; class Magnoliopsida; order Rosales; family Rosaceae; genus Malus; species Malus domestica. Next base: position 11,972,759 of record NC_091668.1, read on the forward strand.
GATGAATGCTTTGTTGTGTAAAATTGGTGATTTTTGTGTTGGAGGACTGATTAGTTCGAATCCCGCTCCCGTTGTTTATTTTCGATTAAATTAGAATATCTTCCCGAATAAGGGGAAGAATCATCGTTTTTGAGGGGGTCTTTTTCTGTAAATTTTACTCAACTTGCAATTTGGGAACCATATTCTTAAGTGAATGTGATGTGTCAAGAGTTTAGCCATGGTATTCTACATAAGTCATCTTCAATGTTCCCTTTCGATGTGTCTTCTCGAAGTGTTAAAAAAAATGCAGGTGGTGCTTTATCGTAGTGGCAGAAAGCAATCATGCCTATGCACCTGGTTCGGGTTTGATGCCAACCAATCCTCATCCCCCTAACGACTAACATCGTTTTGTTGTGAACTGAAAATACCCTTGATTCAAAATGGAGGATTAAATGTTGTTGTACTTTGGAGGAATTGGTTGTGTCTCTATGGTATTCGAAGTGCAACGAGTAGTTGTTTCAACTTATTGGTGTCCAGACAAATTACGATTAGCAGTCATTGCTTAAGTAATTGTGGTTAAGCCAAAAAAAAAAAGGAACAGAAAAGGAAATCGTTCCTTAGAAACTTTATCGAGTCATATTTGTATATTTCCTGTTTTTAACTGGATACTTTGTTTTTGACCTCTTGACAGCCAGCAGCCGGAACTCCTATGGTTGGGAAAGATGTTGTGATCTGCAAGTATCCTTCAGATCCATCAGTTGTCCTTGGGTATCTGTCTTTTGCTTTCCTCCTGGTATCTACAGTTGCTGGGTTCTTGTCATTGTTTTACCCATACAAAGGGAAGTCCCTTCCACAAGCTGCTTTGTTCCGAAGCACTAGTTTCGTCATATTCTTCAACATTTCTCTGTGAGTGTTCTTTCTGTACGTCGCATTTGTGCATATATCTATATTAGATTTTGAACTCTGACCAGTTCTAGCGTTATGATGCTGATGAGTCATCATGCTTTTTGTTGCCTATATGAAATTATTGTTCATCTAGAATTTCTGGATCTGTTAGCTTTATGTGACGTAGAATGCATCTTATGCTTTAGAGTAGCTATCCAATTTAAATATCGTTAACGCCACCAAACTGTTGTCATAAAAGGCTGCTCTACCCTCTTGTCTAATTGTATTGCGTTGGCGGTGGTGCGATTACACAGGCTTACAGCAGGACTAGCTGCAGCTCTGTTGCTATGGCCTACAGTAACCGAGCAACTTCATCGCTCAAGAACGGTTCATCGCAATCTCCAAACAAAATGCCCAACTGCTAAGACCGGTCTTCTTGGTGGTGGTGCTTTTGTGTCCCTTGACGCATCGCTCTTTTGGTTGGTTGCCCTGATGTTAGCTGACAATGCCCGAGAGGACTATTTTGAGGAGACTGAAAAGGATGTTAAGGGTGAATATGGACAGGTTTCTGCAATCGATTTCGATGGACATGCCAATATTAAAGGAAGTGCTTGAAGTATACTAGCGTCGAAAGGAGCCGCTGGGATATCTGTTGCATACGTACTCTTCCGTTCATATCTATATTCATAAGCTCGCTTGTCGAGCAACTTTATGGAAGTGAAAATGCATTTAGATACGATTCGAGATTGTTCGGTACATTCTCTTTGTGGTTGTGGATTTGGTAAAATGAAGCATGATGAACTTTTTAATTCGTCGTCTTTAAAATTTTCCTCCAATTTTCTTTCCACTAGTTAGTAGTTTCTTTTTGGTGAATGAATTTTTTATGGCTGGATACTTTATTGATATAGGGCTTGTTTGTAATTGCCTTTAAAATGTTCACAAGCAATTTTGGTGAAAATAGTTTTGAAATCAAAGAGTTTTTTGCAACAAGTATATATCTGGTGTTTTTTCAAAATGGATACTTTGAATGTGGTTCATAGTTCCTAAAACTTTTTTATTAAAACCTTAATAGTATTCAAAGTTTGATTAAAGTCCATTGACTTTGTACACCTCATCATATTATTATTAATATTTATATTTTTATAGTTTTGACATTAATTGTTCGATATTTTATGAGATTTATAATCTTATAATTTAAAATCCCTCGTTATAATACTATTAGAAACGGCTACAATAAAAAAATTCAAACATTTCGATTGACCAAATGGATAAAAACTATGTAACAATAAGAAATAATAAATGGCAAAAGAATGTATCCTTAGTGTTAAAAAAATTGGTGCATTTTACAAAAAAAAATAAAAAAAAATGGTACATTTCACATATAACAAAGTGGTACATTAATAAAGAAGAATTGGTACATTATAAATAAATTAGGGTAAAAATAAAAGATTAAAAAATTATGAGTACAAATGAAATTTTTAAAAATATAGGCGCAAAAAGAAATTAATACATGGGTACAGATTAAAACTAAAAAGAAAATACTACAAATTAAAAAAAAAAAAGGTTGCAAATTAAAAGTGGGTACAAACTAAAAATATAAATATATGATACAAAGTTTAGCCATAAAACATAAATATACCATATGTAATATTCACATGAGCACAAATACAAATAAAATTTTAAAAAATATGGGCACAAAAAGAAATTAATATATAGGTACAAATTAAAAAATGGGTACAAACTAAAAATAAAAATATATGATAACAAAAATGTAGCCATAAGTATAAATATACTAATTGTAACATTTTTAACACTAAAGGAATATATTTAAAAATAAAAATATTTTATCATTGAAATAAGTAATGATGTTATTAATACCCAAGGGCCTTGATAAAAAATTAAAAATGAACAAGATTTAAATCAATGGAGTAGCAAAATGAGGGATGAGAACCTAATTTCTCATTTTCAAAAAGAATTTAATTGCTTTTCGAATAAAAAATTAATTTCATCAAAAGCGTTTTTAGTAATTTTAAAAGTACTTCAAACAAGCTAATAATTTGATAATTAAGAAAACAAGCATAACAATTTGCATCTTCAGTTTAATGGACTAGTTCACAACTTGGCTTACGACCAAATTTCGTTGACAGAGTTTAGGTTTTTCAAGATGCAACATATTTCCTAGTTTTGAGGTAATTGGAATCATTTATTTCTAATATCACATCTTAAAGATTATTCATGCAAAAAAATCAATCAAATTAGTTATTGGTATTCATTTGTATCGAACAAATTGACAATTTTGGTAGCTATTAGGATTTTCAAGATGAATCGCTCAGTTGTTTGATAAATATGGATAACCAAACAATTTTCAATTAGATTAAGGGGGGTGTATTCAATTGAGAATTTGAAAGATTTTAATGGATTTGTATGGAATTCAATTGATTTGTAGAGATTCCATATAAAATTTTGATTCAATTCCCTCGAAATCTCATGCGGAGAGGTGATATTTGTGGATGCTTAAAATACACTATGAAATCTCTTAAATTGTCTCTAATTCCTCAACTTTTTCAAATTCTTTAAAATCAATTTCTAATTGAATACACTTATAATGTTATAAATTTCTTTAAAATCTTAATTGAATACACCCAGATTTCTAAAGATTTTAATAAACTATCTTAAAATTCTAATTGAATACACCTTAAATTTCAGAGAATCACTTAAAATCCTAATTGAATACCCCTAGATTCATTAAAAGAATTAAAATCCCTCAAAATCCTAATTGAATACACCTCCTAAATTTTGATCGTTTAGTAATCATATCAACGGTTCTGATTATGACATGCGTGCAATAAGAAATCGAACACAGAATTGGGCTTTTGTTCAGTAGGGCTGGGCCATAACAAAAGCCCAACGATCACTGGGCTTTTCATGCCACAAATCCAAATTCAATTTAACCCGTTACGGGTATGAAGTTAGACCCGGTACCCAAAAACCCTAGTCCTAAAGTTCCGCAAACCCTATTTAGACGCAGCTCCATTTCCGTTGACATCAAATCAAATCAAAAACCCCACCAAAACCCTACACTCCTCCTTCTCACTCTCCTCCTCCTCTGTCGGTGGAGCAAAATGCCGCTCGGCGAAAGGGCCGGAGACAAGAGCGAGTCTCGGTACTGCGGCGTGGAGACGGAGTTCAACGATGACATGCCCCACGTCCTCGCTTTCAATCTCTCGCATGGATCCTTCGATTTCGTCATTGCTCCTCTGGTCCGTACATTTCTCTTTATATTTTTTTCCACCCAATTATTTTTCAAATTTCGTACTTCAATTGATTCTTCTGTTTATGTTGAGGAATGATTGGAAAAGTTGATTGGAATTTGTGTTTTGTAATGCTCGTATGGTAAATGGTGGCCAATTAGCCAGTCACGTAATCGGCTTTTCAGCTGCTCTTTTGATGTGAATGGTCAGTAAGCTCACCGATAGCAATGCCGGGTTGGTGGCTGTTGCTCGTGCGTCTGCTCGACTATGCAGCTTCACTCTACGGCCACTAACTACACTAGTGTCAAATTAGACTTAAAATTATTGGAAATGTCGATAATTCACTTGTCAATTGTTTGCTGGTATGACTTGCATAGTTGTTTATATTGAGGAATGATCGAAATAGTCAATTGAAGCCTTTTTTTTTCGGTAATTCTTGTATGGTGGTTAATTAGCCAGTCACATAATCGGCTTTCAGCTGCTTTTTTGGTGTGAATGGTCAGTAAGCTCACCCATAGCAATTCCACGTTGGTGACTGCTGTTTGTGCAGCTTCTCGACATTAGAGCTTCAGTCTACAGCCACTAACTACATTAGTATCAATTTCCCAATTAAAATGATTGGAAATATTGATTATTTGCTTGTCAATTATTTGTGGGTATGAATTTCTTAGTTAATGTTTCTGTGTTGTCTGACCGACTTGTTTTATTGGCATTTGGGCAATTTCTTTGGAAATGGTGGCTAATTAGCCAGTCACATATAGCCAGAGATGGCTTCTGTTTTGTGTGAATGGTCAGTAAGCTTACCGAAAGTAAGGCTCTGTTGGTGGCCTTTAATGATGAACTGTGCCTCTGGTTTCATCTTTAGGCTATTAACTACATTGTTAAATTTGTGACACCTTCATATTTCTTAACTTTGGTGGCTATAAGGACTTTCCTTTGAGCTACAAAGGTCTTTATCTTATTGCTTGTTTGGTATTGAGTGTGATGTCAAATGCATTACATATTCATGTTGTGTTAATTTTCTGACTTCTGCTCAGCAAATTGTTTGTGCTGCTAAGTGTTTTGTATGTGCATGATCATTCTTTTCCCCTTTCGCTTTCTTTGATCCACAACTTGGACAAGGGGTAGTGATTCTTTTTCAACTTTGTGATGTAGATGGATCCTGCTTATCGACCCAGTTTAATGCAAAAAGACAGTGGTGTATCTGGTGTTCCTCCATTTGCTGGCTCAGACTTGGTTTTGAGTCCTTCCCAATGGAGCAGTCATGTCGTGGGTATGTACTTCTCTAGACTTTTCTTGTGTTACATTGTCTTCTCTAGGTAATTTAATGGAATTTACTCAACTTATGTTTTATGTTTCCTGTACTAAGATCTTGGCTGAAGAATACTAAATGTGATGGGATAAGCTTATGTTCTGTTTACTTTTCAACCACATATTTCCTTGTATCCTATGACTGCTCAAAGTGTGTTTTATTTTTATTTTTATTTATTTATTCAGGAAAAGTTAGCTCATGGATTGACTTAGATTCAGAAGATGAGATCCTCCGGTGCGATTCAGAAACTACTTTGAAGCAAGAGATAGCATGGGCTTCTCATTTGTCCTTGCAGGTTGATAGCATTGAAATTTGTTTATTTATTTTATTGGAACTGCACTGTTGTGAAATATTTGAATTGCTATCTCATAGGCCACATGCGAAGCTGAATAATTTTCTATGTGCTTTGCTAATAATTGATTGTCGAAATTGGTTATTGGGTTTACTTTCTTGCTGGCCTTTAATTGTCATCCTTTGGTTGGTGCAGGCATGCCTTCTTCCAGTTCCAAAGGGTAAATCCTGTGCTAATTATGCTAGATGTGTAAATCAGATTTTACAGGGCCTAAGCAGTATGCAGGTACCATTGTCACCAAATCTGTTTACATATTTCGACCTCTGTGTAATCCACATTTGAAGCTCATTGGTTTTCCATTTGTTATGTTCTATTGTAGTTGTGGTTGCGGATTCCATTGGTCAAGTCAGACAGTGAAACCATGGATGTGAACACTGATACCTCGGTGAGTGATGTCCTTACTGAATAAGTTTTCAAAATAGGTTTATCATTTTGATAATTATTTTTTCCTGCGTTTGGTGGAACCTTGTAGTTTCCGGTGACTGATTTTTCAACTTATGTCATGACTCTTGGCCAATATATATTGCAATATACATGGAATTTCAACCTCTTTTGCATATGGCTCTTGTTGACCCTCCAAAATGACAACTCTTGTGCTAAATCTACTTTAAGCATGACGAGTTGGAATGTATAGTACTCGGTCTTCTTTTGTAGTCTGTGTATTGGCTTTCTTGTTAGATGTCTTATACCAAAGAGGTCAGGTGTGGAGAGTTGCCTCTTTTTTATTGTGCATTGAGTAGGTTAGTCGTAGGGGGCTTAAACTTTCTGCATGAATGTGGCCTTCTTTATGTGAGTAAAATAATGACAAGTTGACATACCAGATGATAAGGCTCATTTTTCTCAACTTTTTTTGCCTTGCAGGATGATTCTTGGGAGATTTGGAATTCATTTCGTCTGCTATGTGAACATCACAGTCAGTTATCAGTTGCTCTTGATGTTTTGTAAGTGTAACAATGACCATTCTCTTATAACTTGGGTAATTTGTGTTTATTCGTTTTTATTGTGCCTGAACTAACTTTCATCTTTTTTTTTATCTGAACAACTTTCATCTTATTTTAATCTGAACAACTGTCATTTTTCCTCAGGAGTTCTCTACCTTCTGTAAACTCTCTTGGACGCTGGTTTGGGGAATCTATTAGAGCAGCCATATTCAGTACTGAGGTATTATATGATAGTCAGTGTATTGGGGAAAGTTGATTACTTGTTGGTTCAATTGTTGCGTAATTTTCTAATAGTGGTCTTGTTCATTGCCAGTGCTTTCTAACAAATGCCCGAGGCTATCCATGTCTGTCAAAGCGCCACCAAAAGCTTGTTCATGGGTTTTTCAATCATTCTATACAGGTATTTATGAAGCTGTTATCAATGGTATTTCTATGTTCCGTTGGAGTTTGTTCTCCATTTCTGTGCATTGCAGCATAAACAACCCATGGTTAAACATTTTTTTTTTATAGTTTACCTTCGTTTCAAATTGTTTCTTTGGCTATTGCTCAGAAGTTACTATATCAAATAAGTTCTGATTTAAATATGATTTTGTAGTTGCAAAAATTCTTCATAGACATCATTAGTTTTAGATCTTATGGTCACCTTCATGCAATATTTGCTAATCTTTGTCATCATGGAAAATTTAATTGCAGATAGTTCTATCAGGAGAACTGGTGCATAGTCTTCCCAAGATAAATTCACATATAGCTGCCAATGATAATGATAATAATGTTGATGGTAAGACCTACCTTCTGTTTTACAAGTGCATTATCTTGAATCATTGAAACTTGTGAGGTAATTGAACTATTTGAGGCAGAAAAGCTAAGCCAATATATGTAACTTTTTCAAGAGCTTCAAATTGTCTTTTAAAGTGCTACTTTTATTTCCTAAATGAGTTTTGTTCGATTTTGAACCTCAGGATTCATATAGATCAGATACAAATACGAAGGGACAATGTAATGGGAAAACATTTATTTATTAATCTTGCTGATACAGAACAAATATCAAGAGGCAAGCTAGAAGATACTTAGACTAAGAAAACACTTTCAGTTAACAAAATGTATTTTCATAAAGGCATTACCCCGACCATATAATTGAAGTTCCTTATTTGCATTTGTTCTATTGTCTTATGTTATTCTTGACATCTAGGTGTCCAGAAACATCCGTTGAGACCGTATTTGGATTATGTTGGCTATCTTTACCAGAGGATGGATCCCCTTCCTGAGCAAGAACGGTTTGAGGTCCCTCTCCCTCTCTCTTTTCTCTCTCTGTGGGTGCGAATTTGGATTTTGGAATTTTTTTTCCCAGCTATTAAATCTTTCTGACCATTTAAGTCTCGTATGGCAGATTGGTTACAGGGATTACTTGCAGTCACCCTTACAGGTACGGTATATTTCCCAAGTGCTCTCTTGTATTATTATCTTTTTGTTAGTACAAGCCTTAATTGCTCTTTTCCTTTTTGTTGAAATAAAAAATCCTACATGTCATTTTTACATGATGTGATTTTCCATCCTCTTGTAATGCCAATCCAAGTTAGGCTAACTCTGCTACTCTAATGCAGCCGCTCATGGATAATCTAGAGGCTCAAACCTATGAGACATTTGAGAAGGACACGATGAAATATATCCAGGTATGCGTGCATTTGCAAATAACTTCATAAATAGTCTTTTCAGATATTTTTACATTGTTATTTTCCAATATGCAATTTGCACGTCAACAGTATAATTAAGTTGAATCATAATCATATTTAAATACATCAACGAAACATTGGACTTTCTTTGTGTATGTTTTACCTTTTTCTTTTTCTTCTTGTTGGAGGGACTGGGTTCTGATGAAAAGGAAGACATAGTAATGCGCATTTCTCTAGTTTTTCTATGGGGTCAAATAATTGCTAGAGGCTGTGGTTTTTATATTGCTTTCAATTGTATTAATTTGTTTTTATCTTTGTTAGTACCAAAGAGCAATTTGTAAAGCTTTACAGGACAGGGTTCCAGATGACAAGGCATCTTCAATAACTACCGTAAGCTGCCCACTTGTCACTTTGCTTTTCTGATTTTCTCATGAATGGTGTTTTATTAAGTTTGATGACAAAAGAACCTGACATTGCATATGTGATATTTGCATTTGTGTCAAGGTATTGATGGTTGTAGGAGCAGGACGTGGACCTCTTGTAAGGGCATCATTGCAGGTGCCTTCTCTTCCTTCTGCATACTTCTTTTTGGACTATGTTGTTTATCTTCAGACTTGATATTACATGTAGCAGATCATATTGATGTGGATCCCATTCCTCTTGTTCATCTGTAGGCAGCTGAAGAAACTGGGCGCAAGCTTAAAGTCTACGCTGTCGAAAAAAATCCAAATGCAGTTGTTACACTTCATGTGAGTTGCAAATTCTCTCTTTATCTTGATTTTTTCTAAAGTTGTAAAATTAATGTTTCTAGGACGTGCAAGCCATCACACTGTACATTAACACACACAAAAAATGTTATTTGTGGGTATTTGTTTGAAGCAGACTTTCCTTGTTTTTTCATGTCCACTTTTTTTGTTTTGACATGTCTGTTTGTTGGAGCAGAGCTTGGTTAAACTGGAGGGGTGGGAAAACATTGTTACCATAATTTCATGTGATATGCGTTACTGGGATGCTCCGGAGAAAGCTGACATTTTGGTATGCAAGTAATCTTATGAATAATCATATTTTTGTTTCTGGGTTTCCTTAATAATATTGCCTTTGATTGTGTAATAGGTTAGTGAATTGTTGGGTTCTTTTGGCGATAACGAGCTGTCTCCTGAGTGCCTTGATGGAGCTCAGAGACTTTTGAAGGATGATGGAATCTCAATACCTTCATCGTATGTATACTTTTCTTTATTTTGTTTTTTTTTTATTATTTTTTTTTTTTTTGTTTTTCCTTATCAATGTTGCTTCCCTGTTATGATCTGTCCAAAGTCAGTATTGACATTGGGATATCTTGTCGTGAATCTTGATAGTGTCCAGATTTCTTGGTGACTAAATGTTCAACATCATCAATACGTCATTTTGAAAGCTATTTTTGGAGTTTTCTCCATTAGTGTGTCTAAAAAGCCTTTGCGTCTCTTTTCAGGTACACAAGTTTTATCCAACCGGTGACTGCTTCAAAGCTTTACAATGATGTATGCCCGTGTCTTTGTGCCCAAAAATGTTCAATTCTATGTGTTTGAGGATTCCTTTGTAAATTATTGCTTTTATTTTTCAGGTTAAGTCGCATAAAGATATTGCACACTTCGAAACTGCTTATGTTGTTAAATTGCACAATATTGCAAGACTTGCTCCTCCTCAACCTGTGAGTTTTCTCACTGGACTGATTTGATAATAATTATATGAACTTGATTGTATAGGGAGTCATTATTCAGCAATCATTTAGTCACGAACACTGGATTTTTTTTTTAGGTGTTCACGTTTGATCATCCAAACAACTCAACTGACAAAAGCAATAACCGGTACACAAAGTTGCAGTTTGGAATAACAAGTGATACTGGCTCAGCCATGATTCACGGTATGTGGTGGCATAGTTTTTGTTAAGGTGAATAATATTCATAGTATTTGTTTAGGTGAATAATATTCTTGAAAGAAAGTCAGTGTGTTGCATTTTGTTAACATGACTAAATTCTACTTTGATTGTACTGTTGATTCATTGGGCCTATTTTTCAGGTCACTAAAATTACTCTTTTCTACACCTTCAGGATTCGCTGGGTATTTTGATTCAACACTATACAAAGAAGTTCATCTTGGCATTGAACCGTCAACATCAACACCAAACATGTTTAGCTGGTATGTAGTCCGTCCTATCCTTTTTCTTGTTTGGTTGCTGCTTGTCATCATTTTGCTTGCTTTTCTTTGCGATTGTTAGTTCTCGAAGAAAATATTCAATTTCCTGCCCTAGTTCTGTTCTTTTTTCATGGTTATGCAAATAACTGGTAAACACATGATGGCTAAACTTATGCAGTAGTTATATGGCTTACGCGATGTTTATCTTTACCCTCAGGTTCCCAATATTTTTCCCACTAAGGACACCAATTACGCTTAGTCCTGGCGCTTCTCTTGAAGTACATTTTTGGCGGTGTTGTAGTCCTACCAAGGTAATATTCTTTCTTGTTTACAAGGAATGCAGAAAAAACGGGGTCACGCACACAAAAAGTAAAAACTAACCTCAGTTAAAAAGACGATCCTGTTTTTTGTCTACAAGGATTTGAGGACATTGTCCGTAGGCATAATATTGAGCAGAAGAATAGGGTGCTTCTGCATCTCTCTTGTTTTATGGTTTTAGATGAACGATAAGCCTCTGAATGAGTTCCAATGGAATGGTGATGCAGGTTTGGTACGAGTGGTGTGTGGCATCACCCTCCAGTTCACCGATTCACAACACCAACGGGCGTTCGTACTGGGTCGGGCTCTAGTAGCCCCGCGATTTTGTTTATTACATGCTAGGCGAACGCTAATATTATTCCGTGCGTAATACGTGTTCAGTGGTTGGTCTGCCCTACAACTTTCGACATCTATGCCAATTGAACTACGTTAGCGGTGTGAACTAGTTTTGGTGCCCCCGCCACAGGGGGAGCAAACATTTCGCCCCAGTTCCTTTGTATTCAGAATATGTACAAGCCAATAGCAATGTATACCAACTGTTAAGATTGGATTTTTGTTGTTTTTCAGTAAGTAGCATCTGACGGGAAATACTGAAAGGGTGGTGCTATTATTCTTTTACTTCTCACAACCGTCTCAATTTTCAATTGTTGGATTAAATTACTTTGAAGAATAATAGATAAAAATTGATATAAGTGTATGAAAAGTAAAAATGCGGTACTGAAGTCACTTGATTAAGAGAAAAAAGGATCTAGCAGTCCTTATAGTTTATTTGGAATAATTAAAAATTGTCTTTTTCAAGAGATGAGTCAAAAAAAAATTTAAGGCAATTTTTTATATACCTACTTTTTATTATTTGTAATAATATAATAAAATATTAAGTAAACCCTATTGAACAGGCAAAGCAAAGATGGTCTTTACCAATTTAAAAATCCGAATGTTACACGTGGTAAGTGCACTTTTTGCACAGATTTTTCTACATACATCAATCGGTTCACTGGTCAGTGGTCGTTGTAATACTAGCGGAGGAAGCGATATTTTTGTCATTCACTTTTATTATGACCCATAGTATATCGGTTTGTATTTGAAAATACAATAAAATCTCACACTTCTTTATCAGAGCTGCCACCTGAGATCTAGCTGGGATCTCAGGCGACTCAGTTTTAAGTCCTGAAAATACTGTCGATATCTCTCCACAAAAGCTTGAAGAAAATGGTACACAGGTTCAAGGTCAGATACTGACTAGAAAAACGTGACGGTCATGCTATGATCGGAACCGGTGACAGATGTCCCGACGCACCGTGAATCGAGAATCCATGGCCTCTGTGACTGGCATAGAGGGCCAGGCATGGGCACGTTGCACATAAAGCTGTGAAATATTGCTAACAAGAGCTAAAATCCTTCTGTAACTGCAAATTATTCAAACACTGAATTTTACAAGGGAATTGTTATTAGCACTTCAAAAATCTCATTCTACATTCCTCATAAGCGTATTTTTCTTTATAATTATAGAAAGTTTGAAGTGCTAATAACAATTCTCTTTTACAAGACGGCATTGTTCTCACCATGCAATTAAGTCTTAGAATACGGATTCTTTCAAATCATACAGGTTCTTAAGCTGGAATTCGGAGTTTTGACACTGGCTTGACTCAAGCACAACGAATTTAAAGATTCCTGCAATCCAGAAAAGAAACCATGTAAGAAAATCACCCAACACAACTCGCCAAGATAAATGAACAAAGAAACACTTTGCAATGAAAACCATTTTACTCGGTCGTCAGAAGATTATAAGGTGGTCAGGGGAAACCCAGTCGACGAAGCAATGCAATACAAAGAATACCCTAAACTTATATGCGGTTAAAGAATTGTGTGACATTTAGAAAGCCATGGTTGTGGCTATTTTGGAGTGTAGCTGATAAGTCAGTAATGTGGCTGACCTGTATTGGCAAAATTCACCAGACCAATGTACAGGGTGGGTCGGAAACTGTGTTCAGGTAAGGAACTTCAAAGTATGAAGATATCGCCAAGTGATGTTATTTTAAATAGGAGTATTATACAGTTATTTGTTTGGGCAACCTGCTCACTAAACTGCAACTAATCATGGATTTGCAAGTTTAATTTCAAAGTTCACATCAAACCCTAACTGGCTTAAAAATTATAACAGTCATTGGTAAACACATACCAGAAAACAACAAAATTCAAATGTGAAATATGATTTCCAGTTCCACTGAGACTTATAATTATCTAACTTTCTCAGCAACAAAACAACTTGCTCCCTCTTAAAGAGGGAACAATATTCGTTGTTAAAAAACAAAACTAGGAGATTGCAAGAGATGGAAGCACTAGGCAAAAGAAACACAATGTAGGTTGTGAAACAAAGTGATGCTGGGAAAGGTTGACCACATCCACTAAAGAACCAGAGAGCAAACAGACGTTGACATTTGATTTAGAACCAGAGCAAGAAGTGGCAAGGAAGAAAGGAAGATAGAACAGGGAATTTGCTTCAATGAAGGAAACAAGACTATCTGACAATAAAGAGCAAAAATGCTTTTATTAATGTACATAAAGAAGATAGATACCGAATTATACAAAATTTGGGATCTGTTCTCGCCAGAAAATCATATTATCTTAGAATAAAAATTACCGCTTTCAAGTACTACAAGTTTCAATACAAATGTTAATTTGAAACGAAGAGCTTTCCCTAATTGCTATACCTCAAAAAATGACATATAATGTAAGACTCCTGCAATCCATGTTGAAAAACCCGTACACTAGACCTTGTTCTTTAATGTAACCAACGACAATAGACTAAACTAGCAAATATTAGAAAACTTAGAAACACACAAGAATTATACTGGTTTGGCAGAACTTATGCCTACGTCCAGTTGTGATTTCTCTAGGCAGAGAAATCACCGCTCCTTTGATTAATAATAGAGATTACATAACTTTTGCAAACCCTAGAACTAATCTCAAAACTCTTGGCTGTCTGGCTGTTTTCTTTCTCTCTTAAAAATCAGCCTTGCCGCACCCTATTTATAGACATAGGGTTGGCTTACATGTCCCAAGGCTGATTGAATTCCTATTTCTAAGTGGAGTAGGAAATTACACTATCCAAATCCAAATAGACTTCTAGAAATCCAAACCTAAATTGAATAAGGAAATTGAAATTCTTTCCTAATCCCTCTAGGACAAGAATCAGTATACCTCTAGGTTTCCTAAAACAATCCTAAACCAACTAGGACATATTTGACGACCCAAAATCCTAACAATCCAAACCGGAACCAGATGCCATCAAATACACAAATCACCAAGATTGAAAATTGAAAATCTTCCCCAACAAATTCAACCAAGTTGAATGAACAAGAACACTTTCCAACGAAACCCATTTCCTCAAAACTTAGTTCACAGAAAACTATACAGAGATCTGAGACAAGCGAGTCAACAAATAATGTCACTACTCCTGCAATCCATACCAGAACCAGGACAGAAACTATCGAACACAAAAACCACCAAGACTGAAAAAGGAAACAAATCACACACAGACACACAAAGACAGGACCAAAGAACAAAACCAGAAAACCTTAAACTTCCTAAGCACAGACCAGAAAAACAAAATTAAAGAACAAAACCAGAAAACAACAACAAAATCCAAATATGCTCAGTTATGCGATAAAACTCATAATCACTACACAAAAAGTCCTAATTTTGCTAAGCAAAGTGCAATCAAAACACAGAATCAAAGTAGAAAACCAAAACACGAAACCGAAACACAGAACCAAAGCACAAAATCAAAACTTGTTAAGCACAGATTATTAGAAAACGAAAGAGAGATGTACCGATACACAAATGTTGCTTAACTTCCTCCAACACAGAAGAAGAACCTAACAACCAAACACATACAATTTAGTTCATGAATCGATATTATCGCATAGATAGTTAAGTAGAAGCTCTCAGAAAGTTAAATTAATTTTTACCTCAAGCGACGGAGATTGGGGATCACTACTGGGTCATCCCTCAGTTCCTCGCCCACTAGCCGGAATATCACCTTCCCGTTCTCAGCAAAATAGTTAGCCCGCAAGATCATTCTCGCCGTTTCACCGCCGGAAAGCACGGCGGTGACATGAATGCTCCGATGAATACGAGAACTTAAGCTTCTGTTTATGAACTTGCTGCCCTTGATCTCTCTGCTCTCCCCAGGTCCGAGCCTAACAATCAGCCTGCCCCGCCTTTCATCGCCCTCCACCTCCGTTATCTCAAGAACCACACCCGGACTCGTCGCGTTCACGAGCTCCACCGATCGACTGAGAAAGCCACCCATTGAAAAGTCGATTTTCCCCACCCAAACCACCAGAAGCCACCGCCAAAAGGATTTTCATATCGCAGGCACTCACTTTATAGGATTACTCCCCACGCGTTTTTTAGCTGGGCACGTCTCTACCCGCAGCTAAGAATCTCACTGAATATCGCATATGCGGAAGAAGAACGCAATTATTCCCATTACTAAAAGAATCAACCCACAAAACCTTAAACTAGAAGAAAAAAATTAGATCAAGATAGCCTAGCGAGTACTGAACAATAAGTCATTCATCCTAGTATTTTATTGTATATTGTGAGATTATAAATGATTTTAATTTTTTTATTTAAAATTAAACATAATAGTACCTGATAAAAACAAACCGCACAATATACGTTTAAAAATACGAGAATCTCTAAGATCCTCATCATTTGTATCCCGATGGATCCTTCCTCATCAACTTTTCTTAATATTTATAACAAAATGTAGGTATATAAAAAATTGCCTAAAAAATATCTTTGACTCATCTCTTAAAAAGACCTTTTTTTATCATTCCCAATAAACTATAAAGAATATAACGACTGCTAGATCCTCTTTTCATCTTCTAATCAAGTGACTTCAGTACCACATTTTTACTTTTCATATATTTAGATCAATTTTTGTCTATTAAATTTTAATTTATTTGATCTAAATTAAGTCAGATATGAAGTAAAAGAATAACATCACCCTTTCAGTATTTCCCATCACATGCTACTTTAAACGAAATGTGTTGAAAATCTTTTCTTTATAGTAATGGAGCACGGCACAAGGGTCGTCGTTTTCAACAAAATGCCCAACAGCTAAGACCGGTCTCCTTGGTGGTGGTGCTTTCGTGTCCCTTGACGCATCGCTCTTTCGGTTGGTTGCCCTGATGTTCGCCGACAATGCCCGAGAGGACTATTTTGAGGAGACTGAAAAGGATGTCAAGGGTGTGAATATGGACAGGTTTCTGCAATCGATTTCGATGGACATGCCAATAGTAAAGGAGGTGCTTCAAGTGTGCTAACGTCGAAAGGAGCCGCTGGGAAGTCTGTTACATACGGACTCTTCCGTTCATATCTATATTCATAAGCTCGCGTGTCGTTGTCGAGCAACTTTTTGTAAGTGAAAAAGCATGCAGATACGATTCGGATTGTTCGGTACATTCTCCTTGTGGTTGTGGATTTGGTAAAATGAAGCATGATCAACTTTTTAATTCGACGTCTTTAAAATTTTCATCCAATTTTCTTTCCACCAGTTAGTAGTTGCTTTTTGGTGAATGAATTTTAATGGCTAGATACTTTATTAGCATATGACTCGTTTGTAATTGTTTTTAAAATGATTATATTTAAAACGTCGGTAAGCAATATTGATGAAAATAGTTTTGAAACCAAATATTTTCTTTCAAGAAGCATATATCTGGTGTTTTTAAAAAAAATATTTAAATTCTTTTCTAATAAAAAATCAATTTCGTCAAAAACACTTTCAGTTATTTTAAAAGCACTTCCAAACGAGCTAATAATTTGGTAATTAAGAAAACAAGCATAACTGTTTTCATCTTCATTTTAATGGACTAGTTCACAACTTGGCTTACTACCAAATTTCGTTTCACCCAATTATTTTTCACCCAATTATTTTTCTGTTTATGTTGAGGAATGATTGGAAAAGTTGATTGGAATTTGTGTTTTGTAATGCTCGTATGGTAAATGGTGGCCAAGTAGCCAGTCGCGTAATCGGCTTTTCAGCTGCTCTTTTGACGTGAATGGTCAATTAGCCTATCCTTTTTCTTGTTTGGTTGCTGCTTGTCATCATTGTGCTTGCTTTTCTTTGCGATTGTTAGTTCTCGAAGAAAACACATGATGGCTAAAACTTATGCGGTAGTTATATGGCATACGTGCTGTTTATATTTACGCTTAGTCCTGGCGCTTCTCTTGAAGTACATTTTTGGCGGTGTTGTAGTCCTACCAAGGTAATATTCTTTCTTGTTTACAAGGAATGCAGAAAAAATGGGGTCACGCACACAAAAAGTAAAAACTAACCTCAGTTAAAAGACGATCCTGTTTTTTGTCTACAAGGATTTGAGGCCATTGTCCGCAGGCATAATATTGAGCAGAAGAATAGGGTGCTTCTGCATCTCTCTTGTTTTATGGTTTTAGATGAACAATAAGCCTCTGAATGAGTTCCAATGGAATGGTGATGCAGGTTTGGTACGAGTGGTGTGTGGCATCACCCTCCAGTTCACCGATTCGCAACACCAACGGGCGTTCATACTGGGTTGGGCTCTAGTAGCCCCGCGGTTTTGTTTATTACATACTAGGCGAACGCTAATATTATTCCATGCGTAATACGTGTTCAGTGGTTGGTCTGTGTTATACACCAAATCTCAGATCTCCAACTCAACCTGCAAGCAGCACAACAATGGCGAAAGCTATGGGAAGAGATAGAGAAAGAGAAGAGATATTTTTTCTTGAATATATTCGTATCCTCATTTCTCCCACAATGAGTTACATATATTGTTTTTCCAACACTACTGCCACATATATTGTTTTTCCAACACTACTGCCAGCTGGCCTCACTAATCAAAAATACTTATTTGATAACTAAGCTTGTGATTAAGATAATCACAGCTATAACATTGCCCCTTCCTTCAATTAAACCTTGTCCTCAAGGTTGCAGCTAGAACTTGCAGCTAAAACTTGAAGTCTGGAAATCTTGCAGTGAACTCATCATAATCCTCCCAGGTTGATTCTTCAACATCCTTGTCCTTCCAGTGAATAAGCAATTGCACCCCAGCAGCATTGTTCTTCTTATACACCCTCCTCTGTAGCACAGCCAAAGGCTCTTGAACTTGTAACCCATCCTCAGTGACCAATGGTAACAATGGCACTGGATTAACATCAGGACCAATATGCTTCTTCAAGCAACTAACATGGAAAACTGGATGTATCTTGGAAGTCTCAGGGAGTTTTAACTTGTAGGCTACCTCTCCAATTTTTTCCAACACTTCAAAAGGACCATAGAACTTAGGGTGCAGCTTGTGATAGACATGAGTTGCGAGTGACTGCAACTGGTAGGGAATGAGCTTCAAATAAACCAAGTCTCCCACCTCAAAAGTTCTCTCACTTCTGTGTTTATCTGCTTGCACCTTCATCCTATTTTGTGCAATGACCAAATTAGTTTTAAGCACTTTCAACATTCTGTCTCTAGCAATCAAGCCTTGTTCTACACTCTCCAGTTTAGCCGAACCAAGTTCATAAGATGCAATGTTTGGAGGAGGGAAACCATATACAATCTCAAATGGAGTGAACTTGGAGGCAGTGTGAAAGGAGGTGTTATAGCTCCATTCAGCCCAAGGAAGCCATTGGAGCCACTTCTTGGGTTGAAAACTAGTAAAGCACCTCAAATAGGTTTCTAGGCACCTATTGACAACTTCTGTTTGGCCATCACTTTGGGGGTGGTACCCGGAGCTCATGCACAATTTCGACCCTTGCAGTTTAAAAAACTCCTTCCAAAAGGCACTGAGGAAGATAGTATCACAGTCACTTACAATGATCCGAGGCATGCCATGTAGCTTAAAGATATTTTCTACAAACTCTTGGGCTACCATGCTAGCAGTGTAAGGATGTCCCAAAGCTATAAAGTGTGCATACTTTGATAACCTATCCACTACTACCAAGATCACAGATTTCCCCTTGCAAGAGGGTAGGCCACAGATGAAATCCATGCTTATGTCTGTCCATGTTTGCTGAGGTATTGGAAGGGGCTGTAATAATCCAGGTGGTGAGATAGTTTCATACTTGTTTTGTTGACAAGTTCTGCACTCGGCTACCCAAGCTTTGAGATCCTTCTTCATTCCTACCCAATAAAAACCCATTTTTATCCTTTGATAAGTCTTCAGCACTCCCTCATGGCCTGCCATAGGACTGGAGTGATGCTCCTCAAATAATTTCTTTCTCCACACAGAATCCACCCCAAGGACAATTCTTCCTTTGTACTTCAAGAATCCATTGTCAATATGATACTTAGAGGCAGCTACACTCTGTCCAGTACCGTGAGGTTGTACTTCAACCTCTTGCTTCTTCACTTTAACCCAAGGATCCAGTTCTAGTTCCCTCCTAAGTTCATCTAGCCACCCAAAATAGGGGTATGTGATAGTTAACACCTCTCCCTTATCCTCCAAAGGTAGCTCCGGGAGGCAATTTGATTCAGGTGCTCTAGAGAGAGCATCTACCACAATATTCTCTTTACCATGTCGATATTGCACCTCATAATCAAACCCTAACAGCTTGGATACCCATTTTTGTTGAAATGGTGTATTTGCTCTTTGACTCAAGAAATATTTCAAGCTGTTGTGGTCAGTTATGATGATGAAATGGCGCCCTTGGAGATAATGCTGCCATTTTTTAATTGCATATACAATTGCAATAAGTTCCCTCTCATAAGTGGACAAGGCCTGATTTCTGGGACCAAGTGTTTGACTTGTAAAAGCTATAGGTCTGCCCCTTTGTTGCAAAACTGCTCCAATGCCTAAACCAGAAACATCACACTCAATAACAAATGGTTATGCAAAGTTGGGTAGGGATAGGAGTTGAGGTGAAGTCATGGCTTGTTTCAGTTGTTGGAAAGCTTCCTCGGTGGCTTGTGTCCAAAGGAACCCTTCATTACTCGTGAGTTTGTACAAAGGTTGGCAGATTTTGCCATAACCAGGCACAAACTTCCTGTAATAACCGGTTAAACCCAGGAATCCCCTCAACTCTTTCACATTCTTAGGGGTTGGCCACTCTACAATAGCTTTAATTTTGGTAGGGTCTACAGAAACCCCCTCGCTGGACACTATGTGACCCAAATACTCCACTTGTTGCTGCCCAAATGAACATTTTTGTTTCTTGAGGAACAATTGATGCTTGTGTAATAACTCCATTGTTTGTTGCAGGTGAACTAGATGTTGTTCCCATGAAGAACTGTAGATTAATATATCATCAAAGAATACCAAGATAAACTTTCTCAAATAAGGCTTGAATATGTCATTCATGAGGCTTTGAAATGTTGCAGGGGCATTAGTAAGCCTAAAAGGCATTACTAGAAACTCATAGTGTCCCTTATGAGTTCTAAACGCTGTTTTCTCAATATCCTCCTTATGCATCCTAATTTGATGGTACCCAGACCTGAGATCAAGCTTAGAAAAGTACTTTGCCCCATATAATTCATCCAGGAGATCATCAATCAATGGAATAGGATACTTATCCTTGATTGTGATGCTGTTCAATTCTCTATAATTCATGCATAATCTCCATGTTCCTTCATTTTTCTTCACCAACAACACTGGAAAGGAGAACGGGCTGTGACTAGGCCTTATAAACCCTGACTTAAGAAGCTCTTGGACTGCCTTCTCAATCTCATCTTTCTGTGCAGGTCCATAATGGTAGGGTCGAATACTAGGGGGTTTTGAACCAGGGATAAGTGGAATTTTGTGATCATGCGTCCTGTGCGGAGGTAACTGAGTAGGTATTTGAAACAATGTCTCAAATTGCTGCAACACTGCCTGTAACTCCTCCACTTGTTGAGCACCAAGAATTTCAGTACCCTTTGCATTAGACTCCAAAGAATACAATAGTACCCCCAAATTGGACTGAGAAAGCTCTTTGTCAATTTGTTGAAGTGACATTTCTTGCACTGCAAGCTGTGGTGATGTACTGTGAGACAATTTGAACTTGTGCTTGCCCACTTAGAACTCCATTGTAAGCAACTGAAAGTCCCAAAGCACAGGACTCACAGTGGACAGCCACTGCACTCCTAATACCAAGTCACACCCTCCCAATGGAAGTGCAAATAAGTCCGTGTGACAATGATAGCCTCCTACTTCCAAGGGTATGCGCCTACAACACCTTTGGCTTTTGATTTTTACCCCATCGGCAATCCTAACCTCAAATGGCTTAGTTGCTTGCAAAGACCACCCCACTGTCTTAAGAAACCTAGAATCAATAAAATTGTGCGTACTACCCGAGTCTAGGAGTATTCTCACAAAATGGTTGTTAACAGTGCCTAAAACCTTCATAGTTTGGAAAGGATGTGTGTGATGCACCCCATAAAATGCACATTCACTCAGTGTCATTCCCTGTAATTCAGCCAGCACTCCCTCTTCTAACTCTTCACAGAGATCACCTTCCTCACTCACATCTAACAGAAGTAGTTGTTTTTTGCCACATTTATGGCCTGCCACCCACTTTTCAGGGCAAAACCAACATTCCCCTTTATCTTTCTTGCGCTGAACCTCTTCGGGAGTAAGCTTACGATATGGTAACATAGTGGTTTTAGTTTTACGAGGCAGTATGGGTAGGGGAGTGATTTTAGCCGAAGGAAGGGTTCTAGGATTGAGAGCTCTTAGGGCAGAAAGCTTAGAGTCAACCTGAATAGCTATCGATATGGCATCATGGACTGTAGCAGGCCGCAACAACTTAACATCATAGATTAATTCCCTTTTTAAACCACCGAGAAAACAACTCTTGAGAAGCACAGGTCCAACATCATGAGCACGATTAGCAAGCCTACGAAATTCAGATACATAGTCTTTGAGAGTACCTGTTTGGCGCAGTTTGAAAAGTGCCTCAGTACAATCCTTAAATTCAGAGGGCCCAAACTCCTTACAAAGCTCACTGGTAAATTCCGCCCAAGTAGGAGTGGTATGAATGCAATTGCGCCATTGGAACCATTGCATCGCTTCATTCTCCAAATAGAAGAAGGCGGTAAGAACCTTCTGATGAGCGGGAGTGTTGTAACAAGCAAAATAGTGCTTGGCCTTATAAATCCAAGTGAGCAGATCATCTCCATCGAAGAAGCGTGGAAAATCCACTCGTTGAGACCATGGAAGTCGTGGGGCACCACCTCCTGGGTCAAGTTGATCACGACGAGGCGGGCGAGGGGTCTCCAGAGCAGAGTCGGCAACTATCGGTGTTGGATTTGACGAGCCAGCTCCCCCCACAAAGGACTGCTCACTCCGAAATTGCTCAAAGGAGAAGGCGAGCTTGGCCTCGAACTGAGTGGAGAGAGTAGCCGTGAGGTCCTGATTTGCAGCGGCAATGGAGGAGCGAATGAAGTTGGGAAGATCCGCCAACGTTTCCTCGACAGTAGAGAGACGAGCGTCCATGGTTGCTAATCGAGTCGTCGGCGCGTGACAGGGCATACAAGAGGGAATCGAGGACCGAGATGGATGATACCAATTGTTATACACCAAATCTCAGATCTCCAACTCAACCTGCAAGCAGCACAACAATGGCGAAAACTATGGGAAGAGATAGAGAAAGAGAAGAGATATTTTTTCTTGAATATATTCGTATCCTCATTTCTCCCACAATGAGTTACATATATTGTTTTTCCAACACTACTGTCAGCTGGCCTCACTAATCAAAAATACTTATTTGATAACTAAGCTTGTGATTAAGATAATCACAGCTATAACAGTCTGCCTTACAACTCTCGACATCTATGCCAATTGAACTACATTAGCGGTGTGAACTAGTTTTGGTGCCCCTGCCACGGGGGAGCAAACATTTCGCCCTAGTTAGTTTGTATTCAGAATATGTATAAGCCAATAGCAATGTATACCAACTGTTAAGATTGGA
Source organism: Malus domestica (assembly GCF_042453785.1). NCBI lineage: Eukaryota > Viridiplantae > Streptophyta > Magnoliopsida > Rosales > Rosaceae > Malus > Malus domestica. Next base: position 11,995,567 of record NC_091668.1, read on the forward strand.
TTTTCGTTGTTTTTCAAAAAGTAGCATCAAACGGGGAATACTAAAAGGGTGGTGCTATTCTTTTACTTCTTATACCCGTCTCAATTTTCGACCGTTGGATCAAATAAATTAAAGATTAATAAACAAAAATTGATATAAGCGTACGAGGCTAGCAGTCTTTATAGTCTTCAGGGCGTGTTTGATTGGCTTCTCTAAGTTTCACCGGACTGGCTAGGGTACTTAGACTGTATTTGGAACAAGCAAGGATTGTGTTTAATGAGACTAAGACGGACTCGCTAGGATTAAACGCTTCACTAAGGGGCTTTAGCGAGACCCCCCGAAAAGGAGAGGTTTGCTAATCCTGTCTCTTACACTTGCTTTGCTTCATCTCAAGCTCGTCCAAGACTCTAGTATGCTTTGCATCGTCCTCGTTGTTGTTTGACGATCGACGATGGACCTGCATCGTCGTCAAAAAGCAAATCCCCAAAAGACGAGATATTTGAAAGAACGCTGCCAGATGAGCATTGCTGCAAGTGCAACGACAACCAGAAGTGTCCCAAATCCCCACTTCAACGACGGCGCTGCAAGCACAAACCACCACTTCAACGAGGTCAGACCCAAAATCGAATAGATCTAGGCCAACCAAGCTCGCCCATTCGGGATTCCACGCCCACTGAACAAAAACCTGAAAAACGAAGCTCTATTCTTTGTTTTGTAGAAATTTTTTTTGGCAATTAATCGAAAAAAAGAGGGAAGGGAAAGAGTGCGTGGGATGGAGAGAACGAGGGAGATAAAAGGGAGAAAAAGATGGACTGATGGAGAGAACGAGGGAGAGGGAGAGTTTTTTTAGAATTAAAAAGGTAGAATTAATTAATATAATATTATTAGATATGAATTAAAAAAATATAATATTGTAGTTTGGTATTATCCTTCTTTTTAGTCTGACACTGCACCAAACGCTTTATTAAGTTAGTTCAGTTTAGTGTAGTCTAAGTCAGTCTAACTTAATCTCTGAAGCTAGTTCAGTCCGAGATAGTCCGGTACAACAAACACATCATTATAGTTTATTGGGAATGATTAAAAATGATCTTTTCAAGAGATGAGTCAAAGATTTTTTTTAAGGCAATTTTTTATATACCTACTTTTTATTATTTTTAATAATATAATAAAATATTAAGTAAAGTGAGTGGAGTGAACCCTATTTAACCGGCAAAGATGGTCTTCACCAATTTAAAAATCCAAATGTTACACATGGTAAAGTATTATTAAACAAGTGCACTTTTTGAAGAGATTTTTCTACGTATATCAGTCGGTACACTAGTCGACATAGAACTAGTGGAGGAAGCGGTATTTTTTCATTCTCTACATTAATACTAGCATATGAGCACACAGACAGTGTGTAAGAAATTTTTTTATTTTTGTTTTTGAAATAGAAGGAGAGAGGAAGAGAGTGATAGAGAATGTGGGAGTGGGAAGTTTTTTTATTTTTTATGTTTTATTTTTAATTAGAAATATGTTATGATTACATGTAAGTGAGGTTTTGAAAAAAAAAGTAAAATTTGATTGTGTGAAATTACATTTTTGCCTCATATTTCTTATTTATGTTATATTTTAATTAAAGGTTTAAACTGATAATTTCGTAGAATTTTGATTAATAATGAGTGTTTTATTAGTAGAGATTATGACGCGTGGTGTGTCGGTTCGTATTTTATAAATACAATAAAATCTCTCCACTTCTTCACCAGAACTGCCACCTGAGAGATTAAGACGACTCGGTTTTAAGTCCTGAAAATACTGTTGATATCTCCCCACAAAACCTTGAAGAAATTGGTACACAGATTCAAGGTCAGATACTGACTAGAAAAACAGTGACAGTCATGGTGCGATCGGAACCGGTGACAGTTCTAACTAGATGTCTCGGCGCACCGTGAATTGAGAATCCATGGCCTCTGTGACCGGCATAGAGGGCCAGGCATGGGCACGTTGCACATAAAGCTTTGAAATATTGCTAAGAGCTAAAATCGTTTTGTAACTGCACATTATTAAAACACTGAATTTTACAAGACGGCACTGTTTTCACCATGCAATTAAGTCTTACAATACAGATCCCTTCAAACAATACAGGTTTCTTTACAAATTACAACTCAAGATTAAGCTGGTATTCCAGTGTTTTGACATTGAGTCATATTCCTGAGTTTTGACACTGGCTTGACTCAAGCACAACGAATTTAACAACTCCTGCAATCCAGAAAAGACACCCTGTAAGAAAATCACCCAACACAACTCACCAAGTTAAATGAACAAAAAAACACTTTGCAACGAAACCCATTTTACTCGGTCGTCAGAAGATTATAAGGTGGTCAGGGGAAACCCAGTTGACGAAGCAATGCAATACAAAGAATACCCTAAACTTATATGCGGTTAAAGACTTGTGTGACATTTAGAAAGCCATGGTTGTGGCTATTTTGGAGTAGCTGATAAGTCAGTAATGTGGGTGACCTGTATTGGCAAAATTCACCAGACCAATGTATAGGGTGGGTCGGAAACTGTGTTTGGGTAAGGACCTTCAAAGTATGAAGATATCGCCAAGTGATGTTATTTTAAATAGGAGTATTATACAGCTATTTGTTTGGGCAACCTGCTCACTAAACTGCAACTAATCATGGATTTGCAAGTTTAATTTCAAAGTTCACATCAAACCCTAACTGGCTTAAAAATTATAACAGTCATTGGTAAACACATACCAGAAAACAACAAAATTCAAATGTGAAATATGATTTCCAGTTCCACTGAGACTTATAATTATCTAACTTTCTCAGCAACAAAACAACTTGCTCCCTCTTAAAGAGGGACCAATATTCGTTGTTAAAAAACAAAACTAGAAGATCGCAACAGATGGAAGCACTAGGCAAGCAAAAGAAACACAATGTAGGTTGTGAAACAAAGTGATGCTGGGAAAGGTTGACCGCATCCACTAAAGAACCAGAGAGCAAAGAGACGTTGACATTCGATTTAGAACCAGAGCAAGAAGTGGCAAGGAAGAAAGGAAGATAGAACAGGGAATTTGCTTCAATGAAGGAAACAAGACTATAACTCCGCCTATGTCTTACATGGCCGGTCCCAAGCCCGGATAAAGGAGGAGGGGGAGGGCGTCAGGTAGTCGACAGCCGGCACTCCATGATCACGTCGAATCCTTATGAAAAGGAAACAAGACTATCTGACAATAAAGAGCAAAAATGCTTTTATGAATGTACATAAAGAAGATAGATACCGAATTATACAAAATTCGGGATCTGTTCTCGCCAGAAAATCATATTATCTTAGAATATAAATTACCGCTTTCAAGTACTACAAGTTTCAATATAAATGTTAATTCGAAACGAAGAGCTTTCCCTAATTGCTATACCTCAAAAAATGACAAATAATGTAAGACTCCTGCAATCCAAACCGGAACCAAATGCCATCAAATACACAAATCACCAAGATTGAAAAATGAAAATCTTCCCCAACAAATTCAACCAAGTTGAATGAACAAAACACTTTCCAACGAAACCCATTTCCTCAAAACTTAGTTCACAGAAAACTATACAGAGATCAGAGACGAGCGAGTCAACAAAGTGATACAACTCATGATCACTACACACAAAAAAGCCATAAATTTGCAAAGCAAAAGACCATACAAAGACAACATCAAAGAACAAATCTAGGAAATAACAAAATCCAAAACATTTTCAGTTCCACTCAATCTTATATTACTCCAACTTTAAAATAGATGTCTCAGCAACCAAAAATATTGTCCCCTCTTACAGATGAGACAAAAACTCAGGAGATGGTAACAGATAGAAGAACCAGAAGCGATAAGGAAGCAGAACGTAGGTTGTGAAATGACGTGTGCTAGGAAATTGAAAGGTTGGAGAGATCTGTTGAAGAAGCAGAGAGCAAAGTAGCATCCAATGAAGAACTAGAGAGAGACAGAAGAGAAAACAACGAAAGGAAGACAGAATCAGGACATACAGAACTATGCAAATATTTGGGTGTGGGAACTGTTCTCACCAGAAAAAATATATTATCTTTGAATGCAAAGTACCACTTTCAAATAACGTTCAATATAACTCAATATATAAAAGCAGAAGTTATTAATTCAAAAAGAAGAGCTTTCCCAAGTTGCTATACCTCAAAAAAGCACAAATAATGTCACTACTCCTGCAATCCATACCAGAACCAGGACAGAAACTATCGAACACACAAACCACCAAGACTGAAAAAGGAAACAAATCACACACAGACACACAAAGACAGGACCAAAGAACAAAACCAGAAAACCTTAAACTTCCTAAGCACAGACCAGAAAAACAAAATTAAAGAACAAAACCAGAAAACAACAACAAAATCCAAATATGCTCAGTTATGCGATAAAACTCATAATCACTACACAAAAAGTCCTAATTTTGCTAAGCAAAGTGCAATCAAAACACAGAATCAAAGTAGAAAACCAAAACACGAAACCGAAACACAGAACCAAAGCACAAAATCAAAACTTGTTAAGCACAGATTATTAGAAAACGAAAGAGAGATGTACCGATACACAAATGTTGCTTAACTTCCTCCAACACAGAAGAAGAACCTAACAACCAAACACATACAATTTAGTTCATGAATCGATATTATCGCATAGATAGTTAAGTAGAAGCTCTCAGAAAGTTAAATTAATTTTTACCTCAAGCGACGGAGATTGGGGATCACTACCGGGTCATCCCTCAGTTCCTCGCCCACTAGCCGGAATATCACCTTCCCGTTCTCAGCAAAATAGTTAGCCCGAAAGATCATTCTCGCCGTTTCACCGCCGGAAAGCACGGCGGTGACATGAATGCTCCGATGAATACGAGAACTTAAGCTTCTGTTTATGAACTTGCTGCCCTTGATCTCTCTGCTCTCCCCAGGTCCGAGCCTAACAATCAGCCTGCCCCGCCTTTCATCGCCCTCCACCTCCGTTATCTCAAGAACCACACCCGGACTCGTCGCGTTCACGAGCTCCACCGATCGACTGAGAAAGCCACCCATTGAAAAGTCGATTTTCCCCACCCAAACCACCGGAAGCCCACGCCAAAAGGATCTCCATGTCGCACGCTCACTTTTATAGGGTTTCCTCCCCACGCGTTTCCATTTTTTTTTTTTTTTGGCGGGGGACGTTGGTGGCTGCAATGTTTTGGCTTCTAAGTAAAATTCGCAGATCCCACGAAGAACAAACTTATTCCCTTTCCCACGAAGAACAAACTTATTCCCTTTCGCAGAGAATCTGAAACTAGTATCGTTTGTCCGAAATACCCCTCACTTTGTTGATAATTACAAATGGGAAAAACGGTTCTTTCTTATATATGAGAATTAATCTGGTCGTGATGGAACCCTTTTAATCAATGTTTCCATTCATTTATTTAATCTGAAACCTAAAAATAAAATAAAAAGTATGTAAAGCGTTAAATTAATTTCACATATGCGTGAAATTAATTTCTTTTAACAACATATTGATACAATACCGATAGCAGAAAGGAATTGTTAATAGTCCTGTGATTTTGTTCATTCCATATTAGGCGAAAGCTAATGTTGTTCTATGCGTAATAGGAGTTAAGCGGTTGATTTTTCCTATAACTTCTTTTGACATCTTTGCCCTTCGAACTACATAGTGGTGTGAACTAGTTTTGGTGCCCCCGCCGCAGATGGGGGCAAAAATTTCGCCTGAGTTCCTTTGTATTTAGGAATATGTATAAGCCAATAGCAATGTATACCAACTGTTGAGATTGAATTTTTCTTGTTTTTCAGAAGGTAGTATTTGATGGGAAATACTTAAAGGGTGGTGCTATTCTTTCACTTGTCACACTAGTCATTATTTTTTGCCGTTTGATCAAATGAATTGAAGGTTTGACACGCCCGATCTTGATATTCTCCAAAAGACCAGGGTATGCACATGCTGGCTGACATCCGAAGGTGATGAACCCATATTAGGATGCATGAGAACTAGAAGGAAATAACTAACATAAATAAAGCTTGTAAATTTAATTATAATGAATATGCAATTGTGGAACGTGTTCAGAGTATATAACTAATCGGAGACACTAAAAATGAATAATATAAAATTGAATGAACAAAAGGATGGGTCCTACACCGAGAGGACTTGAAGATGCCGATGCGGGAATGCCCTGACGCCGTGATTGTACTCCTTGATTCTAAGTCCTAAGGGGGCGCAAAACAAAACATGAGTGGACCAAGTTGATATATAAGTAATACTAAAACAGTTAATCTTTAACGTACTAACCCCAAAGTTTAGAAAACTCATGTATCATAATAAGTAATATGTTTTTCCGAGAACCCTAGCATGCCACAAAACCTTTCATAAGACATATATTGTATATAGGGTGCTTAGTAGTAGTAGTAGCACAAGGCATATATATACACATATATCTTCATTCGCCCAAAGGCACTACATCTCCCGCCCGAAGCCAATATAAATATCTTCCGGCCGAAGCCACCAACCTACACCCGACTTAAGCCATATATAAATATCATTTGCCCGTAGGCCTTACATCACCCGACTGAAGCCAATTAATGATTTCATTTGCCCGTAGGTAGATCGTATGAATAACCACTAAGTACACACATAAAAACATTAACATAATATTTCTAATATATATATATATATATATATATATATATATATATATATACGGAGCTCAGTAGCTAAAACGTCATATCGTAAATCATGTTCAAAGTATATAGTCATAAATAATTTATACTTCAAAGAATGTAAATCCGATAAAGCATAATATATCATAAAGTGTAAATCTAATTTACTAATAAACGTTTCATAAAACGTAACCAACAAATCATGTTTTCATGTATGCATTTTAGAAGGGGTCCACTCACAGATACTTCGCTGTCAAAGAGCCGTGCAAACTAAAGAAGATGGAAACGCTATAAACTATACTAAAACGGTTGAATTTGAGCAAACGGATTCAGGACGTCGAAAAACATAAGGGGGGACCTCGAGTACCCCCACCCGCCGCCGCATGCGTCGATTTGGGTCTCCGGAAAGTTGGCGGAAAAAGTCATCGGCACCTCCGTGGACGGCGACAGAGCATAGTACCTCCGGTGGAGGCACGTGTGCTCCACGCGCCGGCCAAGGCAGACGCCCACACGCGTCCACGTGCAGGCCCACGCGCTGACTGGGTTCTGGGTTTGGGTCGGTTCAGTTGGGTTGGGCTGAGAGTTTTGGGCTGTAAGGTTGAGCCTGGCCAATTGGGTCTGGGCATAGATTCTGGGCTGGGTTTAGTGGGTTATAAATTAGGATTTAGGCTTGGTAGCTTGGCCTAAGGATCTGGGTTAGGCATGGGGGTTTGGGCTTGCCCTAGTAGGTTAAAACTCTAGGTTGGGTTGGCCGAGTTGGCCGTTTCGAGGAAGAAGAAGGCCGGAGCTATCCCAGCTTCGTTCAACCCCAAAACCTAACTAAAACCCATCATACAATATACCAAATTGAAGCTCAAGGAACAAGGAAGAGATTCGTACCAATTTCAAGACTTGAGGTGGCCGAAGTTGGCCGGAAAATGGTCTAAAACCCACGGGTTCTCGTTGGAATCTGGGGAAGTCTCCCCGAGTTGGTTTCTCGATGTTTCAACGTCCACAATACACAAAAACAATCAGAAATGAAATATGAGTATGAAAAGGGGAAGGTTTAGGTTGTTTTTCGTAGCTCACATACGTCAGAGGCGTTGGAAACTCACCAGGTTTCCTTTGTGAGCAGTGGCATCTGCCACAGTCGAGGTTCCCAGGTTCCCTATCCAGGGTTCATGGTGACGAGGTCTAGGTGGCGGTGAGTTAGGGGCCTCGCCAAGGCTGTGGTGATCTTCCCATGGCACCATCTCAATGCTTACCGAGGGAGAAGGGAGAGAAGTGAAAATGAGTTGAGGGGGAGAAGTGAGAGAGGAGAACCTTACAGGGAGAGAAGAAAGAAGAGATAGAGAGAGCTGTAAGGGAAGATAGATGAGGGATTTGGGTCGGGGAAAAAAATAAGGGTGGGCCCCCCTTGGGCACACCAATTAAGACCAAAAGCATAATTTCAAAAATAAATATCCCAAAAGCAACAAAACAAAATACATCTCATACGTGCAATGATGAAATTGCCCTCGTTCCAAAATCCGTAACTAAATTTGGGACGGGTTGTTACAATCTACCCCCGTTAAGAAAATTTTGTCTTGAAATTTGAAATAACGTATTATACATAAATACTCAAAGATAGGAAAGAATATATGTATGAAGAAGAAATCAAGACAGACATGACAAACCTTGGGCCTGACATGACAAATGGATGAAATCATTGATATAGGTCTCCAATGAGCCTTTCTAAGACACATGGGAAAAAGACATGTTGAAGTCCAGTTGATCGCCCAGCCTAAACCGTTGGAGAAGTGATTCGGTAAAGGTGACCCAAAACCCAGACCCAATGTGCAACTTGTACCATTTAAACCAAAGGGCAACATCGCCAGTGAAATAGAGCCCTGCGATTGTGACTCGGTTGGCGTCGTCGACCCCGTGATAATCCATATATTCCTTCGCTAGGGCTAGCCAACTGTATGGGTCATCCCTGGAGAATCGAGAAAGCTCAATCTTTATGTGTTTCGGGCCATTGAAGGTAAGTGGTGCCTCGGAAAGAAAGACGGCTGTTGTGGAAGGTGAAACGAAGAGGATGGAATGTGGGGACGGAGGGTGGTGGTAAATGTTTGCCACATCATTTTCTTTTGCATGTGAATCCTTCTTTTCTGAAAATGTTAGTCTCCCTTTTCTTCTTTTGGATGTATCCCACATGACCCTTACAGAATACTGACCCAATCTTGTATGGATCTTTAAAGGGCAGGATCGGCATTTTTGCAAAAAATTGTCCAGATGATTAAAAAGAAAGTTTTTTGGGGTTTTTGGTTAGTTTTCCATTTTTATATACCTACTTTTTATTATTTTTAATAATATAATAAAATATTAAGTAAAGTGAGTAGAGTAAACCCTATTTAACAGGCAAAGCAAAGTGGTCTTTACCAATTTAAAAATCCGAATGTGACGGTCATGCTATGATCGGAACCGGTGACAGATGTCCCGATGCACCTTGAATCGAGAATCCATGGCCTTTATGACTGGCATAGAGGGCCAAGCATGGGCACGTTGCACATAAAGCTTTGAAATATTGCTAACAAGAGCTAAAATCCTTTTGTAACTGCAAATTACTCAAACACTGAATTTTACAAGAGAATTGTTATTAGCACTTCAAAAATCTTATTCTACATTCCTCACAAGTGTATTTTTCTTTCTAATTATAGAAAGTTTGAAGTGCTAATAATAATTCTCTTTTACAAGACGACATTGTTCTCACCATGCAATTAAGTCTTAGAATACAGATTCTTTCAAATAATACAGGTTCCTTTACAAATACAACTCAAGAATAAGCTGGAATTCGGAGTTTTGACACTGGCTTGACTCAATCACGACTTTAACGACTCCTGCAATCCAGAAAAGAAAACACTTTGCAATGAAACCCATTTTACTCGGTCGTCAGAAGATTATAAGGTGGTCAGGGAAAACCCAGTCGACGAAGCGATGCACTACAAAGAATTGTGTGACATTTAGAAAGCCATGGTTGTGGCTATTTTGGAGTAGCTAATAAGTCAGTAATGTGGCTGACTTGCATTGGCAAAATTCACCAGACCAATGTATAGGGTGGGTCAGAAACTGTGTTTGGGTAAGGAACTTCAAAGTATGAAGATATCGCCAAGTGATGTTATTTTAAATACGAGTATTATACAACTATTTTTTTGGGCAACTTGCTTACTAAAGTGCAACTAATCATGGATTTGCGAGTGTAATTTCAAAGTTCACATCGAACCCTAACTGGCTTGAAAATTATAACAGCCATTGGTAAACACATACCAGAAAAAAACAAAATTCAAATGTGAAATACGATTTCCAGTTTCACTCAAACTTATAATTATCTAAATTTCTCAGCAACAAAACAACTTGCTCCCTCTTAAAGAGGGAACAATATTCGTTGTCAAAGAACAAAACTAGAAGATCGCAAGAGATGGAAGCACTAGGCAAAAGAAACACAATGTAGGTTGCGAAACAAAGTGATGCTGGGAAAGGTTGACCACATCCACTAAAGAACCAGAGAGCAAAGAGACATTGACATTCGATTTAGAACCAGAGCAGGAAGAGGCAAGGAAGAAAGGAAGATAAAATAGGGGATTTGCTTCAATGAAGGAAACAAGACTATCTGACAATAAAGAGCAAAAATGCTTTTATTAATGTAAATAAAGAAGAGAGATACCAAATTATACAAAATTCGGGATCTGTTCTCACCAAAAAATCATATTATCTTAGAATAAAAATTACCGCTTTCAAGAACTACAAGTTTCAATACAAATGTTAATTCGAAACGAAGAGCTTTCCCTAATTGCTATACCTCAAAAAATGACATATAATGTAAGACTCATGCAATCCAAACCGGAACCAGATGCCATCAAATACACAAATCACCAAGATTGAAAAATGAAAATCTTCCCCAACAAATTCAACCAAGTTGAAAGAACAAGAACACTTTCCAACGAAACCCATTTCCTCAAAACTTAGTTCACAGAAAACTATACAGAGATTTGAGACAAGCGAGTCAACAAATAATGTCACTACTCCTACAATCCATACCAGAACCAGAACAGAAACTATCGAAGACAAAAACCACCAAGACTAAAAAAGGAAACAAATCACACACTGTTTGGGCCCAAAATATCGGTTTGGGCCGAGATGTATTCTCGGCCTGGAAGGCAGTACAAAAAAGGTTACTGTGGATCATTTAGTTCATGGGCTTCCTAACCTATGTCGGTCAAGTCATGCTGCGAGACGAGTAATTGAATCCTGGCGCAATAAGGTCTCTCGGCAAGATATGGATAGAAGTGAATCCGGTTTGATAAAGGACTGGGTTCAAAGTCATAGTGAAAATAGGACTGGTCGAGATAGTGTTTGATGAGAAGAAGAAATCCTAATCCGAGTAGGGTTGTAACTCGGTCTAGAAAGTGCCTGGTGCTATAAATAAAAAAGGCTGTGCATCGTTCAAGCCTCTCCAATTCAACACACAACTGCCCTGCGCAAATTCTCTCAACAACCTTGAGATTTTTTTCCTTTTCTTTCGCTGACACACCTTCAGTTTGGATAAACAGCACTGCGAAGGCAACCGGTGATATCTTCAGTCGGCATAGATAGCACTGTCACCGTAGAACCAGCCGGTCTCGCAGCATCTTCAGTCGGCATAGATAGCACTGCGTCGAGGGTGAATGGTTATCTATCCAAGTCTTGGTCGAAAAGGATTTTCGAATCCTTATTGGTCGAGGTCATCTTATTAGCCTTCTCGGCGAAGTGAGGTGTTACAGCTTATTAGGCTCGGCACATTGCACGCCGAGTTAGTTTATGATTGGATACTCTCAAGTGGGATTTAGAGTTCGGCATTCCGACAGCCGAACCACGTTTATTGTTAAGACACATATCTGCTTTGAGTATTTGTGCCCTTACACTTTGGTGTCGATTCGGCGTGAGTTTACTCTGACAAATACCATCACTGTAACCGAATCCGACAATGACGATTTGTGAACTTCGTAAGAATAATAACCTTTTCTTCAGGTTCGAGAACCCAAGAGGCTGAGATGTGTTCCTTCCTCGGTCGTAATCGCAAGACGCAGAAGTCAGCCGCGAACCCAATGCAACATCAACAAATTTTACTCCTCGACCGAGCTCGGCCGACAAGTTAGCATGCCCTGCATTCAACCGAAGAACGTAGTTAGCTCATAGATTACTCGGCTTGTGCGCCACGTAGGCTTGGTAGTTTTTAGGGTCAACATTTTGGCACGCCAGGTGGGACCCAGTGCTAAACTACGAAGTTCATGCCAATTGAAACACGATCGATTAAAAAGAAAACAGCTATGGGAAAATCAACAACCGATTTGCCAATTCAGAACATAAGACAAAGTGTATCACAGACACAAAATCCCCTTAGTGCCGTGACACCTGAGTTCACAAGCTCGACTCGCCGAGAAAAGGAAGTTGGTCTCGGCGGTCAGCGTTGCAGTCTAGAAATCCCTAACAAAAACACATGCGTTCTCAATGAAGGGACAGTGAAGGACTGTGATGAGGATGGTGGTGAAGGCTTTGATCCACCAACAAGATCGTTTCTTCAAAGACGACTTGACGAACAGTCTAGGGCGGTTGAACAAACGTTTAGTCGAGGAATCGATAAACTGCACGATGTGATACGTAGTAACAATGAGGTACAAAACAGATTGCTTGAAATACTGGTTAGCAAGGTCTGTGACGACAAGTCATTCGATCTTTCTCGGCACTTGCCACCAAGGAATAATCTGTTGCCAGTAGTACAGGCCGAGCCAATTCCTACTCGGCTCAAGGCAATTGACTTAGAAAAAAAATGAGGATCGAGAAGTAGGACAGATGAACCTGACCAGAGAGTGGAAGTAACGTCCGTCGATATAACCGAGGTCCAGCGAATGATTGATTCGGCCATGAAAAAGGGGCCGAAGTTCCCTAAATTCATCCATCCATACCCAGCTTATGTGGAATGGTTCGAATATCCTAAAGGTTTCAAAATTCCAGATTTTAGTCTTTTCGCTGGAGAATCGTCTTTATCCTCGTTAGAACATGTGGCTCGTTTCACCGCGCAATGCGGAGATGTCAACATTGATTTTCACAAGCTGCGGCTGTTCAACTTTTCATTGACAGGTTCAGCACTTGATGCGAAATATATAAGCACACAAATTAAACCATCTTTTTATCAAATGTAGTAAAGTATGTAAGTAGGGATCATTCTAGGCCGGGGATTAAGAGGGATTGCTAAATCACTTGGAAACTGACTTGAAAACGTAAAAACAAAGTTTAAAACACTAAACTAGACTCAAAGAATGCAAAACTATACTTTAAAATACTAAGATAAACAAAAAGATTCAAAACAGCAAATAAACACTTAAAACTGCCTTAAAAACACTTTCTGGGCAGTTTTGAACACCTAACACTAACTTGGACGAAATTGGGTTATGACTTGACTCAAGACACTTAAAAACACAAACTAAAGTGATTACTAACTAATCTAACACTTTGAAATAAATGGGAGATTGGTTCTTGATGAAATTGAAAACAAAACAAACTTTGTAAAACAAAATAGATTGTAAATGAATTTGAATGAAACTTATGGATGGAAGGCTAGCTAGGAGGTTCTTCTCCACACATGTCACACTTGCATACAAAACGATTTCCAGTTGCTTTTCGATAAACTATGAATACTCAACGCCCCAAATTAACCGTGAATTGCACTAATTAACCCTCAGTTTTTCCACAAGTTATTGGGTTGGATGATTGCATACGACAACCCAAAACATTCCCTACAAGTTCCCTACATGAATTGCATAATAGAGATACAAGCAAGAATCATTAAGTTCTATGAAAAACATAAGCATTGACGAGGCACTCGTTACTATGATTTGCATGAAACTTATGCCAAGAATTTACTTAACGTGATTGTGACTAGCAACCTTCACTACTTGTGAATATAAGTTCATAACGATTAGGTGAAACTCCCTTATATTCTAGCGTCAAATTCATGCATGAAAATTAAGCGTGCACTCTCAACCAACATACACAAATAAGTTTTTATACAAACGGATAAGTAAGTTGAATTCACAACTTATGAATCACAACTGGATGTAATAAAATCATATTGCAAGCATGAACATAGTTTCGAATCACCCCCTAACTAAGAGGGGTTTAGTTCCTCATACTGACAAAGCAAAGATGCATAAATTTAGACATTAAAAACAAAGATAGAAAACACCTAGAAACGCTCCAACACTCCCAAGGCTTGGGCTTAGGCACGGCACCAGGTTTCTTCTTCTTTCTCCTTCCTTGCAAGCTACGGCACTAGAGGTTTTGGACAGGTTTTGGGTGGTTTTTATGGTGTAGAATGGATGGAGAATGGTATGGAAATGTTTAGGGTTGATGGGTGGTGTGGCTAGGGGTGATTTTTGGCTGAATTTGGAGAGAATGATGGTGGAGAACTCACAGCAAAGATGGATCAAAAACTGTTTTTTTTTATGAATATGGGAGGTGGTATTTATAGGCTTGAGAGAGGACCACTCCATTTCCTTTGCATGTGCAGCTTGTGTGGGTATGAGTTGTCATGTTTCCCCTTTACATTTATACACACATGCTTCATCATTTCAACCACAAAGCACACCAATTTTCTGCCCTTGCCTTGTGCTTTTCTTCCACTTTGCATGTGGGTTTGCTGCCATGTTTCTTTGCTTTGCCATTACACTTGCACACACACATGTTCTTTGCATCATTTCAACCACAAAACACACACATTTTCTGCCATGTTTCTCCTTTACATTTACACACACACATGCTTCATCATTTCAACCACAAAACAACCCATTTTATGCCCATGTGTGTGTGTTTCCTTTGCCCATGTGTGTGTGTTTTTCCTTTGCATTTGCACACACATGTTCTTCATTATTTCAGCCAACAATCCACCCATTGCCTTGCCTTTCTCTTTGTGTATGTGCTGTCCATGTTTCTGAACCTTTCAGTGTTACAATGCCCATAACTTCTTCTTGAAAAATGATATTAACAATCCGTAAATTGCTCCAGAAAGTAGACATCTGTAGCTTTCCACGCATATAAGGCACATTTTCTCATTCATTCTGAGCTGTTCGTAACATGCTTTCAAAGTCAGTTAATCTGCACAGGCAGTTTTGACGAATTTGTTACTTAATAATTCACTTGTGCTACTTTTCTTTTCTTTGCTTGATAAATCACACAAAACACAAAAACATAGTAAATAGCTCAAAAATATAAGGAACTAACTAAGAAAAGACAAGTGAATTTTATGTAAAATATATATAAATATGAGCTTATCAGCATTTGCCTGGTATATCAACCTTCCACCTAATTCCATCCAAAGCTGGGAGGAATTGGTCGAGAGATTTCACGAGCAATTTTATCGGCTAGGGATAGAAATGTCAGTTTCTTCGTTGGCAAAGATGGCTCAAGCGTCTGATGAGTCACCAATGGATTATCTTACCAGATTTAAATCAGCAAGGAATTGGTGCCGAGTACCTCTCCCTGATGTCGAGTTTGTTAGACTTGCTTTGAACGGACTCGATGTAGAATACAAAAAGAAATTTTTAGGGGCAAACTTTCGGGATATGTATGAATTAGCCCAGCATGTCGAGCAATATGACTATTTGCTCCAAGAAGAGAAGATGTCGAAACCCCCATCTCGAGGGACGATTTACAAAAACCCTACGATCAATTACGCGTCGACCGAAGGTGAAGAATCTCAGTACGTCAGCGTGGACGCGGCCGAGATAGTAATAGATAAACCATACGTGTGCAAGGCATTGACTCAAATTAATTCCAAAGAGGTCAAAACCTGCTCGACCACTGAAGAAACAGCAAAAACATCAAAAGTTTATACCTTTGATATCACACAGGCTGAAGCAATTTTTGATCAATTGCTATTAGTGAAGATCATTAAACTTCGGCTAGGGCATAATATTCCCAAGGCCGAAGAACTTAAAGGAAGGACATATTGCAAATACCATAACTTGACAAAGCATGCAACAAATAATTGTGTCATATTTCGTGATGATATCTAGAGTTGGATTGACAAAGGCAAGCTAAAGTTTCCTGAAAAACGCATGACGGTTGATACGGATCCATTCCCTTCAGCGACAGTCGGCATGGTAGACGCCCGTTTGCCCAAGAGCAAAGGAAAAGAGAAGGTCAAATTTACCCCAGTACAACACATTCGGAAGCAAAGCTCCCAACCTCGACTCAAGATCGATCTATTTTCCAACGCGCCACCTACCGAGCTATCAGGACCGGCCATAGTTGAACCAATGTCAAACTACAACGACGAAGAAAATAGCGGGCCAATAGTACCACATATCCTAAAGAAAGGTTTCCAACCTCGACTCAAGATCGACTTGTTTTCTAATGCACCACCCACCGAACTCTCAAGACCTGCTATAGTCGGGTCCATGTCAGACTCCAGCGAAGATGGAAATGGTGGGCCGATAGTTTTGTGTAGCAATTGTAAGGCACGCGTTGTATTAACCGAGCCCAAGAGGAAACTGCCTCCGATGCAAATGCCGACATCACAACACTAATCGGCGATTACATCAAAGCCTTTAAATGAACCTAGTGAAGGCCAGCACCAGAAAGTATTCGACAGGCTCGGCCCAAGGAAATAGACAGATGGTCCTACATCGGTCAGACGATGCCTTGATTTCGACGCACCGTGTTACAACGAGAACTATTATTCCTGCAATTCCAGTAGTTCGAGCTCATCAGCAAATCAAAAAACCTTCAGGCCACCTGAACCACGTGACCAATGTTGGTACAACTACAATTCTCCCACCGGCATGTATACCGCGCTATCCAAATCTCAGAAACGTCGACGTCAGCATATAGATTGTTTGGCTTGACGACAAGCTACTCAGCCTGTTTTGGCCACTAAATGGCAGCCAAAAGAGACAGTAGGAAGCAGAGATGATCAGCCAACCCCAACAATCATGGCTGAATTACAGGTCGAGAAGGAAACCAATCGGGATTTTGAAACTACCATTGAAGCAACCGAGAAGCGCATCAAACTTCTTCTTTGGCCCGGGGAAATGAAAGCTCGTTTTGAGCAATTTAGGAAAGAGGCTAAAAGCAAACTGCCCCCGTTACCTTTGAAAGAACCACTAATCAGAGTTCGGTGGAATCTGCACCCTCCATTCCTCGGCGAATCATTGGAATATATGAAAGAATTTCACAAGAAATATTCCGCCAACGACTTGTATGGGTTACCGAAGGCTTGCCAAGAAGCTCTTGACCTGGCATTAACTTGCCCCGATGCTGAGCAGATCATCCAAAAAACCACTGATCCAGCAATGAAAGCCAGATTCCAGCACATTCGAGAGGCTAGGGTTCTCGGCTTCGAGGTCGACCCATACACGGATATTGACACAACCGAACTCCCTTTTTCTCTTGAAGACCTTCAACACCTTCGGTATCACTTCGAAGTTTTTTCGACCGTATCCTTGTTCGGCTTAACAGCCGATGAGATAGAGTGGGTGGCACGTCTGGACGCTTACCTGGACACCAGGAATGCCCGGATCGCCTATGAGGAACGAGCTCACAAAATACGGCAGGAGCAGAGTCTGACACCAGATGCATGCAAGCCTGAAGATGACAGTCAACAGGATACAGCGTCGGATTGCATGACACAAGCGCCTAAATATGTTAAGACACATAGCGAGCTGGCCGCGAATGCTCTGACACACGATGATATAGTTCTCACTACTCCGGATGATGATGACCATGATTCAATGGGCCTTTCAGTCCTTGAAAACATGGAAATCAGCATGGTCCATGTTCTCCCTGCCGAATTTCAACTAACTACACACCAACCAAGTTCCTTGGACTGTGATGTAGTTACCGAGGAGGCAACACAAGTTGATTTCGTCACTACTACTGAAGACGAGTCAACTAACGGCGACGATAAACTTAAAATAGCCTTGGACATTTTGTTTCCCCATTCTTCCTCGACTAATCTTCAACATTTAAAACCGTTGTATGTCACGACCCATATTGAAGGCTACCCAATCTCTGAGATTTTCATCGATTGCAGAGCAATAGTCAATATCATGCCTGTATCCGTCATGAAAACATTACGACGATCCACCGACGAGCTCATTCCTTCAAGAATAATCATGAGTAGCTTTGTTGGTGACAAGTCTCAGACCAAAGGAGTACTCCCTCTAGAGGTAAGCATCGCAGGTCGCAATCACATGACCGCATTTTTTATCGTCGACTCCAAGACCGAATATAATGCTTTGCTCGGTAGGGATTGGATTCATCAAACGAATTGCATTCCTTCTTCGTTATACCTAGTCCTTATTTTTTGGGATGGTAAATCGGTCGTGGTCCACCCAGCCGATACTTAGTCATTTGAAACCAACATGATTCAGGCCCACTATTATGATGATCACGTCGGCTATATTACCCTACAAGGTTTCAATGAAGATGGATGGCCGACTCGGATCTTATTCCAGAAAGCCATTGAGGTAGGCACCGAAACTGTCCACCAGGATTCGGCGAGACTCGGTTTGGCCAATTTTCTCCCCACAACTGATGATTGACATCAAAAGCGAGAGACGTCGGGCCGCGGTTTCATCTACGATGGAACGCCTGCTGGCCCATTGGTATGCTATTTCCAAGCACCCGCATTCGGGTATCAACTTAATCGAATTTTTGGTCGAAGAGGATAACAGCCCGGTACTATCGTTGGATAAAGTTCAGGCCGCACTGGTCGAGCTCGACGACAGCTGACCCCAAGTCAAGGATCCTCTAGAGGAAATAAATGTTGGAATGGCCGATGATCCTCGGCCTCTATTTATTAGTGCGTTATTACCCCATGCCATGAAAGTGGAACTCTATCAATTGATTCACGAGTTTAAAGATTGTTTTGCTTGGAGTTATCATGAGATGCCGGGTCTCGACCGGACCCTTGTCGAACATGAATTACGTATCAAACCTGGTTGCAAGCCTGTTCGACAACTTCCTCACCGATTCTCGACTGAAGTACAGCTCGACATAAAATCTGAACCGCTCGATATGTCGAGTGGTTGGCGAATATCGTACCAGTGCTCAAGAAAAATGGGGCCCTACGCATTTGCATTGATTTTCAAAATTTGAATCTGGCAACACCTAAAGATGCATATCCCATGCCAATTTCAGATTTGCTAATCGACGTCGCGGCTAATCATGACATGCTGTCATTCATGGATAGACATGCCGGTTATAACCAGATATTTATTACCGAGGCCGATGTTCATAAAACTGTTTTCCGCTGCCCGGGGGCACTTGGAACCTACGAGTGGGTAGTCATGCCATTCGATTTAAAAAACGTTGGTGCTACATATCAACGCGCGATGAATACCATTTTTATGACCTGATCGGCACTACCATAGAAGTATATATTGATGACGTCGTGGTCAAATCAAAAAGTCTTCGAACGCATATTGATGATCTTCGGTAAACTTTCCTTCGCATGCGACGACATAACCTTAAGATGAACCCGGCTAAATGCGCCTTTAGCGTGTAAACCGGTAATTTCTTAGGTTTTTTTGTCCACCATCGCGGCATCGAGGTCGATGTGAACAAAGCTCGTGCAATTATTGACGTCCCACCATCGACGACAAAAAAACAACTCCAGTCCTTGCTCGGGAAAATAAATTTTCTTCGCCGATTCATAGCTAATTCTGCTGGCAAAATGACGGCATTCTCTACACTGTTGAAACTTAAGGACTCAGATAAGTTTGAGTGGCGTGAAGAACATCGAGCGGCTTTCACACAACTCAAGGTTGCCCTTGCAACTCCCCCCGTCCTCGTACCGCCTCGACGTGATAAACCCCTTAAGCTTTACGTTTTCGCAGCCGACGAATCCATTAGTTGCCTCCTCGCGCAAGATACTGACGCTGGGCGAGAACAAGCTATTTTCTATCTTAGCCGACACCTCAATCCTCCAGAGATCAATTATTCACCAGTTAAGAAGCTTTGCTTGGCTTTGTTCTTCGCCGCATCAAAACTCCGACATTATATGCTCTCATCCGTTACGCAGGTCATCGCCCAGACATATGTTATTCGATATATGCTTACTCGGCCAATAGTCAAAGGCCGAATCGGGAAATGGACACTGGCACTATCGGAGTTTAGTTTGCAGTACGTCCCACAAAAAGTCGTCAAAGGATAAGCGCTTGCTGATTTCTTAGCCCACCACCATTCTCCATATGGGTTCGGGGGCACCGATGTTGCAATCGGAATGGTGGAAGCACGTGACAATTATTGGACGATGTATTTTGATGGTTCCAGCACGTCAACATCAGCCGGTGTGGGGATCGTACTCCAGTCTCCACACCAACACCGTTGGTTCTTTTCCCTCAAGTTGGATTTCGATTGTACCAACAATCAGGCCGAGTACGAAGCCCTTGTTATCGGCCTTAGCGTACTTCATGATTTACACGCTGCTCGGGTTCTCGTCTTTGGTGATTCGGAGCTTGTGATTAACCAACTTAATGGAACTTTTCGGTGCATGAGTTGTACTCTGGCACCCTATCACATGATGGCCAGTTACTTGGCCGAGTCATTCAACTGTATCACATTCAATCATATTTCCCATGGACGGAACACCGTCGCAGATGAACTCGCTCAGATAACCTCTGGAGAACAACTTCTAGGGGGCAAGAGTGGACCGATGATACCCGTTTTACGGCAATCGTGTCCGGCTTTGGTTAATTAACAAGTCCTTCAGCGCGACCAAGTCATCCGTACACGGGTAATGTCCTTACTTTCCTTATTGGAATGGGAGGATCCTGTAGATGTTTGCGCGGTCGAGACGCTACCAAACGACTGGAGAATGCCAATTATGCAATACCTTGATGATCCCAGAGGCAAGCACGACCGAAAGACAAGGGTCCACGCCATAAATTACGTCTCGTACTAGAACGAGTTGTATCGAAAAGGCGAGGACGGTTTATTACTGTTATGCCTCGGCCCGCAAGAAGCCGCCCAAGCAATCACAGAGGTACATGAAGGAATTTGCGGAGCCCATCAATCATGAGGCAAATTGCGTTGGCTACTTCGCCGACACGGTTACTTTTGGCCAAGCATATTGAAAGATTGTATCGAGTATGCACGAAGATGCGTCCAGTGTCAAATTCATGGACCCATCCAAAGGGCCTGGCCGAATTACTTCATTCGGTCACCAAACCTTGGCTGTTCAAAGGATGGGCAATGGACGTGATCGGCAAAATCACACCATCTTCTGGAGCAGCGAAACATGCATAGATACTCGTGGCAACATATTATTTCACTAAGTGGGTCGAAGCAAAATCATATGCCGAATTAACATCCAAGGAGGTTTGTGATTTTGTGGGGGAACATATTGTGACCAGGTTCGGTGTGCCAGAAACAATCATAACTGATAATGGCACAGTCTTCACAGCCGAAAGGTTCAAAGATTATACGGCGAGCTTAAAAATTCGGCTTGAGCAGTCCACACCATACTATCTACAAACGAATGGACAAGCCGAAGCAAGTAATAAGGTTTTGATCGGTATTCTCGAGAAAATGATAAAATAAAGACCTGGCATGTGGCATTTAAAATTGAATGAAGCCTTATGGGCATACCGAACTTCACCCCGGTCGGCAACGAGGACCACCCCATATGCGTTAACCTATGAACATGACGCGATGTTACTAGTCGAGCTAAGTGTAAATTTTTTACGTGTGATCGAGCAGAGTAGTTTGTCCAATGCCGAATATAATCAGGCCATGTTATAAAAGTTAGAAGATTTGGAAGAAGATCGGCTTGACGCTTACAATCTTCTAGTGGCACAAAAGAAAATTACCGAGCGAGCTTATAATCAAAGAGTCAAACAAAAAATGTTCGGCGAAGGAGAGTTAGTTTGGCAAAATGTGTTACCCGTGGGAATTAAAGACCCCAGGTTCGGTAAATGGTCGCCGAATTGGGAATGACCGTTTGTCATCCATAAAGTTCTCGGTAAGGGGGCATACCATCTTAGAGATCGAACCGGTATTATTCACAAATTACCAATTAATGGAAAGTTCTTAAAAAACTACTACCCAGTCACATGGGAGATGCAAGAGTAAAAGCTTGTTTCATTTCATTAATAAGATGGTTTACAATCAAATTATTCTAAGGCGATGAAGGAAGAAGAGTTCCAAGAAGTGCCTTCAGCTCCAGCCACCTCACCTCGCCCATTATGACCTAAGCCTGCCTGTTATTCTTGTCTAACTTCAGCTGCTCAACTCGCTTCACATTCGCCGTAAATTCGGTTAGACAAGATTTCCCGCCCGACTCAAAGTCCCTGGCAAGCTCAGAAGTAAGGGCCGACCTTCGTTTTGCCAGTTCGGCCATTTGATGGTCGAGGTCGACCAAGGCTTCCTCTTTCATCTTTAAGGCATCGATCTTCGGACGAAGAGTTTCCTGAACGGCCAGTGCAGTTTTCAAGTCATCATCAGCCCAAATAATGTTCTCGAGAATACTGAAGGATTCCCGAACTCGCTCCAAGGCGGACGACGCCTGAACGACAACCTCGGTGCTCATTTGACCATCTGCTCGGAGATCGTTTAGGCATGCACCCAACGAATCGAGCCATTTGCGCTCAAGGACTTGTGATGCCGAGAGAGATAAAACTTCTTGTAGCCGAACCAGAGCAGCTGAATCGGCAGGTGCAATTGTAGCGGCCGAAGGACCAGCCGCTCCAGAAGTGTTCCCAGTGCCTTAGACTGCTTCTTAGTTCACGCAGCCGATAGAGGTTGTATACGTTCGATGGCCACTGAGGCGGCCAAGAAATATAGATAACACCCTTCGACGCGTAGAATGTTCGATGAAAAGAATGGGTAGGCACCTGACATTCAGTATCTTCCTGGTTTAGAGATCTAAGGCAGAAAAGTAACCAAACAAAAACGGTAAGGGTACTTACGAAGGTCGAAGTAGCTTCTTGAGGAGGAATGTTGAGGTTCTGGTCATACGGATGAACAGGTGTTTTCGCCGTCGCTTCTGGCTCGACGGCAGGTCTTTTGCCACGATCGGTCGCAGAAGGGCCGACTTGGACAACCGCCTCTAATGCAGGGGAAGGCGGATCGCGTGGTTGAAGGTGACTCGTCAATGAAATCTCATCTCTCCTGTTGCTCTCTTCTAGAACGACTGCCGTGGGTTTTGGATTTTCGGTAAGTTTCTTCTCTGCCAAGGGGACCGCCCCTTCCAAGACAGGCGTAGCAGCAGGCCCCAAGGTTGCAGGCACCTCGACCAGTGGAGCAACGACTGGTCCAGTGACTTGAGGAACAGGCCGTACATGAGCTGTTTCTTTGGCCGGAATTGGCAGTTTCTCTGTCGAAGCTTAGACGACAGGGGTAGAAGGGGAAACACTAGGAGTCGTCGCTCCCGTAGTTTGACTGGAGATAACATGAATCTCCCGTTCTCCTTTCCTCGCCAGCTTCTTAACCTGTTTTACGGGGTGAGGGGGGTCGAAGGCCGTCTCGGCCTCTTGACGAGGCCATTTGCTCAGCAAGGCCTGTGCGGTAGTTTCAGCCCTTTTGGAGATGGTCGATTTTTTCCCAGCCGCAGCCGCAACGACCACTTCTGCCTTTTTCAGTGACCGACCACCTGAGAAAGCAAAAGCAAATTAGTAAAGTTCAAAGTCGAAGGAAGAAGGTAGAAATAGACCGTTACCTTGAGATTATGGGGCAGAAGCCTTATGGGGTCGACCACTGAAGATCTTGTTCAGGACGTTTTCGACCGAAGCACCAAAAAAGTTTTGGGTATACTCTTCCCACCAATCACCAAAAGTGTCAGTGCTAAGAGATTCTGGAACGGTTGGTCGAAAGCAGAATTTTTAGCACCGTTCTTGAAACTCCTTCTTGGCATCCTTGCACTCCTTGTCTGAAAAGCCAGATAGGCGTCCTGGACTCAGCAGGGAGCGAGAGGTAAGAAGAGGCACCGGGCAACCCTGAAGATAGCCGAGTTGCCGAGCAGTGAATTGGGTGTGATATACTTCCCAACTTGCTCGGTGCACGTTACACCCAAGAGGAAGGTCACGGGTAAGCACAAACGACCCCCAGGATTGACGAAGATCAGCATCATCATCTGCACTGCATGCTGATGTGGGGAGTTTGATCGACAAAGGATATTCTCGACAACGGTAGATCAAGAATTCGTCGTCGGAAAGGGCATCAAGGCTGAAGAAGTATCTAAACACGTCTTCAGCTTGGTGAGGAGGTACTGGTCGAGAAGCCACCTGAAGGCCGGGCGCCTCAATAGGTGAGAAGCTGGCAAGCTCTGGCCGAAGGGTGACAAAATAAACCTGCAGCCAATGCTGGAATACCCAAAGGGGACCACTCTGGTGTGGGTCGATCTTGTGAAGGGTCATCTCGGCCAAACAACGCAGGAGATGGGTAAGAATGGCTGGACTGAGCACTAGGGTGTGACCGCTAGCCAGGGCTTCGACCACCGGCATGTTCTCGACCAAGCATTTGTTGGACTTGGTACAACAAATAAATTTGTTATACCAGTAGAAGAAGAAGGCTTCGTGTTCCTCCTGTCGTAGGTTCTCATCCCCTCAGCCGGCAAAGTGGCGATAGAGAGTGTTGTAGTTGAGGAAGTTCTTATAAAGTTTTTGAACTTCCTCATTTGAGGATTCTTGGCCCTCTCCGCTTAGTGTTTCGATGGGCCGATCATTGAAAAGAGCCTTCAGGTCAATGGTCGATGGGTACCCGGAGAGGGTAGCGTCAACTGGGATGCCGAAAGGGGAAGTCCCTAAGATTACGGTGATATCAATGATAGTGGGGCCCATGGGGCCGAGGGGAAGGATCATGGTGTTGGTAGCTGAGCACCATAGGCTTGAGGCTATCATAAGAAGCTCCTTATCCATGACGAGTTCCATAGATGAAAGACGAATGGTATCGTAAATGCTAAGAGCTTTCCATTGCTTGCCGAAGATCTTTTCCATCCAAGCAACCCAAGCTGCCTAGGTCGTAGTGGTTTAGGGCCAGGAGCCTTGGGGTTTCGCCAAATCCCACCTCGACCATTCAAACCTTGACAGTAGAGGTGTTAGGCATTGATCCTTGAAGAGCTCGGTAATGGCTGGTGGCACTGCATCCTTGAAAAGTAGACCAAGGATTTGGTGGGGGGTGCTCATATCGCTCTCAAAGCGCAGAGTCTTAATTGAGCACTGATCGATGATTGTCCCACATTTGTCGCATTCCTTAGAGAGCTTGGAAATGAAGGAGGCCATTGGAAATGGTTTCGAAGGGTTTATGGGAGAAAGTCAGGGGGTTTCTTTTAATCTTTGAGCAAGAGAGAGTTTGGAAAATTTGAAAGCGTAAAGAATGAATGATAGAAGGCCAGGTATTTATAGACTCGTGGAATGCAAGACCAAACGAGGATAGTGATCGGGAAGATCGCTAATAATGATGGAGTGATGGAGAATATTAACAGACTCAGGAGAAAGAACAAAAAAACTCGCAGATTAAGGGGTCATGATGATATCGTGATGGTGTCCTTTTATGAAGAAATGATGTTTTGGTGTCCGCATGATCTCGAGGGTACCGAAAGATTCGCAAATCGAGATTGCATGATGGCATGCGGCGATATGTATGTTGATTTGAAGATGTTTGGACATCCGCACGTCTTGAGGAATTTAAAAATCTCGCGGATCAAAGGGGTAATGATGAAAGGACACTTCAGGTTATGCTGAGAAGAGGACACTTGGCGAGATATCTGACGAGATCAAGATCATGCAATCATGCTTCATAAATGCTCCTCAGGAGACGGGGCCTGGTGTCGCTTTTTCAAGGTCAGGGCTCGGCCAGAGACTTCAGACCGAAAAAGTCCTTAGAAGTGATGGGGCAATGTTTGGGCCCAAAATATCAGTTTGGGCCGAGATGTATTCTCGGCCCGGAAGGCCGTACAAAAAAGGTTACTATGGATCATTTAGTTCATGGGCTTCTAAACTAGGTTGGTCAAGTCATGCTGCGAGACGAGTAATTGAATCCTGGCGCAATAAGAAGTCTCGACAAGATATGGATAGAAGTGAATCCGGTTTGATAAAGGACTGGGTTTAAAGTCATAGTGAAAATAGGACTGGTCGAGATGGTGTTTGATGAGAAGAAGAAATCCTAATCCAAGTAGGGTTGTAACTCGGTCTAGAAAGTGCTTGGTGCTATAAATAGAAGAGGATGTGCATCGTTCAAGCCTCTCTAATTCAACACACAACTGCCCTGAGCAAATTCTCTCAACAACCTTGAGATTTTTTTCCTTTTCTTTTGCTGACACACCTTCAGTTTGGATAAACAGCACTGTGAAGGCAACCAGTGATATCTTCAGTCGGCATAGATAACACTGTCACCGTAGAACCAGCCGGTCTCGCAACATCTTCAGTCGGCATAGATAGCACTGCGTCGAGGGTGACTAGTTATCTATCCAAGTTTTGGTAAAAAAGGATATCCGAATCCTTATTGGTTGAGGTCATCTCATTAGCATTCTCGGCGAAGTGAGGTGTTACAGTTTATTAGGCTCGGCACATTGCACGCTGAGTTAGTTTATGATTGGATACTCTCAAGTGGGATTTAGAGTTCGGCATTCCGATGGCCGAACCACGTTTATTGTTAAGACACATATCTGCTTTGAGTATTTGTGCCCTTACACTTTGGTGTCGATTCGGCATGAGTTTACTCTGACGAATACCATCACTGTAATCGAATCCGACAACGACGATTTATGAACTTCGTAAGAATAGTAACCTTGTCTTCAGGTTCGAGAACCCAAGAGGCCGAGACGTGTTCCTTCCTCAGTCGTAATCGCAAGATGCAGAAGTCAGCCTCGCACCTAACGCAACATCAACAAATTTTACTCCTCGGTCGACGAGTTGGCACGCCCCGCATTCAACCGAATGACGTAGTTAGCTCATAGATTACTCGGCCTGCGCGCCACGTAGGCTTGGTAGTTTTTAGGGTCAACACACACACACAAAGACAGGACCAAAGAACAAAACCAGAAAACCTTAAACTTTCTAAGCACAGACCAGAAAAACAAAATTAAAGAACAAAACCAGAAAACAACAACAAAATACAAATATGCTTAGTTATGCGATAAAACTTGTAATCACTACGCAAAAAGTCCTAAATTTGCTAAGCAAAGTGCAATCAAAACACAGAATCAAAGCAGAAAACCAAAACACGAAACAGAAACACAGAACCAAAGCACAAAATCAAAACTTGTTAAGCATAGATTATTAGAAAACGAAAGATAGATGCACCGATACACAAATGTTGCTTAATTTCCTCCAACACAGGTGAAGAACCTAACAACCAAACACATACAATTTAGTTCATGAATCGATATTATCGCATATAGATAGTTAAGTAGAAGCTCTCAGAAAGTTAAATTAATTTTTACCTCAAGCGACGGAGATCGGGGATCACTACTGGGTCATCCCTCAGTTCCTCGCCCACTAGCCGGAATATGACCTTCCCGTTCTCAGCAAAATAGTTGGCCCGAAAGATCATTCTCGCCGTTTCACCGCCGGGAAGCACGTCGGTGACATGAATGCTCCAATGAAGACGAGAACGTAAGCTTCGGTTTATGAACTTGCTGCCCTTGATCTCTCTACTCTCCCCAGTTTCGAGCCTAACAATCAATCTGCCCCGCCTTTCATCGCCCTCCACCTCCATTATCTCAAGAACCACACCCGGACTCATCGCGTTCACGAGCTCCACCGATCGACAGAGAACGCCACCCATTGAAAAGTCGATTTTCCCCACCCAAACCACCGGAAGCCACCGCTAAAAGGATCTCCATGTCGCGCGCTCACTTTTATAGGGTTTCCTCCCCATGCGTTTCCTTTTTTTTTTTTTTGGTGGGGGACGTTGGTGGCTGCAATGTTTTGGCTTCTAGATGCTGCCTGCTGTTCGAGTGTCGTGGATTCAAGAATCTAACTAAAAGTCGCAGATCCCACGAAGAACAAACTTATTCCCTTTCCCAGAGAATCTAAAACTAGTATTGTTTGTCCAAAATACCCCTCACTTTATTGATAATTACAAATGGAAAAAACGGTTCTTTCTTATATATGAGAATTAGGTCTGGTTTAGTATTGAGGTGATTCTAAAAAAAAATAGGTATAAAAAAAAGCTGGGAGTTTTTTTGTGTTTGGTAAACATTCAACTTCAACTTTTTTTTCACAATTTTGGGTGAAAAAAGCCAAAAACACAAAGCTGCAAAACCCAGCTTTGAAAAACCGGTTTTTTTCACATCTGTTTTACATAAAAGTTAACCAAACACTATAATACTGTTTTTTTTTCAAAAGCACTATTACAAAAAGTTTACCAAACACTCTGCTACTTTATTTTACAGTTGCTTATTCTCACAGCACAACAGAATTAGCTTTTTTTTTAAAGCACAACAATACCAAACCAATCCTTAATCTGGTCATGATAGATAGAACCCTTTTAATCAAAGAAAAACTAATGAAAAGGGCTTGAAAACTTTGAGTTTTAACGATAAGGACAAAATAAAAGGTAAAATGAATAGTACTAGGTTTGACTTTTTAGTGTAAAAATGTGGTTTTTCGTTAAAGTGAACAGTACCGCGGACTTTTCGTTAAAACTCCCTTTAATCAATGTTTCCATTAATTTATTTAGGGGTGTGCTATCCACACACCTTATTTTACTTCTCACACGCCCTTTGATAATTTATGTCCGTTGATCTTCTTTAATTCATCTGATCTGATAGCCAAAAATTAAAAAGATGTGTGAGAAGTAAAATAGGATGTGTGGATATCACACCCCTTTATTTAATCTGAAAGCTAAAGATAAAAAAAAAAGTATGTAAAGCGTTAATTAATTTCACATATGCGTGAAATTAATTTCTTTTAACAACATATTGATACAATACCGATAGCAGAAAGAAACTGTTAATAGTCCTGCGATTTTGTTCATTCCATAATAGGCGAAAGCTAATATTGTTCTATGCGTAATAGGAGTTAAGCCGTTGATATTTCCTATAACTTCTTTTGACATCTTTGCCCCTTGAACTACATAGTGGTGTGAACTAGTTTTGGTGCCCCTGCCACAGATGGGGGAAAAAATTTCGCCTGAGTTCCTTTGTATTCAGGAATATGTAAAAGCCAATACCAATGTATACCAACCATTAAGATTGAATTTTTCTTGTTTTTCAGAAGGTAGTATCTAACGGGAAATACTGAAATGGTTGTGCTATTCTTTCACTTATCATACCAGTCACAATTTTTGACCTTTTGATCAAATGAATTGAGAGTTAATGAACACAAATTGATCAAAGTGTGTGAAAAGTAAAAATACGATATTGAAATCACTTGATTATGAGATAGAAAGAGGATCTAGCAGTCTTTATAGTTTATTTGAAATGATTGAAATGATTGAAAATTGTCTTTTCAAGAGATGAGTCAAAGAGTTCCAAGGCATTTTTTTATTTACCTACTTTTTATTATTTTAATAATATAATAATATTAATATATTAAGTAAAGTGAGTAGAGTAAACCTTTTTTAAGAGAGAAATATAGTCTTTACAGGACAAGGATCCTCTTCGAATTATATTTGTCGGAATATAGGAATCAATCAATTGTGTCCATTTATTGTACATTGTGTAACCATTTTTTATTAAGTATTATTTATATTCAATTTTAAATTTTAAATTTAAAATTTAAAATGATTTGTAACTGCATGATGTACGATAAACAGACACTATTGATTGATTATCCGGATCCCCACAAAGAAGATCCTGAGAAGATCATATTCCGTCTTTACGAATTTAAAAATCATAGACTTTTTCCTCATTGATTGCCTTAGCCCTTGGAAAGTCCGAATGTAAAAGAAAGATAAAATAGAGAATGTGAGAGGAGGGGAGAGAAGGAGATCAAAAGAGGAGGGGAGATAATTCTAATCCCACAAATTATCACGTGGTGAAGTGTTATTAAACAAGTGCACTTTTTGAAGAGATTTTTCTTTGTACATCAATATGTACACTATTTGTCATATACAAGTAGAGAAAACGGTATTTTTTTCATTGTCTTCACTTTTATTATAATACTTGCTGTGTCAGCTCGTGTTTTGAGAATGCTAAAAAGAGGTGATATTCACACACTTCAAATTATTTTTACCACACTTTTTTTTATGTGTTTTGAGAATACTAAAAGGAGGTGATAGTCACACACTTCAAATTATTTTTACCACACTTTTTTATTTTTTTTTAGTATTCTACTCATCACTAACACTTGATAAAAAAATATTAAAATTTTAAAATAGTGAGAAAAGTAATTAGAGGTGTGAATATAATCTTTCTAGTAAAAAAAATCTCTCTGCTTATTTATTGGAGTTGCCTCTTGAGATCTAGCTAGGATCTCAGGCAACTCGATTTTAAGTCTCGAAAATACTATTGGTACCTCTCCAAAAGCTTGAAGAAAATGATACCGTAAACACGAAAATCCTGAGACAAATGAGACAAGAACATGTGTACAAAGTAAATGTTTGTATTAATGAATTTGTAGGGTTACAATCTCTTTACGACTTGATCATCTGATTCGATCTCCGAAATGTGTACATGTGTAGTGTTGTTGATCCAAGGGTCACAATGACTTGATCTTGGATGAATGAATCCCTTAAGGTTTTGGCTATTGGCAATGGAGGAACCGGCACATGTAGGGGTGTTTGGTAGTTCTTCATGGGATTTGATGAAGAACATGAAGGATTTTCCGAGTCTTCTTAAGTGTTTGAGTGTTTTGGGGGGGGGGGGTTCAATGCTTAAGAACTTCAGAATTTCAAAGCTTCAACGTCTGGGCGTGAAATGATTTTTGGACTTTCTTTTTCCGTCTTGGAGCCTCTTATTTATAAACTTTCCAAGCCTTGACTACAAATGGATTTTACCTTGATTGTGGGCTTGATTAATTGACGAAAGAACCAAGACTTCATTTGTAGGCCGGTTCGTGATTTGACTCCATCAATTAACATTTGATTTTATTAAATTAAAATCAATTAATTCATTTCCGCCAAGTGTTGACACGTGTCATTCTTGATGACTCGTCCAATTTTGTTGAGTCACATGCCATGTGTACAATTTGTGCGACACGTGGCGTATGTCATATATGCTCTGGTATGTCGAAACTTTAATGCGTTGGTGAACATTTATTTCACCGAAATTTTGATGTCTACAAATGCCCCACTTCAAGGTGCATCGTATGCATGTGCTTGTCACGTGTAAAAGATGTGTTTTGAAGTCACTCGCATAGTGAATGTATTTGGCCACTATGTTTTGAAGTTTTTCAACGTAGATGTCAAGTCAATGGCCGTTAAGACTTGATCTTGAATTGGGCTGGAAATTTCTTCAAGGGTCGTTAATGCATGTGCTTGTCACGTGTAGAAGATGTGTTTTGAAGTCCCTCGCTTAATGAATGTATTTGACCACTATGCTTTAAAATCCCTGAATGTAGATGTTGATTCAAGGGCCATCAAGGCTTGATCTTGAATTTGGCTGAAAGTTTCTTCAAGGGTCGTAGATGATTGGTCTTGAATTGGGCTGAAAGTTTCTTCAAGGGCTGCCGATGCTTGATCTTGAATAAAATTAGACCACAAGGAGCTTCACGTGGTGAGTGGTCTTCAGCTTTGTTGGGGTTGAGTTGGCACATGTAGTTGTGCTTGTTGATTCTCCGCGAGCTTGGTGAAGAACATGAATGTTTTCTTTGGCTAGAGAGCTTTCTGGTTTCCTCCAAAGGTTTGGCTTTACTTCATTTCTTTGGAGTCGAATTTGATCCAAGTTTGGTAGACACCTGATTTGGAATCGAACTTGTGATTTCTTCAAGGGTCTTTGAGGCTTGATCTTGAATGAGATGAGACCACGAGCGGTTTCATGTGGTGGGTGGTCTTTGGCTTTGGTAGTTGATGAATCGACACGTATTTGTTGTGCTTATTGATTCTCCACGACCTTGATGAAGAACATGATTGTTTGGGTGTTTGAGAGATTTCTGGATGTCCAGGCTTCGACTTGCTTCATTTTTGCTATCCCAATAAGTGCCTAATATTTATAGGCAAATAATTGGGCTCGATTTGAAAAACCCAATCTGAGTATTAGGGTCGTCATGCTACTTTGCGCCATCCTACACACACATAAGGGAGTGTGCTCGTTGCAAGGAAGTGTGATCGTTGCAAGGGAGGCTGCTCGTTGCAAGGGAATCTGCTTGCTACAAAGAAGCTTGTCGTAAAGAAGTGTGTTCGCCGCAAGGGAGGCTTTTCGTAACAAGGGAGTGTGCTCGTCACAAGGAAGTGTGATCGCTGAAGGGAGTGTGCTAGCCGTAAGGGAGGCTTCTCGTCGCAAGAGAGTCGATGGAGTGCATGTACTGCTACTGCTGCAAGCGAGTCGCCCGACTACATGCACTGTTGTTACCTATGAAGACGATGACACACTGTAACAAACTGTCCCTAATTTTACGATTTTATTAATTTTAAAAGTGTGAGTTGACCAAAATGCCCTTAGAAGATAGATTGTTGACTTTCTTTGACCGTCTCTTCGTGACAAGTACGAGCTATTATTTTACCGTATTCTCGAAGTACTCTACGGTACGAACGCATAGGCGCAAGCAAAACTGAATTTGGAGTTACAAAGAAGATTTTACAAATTACGGAATGTGATGGTCGTTTTGGTAAATTCACGTTTACGGGAGATTATTTGATTTTGTTTTTTTTTTTTTGGCCTTGGGTTGTGTACCACATAGGCCCACGCCCCATTCCTTCCATCTCTTTCGTGCTTCCCTCCATGTGTCTTCTTCTCTGTCTTCTTTTCTTTTCCCTCACTTTCTCTTCTTTTCTCGAACACTCTCTTTTAACTCTCCCTCCAAAACTCTCTTTTATCTATGAACCACAAGGAAGCTAGGATGAAACCACACCATCACAAATGCTCATCCTCCTTTAATACTTTTTCTTCCTTCAATACTTCTCCCTCGGTTTCACTGATGTCACCGACAAACCATCACCACTGCAGCCACCTGACCTCACCATCTCGACGAGATTATAACTTCCATAACCTGATCATCACCACTCAGTTTGTGTGACTAGAGATGAGGGGTAAAGCCTTGAGCTCGTTCACCTCTCTTTCGTCTCTTTCATCTGCAAATCTGGCCAAACCACTTCGGTACCATATTTTCCAGCAAGAATCTCACCTTTACGGTGAAAGTAAGGCTTCAATGACCCTAAATGATTCCCTTATAATGTTTTGAATGAGATTTAAGTTCATACGTGTGATTTTGTAGAGTTGTTGCAGGAAAACACATTGGGGAAAGACTTCCCCAGATTTTTGGAATTTTTTTTTTGAAACCATGGCCATCCGACCATTTTCAGACCAAATTCCCAGCCAACACCGACCATAATTGGGCTTCCAATAGGTATAGATCGATTCACTACATTTCTGGCTTCAAGTTGGTTTTTGTATCATCGAATTTGGTTAAGAATCGAGCTCGAAATGAGCTCTGAAAGTCGAGGGAAATATCTACAAAAATCTAGAAATCATGGTGACGGCGTGTGGATGCGTGTGGTGGCCGAGCCACCTTATGGCAGCTTGTGGCGGCACGTGCAGCGACGCGTGGATGACCCCGATGTCCATCTTTAGGTTTCTCAACGTGCCAAATCCGAATTCGCCGTCCGTTTTCTGAAATTTGACAGTTTTAAATTAGTTCCTTTATTAGCCGTACTTTGTACGACAACACGTAATTATGTTAGTACATTATATTTATGTAAATGGTTTCGTTTTTCGGTGAAACGCATCGCAAAGATCTTTGATGCCCACGAGGCGGGTTCGACTCGACGACATGATTTGTGAGTGGGTCTTTTCTTTGATATATACATATATTTTCTTAGTTTCCATATATACATCTAATAATGAATTTTCTATATGACTGACTTAATCAAATTTACGGCTATGAATAATATCATGTTGACTAGAATTATCGGATCACTATGGCATCACTATATTTATGTTATTTGCTCATCATTTTTGCTGCATTGGTGTTAGTATTCGCCTGGGCCTAGGCCAGTCTTTCACGTGTATGTGTACATCACATCGTATGCTCACCTTGGATCAATTTTAGGTGCCAGTCCTATCTTAGATTGCTATAAGCAATTAGGATTAGTATGTTCTGCGCATAGCGCCAATCTTCACATCATTGTAGTACTAGAGCGTATATCATTGTTACACCCAATCATGTTCATGTCAGAATATATATCTCTGCACGAACTCGTGTGTCAGCATGTGTTGATAAGTACTCGATATGATATGTTTGCTTATGCGAGATTATGTGATTATAGACTTCATGTGTTCATTTACGAAATATTGTGCCGTATTCAATTCTTAAGATATTGCATGCTACGATAAGTTTTGTTTTACTATACATAGTATGTATATCTTGGAAACTATACTTGTTTTACGGCGAGAGGTTATTATGTTTTCGAAAAGATTTTTACAAAGCTTTACTTTTAGGTCCACTCACCCTTGTTTTTCGCCCTTCCAGGTTTTAGTGGTGAGCTTTTGTGTTGACGAGGATTCTTGGCAAATCTTGGTATGGGTGGTTACTTTCGATGGTATAATTCTCATCCTACTTTATTGTACTTTACTTATGCTCTAACATCATGTGTGAAATGGGTTTGTTCCCGTTCACAATCGCACTCTTATATTTAGGCATTTTTAGGTTTAAATTTTTTCACTTTGTCCATATCATTACACTTTATGGCTTCATCACCCTCCTGGTGTTAGCCAGCACAGCTCGATTCGGAGTCCAGGTGAATATTCCAGGTCGGGGTGTGTCACACACTGCTGTTTGTGAGGACTAGCCGCTATGACGACAAGCTGTGATGCTACTATGATGACAAACTTTGATGCCACTGTGAGGAAGAGGACACACTGCTACCTGAGAGGACAAGGACATGTCATTGTTAGTTGCCACTGCTGCATGTGCCGTTTATGGGACTACGTTGCCTCTGATGCACATTGCGCTTGCACCGCATTCCAAACTCTCTGTTCCACATTACTTTTGCTGCTTGCTCATCCTTGGAAGACACCGATGTATTGAACATACTGGAAGACTTGCTTAAGATTCAGCAGAACAATTTCAAAGACTTAGTTTAAGAGTGATGCCTCGATTTTACCTCTTTGTCTCCAAGGTTGGAGACTTTATTTTTCATTTTAATGTGACTGAACTCAACTTTCATTTTCGAGCTACCTACGTACCATTTCCGAAAAAGAGATCAAGTCATCACGAAGTTCAAATATGTTTGTTTGTTTTTTTTTTGTCCTAACTTTTGCATGAGCCACCCTTTCGGCGTTTTAACTCAACAAACTTTTTTCTTGGGTGTCGTACGCAGTTTATGCTATTGCGGGCTAGAAACATGTCTTGTTCTCAAGCGTAACATTGCTTCAAACGTGGCGAAGCATTCTTGAAGTCGTTAACGGTTGCTTGCCCCCCGTTCTCGGGTGGTGGAACTTCTTTAACATCTTCTCCCTCGACCTATTCGACTGCAACATGGTAAAAGGCTCGTTGGCTCAAACATTGACCAATGTGTATGATTGTGCATCATTTCACCTTGAGCTGACCATCCAAACTCACGTCTAATGTTGAACGACGTTTCAAGCGTGAAATGATTATATTGCAAATTCCATCATCTTTGGCTAGGTCAATAAGTCCCTTTCCTTCCGATATCACTTATTTTTCCCCATAAGGCTCATTTACAACTTTGAGTCTCTCCAAAGCTGACCTTCATGGGGGAGAACTGGTTGCGTTTTCATGTCCAGCAAAGTTGGTCAACCTGTTAAACACAGAACCTCGAGAGGCAGGTGCACCGAGTCGATTGAAGACGGGAGTCCGGGCTTGACCATCGATATGATCAAACACAGAAGTTCGCGACTTTTGAACCTTATACTCTTTCTTGTGCATTGATTGTGTCACATTTATGGCTGTTATGGGGCGGGTTTTCTCAGTGTTGCAGTGAGAACTTGCCTTTTGTCTCTCATTCCTTGCTCGAGCAACTTGTGGTTGCGGTTTACGCACCTTCCTTAGGGTCATCAACGACCCTCCTTCATTGTCATTAACTGAAGGACCGTCGATGAGGTTAACGTCGTTGAGATAACTTGCTCTGTCAATGGTGTTTGTTTTGTCTGCATTAACCACTTTAGGCTTTACCTTTGGCGACTGCGGTCATAACATGATTGGCGATGCATGGAAAACCATATGATCAAGGGGTTCAAGTACGACACTTGTCGTATTTGCCGTTGCCGCTTCTTCAAAGCACTTTCCTTCTTGGGCGAGCTTCATGATTAATTCCTTAAGAACAAAGCATTTTCTCATCGGATGACTAACGACGTAGTGGTACTTGCAATACTTTGGATCGTTTATGCGATTCATTTCTTCTGGCTGCTTGTACTCGGGTAACTTGATCACCTTCTTGTCGAGCAAATCCTCCAACATGGCAGCCACATTGGTGTCGAAGAATGGGTAAGTCTTCTCTTCAAACTCCTTCAAAGTGCATTTGTACCTTTACTGATAATGAAAAGGTTCGTTCCGCTTCACCTCTTTCTTTTTGTCTCTTGTGGAGATTATGACTAGAGCTTGTTAACCATCATTGCTTCCTTGGCAGGCTCCTTCACAGACTTGTCCATTTTATGCCCAAAGAATTTGTCTTTCTTATAATCGGTGATCGGCTTTTTCTTTCCATGATTGGCGATGCTTAACTCCATGTCATGGGCGTGGGTAACTAACTTTTCAAAGGTCCAGGGCTTAATGCCTTGGAAGATGTAGTGTAATCCCCAATGCATGCCTTGTATGCACATCTCAATCGAGGAGATCTCCGATAGTGTCTTTGTAGTCGAGACTCAATAAGTGTCATTGGTTGATATAGTTGACAACTGGCTCGTCCTTCCATTGCTTTGTATTTGTAAGCTCTATCATGTTAACGGTGTGATATATGCAGTAAAAACAGTTCAAGAATTCTTGCTCAATCTGCTCCCAATTGTTTATGGACTTAGGTTCTAGGTCTGTGTACTAATCGAACGCGTTTCCCTTCAAAGAATGGACAAATTACTTTACGAAGTAATCTCCCTCCGTCCTAGTGTTGTTGCAAGTTTCGACGAAATGAGCGATGTGTTGCTTTGGGTCCCTTTCTGTCAAACTGCATGAATTTTGGTGGTTGGTACCCCATCGGCATCCGTAAGCTATCAATCATCTTGGTGTATGGCTTAGAGTACATCACTGCATCCCTCGAAGTGCCTCCATATTGTGCCTTGATGGTGTTTGTGATCATGTCTTGAAGTTGTTGAATGGAAAGAGAGCCCATTGATGTAGCTTCGGACTCTAGCTTTTGTTTCCCTCCAACTTTGTCAATATGATACGCTTCTTCCTCGCCAGACTCCTCGTCATGCTGATTCTTCTTTGGGATAGGGTTGGCTTCTCTATCATGCTGCGATTCCAACCTACTCATGAGCATAACGATCTGCATGTCTTTCTCCTTGACGGTCTTTGTCAGCTTTGCGATCGACTCATTCATCTGTGCAAGTTGCTCCTCAATGGAGGTGGTGCTGGTAGTCATAACTTGCGCAACCAAAGAATGTGACTCTCTTGCAGACATCGAGGGTGCTGACGAAGTCTCCGTGCCATGGTTACTGGTTGGTGATCTGCAGTAAGATCCTACGCTTAAGTCTGCGTCTGAGCCCAGTGATAAGAAGCGCTCCATCGAGTCCTTCGAAGACAAAGAATCCCGCTTGTCGCTTTGGGATGTCATCTTGCATGCCACATCAGCATGCTTTAGTGCCCTCAGCGAGGCTAGGTTGATGACGGACGCGTGCCTCTGCTGCTCTCCTTGCTCCCTCAATGACATTAGCTTAGAAGGGGTGCGTTGCAATGTGGTTACTGCCTTTGCCTTGCTTCGAGTTGTGACGTTGACAAATTCTCCACTTGCAGTTGAGGCGCTCAAATTCTTTGCCTTGGTGACGATGATGGCTTGACTCTTCTTGGAAGCCATTGATTTCGAAGTGTGTTTGGATTTCTTAAATAAAGAAAGATATGAGATGCAGAGATTATCCCACTGGGCATGCCAAATTTGTAAACTTGAAAATCCTATGACAAATGAGACAAGAACACATGTACAAAGTAAATGTTTGTATTAATGAATTTGTAGGGTTACAATCTCTTTACAACTTGATCATCTGATTCGATCTTCGAAATGTGTAGATGTGTAGTGTTGTTGATCCAAGGGTCACGATGACTTGATCTTGGATGAACGAATGCCGCAAGGTTTTAGCTCTTGGCAATGGAGGAACCGACACATGTAGGGGTGTTTGGTGATTCTTCACGGGATTTGACGAAGAACACGAAGGATTTTCCGAGTCTTCTCGAGTGTTTGAGTGTTTGGGGAGGGGGAGGGGGTTTGAGTGCTTGAGAGCTTCAGAATTTCAAAGATTCAGCGTCTGGGCGTGAAATGATTTATGGACCATTTTCTTTGTCTTGGAGCCTCCTAT
Source organism: Malus domestica (assembly GCF_042453785.1). Taxonomy (NCBI): domain Eukaryota; kingdom Viridiplantae; phylum Streptophyta; class Magnoliopsida; order Rosales; family Rosaceae; genus Malus; species Malus domestica. Next base: position 12,033,785 of record NC_091668.1, read on the forward strand.
TTATAGACTTTCCAAGCCTTGGCTACGGATGGATTTGGCCTTGATTGTGGGCTTGATTAATTGACAAAAGAACCAAGGCTTGATTTGTGGGCCGGTTCGTGATATGACTCTATCAATTAACATTTGATTTAATTAAATTAAAATAAAAAAATTCCTTTCCGTCGAGTGTTGACATGTGTCATTCTTGATGACTCGTCCGATTTTCTTGAGTCACACGCCATGTGTACAATTTGTGCAACACGTGGCATGTGCAACACGTGGCATGTGCCACGTATGCTCTGGCTTGTCAGAACTTTAATGCGTTGGTGAACATTTATTTCATCGAAATTTCGATGTCTACAAATACACAGATTTTGGGCCAAATATTGACTATAAAAACAGTGACGATCATGTTGTGATCAGAATCGGTGACAGTCCTAAATAGATGTCTCGACGCACCGTGAATCGAGAACCCATGGCATTTGTGATTGGCATAGAGGGCCAGACATGGGTATGTTGCACATAAAGCTTTGACTCATTGCTAACAATTGCAAATAACCTTAGTAGAGTCAAGGTCAATCACCAACGAGAGAAAAGACTCAGAGAGAGTAGAAACAAGTAGCTAGACACCAGTTGATAGTCTTATACCACGCAACATATTAAGGATTAGGCTTGGTAGGAGTATCATCAACAATAAGAAGGTTAGTGTCGGACGCAATGAATGAGCTATCAACATGAGAGAAAAGATCATGATTAATAAAAAAAGGAACGCATTTGACACGTCTAATTGAGAAAATTGGTTTCCGTAAGCTTGAAGAAGTGAGGCTGCAGCACACTAGGATTTACAACCTTAACTCATTGATACCATGTAGAAATTATAATCATAGCACTGTTGGAAATTTTGAGAAATTTTAAGTAAAAATTTTATTGTCCCACATTGGTCACTATCAAAAGGTTCCCACACTTTATAAGGCTTTGTTCCTTACAAAAAATGATTGGAGTGGTGGATCATGGAGAATAAAATTAGGCTCAACCTTGGAGTTGAGTTTTGGAATGTACTAATTAATTAATAATTAATAAAATTCTTTAATTAATTATTTTAATTAATTCGGATTTAATTAATTAATTATTTTTTATATCAACATACTCATCTTTTCAGATGAAGTCTGAAGTGATGAAAGAACGCCAAAGAGCAAAGCACCCCTCTAAGAAGATGTCTCCCAACAGACGTATCTCATTCTCATACCAGAAGTCAAGTTTTCCAGTGCTGGAATTCTAACTAAGATCGTTGAATCCTGGTGAAGCAGATGTCTGTAGAACTACAAGTACTGGATAGGGACAAAATTTCTGTTTCAAGAACATTGTTGTACGCAAGCTTAGATTTTCAATTTGTCTGCTTAATAGTATTTCATTTTGTTCATATTCTGTTAAATTATTTATTAGCATATATAAATTTATCATTGATTGTTGATATTTATTCAACAAACACAAAGGCTCATACATATACAATCGTGGGTCCTTGACATACTACAAATCAGGAATACAATCAGAATAACATTACAATATTAATTCCGAGATATTATTTCCTTAGACAAGACTCCTCCTCTAACACCTTCCCCTTTTTCTCCTTTTGTAAAGAGAGAGGAGGAATGGAAACATGAGTGCCAATCTGGGATCATGTAAACTATTAGCTAATACTTTCTTTAATACTTTTTATTTTAGTTCTTGAGTTTTATTGCAAATTGAATTCGGAAATTAGCTTGTAAATTGAAAGGATTGATCGGAGAACATACCGTATGTCTAGAGTATAGCAACTCTGTGACAGGGAATCGATCGACATGCCGTTAACACAACAACTGTGTACGCAACAAGAGCTAAAGAAACCAGGCAGATGAACGCACGCCTCTGATACGTTTTCGCACTATCGCTCCTCAATTTCTCCTGCTGCGGCGGCTGCTGCTGCTCCAGCTGCCGATCATCCGAGGAGGAGAAAATCACAATTTGTAGGTGAACTAAGTCTTGCTTAAGAAAATTGATCTCGAAATAACGTTGCGTACGCTCCCATTTCGTGACGAAACTCTTGAAGGGGATGGCGAAGACGACGCAAATCAGACACGAGAGGGTGAAGGGCGCCCACCAGAATTCGCACGACAAGTTTGGATTGTGGCTAACAGAATGGAATATGAAGCTTTGAAGGTAGATATAACCGCAAACCAGCAGCATCGCCGTTGTTTCCAGACGCCTTACTGTTTGCTCTTGTTTTTCGCCGACGCCTTCCAGTTTCTTCCATTCGTTCTCCGCCTTGTCTAGTTCTTGATGGCGGATTATTCTTCTGTTTTCCATGCGAAGAAAAGTTTTCCGGCAAAGAGGAGCTCCTACTGCGGCGGGAGAACAAGAAGGAACCGGTAGGTGGGTGTATGTATTGACAAAATAGCGAAAAGAGGGTGGAATTGCGCAAATGATGGGTTTCTTCAAAGAAAATGTTCAACAACTTCTGCGAAAACGACAACCCGTGTGCCGTGCTCCATTAGTATAAAGAAAAGATCCCGAGCTTTTTCTTTAAGCGGTGTGCTGAGCATCATTTCATCCAGGGGTGTGTTATTCACATCCATATTCATTTCTCACACCTTTTATTAATTTATGTTCTTTAATGGTCATCAATTTATTCAATTAGATGGTCGAAAATTAAGAGAATATGTAGGAAGTAAAAAAAGATGTGTGAATATCACACCTCTTCGTCAAAACTTGCGGAGTCTGCCAAAGATTTTTCTTTAACTTTATTCGGATTTTAAGTGTTTTAAACTCTAAATTTATGCTCACGCCTTGCAGCGAGACTGAAATTTCTATGAAAGATTATGTGAAATATACAAAAGATTGTGTTATAAAAGAATTAAGGGTAAAGTACAAAAAACTACATCAACTATTGGTGTCACGACACTTTCATAGCTCATCTTTTAAAATTGACAATGTCATACCTCATCTTACGAATTTGTGCCAATGTCATACATCCGTCAGTTTTTCTATTAATTTCTCAGTTAATTGCTGACGTGGCTTGATCGGGGACCTATTTTCTATTAAAAAATTATTAAAAAATAAAAAAATCATTTAATATTTTTTAAATATTAAAATAATAAAGAAAAGTTAAAAACAAAAAAACAAAAAAAAAAAACCCAACATCAATTCGTCCCCTTCCCCCTTCTCTCTCTTCTCCCTATCTTCTTCTTCTTCAACCTTCCTGCAACTTCAACCCAGAAAAAAAAAATAATTCAATTTGTCTTCCCCACTCCCCACCCCCTCTTCTCCCCGCACCCACTATCCGCACCCAACCTACCCACCTTCCCACCCACCCTCTGCACCCAACCTTGCACCCAATACCTGCAACCCAAAAAATAAAAAATAAAAAAACCCATATCTCGTTGAGAACTTGGGCGCAGAGAAAATGGGGGGAATGGATGTGGAAGGAAAAGGGTGGGCACGCGGGGGGATGGACGAACTGGGTATCCTTCCTTTTTTTTTTTTTTCCTTCTCTCTCTTTTTCTTCTTCTTCTGCAGGTTGGGTGGGGGGGGGGGGGCAGGGACCTTTTTTTTTCTTTTCCTTCTCTCTCTTCTTCTTTTGCAGGTTGGGGGGGGGGGAGTTTTGTTTTGTTTTTTTTTTCTTTTTTCTGGGTTGCAGCAAGGGACCTTTTTTTTTTTTTCCTTCTCTCTCATCTTCTTCTGCAAGTTGGGCGGGGGGGGGGGGAGTTTGTTTGTTTGTTTTTTTCTTTCTTTTTTCTGGGTTGCAGCAAATAGGGGGAAGAAGAGGAAAGAAGATGAAGATGGGAGAGAAGAGAGAGGGTGCCGGGGGGAAGGGAGTTTTGTTTGTTTTTTTTTTTTTTTCTGTCTGGGTTGCAGCAAATAGGGGGAAGAAAAGGAAAGAAGATGAAGATGGGGGAGAAGAGAGAGGGCACCTGGGGGGTAAGGGACAAATTTTGTTTTGTTTTTTTTTTTCTTTTTTATGGGTTGCAGTAGGTAGGAAGAAGATGAAGGGAGATGAAGATGGGGGAGAAGAGAGAGGACGCAGGGGGAAATTTTGTTTGGTTTTTTTTTTTTTTAATAACCTTCTTTATTATTTTAATATTTAAAAAATATTAAATGATTTTTTTTAGTTTTTAATAATTTTTTAATAGAAAATGGGTCCCGAATCAAGCCAAGTCAGCAATTAACTGAAAAATTAACAGAAAAATTGACAGAGGTATGACATTGTCACAAATTCGTAAGATGAGGTATGACATTGTCAATTTTAAAAGATGAAATATGAAAGTGTCGTGACACCAATAGTTGAGGTAATTTTTTGTACTTTACCCAAGAATTAATGTTATTTACATTGAAAACGTTGGGTAGATATTTATATACTAAAGATTTAACCAGAGGCAATCCATGTGACTTTGGATTGTTCTGCAGTGTCCTGATTTCGGTGCCAAGTCCATGGTATCGTTTGGTATGCAGATGAGACAGGATGGAACGGAATGGGACAGGACAGGACGGGACGGAACAGAGAGAGAGCAAAGATGCCCTCAGATGGAAACAAGGAGGAAGAAGAAGGAGACAGAGATGTTATAATTTTGTATTCCACGGATGTGGAACGAGTTGTTCCAGGGGGTGAGGTGAAACGAAAATTCACCCAAAATTCGTCCCGTGGAACAGCGCGTTCCACCCGTTTTAGGCACACCAAACGTGGGACGAAACGCCTCGTCTCACTCTGTTCCGTCCCGTCCCACGTACCAAACGGTACCTAAAGTACGAGTCTTATTTTTCACCTGCAAGTCGCATAGGAATTCGAATTTAATTAATGAACTTTAGAAATGAGGTCATGTTAGGACACATTCAACTATAATCTAACTGATAATGTTACTCAAATCACAACATATATAGGTGCATTACTAATGATTAGTGTTTAAATTTTTTTTGATACGGTCAATATTTTCATAGAAATAACCAAAAAAATTAGAGGAAAATATGAAAATGGAGGTGACTTCACCTCATATCGGAGAAACTCTTAAAAAGTTTTGTCTAAAATCGACATATATAATCGATATTTCTGACACATCTGTTATATTTTCATGTAAACACATTCATCACTAGGGCTCTCTTCAAAATCATATGATGAAACCAATGTTTGACAACACTCAAAGTTTCATTTTAAATTTTCATCATTTCCATCGAAAACAACCATATCGATATCGACATTCACATTCGATATACCCGTCGATATTTTCACAAATTTGCATACCAATATTTCCACCAATATCGATATTTTAGGCATTGCTACTAGGTACGATGCAAGAATTCTAAGAACTTCATTAACTCTATGACTAATGAATGTAGATTTAATAGTTTAATTCTAATGGTACAAAATTGTTCTCTATGCCAAGAGAAATTTTCAAAAGCATAAAAATAGACAATTAAGAAGTAGCTGTAAACACGAAAATTCTACGACAAACGAGAAAAGAACACGTGTACAAAATAAATTTGTTGTTAATGAATTTGTAGGTTACAATCTCTTTACAACTTGATCCTCTGATTTGATCTCCATAAGGTGTAGATGTGTGATGTTGTTGATCTAAGGGTCACGATGACTTGATCTTGGATGAATAGTTGCCTCAAGGGTTTAGCTTGCGGCGAAGGAAGAACCAACCCGTGTAGCGGTGCTTGTTGATTCTTCAAAGGTTGTTGATCCAAGAATTGCGATGACTTGATCTTGGACGAATGGTTGCCTCAAGGATTTGGCTTGCAACGAAGGAAGAATTGACACGTGTGGTGGTGCTTGTTGATTCTTCAAAGGTGTTGGCGAAGAACAAAGAGTGCATTCTCGATTCTTCGGAAATCTTGGGAATTTGGGAGGTTGGATGCTTGAGAGCTTTAGAGTTTCCAAGCTTTAAGGTTTTTGGGTGTGTGGAGTGAATTCTTTTCCAATTTGGGTGTGGAGACAATGAACGAGTGAATTGGTCCCCTAAAATGAATGCCTCCCCCTTCTATTTATAAACTTTCCAAGTCTTGATCTTGGATTTAATTAAAATCAAATCAAATAAATCCTTTCTGCCAAGTGTTGACACGTGTCCTTCTTGATGACTCGTCCGATTTTATTGAGTCACACACCATATGTACAATTTATGCTACACGTGGCGCATGCCATGTGCCCTAACACATCGAAACTTTAATGCATTGGTCCACATTTATTTCACCGAAATTTCGATGCTTACAAATGCCCCCACTTCAAGGCGCGTCGTATACATGTGTTTGTCACGTGTAGAAGATGTGTTTTGAAGTCCCTTGCTTATTGAATGCATTTGACCACAATGCTTTGAAGTCCCTTAACGTAAATGCTGATTCAAGGGCCGTCGAGGCTTGATTCTTGAATTGGGCTGAAAGTTTCTTCAAGGGCCATAGAGGCTTGGTCTTGAATTGGGCTGGAAGTTTCTTCAAGGGCCATAGAGACTTGGTCTTGAATTGGGCTAGCATTTTTTTCAAGGGCCTTTAAGGCTTAATTTGGAATGAAATGGGACCACAAGGAGCTTCACGTGGTGAGTGGTCTTCGATTTTGTTGGGGACGAATTGGCACGTGTATTTGTTATGCTTGTTAATTCTCCGTGAGCTTGGTGAAGAACATGAGTGTTTTCTTTGGCCATAGAGCTTTCTTGTTTCCTCCAAAGGTTTGGATTTACTTCATTTCTTTGGATTTTAATTTGATCCAAGGGTGGTTGACACTTAATCTTGAATCAAACTTATCATTTCTTCAAAGGTCGTCGATGCTTGATCTTGAATGAAATGGGACCATGAGCGGTTTCACTTGGTGGGTGATCTTCGGCTTTGTTGGGGACGAATCGGCATGTGTATTTGTTATTCTTGTTGATTCTCCACGAGCTTGATGAAGAATACGATTGTTTGGATGTTTGAGAAAGTTTTGGATGTCCGGAGTTTCGACTTGCTTTCTTTTGCTCCTCCCCTTGATTATCCTTTAGGCTGATACGTGTCAACGCAATACTTGAATTTTTTGTGGGCTCATCATTGATCCTTCTGCTTCAGTGTTTTGCATAGCAGAAGTGGTGATGTTCCTTTACTCTTGTCGGTAATAATGGTGTAGTTGGAACTACAAAATTCACACGTTTCAACTTTGTCAGAGATCTTTGACAAAGTTACCCTTGATATCCCAAAAGCTGAGATTGCATCTGAAAAGTGCCAACAAACTTTATTCAGGAAAGGCTTTTGAAATTCAAAGAGCGGTGCCTCTTTGATTTCTAAATAAGTGGTCATGTTGCATCTTCTTTTATAGAGGCATCAATTGTGTTCAGAAAACACACTGAGACAATTGCTGTGTGTAGAAATTTTTTTTTTTTTTTTTTTTTGCACTTCTGAGATTTATCTGACCTATTTTTTTCTTTATTATTTCTGAAAATGACTTGCCCATCTGACCGTCGTTTTGATTTGAATGTTGTGGAAGATGCAAACATGTCTCCTCAAGACAACATATGGCACCCATGTCAAAGCAGTTTAATCAAATTTGCCAATTTAAAAAAGGACAAATGTTTAGCCTAAAAGATATAAAAAAAATTGTAAAGGATTCTAATTTCCTCAAAAAAAAAAAAAAAAAAAAAAAAAAAAAAAAAAAAAGCAAATTACCACAAGCGTCAGCGTGCAAGTTAATGATAAGCGTAGGGATCAAAAGAAATTTATCCACTAACGTTAGAACTTCTAACTTAGAAGTTTATTAGACCGGGTTTAACATTGTAATGCAAAAGATTGAACCGGTCCGTTATGTGTCTTTCCCCTACATAATTATCTTCTCCTCCGCTCCGTTACACGAAGACAATAAGAGAGAGCGACGGCGGTGACCAATCCAGATTTCCGTTTGTTTCCCCCCAAAAAACAATCGCTCGCAATTCTTCTTCAGGAAACACCTTCTTCCTCGTCTGTTTTTGTTTCTCCTCGATTTAGATCCGTTAATTTTCGGATCTAGGGTTTCGAAGGGGGGCGAGATGTACAACGGAATAGGGTTACAGACTCCGAGGGGGTCGGGGACCAATGGCTACATCCAGACCAACAAGTTCTTCATCAAATCGAGGACCGGGAAGGTCGCCGACTCCTCCCGTGGCTTCGACGACGACCAGGGTACCGGCGGCGTCACCAAGAAGCCCAACAGAGACATCCTCGAGCACGATCGAAAGCGCCAGATTGAACTCAAGCTCGTCGTCCTAGAAGATAAGCTCATCGATCAGGGTTTCACCGATGCTGAGATCGCCGAGAAGCTCGATGAGGCTCGGAAGACTCTCGAAGCCGCCGCCGCGGCTTCGGAAGAGGGTGGCGGACCCGGCGCCGTTGTGGTTTCCGATAAGAAGTAAGTTTGCTATCTCCTTTTTTTGGTTAAAAGTATGAAAACTTGAGACAAAGATTTCAATTTTGAATAATATTTAGTCTCTTATATTTAGGATTAGTGTCATTTGGATGCGAATGCGACTTTGCTATGTAACAGTGTGATTAAAAGTTGATTAACCCGAAGAATATTGAACAACTTTGTATTTTGTTACTTAAATAGGGTTTCAGATACACAGACCCACCAAATTGCTGCTAGGAAGGAGAAGCAAATGGAAACATTAAGAGCTGCTCTTGGGCTAGCTGCGCCCGAATCAGCTGACAAGAATACTGATGAGATCGAAGAGGGACAGATAAGTAGTCGAAAGAAAGGTCCAGAAGATGATGGCAAGTTTCAAGAGAGAAGTGAGCATGCATTTTTGGACAGGGACTACGTGCGGAACAAACATGGGGAGGAAAAGCAGAAATCTGAAAAGGATGATAAGAAAAAGAGTGTTAAAGAATCTAGGCGGAACAAGAAGGAGGAAAGCAGGAAGAGAAGGCATAAGTATGATTCTTCCGATACCGAAAGCAGCGGTAGTCCTCCTCCCAAGGCTGATAAAAAGAAGAGTCGTGGAAGTAGCAGCAGTGGCGAAGATGATTCTGAAGTTGAACTTGACAAGAAGCACAAGGTTGCGAAGAAGCATGAGAAGAGAAGAAGTAAGAGCTCTGATGATTCTGATTCTGCTTCAAGTGATGATGATGCTAGGAGGAACGGTGCAAGAAAGAAAGTTGAAAATTTCAAAAAGCCTCAAAGGAGGCAAGATTTAGATGAAGATGATTCTGAAGCTGATGTTGGAAAGAGGCAGAAGGTTGTTAAGAAACATAGTAGGAGCAGAAGGGATGGCACTGATGATTCTGATTCTGCTTCGAGTGACGATGATGCCAGGAGCGGCGGTGCAAGAAAGAAAGTTGAGAAATTCAAAAAACCTCAAAGGAGGCACGATTCAGGTGAAGATGATTCTGAAGCTGATGTTGGCAGGAAGCAGAAGGTCGTTAAGAAACATAGTAGGACCAGAAAGGATGACACTGATGATTCTGATTCTGCTACCAGCGATGAGGATGCTAGGAGGGACAGTTCGAGAAAGCAAGTAGAGATATTTAAAAAACCTCAAAGGAGGCATGACGCAGATGAAGATGATTCTGAAGCTGATGTTGGCAAAAAGCAGAAGGTTGATAAGAAGCATATTAAAAGTAGAAGGTATGAGACTGATGATTCTGATTCTGCTAGCAGTGATGATGGTGCCAAGGACAGATCCAGAAGGGAAGTAGAGAAATCCAAACTATCTCGTAGGAGGCATGATTTAGATGAAGATTCTGATTCTGAAGAGAAGGGGTTAAGATCTAATGCAGTTGAAGGTTATGAAATAAGTCGTCAAATTGATGATGACAGGTATTGTCCAAACAGGGATGATCAGAAATATTCAGGATTGGAAAGACCTAGAGGAGGGCGCGAGGACAAAATTTACAGCAAAGATGTTGAACCAGAAGGGGGTAGTACAAGAGTCAATCAGGATTATGAAGAGAGAGGAGTTAAAACCTACACCAAGGATGATCAGGAACACAAAGCGAGAAAGCATGGAAGGTATGAAGAGGATGATGTAGGGCATGGAAGGCACAGCAAGGATGAAGAGCACAGGGGAAGGAAGCATGGAAGAGACGAAGAGGATCGTGGAGGGCGTGGAAGGCACAACAAGGATGAAGAATACAAGCGAAGGAAGCATGGGATAAATGAAGAGGAAACTGAGTACAGAAAGGTGGAGGATAACAAAGAGGAGCTTGGAAATAGAAAACCTAGAAAAATGGAGGAAGAACGGGGAAATAAGGATATGGATAGAGACATGGATTACATGAGAGCAAAATATGATGATTCTCGATCAATTGAGAGGAGGCGCGAAAGTGAAAAACGTAATGGAAGAGATGGAGAGGATCGTGGGGGGCGTGGAGGGCGTGGAAGGCATGATAAGGATGAAGAGTATAAGGGAAGGAAGCATGGAAGAGATGAAGAGGAAAACGAGTACAGAAAGGTGGAGGATAACAAGGAGGAGCTTGGAAATAGAAAACCTGGAAAAATGGAGGAAGAACAGGGAAATAAGGATGTGGATAGAGACATGGATTACAGGAGAGCGAAGTATGATGATTCTAAATCAATTGAGAGGAGGAATGGAGAGGATGTTGAAGAGGAGCGTGGGAATAGAAGGCCGGGAAAAGTAGAAGAAAGAGGAAGTAAAGAGACTGAAAGGGATAGACACCTTGATTACAAGAGAGCAAGATATGATGATTCTAGATCAAGCGAGAGAAGGAGATATGGAAGTGACAAACATAATGATGGTCGTTCCAGGCATCGAGACTGATATGGTGGTAAGGTATATACTATCCTCTATTGAACTTTACATTCACTGATATTGTGGCATCGGGAGTACATTTGGTTGTCATTCTCTGCGAAATCTGGAAAACCATTTGTTTTGTTACTGAAAAACCTACTGTGCATAGATTGCCATGCTTTTATCTCCACGTTTATACTGTTTTAATAGCTGTGTTGTACGCTAGCTTCCTTTTTGCAAAGCAGAGAATCCTGTAATGAGAGTAGTAAACCTCTGATCAAACGTACTGGTTTATAACTTTATCTGCAAGAAAGTATGCCTTTATATATTATGGCAGCGGCACGCTCGTAGTGTCCACATGGTATTTCTATTAAGTCAGTTTTGGCTCTTTGCAACTCATCTTCTACCCATGGTTTTCCGAATCAAGTGTTTAACGTTAGCAATATACGTTTCTAATATTGGTGGTTCTAATCCTGACATTAGTTATGTTGCAGGTTTTTATCGTGCCTAAGGCCTGTCAATGCTTGCTAAGACAATGGAGTCATTGACTACTGGGAGCTGAATGGAGATGGAATATTAGCTTGATAAGTTCACTGCATCGCACTTTGAGTTGTAATGTTTTGGTTGGATCTGTATGAAGATCGTGCAACTTATTTGTAGTATGGTTTAGTATCGCAGTTTATGTTATGTGGCAACGTTTTAGCATTTTTGTTGGCCATCAGATCGAATGGTGTGATTTTATTTTGATATTTTCGCGAGTCTTATACTCGCCTCATTACAGGCATGCACGGAATACTTGGAGTTTGTTATCTGTAAGAAAATGAAATCTGGTGGTGTTGGCCTTATTAGCATCTGGATGCCATGGAAAAATGGAACCGTTGTGACCGTTGTTGACGAAAAGCTAGCCTCGCTTAATCCTTTTCTGTTTCTTAATTATTAGGGACATGGAAAAATGGAACCGTTGTGCCATGGAAAAATGGAACCGTTGTAACAAGCATCATATGCATAATTGGTAAAACCTTGAGCATGTCAACCGTTCAATCTTCACTTGTAGGGATGGTCACCATTAAGTCCATAATTATTAGGGATTTGATGCAAATATGAAGGTGTCACGAAATATAAGCCAACTATATTCGGAATTGGCTACAATGCTTACACGTATTTAATACGATCACCATCTGATTGTTAGACCTCCGTGAAAATTTCTTGAAGAGCTTGTGTAGGTTACTCTCAAGTCCAGCACCGGGCATCTAAACATAATTTCAGACATGAAAATGGTCCGAAGAATAGAAGTTTGACTTTTGTATGCACAAAATGTACACTTCCTTCCACCCTCCTTCCTTCTTCCCAGTAAGCTGGGGACCGTTGTTAGGCTCCGGCGGTCGTCCATTTCTAAGGAAGAAAGGCAGGGCATTATTCTTCCCTTCCCTTCCCTTTTCCTTATGATGCACTTGAACAAGTAGTTTGGCTTCAAATTGATAGGGACTTGATTCGAGCAATTCAAACTAGATGAATGAAATTGAGTTCAAAGTATAACTACACGAGCAAAATTGTCGTTTCATCTTCTTTTCAAAACGCAGTTGAAATATGGTCATGTACACTTGAGATATCTTGATTTATCTTGTAATCCCTTGGAGGGTTTGCTGAACAATGTGCCCAGGTTACGCAATCTGCAAACACGTGCCCTCGCTCGTTGCAATCGGCTTTAAATTAGATGGCAAGGTCACCTACTGAAAAAAGGGGAATACGAACTGTCAAGCACAGATAAGGCTGCATTATCAGTTGTGATTTTTAACATAATTTCGGACACGAAAAATGGTCGGAGGGATAGAAAATCTACCTCTCTCTATGCATGAATGGACCACTTTTTGAGACATCCTGTAACTGTTCATCAATCCATTTTCCATAATCTTGTAGTAGTTGCTGCAGAAGCAATGGCACCAGCCGATCTACCAACGCTTGCATCATTCTGCATTGTCATCACACTTCCACAGTTAGCAACAAAGATGCATTCTCAACATATGAATACCTAATTTGCAAGTATTTTCTCTATTTTCGGTTATTAAATCGGTGTCTAAACCTTGAATCTCTACCCTCACCACGCAAGTTGCATATGCCATGCTATTTGAGATAAGGCTTGTGGGTTGGGACAAGGAAATTCTCATTCGCAACAAAATGGCACGAAGAACCCTAAGTGCTAACCAAGGAACCATCAAAATGTCTCTTCCGGAAAGCTCAACTGAGCCACAGGGCCTTATATATCCGAATGAAGTTTATTTAATGAAGTGCTTACAGATTTCCAGGACGCTCAACAGCTGATACCGGCATCATATTAAAGGGGCGTGTATATATCTGCATGAAAAACATGATGATGTTTTGAACCATCGGCTATTGAGCGAAAAGAAAAAAAAAAATCAAGGGGAAAATTAACAACCTCAAGTGTGAGTTGCAACTTCACATCAACCTCCAAAAACGATTCAGAGTTGTTCGTGTCCCACGACATGTGATTAGTCATGAATGCTGTACAAAGAAACCACAGATTAAAAGAAAATTTTATGCTGAGAAGCTGACAGTTTTCTTGTAAAATTCTCTATTCCCATGGACTAAAATCCTAGTCCTCCAGAAGTTACGAGATTCTCACCGAATTATTATTCACCTGAAAAATGGCTGTTTTGGCGTTCCAAAGCTTCCGAACCCTCAAACTGCAAACCATGATAGGTAAATACTTCAGTGAATAACTTGATACAAAAATTAGTTCTCCAAAGGAGCTTCTGCAACAAATGGATGATATGAAACTTACCCTGCAAGAAAGCATCTCAACTATACACTCTTCATTTGTTGGGGTTACTCTCAAGTCCAGAACTGGAGCAGCTTCATAATTCAAAAGCTTAAGTTTTGGCAGAGTGCACCTGCACAAACAACCACGGACATTTTATGAAACGGAAACTTGGCTCGTGTACTTTCACTTTGATTTCAACTTCATCCATGTAGTTTCAATTGTCCAAATCAAGCCCTCCATAACTAACAGTGAGTCGCTCGCAATCTTGTCCAAAATTACAGTTTAATCAATTTGAAACAAGCAAAAGAACTTATTTCGTCCAAGTTTTTCAAATGAACACAACAAATAAAGGCTCCTTGAAAACAAAAATTAATGCATATGGAGGAAGTCAAGCATGCGAAAACTAGAAACTAAAAACTATATGGTTATCAAACGGGTCCTAAACAAGCAAGAGGAAGAGAATGCTGACCTATAAGTATCAGCATCAAGGGATTGAAAACTTTCCAAGGCTCTGGTGTTGAGCATGGCTTCAATTCCTGATTGGTGGCTCAAAAACTCACTGATGTGAAAACTCTTGCTTCCGACATCGTAACTTGGCAGCTTAATTCTTTCCTTCTTTGTAGCACACAAATTTGCTACTTTATTTCCATTTGACTCTGAACTTATAAACTTCGTTGCTTTTGAAGTTGGCTTTATCACCTCAATTTTCTTCCTGCAACAAAATTAACAACTTTCTCAAATTATAAGCAAATACTATACTTCCTACACTCCCTGGTTACTTTCATACAAAACAATGCAAGGAGCTTGTAGCTCAAAGCGGTTAAGAGCATTTACCCCGCATTCGGGATTCTGGGTTCGAATTTCCCCTCCCAATATCACTTGTGTCAAAACTAATGATTGAAAGAAATAGCGGACTTTGACTCGGCCAAGTTGGCTACAACAACATGCGCTCTCCCTCTTTTTACCAAAGTTCGGATCTCCCTCCCCGTAGTTTAAATTAATTAAGTGTAGATTATGGCTAGAATTAGAAAAGGGAAAAATTGAAGAGCATAAGAACCTGGTGTTGAAGATTGGAATAGCAGAGGATGGGAATGAGGCACAGCCATGCAGTACTCCTTCATGCCACTTGATTGTTTGTGTCATCATATACTCAGAAGAATAAAAGAAATTGTAGCAAAATTATTATTATTATTTTAATTTCTGTTTGGTTGACGAGAAAAAATGGAGAGAAAGCTCGCCAGTTTGTAAGCTGGAAGAAGGAAGAGCTAAGCAGTGCATTCTTGTGTTGCGTTGAAAATTACGGAAATGCCACTGGAGTGCATGAGGCCATTCAGATTTCAGATAAGGTAGGAGCAGTGGGAGTAGGATGATGAAAAGGAAAGCCATTGACAACTCAGCGCAAAATAATTCATACGCTACAGAACTTTACAATTTTGCTAGTGAAAAAAAAATTGAAGTTTTACCGAAAATTAATTAACAATATGAAGAGTAGTTTAACTTCTTCTAAGTATTGTTCTAAAAATCTCAGCTAGCTCCACCTAGGCGTTAGGTAGGTTGGCCACTGCTCTGATGATTCCCTAAGGTACCATTTGGTACATGGAATGGGATGGAACTGAGTGGGATGAGGCATTTCATCCCACGTTTGGTGCGCCTAAAATGAGTGGAACGTGTTGTTCCATGGGACGAATTTTGAGTGAATTTTCGTTCCGCCTCACCCCCTGGAACTACTCGTTCCACATCCGTAGAACACAAAATTATAACATCTCCGTCTCCTTCTTCCTCCTTGTTTCCATCCGAGAGCATCTTTGCTCCCTCTCCGTTCCGTCCCATCCCGTTCCGTCCCATTATGTTCCGTCCCGTCTTGTCTGCATACCAAACGATACCTAAGTATTAGGTGGCTTGTAGAATTTGGTCCCTCACTGATGTAGGTCTCACATATTATTCACCATTTTGCAATCTTCTCGTTAGTTATATCAATGTATGAATAGTGGTGTTAGGTCAATTAACTAAAACAATATGCCTGCTCTCTTGCACCTATGTTCGAATATTCCTTTTTTAAGTTAAAATAATTTAGAAAGTCAATGGATCGCTATTTCTTGGGCATTCACTTAATTAACACGATGAGAACTCCTTTTTTTTCGGAGTTTTAATGAAAAGGGTCTGGCACTGTTTATTCTTAATCAAAAGGACATTTTGTGTATAAAAAGTGTATAATGGATCAGGCTCTTTTCTTTATTTACTCTTATGCCATTACAGCGGGGTCCACAATAATGTTGACATTTCTGTCTGGGAATACATTATTTTACATTATGCTATTAAACTTATGCTAATTTACAGCCAGCTCTTCATGTTTCCATCATGTTGTCGATGTTATGTAGCTCTTCTTCTGTCAAATTATTCCAGTACTATTCATCACCTTCTACTAGCTCTGCATCTCTTTCTCTATCTTCTTTCACCTTGTAGTACATTTCTACTGTTTCTTCTTTGAAATTTTAAGGCTTCCAATAAGGCTGATAACTGATTCTTAACTTGCTGTAAATATACATCTCTTCTTCCTCTGCTACTAATATCATATCATACCTAAAGTCTTCAAACTCATCTAAGGCAAACATTTGGATCCCTCTAAATTTTAAAATATCTTTGTATGAAGGAGCCTATGTGAGGAGATAGGGAATAGTCTAAAAGACTCTTCACTAATCATGGTTATATGACTAGTTTTCTCCTTATGCATATGTACATACCAATATGGAGGACTACTAATAAAGCTTATGCAAATTTCTTTCCACCTTTCCAGATAATCTTCTGCTACTTTTATAAGTTTTTCAGGAAATGATTCTACTTGAGAAATACGGTTAATGAATATTTTATCAAGATAACCAAACTCTAATAGTAAGGCAGGGGTAACTTCTATCACATTATACTTTTTCTGATGCTCATAACTAAAATGTCATGGTTTAAAACTCTCATGTTAATCCTAACCACAGCTATGCTAACCTCTAGTTTACAAATACAATTCTCTGTACTATCACAAAGATATGGTAGATACATCTTTGTAATAATATTCATCCCTGATTTTGGATCAAAGATGGACTGATACAAGGCACATTGTAATTGTAATTGTAATTCTTTCATTGACTGTGATGCTCTGCTCAGGATCTCATTTTGCATATCTGTTGGCATTATTCTTAATTTTTCTTTTGAAATTTCTTCTGATAAAATATCATCTAATATTAATTCTAAATATATATTCCTAAGAAAACTTTCATATTTTTCTTTTTTTGTATTTGTCACTCAGATGCTGATGCTGCTCATTATTTTAATGCTGCTCCATTTCAAAGTCTTCTTCTAAGAGCTTAATCTTAATCTCTTCTATGGGCTCATTAGCCTATTATTCTATGGGTTCAATAATCTCTTTTCCTTTATTCTTATGCTGATCAATTTCTAAACCTATCTTCAATTCTCTTTTTAGGGTGTCACTTGCCTTCTGCTGCATTCTAAGAGCTTGGAGTTCTTGGTTCATTTTGGTAAACTTACTAAATAAAGACTTGTGTTCTCTAGAGATGACTTGAATGTTGTACTCAAGAGAATGAATATGATGCTGGCTTTGATGGAAATTAAAACTAAAACTATCAAACTCTTGTTCCAAGGCTCTAATTAATTTTTCATGACCTAACCTCATGTTTGGCTACTTGATTTGGATATTCCAAAAATTATCTAAGAGAACATGTTGCCTATCAAAAAGTCCTGGTACTCTTGGCCTATATCTCAGAGTTGGATTTCTGATTCCTTCAACAATATTGCCATTAAAATTGAAAGTGGGTGCTGGTGGTGATGTTGGTCTGCTTATGCTATTTTGAAATCCACTGAATGGTGGAGGTTGATGGTGCATCATTATGCTATTGAAAAAAAGTTCTTCTGCCTTGTGGCCTTGTGCTATTTGCTGATGATGGTCCATGATATTCCATACATGTTCAACAAATTAATCTTGATAAGATATCGACTAATGTATTGTCATTACCTTTTATATGTTCAAAAATTGGTTTAAAACCATTTCCTGTAATTGAATCAACAAAATTAACTCATCTTCGGGTTGCCTGTTTATTAGCATGTATCTTATTATAATGAGAAACTATGTTTTGACAATCTGTTCTAATCGTAAATACTTCATTATGTAAAAATAAATAAAATGCTTCAAGTGAATTAATTATCCCTAAAATTTCTAAATCTGTTGATGGTAATCTTGACTGTACATCACTAAATTTTCCTGATGAATATCTACAAACTTGTTCATCAGATTTTGGTGACTCCTTATGCTTTTTCTGGTATAATATATCTGCACATCCTAATGATGAAGCATCTGTTTCAACTATTTTGTAACTATCATCTAATGGTAAGGTTAATGGCTTAAGTTTAGTAATTTCTTCCTTTATATTTTGTACTAATTTTATATCTTCACTATTAAAATATTTTTGTCCTGTTTTGCTAGTTTTACTATGTAATACTGTTATTTTCCTTCCTAAATCAGGGATAAAATTTCTTACATAATTTAACAATCCTAAAAATACTTGTAATTGTTTTTTGTCTTCTAACTTATCTAGAAATTCTAAGACCTTTTTACCTATATAATCTTGTAATTGTATTGTACCTGACTTGATATACATTCTTAAAAATTATATATCTTGTTTTTCTAATGCTATTTTATTTTTGCTAATCACAATTCCATTATAATAAATTCTTGTAAAACTATCTTTAAATGTTTCATATGTTCATTTCTATTTTTACTATGTACTAAGCTATCGTCTACATAAACAATACAAAAATTATCATATTTCTTGAAAATTTGGTCCATCTTTCTTTGAAAGATCGATGGAGTATTTTTAAGTCTAAATGGTATAACAAGCCACTCATAATGTTCTTCTGGACAAGTAAAAGTTGTCCACTCAATTGATTCTTCTGCTAATCGTATTTGCCAAAAACCTGATTTACAATCAAATTTACTAAAATATTTACTCTCTTGAATTTTATTTATAAGCTCATCCTCATTTGGTAACTTATAACTATCTTCATATGTATTATCATTTAATCTCTTGTAATTATAAACTATTCTAGTCTTACCTCTCTTTAGTTCTGAATGTTTTCTTACAATAAATGCTGCTGATCGATGTCTAGACTTAGAGGGTCTAATTACTTTTAAATTTAAACTTTTATTTGTTGCTCAAACTCTTGTTTATCTATTAAACTACAAGGCATATCAGCCGTCTTAATGGTTAAATATGGGTTAATTATATCTCATTTTGCTAGTATTTTATTTTTACTCTAATGTAACTGTGGGTCTTCACCTATAATTCTAGTTTGTTCTACTAATTGTAATAATTCTTCTAAACGCCTTGGTTTACTTAATTGTAATATTTATATATGGTTTCCTTCTTTTAAAATTGGATATTCATGTTCAAATATGTCTTCATCAAACTCTTTTACGTTATTATGCTCATCATTTTCTTTTGTATGCTTCTACAACATTACTTTGGTCAGTTATTATAATGCCTCTTTTGAAAAATGTTATGTTAGGGTTCATAAATAAAAAACCTTGTAAATTTTTCAAAAAGTTTAAACCTAAAATGAATGGATATGATCCTACTGGTGAAACAAATGTTAATGGTAAATTAAATTGTTGTTTTTCTACTTTAATAAACTCATTATTTATACAATGTGTTAAGTAAACTGATCTATCATCAAATTGTGTTATTCTCACTAGTTTTGCTAATTTTTGTCTATATTTTTCTGGTAGTAACTCTTCTCTTATGACACTCTTTGTACTCCTTGTATCTATCATAGCTGTTGTTTGTATCTTATGTTTTTTTGCTAATTCTATTTCACAATTTATGGTAATAAAAGAATTATTTTTTGGTTTTTTTATACTATGAACAATATTTCCTAATATTTCAGTATTTTCTTGTGATTCTACTGAATTAACTTCTAATAACCTATTACTATAACACTTTTCACACTTTTTCTGGCCAACCTAAATTAATGTATTTATATTATTCTTCATGTTGCCCTTCTATGAATGCACACATATACTCTTCTAGATCACTATTTGTGCTACTTGAATCTTCCGAGTTTGAATCTATCATGTTAATACTCTCTATACTCTCTATACTATAAATACTCTCATTATCACTTAAATCATCTAAATTGTATATTGACTGAATATCCTCATCTTCTTCTAACTTAAACAACTTCATCAAATGTATTTTTTATTTCGACTGTTTACCTTATTTTGGACATTTAGGTCTAATATGTCCAGCTTCTCCACATGAATAATATTTACAACTACTCTTATCTTTTGGTGTTTTATATTTTCTAATCCAAGGTTTGCCACTTCTTTTTCTAAATTGTTTTGGAATATATTTTCTCTTCCTATATGTTCTTGAAGGTCTTATACAGAAATTCTTATGTTGTTTGTAGAGTTTATACAACTTATATTTCTTTTTGTATATTTTCTTATGCTTATTTTTCTTATGGCAACCATACTGTTGTGGTAAATCTATATTTTTACAACTCATGTAAAATTGTTTTCTAATTTGTCTCTTTGCTTTTATTTGACTACACTCTTGTCTAAGTATATCATATACATGTTGAATTCTAGGTCCTATTGCAATATCATTCTTCTTTGGATGCTTTTGCCATTCATTCCAAATTTTTTCACCTATTGGTCCTTTTATTTTTGTCATATAAGTATCTAATAAATTAATATTACTAATTCTAATTGTTCTAAATTTCTAATTGCTCTTATTTGTTCTTGTTCGCTTCTGCCATCAATTCTAACCTATTATGGTCTAAAAACTCTTGTTTAATCAAAGTAACAAAATCATCAATATTAAAATGTGTTTTAGCTGCCTGATGCTGTTCTGGATTTGGGACTTTCCATGACTGGAACTAAAAAAAAACTAAACCATCCAAAGTATGCTCAAAGTAATCTAACATATTTTGTGAATTACTAAAATCTAACATTAATGCTGCATGTACGCAGCCTTTTTCCCATCTCTCAATCGTTCTTTCCTAATCTTGTGGATCTACATTATCTAAATTTAATATAATATATTACCAGCTGTATTAATTTGTTCTAACCCTCTCAAATATGGAATCCTATTTTTTCTAGGTTTTATCATACTTTCTTCTATATAATCTACTTTTGCTTTTTCATTATATTGTTCATTTGTTGGTCTAAAAAATTGTTAATTAGTTCTACTTGCGTGTTCTGGATTTTCTACTCCTGATGTACTACTTTCTTCTGCTGGATTACATTCTGCTTTCAATTTTAATAAATTATTATATTATTTTGATCCTAAAATATGTTCTACACCTAATTCTAAGATTAATTTTTTAATCTCTTCGTCTAAAATTCTATGTAGTCCTAAATCATATGTCTTATATTTTTCCAAATATAGTTCTTTATCTAAATGATCAATATCTTCTATAAGCTTATCTACAAAATGATTAAAGTTTTGCTCAACTAAATTAATATCTAAATTATCAAAAGCCATATGTATACTCTCATTTTCGATTTCACTTTCATCTTCTTCTATTTTTTTTATAGTTGCTAATAATTACTAAACCTAATTGTTGCTTGACCTATACTAGTTTCATATATTTGTACTTTATCTAGTTGTCTATTTGTTGCTACTTGTAAATTAGGAAATGTCCACTAAGTTCTTTTTAAAAAGCTATTATCTACGGGTTTTGCTTCTATCATATTTACATGTTTACTATCAAATGTTTGAACTAAATTTTGAAACTCTAAATTAAACTTATGATAATATCTATCAGACACTTTACCTATATACATTAAGCTAATACACAAATTTTTATACTCTCATTTCATATTATAATTTTTTGTTCTTATGCTCACTTTAATATATTTACTAAATTCATTAATCGTCATAACATAATTTGGAATACAACATATGACTGCTAAGTTTGAACTTAAGTCTACTTCAGCTGTTGCTATTGCTGCTTGTTGGTGATTATCCCATCTATCATCATATATGTATACTAATACTTTTGTGTCTACTTGTGCTCTGGTTAATCCTGCTATTCCAATTAATATTGTTCCTATATGAATCTGACTAAAATGTGATTTTCTCAAATGAGTAACTGCTTCTTTACTAATTAGATTAAGTGTGACTTCTTTATCAATACAGTTAACTTCATGTTGACTGATGCTATTACAATTCTACTTATGTTTTCAAATAAACCTAATTGATACAAGTTATATTTATTTTTCTGTGTTCTCTCAAAACCTCTTCTAATAAATTCTTGTGCTTCTTCTTCATTTGGATAGATATTTTCAGCTCTAACTACTTTTTTTCCTTCTTTTCCTAAAGAGTTCCATTTTCTATTATCAAAAGGATTTAGCTTAGGTCTTCTGATATGATTATTTGCACTTAAAGTTAAATTTTCTAATTTATCTAGTAAAGATGGTGGAAGTGATGAAGATGTGTTATGTAAAACTTGGTTTATTTCTGCTATTTGTTCTTCAACTTGATTTAATTTTTCAACTAAACTTAAGACTAATTGAATAATTAAATTATTTGCCTAATGGGAATATTACTACTGGATACTTGTGTTGAAAAATCTGTTAAACCTACTGGTTCTTTATCTAACTTACTAATTTCTTTCAAAACTTGGATATATTTTCTGCTAGTTCTAGAATCGGTCATTAAACTAATAATTTATGTATTTTATTATGCAACTTATCTATTTATTCACTCAACTCTTTTTTCACTAATTGAATTTTTTGAATTTCTAATTTTAACTGCTCAACTATTTCTAGTAATCTAAGTTCTACTTGCTTCGGCTCACTATTTATGAGATCAACAAACTCTTTTATCTCTTTTTTGCTAGGAAACCTTTGAATATTTTTATTATTATCTTCTAACTGAGATGTAATATAATCTAAATTTTGTCTAATTATTTTTATGGAATTTTTCTGAACATGCTCTAACAACTGGTTTAACAATATGTTTATTATTTTCTAATTTTATATTTTCTACTTGACTAATAATAAGATTTACAATACTATTGACTTGTGAATTTTCTTCACTATGCAAAATATGATTATGCTTTTTCAACAGAAAATAACAAACTAAACTATTTTGGTCTAAGGTTATTTTTCTTTTTTGAGGTTCACTAATTTCTAAATTAAGATAATCTATCATAAACTATAGTCTACCTTTTTCTAAAGTTACTGCTAACTGGTTTCTTAGAAACTCTCTTTCTTCTCTAAAGGTCTCTAAAACTTGATCTGTTGCTCTTTTTACTTCTATGTTATTATATTTATGAATAAATGAAGGATGTTCAAGATAACCAAGATAAAACTTTTGCTTCTTCAAAGTCTTGCTTATTCTTTTGGATATATATGTTAATCTTCTCTTTATGCTATTTATAGTTGAGTGTATGGGACAATATATATCTGGTGATTGTGGTTGACAAGGTCTACAAGGACAATAATATCTGTTGTTCATACAAAATAAACAAGTGTGATATCAGTTGTATCAATGACTTCCGTCCTCAATGTACTTTACTATTATAATTATACTATTAAAATGCTAAACTTGACTCTGATACCAAATTCGCATAGCAAGACGCAGTTAAATAGTCAGATGACCATTATAACAACTAGACATAGAACCTTGCACATGGAACTCGACATGTTTCAGCATGACGGCCACTCACAGTACAAGTATAAGGCCTTAACGGCTGAACTTAAATGTACGAAAAACTCAGAGGTACTCTGGTTAATGTCTAGTTATTTGTATGGCAAACATTCAACTATAACAGAGTGCTCGAGCAAAGATGATCATCAGTTTAGCAGGTTAATAATATAACTATAATAGTGTTTTCCTGTTTTTGACTAAAAGTCTAATTAAACAAACACCCTAAAGAAAGAAAAAAAAGCTTACTTAAGACTTAGAGATTGTTTGAATATGTACACTTGAACTTTTATTTATATATAGAATGTTTACAAAAAGAAGTGTTTACAAAGGATGCTAGGAAGGTTTTGGATGCTTGAGTGTATGAGGATTGAAGGATGGTGTGTGTATGGTGTGTCTCTGCTATGTTGAGGTGTTGCGAGATGTTGAGCTAGAGGTGTATTCTGTATGGGAGGAAAAGCTCCATTATATACAAAATCAAATTCCTAAACGACAAACAACTTTTTGAATAGTGCACTGTTTCTGAAATTGTTGATACTGTTTTTGCATCTGCCACACTGTTTCTGAAATTGCTGATACTATTTCTACATCTGCCAAACTTGTCTTTTCCTTTTGCTTTTTAATGAAGGCCATGTGAATTCACGTGAAACTTTCTGCATACTGTCCTAGCTACTGCATGTTTTGTCTCCTTATTCAATTGTGTCTCAAGGCTTTCAAGGGTAACCTTGGTATTTTCAAAATTGAATGTCCTTATGGTTAAACGAAACTTTTTTAGGATGTTTTGGATAGTTTTCCCTTTTTTTTTTCCTTAATTCAACGAGACATCAAACTAACGTTCATGAAATTTAAACTAAGGAAATCTCCTCAAATGTCCATTGGAAATGTTGCTAGATCAAATACTGAGAATCCATTAACCAGGAAGCGCTTTGCCAACTCCGCGAAAAGGTAACTTCCCTGAGAAATTATGTAAATAACCACGAGGAGACTTCGTGGCCGGAGATTCAAATGCAACAAATCAAATGAACTATCAAGGCCTTCAGATATATCATATTTGTGGAATGTTACGTTTCATAACAGCAACAATTGTAATTTGTATGTCAGCTCTAAGCTTCAACTTAAATAAAACGTGAATCAAAACATGGAAAAACACCAATGACGCCGATACATATGGGGAAACACTTGTACACGTCTAATCTAATCTCCAGCTGTTATCAAAGGATTAAAGCTTCTGAAGAACCCTGAGCTTGGCACTTCTAGCCCGGCTGTTCAGGCTCTCTTCCGCTTCAGACGGTGTAATTGGTCTCTTAGTGAGAATTATGCCTCTTAAGCCTTGTACCGTTTGTTTGATCCATGCTTCGTTCTCATCAATGTCACTCATGATCTTTCTCACTTCTTTCTTCCGTGGTTCTTCTTCATTCATGTCAACGTTACCATCTCTGTCTTTGACGTTGATGATGTCCAGAAATGTTTGTTTCACAATTCTGTCCTCCAAACTATGGAAAGAGATGACTGCCAACCTGCCACCAGGTGCAAGGCAGTCAAAGGAAGCATAAAGAGAATCCTCAAGAGTCTTCAGTTCATCGTTCACGGCTATCCTCAGAGCTTGAAACACCCTTGTAGCTGTCTTAATCCAACCTTGCCGTCCTTCTGTTGCAGTTGAATTCAACCTTAGTAATTAAAGCATTTTTGCATATCCATTAATACAACAATCAATTGAACTACGGTTCTGATAGAAATATACTATGCAAGTTCAAAGTACAAGAACAATAGAGAACATGAGGATGCCTACCTCGACTCAGCGGAGTTGCACTCTTTATAAGATCTACTAAATCACCAGTGGTATGCAATCCACCCTGTGAACGGGCTCTAACAATTCTATTTTGAAGAGAGTACCAGTTACTTTCTTCCCCATAGTCCCGCAGGATGCGCCCTACCTCATTATCTGGCCAAGAGTTCAAAATGTCTTCAGCTTTCAGACTTGCCTGTCAAAGCCCTACTCCAATCAATTATATGAAACAAACATTTACAATGATGATGCAGTCAGTAAATCATAGTAATCATGCATGTCATTTTTCTTAGAAAGTATTCATTCACCCTACAAACTATCACCTCGGACTTCCATGAATCACAGTCAGTACCGGCAGAGAACATTAGTTTGGAAAAGGAAAAATATAACTGAGCTTAGTTACAGAAGACGGGAATCATGAGTGCATATGACGAGGGGATCATAATTGGGTGATTCAGATCTTTACATCCCTACATGAGCTACACGATCCACACACTGCTGCAAGCACATATATGTAAAATGGTCACCACACCAATTTTCCACATGTGCACACATGTGGCGTAACTGTAACCTACCCATTAGTACACCATTCTTACACATGATAAAAGGGGCATTATTATAGGCATCCTATTTGAGCAATCACTCACATGAACACCCTCAAACTGGTCTTTGGACTTGGGAACACATGTAAAAATAAAATGGCATCAGAGCCTCCCCGATGAGTCTTCAGATAAAAATGTTTAACTATTACCATGAAAATTGCAAGAAAGCGATTGACTCAATCAGTTCATAACAACACTCCACCCGCTAAAAAACTCGAAATCACAAATGCGCTCTTAAGTTTCTTACATACATACTTGGAACATAAAAAAGCAAATAACTTTTTCCTAGTCTTTATCTCATTCAACTAAATTGGATACAAAAATGCCATAACAATTCTTACCTGAGGATCCATCCTCATATCAAGAGGTCCATTAGCAAGCACACTAAACCCTCTTTGTGGATCATTCACTTGCATCGACGACATTCCCAAATCCATCAACATCCCATCAATCCCAGTTTCAACCAGTGTCTCATCCACATCACAAAGCAGAGACTTCACATATCTGAAATTCTCCAAAAAGGTGTAAGCTTTGAGGCTCGAACTAGTCGGGTCATGCAAAACAGAGTTGATCCGAGCTCGAGCCTTCTCAAGCGCCGTAGGATCAACATCAAGCCCAACATACACTTCCATTTCCGGATGCCCTTCAATTATCTGCTAGTAATCAAACAATTAAGCCAAAACCCAACTCGTAATTACATCAAATTAAGGGTCTGTTCAGCATTGCTTCTTGTAGAGCAACCAAAAAGTTTCAAAGTGCACTTGGCAAACAAACTTAGTAGTGCTTCTAGCTCCTTGAAGCGCTTTTTCAAGAAGCACTTCTTCACGAAGCACTCGCAAGTGCTTCTTGCATAACTTGGATTGGATTAGGCGTTTAATACAAAATTCAACTTGTTTATATTATCACTTCTATCAGAAGCAGAAGCAGAAGCGATTATGACCACAAGTGCTTTCTGTAGAAGCAAAGATAGAAGAGTGATTACTGACCGCAGAGGAATGCCCAGCAGCTCCGACAGTGCAGTCGACGAAGTACCGTAGCTGTTTGGACGCGGGGAAAACGTCCAGAACCTCGCCGAGCATGACGGGAATGTGGGTGGCGGTGCCTCCATAGCGCTTGATTGTTTCCAACTGGAATTCTCTGTCGGAACGCGTTCTCCTCTTCTCCTTTACCACCACTATCTGCCTCAGTTCCTGCTTCTCCTTCTTCTTCTTGGCGGCGCTGCAGTTGCTTCTGGCGCTGCGCGCGGTGGTTGTGAGGCTTCTCAGGCGGAGTGATAACGAGGAAAAAGAGAAGAGCTTTGAGGTTGATGACGATATTGTTGATGCTATTGCCATTCCTTTGTTCAAAAAAAAAATTGTAGCCACATTCACGTTGATGTCGTTTTAATTTTAAATCTTGTAACCCTAAGGTGCGATTGGGATTACGCTGGATTGGCCCAAATCCAAATTCCTAAAACCCCAATTAGAACTTCAATTTTCAGGGTTGGGTCGTTGGAGTTTGCATTTTTTTTGGGTTTAGGCTTTTGAGTAGGAGTCCGAATCCTTTCCGGATCCTCTTTGTGAGAAACTCGGGGATCCGTGAATCGTGTATGTTCATCATATATTGTACAGTCAGTTTTCGTTAGGTGCTGTGTGTATTCAATTTTAAATAAAAAATTAAAATGATTTCTAATCACACGATGTACAATGAACGGATACGATTCACAAATTCTCAAGATCCTCATTCTTTGACTAGGAGTCTAGGACTATGGACTTTGGTTAGTCTACGGTTTGGTTTGGTCGGTTTTCTGGAATTTCTAGTATTCGAGACATTTAGGCAGGACTTGGGTGTTTTGAAGTGTGCTATTTGGAGAATGCTTTAGATGGAACCATTTCATAGTTATATTGTCGTTCTTAACAACTAATATAAGACTAATAAATTGACTTTGTACTAATAGTCCGGAAAGTCACTGTGGCTTTGAAATTGTTTCATAAAAGGATTTTTATCATAAATGGTTCTTGAAATTTACCCTAACCATCAAGATGGTCCTTGAAATTAAAAATTAATCAATGTAGATTTGAAAATATGTGTCGCAAATCAACGTGGTCATTCCGTCATAATTATGTTAAAAATTTCATTAAGTGCTGATGTGGCACTTAATGGGTCCCATAGGATTTCAGGACCATTTGTGATAAAACCTTTCATAAAATTCTCTCAAGCATTTTGGGATTTTTGTTTTGAGTTTGAAATTTAGTTTTAGGCGTTTTCAAGTTGTCAATCTGAAAATTTTCTTTGGTAAACATATTGGAATTTCAAGTAGGAATGTTGGCCCTTGAAATTTTATATGCCCAAATTCATACTCCAAACTTGAAAATGTTTAAAATCAAAACTTGAAACTCTAAAATCGAAGAATGAACACCTAAACTCCAAAAGTGCACATCCCAAACTGAAAATCCAAAACGTCAAAATCCAAAATCCAAAAGCAAATATTAAAAAAGAATTCCAAGAGCCGTATTTTTCTTTCATTACAAGAAATCCCTCCGTTTTTTTTTTTTTTAAAGCAACGATAGACAGATTTTATAAAAGAGAACGGTTACAAAACGAGAAAGAAGGCAAAGAAGCCCTTTCAATTACATTCAGCAGAAAGTAAATGAACAATAAAATGTGGAGGCTTTTCAAACCAAAGAATGTCACAACCTTCATAGCACTCAAGGGTGGGGAAAGACTTAAAACTTTCAAACTTATTGATGATAGAAATTGTTGAAAAATCCATCACAGTTTGAATGGGTCTGATCAAGCAGATATGTCAACTGTCAAACTAAACCGCCAAAAGCAGTTGTGTGTTTATTTTGACTTGTTGCTACCTTTGGCTTTGGGTATGTTACTCATTCGTCCCTTATTTTATACCATACTCATTCAAAACAACGACAGAAATTTCATTAGAATTGTCTTATTTGAATTAGTTAATGCTGGATGGTACTAGAAAAGGAGATTATTTTCTTATGTTCTGTGAAGGATATCTTCCGAATCACGTGGTATGAGAGAGTCCCGCACAAGTTTTTCTCTAAAACTTTGCATAAATTAATTGATCAATAATTTGAGGATGGATGGATGGAGGGAAATATGTGATCTAGTTGTTGGCATGTTGCCCTATCTGCTGCTCTGCTCATAATTCATGGTGTATTCGCCATGGCAGTCCATTTTTTAGAGACCGAAAGATGCGCAAAAGCGTTTTAACGTCTCTCAAGTTATTCTTGTGCGATTCATCAACGCCAATAATCAATTGTTAACTAAACTAAATAAGTTATAGAACGTGATCATTCACACCACATCCCCCTTTCTATATTTCCCTAAATAAATTCATCACTTTTTATAATCTAATTGCTTTTTATTTATTTTTTGTTTATTCCATGTCCACTCCTCAGTGCTTTTTAATCATGAACAAAACATAGGTCCCCATTCTCTCTCTCTCTCTCTCTCTCTCTCTAAACAATATAATCAGTCTCTCTCTCTCTCTAAACAATATAATCAGTTCTAGGTGTAAAGACAGAGAGAGGCTTTGGTTGGAATTTGTGAATGGATAAGCAAGTAGAAGAAGCAAACCCATCATCTTCTCCGGCAAGAGGAAGAGAAGATGAAGGAGGAGGAGGTGGAGGAATGGCTCTGCCACTTTATTTCGAAGACAGAGCAAGAGCTGGCCAATTTCCCACTTTCATTGGCAAGCATAAGCTCGCAGCTTCCATTTCCCATCTCCAAAACCAAATCGACATCATCCAGGTCCATCTTTTTCCCTCACATTTATCTCCATCATTTTTCTTTTATGATACGACATTCTAAACTAGTCTAACCTTTAGAGCGGAACTTTGACTTGGATGTGGGAGCGGACATACTGTCTTAGTTAACTAGCCTAACTCATATCTGCGCACAAGAAGAATTTATGAAAACTGAAAAAGGTTGTGTGATTCATATGCAGAAAGAGCTGGACCAACTTGAGACAATAGGTGAATCCTCCATTGTATGCAAAGAGTAAGCAAATAAAATCCCAACTGTTCATATGTTTTTGTTCACATTTCAATCCAACGGCTCCAACCCCCTCATCTTTCTTTCTTTTTTTTTTGGTAATATTGATCATATACAGCCTCATTGCAAGCGTTGAATCAACATCTGATCCATTGCTTCCATGGTAAGACATAATTCCAATTTCCAGCCCCTTTTTTTTAATATCGTTGTAGCTCAGTTAGTTAAGAGCATTCACCCTACACCCTAAGTCTGTTTTCAACGGGTGATCTAATTCTTGTACACAGGACTAAAGGACCAGGTGAAGTTGGGTGGGATAGGTGGTTCCGAGGAGCCAACAACTCCAGAAACCACAGCCGCTGGATCTAAAATTATAAACTTTTTCCATCCTCAAATGTTTTCCCTTCCTTTTTTTGTATGCATATTATGAGGCAGAGCAAAAACAGAGGAGGTTTCATTTCCTGCATTTTCTTTGAATAAATCACGGGGAAAAAGAAGAATAATGCATTGGCATGCAGGCAAGCAAACATGTGATATTTCCGCAAAACTCATGGGAGATGTGCCCTATGTCATGTATTTTATTACGAGAAATTAGCCGAAATAATCTTTTTTAAAATTCTCGACGATGCATTGTCTTAAAAATCGCAACTCACTTAAACAGAAAATAAATAACTTTTATTTTACATTTTATTTTTTAATAAATTGTAAAAAACTTGTTAAATGTTTCCAAGGCCAAGCCCTTGCCTAGGCGCCGCCTAGAAGCCTAGGCGTTAGATCTCTGCCCTGCCATCCAACTTAAATCTCGAATCGATGAAATGATCAGTTTTTAGTATGCATATCATCAACATAAAATTCTGATCAATTTAGCAAGGGGAATTTGATTAACCAATTCCCCTTTTATTATCACATCTTCTTTTGGATTTATTTATTGGAAATTTTATACAAACATAATTTCAATTCATTTTCTTGCTCCTCCAATCCGAGAATACGAACGCATGACTCATGATAGGAATGAACCCAGAAACTGAAACAGAGGAACTAACACATGAAACTCTTCTTAACTAATACACTTTATAAAACTTACTTGTACAGTGACCACCGGCGGAAGCTATTAGCTATGAGATAAAACGTCACCCCACACACCCGAAAAACAACATGTACATTCGACAATATACACCATTGTAATCAGCATCGTTCGACACATA
Source organism: Malus domestica (assembly GCF_042453785.1). Lineage (NCBI taxonomy): Eukaryota > Viridiplantae > Streptophyta > Magnoliopsida > Rosales > Rosaceae > Malus > Malus domestica. The sequence goes on from NC_091668.1 coordinate 12,064,557, forward strand.
AAAGTTGCGGTAACATCTTTATCAACAGAAAAATTACCACGGCAGTGGTTAGACCCAAAACATTCCGACCAGGAAACAGCGCATATCACATTTCCTTTTCACATGTGTCAGCGAGCAATGGCAGCATACTGTAATCTGTCTCCGCAGGCAAGGGATGGGTGACCTGAATTATACATGCACTGGACAACTGCTGCTGCCAAAGGAGCGAGAACGGTCAATAATCAAAACTGATGTCCCCAAAAATCCAGCAAACCACAAGGGAGCATTCATGCATTTTCGCAACTAACCTCAACAATGCAGGTCATCAAAACGCCCAGAAAACTTCAAGTCACCTCCCCTCTATCAATATCTACAAAAACATGGGTACTACATTCAAATATTAACCAGCAAAAAGCATGCTTCTAAACAACTTGGGACGAAACATTTGTTGTCAACAGTGTCCCGCGAAACCCCTCTTCAGTGTGCTGCGCATCCATTTTCTGGTCAGATAGCTCATCTGTGGAACAATTGTCAAAATGCATGTTTAAGGTTATTGAAGATAATCAATGCAGTAAAAGTTTTCAATCACATCAACTACAAACACTTCCTACGACTTTAAGCATTATATAACAGCATAAAATTACCAGCAATATCTCGGTTCTCATGGATTTCTGAATCATTCACCCAAAGTCTATCACCAGGGAAGATATTCATGTCCGCAAGAGTAGCAGATTCGTCCTCAATTATCCGAGTACCTTTGTGAAGTCCCTGGTTTTCCTTAACAATCTGCATAATTTAAAACAGTAATCAGATGCCACAGGAACAAAACAATTTGGACAAATAATTAACTCATGCATTGGTGAGTATGCTCGCATCTACGTGTTAGCTTCAAGAAGCATACCCCAAAAGATTCCCATATCATCATTTTCAACTGGTATATGGTTGTGGAACCAGAGACTTTTAAGCTTATTTGATCCCCAGTTTTTGTCCTCCGAGAGCGCTTGGAAACTCGGCGATCTGGATCGAAATTTGTTTGAGATGGTTTTAGAATCGACTTTGGAGCTTCCTTGCCATGCACAAAGTATACATATATGTCCTCGTTGCAATAATCGAGCTTCCGCATTAATTCCCTGCTTTCTCTTTCTCCAATGCAGTCCTCACATATCTATGAAAATTGAGGCACCTAATCAGACGAACAACTTTAAAACTGCTTCTCATAACTATGAATTCTAAATATATGACTCAAAATTTATACAATTTTTGTGCAAAATCGATGTTGCTGCCACTTATTGAGGTTTTATAACTGGAGTCACTAATGATCTGCCAGAAGACTACGCAACCAAAAGGTTCCAGATATTGGAGCATCTACTCTAGCATAAGACATTCTTAAATTTAAAAAGAAGCAAGAGAAACATGATATATAACAAGTGTCCTCCACTATGCATGGCAAGAAAACACAACTTAAAATGGTAAGCCTTTACCTCAGGACAAGTCTTAATCATAAGTCGTCTACACTCAACTTCACCATTTACGTGATTTGGAGTACTGAGGTCCTCCTCGCCCATTGGCATCTCTTCGCAAGACCCTGCCAAATTATTTTCTTCAGTACTACTTAACTCTATTTCAGCAGATATTCCTTTCTCTTCAATACCGCCCCATTCCTCACAGAAGGACTTCCAGTCATTCTCAGTAATGAGTATTAACCCATCCACCTATAATCCACAAAGAGAGAAAAGAAGCAAGAGTTCCCACATTAGAGCATTCTCACAAGTACAAATTTGATCCGCACAATCCCGTGAAAATTAAAAGAACCAGAAAAGGTTTCTTTTATAAGAAACAATAATTTTACAAATGAGAAAAACAAAAACAAAAAAAGACAAGGGAAAGACAAAAAGGACCAACAAGTTCAATCAACAAATATACACAAACTCGCATTTATTCATATGCTTACAGGAGACTTCTGGGAAATCAGACCACGTTTCTGGACCAGATCAACAGGCCTTTCTAGAAGCTGTGAATGCTGAAACAAAGCATCAGGGAGGTTAGAATAATTGCATAACACTAATAACTGAAGAAAAATAAGGCAGACTGAACTGCATGGACCAGGATAGTTTTATTTTTAGAGAAGAGATGAACCAGAATAGTTCTTAAATGCACTACACAATTTCTAGTTCCAGTAAATAGTACATAACTTGATGCCGGGTTTACTCAGCTTATTGAATTTGGACCAATAGTAAGTGTTGTCCAGCCCAAAGTAAAACTACATATGCATTCAGCTTTCAATTACATAAAGACTGCATTTATGAGACTGATGAACATGATTAAGGTCAAAAGCGTGCAAACAAAAAATTACAGTCTACTAGAGGTGCCGGATTTCAATAGAAGCACATCCAGAAACGTTCTAAGTTACCTTTTCACACTTTAGCAAATCCATGATGCCGTCTAATGTTTCGGGTTTCTCCACTGAGGAAATATTCTTTCCATTTGCAGTAATGTAGTTTTTCCACTTTGAAAGCCAAGAATTGGGTATCAAGTAATACTTGCAATGCAGAGAAAGTGGCACACTTTTTCCCGTAAGTAGTTTCTCATGAGTCTGGCGCTGTTTGAGCCTCACCAATCTGCAGCAAAAATACCAGTCAACACAATTACACATGCTTAACAGCTCTCCGCTACAAGTAAAAGTTTAAATTACCTTAAAGAATCCTCCATACATGCAACTTCAGATAGCTCATCACTGCATTGGGAACACTGTGCAGAGTCAGAAGGAAATGGAAAACAACCCAAATGATCATCAGGCTTCACTGTTAAAGCATCTTCATAAAGGAAGAGCCAGAGATTCTCAGGAACAAGCAATCTCTTAGCACCAGTGGCGTGTTCAGGCATAAGTTCCCCATGAGGACACCTAATTGAAGCTGTAGGTCCGGCATCGGCTTCAGCTGGAGCATCAAGAATTTTTCTTTTAAGCCACTGTTGTAACCTACAAATAAAAATGAATTAGAATCATTAGAGAAAACGAAATATAATGTAGCAGAAGCTATGAGAAGCACAAAAGTATTGAAAAAAAGCATAGTAGCTTTATCTTCTGTAATGCACTATAATTAATTAATTTATCCATCGATTGTGTGTTCGTATGAGAAAATCCCTAGTAAAAAAAGTCATAGCAAAGTCTCTAGCATAAGAATGAAGAGATCTGAAGGAAGGATAAAAAGCAACAAAACAGTTTGCAGTCATACCATGATTTAGAAACATAATATATTCCACCTGAACACTTCGCTGCAAGTGCATCCTCTGCAACTTGCTTCATTATTATTCTTCTATCCCTATAACTGTCAGCACAGACTACATTTCGAGCACCATCAATAAGGCAAACCATGCAGTAGTCATCATTGGCCAGTTCTGGCCCCCCTTTATACTGAAACAGCATTCAGTTAGACGAGAAAAATCATCAGTAACTAGTATACATTTCATCGGAAGTAAAACTAAAACATGGGAAAGAAAAGCCCAATAAAAAAACAAGAGAGGCAAAAGCGAAAAAAGAACATTTGATAATGCCATTATGCCAACACATGAAAAACCAGAAAAAGATGAGCCAAAGTACTAATCTGGAGTGAGAAGGTATGAAGTTGACAGTAAGTAGGGTTCATCACATAAGCATTATGTTACAAATTGGTGTAAGTATTTATAAACAACAGATAGAGTTACACACAATATTAAGCAAGTCCAATAACACATACAAATACCTTAGAGAACAGTTTGGTCCATGCTTTGACTGACAACCTTTTCATGTGGCCAACCTTTGAAACTGGAACTTTTTCATGCAAACATTGGATGGATGTGTTGTCAAGAGCACTGCAAGTGATTACTATGTAAGCCCAAAAAGAAATTGGGAACCAAAAACCCTGACATTGTAGTTCCAGCAGAAATCAAATTAAGAACTAAAGCAAAGACACCAAGCATATGCTTACGGTGAAATCATGTTATCAGCCCACTGACGAAGCCAGTCTGTTGATATCCAAAAAAAGGTTTCCTCAAGTTGTTGAACAGGAGCTTCCGACAGAATCGAGCGCACTTCGTGTCTTCGTTCTGTGATATTATTCATCTCTTCTTCTTTCTTAAATTTGTATTGCTCACAAGCATCAAGATATGATGCATTAAAACTTTCAATCTCATCACAAAGATGAGATGGAAGAGAACTACAAACAGTATCACCTTGTATCTTCCTATTATTGGCATTACATTCCACATGCACTTTCTCTTCACCCTTCCGGGAACGACTGAGACTATACATCAGCATATATGCATCAGCACATGAAAATGTCTCTACATGACTGGTAATAGATTCTGAAGGTTGTTGGTGAATGACATCCACATTATCACCATTTGAAATAGCATTCTTTTGTTCCATGCAAGATCGATCAACAGGTTCCGGTTTAACAGGCTTGGTATTGGAATTTGAAGTCCCTTCTCCAAACGGATGAGAACCCAAGTTTGAGACCTGCTCATCGTCAAATTCCCACCATTGCCCTGTCTTCTCATCCTTGACATGCGCTACATAGTGGCCACTGTTAACTGCAGTTCCCTTGTGAATCAGCACAGCTGACAAGTCATATACTGATTCACCCTGAGACGGGTCAGATAGCCTCTTCCTCATATCAAGTACTCCAGGAAAACTAAATGCAGAAGTAATTTTCTTCTTGGTTGTAGTCTATTGACACAAATCAATATAGAATAAAATATTAAAAAGAATAAAATAACTATTAACCACAAATCAATGACTATGTCAACAATAAACCATATAACAAACAAGAATACAACCTCTACTCTGCATCAATATCAAGCATGTGTGGTATATAAAATAGAGCTTACATGACTTTTTTGTGATCATTCGCGATTTCAACAATTGATAATTATAACTACAAAATGAAAACTATGCATTACCAAGGATCTCATAACTACCTTTGGAAGAAAAACATATCGCTTAAGCTGAAAGTTCAGAACATCAGGCAATGTGCGCAACTTGATGCTTCGAGTAGCATCGACTCTTGATTTACAAGACTCACAAAAATATTGATTCTCTCCATGGAGCTCTTCAACACTAAGGTAATCATCTAAACTCTCACCCAAACTTTTCAAACCCTTCACATTCAACTCCAACTCATAGAAGTCTTCCATGTTTGAAGAAGCTTCAGAGTCTTTTCCACATTGTGAGCACCTAAGTACATGCAAGTGGAAATAACATAAAGATAAGGAGAGATTTCAGAAACAATACAAGCACAAAGTAAAAGGCCATAATACGAAGAAGTATAATTCTACTCCAATCAGGTTCAGTCTTTACCTAGTAACATGTGATACACTTCCACGGAAAAGATCTTGAACAATAGATTTTGCCCTTGAAACTTTAGAGTTGCTCAGACAACGTTCAAGCAAAGAAAGAAGTAAGGTCAGAAACTCATGACTGTCCTGTTGAACTCCATTATCTAACTCCAGTGTTTTTACAAATGGAGATGAGTCTATAAAAGCCAATTTACTGGCATGCAACTGAGCAAAAAGCCGAGAAAGCTGATTCAACACTGGCTGCTGTTCCAAAACCTCAGGTTCAACCAAGAAGATACCTTCACGGAAGGACTTGTTCATGTACAAACATTGGAGTATGCTATTAGCATAGCATGTTGCACCCAGATTTGTGAGGCCTGCAGGAGAATCGGCAGAAGGACGAAGGTCCTGAGAAGGATCTGGGCCCAGAGTTTGCAGAATCTCTGATGTCTTCTGCCATAGGCCTGATTTCCTACTTCCATTCGGAGGTGGAATTAGCCCACAAAAGCAGTTTGGGTTATCTTTAGAATTCACACGGCAGCCTTGACAAACTGGCTTTGAAATTTGGTATAGCGTATATATATCCTCATTTGTAATTTCACCTGTTGCATGTATTTTCCTACACAATACCAACCATAATATGAGCCCCATAACAAGGGTGCATATCAAGCAACCGATAACTCTTCTTAACATAAAACGGCAAATGTTTCTACCTCAATATTTCGGAAGTGTTGTCAACATTATCTCCTTGTCTGTTTCGTTTATTTTTACTGCGCGTACTTGGTCGGCTCATTTTAACAACCGACCAACCCTGCAATGGACATGTGCTCAAAACATGAATTCTTAGGAATACTAAGAAGTAAACATGGGCTTGCACGCACACACTCCCACGCACGCACACACTTCCACACACGCACACAATTGGAATGAAGATCACAAATTATACGCTCTATAATATTCGGCAATCATCTTTTATACAATGGGATGTAGTCAAAGTGTACAAAGAGTACCATTGCAAAACTGGCATTCACGAAAAGGGTGCCCAAAAGCTCGCATACTAAACCAAACATGTTCGATATCTTCAATGTGGGATGTGGGATGTAGGAATCCTAACACGGTTTAAAGGCCACCCGAAAAAACTAATTTTCAAGTGTTCCTAGCTTTATGTATATTTATTTTTATTTTTTTAAATTGAAGCTTTGAAATATACACTTTTCGATACTCCCAAATAAGAACATGTTCTTGTTTGCCACAAACATAAGCTTGCATTCTGATAAATTCCAGATGCAATGATTTCCACCATGCACTTTCAAAGCATATGAAAAATAAAACGAGTTCCTACGAATGATCTTCAAGCAGCAGTATCTATAAGAAATAAAAATAAAAATAACCCTAGAAACCACAAGAACGAGAAAAAAACAGGATGATCGAAACAAACAAACAAAAAAAAAGCAATCAAATCAAAATTCAAGCATGTTAAAGCAACAGAAAATAGAAAGAAATTAAACCCAAAAAAATAGAGGGAAAAAGCTCAAAAGGGTACCTGGGTTCAGAGGCTGAGGAAGCAGAAGAAGAGGAAAGCTTGGACCTTTGGAGCTGAAACTTGACGAATTAATAATTTTTTAAATTAACAAAAAAATAAATTGAGAATTTGGGATTCTATTTAGGTCAGCGTGCGAGGGAGGGAGGAATGGCTTCGATTTTTGGTAAACCAAACAACTCGGTTTTGTTTGTAATTTTGCTAATTTGTAAATTAAAATAAATATGGATGGAAAAGAAGGTCGAGAATCTTACTCCGGAAGAAACAGTGAGAGCTCTCGTCGGAGACAGAGGAACACAAGTTTTTCACTTTTCAGTTGTGAAATTTGGGAACTTTTGGTCAAAAGATCCAGTCAGAATCTATGGAGATTTTTTACAGTGGGTAGGGGACCAGTCTTTTACGTCTGTTAAATTAGCACTCGGTTGCCCCCATCAACTTTTGGTACAAGTCTCATCAAGGAATGCGTCGGAATTGGTTGGGATAAGATTTTCTAGGTTAAAAAGTAAAAAATAATGAAAACTACAGTAATCGACTTTAAAATCTCTTAGTTACTAACTTACTAGCATAGATAAATAATTAATACATCTATATCGTAATACTAAATGATAGTGGTATGTACAATTTTTAGAATAATGCCTGTTTTAAGGAAGGATGGGTTGAGAAGGATTATGAGATTATTTTCTTCTTTTTTTGGGCAATATATGAGATTATATTTCTCCGCAAACTTTTCAGAATTAATGGTTGATTTGTAAGAACATGACTTGTGAATGAATTTAATATATTTCCAAGCTTGTTATATTCATATTATAGAAATACGTTAACTTTATACGAAAATGAGATAACCATGAAGAGCTAATTTGAAAACCTATATGCCCCTTCTTTTTTTTCAAACGATACATTATGTTATATTAGATATTAAATTAACCGCCAATGAGATTTGAACCTACGTTATCATGCAAGAGTTCAACATTTTTTCATCATCGTTGCAAAAGGCCATTTGCAAAACCTATATGCCCGTTAGATTTGTCATTCACATTCAATGTATTAAAAGCATGAGACGTGGGCAAGGTGTCTGAGGGATAACCTAGCTTAGGCGTGAGGCGAAGTCTCACAGGATCTAAATTTTTTAATATATACATATATTATTTTATATTATATTATATATATATATATATATATATATATAAAATAGAGGATGACAAGCACAATGAGCACACATATAACAATGCATGAGACAGCACACACATCCATTATATAAAAAAACAAAAATCAGAAGAAAAAAAAAAGGCAGAGAAACGATAGTGCAAGGAAGAGGTATGAAGTGGTTAAAACCTACCCAAAATTTGGATTTGGGAGTAAAAAAAAAAAAAAAAAAAAACTCCCAGAGGCACACCTAAGCGGCTACGGTGACGCCTTCCGCCCACTCCCTCAAAACAAAAGTGACAACCCTCAAGCCCAACCTCACAGGGCACCTAGGCGCGTCCTAAGGCAAGCCTTTTAAAACATTGTTCACATTTCCTAGAAATGCATTGATTATATGCACATTAAGTTGCACCAATATAAACACAGGACAATGAGACAATTACAAATCAAAATAATGTCGGTTAACACATAAATTTGGTAAGGCTAATAAGGAGGTGGATTGTCTGCCCTCCCATTTTCATACTCTTCACATCCCCTCCTGTTTTGTGTGGTCACGGTTAAGCCACGTCAACATTTTATATTCTTATTACTTTTTGTTTTATTATTTTTATTATTTTTATAAAAAAAATCAAAAGAAAATATTGACGTGACTTAACCGTAGCCACACAAACAGAAGAAAATGAGAAAAGTATGAAAATTGGAGAGCAGCTAATAAAGGTTGTTCTTAGGGGATTTATGGTGCTTGCAGGGTATTACTAGAGAGTTTAGGGTTATAGCCTGGTATCTATTGGAGGCTTTTGACATAGACTGATAATAGAATAAACAAGAGAAAAGATAGTGGTTCATCCATGACGGAGCTACATCAACAATAGTATATGACAGGTTTTTTTTGGATGAAATGGTCATTGAAAGTTGCATAACTCTTCATTTTGGTTTCTGAAATTTGAAATCAATAAAAGTAATCATTGAGTTTGTCTACCATCAATCATTTTGGTTATTCCATGAAAATTTTCCATTATATAATGCTCAAATGACAAAAATACCCTCAATTTTGTCAAATCATTTGGCCTATTATTTATTAAATTAAGAGTATTTTTATCATTTTGGTTCTTATTTAATATAATTTTTCATGAAATGACCAAAATGATTTATGGTAGACAAACTCAGAAATCACTTTTAATGATTTCAAATCTCAAAAATCAAAGTGATGAGTTATACAAATTTTAAAGATCATTTTGGCTAAAAAACATATATGATATATATGTTTGTATATGGATCTTACATACGAAGGAGAGAAGCCTTGGGCTTATTATGACATACACAGGAGAAATTGCGATCCTAGGGGTACTTTCTTTTTCTTCCTTTTCTTTTTCTTTTCAGATTATCCTCCTTCCTTTATATAGGGGTCCTCGGATGGGGTGACGAACCCCCCCGGGTCATGTTGCTAAGTCATGTTCAGCAAGTAACTGTTTTACGTCTTTGAGGGTGCATAAAGCCTTGGATTATGTCTTGACAAAAATCTAATTGTTGTGAATAACGTATCAAAGCAACTTCGTTTATTTGTCAGTATTATTAGTTTCGTGTAAAGTCTGGGGTCTCACTCACTATAAATAAAACAGAAGCAGAGAATCTTATATGGTAAATTGAAAACTACTGTTTGAGCAAACAAAAAGGGGCAAGGCAAAGCAGTTTTATTTCTTAATGCTCAAACATCATATAATCCCCTTGTGACATTATATGCACACTCATCAGCCAGTGTATAAAGCATCAGATCTAACACTAGAAGGGAAAAATATGAATAAGGAAACAGTGTGTGAGCAATAGTATTCTATTATTAGCGTGAACTTGGATCACTTTGAACTCTTGAAAATTGTTATACTAATCAAATAAGATAGCAACCTGAATTCACATAATATTGTTATACGTGTTATGGGTACGAATCTCATATTATCAATTAGTTTTATGGTGAACTTTTACTCTCAATCATGAGGGTGATAAGTCTTTCAATAAGAAAGGTACAGACAAAATATATCTCGTTGCAGGGAAATTTATTTTTCCGTATAGATTATTTATGAAACAACAATTGGTGATTGAAGAAGTTAAGGTTTCACCATAAAACTAATAGCTATATAATGAGTAACTCAATTATTTATAAGCACATGTAAGACATCTCACGTGCAGTGACGGAACTGCAGGCAATGAAGTCCCTTGACACCAACATCATGTTTCTTTGTTCCATTAAACTGCTAATTTGACCACATGACCTTAGTAAAGTGACCCCAATGTTAAGCAAAACAATGCTAGTTTAATCTAAAAAGCCAATCAATATTTAATTCTCCAATATCATGACCTCACAACGAAAATTTTCCAGCTCCACTGCTGCTCAAGTGTGGTGCTTTTTTTGAGTCTAGTGCGTAAACAACACAAATCTAGTGACTTGAAATATGTACGGTCATTGAGCTTCACATATGGAACAACATGCTTTAATATCATGAGGAGGTTGAGGTTTCACCGTAAAACAATTGGTTATGTGAGGAGTAGATCAATACTTATAAGCACATGTAAGGTCCCTCGTAACTCAGATGTGGGACTCATACTCCCAACAATATTTTTTTTTTCACTCTAGATCAATTTCTTTGGTCTCTTGAGCAATGTAACCAATTAGCACGTATGTATCTTTTGTATTGTTTAATGAAATATCACTTTATCACTTCTTGTCACTATTCTAAAATCTCAGCTTAACGCCGCCTAGGAGCTAGGCGGTTGACCACATCCCAGTTAATTCTTAAGCGTTTGAAAACTAATAAAGAGCGTTTAGACATGCTTAGGTGCTCACCTATACTCACCTAGGTTGTGACTCTCATTTAGACAGAAAATCAATAACTTTCATTTTGCATTTTATTTTTTATTTTTTCAATAAATTGTAAGAGACTTACTGAATACTTGAATGGACACTCATTATATGTTTGTTCCTCATGTTTTCAATACGTTCTAATGTTTTATAATCTATATGACATTTTATATGTATTTCAATACAATTATGTACTTTTTTAAGTATAAGAATGCACTTATTTATACGATATATAAATAAATTTACTTAAATCTACCTGGTCTGCCTTAAGCGCTAGGCCCCAGCCTGCCGCCCAACTAGCACCTAATGTCTTTTAAAACCTCGCTTCTTGTAAAAAGAAAAAAAAACATGTGATGAGGGAGAAAAAGAGATATAAGAATAAGATATATCCTAAGGCAATTATTTTCCTTTACAAATTTCATGTACAACACATTAACCAAATCAGAAGTTAATTAGTTATTCATTTTGTTTTGAGTTTTTATCACAAATGGTCCTTGAGATTGATCAAACTCATCATTTTGGTCTCTTACTTTCAAAATCAATCAATATCGTCCCTTACATTCATTATTGCACATCAATTTAGTCATTCTATTAAGATTCCGTCAACTATTCTGTTAGTTTGTATGTAAGATTCACAAATCCAATGAAATGGTGACATGTGGATTACACAAAATAAGGGGTTTTTTATCGCAAATGATTCCTTACATTGATCCAACTCCTCATTTTGGTCATTAAGTTTCAAAAATCGATAAATTTAGTCCTTCACTTTCACTACTGCACATCAATTTAGTCTATTCGTTAAAATTTTATCAATATTTTTCATTTGTGTGTTGATGTGGTCCCACTAATCCAATCATATGGTTCCACATGAATCAACTATAAAAAAAAAATTAAAAAAAAAAAAACTTTTTTTTAAGAGTGAACCAACGGACTAGTATTTCGTGCTGACATTTTTCTCGCATCCCACAACCCCAATTGGAAAAAAAAATCAATCTAAATTCGATAAAATCACAATCCAAATTCAATTCAAGTTTGATAGGATGATAACCAACTAGAGAGAAATGAGGAATGAGTTCAGGAGGTCAAGTATTTTAGTGGTGTCATGATGCCTTCCTTTTCTTTTTTAGCATACCTTGATGAAGCCGACGATGATTTTTTTTTCTTTTAGTTTTGGGTTTTAGTTTCTTATTTTACTTTTAGTTTTAAATCTTAAAAAAAATAGTTTCTTGTAGTTAATCCACATGGCCCATATGATTGGATTAGTGAGACAAAAAATATTGATGAAACTTTAACGGAAAGATTAAATTGATGTGTGGTATTGAAAGTTAGGGACCAAATTTATCGATTTTTGAAACTTAGGGACCAAAATGAGGAGTTGGATCAATGTCAGATAGGGGTGGGCACGGTTTGGTTCGGTGCGGTTTTGAGTGAAACCGAAACCAAAACTGAAACTTTTTGAGGTTTGGTTTGATGCGGTTTTGAAGCCAAATCAAATGAAACCAAACTGTTTGGTTTGGTTTGGTTCGGTTCGGTGCAGTTTCGGTTCGATTTTTAAGAAATAAATGTAAATTTAAATATACACCTATCTACGCATAAGACAGTCTCATTTTCTACACAAGACATGACACACCCTGATCCTAGAATCAAGGTGTGCTGGCCGTCACGTGGGCGTGACATAACCAAAAGTGCGACGCAGAAGCAAAAAGGTAAAAGAAATACGAAGGAATAAAAACCAGCTACTAGCAATAATATCCAACTAACATGCTAGAGTGAGTTTAAGTGTGAAACACACATATTCAGAGCATAAGTACCAAGTGCAGTCAAGTAGGACCATTACTAAATTACAACACCCGAAGGTGAGTCCTACATTTAAGTAGTCTTTCAGAATGCTGTGGGAATCCTCGTGAGCCACCAACACTGCTAACTAGAACCTGGAGGGGCGCAAAACAAGATTGAGTGGGTTAGTAAAACAAAGCTTTTCAAAAATATTTCATTTAACAACACTTATAACCCCTCATTGTAAAACCTGTATACTTTCCCAGAAAAATAGTATATATATAACCATATATAACAGCAAATAACCCAAATCACAAGTCTTTAACACTTTTCAAGAAATATGCCATGCTATGCTTCAAACATAATAAAGATGCATCAATATAACAAATGAAATAAGGAATCAACCAGAGACCCTGCAGCTATCTTGTACGGTTAATTCTATAGCTCAATATCCAACCCAACCCGAGTCACCACTGTGACCTGTACGGCACTACTCTGCACATAAATCGGAACTACCTGAAGTAGTCTGTACAACGAGAATGGTGTAAGAATACGCTCTAGTGCTTCTCTCATCAACAGCTGTATAATAATCTAAAGTCACATACAAGTCGAAACCACCTTTAATGGTATGTACGACATGTCGAAACCACCTCTAGTGATCTGTACGACATGCACCTACTTGGATCCAAGGTGAGCTTGTGGTGCGGGGTGAATAATATAAGCACTAACACCAGGGATGCAGGTTATGAGCTCTCAACACAATTTACATCATCAATAAATCACATGAACAACATAAAACTCACCTGATACTCACATGTGCGTCCACAACACCATTTCACATATATGCATCAAGTACTAATTCATATATTTCATATAATATGTATGCATGGCATTTTAAAACATATTATCATTTTAATTCAATTTCTGGGAAAAGTCAATAGTATATAGGTATATACAGAAAATAACTACCCACTCACTGGTATGTCGAAGGGTCGTAAACCCCGTGACGGCCTTGAATGCGCTCGTCCTCGTGATAGGTCTCACCTATATGCAAAACAACTATAAAATGTTATTTTAAAGTACATAACCAACAATGCGTAATAACTTCTCATACGATGCTCAATTTGGGTATATGAATATACCACAGTGACCTACTTGACGTCACGGACGTCGAGATATTTTTAGAAAAAAATTTCAACGCCCACGCGCCCCCACGCGCGTCATCCCCTACCTCCATATGCCGAAAAACTGGGCAGACCTGCAACTCCCCTTTTCTCGCTTGATTTCGCACCATTTTCCACGAAATTTTCACCAAAATGTCACAAATCACAAGAGGAAGAAGGCTATACCTTTTAAAACTGCCAAATCATTCGAAAACTCGTCGGGATAATTTCACCAAACCGGCCACCTTCGAACTAGGGCTTCCTGACGTCCAAAACTTCTAAACGAACGTCCCCGAGCTTCGTGGGAACCTCTTTAAGCTCACTGTGAGCTTGGATTGTCCTAAAAACCAACCATGACAAAGTTCGTGAACAGATATTAAACGGGGTTACGGTTTCGACATGATTTCGAGGGTTTCCAATTCTAAAAGTAGTACTAATCAACTTAGGAGGTTGTAAGGATGAAGGAACTCACCTTTTTGACGTCGATCTGTGAACTTTTGAGGGTTGGTTCCTTGTCCGTACAAGTTCAAAAGGGAGAGAGAGAGAGAGTGAACTGAGAGGGAGGAGAGATACGGGATAGGAGAGAGAGAGAGTGAGGTTGGCTTTGTGTGTGTGTGTCCTCCTAAGTCCCTAGCCACAAAATTGCAAACAATTTTAATCCACTTAATTTATTTTCCAAGAACTTAGGAGAGTATGCAATATTCAAATAAACATGTCACACATACCTTAGCAACCTTTAAGGGCAATTTTGTCATTTCACATCCACAATAAATGAAATTTCGGGACGGGCTGTGACAATACATTAATTAATGAACGTATGTTAACAATGAGTACATTGAGTGAGATGTTTTGATAATCTATTTTCGTCTAAAATTAGGACAATATATGCATAAACCAACTTGCAGCAACTATATAATAAGCAATCAAACATGCATCAAATGATGAATGATGATATTCTAGTGTGGTTGAGTAGATACTAAATGTATGGAACTCTAACAAACAACCAATTAAAACATGACATCTCATATGGACATCTAATTAAATGTTTATTAGTATTTGTGGTGCGGTTTTCAAAAGCCAAAAACAAAACCAAACCTTTCCCTGCAATGCAGTTCGGTTTCAAAACTGAAACCGTTTCAAAACCGCAAAACCAAACTGTTCAGTGTTGTAATACCCTGAAAATTTTAAATATATGAATTGAATGTCAAAAGTATGATTATGTGAAGAAATTGAGAATTTATATTAATTCACTTGAGTTTAGTTTAAAATTAAACTAGTTACGAAGTTTAAAGTTTGGAAATTAATAAATTAAAAACCGTAGACCTTTTGAGGTCACAATTTATATATGTGGATAGAGCTCGATCTCACGAATGCGTAGGCACAAACCGTTTGTGAAATGGAGTTATAACGAAAGAGTTATTAACGTTTAAAGTCAAGAATATTTTTGTAATTTTGGCTATAATAGAAGGCTCTAGATTTCTGAAGCCATTATTGTAATGCCACGTGTGTGGCTGAGATGAAAAGGAAAGGATAGAAAAGAAGGGAGATGGACGAATCAAGGGGGAGGAGAAAAAAAGGAACGAATGGGGGAAAAGAATGAGGAGGGAAAGGAGAGAAAGAGAGAAGCATAGGGAAACCGGGTTTTTCCCCAACCCGTGACCCGATCCGGCCACCTTTTGAATCTCCGACCACCTTTGACGTCAGAAAAGGTGCCAAAATGACCCTTATGTCACTTCCATTCGATCTCCCTCCTAATTTCTCTCTAAAACCGTTAAATTGGGGTTCGATTTTATGTAAAACCCTCAAAGAAGGGTGCGGCGGTTTGGGTGGTGTTTCACCAATTATGAAGCTAACTCCTCCAATTACTACTACCAAAACACTCTCCTCAAATCCAGGAACAAAGCCCCTGCATTGGTTGGGGCGTCGGAGTTGATTTGGAGTCGAATCAAGAACACCAAAAAATAAAGGTTTTCGACAATTCGTGGCACATTTGAGGTGTTTTCCTGCCAAATTGGACTTGGCCGCAAGTATGAAACTTGCTCTACTCATTGGGATATACAACCTTGTAAAATTTGAGAATTTTTAAAAATAATTGATTTTTCCGGCAAGTCGGGACGGTCGACCGCCACCTGTGGCGGCGCGTGGCCAGTGGACCGACATTGCCTTTTTCATTCAAATTTTTGTATTCTAAACCCATAATTGATAACTGTCTAATGTGAATTGATTGTGAAAAGTTAATGATGATTGTGGTGGTTACTAGAATACCTTTGGAAATTCATAAAAGAACGAATTGTGAACTACGAGTGGCTTGATCCCTCTTAGGGTACGTAGGCAGTCTAACGAGATGTTAGATGCAGCCATACGATAAGTAAGGTTAAATAACTGTGAATTAACCTTTGGTTAAGAAGTGTTTTTAAAGTGAAGAGAATTTAGAGATTAAAAAAAAATCTAAGCATATATACCTTATAAATTAAAATTATGGTTATGTTTAGTTGAAGGAATTAAGGAATTTGAATAAAGTTTTGTAATTTGGGATTTGATAATTAAAGTAGAGTTTAGTTTGGGCCTATCGATAGTAATAATAATATTATTTCTCGAATTAAAGGATTAATTCGGGGCGGAGCGTTACAAATGGTATCAAAACAAATGATCCTACTCAATGAGATGCACTATTCTTGAGTCTTGTTGGTGTGAATTATGACATGCATTGTGGTTGCATTAATTCACACTTTTAGGAAATAGGTGGCATGTGAAATACATATATAAATCGTATTATGATTGTGGTGCAATTTCCTTGGTTAAAATGGAAGTTTCGTTAATGTGAATTGTGAGTTGCATTTATAATGCATTATGTCTAAGTTCTTTGAGTAATGAGAAAGTATGTGAGATATATATATATATATATATATATATATATATATATATATATATTGAGAATCATCATGAAGTGAAATGAATTGGATTGACATTATGTTATGTATTATGAGATATTATTGAGTTGTGAGTGTGGATTATGAATTGTATTGATATTGCATTATTTCATAAGTTCTGTGAGTATGACGGAAATTATGTGAAATGCATATGTTGTAAATTATGATGCTTTGAATGGAATTGAATGTTAAAATGATTGGGTAATGGTGACAAGTAGATGGAAGAATGGTATTATACCTGTGCCAGTGAGAAATATTGTTATGGGCAAAGATCCAGTGGATGTGTATTGGGCACAATGACCCGTGGATGTGAATCAGGCACAATGACCCGTGGATGTAAATTGGGCATAATGACCCATGGATGTGAATTGGGCACAATGACCTGTGAATGTGAAATTGGGCGAAAAAGGCCCGTGGATGTGTGAATCGGGCAAAAAAAAAAAAAAAAAAACAGGCCCGTGGATATGTAAATGGAAAAAAAAAAGAGAAAAGAAAAAGAAAGTGTGATGTGTATTGGTCAGGTATATCACAATCTTTTCCAGCTTACGAGTCACTGTTGGAGATAAAAGAAAATGGTGGTGGAATCTTTGTGTTGACAATGATAATTGTGGTTGGAAATTTGGTATTCATGAAGTCATGACAATTTATCGAATGGAAATAAGATTATATGTTGTGGTCACGGATGAACATGAATGAAAATATGGAATGAGATCTTGAGTACATTTAATATAAACGTCTTTCAGTGAATTTTTGAGCTTCGTGAGGGGAATTGACATGGAAGGTTATAGATTCCAAATTTGATTGGTTTGGTTTGCCATTAATGAATTAGGGCGTCAAATTCTAGAATTTTGTTAGTCACGATAGTTATGGCTTGAAATTTGATATTTGATTGTGCCAACATCGTTTAGAGTCAAAATCTCTGGTATTTGCATTGCCAAAAGTAATGGGAAGCGGGATTACCAATAATTACAATGTAAATTTCCAAATAGCATGAATGGAATTTCGTATGAAAATTCATTGAGTGAGAATGGAATCATAAACTGAGGTTATGATTTGGTTATTATAAATTAAAATGGTGGAAAGACCATGAAGTTTTCTTCATTTATTATTGGTGCATATGAGTAAGATTATGAACTAAAATTTTGAGTTCGTTTAATATGAATAAATTGTCAGTTATGTGAGACATGAAATTTTTATGAATTATGGAAAGAATTGATAGAGAAAGTGTATAATTATAAATGTGTTGTTTTGGTTGCTAAAAAAAAAGAGAGACATTTAAAAGGGTTTAAATTTACTATGAATAACTTAGTAAATTGCGGAGGTAAAGGAAATCATAGAGTGAGATTTTGATTTCGTTCCATGCTAACGGTACTGCGGAACTAGTTTTAAACTTATTTCTATTACCCGGTGAGTGTGATTGGAAATTTCCATGGTTTGTTTGGAATTCTTGATATGTGATTTGCCAATTCGTTTGGGTTGTTTTGAAATTTTGATGATTACTTAGCCACTGATGATTTTGGCTTGAAAATTCTTATGTTAATTTGGTTGAAATTTATTATATTGTGGACATGATGTTAATAATTATTTAGCCAATAAGAGATTTTGTTCAATAATTTAAGAATTATTTAGCCAATATTGGGTGGAGGCGTAATGCTTAATGTTTAATTTGCCAATGAGTATGGTTAAAATTTTGGATATTTTGTCCTACCAGTAAATGTTGCTGAGAAAATGTGTATATGGTGCGAATCATTATGATTTTGTCCCGTACAAATGGAACGATGGGATTAGTTCTAAATCCCTTTTCGTTATTCGATGGTTAAATCTCGGGGACGAGATTTATTCTAACGGGGGGGTGAATGTAATACCCGGAAAAATTTTAATATATAAATATATGAATTGAATGTCAAAAGTATGATTATGTGAAGAAATTGAGAATTTATATTAATTCACTTGAGTTTAGTTTAAAATTAAACTAGTTACGAAGTTTAAAGTTTGGAAATTAATAAATTAAAAACCGTAGACCTTTTGAGGTCACAATTTATATCTGTGGATAGAGATCGATCTCACGAACGTGTAGGCGCAAACCGTTCGTGAAATGGAGTTATAACGAAAGAGTTATTAATGTTTAAAGTCAAGGACATTTTTGTAATTTTGGCTATAATTAGAAGGTTCTAGATTTCTGAAGCCATTATTGTAATGCCACGTGTGTGGCTGAGATGAAAAGGAAATGATAGAAAAGAAGGGAGATGGACGAATCAGGGGGGAGGAGAAAAAAGGGAACAAATGCGGGAAAAGAATGAGAAGGGAAAGGAGAGAAAGAGAGAAGCGTGGGGAAACCGGGTTTTTCCCCAACCCGTGACCCGACTCGGCCACCTTTTGAATTTCCGGCCACCTTTGACGCCGGAAAAGGTGCCAAAATGACCCTCATGTCATTTCCATTCGATCTCCCTCCTAATTTCTCTCTAAACCCTGTTAAATTGGGGTTCGATTTTATGTAAAACCCTCAAAGAAGGGTGCGGCGGTTTAGGTGGTGTTTCACCAATTATGAAGCTAACTCCTCCAATTACAACTACCAAAACACTCTCCTCAAATCCAGGAACAAAGCCCATGGATTGGTTGGGGCGTTGGAGTTGGTTTGGAGTCGAATCAAGGACACCCAAAAACAAGGGTTTCCGGCAATTCGTGACAAATTTGAGGTGTTTTCCGGCCAAATTGGACTTGGCCGTAGGTATGAAACTTGCTCTACTCATTGAGATATACAACCCTGTAAAATTTGAGAATTTTTAAAAATAGTTGATTTTTCCGGCAAGTCGGAACGGCCGACCACCACCTGTGGCGGCACGTGCGGCGGTGCGTGGCCAGTGGACAGACATTGCCTTTTTCATTCAAATTTTTGTATTCTGAACCCATAATTGATAACTGTCTAATGTGAATTGATTGTGAAAAGTTAATGATGATTGTGGTGGTTACTAGAATACCTTTGGAAATTCATAAAAGAACGAATTGTGAACTACGAGTGGCTTGATCCCTGTTAGGGTACGTAGGCAGTCTAACGAGACATTAGATGCAGCCATACGATAAGTAAGGTTAAATAACTATGAATTAACCTTTGGTTAAGAAGTATTTTTAAAGTGAAGAGAATTTAGAGATTAAAAAAAATAAATCTAAGCATATGCCTTATAAATTAAAATTATGGTTATGTTTAGTTGAAGGAATTAAGGAATTCGAATAAAGTTTTGTAATTTGGGATTTGATAATTAAAGTAGAGTTTAGTTTGGTCCTATCGATAATAATAATAATATTATTTCTCGAATTAAATGATTAATTCGGGGCGGGGCGTTACAAGTGTGGTCTGATTTGGTTTGTGTTTCAGTTTCGATTTTCGGTTCCAAGTGCCCACCCCTAATGCCAAAGACCATTTGCGATAAAAACTCTTATTTTGTATAATTCACGTGTCACCATTTCATTGGATTTGTGGATCCCACATACAAACTAAAAAAATAGTTGACGGAATCTTAATGAAATGGCCAAATTGATGTGCGGTAGTGAATGTCAGGGACGACATTGATTGATTTTGAAAGTGAGAGACCAAAATAATGAGTTTGATCAATTTTAGAAACCATTTGTGATAAAAATCCTTTTGTTTTTGTCCACTATATTTATTTGTTAATTCCAACTCTATCAGATCCCTCCCTTTTAAAGGATGCTATTTTTAACCCTCATAGGAAAAAAAATTGTAACATGCCTTTATAAATAAGACAAATCTCATATCCTATTTGTATCAACACCCATCAACCCTCTCAAGTCTCTATCCACAGTATCTAAGACCTTAAACAAAATAGGATACAACTGCAAACTAATGTTGGGCATTTGCTCTGTGGCATTAATCTTAGCTCGCGTCTCCTCAGCCACTTCCGAAAGAGATATCAAAGGCTTCATCGATGAACATAACAAAGCTCGAGCGGCGGTCGGTGTCGGTCCAATCAAATGTAACTAGGCCATAACAAGGTATGCACTATGCCAATGTAAGATCTAAGGACTACGCAATGGAGCACTCGATGAGGCCTTATGGTGAGAACATAACCTCAGGTGAAGGCATGACGAGTGCAGCTGCTATCAAGTATTGGGTTACCGAGAAGGAGTTATATGACTACAACCAAAACAAATGTGTCATCGACGAATGTGGTCACTACCTTGCTGTGATTTGGAGCAAATCAACCTATGTTGGTTGTGCCACATCGTTGTGCATGAATGGACAAACCTTTGTCGTTTGCGATCAGTGGCGAAGTCAGGATTTCTCGGGGGGAATGGCAAACTTAAAAGAATGCAAGGTTAAATAAAAATGGCAACAACTAAATCTTTTTATATAGTAATGTCTTCTATAATTAATCAATACAAACAAATTACAATTGTTGTCGGCGAGATTTCATGTCATGAAAATGTCGCATAATAGGCTCATTATCAATAAAAGCAAATACATCTTTCTCAATGTAAACAAGCATGCTATCACTCAACCATTGATCTCCCATTTTGTTACGCAATGGTGTTTTCACAATCTTTATAGCAGAAAAAGCTTTCTCCACCGAAGTGGTTGCAACCGGTAACACCAAAGCCAATGTAAGAAGTTTATACACTAACATATAGCTTTCACACCTCCCGGTCTTCACTAACTCTTTTGCAAGATCACTAATTCCTCTCAATGATGAAAACTCACTATGCATCTTCATATCATGAATGTAATTGTCAAGTTGAATTGGAAGATTCTTGAGGTCTATACGATCAAAATCTTGAGGATAAAGTTAGGCTAAATGAACAATTTTTGCTTTGTCAAAAGATGCAAAATTATTCACCGGACTCAAACATGTCATACAAAGAAGTAACTCGGTGTTTACCTCATTGAAGAGATCATTCAACTCCTTTAGTTGCATATCAATGACTTGAAAATAGAGGTCCACACGATAGTAATGGAAGTTTGTGATTTTTTGAGCTTTAAGCTAGGGGTGGGTTGGAAAAACCGAAAACCGAAAAAAACCGACAACCGAACCGAACCAAGACCGAAAAAAACCGAACCGAAAAAAAAACCGAACCAAATTTGATGAATCGAACCGAACCGAATTTGGTTGGTTCGGTTTCGGTTTTTGAGATATGAAAACCGAACCGAAATATGAAAATCAAATAAAAATACTCAAAACCTGCTGGAATGAAGATTCGAACCCCTTCCGTCTAGGTTGGGGATAGCTCCTTCAAGCCAACTTGACAGTAGGCTTTGTATTGCTATAATTGTACCAGCATAATATTTATAGGTATTCTAATCTTTAATGTTTTATAAAATTTATAAAGCTTACAAACCCTAGCAGCCGTCACTCCTTCACCTTTTCATTCTCAAACACACACTCTCTCTCTATCTCTCCCATCCGCTGCTCTTCCTCTCTGCTTCCTCAGTCGATCTCTCCCTCATTCTTCTCTTCCTCCCTTCAACTCTCCTTCCTCTCTTCCTCTCTCCAACCTGCCAAGTCCATGGTTGTAACATGGACTTACCTTTTCAAAGGATTACCACAAGAGGCGTAGGGTTTGTGATGAATTTATTTGACAATCCCCATTTTTTCCCTCTCCAAATCGTATGCCCCTTATCTCTCTGCTCCTCGTCTAATATTCCTTGCTTTCTCCATAAAATTTCGATCTCTGCTTTTCAAATACAAGCCAAATAGTTTTTTAATCTGGGATTCATATGGAGGTCGCACGGTCCAGACATCCATCTTTGTTCCTCTGGATTTCTTTAATAGTAAGTATTCAATTTCTTCCTCTTTTTTTTTTTCTGTTTCTTGTTTAATTCTTTGAGTGCTGAAAATGGTAGGTTTTTTTTTATTTTTATTTTTTATGTATTGATTAAAAGTTTTTATTTCTTTGGTTTGTTGACTATGCTATGTGAATTTATTTGTTGACTATGCTTTGTGAATTTTTGAAGAAAAATTGGCTGATGTTGTTCTTGAATTTATGTGGTAAAGATCTTTGGTCTTTGGATCTATACTCTTTATTAAACCCATGGATCTCGTCTGTTTGGTTGTGTTCGGACAGGTGCTCGTGGCCGGATGTTACAATCGGCGAGGCGTCGATTGGTTGATGGCGAGGGTTTGTGCTTGTAGGGATGCTCGGCGGCGGATGCTGCAGTAGAACCCTAGGTTTTCTTTTGTTGTATTTTATGGCTTGGGCCTCTGTATTGTTTGTTGGATCTATTGGGCTAGTTTGGCAGGTCCTCTTTTGGGCTAGTTTGGCAGGTCCTCTTTTGGGCTAGTTTACTAATATCCAGATATTAAAAAATAATAATAATAATAATGAAAAAAACCGAACCGGACCGAAACCAAACCAAAAAAAATCGAAACCGAAAAAAACCGAATTTTTTTTAACCGAACCGAACCGAACTGAAATTTCGGTTTGGTTTTGGTTTTGGCAAAAAACCGAACCGTTTCAAACCGAACCCAGCCCTACTTTACGCCTTGATTTTCCAGGTACGAAATGCAAATCCTCCATGTTATGAACGATAATATCATGCTCCTCACAAAACTTTTCTACATCATGAAGCAAGTCCCCAAAGTCATCATCTCTCAAGGATTGTAGTCTTTGCTTGCATACTTCCACTAACGCCATCACATTCACAATATCTTGATCTTTCTTTTGCAATGCTTGTGATAACTCATTTGTAATTCCCAATATAAGTCTCATCACGAAAAGGTGAAATGCAAAATCAAAAGTTTGTATGTCTTTGAATAACCTAGTTGCTTCACCGAGATTATCTTGGTTGCGATCACTTTTAATCCATTCAACCACCTCCACCACGGCTTCAAACATAACAATAATACTAACTATAGTACCATAATGCGAGTTCCACCGTGTATTACATGGACGCATGAGACTCATTTCTTGATTTAACCCTTTACCCGTTTCAAGATTACCAAGATCAAGAGCTTTATGAATTTGTTCTTGTTGTTTCTCTCTAAATGCATCACGACGCTTAGACGATGATCCAATAAGATTCACCAAACTACTAGTGTTGATGAAGAAATTGGTAACATCCTCATTTTCCTTTGTCACGAATACAAGAGCTAGTTGGAGTTGGTGTGCAAAACAATGAATATGAAATGCTTGAAGGTATTTGTTCAAAATCTTTGTTTTAAGACCATTTAACTCACCTTTCATATTGCTAGCTCCATCATAGCATTGTCCTCGTAACTTGGACATACTCAAATTTTTTGTAGCAAACAATCTTTCAATGGCCTCTTCAAGCGAGTTACTAGTTGTAGCAAACAATCTCTCAATGGCCTCTTGGGAGCAATTGCAAACACAACCTTCCTAACTTGTTCATTATGCTTGGAAAGAAATTACATAAGCTTCAAATAATTGCCCCTATTGCTTGATTTCAACGATTCATCAAGGCCATGAAAAGGCAAACCTTGTCCCAATAACCATCTTGCGCACTCAAGTGAGGCACTCAATAAAGTACGATAATTAATGTGAGCTTCATCGGTTTGCTTAATTACAAATGTTTCAATGTGTTGTTTTTGTGTCATCAAATCTCTAGCTTGTTGTACAGCTTTATTATGAAGACTTCCAACACCTCCCTCATGGACTCGAAGATTTTCGGGTCCTTTCTTTCAATTTGTAAACCCTATCGTAGTGAAGACATCACTTTTAGTGCTACCCATTTGATCAAAATCACATTTGAAAAGATAACAATAACAGCAAAATGCAGCATTTTTTGATATACTATACTCCAACCACTTAAACTTATCAAACCAACAAATGATAAAACATCGATTGTCGCTAACCTTTCTTGGCATGATGTGGTCTCTAGGTTGACAAGGATCAATTTGGAGATAGTGTTTACGAATTACTTCATGATAATTAGGTGGATAATTAAGCATTCGACGTTTATGTGCAGGGTCTGCAGGAAGATTAGCCAATATTTCATCCAACTCAATGGCTTCACTTTGTTGTGACCTACTTGGAATATTTGAAGGAGGACTTCTTGGAATATTTGAAGGAGGAGGAGAACTACTCGGAATATTGGAAGGAGAAGGACTACCCGAAATGTTTGAAGGAGGATTTAAGCATTGTTTCTTATAGTATCGTTTCTTTACGTAACTGTAAAATGGAAAGAAATAAAAATTCTTAGACTCTTATTCCTAAAGTAGACTATACTATTATTATAGTATGCATAATAACTAATCCAACCAACCAACAATTCAATTAATCAAAAGTACTAATATTAGTTAAAGAGGGCTCATTGCGTCCATCCTGGTGGCTTATTACCAATAATTTTAGTTAAAGATGGCTTTTGACATGCCAATTTATCTATATGTACAATTATACAAACTTATGATAAGAGTAAGAAGCAAATTAAAAGCACGATTCTTTTAATTCCCAATTCGTATCAATAATTTCACCCTAAAAAATAATTTCATATCAATAATCATAGAAGTATATGATTCACATCAATAATCAATAACCAATAACCAATAACCAATAACCATATTAATGCATTACCATATGATTCTATACCAATTAAATGAAATTTGTATTAAATAATTAATTAGGGTTGGGGATTATACATTTAAGAATTAAAAAATTTACCTTTAAATGGTGATTGGTGGAAGCCGACGGCTTAAGCTCAAGGTGGAGAGGAGAGTGGCTTGTGAACTGTGAAGGCTCAACAGAAATTAAAGGGGACTCACTTGGCGTTGGCTTGGCTACTGGGATTTTGGGGAGCAGCTTGGCTCTCTTTCTCTGTGTTGATTGGTGAACAAACGGCACGAGATAAGCAAAGTAAATGGGAATAGGGTCGCCGGGGGGGGGGAGGGGGAAGGGGGGACATATAGGGTTTTGGGGCGACACGTGCAAGGGAAGCAGTCCCCCTTTATAATTTTTTTTAATTCAAATATACAAAACGGCGCCATTTTGTTTTACAATTTTTAAATTTTTTTTACCTGGCCCAAAACGACGTTGTTTTGGCCTGGTTTTTAAAAAAAAAAATTAACAGCAATCTGCGCAGAACAGATTGCGGATTGCCCAGAAAAGACAAAAGAGATGAACCAGGGTTTTCCGGCGAGGCGCGCGCAAGGGGAGTGGCGAAGAGCTGGGTCCAATGGTGTTTTCCGGCGAGGGGAGTGTCGGCCGCCACTCCTAGCCCTCACGTGGCTTCGCCACTGTTTGCGATTATGATCCTTCTGAACCAGATGGCAAGCACTCTTACTAAATGAGTAATAAAACTTACATTATAGCCTTGTACCTTTAGCACTTGTTCACTCGTCCCATGATAGGTCATGTTACGAGTGTGCTTTTCTCATGCATACTAGACACGACCATGTTTTGGTTGGGTCTTCTGTTTTCTTCTTTTGGATAAGAAATTGGAAAAGAAAAGGGAATGAGAGATACATGTAATTGGTGTACATCCTAAAAAGAATAAAAATCATTTCAATTTTTCTTCCTCAAATCAAATCTCTCCCATTTGTTTCCTCTCCATATCACTAAATGGTGAAATTTTCTTCCATGTTACCCTTTACACATTTACAAAAGGGAATCGTTATTAGCACTATTTTCATTATACATTTTTCACAATTGAATTTTTTTTTAAATATAGAAAATTTAGAGTACAAAATAAAAATTTAGAATGCTAATAATAATTTCCTTACAAGATTGCTATTAGAGTTTGATTTTTTATTTATTTTTTCCTTCTCCATGAAGGAGCAAATGATGACTTTCATGGAACTGCACTTTTAAATTGTATTAGGGCTGGTTTGGATGTGTTTTTAAAATGACTAAAAACGTTTTTGGTGAAAATGTTTTTTATACCAATCCTTAGTAAAAATCCAAGTGAATCCTAAAAAAACACTTAAAGTACTTCCTGCATGCTTCTTCCAAAAAGCACATATCTGGTGCTTCTTCCAAAAGGCACTTAAAAGTGCTTTTGGAACTCAAAATCAATTTAACCAAAAGTGTTTTTAGACATTTTAAAAACACATTCAAACGAACCCTTAATCAATATATGAACTGCACTTTTAAATTGTCTATTGTATTTTAATAATCCAAAACGTTTAATTTTAGGTCTCTCTTCAAGTTCATTCTTATAGAAGCTCACTCAATTCTGAGTTCATTTAACCACTTAAATATGCGACAATCATTGGAACGTTATCTTGAAATACGTATACCATGTATGTTGGTTTATCTTTTTTTTACACATCACTTGTAATACTACAGCAGTAAAGTTTTAATTTGTACAAGGTATTTGAACCCTAACTGTATACCAGCTCCAACAATTGAACCTGATAAGAAAATAGTAAAACAAAAGCTCAAAGACGCACAAAATTACAATCAACCCGCGTATTCTATGATCATAAAGCCCCAAAATTACAACCAATCTGCATATTCTATCACCATTAAGCGCGGAAAGTTTCTCGGTAAGGCATCTGTAACATTTTCTTGTACACTGAGTAACACGACCAAGCATATATAGGCAAACACACAAATCCATCCAGCAGAATATGAGCCCCATACCTACAAGCAAAGGGAATCGAAGAAACGAACATCTTAACCCTACTCACGTTTTTCTACACTAATTGTATCGGCCAACACAGGCCGTTCAGTTGCTTCCTCAATCTCTGAACCGGCTCTGACCGGGCTGGCACTTGAGATTGCACTGTCTTCCAGAGAATCACTGGCTTGCTTTGTTGGCCCACTGCTGACCCCTGTTCTTGAATTGTCCAAACTAGAAGTCATAGGGGTGTTAGAACCAGAAGTATGCCCTTCCAAATGTTTTGGCTGATTTAAGGCGTGGCAGTGCGGGCAAAAATAAGTGATGTAAGGGAAATCTTCCTTCTTAGCAAGCCCTGCAAAGAGAAACAAATGAGATCGTTAGATTCAAGCAAAAGAACGAAAGAAAACTAACACTGAGGAGAGTACTATAATATTCGGATGTTGATAACCTACCGTTGTGCATATGACAGTTGCCGCATATGAGCGCATAAGACTGTGTTGGATCCTCACCCACAAGTAATGCTGCAATCCGAGCAATCCATCCTCCATCCTGTGGAGATGGTCCTTGAGGATTATGATGACTAACGACTAGCTGATTATACTCAGAAGTCTGACCATCAGACCTTGCAGAACGAGGTGTCTCTTCTTCAAGAGGATTCAGCGGGACACTCCCGGTACTATTCGATCTGGTGTGTACTGGTTTACGGTTTCGAAGTTCACCAGAGTGGACAAGATCAACATCATGGCTTTTCCCTGTTGAGGCATTACCCTTAGATTCATCTCCCACATAAAATTTCATACCTGAATCCATACTCAACTTAGATGCCAGGACAGTTGCAGCAGCTGCCTTTGCTGCTGGGTCAGGATCATATCTCTGCATAAATGACATAACTTAAGCGCAAACCAAGGAACATCTTCACATATACCATTCTTCAAACACAAACCAGTGAGGATTTCCGTAAAGTTATAAATAAATAGCACAAAACCCAGCAAAGGGGTATACAAGAGCCAAGTCTGGCACAGTGCTCACAAACCAAACACTTCACTTCAGCCCACAAGAATGGTTTCTTCGGTTCACTTTACATGAGCTCCTGGAGTTCTTTCAACCAAAATTAGTAAATAACATCTAAGAAACTCTATAAAACCATTCAAACAGTCAACTCAGGTAACTCAGATGAAACTAGGGTCTTGGAAATCCCCGTTCTCAACCACCTTGTTTGGATAACATTTAAAAGGAATCTGCAAAACACGGGTTTACTAAAACATAAAAAAGCCAACTAAACCCACCTCTAGAGATGGGTTTTTGCAATCGTCTCTGGAGTCCCAAACCTCCCCGTCGTCGATCTCACATCCTCCACTCCTCTCCAAATCCAAGCTCATTGATCTCACGTCTCCTCTTCTCCTCCATCAAACCCCACCTCTCTGAACCCACCATCGAGTGCTTCCTCTCTGACAACTTCGAGTGCACAGTCAAACCCCTTGATGTCTGCAACTCCATTCGCAACATATCAACGTCATCATCCAATTCTTCATCTTCCAATTCTTTGACCGACATCATCATCCCAATCTTCATCTTCTCCAGCGTTAATTCGTCTTCTCTGGGGTCGTCTTCTCCAGCTTTCAATCCTTGTTTTTCTTTTCATGCTATGTTTATTGAAACAAAATTATTTATTATATTTTTATTTAACAAGCATTTATCATGATTAGGACTGTTGGATAATCTTGTACCGGACTTCTTTATTCCTTTTTCCAGTTTTGATTTATGCATTTTTTTTAATGAATTTGAATTTATCCTTTTCCATTTTTTTTAATATTTAATTTTATCATGCTTGTTGAATTTGAATTTATTGTATTTCAATTTTACGTTTGTTGTGTACAATCTGGATTATGTTCCAGATTTCTTCTTTTTTCCAATCATGATTTCTATATTATTTTTTCAAATGGCTGACAAATAAAAACTAAGCAGATCTCAAAACCCAAGTTTTTCAATCCCACCATCACTTGATCCCCTCATATCCAAACAAGAAACTTCAAAACCCAGCATCCTTAATCCCTTCACTCCTTACTCCCATCATTGACAAATCCCTTGGAGCCAACAAAACCACCATCCAAAACAGGCCCATAAGGGGAAAATGATGCATCAAAACCTACCCTATTCACCCGATAAAAGTTCAACAAACTAACAGAAATACCAAAAAGAAATCAATAATGAGACATAAAGATGTACAATGTTTACAATATAGCAACAAAACTCTTCCTAATCATTACCTGAATAAGTTGTTGAGTAGTGTAATAGTTTGTCCTCTCTTTAAGTTCATCAATTTTTGCTTGCCTTTCAGCTCGAAGCCTTTCCAGGGTTTTGGTGTCCTTGCGATCACCTATACATTGAAACATATGGATATCAGATTGCTGATGCATGTCGACGCATAACATTAGACAAATACCTTTCAGTTAGTGGCGGCATCCTATTTGGAAATTGAGTCAAAGAAAAAGATGGGTTCATATACCAATGATCAAAAGCATTCAATAAACATTTTAAATCAACAGTAATTAACTAATGAAAACATCCTAGCTCTAGTTTCTAGCCTTTTGTCAATGATCCATTACAACGCCAACATGGTGCTAGGCTCCTAAACCCATATGTTTGATGCTTCAATATGGACTTCATAAGATACAGACATGCATGAAAGCTGATAAGCAGACTCACAACATACATAATTTACAAAAAATAACATGTCAAGAAAGGCATGATATACGTACACATTGAAACAATATTGAACTTTGAAAATTGTGAATAAAGCTTTCCTGCCCTAAATGCCATATGATCAGAAATACACACCATGTACACTAAAAACATACAACGAGGCTTAAAAAACTCAATAAAAACAAAGTCAGAAGCCACCAACGCAAGGATTAACCAATAAGTCTAAATGCCGCTTAAGTCCTATCTAATGCACAACCGAAATGCTATCACAAACACGGAAACCAGATGCCTTTGCAAAACAAATGTTCCAGATATGATCACATGAACATAACAAAAATAAGCAAGCTGTAAAGTTTTAGACACTCACGCATCTTTGTGAAGCTGGCAAATGCTGAATACGAAACAGAAGATATAGCAGGCAAAAGAAACATGGGCAGAATACGAAATGTCCTCATCTTCCAATCTAAATCCGTCGCTCTCGTCGTTACTATAGCATAAAAAATTGCAATAACCTGAAATTGACAAAATTAAGCAAAACCCAGCATTCTTCTCCGATACTATCACACTTCAAAACTCCATTTCAAGAAGCTTAACAACTGTTGTGGTGCATTCTTAAACCTTTAATGGACATTGGCACGAAAAATGGGAATCCTCAACAAAACCCTAATTAATGGGTTTTACAAATTTACTGCGATTAATTAAGCAAAGCAAGAGATTTTCAATAACCTCAAAGAAGACGGAGAAGAGAATGAGATGTCTGGTCATGCGCCTCCAAGTAATGGTCCGCCTCTGCATTCTAGCGAGGACAGTGGCTTCCTCTTTCGAAATGTACTGAAGCCGCTTCTCGAAATCGTCGCGGTGTAATCGGAAGATCCCACTGAACATTCTGGAGAAAATTCCCTGGCGCTTCTTCTTCGCAACCGCAGGCGCTGCCGCCGCCACGGCGTCCTTCTTGTCGCCTTCTCCTCCTACGGCTTTATCCTCCGCCATTACACCAATTTTGCGGTTCTCTATCTCTTTCTATAATATAATAGACAAAATGAAAGCAGAAAGTAAAGCAAACATCGATTAATCAAAATACAGACGAAATAAGATCCGGAAGATTGAGAGAGTCGTGGGAGAGAGAGAGAGAGAGAAAGAGAGGACCTTGAAAATGGCGATGGCGGATCGAGAGAAGGTTGAATCGATTCGAACTTTCTGGATGTTGGGGGTGATGATGGAAATCGACAAAAAGAAGAGAAGTCCGTCAGGGCAACGCAGAGCTCTGATCGATGAAGAGAGAGACGGAGAGAGGGAGAGGAGAGAGGGAGTATCGGCGATGGAGTGAGAGTGTCGAGGGAGAAAGGAGGAGAGAAAGGGAGTCCCCAAAAATCGGGGTTTTCTTTTATTTCTTTTATTTCTTTCCTTTTTTTTTATTTCGTTGTGTTTTTTTCACGCGTATGCAATTTAGCCGCACCGCAACAACAACAACGCGGAGCCGGAGCACACGGTGAGTGGGACCCACATAGGACCGCAGGGACCCTGTTCGTTGGAGTGCACGTCGACGGTCGACCAACCCCCGCCGGCTCTCCAACCAGGCTGTGCTGGACCTTATTAAAATCCCCCCCCCCCGCCAAAAAGTCTATTTTGCTAACTACTCAACCACCTTTCTGCATAATTAACTAATTTTAATTTGTTTGCTCTTTTAAACATGAATTAATAAATACAAAAACATCATTCTTACTACATATTTGTACAAATAATAAGACTCACATGTGTTTGTGGGTTTTATGTCTAAAGATGGTACGAATATGTGGTAAGTATAACATTAGTTTTAATAATAATATCTAAAAATTGTAGAAGATGGTATGCAATTCAATTGTTTCTTGATTCAAATCGGTCTAGTAAGTTTAACTAATTGTTTCTAATGTTCAAAGATATCCGATGTTAGAATTTCGATGCACTTGATAAAATGGTGTAACGTTTTTAAGCGTTTCAAATATAATAATTTTCCATATTTTGGTAAATACATGCTCCTAAGAGCAAGTCCACCCCTAAAAAAAATGTGTCACATAGCTTGGCAAGTCCTGGTCCAGTGGCGAGCAAACTTGTCGCCGAAAGCAGTCTCGATCCTGGTCCACTACATCGGGTAGGAGCGCACATGGTTGGATTCCAAGATGAAATTCCAAAAGTGAAAGTCGTTGGGGTGGCATGGATGGGTGTGTGTATGATCTGGGTTGTTTGGGTGTCGTTCCTGGAGGTACACGTCTGGTTTCTTATTTTGGGGTGAGAATTGAGTGCGTCAAGGTGATGGATGAAGGGTGTTATTAGGGTTTCTTATTTTGGTGGTGAACGCCCCCACAGTCAACACCGTCGCGGCCACTAAGCACGGGATTGCTCACGTCAGATGGCCAGACATGTGGGTCTGTCGATTCTGGGCCGGTCTCTTGCCTGGCTTGGGCTGGGTGCCAGCCTATTAGGTTGGGGGTGGAGTGATTTGGCTGGAGGCCGGCCTGTTTTAGGTGCTGGGTGCCGAGCAATCCACTACTAGTGGACTTGCTCTAAAGGGGATCAAAATTTTCATTTTCTTGAAATTCGAATTTAGGCAAAATTTCCTTTATTAACTTGCTTGTAACAGAGAAGTTATGAATAAAAATAATACCTTTGGTACTCATTTTTATTTCTTATGTGTTAGTGAACGTATGATTTGTCAGCAGGAGATTAATGCCCCTACCTACCTATTCTAAACATGTCATAGTAACTTGTAGGGGTGGGCGTGGTGGGCCAAAACTGACACCAAATCAACCTAGTCGGTTGGGCCAAAATTGCAAACCGAAATCGACCAAGCTAGGTCTAAAATTGATGAGGTTGGTTAACCGACAGTGACGGGTTGGTTTGGGTCCATTCTCTGTTCTCTGTGCTTTGTGAAGATGAAAACACATAACAATTTTTTGTCCAAAAGCTACAAAATGTAACATCAATATGAGTGACTACTCAAAGTAAAACACAAATAAAGCAGCCCAAAGAGAGCACCAAAGCAGCAACTGATGCCTTCTCCAAATGGTCCACCTGTTCTTCTCTAAAAGGACTCTTAAGGTTGGTGATATTCAGCTTAACCACCGAAAATTTAAAAAAAAAAAAAAGTAAAAAAAAAAAAAAAAAAAAAACCAAACCAAAGTCATCCGCGCGGTTCTGGCGTTTTACTCGGTTTTTTTCTTTAAATGCCCAGCCCTAGTAACTTGTGAAGAAGGAAAAGAAAAGAATCTTATTCTGTAGAACTGGCTGAAAGTTTAGCATAAAGGGTCTTTTCTTGTATCCTTTTCCTCTCATAGCTGCAAAACGCTTTGTTAATAGTTTTACCAACGAATAAACGAATGCGTCGTCTACGATGGGAGAGACTGCTGATTCCCATTTCACCCATCTGATCGCCTCTTGGTTTTCCAGAAAATGAACATTTGCGCTAGGATTAAAGGCCGAATTCTGTAGTTCCTATACAGAATTATGCAAGGATGACTCGGAAGCTAATGGTTATGGATACTACCAGCCTTTATGGACACTGGAAACCAATGTGTTACATTCTCTACTACGAAGAACGAAAAGTTTAAAGCAAAATTTAATACTTTGTGGTAACTTTCCAACCTGCAAATTTCTTTCACAAGCAGAAAACTGCCATTATCAGAAGGGATTCTATGTAATCTATATCCTCCGAAACTGGAGGAATTACATGTTGAATCATGATGAATTGAAAATGAAAGACGTGTGGAGCGTGCATATATGCAATCAATCCTGTATCATCTCTGCTGTATGGCGGTATAAACATCTGCACGCGAGAATAAAGCATTCAAAAGGAAGATCTTGTTCTCATTACATGTGTGAGTTCACTCTTGTTAATTTTTAAACACAAAAACAAACCCCAAAAAACTGCACAGAGTGACTAATTCAGATACATATTGTCTCAATAAAACTGCACATATATCCCTAAACAATGTAAAGCATTACAAGAAGTATGATAAATATGAGTTGGCAGGATACTGATTGAATAAACCAACCTGAACAACTATAGGGGAAGCATGCTTGGCAAAGTCCTGCTGAATATACTCCGTCACGTCAGGATTTGTTCCTTAAAATGGTGGTCAAGTATGTAGGATGTTGGGCCCAATGCCCCCCATCCAATCTTCACAAGTATATGAAAGCATTCCGCTTCCATGAAAGGAATAATCAGATCTGATCGCAGTTTAAGGAGCAGGATCATCAATCCGAAGACTGAAGGCCACCTGTCAACTGCTTGATCCTGTAAGAGTTTTGCAAGGAACAATCAGTGACCATTTAACTCTCAAAATATGAATCCAATAGTTTGAAGCCCTAAGTTGACAAGGACTAGACTAGACCAAAAACTATCTTATCCATCCCAACATAAGCTATCAAGTTCAAACATAACACACCCAACTAGACAAACGTCTTCGGATGTTAGTAGTCTAGTAGTTTGAGCTTTCCATTGACCAGAATTACCAAACAGTCATTAATACACAAATACCAACAACAACAAAAATCACTCAAATTGTAATGGAACATTTGTGGAAACACATACCTTCCTTAAAAGCATATAAAGGGTTCCCCTTTGCCACAAGCAGAAAACTGCCAATCAGAATGGATTCTATGGACTTTAATCCAAGTATTTTGACTTGCATGCCAAAATGACAATGTTCGAACATGCTCTACGTGTGGTCTGAATTTACTGACAAGGACAACTCACTTCCCCTTCTCAGCCACTTCTGGTAAACACCAAATGCCATGTCAGGCTCCTCAATTTTGCATTACTTCTTGAAAAGTATCTGATATGGAACATGATCAATGGGTAAACCAGATTCCCGCATCT
Organism: Malus domestica; assembly: GCF_042453785.1. NCBI lineage: Eukaryota > Viridiplantae > Streptophyta > Magnoliopsida > Rosales > Rosaceae > Malus > Malus domestica. The sequence goes on from NC_091668.1 coordinate 12,099,338, forward strand.
TTGTAAAAAGCTCTTCTGCCTCCTTCATGTTTCCTCTCATGCAGTGCCCTCTGATTAGTGCAGCATAGGTAAATATATCTGGATCAAATCCTATTCTCAGCATTTCATCATACAACCGGAATGCAAAATAAATGTGCCCTAACTTACAAGCAGCACCTATCAACAAATTATAAGTGACCACATCAGGACAAAGACCAGACATAAGCATTTCCTTTTTGAGAACAAGAGCACGATCAATGTTTCCTCCTTTTACTTGTGCGTGGATCAACGCATTGTAAGTATACACATTTGGTTGAACACCAGAAGCGAACATATGATCCTTGACTGAGAGTGCAGTACTAAGATTCCCATATCTTCCATAACAATCGATAATACAATTCCATGGTAGAGGCTCAGGCACCATTGACTTCTCTAGCATACAAAGAAGAAACTTGTTAGCTCTGAAAACATCTCCTTTAATACACAGGCCCTGAATGATTATTTTGTATGAAATTTGATCTGGAGTAACTCCCATTTTTGACATACTTTCATGGACGTAGCAAGCCTCCTCTAATTTTCCTTCTTTGCAAAGACCACTTATAAGTGTATTAAAAGTAATAACATTAGGAAGTAATCCTCTTTTGATCATTTCACAAAGGGAACCGTAAGCAAGGTTCATGTCTCGACTCAAACAAAATCCATGGATGAGAACATTATAAGCAACGACATCTATTTGGGTATTCATTTGGACCATTTCATCCCAAATATGAAGTGCCTGAACTGTATTCCCGTTTTTAAGATAACCATCCATAAGTATAGTTGAAATGATTAGATCTGATGCTGTCTTGTCATTATCAACATCCAATATCTTGTTAAGAAGCTTCTTTGCATTCTCCATAAGACCTTTCTTGCACAATGCATGTACAAGTATGTTGCAAGTGACTCTATTCGGACTAATACCACTGTTACTCATCGTGGAGAAAAGATAGAGAGCTTTGTCCACATCATCAAGAAGGCAATAACCCTTAATAAACGTGTTGTATGTGGCGCAGTTGGGAGAAGGGCCAATTTCTAACATCTCTCTAAGAAGCCAATCTGCCTTCTCCAAGTCACCAGTTTTACATAGTCCGTTTAGAAGATAATTGTGCGTCAAAACATCAGGAACAAAGCCTTTCTTTATCATTTTTCTCCGAAGCCAAAAAGCTGTTCCCAACTTACCATCCATGCATAAAACCCTTATGATGCCCATGTGATCCATGTAGTTAACTTTCGAAGTGCAACTTATAAAGCCTATCTCTGTCATTGATATGCTTTCCCTGCAATTTTTCATATAATCAACAAAAGCATGTAATGAAATATTAACTACGAAATATGTATCAATCCTTGAGCACTAGTCCCAATCTATCAAACAAGATTGCGAATTTGATCCTAAAAATTACAAAGACCGAAAACTGACCTCATTGTTTTCAGACGTTCCAAACTGTCCTTCAACATTGCATCCAACGCATTGAAAACCGCATGTGGATCTTGTTCACCATCGGAATTATTTTTCTTTGAAAACCAATGTTGAGCATTCAAATGGTAATTCTCATTCCAATTTATCATGAAATCCTCAAAAGTAGTTGGAAGTAGATCCTTACCCCTACATTTCCCACATTTGAGAGCACCATAAGGTTTCTAGCAATAACTAATACCCACTGCAAACTGTTAGTTTTCTTTTTCCTCTTTTCTACCCAGTTTTTTCTCAGCAACCAAACAGAAAATTAAGAGTATAACTAGAAAATGACAAGTAATAATATCATATTTCCATTAAGGCTTAGGTTTCTTCTTCCTCTTTTCTGCTCAATTTTCTCGGAAACTAAACAGAAAATTAGAAAATGACAAGTAATAATATCACATCTCCATTAAAGCTTAGGGTTTTTCTTCCTCTTTTCTACTCAATTTTCTCGGAAACCAAACAGAAAATTAGAAAATGACAAGTAATAATACCATATCTCCATTAAAGCTTAGGTTTTTTCCTTCCTCTTTTCTACTCAATTCTCTCAGCATTCAAACAGCAGAGTAAGATTAAGATATGACAACAAGTTACCTGGCGTTGGCATCAGAGTCAGCTTGGCAGCACAAAATGTTGACAAAAATGCGAGCAATGTTGTGCTTGATGGAGTCGAGGGTTCGATTCAAACATCTCAGAAGGGCAATGTGGGACGGCGACGATTCTCCGCACGCGATTACAAGCTGCAAATCCCACACCAAACAATCAAATAAACAATCGATACAAAAACATATATATATATACACACACACACATATATATTAGGGATTTTGGACTGACTGCCATTGGAGGCGTTCTGTGAAGAACTTGAAGGATTTTCAGAAAGAAGAAGAAGACGATATGGGGAGTATTTGTTCTGCTGCTGCTTCTTCTTCTTCTTCCTTGACTCCGTCACTAACGGTTTGAGACTGAGGCTGGCTTTGCCTCGGATTGGTTTTTCTCCTGTGGGAGGTTAGCTCCCGACGGCGTGAGTTTTCGGAAGCGGATCCAAGTGGCTCATATTCTGTTGAAGATTGAGGAACCCGAATGTACAAATTGGGGCGGGTCGGAGGGCCAACCAGACTCGAATAATAAATATGGGTCTCAAATCAGTAAATGGAGTTCAAAAGCTCATATCCCTTTAGATTATACATTATTTAGCTTTTTATTCTTTAATGTTTCTATTACTATGTATGCAAGCTAGAACCCCCTATCAGCTTTTTTTTTTTTTTTTTTATTATTATTCAAACTATTATAATAATTCAGAGAATGCAGAGTTTCGAACTCAGAACGCATGGGTAAAAACCCAACACCCTATCTCGATTATAATTAAAGATCTTCGGTTCAAATACCCCTTCCCGATTATAACTTTATAAAAATAAAATTAAATTATTGCTTGAAAAAAATCACCTAAACTTAATTCGGATTTGATCAAGTTGGTAATTTCTCAATCCACGATTATGAGCAACTTATACTTACTTCGTCTCAATTTAAATTTCGGATTAGGTCTAGGCAAAATTCGGACCAGGTCCGGGAAAATTCAAGTTGACCATGCCCAAGTTGAACAGTTTCGGGACATTTAAGAGCAAGTCCACCGGAGGCCTAATGTGCCAGCACCCAGTCAAAAAACCAAGCTGGGGTACAGTCAATCCACTCCAGCCCAGCAGATTGGCTGGCACCCAGCCTAAGCCAGTCCACAGACCAGGGCAAAATGTGTTGAGCTAGAGACCAGCCTACATGACGTCAAGCTAACGTCATGGTCATCAAATCGGTGAGATGAAAACGATCGCCTGAGCGTGCCCATTACCTCCGTCTCTCGGGGCAAGGTGTCAATTTCTTCCACAACCCAAAAACGCACAATTTGATACCAACAACAACAACAACAAATCCTAACACCCAGAACCCAAGATTTACATAATTTGTAGGAAAAATCACAAGGAAAAAAAATTAAAAAGAAAAAAAAGGGACTGGAAGAAGAATATCGAAAAGGAGGGGCGTGAGAGAGAAAGAGAGAGCCTTAGCGAGAATGATTGGCCATGCAGTAGTTTGGAGCCAAAGGATTCAAGTCGGGACCGAGGACGCGAAGATTCTCAATCTCAAAATGACGACAGCGGAGACGACGGAAGGGGATGAGATTATATTCATATTTGATGCAAAACGGCGACAATTTGTGCCCGTTTTTTGGGGGAAGAACAAGGATGCCGATATGGTGTGGGATTCCCAATCGATTTTGTGGCCAGAGGAGAAGGAATTGGGGTTGGATTGGGAGAGGGCTTGGCGGTGGAGGAGAAACCTGAAAAAACCAAACCCTACAAGGAAGCAGGAGGAATAGTTGATTTGATGATCGGATCGACAGAAATTAAAAATAATAATATTTTAATAAAATTGACTAGGCTATTTTTTTTAAGGGTGGAGATGCCTTGGCATATTACTGTTCATTGGAGTCTATTATTGTTCACTGGAATGGATAAATGGGCTGGGTGCTGGCACAAAGTCCTCAGGGGTGGACTTGCTCTAAGATACAGCAACACTTGGGCAGCAATGGCCCAATCAAAGGAAAATCAAATGTGGGAAACAGTCATTAATGCTTATGATAAAAAGACCAAAATAGTTACCTTGCACTCGCCTCTTTATTTTTGTCACTGTAGAGGAATGCACTGGGACTATTTTTGAGTGCTAATAGCAACTCCCGCACCACACTAGACCAATTTCCGGTGTATACTTTGGAAATGCTTCCTAGATTTATCTCCTTTCGCTAGGCTGTCTTCCTCCAAAATTTGCGCCTCTAGCAGCCGAGATCTTGTCCTGGTTTTGGTGCTTACTGGCATTTCAAACTTAAGAGGTACAACCGGCTTGATATATGGCATTCCGAGTAGATTTGTAAACGAGTCGGGTTTATTGGGTTTGAGTCGGGTTTAATCTGACCCGTTAAGTAAACGGGTCACCCGAACTCAACCCGTTAAGCTAACGGGTCACCTGTTTCACCCGTTAACAATTATTATTATTATTTTTTTTTTTTTTTGCATAGAGTTTATTTTTTGTTGTTAAGACTTTTACTGAAATTGCTAAAAAAATCCTTAACTAACGGGTGTTAACGGGTTGATCCAAAATGACCCATTATTTAACAGGTTGTTAACGGGTTCACCCGTTAGCAACCCAATCCGTTAAGCATCCACTCAAATACTCATATTAACGGGCGGGTCGAATCGGGTCCAAAATGCCAGATCTAATTCCGAGGATGTTTCGTTTATCTTTGGGAAGCGATCGTAGTTATGGAAGCTAATAGGCCACATACTCGCCTTCAAGATCATAATTCTGCGCCTAAAAAGGTAACGAAAACATCTTAGGTACCATAAGTTTTTTAAGCTCTTGCAGAGCTCCAAACGTAGTTCAACTAAATTTTGTGAAGCAATCTGCACTGCGCATTTGCCGTTCAGAGTCGGGTTTTATTGTAAGAAGATGACATGAACCAATGACGAAAATTTGGTTAGTGGTCTTTACATGAAAATGCATTTTAGCTAAAATGATCTCTGAGATTGGCATAACTTCTCACATTGGTCCATGTATTTTGAAATCGATAGAAGTGATCCCTAAAGTTAGTCACCATCAATCATTTTGTTCCTTGTGTAAAAATCTATGTTAAATAAGAACCAAAATGATTTGACAAAAATTGAGTATATTTTGTCATTTCCTCTTATTTAAAGTACATTTTTCACAGAATGATAAAATGATTGCTGACGAACAAACTCAAAGACCAGTTATATTGATTTTAATTCTCAAGCACCAAGAGACCAGTTATATTGATTTTAATTCTTAATCACTAAAGTAAACTAAAGTAAGGAGTTATGTCAAAGTCAGGAACCATTTTTATCTAAAAAGCCACATGAACATTACACTGAATTATTGAATGTACACTTCCAAGTATTATAGTACTAGCCTGAACTTAATTAGTTTGCATATTAGCAGTTATGTTTAAGAGAATTCTTTGTTACTAGCTTATAGAATCCTCCGTGACATCCTAAAAAATCCATATCCTCCACTTAGTAGCACAGCTTCTCCAACTTTCAAAGAGGCTCGGATGGTATAGGAATTAAAATCCTAAACTGTGACTTATAGCTAAAGAAGATAGTCGAGATGAAGGCATTCTTATACTTTACAAAGAAACATACAAACATGGAATTGAATAAAAAGATGAATGTGTAATCACCAGCTACATAGTTCCAATTCCCATGATTGGAACAAGGGTCGTAATCCAAAAGGGATGTCTCAAACCATTCAGGTCCCACGCCAGTCAATGCCCATGTCACGAGCGAGAAAGGAACATACAATCTGTAGAATAGTAGATCAAGTGTTAGCTATCCTCATATTACCTGCCAAACAACAACATTTTTCAATATTCTGTATTTACAAAATTTTGTCAAAATTAGATCATACAACACATAAATATCTTAGAAATTTGGAGGTACACAAAATTATATTGTCATATTGAAAGCATCCAAAAAAAATGAAGCCTCAATGTAGCGCACAAGCCAAAATTTCTAAAACGTGGAGAGATTTTTTAGTGAGACATTCACACATAATGACACGTGATGTTACTAATCAACGTGTTAGTATATCGAGGACAATATTATTTCATGGACTTAGACTAGTTATTTGTAAATAGATATACTTCGTATAACATAAGTGGATTGGTAACAACTAATGACACAAGTCCCCTAAGATTTTGAAATTATATCAATTTGCATCTTTTGTACATTTGAAAGTCCAGTTAGCTCTTAAAATGATGAGTTTTTAGGGGCTTTTAGCCAAAATGGTCTATGAGATTAGTATAACTCCTCACTTTGGTCCTTGAGACTTAAAATCGATAGAAGTGGTGCCTGCGTTTGAACAACGTCAATCATTTTGGTCATTTAGTAAAAAAATCTCAGTTAAATAAGACCAAAATGACAAAATTACCCTCAAATTTTGTCAAATCATTTTGGTCCATTATTTATTATATTAAAGGTATTTTTGTCATTTTGGTCCTTATTTAACTGAGAATTTTATGAAAGGACCAGAATGATTGATGGTGGACAAACTCAGAGACCATTTTTATCGATTTTAAATCTTATGGACCAAAGTGAGGTGTTATGCCAATCTCGTAGACCATTTTGGTTAAAATGCATTTTTAGGCTATGTGGTGTAAATGTGACTTAAATGTCAACTTAGTTACAGATTTCATGCTCACGATGTCATCAATTTAATGAAGATCCAAATAATTCAATAGAAAAAAAGTGTAAATTGACACAATTTCAAAACTTTAGAGGATAGTGTGAGAAAATTGAAACCTTGTGATGCATTTTGAAAACCAACCCAAATATGAAGGGTCCAAAGATAATTAAAGCAAAAAAAAAAAAAGGAAATAACACTACCTTTAAAAACTATTCACACTCTCTTTGCAAGTGGCCCTTTATCACAGTGGTGAAAATGTGTTGTGTCATTGCAGAACAGTATAGGTTCAAATCTCGTTGGTAGTTAATCTAACATCTAACTTAATCGCTCGACTCAAAAAAAAAAAAAAACAAAACTATTCACTCTCACTAGAAAAATATTCCTAACGAACATGGTTGTTGTAGAAATTTTTGTGCATGGTTGTATAATAGAACTATTGTTTTTTTTTTTTGGGGTAAATTAACATTTCAATCTTACACATTAGTTATTATTTTATTTCAATTTCATACAACCGTAAAAAAATCAGTTAAATTAACTGTTAAATGATGATGTGATAGTGGTGGGTTCTACAATTTTGCGGACGAGGTTGCCAGCTTGTGCCACGTGGCAAAACAAATAAAATATCTTTAAAAAAAATTGTATAATAAAAAAAAAGAAAAAAGAAAAAAAGCTAAACCCTCCCCAGTCCAGCGCCATTCATCCTTTCCCCTCCCCTTTGGGTTTTTATTCAACCAGTTTTCTTTTCCAATTCGCCAGTCCCACGCCGTTCTTCCTCTCCTTCTTCATTTTTTGCCTATCTAGTTTCCTTTTCCAATTCTTCCCAGAGATTAAATCCACAAAATGCTAACAAAAATGGCAGCCATCACCACCTCAATCCAAGAAACCCAAACCCACAACAGAATCAATCCGTCGGTGACGTTCTGGCAAAGGCTAGAGACCTCGGCGAGGGTCATGAGGGAGAGTGGCAAATGCGAAGGTGACACAGAGACAGGTGAGGAAGACGAAGAGTGTGGCGAGCTGGTTGCTGGAGAAGAGGATATCGCTGAGGAAGAAGATGAGGTAGTGTAGAAAACCGGTGACGAAGTAGGCGACGTTGTAATCGAGTACAAAGTTCCGAAATTAGGTGTTGCAAACGGCGAATACAGTCAGGGTTGGAAAGAATGGCGAAGTGGAGAGGATGACGGCGGGGGTGCCGTGGGCGTGGAGAACCGGGGGGGGGGGGGGCGGTGTGGGACTGGGTAGGATTTAGGGTTTTCCTTTTTCTTCTTTCTATTTTTTAAGTTTTTTATTATAAAAACCAAAGGTGAGAGGATGAACGGCCTAGGGGTGGGAAGGGTTTGGTTTTTCCATTTTTTTTTAACAAAAATATTGATATTTTATTAATTAAATATTTTGTATTAGTTGTTTTGCCACGTGGCACAAGCTGGCAGCCACATCAGCAAAATTGTAGAATTCATTATTATCATATCATCACTTAATGGTTAATTTAATAGATTTTTTAACAGTTGTATGAAATTGAAATAAAATAATAACTAATGTATGAAATTGAAATGTTTTAAAGATATTGTATGAGGTTGTAATTGTCCCCAAATCTGAGTGTGTAAAATGTAAGAAAGGTTGAAATTTAACTGGCTCCTCCCCCACCTAACTCCTCATTTTTAGTTGACTTCTTTGGTGTCGGTTTGTTTTTCTTCATTTACTTGAATTTTTTTTAGTATCTACATGCATTTCGTGTCAACACATATTTGATCGTTATAGGTGATTCGAGAATTTAAACTTAGTGAATAAGGGCCATGTCAAATATGTGTCACACCAAATGCATGTCAGTAATGAAATTATTCCTTTTTTTTTGTGGGGTGGGAGCTTTAAGTTTAAATACCAAATCCCAAAAAAAAAAAAAAAAAAAAAAACTTGCAGCAAAAATACCATACTCACAGCAATCGAAAAGTCAAACTAATTTGCTAGTTCAAATGACAACAATGCACAACCCTATCATCATGAGACCATATAAGTCATTAACCTTCTCAATGAATTGTGACTAACATGCATACGTAATACTTTTTATAGAGCATTCACTATGTTAATTGCTTAGGGCATAGGGTGCAATTCTTGAATTTCGAACTCCGTCCAAAACTCGAGAATGCACCTTAAGTCCCAAGCTCGTTCCAAAGACAATCTAAAAATCTAAACCCATAATGATCCATGTCACATCCCGATCCGGGACGGATCACTTCCCCGGCCCGCTCCACCACCGTAGCACAATATTGTCCGCTTTGGGCCCCGACCATGCCCTTACGATTTTGTTTTTGGGAAGTTGCTCGTGAGTTCCTAGAAACAAAATCTTGAGGGCGTGGTCGGGGCCCAAAGTGGACAATATTGTGCTACGGTGGTGGGGCGGACCCGAGAAGTGATCCGCCCCGGGTCGGGATGTGACAAATGGTATCAGAGCCAATCCCTGCCCGGAAGTGTGCCGACGAGGACGTCGGGCCCCTAAGGGGGGTGGATTGTGACATCCCACATCGCTCAAGGGAGTGATCCTTAAATCTATATTCTCATCCCTACCTAGCACGAGGCCTTTGGAGAGCTCACTGGCTTCGGAGTTCATCAGAACTCCGAAGTTAAGCGAGTAGCGCGTGAGAGCACTCCCATGATAGGTGACCCACTGAGAAGTTGCTCGTGAGTTCCCAGAAACAAAACCGTGAGGGCGTGGTTGGAGCCCAAAGCAGACAATATTGTGCTACAGTGGTGGAGAGGGCCCGGGAAGTGATCTGCCCCGGGTCGGGATGTGACAATCAACCCCAGACAATAACGAACCATTTAAAACCCTAAACCCCTAAGGTCATCTCTAACCGAAGAGTCCAGAGGGCCGAAAATATCCCGAAAACCGTCTCCAATCGAGGGCTAAGCCAGAGGGCTCTAGAATCTATGAGAGCCCCACGAAATCGGAGAGGGTTAGAGGGCCAGCTGCATGCAGCCAGCCAGCCAGCTCGGGGCTGGCCATTTTTTTTTTTAATGTTTTGTTATTTCTGTCGGTTATAGACGATAGAAATAATATATACTATATTATTAGTGTCGGTTATAACCGACATGAAACAAAACCATGAGAAGTTGCTCGTGAGTTCCCAGAAACAAAATCGTGAGGGCGTGGTTGGAGCCCAAAGCAGACAATATTGTGCTACAGTGGTGGAGAGGGCTCGGGAAGTGATCCGCCCCGGGTCGGGATGTGACAATCAACCCCAGACAATAATGAACCATTTAAAGCCCTAAACCCCTAAGATCATCTCTAACCGAAGGGTCCAGAGGGCCAGAGGGCCGAAAATAGCCCGAAAACCGTCTCCAACCGAGGGCTAAGCCAGAGGGCTCTAGAATCTATGAGAGCCCCACGGAATCGGAGAGGGTTAGAGGGCCAGCTGCATGCAGCCAGCCAGCCAGCCCAGGGCTGGCCATTTTTTTTTTTAATGTTTTGTTATTTCTGTCGGTTATAGACGATAGAAATAATATATACTATATTATTAGTGTCGGTTATAACCGACATGAATTCTTAAGAAAAAATTCAAATGCAACAGCTAGCTGACTAGCCGTTGTATTTGAATTTTTTTTTTTTTTTACAGTTTTATTATTATTTTTTATTTACAAAATTTTCATATAACTTCTATTTTTTTCTATAACTTTTATTTTACAAAATTTGTTTCATATTTTTTTAAAATTCCATTTTTTCCTATAACTTCTATTTCATAAAATTTGTTTCATTTTATTTTAAATTCTTTTTTTTTCCTATAACTTCTATTTCACAAAATTTGTTTCATATTTTTTTTAAATTATATTTTTTTCCTATAACTTCCTAAGCCATTATACAACATTAAATTAAATTAAGTAACATGAAACAACATTAAACAATATGAAACAACATTAAATAACAATAAATAACATTAACCAACATACAAATTATACATCAGACTCCTCATCTTCTCATCTCATTCGCGCCCATTTTGCTTCTAATTTGGAATCCGAAGAGGATCCCCAATTGGAATTCGAAGAGGATCCAAAGTTGGAATTCATTGCAAACTTGAATTGAAAAAGATTGAATTGAAATAGATTGAATTCAAAGTTGTGTGAATTATAGCCCAATATCCACCCTATTTATAGCAAAAAAAAATTCAAATCCAACGGTTAGCTGACATCAGCATGATGTCAGCTACCAACGGCTAGCTGACGTCATGTTGATGTCACTTAGCAGTTGGATTTGAATTTAAATTGTAATTTTTAAATAATAAATTATGTTTGGCCCTTTGGCATTCGGTTGGAGACGGAGGCAAATATAGCCATGTACTGTTCATTAAAATATTAATATCTTGGAGAATCTTGGAGGGCCAGATGGCTCAAACGAGCCCTCTGGCCAGCCATCGGTTAGAGATGGCCTAAGTCAACCCCGAGTTCTAAGGCACCTAGGCCTGGCAAACGGGTCGTGTCAGTCGTGTTCGTGTCGTTTTTGTGTAACACCTGTTATCTTAACAGGTCGTGTCGTGTCACACCTTTTATCTTAACGGGTCCTTAACAGGTCGGGTCATTTTACCCAACGGGTAAAGTGACCCGACCCGTTATGACCCGTTAAGAAAAATATATTTTTTCTTAAATTTGCACATATCACACATTGTCACATAAATATTACTTCAAAACATTAAAACACATTTGTCGTTTAAGTACTACATCTACACTCGAAAATAAGAACCTCATAAAAAATACATCCATACACTACTAATCTATTACAAATATTAAATGTGCAAGGATATGCAAAATGAAAGCGTTTTTGTTTTTAAGGTTGTGAAGCCTTTCTCAAAAGTTTAAACCTTGCCAATGGAACTCAAAGCATAATGAAAGTGACCCACTAGTGTGTTTATTCCTACTTTCATTAAGTATAACATAAGATTTTGTGGTATTCACTAGTGTAAGTATTTTAAATTGAAGATCAAATTCATTCATTGTATTCATATAGGGTCAAGGAGTGTAGTTGTAAAAAATCATCCAAATCGGAGTTAAAATAACCGTTAAATCATGATTTTTCGTTTATAACCGTCGAAAAGTTTTATCCCGTTACTTAATCTTTAAATGTTTGTTTTTTGTAATTTTTGGCGTATGCGATCTCGAAGCATATATAAACAAGTTTGACGGTTAGATCGTTGAAACTAGTTTCGTATAATGCGTATCCCATCAAAACAATAGATTCACTAACACTTAAGAGTTTATTCATACTAGGGCTGGGTTCGGTTCTTTTCGGTTCGGTTTTTTGCCAAAACCGAAACCAAACCGAAATTTCGGTTTGGTTCGGTTCGGCCCAATTTTTTTTCGGTTTTTTTCGGTTCGGTTTTTTTTTCGGTTCGGTTTTTTCGGTTCGGTTTCGGTTTTTTTCGGTTTTTTTTCGGTTTTTTTTTTTTTCTCAGTAAAATAGATCTAAAACGAGGCAATACTGCATCACCGAATACTACAATTTATACATTTTGAAATCACACCACCTGTCAACCACCCACAGAAAAGGATCCTATGTTTTTACTTGATTAACCATCATAGGCAGCAAATTCATTGTATATGATGATGGAAAAGAAACAAAAACCCATAAACATCACTCCTTTTCTTGTTCTTTTTGCTTTTCTGAGCCAAGAGATAAACATGAGATATTGAAACATCAATACTCAAACCAGAAGCCTTCAAACATGAGATATTGAAACATCAGGAAACTCGTCTTTTAGAAGAGAAAGAAAAATAGGCAGCAGCTGCTCTATAGTTGCATCCTGCAGTGAGAGGGAGAAAAATTAGCTTCGAAGTAAGAATTTGAATTAAATAACAGCCCCAAAATTTTCTTGCCTTTCCTAAAACTTGTGCCATTCCCATTATTACTGAAGCCAATGCAGAACGAACGTGCTGGGAAGAATCTGTCGACAATTCCTATGGCAGGCAAACATAGTAAGTAAAAGCATAACAGTATTTAGAACTGCCTAAAAACTACAACAAACTTCTTAGGGAAAGTATAACCATAGGTTAAGTGAGATGTGCAACCTTTACGAAAGGAAGGATCTGCTGAATGGCAAGTTCTGGATTCACAATTCGGCAAAACTTAGTTACTTTTCCTGCAGCATGCTACTAAACAGGTCTACCTTCCTCGAGAATCCAGAACAAAATTGAATACCACATAGTCCAACCACCAGATATAAGTATGTACTTTATAAAAAATCTCATGTTTAACCACCAGTTCGACACACACAGAAAAAAAAATATGTAAACATACAGAAAGAAAAACTTGTGAGGAGTCAATACCTGGAGGACTTTGGGGCCGAAGAGGTGAGAGGACTTTCGGAGGGTATGCGGGTCGGGCAAGGACCTGGAGGAGATGGATTTGAGGTCCATGTCGGTGAGCTCCAACTCCACCGAATCCACCACAGTACGCGTGTCATCGGACAAGGCGGAGTGGATCAGGATCATCGCCTTCACTTGCAGCGTCGGAACTCCCCCCATCCATTTTTCAGCGCCTGTTTGCCACGGCGTTTGATTTTTGGGGAGCGAGAGACTGAGGAAGCGCAGCGAATGAGAGAAAGAGAGGAGAGATTTGAGAATGAAAAGAAAATGAATGACGGCTAGGGTTTGTGAACTTTATAAATTTTATAAAACTTTAAGATTAGAATGCCTATAAATATTATACTGGTACAATTATAACAATACAAAGCCTACAGTCAAGTTGGTTTGAAGGAAGCTATCCCCACCTGGACGGAAGGGGTTCGAATCTCCTCTCCAGCAGGTTTTGAGTATTTATATTTTATTTTCATATTTCGGTTCGGTTCGGTTCAACAGATTCGGTTCGGTTTTTTTTTCGGTTCGGTTTTTTTCGGTCTCGGTTCGGTTCGGTTGTCGGTTTTTTTTCGGTTTTCGGTTTTTCCAACCCACCCCTAATTCATACTTTCATTAAGTATAACATAAGATTTTGTGGTATCCACTAGTGTAAATATTTTAAATTGAAGATCGAATTCATTCATTGTATTCATATAGGGTCAAGGAGTGTAGCTGTAAAAAATCATCACAATCGGAGTTAAAATAACCGTTAAATCGTGATTTTTTGTTTATAACCGTCGAAACGTTTTGTCTCGTTACTTGATCTCTGAATGTTTGCTTTTTGCAATTTTTGGCGTACGCTATCTCAAAGTATATACAAACATGTTTGACGGTTAGATCGTTGAAACTAGTTTCGTAGACTGCGTATCCCATCAAAACAATAGATTCACTAACACTTAAGAGTTTATTCATACTTTCAAGTATAACATAAGATTTTGTGGTATCCACTAGTGTAAATATTTTAAATTGAAGATCGAATTCATTCATTGTATTCATATAGGGTCAAGGAGTGTAGCTGTAAAAAATCATTAAAATCGGAATTAAAATAACCGTTAAATCGTGATTTTTCGTTTATAATCGTCGAAAAGTTTGGTCCCGTTACTTAATCTGTGAATGTTTGTTTTTTGCAATTTTTGGTTTATGCGATCTCGAAGCATATACAAACAAGTTTGACGGTTGGATCGTTGAAACTAGTTTCGCAAAATGCGTATCTCATCAAAACAATAGATTGACTAACACTTAAGAGTTTATTTATATTTTCATTAAGTATAACATAAAATTTTGTGGTATCATAGTGTAAATATTTTAAATTAAAGATCGAATCCATTCATTGTATTCATATAGGGTCAATGAGTGTAGCTATAAAAACATCAAAATCGGAGTTAAAATAACCGTTAAATCGTGATTTTTAGTTTATAACCGTCGAAAATTTTTGTCTCGTTACTTGATCTCTGAATGTTTGTTTTTTGCAATTTTTGGCGTATGCGATCTCGAAGTATATATAAACAAGTTTGACGGTTGGATCGTTGAAACTAGTTTCGTAGAATGCGTATCCCATCAAAATAATAGATTCACTAACACTTAAGAGTTTATTCATACTTTCATCAAGTATAACATAAGATTTTGTGGTATCCACTAGTGTAAATATTTTAAATTGAAGATTGAATTCATTCATTGTATTCATATAGGGTCAAGGAGTGTAGATGTAAAAAATCATCACAATCGGAGTTAAAATAACCGTTAAATCGTGATTTTTTGTTTATAACCGTCGAAACGTTTTGTCTCGTTACTTGATCTCTGAATGTTTGCTTTTTGCAATTTTTGGCGTACGCGATCTCAAAGTATATACAAACATGTTTGACGGTTAGATCGTTGAAACTAGTTTCGTAGACTGCGTATCCCATCAAAACAATAGATTCACTAACACTTAACAGTTTATTCATACTTTCAAGTATAACATAAGATTTTGTGGTATCCACTAGTGTAAATATTTTAAATTAAAGATCGAATTCATTCATTGTATTCATATAGGGTCAAGGAGTGTAGCTGTAAAAAATCATCAAAATCGGAATTAAAATAACCGTTAAATCGTGATTTTTCGTTTATAACCGTCGAAAAGTTTGGTCCCGTTACTTGATCTGTGAATGTTTGTTTTTTGCAATTTTTGGTTTATGCGATCTCGAAGCATATACAAACAAGTTTGACGGTTGGATCGTTGAAACTAGTTTCACAAAATGCGTATCTCATCAAAACAATAGATTGACTAACACTTAAGAGTTTATTTATATTTTCATTAAGTATAACATAAGATTTTGTGGTATCATAGTGTAAATATTTTAAATTGAAGATCGAATCCATTCATTGTATTCATATAGGGTCAATGAGTGTAGCTATAAAAAATCATCAAAATCGGAGTTAAAATAACCGTTAAATCGTGATTTTTAGTTTATAACTGTCGAAAAGTTTGGTCCCGTTACTTCATCTCTGAATGTTTGTTTTTTGCAATTTTTGGGGTATGCGATCTCAAAGTATATATAAACAAGTTTGACGGTTGGATCGTTGAAACTAGTTTCGTAGAATGCGTATCCCATCAAAATAATAGATTCACTAACACTTAAGAGTTTATTCATACTTTCATCAAGTATAACATAAGATTTTGTGGTATCCACTAGTGTAAATATTTTAAATTGAAGATCGAATTCATTCATTGTATTCATATAGGGTCAAGGAGTGTAGCTGTAAAAAATCATCACAATCGGAGTTAAAATAACCGTTAAATCGTGATTTTTTTGTTTATAACCGTCGAAATGTTTTGTCTCGTTACTTGATCTCTGAATGTTTGTTTTTTGCAATTTTTGGCGTACGCGATCTCAAAGTATATACAAATATGTTTGACGGTTAGATCATTGAAACTAGTTTCGTAGACTGCGTATCCCATCAAAACAATAGATTCACTAACACTTAACAGTTTATTCATACTTTCAAGTATAACATAAGATTTTGTGGTATCCACTAGTGTAAATATTTTTGTTTGTACCATACTTGACCAATCCCGAAACTACCGAGCACCGGCCAACGCTATACTGTCAAGGACCCAGAAGAGTTCCCCTCCGACCAGGAGGCCAATCACTACTCGACACGTGTCAAGATTAGAAGCCAATCAGAGCGCAGCACGTGTCAACATCAAGAACCAATCATAACATGACACATGTCAATGTGACAAAGCTACAAGTTTTTCTATAAATAGGGGTCATTCCCCCACAATATTGCCAAATGCCATTTTGTGTTAAATCATTCACAAGAACTCACTAAATTGAGAGCTTGATCTTTTGTACTTGTGTAAGCCCTTCACTACTAATAAGAACTCCTCTACTCCGTGGACGTAGCCAATCTGGGTGAACCACGTACATCCTGTGTTTGCTTCTCTGTCTCTATTCATTTACGTACTTATCCTCACTAGTGACCGAAGCAACCAAGCGAAGGTCACAAAACCTGACACTTTCTGTTGTACCAAAGTCTTCGCTGATTTTGTGCATCAACATTTGGCGCCGTCTGTGGGAAACGACACTTATTCCTACTCTCTTCAGCTGTGTCAAGCTGGTTTCTATCATTCGTACACTTTCTTTTGACCAGGCATCCCTCTCCAACATGGGAAGCGAAGGAAGCCACAGCACACAGAATGACACCCCCCTTGCACATAGTGCGAAACAACGAAAGAAGGAAGGAAAACGAGTTCTTCTTCAAGCTAAAGTCGATGAGTTGGAAGCTCAGAACAACAAGATAGCAATGAAGAATGAGGTCCTCCAGGAGCAATATGAGAAGCTCTTCGAGACACTCCACGAAGCTAGGCAAGCTCAGACACGCGAGCTTGTTGCCCCCGTGGAAGTCAACCATCAACTGGGTGCCCTCCAACATGGAGGGTCACATGCATTCGACATAGATATCCCTGATAGGGAACAGATTACCCCTCGACTTGATAATCAACATGAGGCTTCTCTTAACCCAGTTGCTTCGACCCGAACCATGAGAAGTGGAGGGAGACACCTCTTTGCTGAAGGGGCAGAAGGATCGAAAGCCGTCTTTCGCGATTGTCGGGATTTCCTGAAGCAACGTCGAGAGAATTCCATCCATATAAGCTCAAAGATCAATGACCCAAGGATTTCTGAGAGACTCGGTCCCCTGCCACGGCCCGAGCCGGCCACCAATTTGGGGAAGGGGCAACAAGTCCTAGAGAGACATGAGGGTACAGGGGACTCAGAGGTGTTCCGACAGACATACCCTGGAAGCCAGTACAACGAGTCCAGGGAAAAATCACATGCCCTTGATCAAACCTTCCTAATTCCAAGAGGAGATGGAGATTTACGAAAGAAAGCTCCAGTGGCACATAACTCCGCTCAGGACCTCCTTGTCCTACAACTTATTGAGGAAGTAAACAAGTTGAAGGCTGAACGTCAGGCTGAAATACCTGACTGGAACCAACCCAGGCCTGGCCCTCTTACAAGGAGGATCCTCAACACCCCCCTTCAAGCAAAGACAAAGCAAAAGCTTGGCTTGCAACTTTATACTGGAAAAGAGGACCCGATTGAGCACCTTAACCTCTTTGAGTCCACCATGGCATACCGGATGCACACCGACGAAGAGCGATGTCTTCTCTTCCCCTCCACCCTCTCTGGCGGAGCTCTAAATTGGTATTGTCGTCTTACACCTGAGACGGTAGACTCATTTGAGGAATTGAGGAAACTATTTGTTTCCCAACACATTTTCCAAACCGATCGCTTGCACTCTGCAGATGACCTGTACACTATCCGCCAGAAGCCAGACGAGTCATTACGTATGTATGCTGGCCGCTTCAGCCATGAATACTCCCGGTGTGCCGAGGCAGACGACAAGACTGCCCTCAAAGCCTTCACGGCAGGCCTACGTGATTGTTTCTTTAAATACATGATCAATGCCAATACTTGGAAGACTTACTCTGAGGTGATGGCGCAGGCTTATAACCATGCCTCCGCCGAGGCAAAGACATATCAGGAGAAACCCCCTACAACCATCCTTTATCAACAAGTGGGAGGTGGAAGCCAGACTCACCTAAATGAGAAGACCTCGACTTTCCAAACAGCAGTGGCACCTCCCCATGCCTTGCATAATGCTTCGCCGAATCAACAGACATATCAATTTCAAGGCAAGAGGAAGGATTTCCATCCTCACCACTCTCATTTCAGTAAAAAGAGTAAGGGACACTATCCCGATAACCAAGGGTATCGCCACAATAACGCTCGCCCCCAGGCAGTCAATGCAGTGGGTCAAACCCGCGTCAAGATACCCCCTACCCCAAGGTATGAGACATACACGCCCTTGAATGCCACATGCGCGGCCATTTACCCCAGCATAGCTCACCTGATACCAAAGCCAAAGCCGAGGCACCCAGATTACACGCCCCCGAATAACGCGGGCATGTTTTGTTGCTACCATGAGCATAACGGCCATGATAGCGAGAAATGTATCATCCTCCGTGATCGTATTGAAGCTTTGGCACGAGAAGGAAAAATTGATCAATTCCTCCTTCACCCTTAAAGGGATAACCGTAACCAACGCCAGGTGAATGTCATATATTCCATAAGCGGCGGCACACCCATATCTGAATCTTCCAATAGGGCCATGAAAAACAGTGAACGAATTCTGAGGCCTGGTCACCAAGTGTTTCACGTGGAAGACATCAGGGGAGGGAAGTATCAAAAGCCTAACTGGGATCCGATATGTTTCTACCCTGAGGAAGAAAGAGGCATCATCTACCCTCATAACGACCCATTGATCGTGGAGGCTCACATAGCCAACTTTGATGTTCGACGAATCCTCGTAGACACAGGGGCTTCGGTCAATATCATGTTTGCCGAAGCTTTCAGGGCACTCAGTGTAGCTGAACACTTGCTCGATCGCTCGATTTCTCCTCTGATAAGCTTCTCCGGTGATATCGTGCAACCCTTAGGGAGCATACATTTACCCTTTACTATTGGTACAGGCCCTTACACGGCTACCATTACCACTAACTTCCTAGTGGTTGACTGCCCAACGGCATACAATGTCATCTTTGGGCGCACAGGCATCAATGATCTCAAGGCTATGGTATCCACGCATATGCTGTTGATGAAATTTCCAACCCCCCATGGCAACGGCTACATCAGAGGAGATCAGCTTAGTGCACGATCATGTTACAACACTTCAGTTAAGCAACAACACTTGCCCGGACCCAAGGAAACCCTGTCTGTACATGACCAAGTCACAAAGACCAGCTTAGATGAAGCGAACTTGGATCTTCCTGATAGCAACAATCAACCCGATGATCCTCGAGATGACTCTTTCACCCAGCAAGCCCAACCTGCTGAAGAGTTGGAGAAGGTACCTATCTCAAGAGATTATCCAGATCGCATGGTGAAGATTGGCACCACATTGTCACCACCCCTTCGGTTAGCATTGATATCTTTTTTGAAAGAGAACACTGAAGTCTTTGCCTGGTCATACGAGGACATGCCAGGTATCTCTCCCGATGTCATCTGTCATCGTTTGAGTATTGACCCCAAGATCAAGCCGGTGAGACAGAAGCGAAGATCTTATGACGCTGAACGATACGAGGCAATGAAAGCAGAAGTTGAAAAACTCAAAGGCATAGGCTTTGTCCGCGAAGTCAATTACCCGACATGGGTAGCAAATGTGGTCATTGTTAAGAAAAATCCGACCAAAGAAAGTCTTTTGCTTCAAAAGGTCTTGTGGAGAATGTGTGTTGACTACACCGACCTAAACAAAGGGTGTCCGAAAGATAGCTTCCCTCTTCCTCTTATTGACAGACTTATAGACTCTACGGCCGGGTGTGAACTCCTGAGCTTCATGGATGCTTACTCAGGATACAACCAAATCCTCATGAACCCTTCGGATCAAGGACACACAGCCTTCACTACCGACAGAGGACTATACTGCTACAAAGTCATGCCTTTCGGCCTAAAGAATGCAGGAGCGACTTATCAGAGACTAGTCAACTCAATGTTCGCCGAGCAGATTGGGAAGAGCATGGAAGTTTACGTTGATGATATGTTAGTCAAGAGCAAACATGCTGACCAACACATCACCAACCTATATGAAACTTTCACTATTTTGAAGAGGTATCGAATGAGGTTAAACCCCAACAAATGTGCCTTCGGCGTAGGCTCTGGCAAATTCTTAGGTTTCATGATTAGCCAACGAGGCATTGAAGCTAATCCCGAGAAGATCAAAGCAATCCTCGACATGAAGGAACCGGTAACTTCAAAGGACATCCAGAGCCTTACTGGCAAGGTGGCAGCCTTAACCAGGTTCATTTCTAAGGCCACAGACAAATGTGCTCCCTTTTTTAAAGCACTTAAGGGAAGTAGGAAGTACATTACATGGACTGATGAATGTGCCGAGGCATTCAAAAACCTCAAGGAGTACATGAGTAAAGCCCCTCTACTCTCCAAGCCCGAGGTAGGAGACATTCTCATTATCTACCTATCGGTATCAGCTTCAGCCGTAAGTTCCGTTCTCATTCGAAAGGATGGGAATATTGAGCGACCTGTCTACTACGCTAGCAAAGCCTTACAAGATGCGGAGACATGGTACTCTAACATTGAGAAATTGGCTCTGGCATTGGTCATGTCTGCTCAAAAACTCCGCCCTTACTTCCAAGCGCACTCCATCATCGTGCTTACCAATTATCCTCTTCGACAGATACTCCAAAGTCCTGACACTTCAGGGCGAATGATCAAATGGGCAATAGCGTTGGGTGAGTTTGACATCTCCTACCAACCAAAGCCAGCTGAGAAGGGCCAAGCAGTGGCAGACTTCATTGCCGACTTCACATATCCGGTTGACATTGCTTCTACACCTGAAGCAGTGGCTTCATTACCCCCGGAAGCTCAGAAGATAGAACCAACAACCCCAGCATGGAGTCTGTATGTTGATGGCTCATCCAACCAACAGGGCTGTGAAGCGGGACTAGTCTTGACTACGCCCGACAAAGTAGCAATGGAGTATGCTCTTCGTTTCAAATTCAAGGCATCAAACAATGAGGCCGAGTATGAAGCCCTTCTAGCAGGATTACGTTTGGCCAAACACCTCGGGGTTAAACAAATTGATATTTTCAGTGACTCCCAATTAGTGGTCAACCAGGTTACCAACAACTTTGATGCTAAGGACAGCTCCATGGCAGCATATCTTGCGCAAACACAACTTTTGCTCAAGCACTTCCACTACCAGATCACCCAAGTTCCTCGAGCGGCAAACAGTCATGCAGACGCCCTGGCTCGCCTCGCCTCAGCTGTGGAAGACAAGATTGGAAGAAAAATTCATGTCGAACTGTTGGCAACACCAAGCACCATGGCCGCAGAAGTATGCAACTTACAACGGGGGGATAGTTGGATCACCCCGATCTATAATTTCCTTGCTCATGGCACCCTCCCAAATGATAAAGTCCAGGCTAAGCAAATTCGATACAAGTCTACCCGCTACCTGATCATCAATGATCAACTCTATAAGCGAGGTTTTAGCCTGCCATACTTAAGGTGTCTTACGCCTGCCGAGGCGGAAATCGTCCTTCGGGAAATACATGAGGGAGTCTGTGGAGATCATGCTGGATCTCGGTCCCTAGCACACAAGACTTTTCGCCAAGGATATTACTGGCCAACACTCCACCAGGATGCCATCAAAGTATCCCGCTCATGTGACAAATGTCAACGATATGCGGCTATTCCTCATTCCCCTCCAGAGCCTCTTACTCCTATGATCAGCCCTTGGCCCTTCGCCCAGTGGGGACTTGATTTGATCGGCCCAATGCCGGCAGGGAAGGGCAAAGTCTGTTACGCAGTCGTTGCAGTGGACTACTTCACAAAGTGGGCCGAAGTAGAACCCTTGGCAACCATTACTGAGGCAAAGATAGAAGACTTCGTGTGGAAGAACATCCTTTGTAGATTCGGCATTCCCAATGCGATAGTCACTGACAATGGGCGACAGTTTGACAACAAGAAGTTCAGGTTGTTCTGCTCTAAGTTCAACATCAACTTATGCTTTGCCTCTCCAGCTCATCCCCAGTCTAATGGACAAGTTGAGGCCATCAACAAAATAATCAAGCGCACTTTGAAAACCAGCTTGGACAAAGCTAAAGGCTGTTGGCCAGAATTTGTACCCCAAGTTCTTTGGTCATATCGCACTTCATATCGGACTTCAACAGGAGAAACTCCATTCTCACTTGCCTTTGGCACAGAGGCGGTTGTCCCTGTTGAGCTCGAGCAAGCAACATTCCGAGTCCAGAACTACATTCAAAGTGAAAATGACAAACAACTCACCCTCAACTTGGATTTAGTCGAGGAACACAGAAACCAAGCTCACTTGAGGAATGTCGCCTACAAGCAGCGCATCTCCAACTATTATGACTCTAGGGTCAAGCCTCGTTCTTTCAAAATAGGAGACTGGGTCTTAAAGAAAAGATTACTCTGCGACAGAGTCCCGAGTGAAGGCACACTTAGTCCAAACTGGGATGGACCGTATGAAGTCATTGGCATCAGTCGCCCTGGCTCTTACACACTTAGAAGCTCCGATGGCAAGACCCTTGGCCATCCATGGAACGCTGATCACTTGAAGTACTACTACAAATAGACTCACGATGTACAAGTGTTGAGCTATAGCCGTTTGGCATCCTATGTAATGAAGGCCATTTGGCAATGAATTCAATAAAGAGGTAATTTAGCCAACTCAGCCCTCACTCTTTTACATTCATAGCAAGCGATGCCGGAACCCTTCTCAATCAGAAAGCAATCCGTCTTCCACAGTCACTACAAAACAAGCAAATGAAGACCGTGTCAAGCGCCAAAAAAAAAAAAAAAAAAACAACTTCATCCAAAAAGCTTCACCCGAAAAGCTTCACCTCCAAAGCTTCACCCACAAAGCTTCACCTAAAAAGCTTCACCCAAAAAGCTTCACCTAAAAAGCTTCACCCACAAAGCTTCACCATCAAAGCTTCACCTAAAAAAGCTTCACCCAAAAAGCTTCACCCGAAAAGCTTCACCTAAAAAGCTTCACCCAAAAAGCTTCACCCGAAAAGCTTCACCTAAAAAGCTTCACCCACAAAGCTTCACCTAAAAAGCTTCACCCAACAAGCTTCACCCGAAAAGCTTCACCTCCAAAGCTTCACCCACAAAGCTTCAACACCAAAGCTTCACCTACAAAGCTTCAACACAAAACCTTGCTCCAAATAAACAAATTTTGTTCACAAAACCCAAGATGCCCTTGAACTTGTACAAAAACACTTGGGTAAACATAAACATTTTTTGTTTTACACCCACAAGGGCCCAAAATTTTCCTTCTTACTTATTCACTTATATATGTTCTCAAACATATTATAATAGATCCAACAACAAGCCAAAGTCCCAAATTTCATAATGGACAAAAGTACAAGCAATTCATCAATAATGAAGGTGCTACAAAAATTGGAATTTGCCCCAAAATAGAAATCCAACCCAGGAGACTTTTTCTCTCTCTCCCTCTTCCGCCTCCTTTCATCTATCAAATTTCTGCAACCTCTGCTCTTCTCCAATGGAGCTGAATTTTGGACACCCTATAGTTCTTGAGCATATGAACAACTTTCAAGAAGGAACCATTTCTGTTTGAGCGACGGAAATTAAAGTGTTGAAGCTCCAAACATGATAGTCGGCTTCTTGCAGATTTCGAAGCTGTTGTGATGTTTCGAAGATCTGGAAATATTTAACCGTTAGTTCATCCTGAATTTTTGATATGTTATGAAAGAGTCGATGAGGAACAACTTCAATGAAGAAAGCATACCGATCTGAACAAGAGAAAATGGAGTTTCGAAGCTCACAACAAATCTGACGGGTTGACAGACAAATAATAACCAGTCATTCATCATACCTGAATTTCTTGAGTTATACAGCTCCGAGGGATCTCAAATTTGGATATGTTGTAGTTCACAAGCTGAGGAACAACTTCAATGAAGAAAGCATACCGATCTGAACAAGAGAAAATGGAGTTTCGAAGCTCACAACAAATCTGACGGGTTGACAGAAAAATAATAACCAGTCATTCATCATACCTGAGTTTCTTGAGTTATACAGCTCCGAGGGATCTCCAATTTGGATATGTTGTAGTTCACAAGCTGAGGAACAACTTCAATGAAGAAAGCATACCGATCTGAACAAGAGAAAATGGAGTTTCGAAGCTCACAACAAATCTGACGGGTTGACAGAAAAATAATAACCAGTCATTCATCATACCTGAGTTTCTTGAGTTATACAGCTCCGAGGGATCTCAAATTTGGATATTTTGTAGTTCACAAGCTGAGGAACAACTTCAATGAAGAAAGCATGCTGATCTGAGCAAGAGAAAATAGAGTTTCAAAGCTCACAACAAATCTGACGGGTTGACAGACAAATGATAAACAGTCACTCATCATACCTGGATTTCTGGAGTTGTACTGCTCCGATGGCTCTCCAATTTGGATATGTTGTAGTTAAGGAATTAACGAACAACTTTCATGAAGACAACTTTGTGATTCGACCTACAGATGATGGTGTTATGTTGAAAAACAATTCCGGTTGTTAGGGGAAATGAAAAACAATTCCACCAAAGAAACATCATTATGATGTTTCATCATTATGGTGTTTTCATCATTATGATGCTTTCATCATTGTGATGCTTCCATCATTGTGATGCTTCCATTATGATGTTAATGCACCAACGGTTACACCTTCTGCAATTCCACTTATTCGGGCCTAGCAACCTTCATCAACAAAATCTATGAAGAAAAAGTCCGGGGCTACTACTTAGAAAACAAAAGAATGAAGTTTTGGTACTTACGACATGGACTATTAGCAAGACACCTCATTCGTCAACTCCCTCGACTAGAGACTTGGGGGACTCCCACCATATGCTACTACGCCTTGGTACTCAAAAGTTCGTGACTACTCAGTGACTTGGATTTTTCAAGTCTCCAACCGAGAAGTTTTCCTCACTCGGGAAATTAAGGGAACACTACCTCAAACTACATGCTTCACTCACAAAGCTTCAACAATACAGGTTTCAACAAAAGCAAAAATTCAAAGAACTTTATGAAGAAGGCTTTGGTGTATTTAACACAATATGTTGAAATGAAGCAAAGCTTATTTATTAATATTTTCGATAAGCCACAAATATGTACATATACATGAGTCAAAATAAACAAACAAAAGGGAGCCTTCACAAAGGTTGCTTAGGGGAAGTCTCAGCAGTCGGTAGAGCCCCAGAAAGAGAAAGCACCGGAGGGTGGTTATCCGGAGCCTCAGTACTTGACAAAACCCCAGAAGGAGGAGGCATTGGAGGTTCATCATTTGAAGCTTCATTACCAGGTACAACCCTAGAGGACGAAGGCAATAAATGCCTTTGGAACAAACCCACAAACCGCTGATGATCAAGTAAAACCTTACCATCAGATTCCTTCATCTGGTCAAGCTTCCTCTTCATGTTTGTAGCATAGTCATGGGCGAGCCGGTGCAACTGCTTATTCTCATGCTTGAGCCCTCTAATCTCCTGTTTGAGACTCATCACTTCAGCAGCCAATGATTCAACTTGGCGGGTTCTAGCAAATAGGCGTTGGGCCATATTAGACACAGAACCTACACACTGAACACTAAGAGCCAGAGAGTCCTTAACAGCCAACTCATCAGACCGTTTGGAAAGTAGTCTGTTATCTTTGGGAGTGAGAAGGTTCCTGGCCACCACTGCAGCGGTCATATCATTCTTCATCACAGAATCCCCAACGGTAAGAGGACCAGTAGGGGATATGAAGGATGGGCGCCATATGTTGTCTGGAGAAGGCGTGGCTGTCTCTTCTCCAAGGTTCAAGTCAAAACGACGGTCGGAGGGTCCAGACATTTTCAAATGTGTTGAAGAAGGAAGAGGTCAGACAAATCAAGATCTTAGAAGTGCAAGAAATGAGCTTCTACTGGTAGAGATTCAAGTGTGCTGTGGAACTTAATGCCAGCCTCTATAAAAATCTGCACTCGACGGAGCTTCAGAAATCGAAGAGGCGTTTGCTTTCTCAAAAGCTGGGCTGCTCAGAGACCACGAGGGCCGATCTCAGAAATCGAAGAGGCGAATGCTTTCTCAAAAGCTGGGCTGCTCAGAGACCACGAGGGCCGATCTCAGAAATCGAAGAAGCACCTGCTTTTGCAGCCTCGTCAGCACCTGTCACATGCACAATCAGCTTTGCGGAAATTACGGGCAATCTGTCGAAGATTTCTGGTGAAGTAGAAAGCACGTGAATCTTACTGATCAATCACCGCTCTCCATATGCACCATCAACTCCTCGGGTACCACATATAACTTTGTCAAAGATCTCTGACAAAGTTTAGGCACGAGAATTTCGAAGTGCCAGCTACCCTACTATTACCCATAAGGGTAAAGGAACAGCACCACTGCTTGACAACTGGAAAGTCCCTATGTGTGTCGACCTCCGTGTTTTGTGGCAAGACAGGTTGGCAATAACGACCAACCTTTACTCACATTCGAGAAAAGACTCCCAACATAATTACTTTCTCAAAAACCGGAGTAGCACCGCTTTCCGAATCTCGAGAGTCAGATCCTCGACGGGATTGCTTGTTCAAAAACCGAAGAGGCACAACTCTCAGAACTTCGAGAGCCAGATTTCCTTAGATAAAGCTTGTCTGTAATCTCCACACGTAATATCAGCTTTCCAGATATCACATACCACTTTTTCAAAGTGCTCTGACAAAATTAAAACACGTGAAGCTGGTAGCTCCCACTACATTGCTGTGACCAAGAAGGGTAAAGGAATAGCATTACTACTTGTTATTGGGAAATCCCTATATACATTGACCTCCCTCCTCAACGGACAGGCAAACCTGCAAAAATGCTCAACCCTTTCTCACATTCGAAAAGGCACCCTCAACATAACCTCTCGAAATACTCAGCTTTATTTCCCCCCGATAATACCTCAGCAAATAAGCCACACCAAGAACAAGAGTATCTCATATCATCAGGGTCGAAAGCAAGAGTATCCCATATCATGCTTTCTCCCTGTCTTTGTCTTTGTCCTTGTCCACACCTGCAGGACAAGGAGAAAGAGAGCAGTCAGTCGGAACCTGAAATCAAACCTCCAATTTGGAACTGACTGCCTGGAGCCTTTGCCTGGTTGCTTACTTAGCATTGCTCTCGAGTACTCATCCTCAACTGCTGTCAAGGTCACGAATTCCACCGGCAAATACCTCATGACAGTTGATCAGATATTGGCTCTTTACACTGAAGCTGCCAAGCGTGGATGAGTCACTATGAAGGAATGTTCTGAAGGACCATTTAAATGCAAAGGTTGCACACCACTTCTGCCATGCAAAAGATTGAAGCAGAAGGTTCAACGGTGAGCTGAAACAGATCACTACAGCACGACACCTTTCCATACCACATTCATTATTCCGTCAACAGCAAAAGTATCCCATATCATCAAGGTCGAACGTACTCTAGATTTGATGGACTTGTTTTGACCCTCAAATTTTTGAGTCGGCCTTATACTCTGAAGGGCACCAGAAAACCCTCCAGCACAGTTCAAGAATAAGCCTGTGGAAAGTTACTTCTTCAAAAGCAAAAGTATCTCATATCATCTCTTATCCATTTGCTTCTCCTTATCCTGGCAGTTGAATGAGAGACAAGGAGAATGAGAACAATCAACCGGAAGCCGACGTCAAACCTCTGATCCTGGGTTGCTTACTTGGAAGTTTGACTGCTTACCTTGTCTGTCACCTCTTTCGGCAGATCTCCTAGCTCGGCGACTTGGGGGACTCCTACTATAGGGTTTGTATCACACTTGACTAAGCCCGAAACTACAACTAAGCTTCAAGTGAAATTGATACATTACCTTGTGCGTCAACATCAGCTAAGTACACCATTCCCGGATGGAGGAAAGGTACTTCCAGAGAAGGGCAGATGAAGATCAGACCACACTTCGGTACTTAGAAGTTTCGTGATTACTCAAGGGATTGGATCTTGCAAGTCCCCAACCGAGGAGTTTCCCTCACTCGGGGACTTAGGGGAGCACTGTTTGTACCATACTTGACCAATCCCGAAACTACCGAGCACCGGCCAACGCTATACTGTCAAGGACCCAGAAGAGTTCCCCTCCGACCAGGAGGCCAATCACTACTCGACACGTGTCAAGATTAGAAGCCAATCAGAGCGCAGCACGTGTCAACATCAAGAACCAATCATAACATGACACATGTCAATGTGACAAAGCTACAAGTTTTTCTATAAATAGGGGTCATTCCCCCACAATATTGCCAAATGCCATTTTGTGTTAAATCATTCACAAGAACTCACTAAATTGAGAGCTTGATCTTTTGTACTTGTGTAAGCCCTTCACTACTAATAAGAACTCCTCTACTCCGTGGACGTAGCCAATCTGGGTGAACCACGTACATCCTGTGTTTGCTTCTCTGTCTCTATTCATTTACGTACTTATCCTCACTAGTGACCGAAGCAACCAAGCGAAGGTCACAAAACCTGACACTTTCTGTTGTACCAAAGTCTTCGCTGATTTTGTGCATCAACAATTTTAAATTGAAGATCGAATTCATTCATTGTATTCATATAGGGTCAAGGAGTGTAGCTGTAAAAAATCATCAAAATCGGAATTAAAATAACCGTTAAATCGTGATTTTTCGTTTATAACCGTTGAAAAGTTTTGTCCCGTTACTTGATCTGTGAATGTTTGTTTTTTGCAATTTTTGGTTTATGCGATCTCGAAGCATATACAAACAAGTTTGACGGTTGGATCGTTGAAACTAGTTTCGCAAAATGCGTATCTCATCAAAACAATATATTGACTAACACTTAAGAGTTTATTTATATTTTCATTAAGTATAACATAAGATTTTGTGGTATCCACTAGTGTAAATATTTTAAATTGAAGATTGAATTCATTTATTGTATTCATATAGGGTCAAGGAGTGTACCTGTAAAAAATCATCAAAATCGGAGTTAAAATAGCCGTTAAATCGTGATTTTTCGTTTATAACCGTCGAAAAGTTTTGTCCCGTTACTTAATCTGTGAATGTTTGTTTTTTGTAATTTTTTGCTGATGCGATCTCGAAGCATATACAAACAAGTTTGACGATTGGATCGTTGAAATTAGTTTCGTATAATTCGTATCCCATGAAGTTCAATGGTGTGTGTGTGTGTATATATATATATTTATTTATTTATTAAGTAGATTTAAATCTATTTATTTTGTATGTATAATTATTATAGTTTTTTAGGGTATAAAATTTAATTTAAAATTTAATATATATATATATATATATAATTATTATAGTTAATATTTTGGGGGTATAATTATTACAGTATATATAATTATTATAGTTAATTTAATATATATATATATATATAATTATTATAGTTTTTATTACACACCCCGTCCCGAAGGAGGGCATGCTGGCCGTCACGTGAGAGTGACGTAACCATTTGCACAGTACGGAAGCTTTAAGATACAATTTATAAGTTGATACACCCGAAGGTGAGTCCTAATTTTGTCCAATCTGTCAGAATACCGTCGAATTCCTCGTAGTCACCATACCTTTGTGATTCCTGAACCTGGAGGGGCGCAAAACCAAAATTGAGTGGGTCAGTAAAACAATTCTTTTCCAAATCCAAACATTTCTCAAAACGTTGTAACCCCTCTCCGTAAAACCTGTATACTTTCCCAGAAATGTAAAATATAAATATACATATATATTCTCAAAACTTCATAACTACTATCTCAACATTTTTCTTTATCAATCATGCCATGCCATGTCTAATTCAACAGTTAAGTATGGATGCATCAACAATAATCATATCAGGTGCAAGAAAGTAATCAACCGGAGGCCCTCTAATAGCCTGTACGGTTGAACCTAGAGCTCAAAATCTATCACTCTCACTCTGCCGGAGTCACCTCTGTGACCCGTCCGGCCTTCTGCACACAAGTTACGCTCTAGTGCTTCTCATAAATCATCTGTGCACATAATCTAAGGTCACCCACCAGTCGGAATCTCACTAACACTCTCGCGACTGGCCTGTCGTACCCACTCCGCGTGGACTGTACGACTAGCATCTACTTGGATCCAAGGCGAGCGTGCGATGCGGTGAATACTATAAGCACTAAACTATGGTGCAGGATTTGAGCTCAATATACATCAACATCATCATAACAGAAATAAATACTCACCTGTGCGTCCACCGCACCATTTCATACATATGCATCATAAATCAATTCTTACATGTGCGTCCACCGCACCAATTCATACATATGCATCATAAATCAATTCTTACCTGTGCGTCCACCGCACCAATTCATACATATGCATCATATATTAATTCATGCATGGCATTTCAACTCACATTTCTATATACTTTTCATATCAATTCTATGCATGGTATTTCACTTCCCGTTTTTCCACATAACTCATATGCATTTCATTTTAAACATATTTTCATTTCAATTCAATTTCTGGGAAACGTCAAGTATATATATATATATACGGAAAACAAAACTGCCCACTCACCTGGAGTTCGTCCAACAACTCCCTAGCACCACACATCAAGGCGTCATGACGATCGCCGCCTAGAATAGTAATCAAATCCAGGCTCAGAATTCATATCGATAGAATATATAACTTATATAAAATACGTCACTACGTTGATCGATCCGGAAGATCTGCCACTCAGATTTTAAATCCATAACTTCCAGAGGTCCACATTATACCTCTAGGACAACATCCTAAAATTTCATTACCATCCAACGGTCGGATCTCCGTCAATTTCCAAAACTAAGTGACGGTTACATTCTATTTTATGAACTTACAACTCCAATTCCGGAAGATCCGTAAATCGGATTCCCAATCCGTAAGTTCCAATAATCCTCAAATATTACGTATTACAACGTATCAAAGTTTGGTAACGATCCAACGGTCGGATCGTCAATTCACATTTTCACCTAAATGCAAAAACTATAAAACGTTATTTGAACACCTAACCAACAATCCTTAATAACTTTCTCATACAGTGCTCAAATTGGGTATATGAATATACCACGGTGATCTACTCGACGTCACGGACGTCGAAATATTTTTAAAATAATTTTTTACTGTAGAACGCGCCCCCACGCGCCAAGGAAGGCACGGACCTACGCGCCCCCACGCGCACCTTCTTCTTCCTTGGGTCGCCGGACTGGTTTTTCCGGCGGCCGTTTTTCAAATTGCCATAACTTTGTCATTTCTCAACGAAATCAAGTGATTCAAAAACGAAAGTTGTAGCCCTTGAAGAGAAAAAGAGAATGGTACCTTGCACAACACCTAGTTCGCCGTGGTTTTTCCGGAAACTGCTTCGAAAGCCTCGGAGGTCGCCGGAAACTGGGTATTTTTCAAATGAGTATAACTTCTTCAATACTCAACGAAATTGAGTGAAACAAAAAGGAAAGTTGTATTAATTGACGGGACAAAGAGATTGATACCTACCTCGACTCCTGACTCGCCGGATATTCGCCGGAAAAAGCCTCGAAAGCTCCGGCCAAAATTTGAACTTATCGATCTCCGTGTTCTTACGTCAAAAAACTTCCAACGAAGCACTCAGAGCTTCCTTGGGACCTCACTAAGCTCACTGTGAGCTTGTTTTAGCCTAAAACGTAGTCATTTAGAAGATCATGAATAGTGCCATTTCACGGTGCTTTAAAAACTAGGGTTTTTCGAAATGAAACTCACCTGAATTTGGTATCCCCGTGTTCGTGAAGTCCTCAGGATCACGATGGTAGTCTTAAATTGGACGTTCGTGGAGGTTTGATTGAGGTTGTGTGTGAGTCCGTATGTTCGAGAGTAAGAGAGAGAGAGTGAAAGTCTGAAATGGAAGAAGAAGAGAGAGAAGGAAAGGTTACGGGTTTTAGGGAATGTTTTGAGGGTATGAGGATCCCACCTCAACCCATACAATAATATTAACACCTAAAATAAAATCTAAGCCTAAGTTCTTAAGCTACATAACAAAATAATTAACCAAAAACTATGACTTAGATAAGATCCAACATTATTTTTACTCACCTTGTCACGTTTAGGGATAATTTAGTACTTTCACGTCCTCGGAATTAAAATTCCGGGACGGGCTGTGACAATCTCCCCTCCTTATAGAATTTCGTCCCCGAAATTCCAACAACCAATCCAAACATTTACTCATACCAACCTCGGTAAATCTCTCTTATCCGATTCTCTTTCCCCCACATAATTTTCTACTGAATGGTTTCCTCACCAAAACTTTTACCACTTACTCTGTCTTAATTCTCAGGACCTTCTTTTTCCAATCCAAAGTCGTCCTTGGTTCCTTATCAAGTCGAATCCAATTTAATTCTCAATAGTTGCACCAGAATTCCATGAGACGACTCTGCCACCTAGTGACAACGCATCGAACACAAAATACATTAAGTACCGTTGCCCTGTCTGGGAAAAAGTTATTACTCAGCACTGGAGTAATTGTACTAACTTGGTACATTGACCAACTATCACTTCAAATTCGATCATAACCATCCTATGTACAAGGAAACTTGTACACATAATCCAAAGTAATATCTTTCCATTTCCACTGCGAAACAGAAAATAGTTATCTCAATCCAAAGGTTTATCTCTTTCTGCCTTAATCTGCTGACCAAATAAAACTGTCGAATGGTATGATAAATCTTATTACTTTTGGAATATTGCAGAAGTTGAACAGTGAACTTCGTCCAATATTTGCTTGCTTCAAATCCTCAGCATTAGGCACATACTTTTTGTTTTCTTGTATCCACATACCATTTGATTCACGAATCATGTACTCATTCTTTTTCCCTTCTTTCTCTGCCTTGGTTAATTCTTAAATTTCCTCGTCAAACATTTAAGTTTCAAGTACGAACTTACCAAAAATGCCTAACTTGAAAATTAGCAAGTAGAGCTTCTTCTCGATCTCCAGTTCTCAACTTTACTTCAGTTGATTTCCAATCCAGAAGAAGATAATCTTGGCAAACGTACCAATCATTAATTCTTACTAGAGTCTTCTCATCAAGTGCTCCAGCTACAACAATTCACGATCACCCTGATCGTACAATCATAATCACTAAGTAATTCAATCCACCTTTGTTGCCTCATATTGAAATCCTTCAGAGTAAACAAATATTGGAGACTCTTTTGATTTGTAAAATCTTGCATTCTTATCAACATAGAATGTCTCCATAACTTCACAGCAAGGATGGTAATCGTGACTTCCAAATCACCAGTAGGGTAATTCATCTCATGAGATTCCATTTGTCGTGAAACGTATGCAATCACCCTAACATTTGCATCAACATGCATCCAATACCATTCAAGAAACATCACTAAAAATTTATGATTACCACTATTCTCTGGGATTACTAAAATACGTGCATGAGTGAGGAACTACTTCAATTGTTGAATCCTTTGCTCACAATTTCCTTCCCATTCATACATAACCTCGTTTCTCAACAATCTCGTCAATGACAAAGCAATGACTGAAACAATTTTCACAACCACCCAAGATAGCCTGGTAAGTTAAGAAATTCCAAATCTCAATTACGACTCGTGGTTGTTCCAAATTCTCAATTTCTGCTATCTTTTAAGGATTCACTTGAATAACTCAAGAATATATAACAAATCTCAGAATGCCACCTGATTCATCTAACTTTAGCATTTGCTACTTAGCATACAACCAACGTTCTCTCAATCTTTGCTTCACCAACTTAATATATTTACATGCTCTGCTCTGGCTCAGAATATGCCAGAATATCTTCAATAAAAATGATATCTATTTATCAAGGCATTATTGGAATACTTCATCCAATAATTCATAAAACAGCATGAGTATCCATATAGCATCACCAAACTTCATAAAGACTATAACGAGTCCATAAAAACAATCTTAGGAACAACGTTACTCATAATCTTCAATTGATAATAAACAGACCTCAAGTCAATCTTTGAAAATATACAAGCACCTTTGAACTGATCAAAGGAGCGTCAATACACCACAATGGATAACGGTTCTCAATCGTTACCCGACTCCATTGTCTATAATCAATGAACAGTCTCAAGATCCATTTTCTTCCTCACCAACAAACTGGGGCTCCTCAAAAGTGTTGTACTAGGTTGAATAAAACTTTTATCAACCAATTCTCTCAACTGAATTTCCAATTCCCTTAACTCATCCTGAACCAATCTTTAACATAAATTTATACCTGGCAACAATTCAATAATGAACCTCATATCTCTGCCTGAAGACGATCCAGGTATACTTTCAGGGAAGACATCAAGAAAAATCCTGAACCAATCTTTAACATAAATTTATACCTGGCAACAATTTGTACTGGGTATTTTTCAAATGAGTATAACTTCTTCAATACTCAACGAAATTGAGTGAAACAAAAAGGAAAGTTGTATTACTTGACGGGACGAAGAGATTGATACCTACCTCGACTCCTGACTCGCCGGATATTCGCCGGAAAAAGCCTCGAAAGCTCCGGCCAAAATTTGAACTTATCGATCTCCGTGTTCTTACGTCAAAAAACTTCCAACGAAGCACTCAGAGCTTCCTTGGGACCTCACTAAGCTCACTGTGAGCTTGTTTTAGCCTAAAACGTAGTCATTTAGAAGATCATGAATAGTGCCATTTCACGGTGCTTTAAAAACTAGGGTTTTTCGAAATGAAACTCACCTGAATTTGGTATCCCCGTGTGTTTGAAATGGTACCAGGCATATCGTTTAGGTTGATAAAAGATTGAAACTTTGAGCAAGGGTTTGAAGAAATTTGTTTCTTTCAAGAGAAGATAGAAGAGCAAGAGTCTATGTATTTCATATATTAAAAATGACAGATTACAAAAGACTATATCTTTTTACCAGCCGGTCTAAAACAGATCCTACATCTAGGGACCTAGAACTCCTCTCCAACCATAAATGGTTATTGGAGGATATCATCCATCCACTTGGAAGAAGATGGGAAGACTCAGATCAATTAACAAAACAAAAGAAAAACACCAGCTGTAACTTTCTAAAACTGTAAA
Organism: Malus domestica; assembly: GCF_042453785.1. Classification (NCBI taxonomy): domain Eukaryota; kingdom Viridiplantae; phylum Streptophyta; class Magnoliopsida; order Rosales; family Rosaceae; genus Malus; species Malus domestica. Next base: position 12,134,563 of record NC_091668.1, read on the forward strand.
AAGGAACTAGCCGTTGAAATTCAATGGCTCCTCCTGATTTAGTAAAGCCTTCATTACTTCACATTTCTCAGCTCCTTTTTGATTTCATCTGCAGGTTTAGCTTCTGCAGGGTAACTTCTAAAGCAAGAATGCAGCTTAATTCTCAACAGCCTCTCCTAAGCTGCTTACTGGCTTTACTCCTAACTTCATCCTCAAGTAATTGAATCGATCTTTAGGCAAAGCTTTTGTAAATATATCTGCCAACTGCTCTTCACTTCTGCAGTACTTCACATCAATGGATCCTTGCTGCAATGCTTCTCGAATGAAATGATATTTCCTGTTTATGTGTCTGGTTCTCTGATGAAAAACAGGATTTTTGACCATTGATATTGCAGACATGTTATCACAAAACAATGGTGTTGCATCAGCTTGCAATTCACCAAAATCATCCAAAACAAATCTTAGCCAGATGGCTTGAGCTGTTGCTCCTGCTGCTGAGACATACTCAGCTTCTGCAGTTGACAATGCAACTGTGTTTTGCTTGACTGAGGCCCATGAAAATGTACCACTACCAAAACTGAATGCATACCCGGATGTGCTCCTACTGTCATCTTCACTGCCAGCCCAATCTGAGTCACAAAATCCAATCAAAACAGCATCCTTGTCCCTTGTAAATTCAATGCCATAGCTGAGAGTACCTTGAATGTATCTAAGAACTCTTTTAGCTATTCCCATGTGCTTCTTCGTGGGACCATGCATGAACCTTGATAGCAAACTGGCTGCATACATTATGTCAGGCCTAGTTGCAGTTAAATATAGCAAACTGCCAACTATTTTCCTGAATAAACCTTCATCAGTTAACTCACTTCCATCCACCTTCTTTAGTCTCTCACCAGTGGGAAGAGGGATTGACACTGACTTACAATCCTCGAGACCAAACTTTACAAGTAAGGACTTTGCATATTTGCTTTGATGAATAAAAACCCCTCTTTCAGTTTGTAGAACTCCCATTCCCAAGAAATGATGTAAGAGTCCTAAGTCAGTCATCTCATATTTCTGCATCATGTCTCTTTTAAACTCACTGAGCAGTGTATTGCTACCTCCAGTGTATACTATATCATCAACATATATAGAGACTATGATCATATTTCCTTCATCATCAGTTCTAGTGTATAAGGTAGCCTCACTTATGCTTCTTTTGAAATTGCAGTTTGTGAGATAAGTGTCAATCTCACTGTACCAGGCTCTAGGAGCCTGCTTCAAACCATAGAGAGCCTTCTTCAACTTATAGACCTTGTGACTTGCATTTTTTACTTCAAAACCCTCGGGTTGCTCAGTGTAAACCTCCTCCTCAAGCACTCCATTTAAGAAGGCTGACTTAACATCTAGTTGGAACAATTTCCAACCCTTTTGTGCTGCAAGTGCAATCAAAGTTCGAATTGTATCCAACCTTGCCACTGGGGCAAAGGTTTCATTGTAGTCAATACCAGGTTTCTGAGCATACCCTTTTGCCACAAGTCTAGCCTTGTGTTTTTGAACTGATCCATCGAGATTCAGTTTGGTTTTGAACACCCATTTGACTCCTATGACAGGCTTGTCTGCAGGTCTTTCCACCAGCTCCCAAGTTCCATTTTTCTCAATAGTTTCAATCTCAGCATCCATTGCTTCCTTCCATGCATTGTCTTCAATAGCTTCATGATAGGTTTCAGGCTCAATAATGGTCATGTTACATCTTGCATAAATGTCCTCCAAGCTTCTCAGCTTTACTGGTGTATTGCTTGGTGTTGAGCCTTGACTTGTACTGACAATGTTGCTTCCAGAAACATGTTCATCATCTGAGATTAATTGAGTAGGATTTGAAGAGTCAATACTATGAGGTTCATGAAAATGTTCTTCAGTTTCTGTCATCTCAGTGTTTTCATTTCCAATAGTGAGAGGTATGTAGACAGATTCATCTTGCTTGCTTTGCCAGTTCCAGGTCTTATTCTCATCAAACACTACACTTCTTGAGAGAATAATCTTCTCTGTTTGAAGATTATAAATCCTGTAACCTTTCTCACAACTGCCATACCCCATAAAAATTCCTTTGCTTGCTTTGTCATCAAACTTCTGTCTAAGCTTGGATGGAATGTGACTATAACAGATACATCCGAACATTCTCATGTGTTTTACACCTGGCTTTCTTCCTGTGAAGGCTTCAAATGGAGTCTTGCCCTTTACTGAGATTGTAGGACATCTATTTTGCAGATATACTGAAGTTCCAACTGCTTCAGCCCAGAAAATCACAGGAATGTTCTTCTCAGCCATCATAGATTTTGCCATTTCACAAATGGTTCTATTTCTTCTCTCAGCAACTCCATTTTGCTGAGGAGAATATGCTACTGTCAATTGCCTCTCCATTCCAGTGCTGGAACAGAAATCTGAGAATTCATGGGATGTATATTCACCTCCTCTGTCACTTCTCAGCTTCTTGAGCTTAAAACCACTTTGTAGTTCCACAAGGACTTTGAATTTTTTAAACACATTGAACACATCAGATTTGTTTCTAAGAAAGTACACCCAACACATTCTTGAGAAATCATCTATGAATGTTATGAAATATCTGTTGCCACCAATGGATTCATTCTGCATTGGTCCACAAACATCTGTGTGTACCAGTTCTAATGGATTACTAGCTCTCCAAGCTTTCTCTTTATCAAATGGTTCCCTATGCATCTTCCCAGACACACAACTCTCACAGATTTCTTTCATTTCAGATAATTCAGGCAAACCAAGCACCAACCCTTCTTTCTGCATCCTTTTCAGACTTGCAAAGTTCAAGTGACCTAGCCTTTTATGCCAGATCCAAGACTCTTCTTCAATTGATGCTTTTCTGGCCACTGGATTTATAGATTCAAGAGACAATGGAAAGCATCTGTTCCCTGTCATTACTACCTTGGCTACCACATTCTCAAGGTTGCTGTCATCGAAGATCACAGCCATGTTGCCTCCAAACAGAACATAGTAGCCGTGTTCCATCATTTGACCAACACTCAGCAGGTTTTCATCTAATCCTGGAACCAACAGGACTTCATTGATGTATCTCTTCCCATGCTTTGTATTTACTACCAGTGTTCCCTTGCCTGTTGCTTGAACCAAATCTCCAGTCCCCATTTTAACTCTACAAGTCACTGATCTGTCAAGATTCAATAGAAGAGACTCTTGAGAAGTCATGTGATTGCTGCAAGCGCTATCCACAAACCACACAGATTTATCTTGTTCTATTGATGCTGTGTGACAAGCATAGAACATTGTACCAGTGGTTACATCTTCTTCCTTGGCACAGTTAGCCACTTGTCTGTTGTTATCACAGTCTTTTGCCATATGACCAAACCTATTGCACTTTCCACACTTAGCTTTTCCTTTATATCTACACACACCAAAATGGTATTTCTCGCAGACTTGACACTGTGGTTTCACACCACTTTGACTATTACTCCCTTGCTTGTTCTGTGGATTGAACTTATTGTTCCAACTTCCTCCAGAGTTGTTGTTCCAGTTTGATCCACTGGTATTGCTCCAGTTCCCATTCTGAGACCAGTTCTTCCCCTTTTTATATTGAGTCCATTTTGAGTTTGTCTTATACTGAGAGCCTTTGAAATTTCCATTACTGCTTCCGTTTCCTCCAACCTTGAGACTGCTAAAGGCCCTCTCTGTACCATTGTATTTATCTCTTTCATCATGCAAGTCTTCTCTTTTATCATAGACTTTTACTGAGGCTAGGACTTCTTCAACTCTAATACTGTCCAGATCTCTGGTTTCCTCAATGATTGACACTATGGACTTATATCTCCTATTTAGACTCATCAACAGCTTTTGAACAATCCTTTTTTCGGTTACATCTTCTCCTAGAGATTTCAGGTTGTTTACTATCTCAAAGAACCGAGCCAAATAGTCATCCAGAGATTCAACATCATTCATCCTTAAATATTCAAAATCTGCTCTAATGGCTTGTAATTTCACAGCTCGTACCTTTTTATCTCCTCTGAACTCTCTTCTTAAGATTTCCCAGGCACCCTTTGCAGTCTTCTCATTTCGGATTCTGGGAAAAAGCTCATCAGTGATTGCACTTTGGATGAGACTCAACGCCTTGGCATTCTTGATCCTCTCCTCCTTTGTAACAACAGGAGCTTCAACCGGAATGTTCTCCGTCTCGCTTTCTCCTTCTTCCTCAGAGCCTTCTTCTCTGGGAGTTTGTTGTTCACGTAACCCAGCTTCAACCACATCCCATAGATCGTAGGCTATGAGAATGGTTTCCATTTTAATGGCCCAAAAATCGTAGTTTGATCCATTAAATTGTGGTGTTCGTAAATCACCACCAGATGTGCTCGATCCAGCCATTTCTTGAGCTAGAATACGAAGAGTCACAATAAAAGAACCACCTTTAAGGTTTTCTGGTTTTTTTTTTTCGGAGTTGGATTTCTCTCACAGTTTAACGCCCTTTCTTCGGAATCAGACCAAAGGCTCTGATACCATGTTTGAAATGGTACCAGGCATATCGTTTAGGTTGATAAAAGATTGAAACTTTGAGCAAGGGTTTGAAGAAATTTGTTTCTTTCAAGAGAAGATAGAAGAGCAAGAGTCTATGTATTTCATATATTAAAAATGACAGATTACAAAAGACTATATCTTTTTACCAGCCGGTCTAAAACAGATCCTACATCTAGGGACCTAGAACTCCTCTCCAACCATAAATGGTTATTGGAGGATATCATCCATCCACTTGGAAGAAGATGGGAAGACTCAGATCAATTAACAAAACAAAAGAAAAACACCAGCTGTAACTTTCTAAAACTGTAAAAAGGAACTAGCCGTTGAAATTCAATGGCTCCTCCTGATTTAGTAAAGCCTTCATTACTTCACATTTCTCAGCTCCTTTTTGATTTCATCTGCAGGTTTAGCTTCTGCAGGGTAACTTCTAAAGCAAGAATGCAGCTTAATTCTCAACACCGTGTTCGTGAAGTCCTCAGGATCACGATGGTAGTCTTAAATTGGACGTTCGTGGAGGTTTGATTGAGGTTGTGTGTGAGTCCGTATGTTCGAGAGTAAGAGAGAGAGAGTGAAAGTCTGAAATGGAAGAAGAAGAGAGAGAAGGAAAGGTTACGGGTTTTAGGGAATGTTTTGAGGGTATGAGGATCCCACCTCAACCCATACAATAATATTAACACCTAAAATAAAATCTAAGCCTAAGTTCTTAAGCTACATAACAAAATAATTAACCAAAAACTATGACTTAGATAAGATCCAACATTATTTTTACTCACCTTGTCACGTTTAGGGATAATTTAGTACTTTCACGTCCTCGGAATTAAAATTCCGGGACGGGCTGTGACATTTTAGGGGTATAAAATTATTAAATTAATATTCTGCTTATCGTGTATCGTGTTACCCACGTGTATACCGGAACCAACCCGTTATCTTAACAGGTGCTTATCGGGTTACCCGATAACAACCCGTTTCGTTATCGTGTTGACCCGAACACCTGTTAATTTCGTGTCGTGTCGTGTCGGGTTATCGGGTCGTGTCAGAAATTGCCAGGCCTGCCTTTTACAAAATTATAAAAGAAATAAACTAAATGACAAGATGGTAATCTCACATGTCTTTATTGAGTCACAACTCATCAAATTTGGTATTTTTTTTCCTAAATTATTTAGTTGGACTTGGTATTTCCTTTTAAATATGTATTTTTCCTTAACATATGCCCAACTTGGTTTTTAATATGAATTTTACCATTGTTTTTTGGCGATGTCTAATGAATCCGGATCCTTGCTGAATCCTCTTTATGAGAATTCTGGGGATCCGTGAATTATATTCGTTCATCGTACATCGTACAGTTAGAAATCATTTTAAATATTTTTTATTTAAAATTAAATAAAAACAGTATCTCATAAAAATTAATCATATGGTGTACAATAAACGGATACAATTTACAAATTCCCAGAACAAAAAGGATCCGGAACGATTCTGTTGGATGTCTAATACCTTCCTAGTAAATTCCCTTACGCGTAGTCGGCCGTGTGGGGTAAGGTGTGACTAACTAAAGTCTTAGTCGTTTTTTTTTTTTGGGTCGACTAAAGACTTCTAGCCCGAGTCAATGTGATTATAAAGAACACCAGATGTGTCTCTTAAGTTTCAGATATTTGCAAATTACTTACACTACTTGTTGGAAATCCGTAGCAGCAAAAATGGCTGGAGCTTTTATCAGCGATGAGGCTTCTCTCTCTGCCTCGGTCCAGCTGCTTTGCAAAAGGATTGATTCGTCTGAATTCGGGGACTTGTTCGGGCCAACCAAACTTGATAAGTCACTTGTGAAGAAACTCAAGTTGGCGCTGCTGACCCTCGATGCAGTGCTCGACGAAGCACATGAGAAGGAATTTCGGGACGCTGCTGTAGCAAACTGGCTTGATGAGTTCAGAAAAGCAGCCTTTGATGCGGAGGCCCTACTGGATGAGATCGATACGCAAGCTTCCCGGATTAAGATGGAAGCAGAAGATGAGTCCACTAGTACAACCCAGGTGAACGTCCTCTCTGATCCTTTTCTTCGTATCAGTGAACGCATCAATAGTAAGATAGCCCAGTTATCTGACAGACTAGGATTCCTTGCAAACGAAAAAGATGTGCTTGGTCTTGGAATAGGTCTTCGCAAGGTTTCACAAGCACCAACAACTTCCTTGGTTAATGAATCATGTATTTATGGTAGAGATCAAGATAAAGAAAACTTAATTAGGCTATTGTTATCTGACGACGATGGAAGCAGTAATAATGTACCTGTCATCACCATCGAAGGAATGGTCGGGATCGGTAAGACAACCCTTGCTCAACTACTTTACAATGATGAAAAAGTGGTAAACTGCTTTACAGTTCGAGTTTGGGTTTATCTTTCTGAAGATTTCAATGCTGCGAGGGTCACTAAAACCATTCTTGAGTCGGTCATGACTGCAACTTTTTATGATATTAACGATCTAAATTTCATGCAAGCCGAACTCAAAAAATACTTGATGGTAAGGAAATTTTTATTCATATTGGATAACCTTTGCAATGAGAATTATCATGACTGGAATCTCCTGCAAGCTCCCTTTCAGTACGGATCGCCAGGAAGCAGGGTCTTGATAACAACACGGAACACAACAGTCGCATCAATTGTCCGCAATCTTCCTACTTACTGTTTACAACCGCTATCTGGTGAAGCTACTTGGCTTTTAATTCTAGAACATGCTTTGGGAAACAGAGACCCCATTTCACACCAAAACATTGAAGAACTTGACAAGGAAACTGCAGTGCGTAAGTGCCATGGTTTGCCTTTAATTGCAAAAGCACTTGGGGGTCTCTTAAGGCACACTGTTTTTGAGGAATGGCATCACATAATAAATAGCAACTTTTGGGAGCTACCCTCGATTGCCCGTGATCTCCCAACTTGCTTACTACAATACTTGAGGCAGAAGGGACGCGAATCACATAACATTGGCCACTCTACTAGGACAAAGGTAATCCAAATTCACAAGTCATCAGCCTTTGTTTTGCATTATTCTCTACTTATCTTGATTGTTGATCAAACTTACTACTACTTTCTTTTGCAGGCCAATTCAGTAGAATGGATCTTTTTAGTCATTAGCCTCTGCGTAGAAATTGTATCAGCTGCTTGTGATCAGGCTTCCTCCCCAAGCAAGCCCGGCTATGCACTTTCTGGTATGCTCTTGGCTATTGCAGCTGTACTCATTTGCATATGGGAGCTCATTCACAAAGGGAGAGAAGAAAACTTTGTGCGGTGGAAGCAGCGGGGAATACGGTCATGGATTTACTACATGCTTTTGGGTTCTCTCCCTAATATTTACGGATTACTTGGTGGTATCACTCAGTTTGTTTTTTCAACAGTTCAATATGCTTACTTAATCCGGCGTGCTGAAACTCCGATCAAACTGTCCCTTTTGCCTACTGTCTTTCTTATATGTTTGATTACTACGAGATTAAGCAGGAAACGAATGCAGACCGTAGATAAGACTGGTGAACATACAGCATAGGCAAAGAATGGCTGCGAGTAAATAGAAAGGATGGATTCTTTGGAAAAACGTATATCTAGGCATGTGGATATAGTTATTTGTCCATTTTGGGGTGACGTTTCGTGTTCTGTTTTGATTGTGCCTATTTTGTGTTGTAAAACTTTTGTATCGTAATGTGCTGATAAGATTCATCTGTAAAATCTTCCAAAGATTCCATGGAACTCTGTTCTTTGGTTCATAGCGTTCAACGTCAAATTCTTATCATCATCATATTATTTTTGGCATTTTTGTATCCCATAAAATTGGTCTCGCGTTTCTTCTGTTCTAACACACTTATCAGAGTGATTTTTACACTCCTTTTGTATTTCTAACCATTGGATCGAATGAATCAAAGGAGAATCAAGGTCTCGCGTTTCTTCTGTTCCAACACACTTATCAAATTGATTTTTACACTCCTTTTGTATTTCTAACCATTGAATCGAATGAATCAAAGGAGAATCAAGGGACTTATTAATGAGGGGTGAAGAAGGTGAAAAGGGGAGTGCAGACATCACTCCCCTCGCTTACTATACCTACACATCCAACAGAAATCCTGCATGTTGAGCGGAGCTGATATGCTGCGGCTCTATTGCAGCTTGTATCATTGCCTCAATCTCCATCTTTCCAAGAGGCTTCCCCATGGAAACCACAGAGCGATCATAGTAGAACTCTTCAATACATTCTCGCAATTGTTTTCCAAGGCCGTAAGGTCCACCAACGCTGAACAACGATAGTCTTGAAGCTCCCTACAGAAAGGAAAAACAATAGTGTTGCCTACAGTAAGAAGTTCCGAAGTTATTATACTCCACTCACCTCATCTTCCCAGCATCCCCAGACAACTCTGCCATCTGCTCCGACCCTATGTCTTTTTCGTGCTCATCCAACAGCACGACCTACAAGCACAAGATTACAAAATGAAAATATAGAAACTAGTATAACAGCTCTGAGCCTTTAACAATACAATTGAATCTGCATAACGCTTTAAGCAAAGAGTGCTCAGACTGTACCCAATCATCGACAGCATTGCCTTCATGATCAACCTCAGCCTTTGAATCACTACACAAAAGGTAACTAAATTAAACTCTACAACAAGATATGATCCGTAAACCCACAATACGAACAATTCCTCCATGCGTCGGTCCAATATTCATAATTACAGGAAAAAGTTCTTCTGAGTATCTTAGAAAAGCATGTGTCCATTCAGGTTAAGTACAAAGACTGTGATGATATAGGTCAAATAAGATGGCCAGTACCGTGCATTTTTAGGATTTTTCCCGACGTGAACATCATCAACACAGCAGTACGAGTTGTACGCCTTGCGATCTCTTCTTCCTTTACTGATCTTATTCGTATGGGAATTGGTCTCTGCCCAAAATCAAAACCACTTCAAATCGGAAAGAAAACCTCAAAATTTGAGGTCCAACAAACACAGTAGCCAATTGCTAAGAGATTGACACGATCAACAAGACACAGCAAACTGATACTTCATTGTTCACATGATAAGCGGGTTCAATCAAACACAAATGTAAACCAAATTTACCAGTTACTCAAAAGATTCGACAAAATCAAGATCATTCAGCAAACTGATAAATCCTTGCTATATCAATGGATACATTGTTGGGTCACAAAAATCGGACAAAGACAGTTCCGTTCTGGAGATAAAACCGACTGTTTCGCAATGCAACAAAGTGATAAAACAGTTCTCATTCTTTACATTTCTTCCTAGCTGCTTGGCCCGTAGTAGGTATCTGGTTTACGTCTTCATAAAATCCGCATGTAAAAGTGTGTACATTGTAAAAATGATTACAGTAAGAGCTGGAGAGAGCTAACCACTGCTTGACCTGTGTATTTTGCAGTCTCTACCTGAAAAGTTTAAGCAACTTCGGATAAAATAACCATTAACGAAGAATATAACGGCATCACAAGGGTTTCGAGATAAAAAATAACCCGAAGGAAGAGCAGAGATAATGGTATCGGGACGGGAACTAAGCATGACAACCATGTATATAGGAAGAAAGACAAAGAATAGTACTTGCAGCTCCGAATGTGGAAGAAAACGAGAAAAGGACGAACATTGCATTGCAATTCAAAGGGTTCAAAAATACGAAATTAGACGTACGAAAAATGTCCCGGACTTTATTTACTGAAGACTTTTGCTTAAATGTAAAGTGTGAAAACTTCCTTTGTATTTATTTCATATTACAGAAAATGCAAGCTCACTGTAAAATCATGGCATCCTGCATTCATGCACAAATTCTACATGCCAATGACATGCCCCAAAATTATCAAATAACTGCAATTAACCAGTACATAATTCTTGGTCAAAAGTTATAAACTTGCAATTGGGTGGGACAAAAACCAAATTTTGCATGAATTCTGAGACAAAATACCAACCTTTGAGTTTGAAAATTCCAACTCACACTTCTCTGAGCTCTCTCTCTTTTTCTAGCACTTGGCAACGGCTAATGGTTGCCGCTGACCCCAAGGCCTAAATCTGGGGACAGCGGCGGTAGGTTTTTTCTCCAACATTGTGGTAAAGATTCTTATTGGTTTTGTATGTAATGCAAACCAATAAGAACTCCCTACATTTTTATGCATAAAATGGATGGGACCAACTTAGGAAAAAAAATCATACACACCCCCCCTTACACATTTTATGAAAATATTCGACAATTATTGTGGATTTATAGATTGGACAGCTATAAGCTTTCCCTAATTTTTCTTAACCCCTAATCTCCCCCTAAATTAATAAATAATCATTTATTAATATTACCATAATTCACTGGCTGAAGTGTTCATCGCCCAAAAACCATCCAATTCCCTCAATTGTCCAGAACCAGAGATTCACACCCTCCTCCTTTTACCATATACTCACAATGCCTCACATCGCCATTTCCCATCGCCTCATACTTCTCCCCACATTCCCGCCGAACCCGCTTCCCCTCTGAGAAGCTGAAACATCACCTGCACCTGCATTTGAACATTTTTGATTGATTGAAGCTAATTTCCTCACCGCACCCAGGTTTTTATTTCCCTCACCCATCAAGATTCTTCCGTTTTTGCTCACCACCAACACCGTTTATTGTTTCCGATATTAACACAGAGGTTGATCTTTGCGTTATGTTTTCAAAGTCTGTGGCTTTTTTTCTGTTTTTTCACTCACACCCAAATTTTGATAAATCAATGTTTTGATGAAATGTGTTGAAATTTGATGCTTTAGGGGTTTTTTTCAAAAGGGTATTCGTTAAATTGTGAAAAGTTGTTTTCTTTCTAGTTGGTTGATCCAAAAATGCGTCTGAAATGATGTTATTTGTGTTGCAAGTTACAGCAGCTTCTTAGTTTACAGGAAATAAAGCGAAGAATGCGAAAAAGGGACTGAATGAGAGGTTCTGTGTTGCCTTCGATCCAGATGAAAAAGTCGTTCGCATGGCGGCCGCAACTGATGAGAGATACGGTGATGTCTAAGTCAAGGTCGCGTCCAGCGTTGAGAAGACCAACATGGATCATTGCATTGGTTTCGTTCATCTGTGTTTTTCTGATACTTGCCTACTTCTACTCTCCGAAAAACTCTGCCTCCTGCAATCTGTTTTCTTCTAGTGGCTGTCTGTTTGGAAGGACTCCCCCTAGCCCTGCGAGGGAGCTGACCGATGATGAGACTGCGTCAGAGGTTGTAGTTAGGGAGATTCTCAAGACACCTCCTCTTCAATCCAAGAACCCGAAAATTGCTTTCATGTTTTTGACTCCCGGAACTTTGCCTTTCGAGGAATTGTGGGAAAATTTCTTCCAAGTAAGGCTATGGCTCTTTATGACTTTCATTACTTTTATTTGCGTTTTATTCATCAAAGAATCATATGGATAGACGTATTTGTTGAACTGCATTCAGAAGTTTGGTAGTCTAGCGTTACAATATTAGGCATTTCCTACGGCAGCCATGACTGAGAAGTACTAACCATAGTTTGAAATCGTATTGCGTAAGGTGTCACCTGGGAGGTACCGCTATGCAATCTCGCACTATGTAGCGATTCCACGTAAGCTATTCGATACTTGCATAGCATAAAATAGTAACAAATAAAATATATGTACTTGCACCATAACACATAATTTCACAACAATTTCACTTGAAGAATAACCCACCAAAATACAACTAATTCAAGTTCAAAAAGACAATACACTTAAAATACAACATTCATTAAACCTTAACACTCCATCCAAAATCACTGCTCAGTCAAGCAACTCTCAGTAAAGAGCTTCAGAAATCAAAAACTCGCACCACAAACCAGAATCATAAGCTAAATGCCGAAACAAAACTAATAAACGTGCTTTAGAGGAGTCAGGCATGGATGAAGGAGGCGTCAGGTCGCAGGTGTGGAGGAAGGAGGGGTAATTGGAGGAGGCGCCGCATGGTGAACTGAATCTGGGACTCTGGGTGTAGCCAAGAGGAAGAGGAAAACAATGTTTTTTCCCAAAATCAGCGTTGTTTTGAGTTTTAAATTTAAAAATATATATATGTAAGCCTTGGTACCAACAGCAGAGGTTTCTTAACTAAAATATATATATGTAAGCTTTGGTGTAGTTAATGCTCGGCTCTGCAATGTAATTGTATCTCCCGTGACTATAGTTTCGGTTTATCCAGTTACAATTACTGTCAAATTGGTGCCAGTCTTTCGATCGCCTGAGGAAAAGGTAGTTGCTTTAGAGTTCTTAGTATGTTAACTCGAAGGGACTTATTGAAAACATATGTTATTTCAACAGATAGGATAAACATGTGCTTGGAGTTTTCAACACCTTTTTTCTGTGGAATATATTACCGCCTGTTGAATCCCCATTTATATAAGCTTGGTGTGGAATATATCTGCTAACTTTAGTTGCTGAAATGTTTCGTTATATATAGTGAACAGCTAATTCAATGTCTAACAAAAATGACATGGTTTTTCTAGGGCCATGAAGACAAATTTACCGTTTATGTACATGCATCCAAGGAAAAGCCAGTACATGCGAGCCGGTATTTTGCTGACAGAGACATACATAGTGAACAGGTATGCAGAGCCTCTCGGATAATGCTTACAGTACAGTATTATTTTTTTTCCTGACCAACACACATGGTTTTCTTTAAAGATGCCATTAATCATAAATTCTCAGGTCGTTTGGGGAAAATTTTCGATGGTTGAGGCAGAGAAGAGACTTTTGGCAAATGCACTTTTAGACCCCGACAACCAACATTTTGTCTTGCTTTCTGATAGGTCATTGCATTGAAACAACTTTTGCAATGAGGTTCTTCTAACGGAATTTTGCTAGTTCTTCCCATTGATTTTGTTTTACATTTTGGTTTCAGTTGCATACCACTGCATAACTTCGATTATGTATATAACTATCTCATGTACACAAACGTCAGCTTTATCGATTGGTAAGCAAACTATATTTTACAAAAGAAAACCTGATGCAATTCTCAAAATTCTTTCCTGCTAGTAATTGGGACTTTCTTATTCCATCTACTTTGCTCTATGTCTAGTTTTGTTGATCCTGGTCCACATGGAACTGGCCGGTATTCAAAACATATGTTGCCTGAAGTTGACAGGAGCAATTTCCGGAAGGGTTCACAGGTAATTCAGCATATACTTTCCATAAAAATAACTTTGAGATTACATATTTGGTTCGGAACTTCTGCATAAGATACACAGCTCTGGAAACAGTTTCAAATCTTGTTGCATTTGTAAAGTTAATTTCTTCTCAGTCCATTGTATTAATGCTGGATGGATGAGGCAAGATAGCACATGAGAAGCTGGATTACGTCCTTTGCAAATATGGTTCTTCGATTTGTAAGATAATTTCTTAGTTTTATTATTCAACTTCACAGAATCAGTAATTGTGCAAACTGGATATGGGAATCTACACAATCAGTGACCTATGTTAGACATTTAAGCAGTGCAAATTTTAGGTTGGATTCATCTTATCTTGGTGCATCATCAGTCAGAATGATTCGATGCAAATGTTATGTTTAACCGACGGGGGAGATTTTCTTTGTCAGTCCCCATATGAAACCATAAAAAGAAGCCGGGCTACATGTTTCGTAAATATGTCCTTTACAGTGAATTAAACTTCTGTAAGATCGGTTCCTATGAGTATATTTCTGATTCATATAATCTTTTCACCTGTTCCAATTCACCTGAGCTCCTCTCCCCTATCTTTGTCCTAAGTGTACAAATTATTGCAACGTTTGGATTGGTTTGTCGTTCTTGTGCACATTTATTTGTTTATATTAACGAAACACTGGATCAACAAGAGGAGTTTTGGTATATAACACGCTCGTTGATCAGATGTAGATTTGTGCAAACGCAGTTGATATTTCAAGATATAGGGCTGGATTTAATCGACATTTTTACTGCAGTGGTTCTCTATTAAGCGGCAACACGCAATTGTCATGATGGCGGACAGTCTATACTATACAAAGTTCAAGCTTTTCTGCAGGGTAAATCTCTTCTTTATTGTGATGTGCTTTTGTCAACGTTCATGAGAAAAAAAACTTCCAATCAATCTCTTGCTCATGATGTTTTTTTACTTTCTCAGCCAAACTTGGATGGACGCAACTGCTATTCGGATGAGCATTACTTGCCAACCTTCTTCAATGTCAGCACATTAAACTGTTTGTTTCTTTGCAATTCGAACTGCATTTTCACTCCCTTTTTAATTTCTTTGCTGCCGCCAACTTACTTTTTCTTTTTCCCATTAATGGTTTTCAGCTGAAAGATCCTGGTGGACTCGCAAATTGGTCTGTAACATATGTCGATTGGTCTGAAGGGAAGTGGCATCCAAGAGCGTTCAGAACTCAGGATGTTACTTATGACCTTCTTAGGAACATCACGGTATGGTCTAGAGAAGTGCATTTTCTTTAACCCTCACTTCATTTTCTTCATTTCACGCTCTCATGTATCGATATTTTCTCATCCATTTCAGTCCATTGCTGAGAGCACGCATATTACAAGCGAAGACAAGGTACAATCTTAAACAACCCTTCTGGTGTGGTAACCATACGTAGTCAGTAACACTATGATCACCAATTTTGTATCCCAAATAATGTGTCAGCGGTATGAACGAGCACGTTTGTTTCTAACATGATATCATATCATATCACCTGCCACGTCATTTGGCGAATAAATTTGACGACCCTTGTACTATTTTTTGACTGGTTGGCGTTTACTTGCTGCAGAAGCGAATTCTGAACACTCCGTGCTTGTGGAACGGGATGAAGCGACCGTGTTATCTATTTGCCCGAAAGTTCTATCCAGAAACACTGGGGAAACTGGTTCAGCTTTTCTCCAATTACACAAAAGTCTAAATCCTTTTTGGTTTTTTGGCCATCCAATTGCTTCCTCATCAGCTCCATGTCCTGGTATATATGTCTTATATGGGTTTGATTGGTGGGTTGAGAGGCTGCTGGCTGTTCCTGTATATTGTTTTGCCTTTTTTTTTTTTTTTGTTATTTGTGTATTTTAAATTACTGAAATTTGAATGAGACTGCATTCAATTTCAGGTTTTTTTTTTTTTACTTTCTGTAAAGAAATTAATGAAATTTTGGATTTAGTTTTGAATAGATGGTGACATGTCCAGTTAAGATTAATTATTTTAGTTCACAGATTCGAGTGGTGGAAACAACCTATTTACAAAGCAAAAGGAAGGCTACGTACAATAAACGTTCCTTCGCCAACCCTCGCAAAGCAAGGAGCCTTATTGAATTAGGTTCAGCCCCCTTTTTTGGTTGTTGAAACAGTTAGGTCCTCTTTGTTTTAGACATTCTAGTAATTGTACAGACTTTTATTTTGATTCAAGTGATTTAGTAAACAGCTTACATTCAATCAGAACCATTCTAAAATTCAGTTCTCCTCAATTAACGCCTCCTCAATCCAATGCCACCTATTTTAATTACAAATAAATAAACGAACCATAAATGGAATTCCATCACTTTTATGTTGTGTTGTTCAATCAACCGTCATATGCATTGTTGGATTAGTTTACATTAATGATGGATAATCACCTACTTATTATTTGAAGTTAGGTCATGAATTCGAGTCGTAGAAACAACCTTCTTGCAAAGTAAAAGTAATGTAACGTAAAATAGACATTCATCTCCCGATCCTTGCAAAACGAGGAGCCTTATTGGCTTGAGATTGCCCAAGTTTTTGTTTGTTTGTAATAGTTAGGTCCTCTCTGTTTTGGAGGTTTGGCTAGTGTTCTTTCCTTGCTTCTACTGTTGTACCTTGTTTGTTTTCGTTAAGGGTCAGTTACCCGCACCCAGCATTGATATGTCTCCTTCCCTCACCAATGCCCATTGGTAATTGTACAGACTTTCATAGTCTAATTCAAGTGAATTAGTAAACAACTTATATTCAATTAGTACCATTATGGAATTCAATTCTCCTCAATTCAATTCCATCTATTTGGTTGGGTTATTAGTTGTTTGTGGGTCGGATCCTCCTTTTTGGCTTTTATTTTTCTTCAGGGTTTTGTGGCTCCTTTGACTGATCCCTAGTGGCACCACTTTCCCTGACTAGATCTGTGGCGGCCTTGCCTTGCTAGGGTCATGGTTGCGGTGGATCTCACTTGCGAAGTGGTAATGTTGCAAGTTTAGATGGGCTAATCATTAGAGACAAGCCAACTGGAGGATTTCGCTTCTTGAATTAGTGTAAATCAGTGTAGCTTGTTTGAACCACATTTAGTGGATAATGTCTCGGCTTATGAGTGATGTAGCCCTGCGTGTTACAACCACCCCCTAATTATTCGTATTACATGTTGTTTTACCCCCAAACTGCCACGTGGCAGCACCCTAACTAACCTCATTTTTCTCTCTTTCAGTCCTTCACCCCGTGACCCCTCTTTCCTTCTCTCTTTGTTTCTCTGCACTTCTATCTATCTCTCTCTCTTGAAACCTTCTCGTCTCTCTCCTTCTCTTTCCCGTGAACACACACATTCACAACTGCATCACCTGCGAGGAAGGCATCATCACCATCAACCTCTTCTTCCTCTCCCTTTCTCTCTCGGGGCAGCTGGGACTGTGGAACCCAGGAACTCTCCGGCGAGTTCCCTTGATTTTCTGGTTAGGTAAGATTCGGATTACCTCAAATTCGTCTTTGTTGTTGTGTGGTTGAGATATATTAAGCTTTAAATCGTCGTTTTTACAAGGTTTTTAAAGGAAATCGGCTCGGGTATGCCAAACCCATCTCAGGCGAGCCTGTGGCTGTCGAGGGGATTTTCGGTCACCTTCGACCGTTCTATGGCAAACCAAAGGTAGTAAACTTCTCCTTTCACCTTGTGTTTTCGTTTAGTACCTAGACCGGAGTCTAGGACCCTCGTTTTTAGTCGGTCGGAGGTGTAGAAGCTCTGGTGTTCATTCTCGGCGAGATTAGACCTTTTAGGCCCTGTAGAAGAACCCAGGGCCTTGGGCCTTCACCCAAGCCCAAACCATTTGAAAACCCAACCCAAAACCCTTTTTAAAATTTATTGTTTTATTTCCTTAAAACCCAAATACAATTAGGCCAGGCTTAAAAGCCCAGCCTAATTGTGAAACCTTTTGAAGCAGGTCTTCGGGCCGTAAGGAAGTTGGGCCTTTGAGCCCGTGGAATTTGAATCCAACCCAGGAAAAAAGACAGGCCTTTAGGCCATGTGAGATCAGGGCTTTTGGCTCGTTTACCTAAAAATCCTAAACCCTTGGGCCTTAAGACTAAACCCAAAAACCTAAGCCCTAAACCCGGTCCAACCCTAAGCCCAGACCCAGTTGACTCTAACCGTTGACTCGGTTAACGGTCAGCTTTGACTTTGACCGGTCAACGGTCAACGTTGATTTTTAGGGTTGACGTTTTGGGATTTCGTCAAGGACCTTTTCTAGGCTAATTTCGACGTCCTGGACCCGTTTTTGAAGTTCATTTTCCCAAATTCAATCGTTTAAGTAGAGTTTGACTAAATGTAACCTTTATGTGATTAGGGGCAATTATAGTGGTGTTTCCGTCTTTACTAGCAGCACGGCTTTTCGACGGCAAAGTACTGTGAGTAAACCCCTTCTAAAATTTGCTTAATTTTATAGTTTATTTACTTAAATGAATAGCATGCCTTACGAGTTTATAAACTGATTTTATGTTAAGCATGTTTATGAAATATGTTGTTTATCGTCTCGTTTTTTGTGAGGAATTAATTATTAGCCTATATTGAGCTATATTTTTAATATATTGTATTTTCTATAAAAACCATGAACTGGTAGACTATTTGATGGATGACGATAGGATGCTAGACATGTTTTAGAAACCTCTCTTTATAGTATAGATGATGGATGACTTTATACTATGAAGTGGTTATTTATGAGAGGCGTAACTATTTATGCGTACCTAGTGGATAATATGCCGTCTGGGGCGATGATCTGGTGTTAGCAGATATGCCGGGGGAAATAATCCCTAGCTACGGGCTGAGGGACACGGAGCAGGCATTGGGCCGGGAGTTGGTAATCTCTGGCTACGGGCTCAGAGACCACGGTGCTGGCATAGGGCCGAGAGTTATATTTATTTAGTGATCTTACTGGTAGCACACTGCGCTTACAAGACGATCTGTGAGACGATTGATGTTTTGATTTCCACGATGTTTTTCTGTGATATGTCTTTTGAGATGTTTTTGGCATGCTAGGGTTTTCAGTAAAATTATAACTTATTATGTTAGTAGTTTTCTGTATTTAAACTGTAGGGGTTAGTATCTTGATAACTATTTTATTATTATGTTTGTATATAAACTTGGTCCACTTACCCTTGTTTTGCGCCCCCTTTCAGGATTTAGAATCGAAGCATACAATCCCGAAGTCAACGCTTTCGCATTGGCATATTCGAGTCCTCTCGGTGTAGGACCTACATCCTCCTATTTATTCAATTTTATATTAATTATTTTAGAGCTTTAGTTAGTTGTTTGCTCTGAACACGGTCTCAAATTATTATCTCATTGTATTTAAATTCATAACCCTTATTTACTTCTTATTTTTAGCCTTTGTATCAATTAATGGCTTTCGTCACCCTCGGGTGTCGGCCAGCACGTGTCTATCCTAGTATTCGGGGAATATCAGGGTCGAGGCGTGTCACTGTGTGTGTGCGGTGGTTTTAATGTGACATCGTTTCTTAGCTATCGTTTAATGTGGCCCCGCTTGTGTGGTGGTGACATTACGTGTGCTCTGAGATAAGTCTGTTGCTTCTGCCTTCTTTGTGGCAAATTTGTACCAGGTTGTTTATGCTAGTGTGTGCTTTTGTGATAGCCAATTAAAGGATTATCATCACTATTTGTTTTGTGCGAATTACCTCTAAATCAAATATTTGGTCATTGGATATTGTACCCATCTGACAATCTTTATAATTGTTATTGTTATAATTATTAATAGAAAATTGCTATTATTTCTTGTTAAAAAAAAATTACAAATTAATAAACGAATCATAATAGAATTCTATCACTTTTAAATGTACTAGTCCTTCAATCGATCGTTATATGCA
Source organism: Malus domestica (assembly GCF_042453785.1). Taxonomy (NCBI): domain Eukaryota; kingdom Viridiplantae; phylum Streptophyta; class Magnoliopsida; order Rosales; family Rosaceae; genus Malus; species Malus domestica. The sequence goes on from NC_091668.1 coordinate 12,154,124, forward strand.
TTGTTGGTTCAGTTTACATTAATGATCGATAATCACCTACTTATTGAAAAAGACAAACTTCAAACCATTGCCAAGGACCAAATGTCAAAGGATCATAATAACTTTTTGAAAGATGTCTTACAAATGACGTGTTCGGATAAAATGATTAAAATGCAATAAATTTTGAGAATTGTTAGTAGCATTCTAAAAATCTCATTCTATACTCCTCACAAATATATTTTTCTTTTTAATTGTGAAAAATTTAGAATGCCAAATAAGATTTTTAAAATGCTAATAACAATTCTTTCAATTATAAGATAAAACAGTAATTTCTTGATGAGCGTGTCCGTAAAGGGGGAGTAATTGTGTGGACTTGGTTGGACCGCCGAAGGCCTTGTCATTTCCCATCTCGAAGTCACCCAATGCGACTCCGTACTCGCTCTTCAATCGACGGCCCACACTCATCCAGCACCCCTAAACCAATCCCCACCGTCTATTCAAATCCACGAACAGTAAAAGCGCGGGAAAATGGAAAAATATCTGCGAGCCAGGAAGTACAAAACGGCACCACCCGGAGCCAGAGGGAGTCACTCAGTCAGTTTTCTCACTTCGTTGCTAGTGAGAGAGCCTAAAACTCTCATCTCTCTCTCTCTCTCGGAGCTCCGTTAGCGTGCTAGGGTTTCTGGGTTTTGTGGGAATGGCGCCGAGGAAACGCAAGACTACAGAGCAAGAAGAAAAGCAGCTGGTGGCTCAGGACTCGGGTCAGCGAGTGACTCGGAGTATGGCTCGGCCGGCTCCGAGTGGGAGCTCGGCTGAGCCACGAGCCGTGGCGCCGGCGAGGAAGAAGGCCAAGGGAGCTCAGAAGAAGAAAGAGCCGGCGAAGAAGGAAGAGGTGGAGGTGGAAGAAGCGGAAGCGGAAGCTGTGAAGGAAGAGGAGGACAACTCCGGCGAGAGCAAGGCGGAGGCCGACGCGGAGAACGAGAACAAGAAGAAGAAAGGGAAGGAGAAAGTGGAGGCCGACGCGGAGAACAAGGAGGAGAAAGGGAAAGCGAAAGTGGAGGACGACGGAGAAGGTACGGAGGCTGACGATGACGAGTCGGACAAGAGGACCATTGTGATTGAGCATTGGTTAGGCAATTTTATCCCTCAATCTTTTTTTGGTCCTGTTTGGTTGCCGAGAAAATTTTAGGATACGCACGAAAATGTTATTTCATATATTGTGCTTCTTTTTCTACTATTTATTATTTACTTTCTTTAGATTATGATTTTGGCTTTGAGAATTTTGACGCATTCATACTAGGGTAACCTCGATTGGATTCCCCCCCCCCCTTCGTTCTAGGGTTTGGAATCTCTAGGAAATTTGTTGGGAGCACTACAGACTTCTAATTTTCAAAAAGGAACAAGGATTGGATTAATTTAGCTAAAAGCTAAGGAGGATTTGTAGATGGGGTGGTGGGTCTAGTGGAAAAATTGTTAATTTACTCTGTGTGCAAGCCTTTTGACTGTCTGTTTTAATAGCTATTCGAGGGACATGTTGTTTAACTTAGTATCTAGGATGCATGAACTGGGGATGAAATTAAGGTCTCCTGGTCATTAAACTGCGCACAGTTGTTGATTTAGCAGTACGATCGTTGCAGGAGTCTGTAGATTCTTTGGGAGAGCTTTTGATTCTATCAATTCTGAAATAAGTGAAAGTAGTTATGAGTTGGATTGTCGTGGTATCACAATCCAGCCGTTTCATTTTATTTTGTTGGAGTAGTTTCGTTGCTGGATAAAAGTTTACGGAACCTTTGCTCCCATTTGGAAAATGAAAACTATTTGTTGGATTTATCATTTATGCAATAGGATAATCTGTGTTGATGGTTATGGAGTGGCCCAAGCGATTTGGTAGTTGTGGGTTTTGATTGCAAAAACAGCCTCGTTTAGAAACAGTGTTATTATTGTGTATGTCTTGCTCTCCCCAAATCCCACATTAGTTAAAGTCTTGTGCAGTCCGCCAACTTTTCTTCTTTTTTTTGTAAGATTATGATGATTGTTTCTTAAGCGTTTAGTCCTTGGTTTTTATTGTGTACGTTTTCCTTCCCCATTCCCCCTGCAATAGCAAGATCTTTGTGTACTTGCAGTTCTTTTATTATCCTTATTGACTGATTTGGTTCTTTTCTCTAGCAAGCAATGCAAGTCATTCAAGGTAAGAGCTGATCAGGTCAAAAATGGTTTGGAGAAAGGTGTTCCTGGCATCAAAGTTCTACTAAACCCTGATAAGGTATACTTAATGAAGGATATTAATGTTTTCCATGGATTCGAGCTTATGTGGATGGAATGATTTAAAAGAAAGGATTTGGATATATTACAATAACGCTGAATTTGTAGAAAGACCAAAAACATTAGTTTTATGAATTCGAATTGAGTGGATGCAAGGAATCAATTGAACCATAAAGAATCAGGGGATAAACATTGTTTCATGCTTATTTATTTTTGACTTTTTGTAGACTTGATGTCCTCCTACAGGATATTGAAAGTAAGTATTAGGTCTTAAGCTGTCTGTCGACCATTGTATCCTATAACTCACACTATTATCCAATCTTCACAATGTCAGATTAGAATCGTGCAAAACCTTTACTGTTAGGAAAATAGTAAGTACATGTTTAAGACTAATCTGTTTCTTATCCAAGCCGTTTTTCAAACGATTACGGATTTAGGCATTATGGGTATAAGTAATGATCTGACTATTTCCTTCTTTTTTGTGAATAGCCAAGAAAAGGATGCTTAGAGATACGGGAGGAAGGCGGCGAGACATTCCTCAGTCTTCTGGTAATTCATACACCAAAATTCTTCTATTCTTGCAAGATTTAATTTGCATGTTTTTAGTCAATAAGCCTTTTCCATTCTGAAAGTCATTGGATAGGAGAACGAAATAGCTCACTGTTTTTCCAGAAAGGTAAGTTTCAGTTTGAAAAAGGCTAAAAGTGATTGATGATAATTGCTAGGAGATAGTTTAAATCCATATTCATGATGAATCTTAACAGGATGCTTATTTTTTCACAAAAGGAAATATCAATATTCTGTATGAACTTCGATGATGTTCTAAGTAATTTATTTTGGTGAAGAGAGGGTGATCTTCTTTATAATGTTATGGGCTTGTTGAAAAGTAATCAATTTTTCCGAGTTGTCATTTATGTGTTTTATTTTGCAGGACATGAAACGACCATTTTCAAAAATGAAGGCGCTGAACATGGAGGAAGTCATTAACGATATAGTTGAAAAAATCAAGTGAACAATGTGATACATCGCATTCTAGAGGAGCTTTTGATAGTTGGAGTAACTGTCTTTTTGGGTAAACCAAGTTTATTTGGCGTTTTAACGGTAGGATGATTACTACTGATCTACATTTGATCGTGCTCATATTTTTGTCTGACAACTGTAAAGTTGCACCCGGTGAGGCCAACGATCTGGATATATGTTGAAAAGGCTCGTATGATTAGCCTTTGCATATAAGAGAATGTAGGTTACTGATGATATCGTGTTCATTTTGTTAATGCGTGAATGAAAGTGAGTAGAACTTCGTTGACATCACAATTGATCGATTTCTGATTTCCAGTCTTTTGTGATTTTATGCTCCATTCATTGTGCATTATTGAAAAAAGCTTCAGATCCATTCATCATCTCAACAAAATTGTTAACAGGTAAATAAAGTATTATCGTTTTAGAAGTAATAAAATTTTCAACAAATCATGGCAAAGCATTCTGTCTCCCTCCTGCTTCCGTTAATGATTGATAGCGATCCCCATACTTCCTCTTTCTCCGTTTCGCTTTGTGTTATAGTACTAATTGTGTTCTTTACAAAGCCACGAAGAATGAGATGAACCCAAGCATCCCAACGCAGAGGAAGCTTGAAGCCAGCTGAGTTGAACCAGAACCCTCACGAGGTGGGGGTGCTGGCTTATGCCCAGCAGCATCAGGGGCTGGACCGCGCTTGAACATTTTCGTCAAGGCATCAGCGGCCCCAGCAGCAACACCACCAGGCCCTGGAGCAGACTTGAATATGTTGTTTAGTGCCGAAGCATCTCCATTCTTCGCTGCATCTGCCACGGGCGCTGGCACCCCCAATTCCTTAATCATTTTGTCCAACTTGCCTTGACCACCGGGGGCCGGAGCATCACCACTCTTTGGTGCATTTGCCGCTTTCCCTGCTGATCCATCGATTTGATTAATGATGTTGGATTTAAGAACTTCGTCTTTGAGCGCGCCGAATTCTTTCAACCCTTCAGGGAGACCTGCTGGGAGGTCCAAGGCTTCAGAGATAGCGGAGCTGAAGAACACGAGGGATAGAGCGAAGACGGGGAGGAGGAGGGGAGAGGCTCCGTGAGTTGTCATGGTTTTCGATTTGAAAATTATGAAGGCTGTTTGATGGCGGTAACGAACCTTCTGAGGGTTTTTTTTTTTTTTTTTTTTGTAGGCAAGATATGTATGCTAGAGGGATTGTGGTTGGAGAAGACAACCATGAACAACTGAAAATCCAAATTTGGAGGCTCTATTGTGTCCTCTCTGTTGCCTTAACTCTCAAACCCCAAATAACAACTTAAAACACTTTCTTAAATTACGTGTTTATTTTTTAATGTATTGTAAGCTAAACGCTACATGTGCCGCATTTACGACCATTCCATATCAACTGAAGCGTCTTTAGAAACAAATACGTGTATTTTTGAAAAAGTTGACTCGTTCTTTTTTATCTCAGACTAATATCATCTCATTTGCACGTGATTCGCACGTTACCCTTGTGCATGTTCTTTTTTTTTTCTATCATTGATTTTTGTTTCTATTTCTCTCTTCTTCGTTTTTGAAAAATGTTAACTAGTTCTTTTTTAAGATTAAATGAATGACGTTAGTTATGCACGTGATTTCCACGTGATCGTTTGGTACTTTTTCTTTCTTCTTTCCACATAATTGTTTATTGATGATATTGTAGTTTTTTCTTGAGTGGTGAAGAGAAATTCGCTCCCAGCCTCTAGGATCCACCAACATCCAAATTCTGTGTGTAATTATAGCAAATCAATCTGTATATAACTCCCCCAAATCCCCACTTGAGAAACCAAAGCTTTGGAAGATAAATAAAGCACTGCTTTCAAAGCAAGAAATAAGGCAAAGCAAGATAAAAAAATAAAGATGGAGAACACCAAAGCCTCTGTTATCCTCTGCCTTGCCCTCTTCCTTGTCTTCTCTTCGGCCTCTGCCTTTGACATCGTCAAGCTTCTCGAGAAGCAGTCGGAACTGAGCAGCTTCACCAACTACCTCAAGGAGACCAAGCTCGGCGACGAGATCAACAAGCGCAGCACCATCACAGTGTTGGCAGTGGACAATGGGGGCATGTCAAGCATCTCCGGAAAATCCCAAGATGTGATCAAGAAAATCCTCAGCGCACACGTTGTTTTGGATTACTTCGACCAGAAGAAACTGACCAGTTTGGCTGGTTCCAGCAAGGAATCAACCCTAACCACAATGCTCCAGTCCTCTGGCCAGGCCAAGGACCAGCAAGGGTTCATCATTGTCGGTAAGAGCGATGGAGAAATTGCTTTCGGGTCAGCTGTCAAGGGCGGCAAGCTCAACGCCAAGCTCGTGAAAGCCGTTGTCTCCCAGCCCTACAACATTTCAGTTCTTCAAATCTCAAATGCGATTGAAATTCCCGACATTTCTGCTGCCTCTAGGCCTGCCGGCTCGCCAAAGTCCTCCGCATCACCAGCTTCTTCTCCATCAAGCAAATCATCCTCTGATGCTCCCAGTCCCTCTGATGACAGTGCCCCAAGCCAATCACCCAAGTCATCAAAGGCACCCTCGCCGTCGGATGAGGTTTCATCCCCACCGGTTTCTGGTGATGCTACACCTTCATCCTCACCATCTAGTGATGGACCAACCGGATCATCAAGCTCTGCACCTTCACCGTCTGCTGCTTCACGTGCTGAGATGGCTTTTGGCGCCGGAGTGGTGATCATGGGTTTAGCTTCCCTTTTGGTTGCTTAAATTTTCTTCAGTAAATGAGGAGATGAAAAAGAAAATGTAGGAACGGAAAAGATTAAACTTAAAGGGTACACGGTTAGTGGTTTTGTGTGGTAAATGGATAGAACATGAAAGCAACCATTGTTTTTATTTAGAAATGCATCAGATACCCTTTAAGTACTTTCTTTTTCTTGTGATTTTTCTTTTTCTGCTTTCTTCTTCACTGGTTTAATCCACAAGTTTTGTTCAGTTCCTCTTGATCGTTAGCATTTGCATTTGAAAAATTAGTTTGCTTGCAATGCAAGTTAGTTAACATTTGAGACCCTGCAAATCATTATGCACACCCATTTTCTCAAAGCATTGGGCAACTTAAACGATATTTCTTTAGAGACTTGAATATTTCTTTCAAGTCCTCAAAGCTGGTGGTGGAATCCTAAAATAGGACTCTCATTGAGACGCATGTTCCCCATTTAATAAATAAATAAAAGTGCAATTTTTTGCATTATTAAAAGAATTTTTTTTTATGAACAAAGACATTGTACTCTTCTTAAAAAAAACAAAAAATAAGAGCTACAAAGATTGGAAGCAAGAACAATTGTCAAAGGATAGTGCTATCTACACACCTATTTTTATTTCTCACACATTTCTCTCAATTTTCGGCCGTTGGATCGATTGAATAGAAGAGATCAATAGCAAAAAAATTAACAATGGTGCGTGTGAGGTAAAAATAGGTGTGTGAATAACACTATCATCTCCAAAATGTGGGTTTCGTCCATTTTTGTGGTTGTGGTGGCCTGGCCATGGGAGAGAAAGGGTATCGAGTGAGGAATAGGAGTGAGCCCAGCGGAGAAAGGCTTACAGAGAGAGAGAGAGAGAGAGAGAGAGAGAGAGAGAGAGAGAGAGAGAGAGAGAGAGAGAGGGGAGAGGAGTGTCGATGAAGATAAAGAGATCGAGAGAACAGAGAAGGTAAATTCAGTACCAAGGCTTCCTCTGGTTTAAATTTGTGATGAGGGATGCGCATGGTGTCTTCCACATTTCTTGAAAGGCCATCTATCCGTGAAGTCCAGCGGAGTTGGTTTCTACCATTTCGCCTTAGTTTGGAATAGGTTCTGAGTTCAAATATCGTAAAGCAAAAAATTTCTCACATCGTAGCAGAGACAAACGATTCGGAAGATGGTGTTACTTTTCATATGGAAACTAGAAGGTATATCAAATAATCTATTCGTTCAACTCTGAATCAGACGAACATTACTAAAACGACTCGAGCAGACAACAAAAATAGAGATTTTGACCATGGCATGTATGTGTATGTCTATGCCATCAGTTGTAAGAACAGATGGCTTCGTAAAACTGATAAAAACAAAATTCTCCGATAATGTTAATGAAAAGTGGCACCTCTAAGGGGCGAGCCTAAGTGGATCGCGAGGGAAAAGAGAAGTTTTGCGGATGTTATTCAAACCGCAAAAAAGCATGACAACACGCTCCAGCCCTACTCCGAATCCACCATGTGGAGGTGCACCGTATCTGCAAGAAGCATCATAAGGTTCATTAAGCAGTGTAATCGAGGGAAGTCGGCTAGTATCGCATGGTTAGGTCAAAACTCAGAAGCCGATTTGTGAAGAGCTTCTAACTTACAACATTTTGAATAAATAATAACAATAACACAGGGAGCAGAAGGAAAGGATACCTGAAAGAATCAATATATGTTGATATCGTCTTCACGTCAATTCCCAGTGCCTGTGCACGCTCAGTCAATAACTCTGGAACGTGTACACGCTGTGCTCCAGAAATAATCTCCTCGCCTAAAGGATGGAGAATATATATTTAGATTCACATCACTCCAAAACCGTTCACTGTATACTGGAGTTCCCAAGTATAAAGAGAATAATATATTTTCTATCCAATACATCATCAGGAAGTGTCGTCTAACATACCAACGAATAAAAAGACACTTGGTATACTTGTAACATTTCTAACTATGCTGACCCATATGCATAAAAAATTAACTATTTAACAGCTATATGATGTCTAACATATCTATCGAGCACTGAAGTTGTGAGCTTCGAACCAAAATCAAATTAGCAAAATGATTTAGGATATAAATGCAACAGTAATACTGATAGAAACAATGATGGTTTACCTCGAATAAAAACGTCAAACGAATTACTGTAAGCGGGATTGTCGTGGCAAGGCATTGTGTAGAATGGCCTAACAGCCAAAGGGTAGCGGTGCAGTATGTAGAACTCGGTGCCATACCTATCATTAGGTAAAAATCAGTTCAAACATTTATGATTACAACAGAACTTAAACAGAATGAGAACAAACTAAAAATTGGGTAGAACAAGCAAGATAAATTACTTCTCCAGAACTAGTTGGCCCAATTTTCTCTCATTCTCAGTGTTTAAGTCCCCAAAAGGATCCACTTCAACCCCAGCTTCCTGTAAAAAACATCAAACTTAGAATATATGGAAGAAATCTTCAATTGAAAGCAGGCCATGCATGTTTCAGCTTCCAGACTTTTAGCACTAATAATGGCTCTAGACCATGTGATTCGAGAAACAACTCTGCCAAAGTCTACAACCATGCATTTACTATTTGTTACTCAACTCAGTGGCGAGAAAAGAACGGGTGGAAATACCTTGAGCATCTGAACACCTTCTTCAAATGTTAAACGTAGCGTCTCTGGCAAGTACTGAAAATTTGAGAAATGACAAAATCAGAACCCAAAAACTGTGTGGACATGAAACTGAAATCATTGGCAACATTTTTTTTTTTTATATAACTCAGAATATATAGATAATAAATCCATTGCTTAGGCAATGCTTCATTGACCATTCAACACTCAACATATCACAGTCCAAATACTAAAGACAGCAAAAAATAAATCAGAAGCGCGACCTTTAGCGGTTGGAATGGATACTGCCTCGCCACAGCTTCAAGCTCTTTTGCACAGTTCTTGTTCAAGGAGTCAAACATTGCAACAAACAATGGACCAACAACGTCCATCACCTGAACAAACAAGCATATAATTGCTCCGTGAATTAACATCCACCATCATATGGGGGATAACGGTAAACAAATGCCTAAAAATTATAATTCTACCTCAGAATAGTGCCTCTTGATCTCCATTTCAACATCAAGACCAGTGAACTCACACAAATGCCTATGGGTAAAGGAGTCCTCAGCTCTAAAAACAGGACCAATCTCGAAAATACGGCCGAAGTCACCACATATAGCCATCTGCTTGTGAAGCTGAGGTGACTGGGCAAGGCAGGCCTCTTGACCCTTGTAATTGAGTTTAAAAACAGCAGCACCACCTTCACTTGAACCAGCAATCAGCTTTGGCGAGTGGATTTCAAAAAAGCCTTCAGATATCAAGAACTGCCTGAAGATCTACAGAACAACGCAACCAATTACACATAGCAGTAATATCTTACTTCAAAATCCTCCAACTTTTCAAAGAGAAACAACTGCAAATGGTACAAAGACTACTCACATTTCCAACTTGACTCTGAATGCAGAATATACCCTGATTCGCCGGTGTTCGCAAGTCAAGAACTCGGTTATTCAAGCGGGTATCCTGATTAACCCGAACAAGTGTTTCTCCGGCCTAAAAACCCATCATACCACCCAATGAATATACACATACTAAGAGAAAGAAAGTCCCAAAATGCTTACCAAAGCTTCAACAACCCAATTCAAAGTAAAACTTGTAATCTTACTACCTGCAACGCCTTTTCGATTTCGACATCACTCCTAGCAGCATCCTCAATGTTAATTGGTAAAACAGCAGCCCTACTCACACAATACAATTTCCTTACTTGAACTTCCACCTGATTAAACCCAACATTTTGATTATAATCACTACGTAATCACTCAGCTAATTAAAGTTTTAATTAAATTCAAAACCTGCTGCGTGGTGCCTTTAATCTCGACACTAGGAACAGACACGACGCCTTCAACATCGATAATCGACTCTCTGCTCAACCCGGCGACGTACTTCACCATCTGGCGGCTCACGGTGTCAGGCTGCACCGTCACCACGCACTGCACCGTAAACCCCCTCTCTCTGACGACAACAAACGACATCTTATTCCCGACGGCGCGAATCGTCTGCGCCCGGCCACGTATCAGCACGGACTGGTTCTCCAACGCGTTGGTCAAGTGTCCAACCTCGGTCCAGTGGCTGACGTCCTCAGCCGTCTTCGATTGGAGCTCGACCAGCGGTACTTCGCCGTAGTTGGAGGCGAGCGGGTCCTGCTCGTCGACGGCGAGAGAGGGGGCCGCCGCGGCCGGGGTTTCTTTCTTGGCTTCTTTCGCGGCTTTTTTGGCGGCTTTTTTCGCAGCGCTTTTGCTTACAGAGGAGGCGTCATCGGTTGTTGGGTCGGAGGCGGAGGGGTTTTGGGATTCCGGTGTCGACATTGGAATCGGAATCGGAATAGGAGTGTGGAAATTTCAAAGAGAAGAAAAGTATGCAAGAAATTACAGAGGTGTGGAGTGGCAATGAACCTGTCCGTCCGAGGTGTGGGTTTTATAATGGGAAGGGTGGTCTGTTTTGGGCCGTTGGATGATATCTGGACGGTTCAGGTTTGTAAACAGTTCTCGTGTGTAGGAACTGGTCAGAAACCAGACTGCTAAGAAACCGAGGCACAAACGAATGGCGGCCGCATTGGACCCCGATGAAAGGTGGCCCGAAATTTCCCTTTTTTTTCTTTAAGCGCCCCAAACTTTTATTTTTGGGTAAATATCAGTTTACTATCATCAAGTTTCGTAATTTTTAACATTTAGTATATGAAGTTTTTTTCGTCCCAGAGTCATATTTAAAGTGTTAATTTTGGAACAGTTTCATACATTCGTTAATCAAACTATTAACTCAGTCATTAACGGATGACGTGACGTCTATGTGGACAATAATTGGATGCCACGTGTTAATATGAGCTCACGTAAATATTTAAAAAATTAAAAAAAAAATTCTAGGCTTTCACCTCTCCCGACCCCTCCCTCATTCTCCTTCCCTTCTCTTCCCTGCACCCCTCCCTCATTCTCCTTCCCTTCTCTTCCCTGCACTCATCCTCCTCGCACGCCCACCCATTCCCATCCTTATCCCGCCCCTTACCCACCCACGTTCCCACTAACCCTATTCCTACCTTGATGGTGAAGTGCTCCTGCATCACACCTCTTGGTCTTGGGTTTGAGGATGTGTCTTGGTCTTGGGTTAGAAGGCTTGTGTGCTTCTGCTGCTCTACTGTTGCCTTTCTCTAGAAAAACAACCTTTTTTCTAGGAAACCAAAAAGAAATGAGCTTTCTCGCGAGAAGACTAGCCGGGAAAGAGGGAGCCTATTTTCTCCAAGAATCAAAACAGGCAGTAGGCCGCCTCATATCCCAGAAGAAAAAAGCTCCCATCATGGGTATTAGTGATATTTATCAAATGTGAGGGGTTTTTGTGAAAACACAAAACTTGATCTGTCTTGTGTGGTGTTTTATGGAGATAGTCAAGATGACAAACATGCTTGGCTCGACGAGGGCTTGAATTTTGATATGAACATTTTATTTTTTAATCAAAATTTGATGTAAGATTCCTTGAAAAGGCATGGCTTCTAGAGCCCTTTCAGAATGTAGCATATTGCCCGTCAACTTAAAAAATCTGTAACTTCTTCATTAAAGAATATTCCTAATTCTAAAATATAAAATAAAGGGTTAAGTATGGATAGCCATCCAATCTTTAGGGATGATTTTAAATTGATCCTAATTTTTTAAAACATTTCAAATAATTACGAAATTTTGAACAATGGACATATATTAGGTTCATTAGTGCTCACTGATGACGTAGGCAAATATAAAGTGTGTTTTAGCTCTTAAGTTATCTATTGAGATTTGAATCTCCAAACTAACGTTGTATTGTTGAAATTTAAGTTGGCTAAAATGGGTCAATTTAGGGGATCATAACTCCAAAAAGGCCGATTAGTGAAAACCAACTTTAGTATTTATCCACCTCATCATTCAATGCTAGTAATGTCATCATCATTAGTCATTCAGTACTACGGTTTGGTGGTATTCCTCTTCACTTGGAAGTGAGAGGTCTTAGATTCAAATCTCATGGATTGCGTATTCGATACCAAATTAGGTTGCCCAGTGTGGCTTAGTTGAACTCTCCTTTTTCCTAGTGTAAAAATATTGATGTACTAAACAAAAAAGTAATGTCATCATTAATGTAGGTAAAGTCCCTACCAAATGTCTAATTTTCAAAACACTAAGTAGTTATTTGAAATGTTTTAATAAGTTGACACTAATTTGGAATCATAAATAAAAGTTGAGTAATTTTTTGTACATTAACTCCAAAATAAATATAAATAAAATAATTCACATTTTCTCTCTCCAACTTTAGCAAATACTGAAAAATAAATTTAGCATTGAACTCATCATTTACAATATTCGACCTTAAAAGCGAGAGAATTACAAATGCTCTCGAGTCAACTAATTGAATAGGGATGGGCAAATACTCATTGGTTATGGGTAACTGTGGTTACCTGCCCATTTAAATTAAATGGTTACGGTTATGGGTAACCGTTTAGATAAATAAACGGTTATGGGTATAATCGTTTACCCGCGAAATTTAAATTGGCGGTTATGAGTATTATCCGCGGTTATAAACGGTAACCGTTTACCCATTTATTTTATATATGTAAAACTAACACAAACCATGTTCTCAATCCAATAATACTTAGCACCCAATAAATTAGCAAGGAATTCATCGGTTATTCTCTCAATAACACTGTTACAAGAATGATGATTCTCATCATCAAGGAATTCGCCAAATTAATTTAAATTACTTGCAGGTAACCATGAAATTGACATAAATGCTTTGACAGAAATATCTTCTAAACAATTTTTGTAACCCAATAATGCTTAGCAAATATTATATTTACCTTTATTGATGCACAAAATCAATGAGGACTTTGGTACAACAGAAAGTGTTAAGTTTGTGATATTCGTTAGATTGCTCCGATCACTAGTGTGGATAAGTATGTAAATGGATAGAGACAGGGAAGCAAACACAAGATGTACATGGTTCACCTATATTGGCTACGTCCACGAAGTAGATGAGTTCTCATTCATCGTGAAGGGTTTACACAAGTACATATGTTCAAACTCTCCTTTTGTGAGTACTAGTGAATGATTTAATACAAATATCATTAGGAAATATTGTGAAAGAATGATCTCTATTTATAGAAGAGAGTTTCTAGTTTCATTCTGACATTGACATGTGTCGTGTTGTGATTGGCTTCTGATGTTGACACGTGTCGCGCTATGATTGGCTTCTGATGTCGACACGTGTCGCGCTGTGATTGGCCTCCTGGTTGGAGGAAAACTCTTCTGGGTCATTGACGGTATAACGTTGACCAGTGCTTAGTAGTTTCGGGATTGGTCAAGTATGGTACAAACAGTGCTCCCCTAAGGTCCCGAGTGAGGGAAGCTCCTCGGTTAGGGACTTGCAAAATCCAAGCTATTGAGTAATCACAAAACTTCTAAGTACTAAAGTGTGGTAGCATTTTCACTTGCCTTATTTGTCTCCTATGTAGATGTGGCATCTTATCTGGAAGTACTTTTCATCCATCCAGGGGTGGTATCTTTAAGCAATGAAGATGCACAAGGTAATGTATCAATTTCACTTGAAGCTTACTTGTAGTTTCGGGTTTGGTCAAGTGCGATACAAACCCTATAGTAGGAATCCCCCAAGTCGCCGAGTTAGGAGATTTGCCGAATAAGGTAACAGACAAGGTAAACAATTAGACTTCCAAGCAAGCAACCTAGATCGGAGGTTTGACTTCGGCTTCCGGTTGATTATTCTCTTTCTCCTTGTGTCATAAACAGCAACAAGGATAAGGATAAGCAAATGGAGAAGAGATGATATAAGATACTTTTGCTTTTGAAGAAGTAACTTTCCACATGCTTATTCTTGAACTGGGCTGGAGGGTTTTCTGGTTTCCTCCAGAGTATAAGGCCGACTCAAGAATTTGAGGGTCAAAACAAGTCCATCAAATCTAGAGTACGTTCGACCCTGATGATATGTGATACTTTTGCTGTTGACAAAGTAGTGGATGTGTTGGCACGTGTTCTGTTACGCTTGTCTCCACATGCTTCCTTGTATCCTTCTCACTTGCCCTATTTGTTCCTCAGGCAGATGTGGTATCTTCTCTGGAAGCATAAGATGTTGAAGATGAGTACTCGAAAGCAATGTCAGGTAAGTAATCAGGCAAGGGGTTTCAGGCAGTCAGTTCTTGACTGGAAGCTTGATTCCAAGTGCTGATGATTGCTCTATTTCTCCTTGTCTTGCAGGTAAGAACAAGGCCAAAGGAAAAGATAGGGAAAAAGTATGATATGGGATACTCTTGCTTTTAACCCTGATGATATGAGATACTCTTTCTTTGGTATGGCTTGTTTGCAGAGGTATTATCGGGAGGAAAAGAAACTGAGTATTTCGAGAGACTCTGCTGAGAGTGCCCTCTCGGATGTGAAGAAAAGTTAAGCATTTTTTATTCATTTGCAGGTATGCCTGGCTGTGGAGGATGGAGGTCGACATATATAGGAGTCTCCCTAACAACAAATAGTATGTTGAACCCTTTCGAAGCACAGTTGGCTTATTTATGGATGTGTTGGAATGTATGATGTTTATGTATGAATGTGTTGGAATGTATGATGTTTATGTATGAATGTGTTGGAATGTATAATGTTTATGTTGATTGATATGAGTGATTCTTATGAATGTTTTGCTATGCATGAAATGATCTATACTTTTGATATGTGAATCATGTTGGTTGTAACACTTAGTATCACATAATTTGTGTCAAAGTACGCATGTTGAAGCTCTGAGTTAGAGTATAAGGGTAGGTCAACGTAAACCAAGTGTTCCAGTGCTAGGAACGCAAAAGACTTAGAAGAAGTTGTCTGAATTCCCTAAATATTTGCCGAATGACTTGTGTGACAAAAGATCTCAAGTGGTTAAAAGTCAAAACATTTGTAATGTGTATGCCTTCTTATAATATCATTTCCTTCAGTACCTAGTCCTTCACTCTGAAAGAGTGAAGCTTGGCCCTATAGTCATATTAATCGACGGTACGTTCACCCCTGGTTGTCTTGATACGAACTTTTATCCCCCTAGTTGTAATGGGCTTGCTGAGAGTAAAAATCCTCCCTCTTACCAAGAGACAGATACGTTTGGTGACTTAGTGAGTAGCTAAATGAGGCAGGAGATGATGCAATGGGTGTTTGAATGGCCAATATCTCCTCACTTGGTAGAACTTGACTTCCACTTCCCATTTGTTGATAGGGGTTAACTATATGGAGGTTCCCTTGGTATGTCCTTGCTTCGGCGGATGCGTGGTTGTAACCATGTGTCATCACCTCAGAGTAAGTCTTCCAAGTGTTGGCATTGATCATGTACTTGAAGAAACAATCACGTAGGCCTGTCGTGAAGGCCTTGAGGGCGGTTTTGTCATATGCCTTAGCGCAGCGAGAATACTCATGGCTAAAGCGACCGGCATACTCTCGTAGTGACTCATCTGGCTTCTGGCGAATAGTGTCAAAGTTATCTGCATAATGCAAGTGATCGGTCTAGAAGATATGTTGAGAGACAAACAGTTTGCTCAATTCCTCAAATGAGTCTACTGTCTCAGGTGGAAGATGGCAATACCAGTTTAAAGCTCCTCCAAAGAGGGTAGAGGAGAAGAAAAGACATCGCTCTTCGTCGGTGTGCATCCGATATGCCATGGTGGACTCAAAGTGGTTAAGGTGTTCAATTGGGTCATCCCTTCCAGTATAGAGTTGTAAACCAAACCTTTGTTTTGTCTTCGCTTAAAGGGGGTGTCGAGGATCATTCTTGTGAGAGGGTCAAGCCTGGGTTGGTTCCAGTCAGGTATCTCGGCCTGACGTTCGACCTTCAACTTGTTTACTTCCTCAAGGAGCTGTAGGACAAAGGGGTCATGAGTGGAGTTATGTACCACTGGAATTTTCTTTCGTAAGTCTCCATCGCCTCTTGGAAGTAGGAAAGTTTGAGCATGGGCGTGTGGTTTTTTCTTGGACTCGCCGTACTGACTTCTAGGGCGAGTCTGTCGGAATACCTCAGAGTCCCCCGTACCTTCATGTTCCTTCCCTAGATTGGCAGTTGGCCTGGGTCGTGAGAGGGGACTGAGTCTTTCAGAAACCCTTGGGTCATTGATCTTCGAGCATATGTGGAGGGGATTCTCTCAACGTTGCTTTAGGAAGTCTTGACAGTCACGATAAACGGCTTTCGATCTTTCTAACCCTTCTGGAAAGAGGTGTCTTTCTCCATTTCTTCTACTTCGAGTCGAAGTATTTGGGTTGAGAGAAGTCTCATGTTGATCAATGTTTTAATGATTAACTCGCTCCTCATCAGGGATACCCATGTCGAAGGGAGGTGACCCTCCGTGTTGGAGGGCACCCAAATGATGGTTAATGTCTACAGGGGCAACGAGCTCGCGTGTTTGAGTACGCCTAGTTTCTTGGAGCGTCTCACAGAGCTTCTCATAGTGCTTTAGAGGACCTCATTCTTCATTGTTATCTTGTTGTTCTGAGCTTCTAGCTCATCGACTTTAGTTTGAAGAGCAACCCTCTTTCCTTCATTCTTCGTTGTTTCGCACTAGATGCAAGAGGGGTGTTATTCTGTGTGCTGTGACTTCCTTCGCTTTCCATATTGGAAAGGGATGTCTGGTCAAAAGAGAGTGTACGAATGATGGAAACCAGCTTGGCAAAGCTGAAGAGAGTGGGAATAAGTGTCGTTCCCACAGGCGGCGCCAAATGTTGATACACCAAATCAATGAGGACTTTGGTACAACAGAAAATGTTAAGTTTGCGACATTCGCTAGATTGATACGGTCACTAGTGTGGATAAGTATGTAAATGGATAGAGACAGGGAAGCAAACACAAGATGTACATGGTTCATCCAGATTGGCTACGTCCACAAAGTAGAGGAATTCTCATTAATTGTGAAGGGTTTACACAAGTACATAGGTTTAAGCTCTCATTTTGTGAGTACTAGTGAATGATTTAGTACAAATAACATGTAATATCCCTCGTTTAATTAAGAGTGCAATGTGATTATAATTGTTTTTATACAAAATTTTAGTCTACTTAGTGTTTATTTGTTTAATAGCTTTTAATACTATACTTTTTATTTATTAGATTTCCTAGTATTGTTAAAAAAAAAAAAACAAATAATAATAATAAAATAAAATAAAATAATATTCTACAAAACAAAGGAAAAGAACATTCTTTCATGTTCTTCCTTTCTGTGCGATGGAAACAAGGAAGCTGGGAGGAGGTGGCCTTCCATATCTTTAGGAAAAAAATCTTTTTTCTTCATACCAAAAATCGGATAGAGATTAGGACACCTTGTGATAGGTCGACCTTTGATTTATCAAAGGAGTGTGTCATAGAGAGTTGTTCATCTCCTATTGCACCAAGGAGTGTGTTCAGCAGAGGATGAACTGAGAAGAGACACATAGGTCTATAAGCAGGAGGTGGATGACCTAGGAAGCTAGGTTTTTATCATGACTCTGATAGGAGTGAGTAGGATTAGAGAAACTATAAAAGGGGTTCCAGAGAAGTGGGAAAGCATCAGAAATCGAAAAGGGGTAGATAAATTGAGAGTTAAAGAACGTGATTGTGAAGGAAGGATTCAGATATTTGAAGGGTAAACTTCTTGTTCCTTGATTATTTAGATTTTTCGAATTTAATTTCCTTAGTTGAATTGAAACTGCCATGAGATATATTTGGAATTCTTGTTTTCTACTGTTCAATGAACTAATCTGAACTTGAATTAGAGTTGGGTAATTCGGATTAGGTGTGTAGATCAAATTTCTTGATCAAGGGTTTGGTTCAAAAAGTCAATTTCTTGTTAATTTTGAGTCATGTTATATTTGGGTGTTGTATACATGATTTCTGGATTACTTGGAAATATTTTGAGTTTTGTTATTTGATTTGGAAGTGTACTGTTATGTAAGTTGCAGAAAATTTGTTTCTTTGCAGAGAAAACTCAAGTTTCTAGTGGTCTTATTTTGCTCTTAATTCATAGGTCTTTATGTGTTCCTTTGGAGAAAACTTTTATTGCGTTGAAAATACATATGTCCATGATTGTAACCCAATTGTTTTCACTCAGTTCCGTTGAGTTTTGGTTGATCAAAACCTTATTTAAATTTGGGTCGCGAGCTGCCAAACAGCAGCAGAAAACTGGATTTCCAGTTTCAAGACTCCAATTTTCTTTTAGCATAACTTCCAATTTAGAGCTCCGTTTTCTACAAACTTTATATGTTTTTAAAGTACATAACACGAACTTCAAAACCCATGTAATATTACACGATTTGGTTTAGTTTTGAATGTTAAAAAATGAGTCTAAACTTGTTTCAATAGTGCTGTTTTTTCTGCAGATTTTGTGAAGATGCAAAGTTCTGTTTTTAGCACACCTAATTTCTTTTCCAGATTCCTTTCTAGTTCTCTTTACTTGATTTGAGTGACATTATCTGAGTTATAAGATTCCAGAATTTATGTACTTTTGTTAGATAATATCAATTTTGTGGTTGAACACTTAGTTTGGTTTCTAATATGTGTTACTTGTGTTTATATTTTTGGTTGTATATTTGTGTTCCGATTAGGTTCTTCAGAGGAACAAAATTAATCGAATTCAAGGTAGGGGGTTCTGGGAAACCTTCTATATATATATGAATTTAATTATTTCTTACTTAAGTACATATACAAGTTGATATACATGTTTCTATTGGATATTTGAGTATGATGAATGTTCGAAATGAAATTTGGGTCCATGATGTGGGAGTGAAGTGGGATTGTCGGAAAGAACTTCGGGAATCTAAGGTGGTGACTATTAGTTTTGTGTAGTTGAGCCAAACTCTTAGTAGGTACCAGGTCTCAGGTGAACCCACAGTGCACAGATTCTTTAAGGGTAATTCGGGACTGGAGACGAAGAGTTTAGGCAAGATGACTAACAAAAGGGGAGTTCGGGGATGTTTAGGGATGGGGGTTAATTCATATATTTAAACACTCGGGATCAAGTGGTATAGGTACGGAATGGGACGTACAAGGTCTGGGTGTTTAGTTATGTGGATTAACGGGTATAGTTAAGGCATTTGCATTGCATACTTACGCATCATTCTGCTTTTGGTTTTAATTCTGCTATCTTACTTATACTTTATTACTTTAGTCATGAAGGTATATGTCCCTATTGAGCTTTTTAAGCTCACCCTAACGAAATTTTGCAGGTACAGAACCAGAAACCTAAAGGTCTACTTGCTGTCTGTTGTGTAATTATGTATAAGAAATAAAAAGATGAGCTTGTTGGCTTTTGCTCTCTTGTTTGAATAAAGAACTACTTTTGTGTGACCTTTGAGTAGTTCATAAGTTGTAATTTTGGCTGAAACTT
The DNA here is from genome assembly GCF_042453785.1 of Malus domestica. Classification (NCBI taxonomy): domain Eukaryota; kingdom Viridiplantae; phylum Streptophyta; class Magnoliopsida; order Rosales; family Rosaceae; genus Malus; species Malus domestica. The sequence continues at coordinate 12,173,545 of NC_091668.1, forward strand.
TCAATAATGAATATGTTATTCAGTTAATTTTATTCCAAGCGAGTTATACATGCTTTTATTTCATGTCACATTCTTAATTATATTAGTTAAACTTATAATTAAGGTGTGATTCACGTTCTGAACCAAGGTTTATGTTAATCCTTGGGTTGGGGCGTGACATAACATTAGAAAATATTGTGAGAGAATGATCTCTATTTATAAAAGAGAGTTTCTAGTTTCATTCTGACATTGACACGTGTCGTGTTGTGATTGGCTTTTAATGTTGACACGTGTCGCGCTATGATTGGCTTCTGATGTTGACACGTGTCGCGCTGTGATTGGCCTCCTGGTTGAAGGGAAACTCTTCTGGGTCCTTGACGGTATAACGTTGACCGGTGCTCAGTAGTTTCGGATTTGTCAAGTATGGTACAAACAACATTCATTGGTAACAGTTAAAAATATCGTCCGTAAACTATTATTTCAATTATTGGAATGGTATAGAGACTTAAAAAATTAAAATACGGAAATATATGATGAATGTACCTATAACGGTGTTTAATTGTCAAAAAAAAAAATTATGACAATTTTTTTTTTTAATTTTGAAGTTGTTAAAAAGCATGTAGACGGGTGAAAAAGAGGTAATGGTAAAAAAAAGATAAAGGGGTTGTTTGTACCATACTTGACCAATCCCGAAACTACCGAGCACCGACCAACGCTATACTGTCAAGGACCCAGAAGAGTTCCCCTCCGACCAGGAGGCCAATCACTACTCGACACGTGTCAAGATTAGAAGCCAATCAGAGCGCAGCACGTGTCGACATCAAGAACCAATCATAACATGACACATGTCAATGTGACAAAGCTACAAGTTTTTCTATAAATAGGGGTCATTCCCCCACAATATTGCCTAATGCCATTTTGTGTTAAATCATTCACAAGAACTCACTAAATTGAGAGCTTGATCCTTTGTACTTGTGTAAGCCCTTCACTACTAATAAGAACTCCTCTACTCCGTGGACGTAGCCAATCTGGGTGAACCACGTACATCCTGTGTTTGCTTCTCTGTCTCTATTCATTTACGTACTTATCCTCACTAGTGACTGAAGCAACCAAGCAACCAAGCGAAGGTCACAAAACCTGACACTTTCTGTTGTACCAAAGTCTTCGCTGATTTTGTGCATCAACATTTGGCGCCGTCTGTGGGAAACGACACTTATTCCTACTCTCTTCAGCTGTGTCAAGCTGGTTTCTATCATTCGTACACTTTCTTTTGATCAGGCATCCCTCTCCAACATGGGAAGCGAAGGAAGCCACAGCACACAGAATGACACCCTCCTTGCACATAGTGCGAAACAACGAAAGAAGGAAGGAAAATGAGTTCTTCTTCAAGCTAAAGTCGATGAGTTGGAAGCTCAGAACAACAAGATAGCAATGAGGAATGAGGTCCTCCAGGAGCAATATGAGAAGCTCTTCGAGACACTCCACGAAGCTAGGCAAGCTCAGACACGCGAGCTTGTTGCCCCCGTGGAAGTCAACCATCAACTGGGTGCCCTCCAACATGGAGGGTCACATGCATTCGACATAGATATCCCTGATAGGGAACAGATTACCCCTCGACTTGATAATCAACATGAGGCTTCTCTTAACCCAGTTGCTTCGACCCGAACCATGAGAAGTGGAGGGAGACACCTCTTTGCTGAAGGGGCAGAAGGATCGAAAGTCGTCTTTCGCGATTGTCGGGATTTCCTGAAGCAACGTCGAGAGAATTCCATCCATATAAGCTCAAAGATTAATGACCCAAGGATTTCTGAGAGACTCGGTCCCCTGCCACGGCCCAAGCCGGCCACCAATTTGGGGAAGGGGCAACAAGTCCTAGAGAGACATGAGGGTACAGGGGACTCAGAGGTGTTCCGACAGACATACCCTGGAAGCCAGTACAGCGAGTCCAGGGAAAAATCACATGCCCTTGATCAAACCTTCCTAATTCCAAGAGGAGATGGAGATTTACGAAAGAAAGCTCCAGTGGCACATAACTCCGCTCAGGACCCCCTTGTCCTACAACTTCTTGAGGAAGTAAACAAGTTGAAGGCTGAACGTCAGGCTGAAATACCTGACTGGAACCAACCCAGGCCTGGCCCTCTTACAAGGAGGATCCTCAACACCCCCCTTCAAGCAAAGACAAAGCAGAAGCTTGGCTTGCAACTTTATACTGGAAAAGAGGACCCGATTGAGCACCTTAACCTCTTTGAATCCACCATGGCATACCGATCTGAACAAGAGAAAATGGAGTTTCGAAGCTCACAACAAATCTGACGGGTTGACAGAAAAATAATAACCAGTCATTCATCATACCTGGATTTCTGGACTTATACTGCTCTGAGGGATCTCAAATTTGGATATGTTGTAGTTCACGAGCTGAGGAACAACTTCAATGAAGAAAGCATACCGATCTGAACAAGAGAAAATGGAGTTTCGAAGCTCACAACAAATCTGACGGGTTGACAGAAAAATAATAACCAGTCATTCATCATACCTGGATTTCTGGAGTCATACTGCTCCGAGGGATCTCAAATTTGGATATGTTGTAGTTCACAAGCTGAGGAACAACTTCAATGAAGAAAGCATGCTGATCTGAGCAAGAGAAAATAGAGTTTCAAAGCTCACAACAAATCTGACGGGTTGACAGACAAATGATAAACAGTCACTCATCATACCTGGATTTCTGGAGTTATACTAATCCGAGGGACCTCAAATTTGGATATGTTTTAGTTCACAAGTTAGGGAACAACTTCGATGAAGAAAGTATGTTGATCTGAACAAGAGAAAATGGAGTTTCGAAGCTCACAACAAGTCTGACGGATTAACAGAACATTGATGAACAGTTACTCATCATACTTGAATTTCTGAAGTTGTACTACTCCGATGGATCTCAAATTTGGATATGTTGTAGTTCACAAGATAAGGAAAAACTTTCATGAAGACGACTTTGCAATCTGAGCTATAGAGAAAGGTGTTATCTTGCATCCACTCAGGCTGATTAGTGGAAACGAAAAGCAATTCCACCAAAGAAAAGATGAAAAAGAGAGAAAAGCTACTAATTGCACTTGATCTTGTCTAGTCAATAGCATGCAGCATCAAACACACAAAAGTTGGAAATATTTTTAGATAAAGCATATACGAATGTGTGACATCGAAACAAGAATTCGTTACTTTGACAAATTAGTAACACGCGAGACACCTCATTCGGCAACTTTCTTCGCCTGAAGACTTGGGGGACTCCCACCATATGCTACTGCACCTTGATACTCGGCAGTCTCACAACCACTCAGTGACTTGGATTTTTCAAGTCTCCAACCGAGAAGTTTTCCTCACTCGGGAAATTAAGGGAACACTACCTCAAACTACATGCTTCACTCACAAAGCTTCAACAATACAGGTTTCAACAAAAGCAAAAATTCAAAGAACTTTATGAAGAAGGCTTTGGTGTATTTAACACAATATGTTGAAATGAAGCAAAGCTTATTTATTAATATTTTCGATAAGCCACAAATATGTACATATACATGAGTCAAAATAAACAAACAAAAGGGAGCCTTCACAAAGGTTGCTTAGGGGAAGTCTCAGCAGTCGGTAGAGCCCCAGAAAGAGAAAGCACCGGAGGGTGGTTATCCGGAGCCTCAGTACTTGACAAAACCCCAGAAGGAGGAGGCATTGGAGGTTTATCATTTGAAGCTTCATTACCAGGTACAACCTTAGAGGACGAAGGCAATAAATGCCTTTGGAACAAACCCACAAACCGCTGATGATCAAGTAAAACCTTACCATCAGATTCCTTCATCTGGTCAAGCTTCCTCTTCATGTTTGTAGCATAGTCATGGGCGAGCCGGTGCAACTGCTTATTCTCATGCTTGAGCCCTCTAATCTCCTGTTTGAGACTCATCACTTCAGCAGCCAATGATTCAACTTGGCGGGTTCTAGCAAATAGGCGTTGGGCCATATTAGACACAGAACCTGCACACTGAACACTAAGAGCCAGAGAGTCCTTAACAGCCAACTCATCAGACCGTTTGGAAAGTAGTCTATTATCTTTGGGAGTGAGAAGGTTCCTGGCCACCACTGCAGCGGTCATATCATTCTTCATCACAGAATCCCCAACGGTAAGAGGACCAGTAGGGGATATGAAGGATGGGCGCCATATGTTGTCTGGAGAAGGCGTGGCTGTCTCTTCTCCAAGGTTCAAGTCAAAGCGACGGTCGGAGGGTCCAGACATTTTCAAATGTGTTGAAGAAGGAAGAGGTCAGACAAATCAAGATCTTAGAAGTGCAAGAAATGAGCTTCTACTGGTAGAGATTCAAGTGTGCTGTGGAACTTAATGCCAGCCTCTATAAAAATCTGCACTCGACGGAGCTTCAGAAATCGAAGAGGCGTTTGCTTTCTCAAAAGCTGGGCTGCTCAGAGACCACGAGGGCCGATCTCAGAAATCGAAGAAGCACCTGCTTTTTCAGCCTCGTCAGCACCTGTCACATGCACACTCAGCTTTGCGGAAATTACGGGCAATCTGTCGAAGATTTCTGGTGAAGTAGAAAGCACGTGAATCTTACTGTTCAATCACCGCTCTCCATATGCACCATCAACTCCTCGGGTACCACATATAACTTTGTCAAAGATCTCTGACAAAGTTTAGGTACGAGAATTTCGAAGTTCCAGCTACCCTACTATTACCCATAAGGGTAAAGGAACAGCACCACTACTTGACAACTGGAAAGTCCCTATGTGTGTCGACCTCCGGGTTTTGCGGCAAGACAGGTTGGCAAGAACGTCCAACCTTTACTCACATTCGAGAAAAGACTCCCAACATAATTACTTTCTAAAAAACCGGAGTAGCACCGCTTTCCGAATCTCGAGAGTCAGATCCTCGACGGGATTGCTTGTTCGAAAACCGAAGAGGCACAACTCTCAGAACTTCGAGAGCCAGATTTCCTTAGATAAAGCTTGTCTGTAATCTTCACACGTAACATCAGCTTTCCAGATACCACATACCACTTTTTCAAAGTGCTCTGACAAAATTAAAACACGTGAAGCTGGCAGCTCCCACTACATTGCTGTGACCAAGAAGGGTAAAGGAATAGCATTACTACTTGTTATTGGGAAATCCCTATATACATTGACCTCCCTCCTCAACGGACAGGCAAACCTGCAAAAATGCTCAACCCTTTCTCGCATTCGAAAAGGCACCCTCAACATAACCTCTCGAAATACTCAGCTTTATTTCCCCCTGATAATACCTCAGCAAATAAGCCATACCAAGAACAAGAGTATCTCATATCATCAGGGTCGAAAGCAAGAGTATCCTATATCATGCTTTCTCCCTATCTTTGTCTTTGTCCTTGTCCACACCTGCAGGACAAGGAGAAAGAGAGCAGTCAGTCGGAACCTGAAATCAAACCTCCAATTTGGAACTGACTGCCTGGAGCCTTTGCCTGGTTGCTTACTTAGCATTGCTCTCGAGTACTCATCCTCAACTGCTGTCAAGGTCACGAATTCCACCGGCAAATACCTCATGACAGTTGATCAGATATTGGCTCTTTACACTGAAGCTGCCAAGCGTGGATGAGTCACTATGAAGGAATGTTCTGAAGGACCATTTAAATGCAAAGGTTGCACACCACTTCTGCCATGCAAAAGATTGAAGCAGAAGGTTCAACGGTGAGCTGAAACAGATCACTACAGCACGACACCTTTCCATACCACATTCATTATTCCGTCAACAGCAAAAGTATCCCATATCATCAAGGTCGAACGTACTCTAGATTTGATGGACTTGTTTTGACCCTCAAATTTTTGGGTCGGCCTTATACTCTGAAGGGCACAAGAAAACCCTCCAGCACAGTTCAAGAATAAGCCTGTGGAAAGTTACTTCTTCAAAAGCAAAAGTATCTCATATCATCTCTTATCCATTTGCTTCTCCTTATCCTGGCAGTTGAATGAGAGACAAGGAGAATGAGAACAATCAACCGGAAGCCGAAGTCAAACCTCTGATCCTGGGTTGCTTACTTGGAAGTTTGACTGCTTACCTTGTCTGTCACCTCTTTCGGCAGATCTCCTAGCTCGGCGACTTGGGGGACTCCTACTATAGGGTTTGTATCACACTTGACTAAGCCCGAAACTACAACTAAGCTTCAAGTGAAATTGATACATTACCTTGTGCGTCAACATCAGCTAAATACACCATTCCCGGATGGAGGAAAGGTACTTCCAGAGAAGGGCAGATGAAGATCAGACCACACTTCGGTACTTAGAAGTTTCGTGATTACTCAAGGGATTGGATCTTGCAAGTCCCCAACCGAGGAGTTTTCCTCACTCGGGAACTTAGGGGAGCACTGTTTGTACCATACTTGACCAATCCCGAAACTACCGAGCACCGACCAACGCTATACTGTCAAGGACCCAGAAGAGTTCCCCTCCGACCAGGAGGCCAATCACTACTCGACACGTGTCAAGATTAGAAGCCAATCAGAGCGCAGCACGTGTCGACATCAAGAACCAATCATAACATGACACATGTCAATGTGACAAAGCTACAAGTTTTTCTATAAATAGGGGTCATTCCCCCACAATATTGCCTAATGCCATTTTGTGTTAAATCATTCACAAGAACTCACTAAATTGAGAGCTTGATCCTTTGTACTTGTGTAAGCCCTTCACTACTAATAAGAACTCCTCTACTCCGTGGACGTAGCCAATCTGGGTGAACCACGTACATCCTGTGTTTGCTTCTCTGTCTCTATTCATTTACGTACTTATCCTCACTAGTGACTGAAGCAACCAAGCAACCAAGCGAAGGTCACAAAACCTGACACTTTCTGTTGTACCAAAGTCTTCGCTGATTTTGTGCATCAACAGGGGTTAAAAAGGATAAATGAGTAAATGAGTATTAAACGGTTACAGTTAAATGGTATGCGGTTATGGGTATGGTTAACCGTTTAAACAATTACCCAACGGGTAAACGGTTATACAAGCATGAACATAAACAGTTATGAGTAAATAATCGCGGTTACCCATCCATCGTAACCGTTTCCTATCCCAATAACTGAAGTAGATTCTCAAAGCAACTAAACTCGAATAAAATCGGTTCTCACGTGAGTTCAGTTTTCACTTCAGTCTCACTTTCACTATCGCGCTTCCACTGCCTCACTGAAAAGGAAAAATGTTGGCAGCTAAAACCCTAATAAACCCATCGCCATCACTCAAGCTCCCAAACAACCTCTCCCTCCGCCGCAAACCCCCATTTTCTCTCTCGATCCGCAACTCTCTCTCCCAATCCCCGTCGTCTCCTGATCCCACTCCAGGGCAACTCCGAGTCGACATCCTCGCCGAGTCTCTCCCCTTCATCCAGAAATTCCGAGGCAAGACCATCGTCGTCAAGTATGGCGGCGCCGCCATGAAATCCGAGTCCCTCCAGGCCTCCGTCGTCAACGACCTCGTCCTCCTCTCCTGCGTCGGCCTCAGGCCTATCCTCGTCCACGGCGGCGGCCCCGAGATCAACCTCTTGCTCCGGCGCCTCGGCATCGAGGCGACCTTCGTCGACGGCCTCCGAGTCACCGACGCCAAAACAATGGAGGTCGTATCGATGGTCCTTGTCGGGAAAGTCAACAAAAATCTGGTCTCCTTAATCGACCGGGCCGGCGCCAAGGCAATCGGACTCTGCGGGATGGACGGGCGGCTTGTCACGGCCCGGCCCGTTCCGAACGCCGCCAAATTGGGATTTGTCGGGGAAGTTGCGCGGGTGGACCCCGCCGTGTTGCGGTCCAACGTCGAGGCAGGGTACATCCCGGTGATTGCGTCCGTGGCGGCGGACGAGACCGGGCAGCAGTATAACATCAATGCGGACACGGTGGCGGGGGAGCTGGCGGCGGCGGTGGGGGCGGAGAAGCTGATCCTGCTGACCGACGTGGCGGGGATTCTGGAGGATCGAAACGACGTGTCGAGTTTGGTAAAGGAGATTGATATCAATGGAGTGAAGAAGATGGTGGCGGAGGGGAAGATCGGCGGCGGAATGATTCCGAAGGTGAGTTGCTGCGTGAGGTCGCTGGCGCAGGGTGTGAAGACTGCTAGCATTGTTGATGGGAGAGTGCCCCATTCTCTGTTGCTTGAGATTTTGACTGATGAAGGGGCTGGAACTATGATTACTGGATGATTAAACGTTAATTAGTTGCTTAAGTACTGAATGATTAAATGTTAATTAGTTGCTTAAGTCCTGGTTCAAATCCTTCCCTTCCCCTTAGTGTAGCAACGTCGATTGTAATAAACAACGAGGTTCAACAATTATGAATTATCTGTTGCTCTAAGTCCATATCCTTTGATATTTGCATAACTGCTTAGAAATTCTCTGTGCATGATCGATATTGTACCGACAATGTGTCCAGAACATGTCAATGCGTTTTGTTATTGACATGTTAATCGATACAATACCGAGTCTTAAAAGAACCAACGTCTGTATATGAGGCGTCAAAGGTTGCGATGCTTTTCTGTGCTTTGGCTGCTCATTGTAAATTTTCTGCCTTGTTTGTGGATAGGGGTTGCTCAAACCTTCTTTGGTATTTGTTCTTGCCTATTTACTATCGGCTCTCTCCAGGGAATGACATATCGGGTGAAGCTTAGCTGTTAAGAGGTCTAATTTCTCATTTACTTGGGTGACTATATTCATCTACTCTGTTAATTTTTTTTATGTTCGATTAATGTTTTTTACGGAATAATGGAGCGTGTTTCTGCTCTTCCTTCAGATGTGATCTACCAGGTAGTTGAATTAGCTCTTCAACTTCTTGAGTGCACACTGGATCAAGCCAGGAAAATTGCAGCCCTATTTTTTGCTGTGCTGCATTTGTTTTCGGGGTAGTTCTTGATGCTTTTGATTCTCAGGATGGCTTACAGAAGTTACTGGGACTTTTAAATGATGCTGCATCCGTAAGGTCTAGAGTAAATTCTGGGGCACTAGGACTCCCTAGTTCAGGATCACTTCGGAATGGCAGGTCACCTGCAGAAGTACTTACTTCATCAGAGAAACAAAAAGCTTTCCGCACATGTGTTGCCTTGCGGCAGTACTTCAGAGCACATCTTATTATGCTTGTGGATCCAAATAAGAACACTCCAAGTGCAGCTCAGAATCTTCCAAGTGTAAGGTCTGCTTTCAAGCCGCTTGACATCAGTGATGAAGCTGTGGATGCAGTATTCCTGCAGCTACAGAAGGACCGAAAGCTGGGTCCTGCATTTGTGAGAACTCATTGGCATGCAGTAGATAAGCTTTGGGTCCTAATGGACTTATTACTATGTTGGAGTTATGCCAGGTATAATATATGCCCCACCCTTGCAACATGAACTTCCAATATACTCTATTGCCTTTTCACTTGATTCCGTATCTGATTATACCTGATTTTTCTTTCTGCAGGCTCCACCTGTTGAGCGTTATTTACACGATTACTTCAATATGCATTGGGTGTTCTGCATTTTGTTGCATTGGTCCCTAGCAGCCGCAAGATGATTCGACATTAAGCACTAATCGTGCAGGTGGTGGTAGCAATCTGGACCTTGAGTTAAAGACCTGCTTATGAGTCATTTCTTACTTTGTTGTGTTGCTGTTCTGATATCAATGCATTTAATCTGATTTTCTCTTTGTCCCAGATATTCAACCGGCGCTTAATGTGTATGTCAATCTGGTTAGTCCTCCACCATCTATCAGTTATAAAGCACCTTTACTTTCACAAGGTCAGCAGTATCCTCAACCATCTAGCGCAAAACCTTGCTTCGGGTTTAGGTTAATTTTGACGACTAAGTATAAAGAAAATAAAATGTTTTAAATTTTGAAAAACAAGAACTAAAGTTGAGGAATATTGAGTCAATTGATATGGCGATAGAATAGGCAGTAAGAAATATTTGAGAATTATAATTGGGCGTGTCATATGTCGTATTTAAGGTCATCGATAGTCGTTTAGACTTTCAAATTGTTGTTTTAATTTCTATAACAAAATTCGGACCTTTGATTTCTATATGATTAATGTAATTTAATTTTCGTTTTAATTCCCTAAGCTTTTGAGTTGTCCAACGAAGTTGTAAATGGCTTATTTAAGTCGTTGATGTTATTATTGTAACTCATCTTTTTATTCAACAATCAAATATCCTTTGGGATTTTTATCAAACTAGTGAATTCCAGAAACTTTGGTTCTTCAAGGTTTTACATTTGTAATCTCTTTTCTTCGTGATGCGTCAATTGGTATCAGAGCAGGGATTTGCCATGTTCTAATGACAATTGATATGGGAATAGCAAACCTCTCTTCAATGTTGATTGTGGGAGGAAGACTATTTGTGGTACATCAAAGATCTTCTATGGTGGTTGCGCACAATCTTTTGTAAATGCGGAATGCATTGTAGGATTTCCCTCAAAGACAAACTCGTTAACTTGATGTTGGGAAGATTCATCGTTTAGAGGGTAGTGAATGCATAGAGGATTTTCTTGATTGAGTTTCAGTTGTGGATCAATTCTTCAAACAAATAACTATTTCAAAGGAGAAGATGGTCAAGATAGCTGCTTTTCCTTTAAAAGGAAGTATGGCTTTTTGGTGGGACAATATGCAAAAGTCATAAATGAAAAAAGAAAGAAAGAATCATATCTGATTTTGACGTAAAATAAGAGAATTATTGTAGAGCTATGGTTTCCGTTTGAATATAATTTGTATCTTTTAAGAACGGAAAATGTTATTTAAAAAAAAAAAAAGTAGTGGTGGAAAAATTATTTAATGATCTCATATGCCAAGAAAGATGGGGAAGAAATTGAAGAAACTGAAGTTGAATCGCCAATTCAAAGTGATGTCATGATCGAAGAGGAAATCATAATGGACTAGGATTCTCTCATCTCCTCTTTCTATCTCCTTTTATCCCCTCTTCTCACGTTCTCTATTTTGTCTTTCTCTTTCTATAAAAAATTAATATAAGATGTTGACGTGACTTAACCATGACCGTTCAAATGGGAGGAAAGGGAAGGGGAGGGAAAAAAAAGGGGAGAGAATCATACTCCAACCATAATAGAAGAAGACAATCAAGTTAGAATCCATGACAAACAAGGTATTGATAAAACTCAACTATTGTGGTCAATATGGTTGTAGGAGGTAAGCCATTATCAAACACGAGCATGAACTATCAAGCATATTCAAATCTCATTTATGGATCGACTACATGGTTATACCATAAAGGTTTGAAGAAGTTTTCGCTCTTCATGTTAGAGACTATATGTGCTTATCTAGCTTCGTGATTTCTAGTGCCATACAATTTTAAGATCAATTCGAGGTCGAGTTCCTTTCAAGTAGAATTATTCAAGTTCATTCTCAGCGATCAACATATTGGTTTGAGGAGCCCCTTCATATTATACACGTTTTGCTTATTGAGAGTTGTAATTCTAGTTCATTATCTTAGTCACTTGTGCTGATTGGACTGTACCCGAATTAGCTAACACAATATGCTTCTTATTCTGCACCCCAAGTTCATATCTCCTCTCCTAATTTACATTGAATCAATTAAAATGCGGCTTGACGTGTGGTCCAATATTATAGTGGATAATATGTTGAATTATGCACTTGGAACTACTTGAGAAAATACCAATTAATTAGTAGCGGACCACATACTCCATACAATGTACACTATCGGATAAGGGAAGTTATAAAGGCGATGCTAATTAACAAAATAAGATAAAAGATGCTTAGAAAGATTTTAATTTATGCTTCTTTTGGAAATATTTGGCTCTAGGCAACCTGATGTGATACAAATAATTCCCCAAATCAGGTAGAAAAAATATTATCTTTGTTATAAATAGGCAAAAGTTAGAGAGATAACCTTTGCTAGGAACAGGAACGAAGCAATTGTAAAATATTATACCAACACAAAATGATTGCAGAGGAAATGAGGAATATTATTATTATTAGTTGTTTTTCTCTCGTAGTATCTTAATCACCTATGTGGTGATCTATTTATAGAAGGTTTACAATGAATGAAAACAACTTCCCGTGACATAATAACACAACAAATTATGTCTTATTCATTACTATTCACATGTGGGCATACAATCCCACTATTTATAACAATCTTATATATTTGTGACAAAAAATTGATTAGTATAAGATTTACTCAGCCCTCCCACTTGCACAAACAATTAGAACTACAATCTACATATAACAAGAGGCAATAGCCTCCATCGTCTCTCTTCTCACTTGAAAATGTCGTCGTGGTCGGCAACTGCATCGCCGCTGCCTTTGCTGTTCCGGAGGCGTTCGGGCGGGGAGATTAGGAATTTGGCCTCTGTGTCAAGCAGCATCTTACCGGCTTTTGGAACCATTGTCGATGAAGCCCACTTGCAGCTCAAGAAATTTGTTATTGCTCCTTATGACAGGAGATATAGGTCAAACATAATGTTCTCGCTTAGATCTTTTCTCTTATCATATAGTATGACATACGTTACATACTATCGCATTTAACAATGAGTATAAATATCCGTTTTGATTCACAGTCTGACAACACGTTTTCGTATCCATGAAGGTGGTGGCAGGCGTTTTTGGTGGTGCTGGTGATATACTCAGCATGGGCGTCGCCTTTCGAACTGGCCTTCAAAAAGGTGGCAACTGGATCACTCCTGACCGTAGATTTGGCTGTCGATGCATTCTTCGCCGTTGATATCGTCCTAACTTTCTTCGTGGCGTACTTGGACAAGACAACCTACCTCTTAGTACTTGATCACAAGAAAATCGCTTTGAGGTAATCATTCTTATCTCTCTTCTCCTCCTGGATTTACTCCCGGCCCCTTTTAGGAGTGATTTATGGCGTCACAAATTAGATGTTTTTTGCCTTTTAGAAAAAAGATTAATTTGATACCATTTATGATTTTTTATTTAATAGGAAACATATTTGATTATGCAAAATTCTTGTTAGTATTGCCATATAATTTAAGATTTTTTTTTTTTAATTGATGAGATTTGAAAGAAAATTTCAAGAATCTTGTTGATACTATATTGGATGGTTTGCTAGATAGACCAACTTACTAAAATAAATTTTGGATACCAATTGGTGTCATATTTTCTTATTGAGTTATTTGTCGATTTTTACCCGAACTTACGCGAACTGCCAATTTCTCTCAAGAACTTTAGTTTTAGCCAATTTTTTCTCTTGAATTTTTATAGGACTCGTTTGGATGTGCTTTCAAAATTACTAGAAAATGTTTTTAGGTTCCAAAAGCATTTGAAGTGCTTTTTACAAGAAGCACCGATTACGTGCTTCTTCCAAGAAGCACTTTAAGTGCTTTTCCAGGATTTGCTTACATTTTTATTAAGGATTAGTTTCAAAAACATTTTCATCAAAAGCGTTTTCAATCATTTTGAAAGTACATCCAAACGAACTCATAATCGGCCAATTTCCCTCTTGGCGTTATACTTACGGAAATTTTTATCCGTCTTGATTTTTTACTTCTTCTCTTCCGCTAGTTCATTCCGTACACTTTTGTTTGAATGTTATCCCTAATGTGGACAACTATATATGAATCTTCTCCATGGCCTTACTTTTTCAGCAACATGTTGGAGTTGTGATGACATTTCATTAGTCTTTCTTGTGACTTGATTCACATGACCGTCTTGGTTCACCTCTTTCAATTTAAGACCCAAATCCAGATAAGGAAAATACTTACTCATCTAAAAATATTCATTACTAGAAACTGGCCAATTATAAGGAAAATACTTACTCATCTAAAAAAATTCATTACTAGAAACTGGCCAATTATAAATGTCCAATAAGTAATCGACTAAAATTAAAAAAAAGGGGAAAATTATCTTAAAAACAAATGATTGTATGGAATTTATTTCCTTTCTTCGGATCACACTAGCATGGTCAACTTGATTCTTATTAATTTATCTTACCTCACCACTTGAATTAGTTCTTTATTTCATATTATTGTGAATTATCTAACATACAACAAGTATAATACGGAAAAAAAAGGGAACTTTAACGAAAAGCTTCTGGTACTATTCACTTTAACGAAAAACCACATTTTTACACTAAAAAGTCAATCCTAGTACTATTCACTTTACCCTTCATTTTGTCCTTATTGTTAAAACTCAAAATTTTCAAGCCATTTTCATTAGTTTTCCTAAAATAAAAAAAACTCATATTGATTGCCAAAGTTAGCCACTACCAAAGATAATTAAAAAAAAGAAAAATTAGTATCTGATCCCTAGTTCTTACTGTTTATTAACTAAGACCTTATTAGTTATCAAATTTTGATTCAAGTCCCTAGCATTAATGTGATAATGAATTTACATGTTTATTATATAATTTTTTAATATAAAAATTAGTAATTAATTTAGGGTTTAATACTCACACCTCTATTAACTTCTAATTAATTTTCAATTCAAACATTTCCAAAATAATAAAAAATTAAATTAAATTAAGTTTGTACCTATTAGTTTTTTTTTATATATAAAAAGATTCTTAATTTTTAATCTTAAATGTACCCATTCATATAATTTTTCAATTTTTTTAATCTTAAATGTACCCATTCTTAAATATATCAATTTGTTATATGTAAAATGTACCCTTTTTTAATATAAAATCCATTCAAATTTTTTAATCCATGTTTAAACTTATATGGGTACATTCTTTTTCGTTGATTTGAGAATGTATCCATGTTTTGGTACAATAACTTTTTTTGTTAATTTTGGTTAATGTACCCATACATATATGTACACACACACACACAAAATATAATAGAGAGTATAATTTATATTTTATTATTTTTAATCCCATAAATTATGGGTTTTATTTAAAATCTCATTAATATAAACAATTACAAATTTCAATTTTTTATTTTTAATTTAAAATATATAGTAACTTACATTATTACATTAATGTTAGGGACCTCAATCAAAAACTAAAAACTAACAAGGTTTCAATCAAAGAATATTGATAGCTAGGGACCGCATCCAAAGTATCCCTTAAAAAAAAGGGGTGAAATGCCAATTTAGCCTTTGAATTATCACCTAAGTGAAAATTAGATCCTTAAGCTATTTTTTTTTCAAAAAAATCAATCCTTGAATTATAAAAAATTTCCAATTACATCCCTAATGGTAGATTTGAAGCTACCATATTCAATTTTCCATCAATTTAAGTCA
The DNA here is from genome assembly GCF_042453785.1 of Malus domestica. Lineage (NCBI taxonomy): Eukaryota > Viridiplantae > Streptophyta > Magnoliopsida > Rosales > Rosaceae > Malus > Malus domestica. The sequence continues at coordinate 12,188,721 of NC_091668.1, forward strand.
CCTTACTTTCATGTGATACACATTGAAGGGTAGATTGGTAATTTTTCATAAAGAAATGGTGTATAGAGTTAGCTTTGGAGGGTAAACTAGACGTTAGATTTGCAACCTATGTGAAATGTTAAGGACTTATAGGCGAGAAAATGACGGTATTACACTCTAAAATGTGTCAAATGACTTAAGTTGACAAAAAATTGGATAAAATAGCTTTGCATATAATAGTAAGGATGAAATTAGCAATTTTTAATGAATTTAAGGACTTATTTTAACAAAAAAATAATTTAAGGACCTAATTTTCACTAAGATGATAATTCAGGGACTCAATCGGCGCTTCATCCTAAAAAAAATAAGTTAAGAACGATGATTAATTAATCTTGATACTAATACAAATTATCTGTTTCTGTTGGCAATTATAGGTATGTTACAAGAATATATTTTCCATTTGACGTAGCATCTACTCTACCATTTCATGTGATATATAGAATCCTTACCGGCAATATGCACCATCAACAAGTCTTTCGCTTCATCAATATGCTTCGACTATGGCGTCTCAGGCGTGTTAGTGAATTCTTCAAAAGGTACTTTAGCTCTTAACAACATATTAATCACACATAATTAACATGTGATTAAGATCCTAGTGAAGATTTTGGGTTTAATCCACATGCAGGCTAGAGAAAGACACACGCTTCAGCTACTTTTGGGTTCGATACATCAAACTAATTTGTGTGAGTATCTAGTTTCCTCCTTTGAGCTATTGTTTCACTTAATATATCCATCATGTGACCGCATAATGAGGTCGGATTTCCTATTATCATGGATCATAATTAGTAGTCTAACAACTTAATATGTTAGTTGAAGCATGCTTTACCATATGTTTTTTTATTTATCGAACACTTTATATGTTGAGCCATCTCATTTGATTACATATTTAGAATATATGGTGTCTGCACATTCAAAAAAGCATGATTTCACGTAATCGACGACCTAATTCGCAATCTAACAACATAACAATGCACAGATTTCTAATCAACCTCTCTTTTTCCCTTGTGGGGTTTTGGAGCACAGGTTACACTATTCGTAGTGCACTCATCAGGTTGCTTCTTCTTCTGGATGGCAACCCGTCAGAAGGAAGCAGCGGACACATGGATCGGTATCCAAATCAACGACTTCGAGACCAGAAGCATCTGGTTGTGTTACACGTATTCCATCTACTGGGCCACCGTCACTCTCACCACCGTTGGATATGGCGACATACATGCGGTCAACTTCAAGGAGAAGATTTTTACCATCTTCTATATGCTTTTCAACATTGGCTTCGTTGCTTACATAATTGGAAACATGACCAATCTCATCGTCCATAGCGCTGTCCGAACTTTATTCATGGTACCATTTCCTCCTCTTTGCATTTTTCTCAAATAAACTAAAGAGAAATCAGCTTTCTAAGGACATTAACCGAGATGATTGTTGCATGAATGCCGATTGAATGTGTAATAATAATCAGTCTAGTAACATAAACACGTTATCTTATAAAAAAAAAACTTTACTCAGTATTAATCTTGAATGCATGTAGGACCCACTTTGGAGTCCATAACCATAATAACCACCCATATGTGGATAATTGACCCAGCATTTAGAGACGGGAAATAATTTATGCACACATTTTTCTCTTTCTACACACTCTTGTTTATTTTTGTTGTTTAATTATTCTTTAATATATGCAATTTAAAAGCCATAAATAAATATGGGTGTGCAGGAAGTGAGAAAAAGGGTGTGCGAAAAACATTGATAAACTAGACGCAATGTCGATTACCTATATAATAGACTAATTTGAAGTGACTAGTTGTGTTAAATTGTTCAATGTGGTTTGTAAACAGAGGAATGCAATCAATGAGATACTGAGATATGCAAGTAAGAACAGACTTCCTCAAGGGTTGAAGGAGCAAATGCTGGCTCATATGCAGCTCAAGTTCAAGACTGCAGAGTTGCAGCAAGAAGTGGTGCTTCAAGACCTTCCCAAGGCAATCAGATCCAGTATTGCCCACCATCTTTTCCAAAAAACCGTTGAGAAAACCTACCTGTTCAAAGGAGTCTCTGAACGCCTTACTGTCCAATTGGTATAGCTACTCTCTTCTCTTCCTAAGCAATGATCTCGTCGTTGCATCAATTCATCAAAGAACTTTGTTGTTTGCAGATTTCAGAGATGAAAGCAGAATATTTTCCACCTAAAGTTGACATCATCTTACAAAACGAAATCCCAACAGATTTCTACATTCTAGTAACTGGAGCATTGGTACTCTCTCCCTCTCTCTCTCTCTCTCTCTCTAGTATGGTCATCTTGGTCATTCCTATATACGATATAGTAGAAACATAAACTTGCATCGCATATTTGAAATGCAGGACGTGCTGAAGTACAAGAACGGCACAGAACAGGTACCCTTGAGCACTTCATTGTGAGCCTTCCATAGAGTGTTTAGGGTTCCAGAACCTCTCTTATATGGAAGATGCAATTTACTCTCTTAAGGTTCCCCGGTGATGAATGGTGAGATGTAAGTTGCATCTTCCATACAGAAGAGCATCTACCTAGAAAGTTTTTATAGAGAGTGCACTGTGTTTGTATGTGCTAGTTTAACTCTTTAAGTTCTAAACATGAAGAAGTAATCATGAAGGGCTGGTAAACATGAAAGGCTCAAGAGTCAAGAAATTGTCGTAATATAGTAAAGCATGAAATGCAAGATGACATAAGCGTGTATGGAACGAAATTCACAAAAGTATCTCAAACAGCTCCTACTGTGCATCTCTCTATACAGAAATTGATCAATCCAACCTCAAGGAAGACACCCCTAGCTTTCTCACATTGAGTTGTGTCTTTTAAGCTTCCAACAACCTGCAGACGCAGATGAACAAAGATCATAAAACTTCAACTTTCAACCGTAGCTCGGAAAGGATATTGTACTCATAAGAAATGGCTCATCTCAGATTTCCTCTTCAATAACCAGATACAGTCTGAAAATGAATACAAGGAATAGATATGGTAAAAGCAGAAACCATGAACTACCTATACCCCTCTCTTCCCCTAGCTTTAACGGAAAGAAAAAGTAGCATTAAGCGGGAGATCGCCAACATTTTTAACCAACTAACTGATGACCTATGAATCAAGCCTCTGAATTCTAACACAGAAACAAGCTATTGCATCAATGTTGACAATGAGAAGCCTTTTCTTATGCATCTTGTTCTGATTAAACTTGCTTGTATTTTCAGTTTTTGTCAAACCTAGGATCTGCAGATTTGGTAGGAGAAATTGGGATATGTTTCAACATCCCCCAACCTTTTACAGTGAGAACAAAAAAGCTTTCTCAGGTTATTCGGATCAGTCATCAATCATTCAAGCAAATGGTACAGTCACAGAATGAAGACAGCAAGATAATATTCAAAAACTTAATCGAGGTAACAAATCTATCTCATTCCCTTCTCAATATTATCGTGACATTGTTTGGAAGTTTTAAGAAAAAAACTTGATGAGATTAAGTAAATTCTCAAGCATATCATTTCGCTAACACATAGAGCTTCGCATTGTGACCTAAATATCCATTGCTCTCGTTTTGTTCTTTTAAGATATACAAATAACCCTAGCATGCATAGGCAGTTGTTTATGCTGACTCTCTCCTTTTCAGCACTTGAGAGACTTGCAAACAGAGGTGCGGGAAGAACTACCGTTTCTAACAGAATTGTTGGATGGCCTAAATATAGAGGTACACATCTCCATTTTTGACAGAATACTTTGACTGTAAATCTGAGTCTATTTATATGGCCTTTCCTTAGCTTGTATTGTTTGTCAGAGAAAAACATCGTGAGCTCACACCAATGTAAATGTCTGGAAGAATTCCGAATTCTTCCAGACATTTTACTTAGATTAGCTTCAACTGCATTGAAGGAAACCCAACACTGAGTAGTTTCGGTTCATGCTAATGATGATGATTTTATTTGCAGCATATACAACCAAACGAACCAGTGAATTACCAAGGAGAAGCGAACATGGAAGGTAAACTCATCCCTTAGTCAAATCGAAAATGTGAAACACAAATTTTCTTTTGAAGAGGATGAACATGTGGACGCAGCATTACAATACTATGCATGAAATTTTTCACGATATTTGTCATCTTAGTTTAAGATTTTGTTATCATTTTACAGAAACAAGCGAAACTTCCCCTCCGGGGCCAATTACTATGAGAGTCATAATTCACGGACATCATCCAGATGAAGGTGACTCGAATGGAAAACTCATTCATTTGCCCGAGTCAGTGGAAGACCTTCTGAAATTAGCAGGTACTACCATATTTGAGACACATACCTCCACAAAAATATGTTCAAGGACTAAGCTAAACAATTCCAAAAACTATAAAATGGCCGGAGATGATTAGTGGCTAATACAAATGGCCGGAGATGATTAGTGGCTAATACAAATGGTGAGAATAAAATCCGCCACAGAAGATTCAACCTATGGCCAAACAAAGTAGAATATCACAATCTTCTCAGTAACTAACATTTACCAATCACTTTCATACCAAACAAAACACTAATTTTCGACTTTGCTCACTCTTTCGTCACAAGTTGATAACATATTCGAACTTACTAACTATTTTACTGCGAAAATGCAGAGAAAAAGTTGGGAAAAAGAGGCAGCACGGTTGTGATGGCGGACGGCTCACAGGTCGAAGAGCTAAATGCATTAAGAGACAACGACCGCTTGTTTATCTTTTGAACACAAACACTATGTATGAACGAATGAAGACTAATCAATCAGTTTCGGCCATCTTGTAAACGAAATTTTATAATGTAATTCATGGAAAATATGAAGATTCAAGAACTTACAGCACCTGTGCATTCTATGGGCGGTTGTTGAGCATCTCCAAAACGGCATAAGCGGCCTTCTCGACTTGCTCTCTGGCTTCCTCTAAGCCTTTCTTCTTCTCCAGAGCAGATTCCTTGCACTTCTCGATCTCTTCCGAAATCCCGGCAGAGTTCTCATCAGTTTCGCTATAAAAAAAAAATTCAAAAAAAAAAATTAGATCATCTTTCGTAACTTCGGAAGTTTCAAATCGATCAAACAGTTCGTTGAAATTGAAATCAATTGAAAACTGACCTCATCATCTTAAACATGTTCTCCATCGCACCCTGGACTTGCTGTGAAATCACTGCGCGATTATATCCAAAATTTAATTTAAATTTAAACAGTTTTTTTTCTTGGCGCTCAAAACTCAAATTAGAAGGGACGAAATCGTAGAACGGAATCGCAAATGATAGTGAAATTGAATTGTGCGAGAGAGAAGTGAAATGACCGTAGACGATGGATGACATCGGAGACTCGGACTCCGATTGGAGTTGGAGCTGAAGGTCCGACTGAGATGGTGAAGCCGCCATTGGAGTGTCGATCTCTGTGTGTGCGCGTGTAAAGTTTGAGCTTTTGGCAAAAGCAGCAGCTGAAATGGAGGAAATGTAGCGTTTGGATTTTAGATTCTGGACTGCGCTAATTGCCAATTTATAGAGTACTTCAAAAAAAAAAAAAAAAAAGGAGGGAAACTTAATAAAATGTTAAATTTGAGTTTATTTAAAATATCACTTTTTTTTACTTCTCACACACTCCTTATTAATTTATGTGATTTGATCTTCTTCATTCGATCCAACAGTCAAAAACTAAGAAGGTGGGTGAGAAATAAAAAAGAATATGTGGATAGCACACCCCTATTTAAATCTAATCAGTTGAGTTTTAACTTTTAAAGCGAGTTATCATTTTGGTATAGTGATATATCTTTCCTTCGTTTTAATTTTTTTTTCAATAGTTTTTTTTTCTATTATTGTGAACCAAATCAAATGGAACTTGAAAAATAGAGTAGAGACAATAGTTATTTTGTGTTTGTTTTCTGTTTATATAACTACTATTTTAGAATGTTAATAACAATTTAGTTATAATCGCTTGACATATAATATAGTAAGAGAAGAGCTGCATTTTGTTGCCAAATCCATAACCGTGTAGTTTCTTCAATCAAATATTTGTGTTTTAGTTTTAAGACTTGCTTAGGTGGTTTTTAGGGCGGAGCTATGAAAAAAACGCATCTACTCAACGAAAGTGGAGCGTTTGAATTTATTTTTTTTTTTTTTTAAACAACCCAAACTCAAAACGGTGTTGCTTTGGACAAGGTTTTTATAAAATTCATGCTAAGTTTATATGTTTTCAACTTAATTTTATTATAATTTTATAATGTAAATTAAGAAACTAACTTATTTTCTATTAGTTTATTATGATTCTATATAGTAAATTAGAGAAATAATAATAATAGTTAAATATTTGATTGCTTCCCATCGTTGATGATGAATATTTTGGATAAATGTTGTAAGGTTCAAAACAACAAATTGGGTTTTTTTTTAGAAGTTCATGTGTGCTGCAAAGTTGTGAAATTTAGGCTCAAAAGTAGAAAGTCTCCTTGTCACAGCCTGTTCATGATTTTTAAGTTTTATAAATTTTAAAATAATGATTTTACGAAAATACCGTTAGGGGTGAAGATGTTTGACTTTTGTTGACCGTTTGAAGTCACAATTAATGCTTCCAAATAGATCTTGAAGCTATGAACGCATAGGTGAAAGCTATTTGCGAGTCCGGATTATAACGGTATAATTACGGACGTTTGAAATTGTTCACTCAAATTTTAGTTTATAAACTAATTAAACTCCCACCGCGTGGGAATAGTAACCAATCAAATTAATGGGGGAAGGACCAATAAAAAATTAGAGGATATTTTTCACGCCACCACCACCCTCTTCAAGCTCTCACTCCCTTCTATAAAATCCAACCAAGAACACCTTGATAACCTATGTACATGGTGGTGCGAGGCCACAAAACCCGATGAAAACCAATGGTGCTCTGGCCACCCTTTTCACTTTTTCGGTGAATCGGCAAAGCAACGGTCGACACCACCACTTGGGTTTTGTAGCTCATCATCCCAAGAGTATATCCCGACTAGCCTTGACCCCGTTAGACCACCGTAGGCAACGAATCGACGTCAGGAAGCTTTAGGCACCCGCCGACTTTATCGGTGAAATTGACCATAGAGTAATCGACGATCCAACCATTAGATCATCACTAAACTTTAATGCATTATAGTAAGTAATATTTGAGGATATTAGAAACTTATGGATTAAGAATCTGACGTACGGATCTTCCTGAATTGAATTTGTAAGTTCGTAAAATAAAACGTTGACCACCACTTGAATTTGCAATTGGCAGAGATCCAACCGTTAGATCGTAATGAAACTTTAGTATGATGTTTTAGAAGCATAGTGTGGATCTTTGGAAGTTACGGATCTGAAATCCGAGGTGCGGATATTCCGATTGAGTTATGTAGGGTTATGGACCCTACTGCCGACCTTTGACCGATGGTTGACTTTTGGTCAATGGGTTTCAAATCATTCTAGAACGTTTTGGGGGATAAGTTTTATGTAAGTTACGTGTTCTATCGATAAGAATTATGAGACGTGATTTGATAATTGTTCTAGGCACCGATCGTTCGTGACGCCTCGATATTTGTGCTAGGGAGTTGTAACGCAAACTCAGGTGAGTAGTTCTTTTCCTTTTTATAGTGTGTGTGTGTGTGTGTGTGTGTATATATATGATTGATAGTTTCCACAAATGCTTTTGAATTGATTTATGCACTTCATGCCATGATTAAATTATGTTATGATAAATGTTGCACTGTTGTGAAATATCAAGATGATCATACGGAATGTGCAGGTAAGTTCAGGTAAGTTTGTTGTGTTGATTAGAATTATTGCATCATTATGGCATGCTTATACTCATATAGTTCGCTCATCATTGCTGCATCCCGGTGTTAGTGCTCCCGGCCTGGGCCAAAGCCAGCCTTCACGTGATTGTTCATCTCTTGCACCACACGCTCGCCTTGGATCCAAGTTAGGTGCTAGCTTGTCGTACAGGTCGCATTAGGCAACTTTGACTCATAGGTGACATGCGCATAGCGCTAGCCTTCACGTGATCGTAGCACTAGAATGTATATTATTACACCTAGCTTGTCGTACATGTCACATTAGGTGACTCCAACTCGTGTGTTAGCATAGATTGATGAGCAATAGGTGCAGTCGTACTTGTCACATTAGGTGACTTCGACTTACATGCTAGTATATATTGTTGAGCTTATGATTATATTCATAATGCCATTGAGATATTCTGCTATGGCATATTTCTGGATTTATTGTTGGCATGCATTTGATTTCATACTTATACGTAGTATGATTTTCGGGAAACTATACTTATTTTACGGTAATGGGTTACAATGTTTTCAGAAAGGTTTTATAAAACTTTATTTTCAGGGCCACTCACCCTTGTTTTTCGCCCCTCCAGGTTTTAGCGACTGAATTATCTTATCGACGAGGATTCTTGGCAAATCTAAGTATAGGTGGCTATCTTTGAGGGTATAATCCTTATTTTATCTTACTGTACTTTACTTATGATCTGACATCACATGTGAAATGGGTTCATTCCCGCTCACAACGCACTCTTGTATTTCGGCACTTTTAATTTTAAATTTATTCACATTTTCCACATCACTACACTTTATGGCTTCATCACCTTCCAAGTGTTGGCTAACATAACTCAATTCGGAATCCTAGTGGACATTCTGGGTCGGGTGTGTCACTTATCTTTCCGATCGTGTGACCTTATAAAACAATAGCATTGAAAATTCTGATGGTGATGTTACAGGTGATGACGTCATTTTTGGGTCGAAAAGAAAGTTATGAGATCTGGACTTTTAGGTTGGCTCAGATCTGTGAGCATATCATGTGCATGTCATGTACATACAGTGAGCATATCTTGAAAAATTCATCCAACGAATCACCAATTTTTACCAATTTTTAGTAAACACCATCACAACATTCAAACAAGGTAGGGAATTCCATGATATAGAAGGGAGAAATTGATTAAATTTTGTTTCACTATTACTTCATACAATTTTTGGGCTTATTCTCCCCTTCCCCAAATATGAAAAAGCTCACTTCTTTAATCCCACTAATTTGCAAATATTGGAAGGAAGAGAGCAAAAAAAACAAATGGGTTTTGTGCACCAGCAGTTAATGACTGTGCTTTGTTCTCACTCTCGTTGCGAGTCCAGTGGTTGTGATCTCAAGCCTCGATTGTTTGCCGTGATGCCAGAAAATGACTGGAAAACTCACGGCCTATTTGAGTTTCGATCCTAACGATCAGGGATGAGATTTGTGACAAGGCTGGTGTTTTGGACTCGTGAAGACGAGATGAAATTGGTGGTGGCTTCAATTTGAACAGTGTTGGTCGAGATGATAGTGCATCGTGTGTGCACATTGAGAAGGGAAGAGAGAGTGCGTGAGGGAGAAAGTGAGAGAAGAGAGAGAGGAAGGGAGAAATAGTAGAGAGAGAAATCAGAAAATGAGAGGAAATAACTCATTTACATACGAGGGCAATTAAGTCATTTCAAGGTGTAGGAAAAAAAATCACTTGGCTCGAAATATAAACTCTTTTTTTATTGGTAAATAAATTACAAACTCTATACTTGTAAGTGAGAGATATTAGATTTGATTCTCTTTAAAAGCGAATTTGAAGTACATTATTACTAGTCTATTGTGATACTAAAACGCAATTTCCTATCGTTTAAATAAAGTTGTTTGTTAAAAAAAATACAAAATAAATTACAAACTCTTTGTGGATGGCTCCTTGGCATCCTTAACTGAAGCAACTACATACCAAAATTAGAATATTGAATTGAACGATTGAATTTTATATTTTATATTTTGAGAACGATTGAATATTTGATGTGGTCGTATTTTCCTGTATTTTTATGTAAACGGTGAGAGCACATACCACCAACAACAACAGGCCAACACTGTGTCCACGTGAAGTATCTACCCAAAGCGTTTACCGAGGACAAAAATGAACCGGTAATTTTCCAACAATATAGTTTTATTTATTTGTCTATTCCGTACACTGGGAATTTTTTGGAACTTGTGGAGGTAGCAAACAAAGCATGATATAATCATATTTCTTAAATTAAATAATATTTCACAAAAGTGAAAAACAAATATTATTTTGCTTTTCTTACTTTTTGTTTGAGTAACTAGGAAACTTCCAGCAGGGCCGGCCCAGGTCCAGTGCAGGAGGGGCGACCGTCCAGGGCCCAAAAAAATTAGGGGCACCAAAATTATTAGGGCGGTATATTTATATATGTTTTGATAAGAGTATAAATTTATAAAATTTGATTCAAAGACACAGAAATTTAACTAGAAGTGGTGGTTTGTCATTTGAAAACAATAAGGAGGTCTTGGGTTCAAAACACCATGTGTGCTTATTTACTTTCCTTTTTTTTACAAATTTTTTTTATAAGAGTATAAATTTAGAAAATTTGGTTAAAGGATCAAGAAGTTTAATTAGAAACAATGATTTTTGTTGTTTAAAATTAACAAGAGGTCCTAAGTTCGAAATGCTATGTGCATGTTTATTCTTTTCAATTTTTACAAATTTTTGTTTGGTTGGTAATTTATTTTTAGTTACTATCTAGTAGCTATGTGGGTTGTTATTTTTAAATATTCGTTTTAATTCAAGTCTAATCTTCAACAAAGAATAATACGTAGACCAAATTTGCAAATTATATTACGTGTCATCAAAATGTTTAATTTAGTAAGACTCGAAAACATCATTATTTTTTAGTCCCATATTGACAAGGTTAGTAAATAAGAAAAAAACACCTCACGATTTATTCAAAAACACATTCAAAGTTCAAATGGAAAACAAAACTCATCATCTATCTACTTGTAAGCCCGAAGTTTTTTTGTTTCCCTCTCTCAATACAAAATAAATTAGTTTTTCTGTGTTTCTAAATTATTGAGTTTGAAGTGTTTTTCTAAGTATAATTTTTTCGATGTCTTATGTGTGAAAATAAATAATTTTCTTACATGAAGTTAGGGCACTTTTTTTTACGTCGCCCCGTGCCTCAAAAATCACTGGACCGGCCCTGACTTCCAGGATACAAGGTTTTGTAATTACATACGATTATGTAATTTTTTTAGTTGAAGTGTGTTTATAAATTATTTTTTTCCTTGGAAGTGTTGCTAATTAAGCACCACATAAAATCCAATAAAGATGAGAGGGAAAAAAAGAAATTCTAAATGGACTTCCTCAAAATGAGAGTTCTCTATAAAATTTATGTCTTGTTTTAACGTTAATTTTCAACCAACATTATATATTATTGTGCCGAAAACATAAGATGGTAGAAAATTTCACTCTTAAGAGAGACCTTTAAGGCCGGTTTGGTAGATTGGATGAGATTGAGCCTTATAGATGAGATTTGATTAGCAGATATGAATTACATAACGTATATGTGTGGCTGGATTACATAATTATTTTATTTTCTCGTATTTCAGATTTGTAGCAAATACAATTGGTGTTACAATTTTTCTTACCAAACTTTAACTGTGCTACTAGCCAATTTAAGTGAAAATAGCACGTTCCAGCTTGCCCACCGAACGGGGCTTAAGTAATTAAAAAAAAAAACAAAAAACAAAAGCAGCCGAAAGCACCACTAGTTGAGTGAAACGTACATTCATTGTGCTCCTTAATTTAAATGGGACCCACATGAATTTACCCAGATCCCAACGTGTGATCAATCCAAAGAGTCGGTAGACGGTTGGGATACGTTTCTCCTTCGTATTTTATTTTTGTACCTATACCAATTGACATTTTGAAAAGTATTTGAGTTTTCTTATATAGAAAATATATTGTAATGTGGTAGTAACCTCGTTTTTTTTTTTTGAAATTTTTTATATTAAACCAGATCAATGATGAAAATATGACGAATAATTAGAGACGGGGAAGATGTCATTAGCTTACTATTAATTAAAAGAAATATATTGTCACTTAGTACTATGATCTAGTAGTAATCATCTTCACTTGTAAGTGAGAATTCTTGTATCCAATTCTCGTCAAATATGATTTTGAACCATATTATTGCTAGCTCATTATGAGGCTAAGCCACCCCCTCCCCTGATGTAGATAATATTGTTTGTTCAAAAATATAAATAAATAAATGCATTGATTCAATACCTAGTAAACAAAACATTAACCCCTTTTTTTTCTGAACAAAACAAAACATTAACTTAATACTTAGTTTAATAGAAAATTTGATTTAAGTAAATAAATAATTTTATACTTCAACTTAGATTAATAGCCGTTTCATTATTTACTTTAGACATTTAAAAATATTTTCTATACCATAGTTAATGTATTTTAACATAAATACGTTTTTGAGTAAAAAATGATCTTCTACCCTAAGGTCCAAAATTCCCTTTTCTTCATGCAAAGGTCCATTTGGAGTTCATGGCACTCAGTTTGGTGGGCAAGCTAACCACTTAAGTTGCCCAACAGTTCACCATTTCAGTCCCTATATATGAGTACATGTACTCAGTACCCGGTGAATCCTTATACTTAAGGGACTCATTTTCCGATTCATTGAAGATTTATTTTATCTTCATATTTGTTTTATACTCCTTTCGGTAGTTTTCCTTATTTAGAGACTCCATTGAAGATACTCTAAAGAATTGTATTGAAACTTATTAAAATGACTCAAAACATCGTGTGCAATAGTAAATGTTTTTAATCAACTAAATTGCAAGCATTTTTCAAAAAGAAATGAATTATCCTACCACATGAACTTGTATTGTATACGAACGTGGTGAAGGCCGATTAGACTGATTTAATTCACCATTCTTTATTGAAATATGGATTTGATTGACAATTGTTTAACGACATTTTCATATCGAAAGAGAAGTAAAATTCCTTAACAGCCAGCTCCCACCGGTTGAGAAAGAGTGTTACATCAGTCATTTCCCCCAAGTTCATATATTTTGGTTATATTTTGTTAGCGACTTTCGTTTTAGTTGGATCTATCTCCCCCCTTCTGCAGGTGCTGGGTAATTTAGGTCATCTCCAAGTTCCAACCGAGGGCTAGCCAGAGGGCTCGTTTGAGCCCTCTAGCCCTCCAAGATTCCCCAAGATATTAATATTTTAATGAACAGTACAGGGCCATATTTGCCTCCGTCTCCAACCGAGGGCCAGAGGGCCAAAGGGCTCGTTTTAGCCCTGTCACAAAAAACCGTCTCCAACCGAGGGCCAAAGGGCCATAGGACCAAACATAATTTATTATTTAAATTTAAAAACTACAACAACTTAAATTTAAAAACAACAACTTATATTTAAACACTACAAATTAAATTTAAAAACAACATTAACTTAAATTTAAAAATTACAACGACTTAAATTTAATATCCATAATTAATATCATCTTCATCATCCGCCATTGTAGGAGTATAGTCAGAGGTAAACAATTGCCGCCGAGCCATAATTTCTTTTTTTTTCCTATCAAAATAGGCCTTACTCATTGGAGTGTAATCCGAAGTGTTCCTTTCCATATTCTTATCATCCATCTCTTCTTGTATTTGTTTGGCTCGCTCTTCATGTCTACACTTCCTTTCTTCCGCCTCACGGGCATTTTGCTCCGCCAGTAATCGAAATGAGGCCGCCACTTCATGTTGAGCGGCGTAATCAGCATTTGCCTTGCCCTTTTCCCTCAACCTTCGGGCCTTGTTTCGTCCCATAGCCCTAGGTAAAGAAATTTCGGACGGAGTCGGATTTTCTACCCTTGTTTGTTGAATGGTAGGAGATCCATCTTCATTCATATCTACAGATGGGGATGCAGCTTCCAAATGATCCACTCTATGTTGAGGTGGATCTTCAAATAACACCCACCCTTTACAAATTTCCCAACAACCGTGAAACTGAAAGGGTTTTGAGCTGCCCTCCATATACAATTCCTCCGCTTGGCGTACCTAGAAAATATAATTAAAAAAATTTTAGGAAATTAATTCACGAAATTAAATGTAATATAATTAAACATTTAAAATAAACTGTAAAAACACTAACTTCGTCATAGTAATTGGCGCCGCTTTCATGTCTACGTGCTGCTGCTAATAGTGCTTGATGCCATTTATTCAAACTTGGATGAAGATGTTTCTTCCATCTTGAAGAACAACTTTCGTGGTTTCGAGTATTCGGTGGAGTGGTGCCTTCGTAGAACTCTAAGTATTTTTTGGACACACGAGTCCAAACACCTTCACTTGTTTGAGAAATCCCCCTCACACTATCTTCTGAGATCCATCTATAAGCCTTGCAAAGAGCTTCATCTTCTTTTCGGGTCCAAGCCCTACCTTTCATTGCAGATGAGGCCATTTTTTTTGAAAAAAAATGAAGGAAATATTGAAGGAAATATTGCAAATGAAGTGAAGAAATATTATAGATGAAGGAAATATTGAAAAATTGAAACAAATATTATAGATGAAGGAAATATTGGAAAATATATTGAAGGAAATATTGAAAAATTAAAACAAATATTATAGATGAAGGAAATATTAGAAAATATATTGAAGGAAATATTGAAGGAAATATTGAAAATTATTGAAGAAGGAAATATTGCAAATGAAGTGAAGAATTGAAAGAACTTCACCATATTTATAGAAGAAAAAAATGTTTAAAATAAATTTAAAAAAAAAAAAAAAAAAAAACCAACGGCTAGCTGAGTCAGCTAGCCGTTAGATTAAAAAACATTTCAAACTATTAGTGTCGGTTATAACCGACACTAATAGCAGAACTATTAAAAAAAAAAACCCTTTAATGCTGTCGGTTTTAACCGACCGCAATAGGAAATATTAAAAAGAAAAAATAGCCAGCCAGGGGCTGGCTGGCTGGCCGAAAGCAGCCAGCCCTCCAGCCCTCCAGCCCTCACCGATCCCGTGGGACCCTCCCAGATTCCAGAGCCCTCTGGCCTAGCCCTCTGTTGGAGACGGTTTTAGGGCTATTTTCGGCCCTCTGGCCCTCTGGACCATTCGGTTGGAGATGGCCTTAGTCACTTAACTATTTTTCTCTCCCCAAATAATATTATCATTGTTGATGTTTGGTTGTTGGGTTAAATGTATCAAAAGTTAAACATAAATCTATTCTATTAAGAGAAGAGAGCTTGTCAACTTTTTATCCATTTTTCCAATTTTGCCCTCACTTTTGAATACACATTGTTGACATGAGAATGACAAAATAGTAATTTTGTACCTTTTGACAAAATGACAATCATATCCCCATTTTCCCTATTTTGCCCTCATTTTTTATACACAATATTTACATAAGGAAGGCAAAATGGTAAATTTGTATCAAAATATTTACATTAGATAAAAATACGCACTTATTAAGAGAAATTATCCTATCATCATTTTTTCATACAGGTAAGTGAAGTCATGATATTTCTTGGATAGTTTGAATGAACTGAAGTGGTTACGCTTGAGAAGAACGTGGGAGGAGGTGAACGGTCGTTCACACACAAAAAATGTGTGTTCTCTGCTAGTATTCGTAAAAAAAAGTAATGCCATTAATAGGAAGGGAAAGTGCCATAGGACCAAACTCTCAAAGGTCCTATGACCACATTGACAATAATTTGGGGGATTTCCACAAAACCCTAAACATGCATATGTGCTTACATTTGTTGTGGTCCCATATATGTTGTTATGCTTCTCATAAAAGCTAGAATGTCGTCATATGACCACATCGACATTATTGGATTACCAAATAAGAATCCAACTCTGTTGACATAAAGAAACCCTAAAAAACATGGCATTGTCCAAAGCACTTCTAAGCTTAGCTTCAATACAAACACTCATATGGAATTGTCATTCCATGTTACATTTTATAAAGTCATCACCTTTTATCATAACAGAGAATTTTCAGACACTAGGTGGAAAGCAAACATATATGTTTAAAGTCCACCTCCACCATATGCTTAGCAAAAGTACATGGAGTCATTTTTGGTTGGCTTTTTAGCCAGAACGGTTCTTGGGATTAGCATAATTTCTTCCTTTGACCTCTGAGATTTGAAATCAATAGAAGTGGACCTTAAGTTTATCTACGGTCAATTATTTTGATCATTCCATGAAAAACATTTGATAAATAAGGAACAAAATTACAAATATACCCTCAATTTAATAAACAATTGGCCAAACTGATTTGACAACAATTCCGGGTATTGTTGTCATTTTCTTCATTTAATGGAGTTCTTTCATGGAATGACAAAAATGATTGACAGTAGACAAACTTAAGAACCACTTCTATCGATTTTAAATCTTAGAGACCAAGGTAAAGAGTTATGCTAATCTCATGTATCATTTTGACTACTTTTTTGTTTAATGACCTAGCCTTATGAAAAGTACCACATTAAATTAGGAGTCTAAAGAAATGCTTAGGAGACTCTTTCAAAGTAAGACTCTATAGATTTTTTATCACTTCATAGTTTAACGTTAATTTCTATACTAACATTACTATATTATGCTAAAAATATAAAGTAGCAGATAAATAATAGAGTGTCTCACTTTTAAGAAAATCTCCTTTAACATTTTTTAGTCTTAACTTTTGATGCCGTGGGAATTGAATTCCATAAGGGAAGGTAGGATTGGACAAGACTGAATGGGAATTCAAATTTAGTTACTCAAACCATCCCCACATGTCTTGTGGGAACACCACAATACCTACAACCTACCCCCTCAACGTTCAAACCGTCCCGCTCCACCGCGTCCAATTCTTCGTTGCGTATATGATGAAGGTATCCAGTATTAGTTATCTATTGACTATTTTGTGTGTACACTTTATCGATTTTCCTTCACTCATAATTTAATATTAATATCATTATTATAAAATACTGTGTTAAAAATATAATAATTTTATTTTTATAAGAGTCTCTTAGTGTTTTTTTCTGACCGTAGATTGACATTAATTAATTAATTAATGGATCAAAAAGGCCATCGGAAGAAAGCAAGGCCAAATGCATGTAATAATTACTGTAACTTGATCAATATATGAATATGAATATTATACCCCACGTGTCCCCCTTGGGACAAAAAGTAAAATCCCAACCTCATTTTAATTTAAAAATAGATAAATTTGGCACATGAAATAAACATGGTAACAAACACCTTGCACAGGTATAAAGCAACTCTTTTACTTTAATGAAAAATGATTTTCTTTAGATTCATTTTGTGGGATCATTTGTAATCATTCATTGTAAATCGTACAGTTAGTTTTCGTCAGATATTATTTGTATTTAATTTTTTTTGGTAAGTACTTTCATTATTATTTTTTAAACAAAAAAAAGTGAAAACTAAATACTAAAAGTAGTTACCAATTTTTATTTATTTTTATCAAATTACGCACTTTGATTAACCTCGACAAACAAGGATTTTTTTTTAATTAAAAAGAAGAGAATACATAATTTTGAATCTAACATAAAATTAAGAAAATATGTAACATGAAAGGATGACAATAATCGAGGAAAAATATAACCGTGAAAATTGTTCATATTTATATTCAATGAATGAACCATTTTATTTCTTATGTCCGCACATATTAGAAAATTTTTTATTCAAATTCAATTTCTTATAATAAAAAAATTCAACAACAATACAAAAACAATTTAAATTAAAAAAAAAAACTCATAGGTATGGAAGTATCAGCATGTATGTCTCGGTATGATTGCATTGGTACATAAGTTTCGATTTGATGTATCAATACAAAGTTTTCGGTATGATGGATCGATACATAAGTTTCGGTACAATTGCATCAGTACATAAGTTTTGGTATGAATGTATAACCGCCGTTAACTTCCAATGGAGTACTTAAGAAACACAAAATTGAGGCTGTAAGGAAATGTCATAATCTCATAGCATGGAAATGGTCCTACTTATTTTTCCTTTGTGTTTTGTTTTGATTCATTTGCTTGCTTGCATCTAAAGTTTCTAACCGCCGTTAACTTCTGGAGTACTTAAGAAGAAGGGTAGGAGCGATGTTACATATGCATTGATTAGATGAGGAATCTTTTTGTGAGGATCTACATTATATTTTTTCATCGTTTATTGTGTAGTCAGTTTTTGTTAGGTACTGTTAACGTTTACTTTTGAATGAAAAAAAATTCATAATAATTTATGACATCACAATGTACAATGAAATGATAGGATATGAAGATTCCTAAAATCCTCAGATGGGATCCAAATCCCATTAATTGATGCACACCACACGTCAAATTAAATAAATCTGTTTTTCATCTTCAAGACATTTTCATATAAAAATGCACAAGAGGCCGTAAATTATTAGTTAATTACAAATCAATTCATTTGTTGATTTTCGCACTCAAACTTATAAGGAATTGTCAATTTCTCCTAAAAAAACTTGATTGTATCTGATTATTTCCTTGAATTTTTATAATTAGCCAATTTGCTCCCTAACATTAAAAATTTTCATCCAAATTTTCATTCTTTTTTATCACATGGATAACACATGGCAAATTTTTGAAGGCAATAAAGGAATTTTATCCTTATGTGAACATCAAATTGTTTTTTTTCTTCTTCTCTTCCCCTAGCTAACTTCGTATGTTTTATGTTTGAAGATTAGCCATGGGAGTCTAATTAGCAATTGCAAAGTATTGTCTTTGCCCCTAATTTATCAAAATAGAACTATCCTTTTGCCTTCATACAATTGTCATGTACTGTCCACGTAACTAAAACGAATGGAAAATTGGATGAAAGAATTCAAAATCTAACGTAAGGGAGAAATTGACTATTTATAAAAGATTGGGGAGGAAATTAGTTAAAATTATAGTTTAAGGGAGAAATTGACAGCGCAATACAAGTTCAAGGACAAATTGATTGGAGAAATGCTACAGAGACTCTCTATGAATTTTCTGTCACATCATATTTTTCATAATATTAGCATGGTAATTAACGTTATTGTGAGGTGACAAAAAGTCCTGGAAAATCACACTTTTGAGAAAATCCCCTTAGCATTTTTCAATTGACAAATTATCTAATTCTTTCAATGTTTGCCCATCTTGTTAATGTCACATCCCGGCTCGGGTCCACCACATCCTGAGCCCGTTCCACCACCGTAGCACGATATTGTCCACTTTGGGCTTACCATTCCCTCACGGTTTTGTTTTTGGGAACTCATGAGCAACTTCTCAGTGGGTCACCCATCTTGGGAGTGCTCTAGCCTCCTTCTCGCTTAACTTCGAAGTTCCTACGAAACCTAAAGTCAGTGAGCTCCCAAAAGGCATCGTGCTAGGTAGGGATGGGAATATACATTTAAGGATCACTCCCCTGGGCGATGTGGGATGTTACAATCCACCCCCCTTAAGGGCCCGATGTTCTCGTCGACACACTTCTGGCCAGGGATTGGCTCTAATACCATTTTGTCGCATCCTGACCCGGGTCCACCACATCCCGGGCCCATTCCACCACCATAACACGATATTGTCCGCTTTGGGCTTACCATTCCTTCATGATTTGGTTTTTGGGAACTCACGAGCAACTTCCTAGTGGGTCACCCATCTTGGGAGTGCTAACTTAACTTCGGAGTTCCTATGACACCTGAAGCCAGTGAGCTCCCAAAAGGCCTCGTGCTAGGTAGAGATGAGAATATACATTTAAAGATCACTCGCATGGGCGATGTGGGATGTTACAATCCACCCCCCTTAGGGGCCCGATGTCCTCGTCGACACACTTCAGGCCAAGGATTGGCTCTGATACCATTTGTCACATCCCGGCCCTGGTCCACCACATCCTGGGCCCGTTCCATCACTATAGCACGATATTATCTACTTTGAGCTTACCATTGTAACGTCCCACATCGCCCAGGGGAGTGATCCTTAAATGTATATTCTCATCCCTACTTAGCACAAGGCCTTTTGGGAGCTCACTAGCTTCAAGTTTCGTAGGAACTCCAAAGTTAAGCCAGAAGGAGGCCAGAGCACTCCTAGGATGTGTGACTCACTGGGAAGTTGCTCGTGAGTTCCCAAAAACAAAACCGTGAGGGAATGGTAAGCCCAAAGCAGACAATATCGTGCTACGGTGGTGGAACAGGCCCCGGAAGTGGTCCGCCCCGGGTCGGGATGTGAAAAATGGTAAGCCCAAAACAGACAATATCGTACTACGGTGGTGGAATGGGCCCTAGAAGTGGTGGACCCGGGCCGGGATGCACCGTAGCATAATATTGTCCATCCCGGCTCAGGTCCACCACTTCCCAGGCTCGTTCCACCACCATAGCACGATATTGTCCACTTTTGGCTTACCATTCCCTTATGGTTTTGTTTTTGGGAACTCACGAGCAACTTCCCAGTGGGTCACCCATCCTGGGAGTGCTATGGCTTCATTCTCGCTTATCTTCGGAGTTCCTATGAAACCCAAAGCCAGTGAGCTCCTAAAAGGCCTCGTGCTAGGTAGAGATGAGAATATACATATAATGCTTCCATGATCCACTTCCCTGGGCAATGTGGGATGTAACAGTTAAGCTAAGAGGCCATTAAATATAACATAATTGTTTTGAAATAGAAACTAGACATGAAGGATGTGTTTGTTTCACTGGATTATATTGGATTGAACTAAGTTCAAAGACTAAGCTGAATTGACTTGCCATGAACTAACTAGCATAAGAATAATGGGGCATTTGGTACAAGGTCAAATTAAATTGCAGTACAATGTCAAACTAAATCATGGACTAAATTAATTTTGCGATTTAAATATTTATTTGTCATTTTTTTAGTTCTCTCCCCTTTCTTTTTTCTTTTTCTTTTCTCTTTCTTTTCTTTCTAGATGCTTCTCCTTCCTTTCTGTTCTTTACTTTTCTTTTTGTCTTCCTTTTCAAACTCAGGAAACGGGCACAACCCAATGAACCCTAACTAGATGAAACATTTGCCGATGGATGCAGGCGTTAGAGTTGCAGATGGTGTGGTCGAGCACGAACGCATTGATGAGAGTTGGCGTCGAGCTTTTGGTGAATGGCAATTTGGATTTGCTCACCCAGGGAGGCACTGTTGTTGAGCAGGACATGGAGAGGGGAGAGAGAATGTAGTGGTTTGGTAGTGTGATTTCGCTAGATTGTGGACATAAAACATGCAACACGGGCAGGAGGGCAAGAGAGCAAACAAAGAGGAGGGAGGTCTTGGCGGTCCCATGGTTATGGTTTTTTTTGGGGGCGGAGGGGGGGGGGGAGGAGGGAGGTCTTGGCGGTCCCATGGTTATGTTTTTTTTGGGGGGAGGGGGAGGGGGTGCTTTTAAAAAAATTGTTTCTGCTGTGCTGTCAGAATAAACTCATTTTTGCTGCTTTACGTTTTTAGTTTTTTTTTTTGCACCCAAAACTGTGAAAAAAAAGATGTTTTTAAGTGTTTACCAAACATTTTTTTGAACTCAGCTTTTTTAATACTTACTTTTTATAAAAGTATCTCAGTACCAAACCAGTACTTATTCTTATTAATCTTAATCTCAACACGGAACAAACAAAGAACTAGACCAATACCTAATGCAATCTAGTTCAATGATTATTAGTGAGGCTAAACAAACACACTTGAAATGCACTAAAAAAGTGATGGTTTCAACAAATAATAAAGTTATCATGCATAATTGTTACATTAATTTCTCTCTTGGCACTCTGAAAAATAAGGAAGCTAGATAAAAGGTACATTCACAAAGAGCACATCCATGTTTTTTAGATGAATGAGTTCATTACGATGTTAAGTTTTCACCCATTCATTTCGAGTTTAAAAGATAATTACTAAACGGTGTCTTGAAACAAAAGTAATTCAAATATCAAAGTGTATTTTCCACAAAAATAGAATGAAGCGGATCTCTTCCACCAATGCCATATGATCAAGTGATCCGGACCTTTGAAATTTCATCCAAAAATAAAAAATTATTATAATTTTTAAGAGATCAAAATAGATGGGCTGTTGGATGAAATTTCAAAGGTCCAAATCATTTGATTCCATGACCTTGATGAAAAAAATCCGAAAATGACCTATTTCCAAAATAGAAAAAATCAAGTGTTATAAAAAAGAAATGAGTTAAATGACTCCGTCAAGTCAAGCAACCGGCCCCCGTTAAGAGCCGTGAGGGTCTGTCAGTTAGTCTTTTTTGGGACGAAAGGTCTGTCAGTTAGTCAGTCCGTCATAATTGAAACCATGCCTCATTAGGCATTTTTGTCGTCTTGTGATGACTCAGCAAGAAAGGGTAAAGGGAAAAGTCCATTTTCTCTTTTCTTAATTGCCCCTTTGACCCATTTCACCCCCTGACCAGTACTTCACATTTATAGTCCAATTATTACCAAGTTACCCCCACCATTTTTTACTTTTACCACTTCCATACCTTCATAAAAATACCTAATTCCCCTTTTCTTGTACAAGAAAGTTACTATTTCGTGTTTGATTTTAATCGTTGATTTTTGTTTTACTTATTCAAAGGCTAGAAAGAAAAATGAGCGTGTGAAAAGCATTTCTTTTGTTAAATCTAATTTTGAAGCTAACACACGGTACACAAGTGAAAATTGATTAATGTGTAATTAATATATATCATGAATTATCTTCCATTGTTATTGTTGATTAAAATGGTTGAAGGACGGAACTTAAACTTTTACACGGAATGTGGCAATAACTGTTATACTAGAAGCAGCATAAGCTCTTAAAAAATAATTCCATTACTAACGTATTATTTGAAATTCAATGTGGATTAACTTTGATCAATAGATCTCGATACAGAGTATACAAACCAATAGATTCGTAAGCGATAATAAACGCTCTTAATCACTATAAACGGCACACAATTCAATGTAAGTTGATTATCACCTAGATTGAGATTGAAAGGATTTTACTCAAAATAATTATCTCAGTTACTATTACATGCATTCTTCCAAAATTTTCCAAAAATAAACCAGAAAGTGGTCCAAAACCATTTTGATGCTGACGTGGCAACAGGAGGAGGAGGAAGGGATGTATGTAGTGGCAGATGCTGGTAAAATACGTACAAAAGCCATTTCTGTGGGCAAAAATACATCGTCGCATACAGACATAATTTTATTCTAGAGAGAGAAAGCGAGGTCAGAGAGCGAGAGAGAGAGAGAGAGACTGAGGAGTATTTCAGAAGCTCACTGCTACGCTGATTTTGAGGCACGAAATAGAGGGGAGAGAGAGAGAGAGAGAGAGATAGATATAGAGGAGTGGAAAACAAGTTTCACACACACATAGAAACACCGATACTTCATATATTTACTACATTTGGGCCTTCTTCTTCCATCTGAGCCATCATCTCGCTGAAATTTCCAGAGCTAGAGAGAGAAAGAACCCAGGTGGGGTTTTCCTCCTTTTAACTCATCGTTCATCTCAGTTACTCTTTTTCCTTGAATCCAATGCTGAGTTTAGTCCGTTTATTCTATTAATTTTTTTCTGGGTTTTGCGGATTGAGCAAAAAGATTCAAGCTTTTTGTTTTTCCTGGGGATTAATCGCCTTCTAATGCATGTTTGATCGGATTAAATGGGTTTTTTCTATCTGGGTTTTCTCTGTTGCAATTAATTAAGTTGATTTTAATTATTTGTTGGTAATGCATTAATGATTTTTCAGGGATTCAACCCCCTTTTCTCCCTACATTGAGTTTTTACCAAGAAAGTCATTTTTTCCTCTGCCTTGGATTTGATTAGATATTTCTCTGTCATTCCAGACACCCTTAAATGCTCTCTAATAATCGACCCAATAAAGAAAAAGAAAATAAAAATCTTTATATTATTCATTTGGGTGATCCAAAACCACCACCGAAATATATCTTTCAACTGAAAGGCATCAAGTTCTTTGTGTATGTGTGAGGTCTATTGATTTTTGTGTATTTTCTCCTTTATTTCTGCAATGCAGCTCTTGGATTAAAGCAGATGATTAATGGGTTATTAGCTGTTGAATAATCTTTGATTAGTTAGCTTCTGAATATGGTAGAAATAATGTATTTATTGATTCGTAAAACTTGTTGGATTTTTTTTTTTGGGTACAGAAAAGAGGGCTTTTGGTTTCCCAAAAGGGGGAAATTTGAGAGAATGCTGAGGAAGAGAAGCAGGTCAGTTCAGAAGGATCAGCACCAAATGGGTCGTCTGCCAATTTCTGATGCTGCTGCTGTGTCTGATGTTTTAGGGCACAACCCTAAAAGCAACTCTTTTTTCAGTGTTCCTGGTCTGTTTGTGGGGTTGAGTACCAAGGGTTTATCAGATTATGATGCAGTTAGGAGCCCAACTTCTCCTCTAGATTTTAGGGTCTTTTCCAATCTAGGTTACCCCTTTAGGTCCCCAAGGTCCAACCAGGATGGGGGGCAGCAGAGGAGCTGGGGTAGCAGTAAAGTAGGATTAAGCATCATAGATTCTATTGATGATGTGAAATTTTTCGGGAAAGTTCCTCAGTCATCTGAGAGTAAGAACATTCTTTTTGGACCCGGAATGAGGATTAATAAAATCCCAGAGCCTCAGTCCAATGCCAAGTGTTTTGATTATTCACCGAAATCTCTGCCCAAGAACTATGCAATCTCCCCTCATTCCAAAATCAAATCTCCTTTACAGAAGGGTAGTTCTGATGTTCTTTTTGAAATCGGAGAAGCCCCATCAGAACCTGAGTCATTCGGGAAAATCCGGTCCTGTTCATTAGATTCTGGTAGAGCATTTTCGACCCTATCAGGATTGAGCAACCTTAACCCCAACTCCACTTCTGGAGGTTTTTGCCCGGAAAATTTAACCACCCGTCAATTTATTGGAGGAAGCCCCAATTTAGCCACCCAAATGAAAACTGGATCCATCGAGTCTAGCAATGGGTTTGTCGGGTCTCTTTCGGCAAGTGAGATTGAGCTTTCTGAGGATTATACTTGTGTAATCTCTCATGGTGCCAATCCCAAAAAAACTCATATCTTTGGTGACTGCATTTTGGAATGTCACTCTGAGGATGTGAACAATTTTGGTAAGAATGTGGAAAAGGAAATTGGATTTGCCCACCTGGGTTCGAGCTTGGAGAATTTTGGTCACTACCCTTCAGACAATTTCCTGAGCTTCTGTTACTATTGTAACAAGAAATTGGAAGAGGGCAAAGATATATACATATACAGGTACATTTACCGAAACAGACACATCTGCTAGCCTTCTTATGATATGCAAAAGCTTTTGCTAAATAGTTTTGGTTTTAGTATGATTATAATCATATGACTTCTTGCAGGGGTGAGAAAGCATTTTGCAGTTTGAGTTGCCGGTCGGAGGAAATTTTGATTGATGAGGAGTTGGAAAAATGCAATGACCAGTCTTCTGGGAAACCTCTCGAGTCGGATGAGGAACTTTTTGAAACTGGCTTGCTTGCCGATAAATAAGAGACGCCTCTCATCGTCAGCCACCATGCGTGTGATTGATGAGCCTCTCGCAGGCGCAGCTGATCATCCGTTTAGAAAGAGCTGTTTATGGGCATCGCCCGGCAGCCATGGATGATCGTTTTGTAAATTCACTCGTTTGCTAATCGTGCTTTCAGCTTTCACGGTCTTGGTGGATGATAGGATTCAAAATTAACTAGTTTTTCTTTCCATAAAATGAGACATTTGATGTATGCCATCAAAGTACTATATTTCCTTGTAATTCAAGTAAAAGGGCGATAGCCGCCTTTTTTGGCTCCCCATTTTTACTACTTCAGCCTTAAGTCTCTCTTGCCGCCAGAGTTGCTGTGTAATCTTGAACCAGTTTTTGACTGAATATATAAAAAGTAGTACTATTACATACAAGTCTTTCTCTTCATCTTCGAGTTTTGGACAAGTACTCCGGAGTATTGAATAACAGCCGTCGAATTGGATCAAACGGCTTTAAGTGGCGGAGTATTCAATACCTCGGAGCACTGTTGATTTTGAGCAAATTTTGATTGATCTTTAGAGAGGATGGATGTGAAAGTTTCTTGAGCATATAGATTGAAATTATGATATGAATTCACCAACAATCTTTACAAGTGCAGTTTCCGTCAACGAACCGATGGAATCTGTAGTTATCTCTGATTACAATCTCTCTGTTGTATGCCTGTGATATCAGTTTCATAGCTGAATGGCAATCTCTACATATCTGCAGATTATTCACTACTCGAATCGGAGTTCTGGGAGGGTTGCTTATAAGACCAAAAGCAACTGCCAGTCTTTCACTGTGGTAAGCTGAAGTTTCTTCCGGCTTCTGCTTTTGTAGTAAGCACTTTATCTCATCCAGCATTGCATAAATCTCAGCAGATTGAGGGTCTGAAAAATCCCAAGCTGTAAATGCATGAACATTTCCATCCTGTTCTATCAGACTGCATCCTGGCTGCTTTCTCACTCCTAGTTCATGTAGCTTCTTTCTTGCCCAGCTCACGTCATCCAATCTTCCAGCTTTTTCATAAATGTTGGAAAGAAGAGCATAAGCAGAATCACTTTGAGGGTCTATTTCTATGAGCTGCTGAAATGCTTTTTCTGCAAGTGTTACGTTGCGATGGCTTCCACATGCTCTCAACAAGGAACTCCATATAGAGATATCTGGTTTAATGGGCATGTTTTCGATCAATTTTACTGCCTCGTCTAAGCACCCGACGCGACCTAGGAGATCAACCATACAACCATAGTGCTGGATCTTAGGAACAATGTTGTAGACATTACTCATCTTGTTGAAGTATCTGTATCCTTCATTGACTAAGCCTCCATGGCTACAAGCAGATAGAAGAGCTACGAAAGTGACGTGATCCGGCTTTATTGATAGGGCTTCCATTTTTGTGTAGAGATCAATAGATTTCGTGGCTTGCCCTTCCATGGCATGTGCTGCTATCATAGCAGTCCACACAAACACATTTCTTTCAGTCATCTCTGAGAATATCTCGTAGGCTTTTTCGATGCTTCCGCACTTTCCATACATGTCGATCAGAGCAGTTCCCAACATGTTATCTACTTCAATGTGTTTCTTTTTTATGTAGACATGAACCCAAATGCCATGATTCAGGGCTGCAACACTGGCACATGAAGATAGTACACTGACTAACGTGACATTGTCGGGTTGTACATTTGAACTCTGCATCTTACGGAACAACCCAAACACTTCCCCGAATCGATGAGACATAGAATAGCAGTTGATCATGGTGTTCCACGAGACCACATCCTTCTCAGGGATCTCATTGAAGAAGAGTCTAGCCTTCCTAACATCTCCACTTCTGCAAAACGCATCCAACATCGAATTCCACGAAACGACACTCTTGCAAGGCAACTGCTCAAAAACTAAGCAAGCCTCTGACAGCCTTTCACATTTGGCATACAAATCTATCAGAGCATTCCCAAGAAATCCTTCAACATTCATTCCATATTTGACAACCAGACCGTGAATGGATCTGCCTAACCCGGAATCTCCCACGTGAACACATGCCGAAAGTACTGTGACCATAAGAACATCATCCGGGATCAAATCTGTTTCCCTCATTTGCCTAAACAACTCCAGACTTTCCTTATAGTAACCTCCTTGAACATAACCCGAAATCATCGTCATCCACGAAATCAAGTTCTTTTCTGCCATCTGATCGAACAGGAGCCTAGCAGCACATATTTCATTAGATTTCACATACCCACCAACCATAATAGTCCCCAAAACAACATCAATCTCAGAGCTTCCTCTACCAACAAGCTCAAGTGCCTTATCCATTCTGCCACACTTGACATACATATCCACCATACAATTCATCAAATTCCCCCCAATTTCCAATCCATTCTCCTCAATATACCGGTGCAACTCCTCCCCCGTTTCCAAATCCCTCAGCTTTGCGCACGCCAAAACTAAGCTAAGCATCGTAATCCCATCGGGTTTGACCCCATCAGCCTGCATTTCCTGAAACAAACTCAAAGCCTCATAACACATTCCCATGCGCACATTGCACGATATCATCGTATTCCAACTAACCACATCTCTCTCAGGAAATACCTCAAACAGCTGCCGCACTTCATCCAACTTCCCACATTTCGAGTACAATCCCATCAAATTCTTAACCAGGGACCTATTGTCCCCCAACCCATTTTTCAAAATCCGTCCATGGATCTCTGTCCCGTGTCGAAAGGCCAAAAGCCTCGAACAAGCATGAATCAAGAAGTGGAAAGTGGATGCATCCAAAGGCACTCCTTCACTGACCATATAACAGTAAGTTACAAGTACATCTCTAAAAGCTCCATTTCGGAGCTTGTTTTCCATAAGGGTGTTACAAATAACGGTCTCTGTCTCGTGGGTTTGGCTGAAAATTTGATGAGCATGATGAGAATGTTTGATGGTGATGAAGAACCAGAGAGCGTGGCTCGCCGTGAAGGGGTCACGGATGAGGTTTGTGGTGATTAATCGGGCGTGGATCGGTGCGAATTCTCTGAGGTTTGAGCAGGATCTCAACAAGGTGATGGCGCAGTTTGATCCTCGGGTGGTTTGATTAAAGACTTCAATTTTGGTTGTTTTTTGTGTGGAAGATAAGCTTGAGAGAGGAGCAGGAATGGCTACGGCCATCCTTGCATTTTTGGCCGTTACTTCCCTCCAAATTTCATTTTGTAGCATCTGTAAATGTAAGTTTATAGATAAGATTTTTTTCTTTCTTTTTCCTAATGCTTATGTGGGTCTTCTCGGCTACTGTAATGAATGAATAACCGTGACTTATCACCAGTTATCCCCCTTTAAAAAAAAATTATTGTTCATGGATTTGATAATTATGATTAGTTTAGGTCATGGATGCGATGATTATGATTAGTTCGTCAATTCATTTATTATTACTGTGTCGTGCAAGATATATAGATTATGTTGTCTGCATATATCATAACACATCAACTATTATTATTGTGCCGTGCAAGATATGTGAATTATGTTGCCCGCATATATCATAACATGTCGATTAGTAACAAAATTTTCGGACAAAGTATACTTTTGTGACTTGTGAGTCATCAATTTGTAGAGGCATTGAGAATGTACGATTAAATTAGAGGGCAACTAATGTACGGTACAACATATTAACTCCAAACCCATGCGTCTCGACGCAAGGCGGATGTACATTAGGACCAAAGTGGTTTGAGGACTAACCAGAGTTTGAAAAATACGTATAAAAGTCTTTTAAGAACTTTCTAAATGTTTAGAAATGGTTTTTTTTTTATTTTTTATGTCCACCAAGTGTTTAATTAATGTGTACTAAGCAAATTTCGATAGGTTACGTTGACAACACTAAAAAAATCCTCTTATATCATTTATTAGATTGCTTAGATATATCGATATCTATTGACATATATGTATCATAATTTGATTGATGACAAGAAGACCACCACGTAATCAAAGAAATGTCTTGGGAATAAATTCTTTTTTTAGCGTACTTCGCTCTGTTTCTAAAACCTTGAGACCCCAAGTTCGAGTCATGGTACGATTACAGAAGTGCAACCTCCCTCCCCGCCCATTCTTTTTTTCGGGGCTTTCCCCATATGCACACTCCTCTCCTTTCGTCGAGTAACCAAATAAGCTAGCTTCGCCCCAAAACTAATAATGGAGAATGGTTATCCAACTGATTTACGACTTTACCAAAAATACTTGGCTGCTTAAGACCGGAATTTACCTAACGCTTAACAAGATTCGATTCGCTCTATAAAAAAGACTAAAATGGCTGTACAGGGCAGACGAGGACGACACACAAAATCGAAACAGAGAAACGAGAAAAGAACATTCAGACGGTAACTTGAGAAACCATCACAGCTACTCTTGCGTTAATTACGAAGGAAAGCAACACATACAAAAACATGACAAGAAAATAGAATCAAATGAAACACGACGGTGCACCCCCGGCCAGAGCACTCCAACAGAAGACAACATGGAGGACCACAATTCCCTTCTTTCCACCACCGATATGGCCAGGGGGTTCAAAAGAGTCCGGAGCCTTTGTTGTGACTGCGAGTCTCGTGACACATCCGCAGCTGCACAAGGATAATCAATGCCAAAACCAATTTGATTGCAACCACATTGCCACCAGCTCAGCCTCTCGTTTGGCGAGTGTTGTAAGATTTACAGTTCAGACATTTCCGGGCCACAACATGGTACTGCACCTGTGAGCTTTTCCCGCAGTCGTTGCAGAGGATCGAAACCTGTCCGATAGGATCAAATAAGGAATTCTAACCACAATACTTACACACTAGGAAAACGTTGAGAGAGAGAGAGAGAGAGAGAGAGTACCAATCTGTTTTGATAGGGTTCAGGCATCGGTTGAGCTGCAATCTCTATGTCATATTTCTCCCATACCTTAGACATATCGCAAACTGACTTGGAGCAAAGAGGGCAAGCATATCTATCATCAAATATGAACAACCGGGTCAATTCGATACTTCTACTTATGATGCTCAATCAGGTAAATAAAAGGAATCAAAAGACGAAATCCGTCATATACTCACTGATAATGATCCCTCATCTCTTTTAAGCAATTCTTGTGAATTGTGTGCCCACATGGCATGACGGTAACATCATTTCTTGTTTCGAATAAGAACTGCAAAACACCAATGTATGTTCGCTAAGTCATCAACAATATCAAAACAGAATACTTTAGTATCCGTCATAACTCAAAAGCGGATAAAACCAAAACTCCAGTCTTACCTCAAAGCAAACAGGGCAGTCGTGATGCATTGCTCCCTCCACACAGGGGTGGCTGTTCTTCAACAGCACTGAGTAGCAGCAACCTGACAAGAAGGTTGGTTTACATCAGTAACGTGACGATAAGAAGGATGCTAAATCTCTTTGAAAATAACAGGCAGGCATTGCTTACCACACTTGTAGCAGTGAAAGAAATTCTCGCGCCCCCCAATTCTGTCACAGAAGAGCACCCGATTGAGTGAAACAGTAATTAAAAATTTCGGTAGCAGAACTACAAAGAAAATGGTGAAGGCAGACAAGAAAACGTGCATGAGTGAGTGTCGCAAGAACCGATGCCAATAAAAAGACCGTCACGTTCTGGTGCCAAAAATTAATACGGAAGTGAAACTTGCATAATAGGTAATGACAGTTCAGTCGCCAGGCTTTTCAAAAAGACAATTATAACAAGGATATGGAAATTCTACCTGCAAATCCCACAGCCATTGCAATGGTACTGTTTCTTAGATACCTGCAAACAAAACCAAAAAGGTTTATCCGCCTGCACGAGCTCGGCACTTAAATGCGTCAATATTTCCCATTCCAGGCTTACACCACTATCCTAATCATATATAATCGAAAACGAAAACGAAAACATCTTTTGAGAAAGTGAGGCACTTACATCATCATCAAATAGCTTGCAAGTCTCACAGAAGTATTTCCCCATACATACACCACAGTTGACACAAACTTGTTGAACCTGGTAAAGAAGCAGCATACAAAAGACACTTGAGAAAAGTGCGAGCAAAATTCTCAACCCTAAAGCATCTTCTTTTCTGCTACACCAACTTAGTTTCACAATTGTAACTATCTTGATTAAGGACTTGACACAAATCCAAAAGCAATAAATCTGTCGATAACCCAAACTCACATCTTGCTCAGTGTCGCAAAGTGAACATATCACCTGAAATATCATGCATATTTTGTCAGATTACGAAGCAGAACAGTATAAGTTAGCCTATTAAGAAGCAAAGATAAGGAGATGCACTAACACATAAACGGATTTACCTGTTTCACTTGATGACGCGGCATGTCATGTCTATGCTTCTGATCAACACTAATATCATTCTGTACACCAAAATGAAAAGTCAATGCAAATCGCCACAAGTGTTTATAATGGGTTACAATCTGAAACTGTTTAAAATCAAATACTCACCTTAGCTTCATTATGACAATGGCGACAATCAAAAATCTCATTGCAGCAAGGAGCTCTAATACTGCACCTTCGCCGATAGTGTGGACATCTGGAAAAATAAAACCATCATAAAGTTATCTTCGTGGCAACCAAATAAGAAAAGAAAATCAACAAAGAAATGAGTAAGAATAATTACCCATACTGCATGTATCCTTTCTCTAGCAATTCAGTGGCCTCCCCAGTAACCTTCGATTCAAGTTTGAGCTTATACTCGCCATTTGATAGATTACAGTGGGCATCCCCCATTATGTTCTGCCTAACCATTATATCTTGCATATCTCCAAACGGATATGGCAATACTTAGAAGCTGGAAATAAGCCTAAAGCACCTGCACGTACAAAGTTTAGCATCACTTGTTAAACCTCAGAGGCATTTAGTCACCCGATCAAGGCACGCAAACACCGCATGCCACTGCTTTCTTCTATAATGCTGCAGGCATTTGAAATCAGCAACAACAAATCCAAGCAAGGTTGAACAGCTCCAATCAGCATTTCCCCAAGAGAAGGATTCATCAAAACAAGTAGATATATAAACAATAGCTACAATGCAGCGCTCGGGAACTCCAGAGATTCCATCTTTGGAAAATAAGAAATAACAATGCATCACTTGATTCCTTGAAGAAGTCTCATAACCAAATCCAACTAGACTGGGCATGACGACTTGACGCCCCAACCTATGGTACAAACAATAGATCACACAATCAAATGCGTTTTAAAAAGTTGTAAAAAATAGGGAAAGAACGCTAGAGATGGAAAAATGTGTTTTGTTGATTGTCCATAGAGGACAGACCTACCTCAATTGGAATTCTGCACCATCTCTGCTTCGAGTACTGAACTCACCCAACAGGCAAAATTTTAAAGCACTATACCATCAGACTTTGAGTGGCTCTGCTCGAACCTTATAAGTTCTCTCATTATCAACATCGTGAACTACAAAAATAATCACAACTTTATCTCTTGACTTCCCTGATAGAAGATAACCCGCCTTCACAGCCTCACGAATAATACCCCCTAACCAAAAGAATGGGTGCCAAACCCGTCTCACTACCATAGTTGCAAATTGATAGGTTTTGAAAGACTAATGACCAGAGTATGAGCATTGAGACTCATAATACCAAGAGGGAATCAATGCTCGACTAGCACTAGTTTGGGGGGATGGATGAAGAAAACCCAGAAAACCATGCCACACCAGGAATTTCAGATACACGCCATACGGCAAACTCACAATGCTGTGACAACAAAGAAGTGGCGACAAGACCAAACTTGTAATATAAGAAGCCACATTGGGATAGAGCTTTGAAGACCCAGTTTTTACTTTTTAAGACATTCAAACCCCTCAATCAGAACCATGATAAACAAGCATATACGCTCTGCACTTGGCGATTTCACCTCTAGAACGGATACAACAGCCCTGTAGATACTGCCGTAGAAAAACCGTCAAATACTACATCATACTCACTCACGGAACGCTCACTGTGTCCATACTCGAAATTCGCTCATTCTCCACTTCTTCAGTAACGCTCACGTTTCAACAAATAAACCAAATTCGGAAACTACAGCAGCATGTCTTCACCATACGAACATTTCAAGCAGGGCTAAACATTTCTCTCGAAAATTAGCAAACCAAACATAATCATTATCGTGCCACTTAGTACTACGGTACAGTGATATTCCTTCTCACTTGTAAGTTAGAGGTCTTAGTTCGATTCTCACCAAAGACGAATATTTTTTTTTTTTTAATGCAACGATGGATGATTTTCATTAAACAAAGGTCGTTACAGATGGTACACTAAGGCAGAGAATCTTCAAGGAGGATATCCAAAATTATGGTCGATGGATAGTCCAACCAAATACATTCATGGGAAACTGTAAGACCAAATCTAGCTAGACGATGGGCAACCGCGTTATTGCTAGCCCATGCTATGTCACATCATTGCTAGCTCTTCCTGAGGCTAAACCTACCCATCTTAATTTAGATAATATCGTTTGTTCAAAAAAAAAAAAAACATAATCATTATCGTCATTAGCAACAACCACCAAATTACATCACACTCAGTCAGCTAAAATTATCACAAAATTAAATACTACAGCAGGTCTAATCCAATCAACAATTCACCAAATCAAATAAACCAGAGACCACGCAATGCACCATAAATTCACACAATTCATTGCACGTTACCATGAAATCAAAAGTTTCAGAATTCACGCAATAACACAGCAAACAGACCTAAAGGTTAAACAGAATCACAAAAACAACACAAATTTCAGCAATTTCAGAACCAAATTCCCTACAATTGTAATCAATCAACGAAGAAACCAAATCCAATTCAAATCAAATCAACACAAATTACGCAATTATACGAACTTCTTAAAGAATAACGAACTTTCAATCTGCTGCGACACAAAAGCGGTGCAGTTGCCGATCTGAATCTGATAACAAACGGCGATGGGGATCCGATTCGATATCCGGAGCTCCGAAACTAACAGAGAAGGTCGTAGAGAGAGAAACGCCGGGATAGTGACGGAGAGAGAGAAAGCAATGCGGAATGATGAGAGAGAATTCGAACGCGATTGCTATTTATAGCATTTGCGAAGATAAGATCGCTTCGCGAGCCTCCGAAATTGGCCCGAAATGGAAAGCGTGGGGACCACTGGTGACAGCTCTCAGCAATAAATTGTCTGAAAATATCTCCGCTTTTTCCATATTTAATAATAACGTACTCATTCCTATGTATCATCACCCACTGTATTATCCTGCATATGCGAATCGAACAGTCCTCATACCATAAATTTGCATCCAACAGTCATAAAGAGAGGGATCGCAGTAGTTACAGTGAAGACGACTGCAGAATATCATTATCCTTTGAAAGTCGGTGATTTATGTGATCCAAGCGTACAAGTCACGTGATGGCGATCCAGCTTGCAATTTGGATTTGCGTTGACAATACGTGTTACTAAATTTGGTCAAGGTGCTTGACTGCTTGCCCCGCGTGCAGAC
The DNA here is from genome assembly GCF_042453785.1 of Malus domestica. Lineage (NCBI taxonomy): Eukaryota > Viridiplantae > Streptophyta > Magnoliopsida > Rosales > Rosaceae > Malus > Malus domestica. The sequence continues at coordinate 12,223,530 of NC_091668.1, forward strand.
GAATTAAGTGTGGATGATTTTGGTGGTATCAAATAGATATCTAATTAATTAGTCATGATTATATTGTTGTTATATAGCTGGGTACGTTAATTTTACTTTAGAGTAACGTTAAGGACACATCGTATAATCAACATCTCATTAAATATATTATTAAAGATTAAGTACTTAAAACTCTTTAAATTTTTTGTGTCATTTCGAATTGATGTCAATATTTTTTAACATTCTAAACAAGTACCCAACCTATTAGAAATGTCACATCTGTTAAGCTCAGTTAAAAATTTGTTAAATGAACTAGGACTTACTTTGTCTTTACAATCAATAGAAAGTCATAGAAGCATATAACATTCACCAACTAACGATCACCACCCCCCATTAGGCCATTATCTCCAAACACAAAGCAAAATCATCAGCTCCACCGTACAACTCAAGTCGCCAACATTGAAAAGAAGGTCATGAAGGTTGCTAAACTGGTGTCGACTACCATGATGCGGCCACCACCATTTGCTCACAAACAAGAACTGAAAGTTTTATGAGCCGAGTTCCGACGAATGAGGAAATTACATGAGGAAAATCAAACTCCTTGAAATCCTATTTGAATTCTTAACTCCCTTCTTTGTTAGGAGATAGCTCTCCTGATGTAATTTCAATGTGGGTCCATTTTCAATTCAATTCAATACATGTTTGATCATTGAGTTATACAATTTATAATCTATATTTGAAATTTAGATTTTTGAGGCAACTAATATTAATGTTGACCATGATATATCCAGTTGGTGGATTTTGAATATAATGTATGTTTGAAAAATTAACTAGGGCTTAACAGATGTGACATTCAATAGGTTAGGTATTTGTTCAGAATATTTGAAAATGTTGAGACCAATTTAAAATGAGATTAAAAAGTTGAGGGTAAACTAATGTGATATTCCTGACATTTTTCTTTTTCTAATTGATGTCTTAATTTCTCTCAAATTTCATGTTTTACTTATGAGCATTTTTTTTTCATTTATTAATACGATGATGTTTATCCAGTTGTCTTGAATCTTGATAACCTTTTTGGTTTGTATGGCTCAACGTTCTATCCTTTCACTATGTCGATAATAATCTGATATTTGTTTTTGTATGACTGTTCCCACAATGTGCCCTGTTATCTTGAACACACAGTAGACACTAGGCAGGCACCGATGACCAGGGAAAGGGATCCGGACCGATGAACAGGTAAAGGATTCGGAGAGAATTCCTTCCTTCTAATCCATCAAATCAAATGATTTGTGCCGTTGAAATTTGATCAAATGACTACGAACAGGGGATCCACTTTAAAAGTTATAATAACTTCAACCGTTAGATCAATTTTCAACAGCATGAATTCTCTGATTTGATGGATTAAGAGGAAGGGATCCTGAGAAGATTTCTTTCCCAATGACAATATCGTTGTCATGGAAAAAGTGAAAAACTCTGCCCTTCTTCACAATCACATGCCGCCTGCCCCGTTTCCTTTGTTTCTTACTGTTGTCCCAAACGAGAATGTTTTGTATGTCAAGAATACAATTTGGTACACCTTGTTGAGAGTGTTTGATTCAACCAACTTGACAAAAGGCCACATACGCTTCACGTCACCCAGTTGTTGTCCATGTGTAGGCTTGAAAATCCGACACACGTGCTGGGGCGTGTTGAGAGTTGTCCCCACATCGGTGAGGGACAATGTTTGTTATGTGCTTATATGATCTTGGGTTACTCCTCATATTGCCAATTGATTTTATGGTAGAATCTCAATTTCATCACAACTGTCATATTTTAAGTAGGATTTTTTTATTTTTTATTTTTTTATGTATCTACCACTTGTATTATGGCAAATTTTTTTTTGTCAAAGTATTATGACACTTATTGTATTGGGCCGTGTTCTTAACACAGTGAAAAATATCTTTTAGAAAACCTAAAGAGTTAAAGAGGATGACATAGCGACTGTGACAAAGGTTTGTAGTTGAACCAACTTTCTCGCCCTCGATATGTTAACGCTTCATTAGAAGTGCTTTTATTAAAAACACGTTTGACATTTTATTTATAAAATAAATAAATAAAGTGCTTTTTGAAAAAGCACGTCCGAATGCTTTTCTAAATGTACTTCTATGACTTTAGAAACGGATTTGGATCCTATCTGGATCTAAATTATGGGGATCCTACGGATCCTCACATCTTAACCATTCATCGTAAATTGTGCGGTCAAAAATCATTTTGAATTTTTTTATTTAAAATTAAATACAAATAGTACCTAACAAAAATTGACCGCACGATGTACGATGAATTACTAAGATGTGAGGAGTCTTAGAATCCCAAAAAGAGGATCCGTAAAGGATCCTCATCATTTAAAACACTTTTAACTTTTTTTAGAAGCAGCTTGATTGGATAGCTGTATTGATCTTTGCATTTTGCATTGCATGAATCCTTCAATTCCCACTTTTCACTTTTGTAACGCTGAAGCTTATATATGTGCGCGTGGATGATTGTTAGCTAAATGTATATAAGTTAGACATGCATAATCAAACTATTAATGTTGTTACATTCATGCATGTACAATGACGCATGTAGATTGTCAACCATTAATGTATATATAAAATCTTACCGACGTAATCGAGTATCTTTGAGACTCATTTGCAAGTACAGTTGAAAGTTGCTTCTGAATGTGATGCAAGTGTCAATTGTTAAGTATCTAGGTCTAATACGCGTTATCTAGGTTGAAACACTGTCATCGCCCACTGTATTATCCTGCACATGCGATTCAAACAGTCCTCGTATCATAACTTTACATCCAACAGTCATAAAGAGAAGGATCGCAGTAGTTATAGTGAAGACGACTGCAGTATATCATTATCCTTTAAAAGTCAGTGATTTATGGGTGTGTTTGGTATGCGGGATGGGACGGGACGGAACAGAACGGGATGAGGCGTTCCGTCCTGCGTTTGGTACGCCAAAAATGGGTGGAACGCGCTGTTCCACGGGACAGAAATTGGGTGTTTTTGCGTCCTGCCTCCTCCCCTCGGAACGGGTTGTTCCACGTATGTGGAACACAAAAATTCCACCGTTTACCCTCCCTCTCTCTCCCGCAGCCTCCTTCTCCTGTACCTTCGTTACCCTCCCTTTCTCCTGTAGCATCCTTCTCCACCACAAACCTAGCAACCCAAATGCTTCGTTACCCAGCAACCCAGATGAATTCGAGCTCGATTTCGGGCTTTCCGAGCTGAGTCGGCTTTCTCTTCCTCTTCTCTTCTATTTCTTTCGTCGGCTCTCTCTCTTTTAACTGAACAAAAATGGACAAGAAGCTCAGGAGCTTACCTCACGTGCCAAGGAAACATATTTTACAGGAACCCCATCAAGCATGCTCGTAGAAATCAAGCTCCTAACATTCGACGGGAAGCTGAAAGCCTGAAAGCCTGAAAGCAGCAACTCCACGTCCACCTTCCAATGGCTTCCGTCAACCCCTGTTGCTCCTCAATGGCTCTTTCCCCTTCTCCGTAAGCCCCCACCCCCTCTCTCTCTCTCTCTGGGTTTAAAATTTGTATTATCCGTTTATTGATTTGAATAATCACAGTGATCTGAAATGTTAATCCTGAAATTGTGAGAGATAAATCGAGGTTTTTCATGTTTTGGAATTGAGGCATTGTGTGTGTAATGTGTGTTTAATGTTAAATCTTCAAATGGAGGAGGTAAATTGATATTACGCTAAACCAGGTAGTGGATGGAAATTGGGAATCCATATTCGCCTCCCTTAGCCTTTTCATATCGTTGGTTTTAAATTGGGGAAAAATAGTTTGATTTACTGGAATTGAAGAGAAAGATAATGAAATGAAGAGAAAGTATGAGTTTGATTTACTGGGTTTGATTTTTACTGGGAGATCTGAGCATGCGGGAGAGAGAGAGTCAAATGGAAGAAGAGAAAGCAGAGAAACGGGAGAGAGAGAGTCAAATAAAAATGGTAAGTTAGTCATTTAATCTAGTTTCGTTCTGTTCCATCTTGCCAGTACCAAACATGACATGAATCTTTGTTCCGTTCCGTTCCGTCCCGTCCCGTCCCATCCCGTCCCGTCTGTGTACCAAACGCTACCTATGTGATCCAAGCGTACAAGCCACGTGATGGGGATCCAGCTTGCAATTTGGATTTGGGTTGACAACACGTGTTACTAAATTTGGTCAAGGTGCTTAACTGCTTGCCCCGTGTGCAGACGAATTAAGTGACTTGACGTGGATGATTTTGGTGGTATCAAATAGATATCTAATTAATTAGTCATGATTATATTGTTGTTATATAGCTGGGTAATCCATGTACAACGGTTTCGTTAATTTTACTTTAGAGTAGGCCTGGCAATTCCTGACACGACCCGATAACCCGACACGACACGACCCGAAATTAACAGGTGTTCGAGTCGACACGATAACGAATCGGGTATTATCGGATAACCCGATAAGCACCTGTTAAGATAACGGGTTGGTTCGGGTATACACGTGGGTAACACGATACACGATAAGCAGAATATTAATTTAATAATTTTATAACCCTAAAAAATACTATAATAATTATATATATTAATTTAACAATTTTATACCCCTAAAAAGTTTAAAACTATAATTATATATATATATATATATATAATTAACTATAATAATTATATATACTATAATAATTATACCCCCAAAATATTAACTATAATAATTATATATATATATATATATATATATTAAATTTTAAATTAAAATTTATACCCCTAAAAACTATAATAATTATACGTACAAAATAAATAGATTTAAATCTACATAATAAATAAATATACATATATATACACACCATTGAACTTGATGGGATACACGAAACTAATTTCAACGATCAAACTGTCAAACTTGTTTGTATATGCTTCGAGATCGCATAAGCCAAAAATCACAAAAAATAAACATTCAGAGATCAAGTAATGAGACAAAACTTTTCGACGATTATAAAACAAAAAATCACGATTTAACGGTTATTTTAACTCCGATTTTGATTATTTTTTACATCTACACTCCTTGACCTTATATGAATACAATGAATGAACTCGATCTTCATTTTAAAATAGTTACAATAGTGGATACCACAAAATCTTATGTTATACTTAATGAAAGTATAAATAAACTCTTAAGTATTAGTGAATCTATTGTTTTTATGGGATATGCATTATACGAAACTAGTTTCAACGATCCAACCGTCAAACATGTTTGTATATACTTCGAGATCACATACACCAAAAATTGAAAAAAATAAACATTAAGAGATCAAGTAACGGGACAAAACCTTTCAACGGTTATAAAACGAAAAATCACGATTTAACGGTTATTTTAACTCCGATTTTGATGATTTCTTACAGCTACACTCCTTGACCATATATGAATACAATGAATTAACTCGATCTTCAATTTAAAATATTTACAATAGTGGATACCACAAAATCTTATGTTATACTTAATAAAAGTATGAATAAACTCTTAAGTATTAGTGAATCTATTATTTTTATGGGATACGCATTCTACGAAACTAGTTTCAACGATCCAACCGTCAAACATGTTTGTATATACTTCGAGATCACATACGCCAAAAATTGAAAAAAACAAACATTAAGAGATCAAGTAATGAGACAAAACTTTTCGACGGTTATAAAATGAAAAATCACGATTTAACGGTTATTTTAACTCCAATTTTGATTATTTTTTACATCTACACTCCTTGACCTTATATGAATACAATGAATGAACTCGATCTTCATTTTAAAATATTTACAATAGTGGATACCACAAAATCTTATGTTTTACTTAATGAAAGTATGAATAAACTCTTAAATATTAGTGAATCTATTGTTTTTATGGGATACGCATTCTACGAAACTAGTTTCAACGATCCAAGCGTCAAACATGTTTGTATATACTTCGAGATCACATACGCCAAAAATTGAAAAAAACAAACATTAAGAGATCAAGTAACAGGACAAAATGTTTCGACGGTTATAAAATGAAAAATCACGATTTAACGGTTATTTTAACTCCGATTTTGATTATTTTTTACATCTACACTCCTTGACCTTATATGAATACAATGAATGAACTCGATCTTCATTTTAAAATATTTACAGTAGTGGATACCACAAAATCTTATGTTATACTTAATGAAAGTATAAATAAACTCTTAAGTATTAGTGAATCTATTGTTTTTATGGGATATGCATTATACGAAACTAGTTTCAACGATCCAACCGTCAAACATGTTTGTATATACTTCGAGATCACATACACCAAAAATTGAAAAAAATAAACATTAAGAGATCAAGTAACGGGACAAAACCTTTCAACGGTTATAAAACGAAAAATCACGATTTAACGGTTATTTTAACTCCGATTTTGATGATTTCTTACAGCTACACTCCTTGACCATATATGAATACAATGAATTAACTCGATCTTCAATTTAAAATATTTACAATAGTGGATACCACAAAATCTTATGTTATACTTAATAAAAGTATGAATAAACTCTTAAGTATTAGTGAATCTATTATTTTTATGGGATACGCATTCTACGAAACTAGTTTCAACGATCCAACCGTCAAACATGTTTGTATATACTTCGAGATCACATACGCCAAAAATTGAAAAAAACAAACATTAAGAGATCAAGTAATGAAACAAAACTTTTCGACGGTTATAAAATGAAAAATCACGATTTAACGGTTATTTTAACTCCGATTTTGATCATTTTTTACATCTACACTCCTTGACCTTATATGAATACAATGAATGAACTCGATCTTCATTTTAAAAATATTTACAATAGTGGATACCACAAAATCTTATGTTTTACTTAATGAAAGTATGAATAAACTCTTAAATATTAGTGAATCTATTGTTTTTATGGGATACGCATTCTACGAAACTAGTTTCAACGATCCAACCGTCAAACATGTTTGTATATACTTCGAGATCACATACGCCAAAAATTGAAAAAAACAAACATTAAGAGATCATGTAATGAAACAAAACTTTTCAATGGTTATAAAACGAAAAATCACGATTTAACGGTTATTTTAACTCCGATTTTGATGATTTTTTACAGCTACACTCCTTGACCCTATATGAATACAATGAATGAACTCGATCTTCAATTTAAAATATTTACAATAGTGGATACCATAAAATCTTATGTTATACTTAATGAAAGTATGAATAAACTCTTAAGTGTTAGTGAATCTATATATTAAATTAAATTTAAAAATTTGATTAGAACTGTATAAATGTTTTTTTTATTAAGCTCTTATTTTCGAGTGTAGATGTAGTACTTAAACGATAAATGTGTTTTAATGTTTTGAAGTAATATTTATGTGACAATGTGTGGTATGTGCAAATTTAAGAAAAAAATATATTTTTCTTAACGGGTCTTAACGGGTCATAACGGGTCGGGTCACTTTACCCGTTGGGTAAAGTGACCCGACCTGTTAAGGACCCGTTAAGATAACAGGTGTGACACGACACGACCCGTTAAGATAACAGGTGTTACACGAAAACGACACGAACACGACAGACACGACCTGTTTGCCAGGCCTACTTTAGAGTAACGTTAAGGACACATCGTATTATCAACATCTCATTACCCTTAAATATATTATTAAAGATTAAGTACTTAAAGCTCCTTAAATTTTTTGTGTCATTTTAAATTGATCTTAATATTTTTTAACATTCTAAATAAGGACCTAACGTATTAGAAATGTCACATCTATTAAGCCAAGTTAAAAATTCGTTAAATGAACTAGGACTTACTTTGTCTCTACAATCAATAGAAGGTCATGGAAGCATATAACATTCACCAACTAACAATCATCACCCCCCCCATTAGGCCATTATCTCCAAACACAACGTAGCTCCACCTTACAACTCAAGCCGCCAACATTGAAAAGAAGATCATAAAGGTTGCTAAACTGGTGTCGACTACCATGATGCGGCCACCACCATCTTCATTGCTCGCAAAGAAGAACTGAAAGTTTTATGAGCCGAGTTCCGACGAATGAGGAAATTACATGAGGAAAAACAAACTCCTTGAAATCCTATCTGAATTCTTAACTCCCTTCTTTGTTAGGAGATAGCTCTCTTGATATAATTTCAATGTGGGTCCATTTTCAATTCAATTCAATACATGTTTGATCATTGAGTTGTATAATTTATAATCTATGTTTGAAATTTAGATTTTTGAGGCAACTAATATTAATGTTGATCATGATATACCCAGTTGGTGGGTTTTGAATATAATGTATGTTTGGAAAATTAACCAGGGCTTAACAGATGCGACATTCAATAGGTTATGTATTTGTTCAGAATGTTTGAAAATGTTGAGACAAATTTAAAATGAGATTAAAAAGTTGAGGGTAAATTAATGTGATATTCCTGATATTTTTCTTTTTCTAATTGATGTCTTAATTTCTCTCAAATTTCATGTTTTACTTGTGAGCATTTTTTTTTCATTTTTTAATACGATGATGTTTATCCATTCTTTATCTTGAATCTTGATAACCTTTTTGGTTTGTATGGCTCAACGTTCTGTCCTTTCACTATCTCGATAATGATCTGATTAATTTGTTTTTGTATGACTCTGTTCCCACAATGTGCTCCTAGCTTATGTATATTCCTGACGTTCTATCCATGATAATGCGTTCCTAGCTTGCAGAACTACAAACCGGAGAACAAAAAACATACCCCCTTTCGATAAATCTTAAAAACGATAAGATTTGAATTAAAGACCTTACTTTCGCAGATGTCGCGTCTTATAATGTAAAGTGCTTATGCCAATTACAATCATTGAGATAGAAGGCTATAAATGTGCCCTGTTATCTTGAACACACAGTAGACACTAGGCAGGCACCGATGACCAGGGAAAGGGATCCGGACCGATGAACAGGCAAAGGATTCGGAGAGAATTCTTTCCTTCTAATCCACCACATTGGATTAAGAGGAAGGGATCCGAAGAAGATCTCTTTCCCAATGACACTAGATCGTTGTCATGGAAAAAATGAAAAACTCTGCCCTTCTTCACAATCACATGCTGCCTGTCCTGTTTCCTTTGTTTCTTACTGTTGTCCCAAACGAGAAAGTTTTGTATGTCGAGAATACAATTTGGTACACCTTGTTGAGAGTGTTTGATTCAACCAACTTGACAAACGGCCACACGCACTCCACGTCACCCAATTGTTGTCCACGTGTAGGCTTGAAAATCCGCCACACGTGCGGGGGCGTGTTGAGAGTTGTCCCACATTGATGAGGGACAAGGTTTGCTATGTGCTTTATGATCTTGAGTTACTTCTCATATTGCCAATTGGTTTTATAGTGAAATCTCAATTTCATCACACCTGTCATATTTTAAGTAGGATTTTTTTTATGTATCTATAACTTGTATTATGACACTTTTTTTTCTTCAAAGTATTATGACACTTAATGTATTAAGCCGTGTTTTTAACATAGTGAGAAATCTCTTTTAGAAAACCTAAAGAGTTAAAGAGGATGACATAGCGACTGTGACAAACGTTCGTAGTTGAACCAACTTTCTCGCCCTCGATATGTTAACGCTTCATTAGAAGTGTTTTTATTAAAAACACGTTTGACATTTTATTTATAAAAAAAAACATTTAAAGTGCTTTTTGAAAAAGCATGTCCGAATGCTTTTCTAAATGTACTTCTATGACTTTAGAAATGGATTTGGATCCCATCCGGATCTAAATTGTGGGGATCCTACGGATCCTTACATCTTAACCGTTTATCGTAAATTGTGCAGTCAAAAATCATTTTGAATTTTTTTATTTAAAATTAAATACAAATAGTACCTAACAAAAATTGACCGCACCATGTACGATGAACTACTATGATGTAAGGATTCTTAGGATCCCCAAAAAGAAGATCCAGAAAAGATCCTCATCGTTTAAAACACTTTTAACCTTTTTCAGAAGCAGCTTGATTGGATAGCTGCATTGATCTCATTTTGCAATGCATGAATCCTTCAATTCCCACTTTTCACTTTTGTAACGCTAAAACTTATATATGTGCGCGTGGATGATTGTTAGCCAAATGTACATAAGTTTGACATGCATAATCAAACTATTAATGTTGTTACACTCATGCAACTACAATGGCATGTAGATTGTCAACCATTAATGTATATATAAAATCTTACCGACGTAATCGAGTATCTTCAAGACTCATTTGCACGTACGGTTGAAAGTTGCGTCTGAATGTGATGCAAGTGTCAACTGTTAAGTATCTAGGTCTAATTATCTAGGTTGAAACACGCGTTATCTAGGTCGAAACACGCATTATCGACTTTTAATAGGTTCATCATGAGACTCGTACGCATCAACGGTTAAAAGTTATCTACGATCATAAACAACCGTCATTAGCTGAGCTCAAACTCTTAATTATGTTTCCTCACTATAAATCCTCCCAAAATTATCGTATCTTTACAACACACACCCAGCTTAGCCCCCCCTAAAGTGGTGTCAAAAACTTGATCAAGTCCAAGATGAGCGTTAAAATGGGAAACCACCCCAAATTAACGGTGTCTATGTTTGGACTGATCCAGTTTCACACAGATGTAATAAACACATGCGCTCATCACTTCCAGTAAATCTAGTTTTTTTACCCCTAACTGCCGCTCCTCGTACACTTGGAGTACAGTGAAAACCGAAGATTTACCTAATCAGTGGCACTGAGCTTTTTTTACTTTCACCCTGGAGAATTTGATCAGTTTTCCACCTCCAAACCCCTCTCTTCTTCTCTGATACCTGCTGAGAAAGCTAGCCCGGAGAAATTGAACCCATTAGATGTGATCTCTTTGCATGTGATGAAGAGAAGAAACATTCACATTTTTGTACTCTCCATTTTCCTCATACCGATCTTATTCCTCGGTGCTGCTGCTGGCGAAGAGCTTCAGATTTCGCACAATGCCGGCCTGAGAGACTCGTTGCGGACGTCACATTACAAGCAAAGGCAGCTCTTGTATTACATTGACCAAGATGGGTCACGAGGTGAGACTGTGACAGTCCCAGACGCCCTTGTTTTTGAAAACTCAAGACTCAGAAGTGCCTACATTGCCCTCCAAGCATGGAAGCAAGCCATGGTCTCGGATCCTCGGGATCAAATATCCAACTGGGTTGGATCCGATGTGTGCAAATACACTGGAGTCTTCTGCGCCCAAGCCCCAGACGACCCGTCGGTCCAAACGGTTGCCGGCATTGATCTAAACCATGCTGACATTGCAGGGTTTCTCCCGGAAGAGCTTGGTCTTCTCTCGGATATTGCATTGTTTCACATCAACTCAAATCGTTTCTGTGGCAAAGTCCCAAAGAGTTTCAACAAGTTGCAGCTGCTTTTCGAGCTTGATCTAAGCAACAACCGCTTTGCTGGGGAATTTCCTGATGTTGTTCTTCAGCTGCCAGCACTAAAATTTCTGGACCTGCGATTCAATGAGTTTGAAGGTGAAGTCCCCAAGGAACTGTTTGATAAGGACCTTGATGCAATCTTCATCAACCACAACAGATTTTCCTTCGAATTGCCAAATAATTTTGGGAACTCGCCGGTCTCAGTCATTGTTCTTGCTAACAATAACTTCCATGGATGTGTACCGGCCAGCCTTGGCAACATGTCCAAGAATTTAAATGAATTGGTGCTCACTAACAATGGGTTCCACTCGTGTTTGCCAAGGGAGATAGGGATGCTAAAGAAAGTGACAGTGTTTGATGTGAGCCATAATCGGTTTGTGGGAGAGTTGCCGAAGGAAATAGTTGAAATGGAAAGCTTGGAGCAGCTGAATGTGGCTCATAACATGCTCAGAGGGACTATACCAGAAGGTGTTTGTGAACTTCAGAATCTGGCAAAATTTAGCATTGAGCACAACTTTTTCACTGTCGAGCCACCAATGTGTTTGAAGTTGAAGGAGTTTGACGACAGCAAGAATTGCTTGCGGAAAAGGCCAAAGCAGAGAACCTTGTTGCAATGCAAATTGGCTTTGTCTAAGAAAGTTGATTGTAGTTCTTTTGGATGCTATCCTTTTGTTCCTCCTTCACCACCATCACCACCACTGCCTCCACCATCACCATCACCGCCTACACCATCACCACCACCGCATCCTCCATCACCACCACTGCCTCGACCATTTCCATCATCGCCTCCACCATCTCCATCGCCTCCACCTCCACCATCACCTTTGCCTCGACCATCACCACCATTGCATCCACCACCGCCTCCACCATCTCCACCACCGCCTTCGCCATCACCTCCACCTCCATCACCATCACCGCCTCCACCACCACCACCACCGCCTTCACCATCACCACCACCACATCCACCATCACCGCCACCACCTCTGCCATCACCTCTGCCTCCATCACCATCACCGCCTCCACCATCACCACCACCACATCCACCATCACCGCCACCACCTTTGCCATCACCTCTACCTCCATCACCATCACCGCCTCCACGATCACCATCACCGCCTCCACCATCACCACCACCGCATCCTCCGCCATCTCCATCGCTTCCTCCACCATCTCCATTGCCTCCCCCACCATCTCCACCACTTTCACCACCATTAATATCACCTCCGCCTCCATCACCATCACCACCACTGCATCCACCATCACCACCACTGCCTCCGCCATCTCCATCACTTCAGCCACCATCACCACCACAGCCTCATCCTCCTCTTCCTCCACCTCCACCATCCTCACCTCCTTGCCTTCCCTCACCACCACCCCCTCCACCATGCCCTCATCAGAATTCACCACCACCTCCACTACCTTCTCCCCCACCACCTCTACATTCTCCCCCACCAACACCACATTCTCATCCTTCGCCGCCTTCACCACTTCCTTCACCTCCATCGCCACCACCATGTGTGCTAACTTCTCCGCCGCCTCCATCCCCACCACCATGTGTGTCATCTTCTCTGCCTTCGCCTTCACCTTCACCTTCACCACCAACTCCAGTAAATGATAGCCTGTTAAATTGAAGAACCCTCCTACCCTTCACCTCCACCACCACCATATTATTAGTGATTCCTTCCGTTTCTTCTCTACCTTCCAGACAGCTTTGAGACCAATACACTAAACTCCCACAACTCTGAAAAGCATTTCAACTTTTGAAATAATTGCCAAGTCTTTATCTCTACCACTGCAACCAAAGAACACAAAAGAATGCCATCAACTATCAAGTTACATGGTGAAGGTGAACACAAGAAGAACAAGGAGACAATGCACACGGAGGGTTATTCTTTTTTCTTCTTATTTTATCTTTTCAAGTTGTTATGGATTGTTTTTTTTTAAGTAGATAATAAGTTGGAAGATGTAGTACTAGGCTACTTGGAATGTAATTACAAAGATCTCTAGATTCATAATTCTGTTATATTAAGAGCTTTCTTTTACTTATATTTCGATCTAAATGTATTATGCAATGATGGATATTGGATTGAAAATGCTTACAAATCTTTAGGAAAAGTTAGGTCTCAATATTACCTTCTCCATTGATCTGCTTCAATATCCATGAATCAGAACAAGCAACCATAGAATCTTTGTTCCATCTTCGCTGCAGGCAGAAGAAAGTCACCAATCTTCATTTCATTTAAGAAAGGAAAAATAGAACGGATAATCTAAATAACAATTGAAAAATCAAACTCTAGTGAGAAAGGCTCAATACTTGAAAGCTAAATTTAAAACTGATAGCAGAAATGAGAAGCACGAATGCCAAAGAATTTCAAAGCTCACTGAGGCAAAAAGCGTGAATTGTACTTTGAGTCTTACCATGAGCCGTATCGAAGACCATTACTTCAAAGCATCATGTATGTGAGCATCTCCATTTTGATGGCCTAATCAATCAAGATGAGGAAAAAGTACATTGTCTGTTACATGTGAATTAATCTCTGAAGTTAAAGGCTGGAGCAAACCACTATTAGACAATACTTCCAAGGCTTTAATGTCCTGTTGCAAACGGGTCGCATGTAAAATGGCATGATCAAGAACTAGAGGATCATCTGGGATATTTTGAAGAAGAGTAAGCAAGGTCTGCCGATAAACTTGAGCAGCCAATAATGGTCTTGCAACCTGCCGATCTTTACATGAGATCGCTACCTTGATGACATGCTTACAGAGATTTCCCAGCCTTGACGAAGGGCAATCACAGAATGAGAATTCCGAACCAGGGTTCCAGATAGTGTATGCCAGGCTTCTGTCCGTTTGTGAGATGACCTTTGCATACTGAAGATTTTGCTCATCTAGTATGACATCAACATCTAGGATCTGCAATGCCTGATACCAAGCATTCGTTGAAAAAGACTTGTCCCTCAAATTTTCAAAATACCCAGTCTCCATGCTATATTGGTCTAACCAATACGAAGAGTGAAATTCAGTTGTGAGTGTGTGTATCAACCAGTCGACTCTCAACCAGGAATTCGCATATTGTTCATTGAAAAGCTTGGATTTCAACCTCGCATGATAGGACTCAATTGCAGCATTTGGCTCTGGACTGGCCACAGGAAGAGACCTTATGCAATTCACCCACAACTCTGGACAGCAAGGGCATATACAAATTCAATGTTTGGGATAACAACATGATAGCTTAAAATATTCGAAAGGGCCATTGTAATGGTTATTGGTCACAATATCTATCACATCAATTTCATTTTGTGACCTTATCACATTTCAGTATTCATGTGACCACACAGTTTATACTTCGCGTGTCAACTACCTAACAGGCCACAATACCATCCTCTCACTGGGTTTGAAACCAGCCGTGTAAAATGCAAAGCATAAAAAATTATATCAAACAGAGTTGAAACACAAAAACCAGCAGTCTCAGGCAGCATTGGCCGTTTGACAGAAAACACGTACTTGGGCCTCACTCCTGAGTAAGAGCAAAGATGTTTTCTTTTATGCATAAAGATCAGGCACAGAAAGGAAAATACCTAAATTTGGTAACCATCGCCTCTTAAAATAATCCATAAAGGCACATTGATCAACAAATACTTGCATAAACTCCTCAACTGCATCCATAGCATTCGACCCACTCCTTGTGCTATACAAAAGCCAGCCTAACTGCTTAAATACCTCTCGCTGCACATCAAAGTTGCAGCATGTCTTTAAAATCCGTCTTATCCAAGAATGCCGAGCATGCCAGATACATAATAAGACCCGGCATTGGAAAGCCTCCCTGGAATAAAGAAAATAATCCCAGTGTAAATTCAGTTCAGTGTAAAAACAAACTCTATGAGAAACCTGCAAAGCAACTCCCCCCTCCCAAAACTAATGATATTACCTTAATATAGAAATCTCAAAGGAAGGATCATCCACTAAAAAGGAATCGGGTCTCCATCCTGGGTCCTTCGTTCGGACTCTTTCAGCCAGTGGCCCAATCCACTTGTGGATATCTTGACTGATGAAAGAGGAGGTAATGATCCAAGCAACTGGTATGGCATTCCGAGATGGGTTGAAAACAAGTAATGTACACAACGGATACTGTTAAGAGGGGCCAAAAATCACAATAAGGATATGACATCTAATAGCAGGGGTAAAAAATCAGGTATTATGTCATCAATTATATGCATGACAGCTAACAACATGAAAGAAAAGGATCACAGCAAGTAACTATAAATCAAGATACCTTAAGTTTTTTTAAACCAAATGTTGAATGGACAGCTATGTAATTATTATGTCCATACTGGAGCATCTGTTGCAGCTGCCAATCTGTCTGTATCCCTAAAACAAATGGCTCTGAAACAGAGTTATCTTGAAAGTAGAAAACATGCTTGCGATGGCGTTGAACCCACATCTTTATACTGCATCCATCATTTGGATGTAACTGAGGAGAAGAATTACGAATCCCCCTTTCCATGTTTCGAACATCGTTGCGACTTAGAAAATCATCACGGTTATGAGGTCCACCATGCCCCTCGACCAGCTCCATGTGATGCTGAATTATATTGTCCAAAGGAATTCCAACATAAAGCATAGACATCACTTTCTGGCGTTGCTCCTCTGATATTCGTGGAGCATACATGGCTCTCGTTCCCATAGCATCCTGATCAAGTATACCATGGCATGGAGATCCTGACTTATCTACATGATTTCTCTGGTTATAGATGATGAGAGCAAGGAGTGGCCGGGTATATAACCGCTTTACAGTGAAATGGCATAGGCAGCCTCTCATCATGTGACGCCTTCCAGGCCTGCTTCCCTTTCCGGATGCGGGCTTTGTACTAGAACCATCCATCAGACCAGATTCATTCTCTCGGTAGTCTTCAGGACCATATGAACACCAGTATCTGATGAATCACCATATACAAAATTACGTGTCTTAGGTTTATGTTGATGATCACTTAATGCTTTTAATTTAATGGTATACGGTTGCAGCTACCTATGTTTGCAGTGGATTCAATAGTTAACATTCCAGATTATTGCACTCAAAAAAAAAAAAAGTTCCTGAATATAAATTTTCTGAAAGTTATAACTAATGATTTTAAATTTGAAATGAATTCCTAATTTTGCAAGTGTTGTACAAGCTGTTCGCAACTAGGCAGATATTAGTGCAGCAAATCAAGCGGCCATTTTCAACACGGTTAAAGGAATAGTGAACTCCAACACACAAGACAACAGAAACAACATACAGTGTATATTCAAGATAACCGTCAACCCTTGGCTTGCTGATGCTCCCCTCAGGTCTCTTCCTTCTTGACTCGACGCGGAAGCTGGCAGGGCATTCAGCATTTGAAGATTCTCCTTTTACAAAATCACCCACCCTAGCAAATGGGATTAGGGCAATATCATCGCCGCCTTGGCGACCGCCTTCCACTTTCACCCACTTAATATGAGTAGCAGAAAACTCGGCACACGGAGGATCTTGTACCGGAAGGTTTAGAATGTCCTCCATTCTTGCCATCTGTGTAATAAAATGAAAACCCAAGTCATAATTCTTCTAATTTTAATATCTTATGCAGCACAAAATTCAACCTAAGAGTTTTAAATAACTGGTCTGTGTTGGTTTCCAAATTCCAATATTCCCAATCTCATATGCTGCCTCTTTACTCAATCTAAACATGCAAAACAGCAAAGCTAAGAAATTTAAAAGCTACTTGAGATTACCATCTAAAAGTGCTTCTAATTGAAGCCAAAAGCACAAAAGAACTTCAAAGACTGAAAAAGTAAAAGCTGTTCAACAAAAATTTACCTTGTGTTCATGGCCCTTCATGCTTCTCCAACTAGCTCAAAAAATGTAAATTCTGAAACTTTTACTCTGCAAGTAATAATTTTCAAAGTTTAAACTTTACTCAAAACGAAAAGAAGAAAATTGGGCAGCTTTAGAAAGAGGAAGACCAGAGAGCAGCAGGTAAAATGCAAAAAAGTTACAGCTTACAGAAGTGAAAAATCCGGGAGGGGAATAAAAGCAATTGAATCTAAATTAAAAGTAGTAAATATGAAGAGGGTAATTTACCTCTAGGGTCTGCATTCGAATGGGAAGCCATGGGAGGAGAGTGATTCAAGGTCTTCCATGTTTTTCAGCGGAGTGGAGCTTTTGCTTTCTGGGATCAATTATCAGAGATCAGGCAAAGCTGTTAATTTACCAGAATGACCTCGGTTTTCCCACCTCTATTTCCTTAGCTTGTTGGGCTAGCAATTTGGGTCCAGCCCAAGGAAACACGTTGGCCCATAAGATTCGTAGACTATCCAAGTCCGAAATGTTAGTGCCATTTTGGAAAATGCCGGGGAAGCTCACGTCATGGTTAGGGATGGGCAACGGTTATGGCGGACGGGTAGCCGTAGTTATTTACCTATAACTGTTTATGTTCATACCCGCATAACCGTTTATCCGTTGGGTAATTGCCTAAACGGTTATACCGTACCCATAACCGTTTATAAACGGTTAACCATACCCATAACCGCATACCTATTTAACCGTAACCGTTTAATACCCGTTTACCCATTTACCCTTTTTAACCCGTTTATCTTTTTCTTTTCTTTTTTACCATTTACTCATTTTTCACCCGTCTACATGTTTTTTAACAACTTGAAAACTAAAAAAAAATTGTCATAGTTTTCTTTTTTTTTGACAATTAAACACCATTATAGATTCATCATACATTTCCATATTTTAATTTTTTAAGTCCTTATATCATTCCAATAATTGAAATAATAGTTTACAGACGATATTTTTAACTGTTACGAAATGAATGTAATATAATATTTGTTAAGTATTCTTCGGTTACGAAAACTGTTTAGAAGATAGTATTCTTGGGTTATTTAACCCATAATGTAAAGTATTAACATAATATATATAATGAGCTACATTATATTATAATTAGCTATATAAACCATGCACTATAGTCAATAGCATTGATCTAAGTTTTGTTCGATAGAGAACATGGTTAGGAGAAGGATTACACTTGTTGACCATGAATCATGTCTTTTCGGCAACAATCAAAAGATGCAGCATTCAAATTTAAGAGATGTGATTGTTGGGTTAAGAACACAACTTCTCATCCCTGGTCAAACAACCACACACACATATATATATATATATATATATATTTAAAATATTCAACATTACATATATAAAATAAATGGGTAAACGGTTATCTGTTTATAATCGCGGTTAATACCCATAACCACCAATTTAAATTTCACGGGTAAACGGTTATACCCATAACCGTTTATTTATCTAAACGGTTACCCATAACCGTAACTGTAAAGTTTAAATGGGCGGGTAATCGTGGTTACCCATAACCGCAAGTATTTTGCCCATCTAGTCATGGTATAAGGGCAACACTCATCTCCATTCTTGTGGTAGAGGGTTGCTTGCTCCTTTTATTAATGTTGGTGATGTACTCTTTTTTTTGTCAATAGATAGACTTTATTGCATATTGGAAAATGCCAGGTAGAGATAAACAGTTGGGTTAGTACTATCATTTCCCAAAGTGACTAAATTTTGAAAGAAAACTTATATACCATAATCATATTTAGTTTTATTACAACAATAACAACAAAGTTTTATCTTACTAAGTGGGGTCGGCTATATGAATCCTAGAACGTCACTCTGCTGAGTTTTGAGCAAAGTCTTCCATAAGCTCCGAGTACTGTCTTTCCTTATAGTCTCTTTCCAAATCTTCCTATGTCTTTCTCTACCTCTTTTTACATGAGTCTCTGTCTCATAAACACATTTTCTAACCGGAGAATCGATAGATCTTCGTTTATCATGTCCAAACCACTTTAACCGATTTTCTCTCATCTTATCTTCAATTGCGACGACTCCTATATGGATTTCCTCTCATCTTACCTCAAGTGAGAGTAAGATGACTAGTGCATGGATGACCAGCGCATGTACATGGGCTTGGTTCATGGGATTCGCGCAAGGTATATATCTTGTCAGAACTTTGTTTATTTTTTTTGTCCTAACCATTAATTAAAATTATTTGAATGTTTTTTTTTATTAAAATTTAAAGTTTTGAAATCATTTTTAATAGTTTCCCTAAAATAAGGCATCATCATTCATCAACAAAAACAAAGTAAAACATGCAAATGTTGTAAAATTAGTGGGATGAATGCCCACATGCATTTGGCAAAAGATGAGAAGACCTTAGAATAGTGAATTAATAGTGGAGGTGTGATATTGTCAAAAGGAGCAATGATTTCCCTTATTTGTATATCATGGATGTGGTGCTATAAATAGAGCACTCCGTGTGTTATCAAAATACACACTGCGAAAGAAAGAACTAAAAAAATAATATCAGTATCTCTCAATCCCTCTCTTTATCTGTCATCCTTTTTGTGTTATAGCTACTAAAGTTATAGTGTGATATTTTGCATCCACTTAGTTCATGTCCCTAACAAAGGTTATTTCTCTAACTTTTGTCTATTTATAACAGAAAACTCTTTACTTGCTCATATATATTGGTCCTTCATGAGTCATGACTCCCTTTATAGCGAGAGGGAGGATTTATTTTCTTAATGATGTGCCTTTTTTGCGGGCAGATGTGTTTGATCTCTTAATGTACACCTATAAGATTCCCTTCTTTCTGCTTGTGCAGATCTAAGAATATCCCATTCGTAAGTTGGTCCGTTCAGCTCCAAAATTTAACAGGAAATAACTCATAATCGAACGTTTACATTAACATCGGCATCTAGGCGAGAGGAAGAACTGATTTTATTAATTTTGGTGATGCACTATTTAGACAAACTTTATTGAAAATAATTATAATCGGACGTTTACGTTAACGTCGGCATCTAGGATGTTGAAAGGTCATATCAGCTTTCAAAACGACCCCATTTGAGTTCTGAATCGTTTGGCCCTTGCGCAGAGTCAGTGACCCTTCGTGGGCAGTATAGTGACCCTTTTGGCTAATATATTCGCATGATGTTAAGAAAGGGAGAGAAAAGGAATATATATACATTATACAATCCACCACAAATGATCTCTTCCCCAGATAAAGAATCCAGTCAACTACTAAAGTCTAACCAATTTGATGCTTCATTGATTTCCAGTTTCGTGTACCACATCTCCATTCCCTAATTAATACACTTTGACTTTTGCTAACTTTGGAGTTGCTTTGTACTATTTTTGAGTAGAGCGATAGCGTTAAGGGATCAAATAGTTAGTTGTTAGGAGAAGATAAATTGATAGAGATTGAAATCACAGGCACAAATAAGGTAATGAGCATTACTACTATTTTTTTTTGTCAAATGAAAAATTTGTTAAATTAAATGTTAGATTAAAAAAACCGACGAGGTTTGAACTCATGTCATCGTGCAATGACAACACTTCTGTCCACAATTATGGTAAAGGGCCACATTACCACCACTTTAAGCAAGGGGTAAAAATGCTTATTTATAGGGAACTAGGATTCTCTCATCTCCTCTTTCCATCCATTTTCATCCCCTCCTCTCAGATTCTCTATTTTGTCTTTCTCTTTCTATAAAAAATTAATATAAGATGTTAACATGACTTAACCGTGACCGTTTAAATAGAAAGAGAAGGGTAAAGAAAAAAAAGAGAGGAGAGAATCCTTCATCATTTACAGGATCCACATTCCACACACTTCAAGAAGAGTGAGAAATAGGGATTTCCTAGACATACAGTACAATCAATATGCCAACAGATCACTTTTCTCCGTGTAAAACTATACTATATAAATACATCACACTACCCTAAACTATTCGCATTAAACCAAAACCACATTCCATGGAGCCCCAAAACCACCAAATCCCTCCAACCCAAAACCCTCCTCCTCCGCCCAGTTTCTCAGCCAAAGTTGCAGAACAAGTAAAATCGAACCTGGTTTTCAAGTCCAAATGGGCAGAGCTAAATGGCGCAATGGGTGACTTGGGCACATACATTCCAATTGTTGTGGCCTTGACTCTCTCAAGGGACTTGAACTTAGGCACAACCTTGATCTTCACCGGCGTCTACAACATTATCACCGGTGCAATTTACGGTGTCCCGATGCCAGTCCAGCCCATGAAGGCCATTGCCGCCACCGCTCTAGCCAACCCGGATTTCGGCGTGCCGGAAATCATGGCTTCTGGGATTTTGACAGGTGGAATCATGGTTGTTTTGGGTGTCACAGGTTTGATGCAGTTGGTGTACAAGCTGATCCCTCTGTGCGTTGTGAGGGGGATTCAATTGGCACAGGGCTTGTCATTTGCGTTAACCGCAGTCAAATACATCAAAAAAGTCCAAAATCTCCCCAAATCTAAGGCTCTGGGAGAGAGGCACTGGTTAGGGTTAGATGGGTTGGTTTTGGCTATTGTTTGTCTAGGGTTTATAGTGCTTGGTAATGGTGCAGGTGAGGAAGGGCAGGGCGGTCATACCGTTCATGTGGATCCCCGTGGGGATGAGGAAGAGAGACCCAGCAGAAAGGCAAGGTGGAGGAAAAAAATAACTTCACTACCTTCAGCTTTTCTGATTTTTTTGCTGGGTGTGATTCTGGCTTTTGTTAGGAAGCCAAAGATTGTGCATGAAATTACGTTTGGACCCTCTTCCATGGAGGTGGTGAGGATTTCTAGGCATGCATGGAAAGAAGGGTTTGTAAAAGGTGCAATACCACAACTGCCCTTGTCAATACTGAACTCAGTGATTGCTGTGTGCAAATTATCATCTGATCTTTTCCCAGAGAGGGACTTTTCAGCCACTTCAGTTTCAGTGACGGTAGGGTTGATGAACGTGGTGGGTCCTTGGTTTGGCGCCATGCCAAGCTGCCATGGAGCCGGTGGGTTGGCTGGGCAGTACAAGTTTGGGGGGAGAAGTGGTGCGTGTGTGGCTCTGCTGGGTGCAGCTAAATTGGTGCTGGGTTTGGTCTTGGGGACCTCTTTAGTGACGATTCTGAACCAGTTTCCTGTTGGGGTTTTGGGGGTGCTGCTTTTGTTTGCTGGGATTGAACTAGCCATGTGTGCTAGGGATATGAACACAAAGGAGGAGAGTTTTGTGATGCTTATTTGCACTGCAGTTTCACTGGTGGGTTCCAGTGCAGCACTAGGGTTTGCGGTTGGGATGGTTGTGTATTTGCTTCTTTGGCTGAGAAAATTGGGCACCGACAAACCTGATTCTGTGATGTGTATGGATGCATGATCCATAGCAAACTGTTTAGGGACTTTAGACTTGTATTTATTTGGTGTAGCATATGTTTTTCAAGTTGCATGGTTGGAAAGATGGTGCAGGGTTTAGAAATTGCATTTGTAGTGAGTGAGGCAGATTCTGCATGACGAGAGCAACTTTCATACTGCGGGAAATAGTAAGAGTGACTTCTCGTATTAATAATATAATGTCATATGTAAGCTTCATTTCATATGTCACTATATTGCAGGAAAATGTGTTTTTTTTGCTTTTTGTAATATTTTCTTTTCATATAACTTTGCCTTCTTCTGATGGTTTAAGATTGGTAAGTATATATATGTTTTAAAATTTATGATTTATTTTAACTGGAAGAAAAAAATGAATGAAGTATGTAGCTAGAGCTAGTCTTGTTTGTTCCACCAATTGAGCCTCCACCATGCTGTAAATATTCTTA
Source organism: Malus domestica (assembly GCF_042453785.1). Classification (NCBI taxonomy): domain Eukaryota; kingdom Viridiplantae; phylum Streptophyta; class Magnoliopsida; order Rosales; family Rosaceae; genus Malus; species Malus domestica. The sequence goes on from NC_091668.1 coordinate 12,246,622, forward strand.
ATTGATTTTATTCCCTTGATTGTATTCAAAGATTATGATCATGGTTTCCAGCTGCCATGGGCATATATCCCTCCTTTTTCTGGTAAGGAAGATGCCCTGCTTGTATGCACAAGGCTTTGAATATATTCACTACTGCTCATAGGGTTTTGTCTTTGTTTAGTTCAGGCAGAGAGCTTAGAAACCAATGAAAAAAAGCAACAAATAGAAAAACGAAGGAATAGGAGAACTTAGAAATAGGAAAAGCAAAAAATGGAAATCGGATCAACTAGCTCTCCCCTCCCCTTAATTGATATGATTTCTGATTTTCAAGTATTTGATTACGGTCAGGTACCTACGTGTGTGAGTGAATTAAACCGTTGGCGTTAATAACTGCAGAGCCTTTAACGCATCAATGGTCAGTTAATTCAACAGAAGCATCCCTCTTACTTCCAATATACTATTGTTTTAATAATATACAAAATATTACTGTGATGTGAGAACGTATTAACTGATTTTTAACAAGATGCTTGGAGGTGCTCTCTCCTGAAGACTTCCCTCCATATGGATGCAGACTTCCTCCTGAAGATGCTTGGAGGCCGAAATAACTTTCGATCATCCAAATGGGTTTCCTCTCATCGGAGAAAAAGTGTCTAAGGTGCTGCTGCTGCTGGGTGCTGGGTATCTGACGCTTGGTTGCTGAAATGATTGCTGAGTTGTGGTTAGGGATCCAAAAGCAGCTTCGTCCCTGCCAAAGCCGCCAACTCCCGGCGGTCTGCAATGATGACAATGACCGAAAAGTAGAGAAACTGAGCGCATAATTACAGACGAAATGGAGAATAACAAACACATAAGAGAGGGAGAAGAGAAGGAAGCAGAGACACGGTGTTCTAGTAGCACATGCTCTGCAAAATATGGGAAAGACGACACCGGTGGAGCTATCAAGGGCTGCTAAATGTCGAGCAAACTTACGTCCAGATAATATGTTACAGAAAAAAGATAGCTAAGAACGATAAATTACCTTAAAAATTGCACATTATCAGGTAATTGATGCCCCATGTATGCCCCTGAGATGATAATATTAGACATAAAACAAGAAAAGAAGCCAAGAAAGAAAACATAAGGTAACAAAGTGAATTTACTCGGAGAGAAAGCATTTGCGAACGAAGGCGAGTGCGAAGGCATCGTCATGGATTCATTAGACTCAAATTGCGACATAGTAGGAAGGCTCGAAGCATGCATCAAGCCTGGTACTGGAGCATTAGTCAGAGCTCCTTGCAATGAAGACATGGAAGGAAACTACACAAATATAATACTCGAAGGTTAAAATGAATATATTATCAAGGATCTGAACTCTAAGTTATCAATTTCTCGTTAAGAAACAAAAAATGCTGATAAAAATCAAGTAAAAACAGAAAACTAAGAGCATAAACTACAGCAAATTTGCAAAAAAGAGATGGAACAAGATACAAGAGGTATCAAATTGAATGTTGTGCATACATGTGTGGAAGTTACTAGGCTTTTTTCTTCATTAAGATCAAACGGGTTTTTTGGTTTTGCTGGACCCGGAATTGCTAGAGCCGGCTGTAAATGAAAATAACATGTCAATAGCCTCCATATTTTAAGCAGAAATTAATACACAACATATTCAGCTTTTATAAATCTTTACGCATTATATACCGTCGCGGTAGGGTAATACTGCATGTTGTACCCCATTCCCTGAGCTGGAGCAATATGCCAGCCTGAAGCTTGTCCAGGGGCTGATGAGTAACTTGCAGTAAAAAGGTCCTGCAGAAAATTTAACATAAGACGATCAAGAAACATTTTAGCTAGAATTTAACATAATGTCCAAGTTCACTAGAATCTTCAATCAATATGAAGAAAATAAGACAATTTCATACTGCCGGGAGTTCCTTTCGTATGCTAGAATTCATTTCCACTTGGGATCCAGCTCCACTGCCACTGTCTGTTTGTTCAGCTGGATTCAAAATAGATTGAGATGATTTTTCAGCAGGAATACTGAAAGATCTTTGTATGCTTGGTGCCAGTGATATGTTCCTCAACTGCAGATGTGTACATTAAGCAACAAGGTAATAAAGCCACGAACTAGATAAGACATTTAAAAATTATTATTCGCATTCATGAATTTTGAGAGTAATTAATTAAGGAGAAAGCTATTCTCATCTTACCTCGCCGTTTGAAGCTCCAACTACAAAATTGACATGTGAAGTAGAACCGCTATCTGCGGTGAAGGATATAGACGACTGATCTTGCTGTGTACTTAGTACTAACTGCTTCTCATCAGTACCTTTTACAGTGGTGTCACCACCAAAAATAGCAAGATCTTGCACAGGACCTGCATCAGCTGGGGAATGACCACCTGCAGGCATGGTGTTTATAGATGCAGTTGATGGAGCACCATCATTATGTGGTGTCTCAGATGCATTACTCACAGGAACACATGAGGGAGTTGACAATTCAAACAGCAAAGACTCCAGAGGGTCTGCATTTGGAACTGCAGTTGGAACTTGAGGTGCCTTCTCCGTTGTAGATGATCCAAATGAGGCCCAGTTGTTATCCTCATTGGGTGGAGGTGTTTGCTGCAATTGTGATTCTGTAGCATGTGGGGGCTCGGAATCAGTATTGAAATCAATCAAGCTTACTATATTTTGTTCGGTCGCATTCCCATCCTGACCACCAGTAGATTTGGTTTTCTACAAAGAAAACCAAAAAAATATAAGTGCATATTTTTCTTGAAAACTGTTCGAAAGAGTAGTATGAAGCTCAATAAACTTTTTGGTAATGTTGGGCCATTATATGCTATTAAAGTGCCCAGGTGCATGGATCTCACAAAAATAAATTGAAAGACAGCATTTCAAGAATTTGGACTCAGGATCTCCTGATTTGATACTGTTGGAACATCACTTACACAGAACCTCTGGTTTAGAACTACATAAAAAAAAACCTGTAGTTCAAACAACTAACCATCATAATGTAAGCAGGAACACACCTGATTATGAGCAGAACCATCAGTATCATTCTGATTTGCTGTGGAACTTTCACCAACCTGTGGAGGAGGCACGTTTTCTCGTAATTTATCTTTAACTGGGGGCACAACAGGAGAATGGGACCTTTCTGCGGTCTTCTTATTGTCTGGTGTCCTGCTTTGGACCTTGGATTCTCCACTTGAGGATCCACGTTTTTCCCCCCGAATCCTGTTATCAACAATCTCAAAACGTAGAGGAGGTCTTATAAAACCACCACTTCTTGAGTTTTCTGGAGAATATCGAGGACTTCTTCTCTCATTATAGTAATATCTTAAACTTCTTCCTCCTGGACTATTACTATTACTCCGTTCCAACCCGTCATCATCATGGAAGCTCCTGGATCCACTACGATGTCCACCAACCTTCTGGTTTTCATCAGACTCCTCAGTGCTCTGTATTAAATAAATAAGATTTTTTAACTAGAGGCAACCAATAAGAGCCTTCGCATAAAAATTAAAATAAGGTCTGTACTTGTAGTGCTTGCTGCTGTTGATATTGTATGCAAATAAGGAATGACCAAGCTTTCCACAAGGAAAAATTAGAACTATATGAAATAGAAATGTATTGAATGGGCAAATCTTATAAAAAAAATAAAAAAAAAGGCTCACCAATCGCAGCATTGGGAGCTTGTTGCCACTCCTCTCACTAGTGTAGATACTCCTCTCACCAGTGTAGACACTCCTCTCGCCAGTGTATTTTCTATCAACATATACATGCTTTATAAAACTCCTGAGTCCATGAAGATTACTGCAAAGTAGTATGTGAATTAGAGAACATCCGATATGAAGTATTCCATACTAATCAAAGAGTTACATGCTTAAATACCCGGCATCAGGGTAAGAATGGTACTGAGGATCCCATTCTTTAAAATAAATTTGTCTTGCTCGCTGTAAATGAACGTTTCAGTGTGAACGTTAGATAGTGGATGAGAAAGAATAATAGTGAGACGAATGAGTGTACCTGCTCACCTCATTTCCCCCTGCTTGAAGTGCACTAACTTCTTCTGCATTAAATTTAGCCATTGACACTGATTTTACTCGGTGAGTGAACTCCCGACTGGACAATTTGAAATCTTAACTGGTCAGCACTGAGAAGATGTAAAATCAAAACGATGCCATGCAAAACTTGTGTTCAAAACTAGATATGACTACTTACTGTACTCCACTACACTTTGTACAGACAAATGTCAAGAAGGTCGTGCAAACATATTGCGGTCCCTGCACAAAGAATACATTTTTAAAACAATCGTTGAACCAGTATCATTTGTTTGTAGGAGTAGGTTTGAAGGAAAAACTCATATTTACTTCCGCAAGAAAATTCTTATTTATCTTTCTAAGCGCATGAGCATGCATTTGCGGATTTCAAATATTAATTTTCAGAACTTAATAAATACAGTGTTTTCTACTTTTACTGATTTAATGCTGCAGATGAAGAACCATTAATGATGCCAGTATTTTTACTTATTTGGGAAAAATATAACAAGAAGATGTCATACCAAGCTATTGCAGTTGATGCATCTTTTATTCTCGGGAAGTTTTAAAAGACTGCGAATTGTTCTTTCGCTTTTCTCATCTTCCTTCAACCCTTTTCTCATTTTTCAGAAAATTATGAAACCTAAACAGAAGGAAGAGAATGGAGAAGTAATTATTGCAAGAACCAAGACAACCACTGAGCTTAATTTTCTCTTCCTCAAAATTTTCACCAAGCTGATGGAAACTCACAGGGAGAAAAACCAACCTGATTATTTAATCAGTGTAGATTATATCGATTTCAGCATGAAGAAAGTACATTGTCATCTTCCTAAAATATCGTTGATGCAAATAAATTGAAATACCATGTCCTCTCTCTCTCACACACGCATACTTTCTTAAAGAAAAGGGATTCCTTTTTCAACTAACCTATCATACCAATGCAATATATTACATCAACATCAATTTGCTTCCTTTACTTCTCCTACATTTTCTCAGCAACCAAATAGATGAAAAAGCAATTTATCCTTCCAATTGTTATCAAAATCCGATCAAATGAAGCAAAAGTGTTTAACAAATGCAAATGTTATTACCTGAACATCAATTGCCTTCCCTTTCTTTTACCACATTTTCTCAGCAACCAAACAGATGGAAAAGCAAGTTTTCTTCCAATTGTTATCAAAACCCAATAGAGTGAAGTAAAATAATTTAACAAATGCAAATGTTATTACACGAACATCAATTACCTTCCTTTAATTCTCCTACATTTTCTCAGTAACCAAACAGATGAAAAAGCAGTTTTTCCCTCCAATTGTTATCAAAATCCGATGAATTGAAGCAAAAAAATGCAGAAATTCAAAACCAACCTGATTATATAACCACCGTAGCAACTCGAATCTATGTCTGCATCCACAAGCGGGCAGAGAAGAAACCCTAGAAATTGGGAACCGAGAGAGAAATTGAAGATAGTAAGCGTTGCGGAAGATGATCGGAAGAGGCTGAGAGTCGGACATTTTTGGTGGGAAGTCGGTTAGAGAGACAGCGGAGGAAAGAGGTCAAAGGAAGAGTGAAATTTGCCGATCTTACAGCTTAACGATTATAGCCGTTGAATCATTGCTGATTTTTCAACGGTGTTTCAAATTTCTTTTTATTACCAAAAACGCCCTCCAAGTCTCCCAAATTAAACCATTAATCTTTTTCTTATCTTTAATAAACTATAGGATAATTCTAGGCTAATTTATTTAAATTACGAAAACTGAGATTTAAACTTGAGTGCATAAAGAGAAAACAGTGCTCTAGCAGACTTAGAAAAACCAAAGTCGGAACCATTAACATTCCATTGGTCGCAAATCTTGAGCCAAAAAAAAAAAAAAAATGTGTGGACCATTATTATATACCGTTAGACAGGTCATTTTGCGTTATTGGAAGAAATTTTGGGGATAATCACCAATTCCATTATCGTTAACGATGGTAAATCATTAACAAGAGCTCGGTGCAAGAAGAAATGCTCTTAATGACTTGCGGTAGAAGCGACTGGCCGTTTGAATTGTCACTCACTACTCAATTACCTTGGCTTGATCATGCAATGAAACATGACACTCTAGCAAATTAAATCAAGGCCAAATCACACAAATTATCCATTTCATTCGAGTTATATAACAATAACTGTTATTGTTCCGGTGAGGGAATAAACTCTTTTTACTACCCGTGCGGTTGAAATTATGGCTTTTATAGCTTTTACTGCAACCGCGCAGGTAAATATTAAGGGATTTATCACCCCCACTAGCCGTTAGTTTGCATCAAGGCGTAGTATCTCGAGTAAAAAACTAGATTGTTTGACAGCAAAAGGCCATATATTCCTTTCTTTTTTCAGTAGTTGTATTATGTGGGCAAACTGCTCCTTTAATACCGAACACTTAAAAAAACTGGAGGTTAAGGGGGAAAAGAACAGAGGAAAAGGAAAAAAAGATCTGTACAATGTGATTGGCAGCCAAAATTTCATATACCCTTTTCTTCCCTAACCTGCAGGATGCCGATGATGATCGGTGATACAACAATGGCTGAAGTGAGCAGACAGACAAACGGACTTCAAGCTGGTAAAAGAATCTCGCCCGTCGAAGAATCAGAGGAAGTTGAAGCATCCGAGCATCGAAGCAATGAGTTCTAACCCATTCTTGCTGTTCACGGCTCTCATGTTAGAATTTCTCTATGGTATCTGCGTAAAAAATACCGAATAAAAAGTAGCCACCACTAATGACAAAGTAGAACCAGAACCAAGACCGATTCCACCAAAAACACCGTCGGAGTCTTATGTAGTAGTCTCTATGGGCTGCAGAATCGCAAGCTGAAAGGGATTTGGCATTTTCATTGTATCATCTCACTCTAAATTGTGGTGTTCTACTCTTCATCGTCACTGGAGTCCTCAGAAGAAGTTTTGATCGCTTCCGCGGTCATGAGAGAAACCACGGCCCTGTGTATTGCTAGATCTGCTCTGTAAAACAATCTCCGAGCTCTCTCTCTCTTGAGCCTTGCCATTTTATGTGCATGTTGGGCGGCACCAGATGCATCACGCAGTCTGAACTCATCGAGATCAGAATCATCCAACAGTCCCATGCCATGCCTCGGAGACACTTCTGGTTGATAATAACGCTGGCTTGACCAATCAGGGATATCCGCATTCCATCGATGAAATTCATTTCTGTTTCCTACGACTCTAGGACTGTATGAAGACATCATCTGGGGGGCAACATAAGATACTGTCCTCGCAAATTTCTTCGACTTGCTTCTATGAATTCTGCGGAGATGATTTCTCTCAAACCCATCATTGCTCACCAAGATGTTCGCTGCATCCCTTGGTGAAAATACCCCAGGTGATGTCTGAGACAAGGGGGAGTCGTCTAAAGAGTCATAGTTATGGCCTGGATATGCCAGCCTTTCATCACCGAAAGCAAACCCATTTGATCTTCTTCCTGAGAGAAGAAATAAAACCTAATTAAGAAAAAATGCTTCCAGAAGAAATTAGTTAAACAAAATAAATGTAGCGTAAAGATTTCAATTAAACATACTAAATAAGGCTAAAGAAAATTACCAATAGCATGGAAACCATCGTGATCTCCTAACATGCCACCATTATGTCCAGAAAGCGAAAATTTCTTCTGTGACCGTGTTGATCCCTTGTTGGGAACTTCTAGTCCCCGTGGTTTCAGACAAAAAGCAAACATTGGTGGCTTCTCAACTGATGCAGGTTTCCCGTAGCATCCATTGGGGAGGGTGGTATTGGTTTTGATCATAGCTTGCTCCCACTCTTTTACTTCTTGTTGATACCTTTCCCATGATGGTGGCTGCAAAGGGAAAAATAAATTTTATGTAATGCATCAGATGAACGAAAAGACAGATGACCTTTCCACGAGGAAAAGAAACAAACATTCAAACACGGCCAAGAAGTAATAGACATAAGCATCCAACCCCCCAAAAGATCCATAATTTGGGTTTCAAATTACACAAGAGTTACGGTAAAAAGGAGAAAGGGAAGGAGGGGGGGTGGGGGGTGGGGGAGGGGGATGTATATTTTCAGTAAAAACAAAAAAGACCCATTAAGAAAGAATATGTACCTGAAGATGTCGGATTAAAGGCATTCCCTTCCTCTGCCTTTTCTGTAGCCAATGCTCATAAATGGATAAAATCACATCCATGGGCCCAACTCCAGCACCAGCCATGAGCTCTTCTATTTCTTCAGATGTGAACTCATCACACTGTTGATCATATGCAGCCTTTTCAAACATGTCCATTGTTTTCTCAAACATCTCCTCGTCAATCTCTGTTGAGCTACTGTTGTGAACTTCAGAAGAATTTTGAAACTTCAAAATCCACTGCTCATCATCACTATCCATATCATACAATACCCGAGATGGGTCCAAAGCCATTTCAACATCTGTTTCTATTTGCCGGAAATACTTTGCAGAACTGCGAAGAAATGATATTTCAATTGAATTATCATCACTTTCTTCAATTAAGCGGACACCAGGAATAGGAATGTTTTTTACTGAAGCAGAGCGGATATTCCGATTGTAACACTCTTCATGCATCTCCCTAAATAGTGCCCACTGACTCCTATCTGGAAACTCTAAACCCCAATTCCAGTCCTTTCCTCCTTTCCACATCATAGCATGAGTGTAGCGGTTTGTTGTCCCAGGCTGCAAAAATTGATGTGCTTTGTATGAGTACTTTGTAGTCCCTGAAATTTTTACAGCAAGCTTCCACTCATTATGATCAAAAAGCTCTAATACAACATGGGCCCCACATTCCCTCCACCCTCTGTCACTGCCATTGACTAACACATTTGTTTCACATGATAAGAGTTCCAAATTTCTTTGGGAACCTCTGGAAGCATCTGATGACCTCTTCTCATTATTAGCCCTCCTGATTCGTTTATGAGAAAGCCCCTTCTGGAGGTTTCTTTGCTTCGAACTAAAGTCAAAACCTCCATAAGGCGATGTATAGGACACCTGAGTTCGGGGCTTCTTTGGTCCACTGCCAAAACCATTATGGAAAAGGTCAGCTTTTCCATCCGTCCAACTATTTGAGAGGTGTCCAAGTGATGAACTATTTCTATTTCGGTGCCCTGTACTTCTGGGAGCAGTGGGGTTAGGGCTGGGAATAATGCTACCACTCATGTTCCAAGAAAATTCTGTAGGCTGTTGAGCACTTTGCACCTCCCTATCCACAGGCTTCTCATACCGGTCAAATGATGGAATTTCGACAGTGAGACCATTCGGAAAAGATTGGGAATCAGTGTCGGACTTGTCTCTACCAACCAAAGGCCTTGGGGATAAAGAACATTGATCTGACTCTGGATGATGGCTTTGCAACGCTTTCAACTGTACAACTTTATCTGTTCCAGTCTTTTCAAGGACACCAGTACCATCAGAGGATACAGAAACATCAAGACTGCCATTTTGGAAATGCTGAGATGACTTTGTCCGAGCTCCATGGCATAGAGAAATAGCATTGTCTGCATCTAGCTTGGCACAGGATCCATCAGAAGTAGCATTACTTGGTGGAGCCTTCAAATTTTTCTCAGGAGTAATCTTCGAACCTCCGTTAATAAAGTCCTCGACAACAGACCAGTCAACTGCCAACATATTGTCACAGTTTTCGACATGCTCCACTGAATCACGGTCCCGAAAACAGATATTAGCAACACAATTTTCCATAAGCAGCTTAAGATGCAAACTAATGAAGAAAGTAGGTGCAGCAGCAAAAGAGAGGGCAAGTGGAGGAAGTTTTCTGCAGAGCTCATCATCACGAGAAGTAGAATCACTACTATTTACAGATATAGATTCCCTGAAACTCCCCTTGAAGTTAATACCCTGCCTGGGCCTAATCCGTGTACCCTGGTTGATGAAAAAATTATGGAAGTGAATACCTTCATAATACAAAGACATTGAAGAATAATATAATTCTACACAAAACAGAAGACGGAAAAAAATTCAGTTAGAACCAAAAATTATATTCAGAAATGTAGAGAACACAAGACAAATACCTTGACAAAGGAGGAATTCCCGCAAAGAGACATAAAAGGTGACTGATTTCTTCCATTTTGAAGTGCTTTAATACTATCATAGGTGCATTCAGACGGGGGCAGTTTCTTGGTAAGCAAACAATGGCTCGTAAGTTTAGAGTCTAGGTACTTCCACTTTGAATTCTTTACTTCAGAAAAGTTGTAGAATGCAAACACAAGTTGCTTCCCAAGATGCTGAACACTGGAGAATTTAAACCTGATTGAAGTTGCTGGTAACTGGAAATCAATAAACTTCCCCTGCTCATTAGGTTGATGAAACAATGACAGGACAAGAAAAACAAAGGCCACAGCCTGCTTCAAGCAACCTTCAAACAAGAGAAATCTCAGTCCAACTACATTGTCAACAAAAAGCATCTCCAAATAAACCTTTGGCCATGAAATCACCACTGCACCATACTGACGCAGCATTGTGGCACGAAATAACCAAAACTCTACTCTAAAGGAATCATTAATAATTGAATGCACTGGAAGGCCTAACTCAAAAGTAACTCTTCCTGGTTCTATCCGTGGAGGAGTTAATTTCAGCAGTCCTGCATCATCAATAGACCACAATGGTCCATTGGCATCCAAGCTTCCCAAGAAATCATATAGTGACCCAAGTTTACTCGCAGAGTCATGGTCATCCTTGGATGTATGAGACAATTCAGACTCATTCTTCCGAAGCCGCCTTCGAACATAAACAATAGGCATTTTGCTATCTTTGGAGCCAGTGCTGCCTTGTGAGGTAGGCTTTTCTTGCATCACATCATCAGATGATCTGCCAGGATGGCGAGAATTTTTTTTATCCCTTTTAAAGGAGCTGTCACCCAAAGATTCATGTAAAGTGGCATCTTCATCAGACAATGGTGGCACAGGCTTTAAAGATAGACCAGATGTTTTTTGCTTCTTCACAGCACAGGAAGGAGACTTGACCCGACCCGTAGATCGTGCCAACCATGAAATAATGGGTTCAGTGTCTATATAGCTGCCTATGCCACTATCATCCTCCGAAGTCAATTCTCTCTTTTTCTTTTCTTTTCTGCACTTTTTGTCCCCTTTTCTCTCATCGGGACTTCTATTCCGCACCTTTGATTTTTTCCGCTCTGTCCTACCGGGAACTTCACTAGGGAGTAACAAGAGCTTGAACCTCTCATTTTGAAGGTCAACCCATTCTTCGTCACGATCATCATATTTCACATGATGAAGTTTTTTTTCCTTGTCATAGTCATTAATAAGACCATAGTACCAACTTTGGTCTAAAGGCCAGAAGACTTTGATTCTCCGGTTCAAAACCCAGTAAGCATCCAAGTTCCCAAAGAAAACTTCATAGAAATGGCGCCTTTTCCGCGAATGTCCCTTTTCATTGTGTTGTTTCCTCGGCCTCAATACTCTACCAGAATTGTCAACCGAAGGAGATTCTGACCCAGAAATAGACTTTGACCTATGGCTATCAAAATCCTGTCCAGAAGACAACAAAAAAGACAACCCATTTGCAGAAGCCTTGTTGTTTGAAGAAAACCCAGTGCAGCTGGGATCAAACCTTGATGAAAGCATCCTTGCTGCATTCTGTTCAAGATTCTCCTCATCATCTTCTTGTAAATCATGGCCTTTTTTCATAGAACTATCAACCAAAGGCCCAGCTTCCTTTTCAGAGCTTTTACTGTCAGGTGCCAACTCCTTCCTCTTCCTACGATTCCTCCGAGACTTCTTCAAAGATGAATCACCATTGCTTACAGCCGAATGACTTGTAGGAACGTCTTCTTTCTTAGCATGTGGTGCTGAATTCAACTCATTATTTATGTTTTCTTTGAAATCATGCCGACCCTTCTTTTGTTTAACTTTCAAGGACTCAGATTGAGTACCTAAATCATCACCATTTAACTTAGCTATCTGATGAGTCTGATCAATGACACCCGCTTTACCAGCAGATTCATCTGGCAGCTTTGGTGCCTGACCACCATCAAATTTCTTCCTCACTAGAAAACCCCGTTTACGCCTCGGGATTTGAATAACCTTATTATTCAAACTAAGTGACGAAACACCATTCAACCCACTACTGCTATCCAATCTATCACTCGACCCAGATTTCCATGACTCTGGATCATGTGAACCAGAATTCAACCCGCTATGATACACTTTGTCTAAACTCTTTTTGCTACTAGTATTAACATTCTTCAAACTACTAAGAGAAGCCTCTTTCTTACTCTTCTTTGTCTTGCCCCTGTTCTCATCACCATCCCCGGCACTAACTTTTCTCTTCAAGCTCTTGTTTTCGACATCTTTCCTACTTCTCGATTTATACAAACTCTTCAGATCCAAAGATCTCGATTTTTCGGGAATTTCAGTGCCATGTGAGTTCTCTACTCTATTTTCCATCAACAACCCCTCAATCCAACCACCCAAACCGACGAACCCAAATTTTCACATTCCATCATACACGCCCCTACACATTTTTCAGATCTGTAACACCAAAAACAACGCAAAAAAAATGACAAAAATCCCTATAAGAAACCAAAATCAAACGATCACCCCCTATGCCCCAACGCATTCAGATAATTTCCAGTAAAAACAACAAAAAGCACATCAAATTTCAGATTAATCAACTCAATTGCACGCGTACCTTAACCGCCAGAATATGAATCATCGGTCCCTCGAATGAATCGCGAAGATCACGAACGCAAATCATGAATTAGGGTTCGAATCCGCAGCTCCCGATTCGAAACCCTAATGTAATTCCCCAATTCTCGAAATTAATTTTCGACAATGGTTGAAAATTTCCCCTTTTTCTTAACCGTAAAGAGACGGAAAAGAGAGCTAGGGTTTCTTCGGTACCGTGAGACTGAGGATTTTGATCCAAAAATAACCAAAAATTCGAACACAAAATGGAAAATATACGGATCCTCTGGATAACGACACGTGGCGAAATCTGGGATGTTCGATTGGCACGTCCGAGGTGAGCATTCACTTCCTGTGGTTCAATTTATATCACCGTCGGCTATAGCATTGCAATTTCGTGACAAAGAAGCTGAAAATGGACGGTCGGATTTCGTACCAAAAACATGGACCGTTCAGATTTCATGGTTTTTTGCGGATTTAAAAAGTGGGCCTCAATTTCCCTGAAATATCGGAAATGTCATTGCGTTTGTAGCCGCAGTGTCTAGTATTTGACAATAGCTGTGCCCATGTAACACGTGGCGCGTTAGAGGAGCGCGTGATCACAGTGCACTAGCAGGCGGTGCCAGCACCGAGTGGAAGTTAATAACCGTACATAGTGACGTGGCAACGGAAACAAACAAATTAAGTAGCTACAGGTAAAGCAGCAAGAGATTATTGTCTGCATCGCTTCTACCTGCTGGGTGGTGAAACTTGTCACCTGCGGACCCCACGTAATTAGATAGAAATATGTCATGTGATGGGAAAATTTTTGTTCACTACCATTTAATATGATATATGTTCATCATTTTATTTATTATCATTAGATGAGTTTGAATTTCGAGATTCGTGTAGTGGATATGAACAAATCTAAAAATCCAAACTCATCTAACGATAATAAATATTATACACCACACTAAATGGTGGTGAGCAAAAATGCGCTCATCGTGTGATGTGCCATCATCATTAACATTGGTGGATGCAAACCACTCATTTCAAAGTTTGCCACGTGTCGTATCTCTTATAATTTTTTTTTTGTTTCTTATGATCAAACGATTTTTTTTTTTTTAAGGAATGTACGATGTTCATTAAGCAAAGTAGAAAACATACAAACTGTGCACAATTAGTCTCAATACAATCTTGCTCAAGATTTTAATCTGGTCGAAAGGAAAAGAGTGTCTCGCACAACAAAATAACCGATCTTCAAATGACAATACATAAGCAAATTACGAAACATTTTCGAACAAAATATCCCTAAGCAAATCAGGTGGTTCTTCAAACCACACAAACGATATTATCTACACTAAGGAAAGGAGGTGGGCTTAACCTTGTTCAAATTCTCATTTTGCAAGAATCGAACCTAAGACCTCTTACTTACAAGTGAAGAGGAATATCATTACACCGTAGTACTAAGTGGGCTCTTAACTATAGTTAAAAAAATTCTTAAAACTTAATAAGGAGAGAAAAAATATATATATAAAACTAATTTTGCGTTCCTTCTTCTACTTCAAACCATCTTTGTTTCTTCTGCTAAATCAACCCTAATATTTTATTTCCGCACCATATAATTCCACCCACACTACAAGTTAAAAACTTGAAATGTTATTTTTCCACCCACTTTTAGTTTTAAAATAACCTATAACATATATGTAAATTCTTTTTTAATTTTCAAAATAACAAAAGTTAGAGTGTTGATAATGTCAACCGAGCCTCCACTTATCGCAGAGGCATCCTTTCCTGATTTTTTTTTTCGGTGAGAATTTCAATATCCGGTCACTTTCCAGATCTCCAGTTGATTGCAACTCTCATTCATTCTCTCTCCATACCTGCAACACAACCCCATTTCATCTCCCGTCCAAACCTCACAACTAATGTAACGTTCTGCCCCAAAACATTTATTTCAGAATATAATTTCGATGATAGGCCCAACTTAAACTCTTGTTTATTTTTACTACCATAAATCAAAATTCTTTATTCAAATTTCTTAATCACTCACAAAAACTATAACCAAATTTACTTACAAAAAAACATAAGATTAAATTGCATCTTATTCACCAAATTCCTTTTCTAAAATCAAATTCTCCACAAGATTAATCTTTATTATTCAAGGTTGCATCTAACCTCTGTTAGATTGCTTACGTACCCTTGAGTGAGATCAAACATTTCGTAGTTCACCATTTATTCTTTTATCCATTTCCAAAAATAGTCTAATAACGAAATATTCAACATTAGCTTTCAACATCGAATCACACCAAATGGGTACCAATTACAAATTTAAAATATCAAAATCTGCATGGGAATGCAGCTTCGGGCCACTAGCCATGCGCCGCTGTGGGTGGCGGTTTCTGTGAGCAAACGGAAACCCCAAATTCCGACAAACACTAAAAATTACCAAATTTTATAGGGTTATAGAGTTCAGTGACAGGAACAACTTTCATACCTGGGCTGAAGTCCAATTTGGCCAGGAAGTGCTCAAATTTGCCTTGAACCCATTGGAACCCTAGAATTTGGGCAACTTCAATTCTACTTCTCCGGTGCTCCGCCGCCCCTACAACTTGTTGGGCTTTATTCCAGGGCTCAAGGGAAGTCTAATGGTGGAGGAGATCGTCAGTTTTTCATTCAAAAATGGCGGATTTCCGCTAATGAAACTTTTGGTGTCTCGTCGTAAAACGCCATAAATTGGCCCAATTTCTGTCCAATCTTGAATGAACGATGAAGGAGGAGTATCGGTGTGATTACAGGTGATGGTTGGGTGGAATTCGCCTAAAAAATGGCTAGGAACCATCGGAATCTAGGGGTGGGTTCAAAAAATCGAAAACCGAAAAAACCGAAAACCAAACCGAACCGAAACCAAAAAAACCAAACCCAACAAAAAAACCGAACTGAATTGAAAAAACCGAACCGAACCGAATTCTTTTGATTCGGTTCGGTTTTAGTGATCTAGAAACCGAACCAAACCGAACCAAACCGAATTAATTAAATTAAAATTTTATTTAATTATTTGTTTTGGGTATTATTTTCTAAACCCAATTTGTAAGTTAAAATGTGCTAAACCCAATGTGTTGCCAAACTTTAAGCTCAAAATATTTAAAAAGGCCTATAAAAACTCTAAACCCTAACCTATTATTTCTCCCCCATATAAGGTTCCAGAACCAAACCTCCTCCTGAAGTACCTATATCCATCTCCATAGCACTGTCTACTTCTGCCCCAACTTTCTTTTTCAAATCTACTCTCATATAACATGTAACAGAATCCATAAACATTTATTTCGGGTAGATTACTTGCGTAATTTGTGATGGAAAAGAATCCAACACACACTAAATAAATCCACCCACACATTACTTTTACTAATCAAGTTGTCGACATGTAGTTACAAGCATACATCCCTGATCTTTGAACAACATCATACAATTTAACTTTTCTAAATCATTTGTACGATTTTTGTGTTGTGAGGTTGTTAGTTTGGACTTTGGAAGACTTGATTGATGATTTTAGTTCAACTTTAAATGTTTATTTTCATTGTCCTTGATTCTAGTTAGAATGCTTATGTTATGATTGTGTTGGAGATGTTAAAATGTTATGATTGTGTTGGAGATGTTAAAATTTAAAATTTCAATGTTTTTCATTTTTTGAAGGAAAAAAAAAACAAAAAACCGAAACCGAACCGAAACCAAACCGGAAAAAATCGAACAAAAAAAAAACCGAAAAAAAAATGAACCGAACCGAAATCTAACTTGGTCGAAAGGGTTGGGTGTGTGGGTGTACTGGTCGACGGGATCCGGTGTCCCACACCTATCTCCCTTCTCTCCCTTCTCTTGTTTCTAATTAGGTCTCTTTCTCTTCTCTTTCTCCCTGATTGGGCAGCCCCCTTCTTCTTCCTTCTTCTTTTTTTTCTAATTTTTTTTTCTTCTTTCCCCTCCTCCCCATTCGTCCATCCTCATCCTCCTTTTTATTTTTATTTTTATTTTTATTTTTCCTCCTTTTCTAATTGGTCCCTTTCCAATTTAATGGGAACCCAAATATATTAAATTTATATTTTATTTAAGAACTTTTAACATCCGTAACTTTCCGTTTCTCGTTTGGATGGATGAATGGTTTTTGCCTAAGTGCTCGTAGGATCGTCCTTTATCCAAATATATCAAGAAATATGATAAAGTATGTGAGGATAAAATACGTCATCATATAATTACATTGAGCCAATTAGGGCATTTTCGTCTTTTCACTTATCGAACAAATATCCGCCGTAAATATAAATACGTCGTAACTACTAATACGACTACAAAATACTTAATTTAATAATCAAATTCAAGAACGGGATTTCACATTTCCCCACTGAAATATTCTTAAGCATTTAGTGATTCATTTTCCTATTTTGCCCACATATTCATAAATATGAATATCCTATTCATATACTTACAATTTTTCAGGGTATTACATTCGACCCCCATTAAAATAAATATCGTCCTCAAGATTTCTACCATCGAGTCCACCATCCCTTTTATAGTGAATAAAATCATAATCTCAGTCTACGATTTTATTCAAGCTCAAAAAATAAATAATTTAATGAAGCAATTATCTATACTCAGACTTCCAACCACATTCGTTGGTAAAAAACACCAGAACTTCTAGCCACACACATTGGCAAAATAAATATTAGAAATCCAGTTACACTATTTGGAATTTCCAAACGTTTGAATGGCAAATGGTTTAACACGAACAATTAAACCCCAACTAGCCTTAAGCTTATTTACTTGTTACCAACATTTATTTTACCAATTTTTCTATACACATTAAGTTTGTGTATTCTTCAAGATCATGTAATGGCTTAGCCCACATGAGTGCTCAGTATGCCACTTCTATTGGTAATGTCACTTATCATTACTATCGGTTGAATAAATATCAGACTTTCAAGCCATAATCATTGATGGCTAAGTAAGTATCACAATTTCAAGACAAACCATCAAAATTGGCAAACCAAATGTCATAAATTCTAGCAAAAATCATTGGATCTTCTAGTCACCATCATTGTATAAAAATTAGAAATTTAAAACAAATCCGCAATTTCTGTTTATATTAGACGAACTCAAATCCCATTCTATAATTTTATTCATGTCCACCAATAATTCAATAAATGAAGAATCTCCATGGTCTTTCCACCATTCCATGTATAATGGACAAATCATAACCTCAGTTTATGATTTCATTCCAGTTCGATTAATCATCATGACTTTCATAAAAATTAGAATTTCCATCCATCATTATCATCGGCCATACAAATATAAAGAATTTCTAAGCATAATCATCATTGGCCAAACACAAATTTTACCACAACTTTCTTTTTATCCCAATAAGTAACTAGCAGTCTAGAAAGAATTGTAATATACTTGGCAATTATACCTTCTCACACATCACGTTAATAACTCATTCTCATAGCCCACACATGGAGATTTTCTTCCGGAAACAATGGGTCTTTGTGCCCATTCAACCATTCCTTCACATTTCACGGGTTATTTCGCCCTATTCATCGTTCACGAGTCACTTTGCCCAATCACACATCCTCGGGCCTTTTTGCCCAAATCAATTTCCACAGGCCCTTTTTGCCCAACTAAACATTCTTCCCATTTCGCGGGTCATCAAGCCCAAATCAATATCCACGGGCCCTTTTCGTCCAAATCAACATCCACAAGCCTTTTTCGCCTAAATCAACATTTCCCAATTGCACAGGTATAATACGACTTTTCTATCTACTTGTTACAATTTCATAATCATCTCAACGTTCAAAATTTTCATATTACATATCATAAATTCAGCCCAATTCAAAATTAATCCAAAACTTTAGTCAAACGCTCATTTTTTTAAAGCTCTAACATGAACTATGGTATTTTAAAATTTTCTACTTCTACTCAATTCAATTCACTTCACAATATAGGCATTTCACATAAATTCATCATTAGTAAAAAACTTATGAAATAATGCAATATCAATGCAATTCACAATTTACATCCACAACATCAATAATATCTCACATATTGTAAGGTAGGATCATTTGCTCTGATACCATTTTGTAACGCCTTGCCCCGGAACATTTATTTTTGGGATATAATTTCGATGATAATCCCAACTTAAACTCTTGTTTATTTTTACCACCATAAATCACAATTCTTTATTCAAATTTCTTAATCACTCACAAAAACTATAACCAAATTTACTTACCTAAAAACATAAGATTAAATTGCATCTTATTCACCAAATTCCTTTTCTAAAATCAAATTCCCCACAAGATTAATCTTGATTATTCAAGGCTGCACCTAACCTCTATTAGACTGCCTACATACCCTTGAGTGAGATCAAGCCTTTCGTAGTTCACCATTTATTCTTTTATCCATTTTCAAAAATATTCTAGTAACATAAATATTCAACATTAGCTTTCAAAATTGAATCACACCAAATGGGTACCAATTATTGATTTAAAATATCAAAATCTACATGAATATGCAGTGTCGGGCCACTGGCCATGCGCCACCGTGGGTGGTAATTTCCGGCGAACAGAAACTCCAAATTCCGACAAACACTAAAAATTACCAAATTTTATAGGGATGTAGAGTTCAATGAGAGGAACAACTTTCATACCTGGACCAAAGTCCAATTTGGCCGGGAAGTGCTCAGATTTGCCTCGAACTCGCCGGAACCTTAAAATTTGGGTGGCTTCGATTTGACTTCTCCGGTGCTCCACCACCCCTACAACTGGTTGGGCTTTGTTCCAGGGCTCAAGGGAAGTCTAATGGTGGAGGAGATCATTGGTTTTTCATTCAAAAATGGCCGATTTCCGCCAATGAAACTTTCGGTATCCCGTCGCAAAATGCCATAAATTGGCCAAATTTCCGTCCAATCTTGAATAAATGATGAAGGAGAAGGAGGATGGGGGTGATTGCAGGTGATGGTTGGGTGCAATTGGCCTGAAAAATAGCTAGGAACCACTGGAATCTAACCAGGTCAAAGGGGTTGGGTGTGTGGGTGTACTGGTCGACGGGATCAAGTGTCCCACACCTCTCTCCCTTCTTTCCCTTCTCTTGTTTCTTATTGAGTCTCTTTCTTTTCTCCTTCTCCCTGATTGGGCAGCCCCCCTTCTTCCTTCTTCTTACTTTTTTTTTTTTTTTTCTAAATTTTTTTTCTTCTTTCCCCTCATCCCTGTTCGTCCATCATCCTTCTCCTCCCTTTTATTTTTTTTTATTTTTTCCCCTCCTTTTCTAATTGATCCCTTCTCAATTTAATGGGAACCCAAATATATTAAATTTCTATATTATTTAAAAACTTCTAACGTCTGAACTTTTTGTTTCTTGTTTAGATGAACGAACGGTTTTTGCCTATGTGCTCGTAAGATCGTCCTTTATCCAAATATATCATGAAATATGATAAAGTATGTGAGGATAAAATAGTCCTCGTATAATTACATTGAGTCAACTTGGGCATTTTCGTCTTTTCACTTATCGAACAAATATCCGCCGTAAATATAAATACATCGTAACTACTAATATGACTACAAAATACTTAATTTAATAATCAAATTCAAGAATGGGATTTCACATTTCCCCACTGAAATATTCTTAAGCATTTAGTGATTCATTTCCCTATTTTGCCCACATTTATAAATATGTATATCCTATTCATATACTTACAATTTTTCAGGGTATTACAACTAAGCCTCTACAAAATTTTCCCAAAATTTCATCCTTATGATGGATATCCAAATTAGCGACAACCAAATCCCACCCCTCCAAGGTCAATTCCTTCTTTTGGTATCACATTTCATTTTTCAAAATTTTAAATAATTATTTCATTAGTTAATGTTTTGAATAACTATTATATATAATTAAACCAAAGAATAGAAAATGAGGAAAATATTTATTTGAAGGAATTGATATAGTTGCAGAGAGATGGTGAATTGAGATGAAAATCTTTTTTTCTCTTTGGTCCTTAGATATCAGTTAGAAACATAGAAATATGTTAGAGTTAGGTGCAAAATATAGAAACTGGGGGACCATTGTGCAAAAATACCCCCGTATGACAAAATTTTCTTCATCTACAAACATTACCGTGTCACAACTCCACGACACCATTCTTTGTTCTAGCAAAGATTAAAACTTTCCAATATTTCAATTAGATCCAGCCATTCACGCGATCGCAATCCAGACGCAACTGTTCATCATTCCTGTGAGCTTCAATTTTGATTCAGTTGTTCTTCACTCTACTCACAAAAACCTCTATTTCGCGAGTCTAGGGTTTCAGATCTCACACCCATGGAGGTAATTTCCCAATTTCATGCTAAGTTCTCTTTTTTACTATTTGGATGCTCGGAAAGTTGGTGAAGGGAAAAAAATTGGGGTTTTAATAAGGTTTTTCAATCAAATTCTGCATCAATTAGGCAAATTAACAAAGGTAAAAATTATGTGATTTGAGTTTTCTAATGGAGTAGGCATTTGAGTATTGGAGTAGATTTATGTGGTTTTAGGTGGTTATGCTATTGTAGAATTCAAATTTTAGCCTTTTTTTTAAGAATGCATGCTAAAGCGGCACAATCATCGTTTCGGGATCAGACGTAGGAGTTTTAGAGAGTAGTAAATAAGTCATTTTCATCAAGGCCGGGGCAGAATGGGCCAAGTAGTGGATTGAAATCGAAATCAAATAAGCAGCGTTTCGCGGTTTCCATTCAGTCGGAGTTCAATAAGAAAGCCTCCAAAATCAGTTATGGGATACATCTGACATCGCTGAAGCTTGGAAAGCTAACAAAGTATGAGTTATTGATGATTGGTAGTATAATTCTTTGGTTATTGTTATTGTTTTTTAGCTTGAAATTGGAAACCATGTGAATTGATTTATGCGGTGTGTAATTCTTGTTAATGTCGTGATGCAGCATGTCGCCCTTGATATTTGTATTGGTTGTCGTGATATTATTATGATTCAAGATATTGAAAGCGTTATAAGACAATCTTGTGTTACAATTGAAAGAAAAAACCCGTAGCTTTTGCTATATGAACTCTGTACCTAACTGTTATAGGGAAAATCTTGGCTCAAAGTTGCTAAACCATGCGTCTTGCATAAAATATTATAATGTGTGGATTCACAAATGGCATAAGGTGTTGCTACTACTTTCATCCTTAATTTGGTAGATTGATAGCTGATGCACCATGCTTCATCCCTCATTTGAACGTTCTGTATGACGATTAAATTAGATTTAACATTTAGTACTGGATTTCTTTCCACTTTAAAGTCTGAATGCCTAGAACGGCATAGAATTTGTTTTAATATTGGTGGCTTTTGTGTTTCTATGGCTATAATTCATCAGGTTTAAGGGACAATTATGTATTTATTCAAATGTATCTGTCTTGTCATGTAGTGGCAAAGAGGACTTCCATGTTTGATGATCCTACCAGGGAGATTCAAAAGACTACTATAGTCATCAAGCATGATATTATTGCACTTAACTCCGCAGTGGTGGACCTTTAGTATCTATCTAACTCCAGAAATGAAAGTGGGAATATT
This sequence comes from Malus domestica, assembly GCF_042453785.1. Taxonomy (NCBI): domain Eukaryota; kingdom Viridiplantae; phylum Streptophyta; class Magnoliopsida; order Rosales; family Rosaceae; genus Malus; species Malus domestica. The sequence goes on from NC_091668.1 coordinate 12,268,867, forward strand.
TCTAGTGACATGAGTAGTCATTCAACAATAGTTGTTGATGACTTGAAAAATCGGCTGATGAGTGCCACAAAAGAGTTTAAAGAAGTGCTCATCATGTAAACTGAGGTAAGACCTAATGTTGAATAATTATTGCTTGTCAATTTAGTTAGGTTGGTGCTTAGCATGAAACCGTTATACTGTTTTTGCTCCTTTGGTTATTTTCTATGACTACTGAATCTTTTGTTTGGTTTCATGAAGAATTTAATGGTTCATGAGAATAGAAGACAATTGTTTTTTGCGTCTGCATATAAGGATGCTGCAAATCCTTTTGTTTGCCAATGTCCACTGGCTACCATGTCAGCTGCTAGTTCTTTAAGTGCTTATCCTCCTCCATGGGCTGAATCACCCTCTTCATCATAGGCATTCTCCAAGTAAGAGATTGTTTTTTTTCTTGTTTTCTTATGCATTTTGTGTTGTTAGTTATGGATAACTGATCTTGAATGATTACATTGTAATACATTATGTGTATGAGTAGCTATATTTATCATATATCCACGTGACATAGGGGACACCAAGGATAATCGGAGAGTCATCTTGCACTCATCCCTAGTGAAAACAATAACGGAGGGAGAAGTTGAAGATGTCTTTTCTGGAGTGCTAATGATAACAATTCCCTTGATAAATCCTTTTAGAATATTATGAATTTTCATTGTAAAATTTTTGGTTTATTCTCTCAGAAATTTGCAATCAATGTCGCTGCTGCTTGCATTGACCTTTTTCTTTGTCTTTCTCTCTTTTCTTCGTTATGATTTAAATAATCTGAAAAATCAGTTATCACAATTTACAATACAAACTTCTAAACTTTTGTATTCTTTCATATTGATTTGAAGATGTTGTTTGATTATTCTTCTTAATAATTTCATTTTCCAACTTTTGATTGTGTCTGTTTCGGTCGTGTGGTCTATAACTTAATATGGAGGCGCAAAACAATTGAGATGTGTTAGTTCATATATAAAATTTGAGCTTGTATTGTGGTTACACATTTATTGGTTTCTGAATCTACAGGAAGCAAATGGATAGGGAGAGTCAGACATTGTTCTAGTAGCAACAGCAAAGATATGAGCTGGTCCTAGTTCAAGACAGTTACATACAAAGTAGAGCTGAAGCTTTGCAAAATGTTGAGCACACTATTCATGAGCTAAGCAATATTTTTAACTAGCTTGCGACCTTGGTTTCTCAGTAAGGGGAGGTCGCCATCAGGTTTTACTCTATCTCCAGTATCTTCCTTTGATGTCGAATTCAGTTGGTAGTGTTCTAAGCAGACAATACTATTAGTAGATCACTTTATATTTTTTAGCGTTTCACACACTTGGGTTTTATTGTTTCTGGTGATGCGATTGGTAATTTGTCATTGTAAATTGTAATGGTCATCCATCTCAAAAATTGAAAGCTATGTTCAAATATAACCTGCGCAAGAAACTCTTTATCCAATATTTGAGCTCTTTTGGCCCAAGAAATAGTTATATATATAATTGAACAAACATGAGTAACAAATTATTCTTAACCAAGGGTAAACATTGCATTATAAACGGTTTGTCTCTAATGGTGGTTCAACATTTTTCCTATAAGATGAGTAGCTGAGCTGATCAACCATATTTGTGCGCATTCAATATGATCCCGACATCTATGTCTGTTGTTTTCGTTTGGTGCTAAATTTTCTTGTTAGACAGAATATGTATTTTGAAGTTTGCGAAAATTGTTAATCTTGATGGTTTTAGGGTCAAATCATTTATGTCTGCGTTGTGTGATGTATGTGCATCTATTGCGTGATTGGACTTGGATTTTCATAAATTAATTTTGATGATGGTATTTCTTCCTGCGGAATTGATGAGAACATGGAAGACACATTAACGAACATAGAGGGCACACAAGGGGCGTTGCTCAAGTATCTGAATAGCATATCATCCAACAGGTGGTTGATGATCAAGATATTCTTTGTACTAATATTTTTCCTCATGGTTTTCCTTTTTTTTTTTTTTTTTTTTGTGGCATAGTCATTTGTAGAGAGAGAGTGAGAGAAATGGAAGGGAAGAAAATGATAACGATTTTTATTGATTTTAAAGTTGATAAAGCCCTTTGTATTCTTTGTATTCTTTTCATGTCATGTTTTTGCTTCTTCGAATGTCCACGCGGACATAAACAAGCTTAGTACCAGGGTTTTCCTATTGTAATATATATTTTCGGGATACATGAAACTGTAACATTTGTTGAGAACAATGTGACGCTAAAAAACTATTCGTTTATTTGCTCAGTGATTGTTCTCTAATGTGATTTTCTAATTAAGTTCCTTGGAAGAATACCTTCTACTGATTACAGAGAAACTTTAGAAGGGCTATCTAATTAGACATCTCTCTCGGCACACGAAATGACCCAAAATTTGTGCTGACCAGCTATTTATAGTTGACCAAAGACAAAAAAACACTATGTAAACTTAGTTTTGGAGGCAAATTGTTTGCCCTCTTGTTTGGGTGCCCTTTCCATCCCTTCCTATTTGTGCGGTTACGGTTAAGCCACATCAACATTTTATATTCTTATTGTTTTTTGTCTTATTATCTCTATAAATAATCAATATAAAATGTTGACGTAGTTTAACCATGACCGCACAAATAGGAAGGGATGGGAAGGGCACCCAAACAGAGGGCAGACAATCTGCTTCCCTTATTTTTCAATATCAATGACAACTAAACAAATAGATCTAAACTATACAGAACAAACAATAAATTGTTTTGTGAGTTTGATTGCGTTGGAGGACCAAATTCACAAATACAATAAAGTTAGAGGACCAATTAGTAAAAACAAAAAACATAGCCTAACTATATAACCTCCCTGATTCGGTAATCCATTACATTATCCAATCCTCTTCAATTTAGCCCTACTTCCATTGCAAACGTAATTCATAATCCAATTTCCCTACCTCTCTCTCCCTCTTCTTGTAAATCCAAATCCTTAGGGGGTTGTAGTCAAACTCAGATTTGAGAGGATTTTAAAAGACTTTAAAATTGTAGTGTAGTCAATTAAAAGATTTTAAAGGATTTTAAAATCCATTCAAATCTAGGTATAGTCAATTAAAGGATTTTAGAATCCTTTAAAATCTAGGTGTAGTCAATTAAAAGATTTTGAAGGATTTTAAAATTCATCCAAATCTAAGTGTATTAAAAAAATTAAGATTTTGGAGGATTTCAATAAGTTGTGGATTTTGTGGGATTTGAGAGCCAAAAGTATATATAAACAAGACTAAAAAGAATCCAACCTCACCCCTTAGGATTTCAAATCCTTCCACCACAATCCATCACAATCCATATGAATTTTTTGAAAGTCAAATTGTGGAGCCAAAAATAATCACAAGGCGACATGTGGATTTTTGGATAAAAGAGGACAAAAATACCCTTGAGGTATAGCGGGATTCCTACGCACGAGCAGCGGGCAATCATCCCTCAACCAAGTCAAAAGTGCCCAAAATAGGTAACAATTCAAAACCTATCTCATCAAATCCCTTCTACAAGGTAAGTCCCAAAACTTATTTCATTCCATATATTTTTTACCCTTTTTTAGCTAATCAATTAGCTATTTATTTTATTCATTCCATAACCTCCAAAATTTTCTTTCTAAAAATGTGTTAATTGGCTAATTAATGGATTAATTGCCTAATTAATCCATTAATGGCCAAATAAATCACACATTAAACCACAAAATACACCCAAAAAACATCCCAAAGGCCGGCCACCTTTTCTCCAAAGGGGACCGGCCATACTCTATACATTGAGCCCCATTTTCTCTACAAACCTAGGTCTACACTCTTGCAAAACTCCAAAAACTCTCTAAACACTTTTTCTCTCTAAATTCTAACTTTGGCATCGGAGGTTCTTCGGCCAAAGCCCCCCATTCATCGTGGGCGCGTGAGACTCTTGGCCTTGACCCTAAGGTGTTAATTATTTTGTAGGTGCAATTTTGTCCAAGAAGAAGAAGACGGAAATTTGCATCCACAAATTGGTGCTTTCATTGAAAACAGAGTCACACACTTGTAGAAGACTCCCCGCATCAAAAGGTTTTTCTATTTTCTTGTCCATTTATAGATTTTTCGTACGTTCTTATTATTAGAATTTTTTATTTGCAAAGATTCTTTGATAAAACATAAAACAGAAATACAATGGCTAGAAATTTAGAAAGTTCCACAAGTGAAAATTCCAATATTCTAGAAGTGAGATCACGACGATTCACGAGGCTAAATGTGATCATAAGAGCGGCACCATCGTTACAGGTCTTCACCATGGCAATCACCGCAGTGGCCACCACGGTCACCACTATCCGTGGCGAGGTCCATGACACCGCTACCAAGCCCGAGTCGTGCTATCCAAGGCTCACAGCACTAAGGGCACGGCCAAAGCCATGTCATTCCAAGCCCAACGTGAACTCAACGTGTTGCCAAGCCGAGCCCAAGCCTCGCACCCATGTGCATCACACTTCGAGCAGCTTACGTTCGTGGCCTAGCCTGTTCCCGCCGAGCAGCCCACTATCGCGGCCCAGCCTGCTTCCATCGAGTAGCCCACTCTTATGGCCCAGCCAATTCCCGTGGCCGAGACTGCTCCAGCTGAGCAGCCCACTCTCGTGGTCCAGCCTGCTCCCGGCGAGCAATCCACTATTGTGACATAGCCTGCTCCAGCCGAACAGCCCACTCTCGTGGCCCAGTCTGCTCCCGTGGCCTTTCAAGTAGCCCAAATCGATCTAAGATTAGTTCAACTATCTCGACTACAAATTTCCAGACCGACGATCAAACCAGGAGCATTTTCACCACATTTTTTTGAGGATTTGGCATTTCCCAATTCAAATTTCACGCCCGAAGTCTACCACACTTCCACTGCTCAAGAAGACGCATTCATTCCAAGCTATTCCAACCTAAATGGAGAACAACACTTGTTTTGACAAGTCATAAAGTTGACAAGCGCCCTCGCAAAGCAGACGACCTTGGTGAACCAGCTCTTGCAGCGCACCGAGATGCAACGTGCCTCAGACAAGGTGTCCTGAAGTAGGACAAGGGCAGAAAAAAAACTCTTCAGCAGCGTCCCGGTAAGCAGCCACTCGACCAGCCACGAACCAAGCGTTCAGGCAGTGTACACTATTGATTGGATCCCTAAGATAGCGTATGCTCTCGTCTTAGAGCACGAAAGAGCGTGCATTCTTGACTAGGCCCACAGATAGCATACATTCACAGTTGGGGTCACACTCTGATAGTCAACATGAGCAACCTTCCAGGCGAAGTGTTCATTCGCGGCTAAGCCCACAAAGAGCATCATCCACCTTACATCGAAGTAGGCAGCACAACGGACGGAGAGAAGCAGTCACTTAATTTGGCTCAAGTTCAACTGGTAGCCTGTGAAGAACTCGCTAACCTGCTAGGAACGCACTACACACAACGCATCCATGGCATAGATGAGCCAAACACATGAAAGAGCAACTTAGACCAGCAAGTCACGGTTGGGGGCAGCCGAGAGCTCCATTACCTCAACAAAGGCAAATTCAGTACAGAGACTCTTGACCAAGCAATTGTGCAATTTTCAACACAACGAGGTCACCGACGTGGCATTACGACGGAACATGACCAACATAAGCAGGTCATCCTTTACGGACGAGATCGACCAGGCAGAGCCTTTACGCGAGTTCAGCATGCCATATTTCACATCTTTCAAAGGGGATGAAGACCCGGAGAGACACTTAAAGCACTACTGGAGCGCAATGATCCTCTATTAAAACAACAATGATCTTATGTGCACGATATTCGCCACCACTCTACAAAGCGAGATGTAAGATTGGTTCTACACCTTACCGCCACAATCCATCAGGAATTTCGACGAACTTTCTTTGGTTTTCACCAATGAATATTTATCTTATCGCTCGATCAAAAAGAAGTTTGACCATTTGTTCGACATCAAGAAGAACCCAAAGGAGTCATTTCATGACTATGTGAGGAGGTTCAAAGCAGAGAAGATAAGGATAGTTGGATGCAACGACTCGATAGCTAGGGCAGCCTTCTAAAAATGACTTCCAGTAGACCACCCGCTATTCAAAAAATTGATTATGAAATAATATCTAACTCTGGCAGACTCTTTCGCTCTGGCAGAGAAGCATGCACTTTAGGAAGAGGCTCGCCAATGCACAATCAAGGACTTGAAGAAGTACCCGACATCACTTCCCTACTATCTAAACCGGAAGCATTGGATGACTTATTTACATGTTTGACGGAATCTAAAGCAGCAATAAGCTCTACCGACCCGACTACCTGTATTCTACAGTTCAAAAGCTCTCCTTAATGCTAGTAAAAATTCAAAAGCTAACTTTGACGATAGTTGTTGTAACCTAGAAGCTCAAGTTTTACCTTTAAACGCATGTAGTCATCCTCATGACGCATTATTTCGCCCAATCCAAACACGCGACGATAAAGGCGTAAGACCCCGACGAATGCAAAGTTTTCTAACGAATGTAAAAATTTGGCCCAAAAGACGCGCCAAGGGCAGACAAACACTGGAAGGACACACTAAAAAACAAGTTTTGTCCTTGTCGCCCCAAAAGATTATACATAGAGGAACATGTACTGGCAGTTCAACACCACTTCCTACTACATGTCACACGGTCCCAACTGACCCTTACTCCATAATTCAACTTTAGAGTGGTCCAATACTAGCAGTTGAGCATCTCTTGCTGTGTGTAACATGGCCCCAGCTCCACGGCTCCCTACCACGCATTCATGACGCAACAGAGTGGCCCAACGACGCCCCGGAGGTAGCCGAGCGCGCCCTAGCCGCGCCTGCTCCACTCGATGGAGACTTCTGGCATTTGCATGTCCACGTGCATCTAACTATAAAGGTTCAAGAGCAGGCGTAGTCCTTGTCATCCAGACGGTTCGATGCCTAGGTTTCAAAGTATCCAATAACGAAGCAGAATACGAGACCCTACTAGCAGGTTTCCAAATGGCAAAAGACTTGGCAGTGAAAAAGCACACAATTCATTCTGATTCCTAGCTAATCACTAGTAAGATTATTTGAGGTGTTTCAGACTTACACCCTCACTTAAGTTTCACAGGCAGACAACGCTCACGTGGATGCACTAGCCAACCTAGGCTCCGCCCTTAACTACCAACTCAAACGCTCTATTCTGATGGAGTATCTAGACGAGCCGAGCATGGAGGCGAAGCCAGCAGCCGAGGTGTCACAGGTTAGTACAACTCTAAACTGACAAGATTCCATCATAGACTACCTGGTCAATGACACATTCCTTAAGAAAAGATTGGAGTCTAGGAAGCTTCAAATCAAGACAACACGCTACTACATGTGGAATAGCATTCTCATCCGAAAATCCTACATCAGACCACATCTTCGCTGCCTAGCGCATCCCGATGACTTGAAGGTTCTAAGCTCAATCCACGAATGCGTGTGTGGAAATCACTCCGGAGGTCGATCCTTAGCATATAAGGCTTTTAACGCAGGTTACTATTAGCCTACCATGCACTAAGACGCTAAGCAGTTACTACAAAAGTACGACCATTGCCAACGCTACAAGTCGGTACCAGCACTGCTTGCCAGGGAGCTACATCCGCAGACGAGTCCTTAGCCGTTCATGTAGTGGGCAATCAACTTGGTAGAACCTATGCCGCCTGCTACTGGGGGTAGAAGCATGATGATCGTGGCAATCGACTACTTCACCAAATGGGTAGAAACAGAACCCAAGATGACCACGACTCAGACGAACATAGAGCACTTCATATGGAGGAACATCATTTGCCGATTTGGCATTCCTCAACCCATCGTCACCGACAACGGTCCGCAACTCGTGGGCCAAGATGTGGCAAAGTTCTTCCAAAAGTATAACATCAAGCAGCATATGTCCATGCCAAGATATACTCAAGGCAGTGGCGGGCCGAAGCATCCAACAAGATGATCCTCCACTGCCTCAAGAAATCCCTTACCAACAAGAAGGGAAAATGGCTAGATGAACTTCCCAAATGTCTATGGGCATATCGCACCACCAAAAGACAAGCAACTGGTGAGACTCATTTCTTTTTGGCATTTGGCTTAGAAGCAATCATTCATCCCAATGTTATCAAGCCAAGTATCACCGCACTACTACTAAGCATTGATCATAATAGTAAGGAGATGACCACAAGCTTAGATCTGGTAAAAGACAAAGCGCGAGCAGACCATCACCTGCATCGCAGCCTACCAGTAACAACTCATTTCCAACTACAACAAAAGGGCCAAGAACCGGCAGTTCCAGCCCGAAGATCTAGTCTTAAGAAAAGCCTTCATCACTGCCCGCAGAGAAGGTTCCAAAAATGTGGATCCTATCTGGGAAGATCCGTACAAGATCAACAGAGTAGGTGGCAAGAGTAATTACATCCTCGCTACCATGAAACGATAAAAAGATCGAAAAGCAGTGGAGCATCTATAATTTGAAAAAGTACCATGTGTGACCTCCCGCTATATCAAAGCTCGAAGACTCAAGAAGCTCAACGGGCACCACCTCACAAGCCAAGGACTATCCAGTTGTTATGTAGTTCCTACCTTACAACTAAGTTTTCGTTCGTTTCACTCGTTTTTCAATAAAGAATTCAGAAGTAATTACAACTTGGCTCGACTGCATGCTTACAACAACTGATCACTCATGCACTTCAAAAGAAGACTGCGCCCTTCTTAGGGACTTATCATAGTAATTGCGCCCCCCGATGGACCAACCATGCTTTCTGGTGTGAGAGGGTAACTAATTGCTCCCTAGTGTGAGAGGGTAAACCAATTCCCCGACACCCACATGGGCCAGCTCTCTAAAACGGGAGGATAAACTTTACACTCCGAATATCCATACGTGGATGAGCTTGGCTACCTTAGTATAACTAGATGCACGATGGCTACCTTAGTATAACTAGATGCACGATGGCTTGCGCCGGGATTACTAGAAGTAGCCACAATGGTCTTTTTCAAAGCTTAGCTAACTGAAGGATTTTGAGTTTCTTGGCCTAATCCGTGGGGAACCGGGCCCTAGAGACGGAGATGGCACATTACGCAGTACGCCCTAAAAACGGCTACCCTAGAACTCTAAAGCTGCTACCGAGTGCACTAAGGTAGCCTACGGCTTCTGAAAGACTGCTTACGGCTTGCCTTTCGAGTAGTAAAGCCGGCTAGACTTATACAACCGCACATTCTTGTGAAAGGTTAAACAAGCTAGCGCGTATATACGAAGCTTTATCCACTGCCGACATGTTACGTAGTTGATAGGCTTCACCTCTGCCAAGCGCGGAACACCTACACCAAGCCCTAAAATGTTGTGATACTTGCTACGCAACCTACAGAATTAGAGAAAGCCAAGGTTAACAGCCTAGTGGTTATGCGGACTTGTTTGCTTCTGTAAGTAAGGCATCCGGCTGCCAACCATATGGCTAACAATTTTGCAAAGTTCTACACCAACACCTACGGTTGCATAGGCTACGCGAGCTTGTCTACTTATAACAAAGTAGCATGCATACAACTGGTCTATCAAGTCTAAAGGTTAGGGAATGAATAAAAGAAGTGAAGATGAAGAAAAGCGAAGGAAGCATGTTTATAAACAATTAGCAAACGCCAAAGGAGTTCAAACAAAATAAGAGCTACAAGGAAAAACAAATAAAATCCTAAAGGCTACCTAGAAGACTACAGTAACTTGGACATCCCACGACTACTCGGTCGCCACACCTTCAGTAGCGGCATCACCCGACGTTTCTCCTTCAGCTACCCCAGCCTGGGCACTAACTTCTCCAACTACTTCACCAATGGAAGACTCAAAAGTAAAAGCAAGCAAGTCTTCCGGAGAAATTGAGAAGGTCTCGAAACCTCAAACCCATCATTCTCACCCTTCAGCTGCTTATTCTTTTCAAGCAGACCAACACGAACGCGCTGCAGCTCATCCACTTTCTTCTTCAAACTTTCATTGATCTTCAGTACACCTTGAAGTTCCAACACTTAGAGTTCAAGCTTATCGATGATTCTCTTGAAGTGGATCACTTAATTATAAGCAGCAATCAACTTTCATTCTTGGCATAAGCAGCGAAATGAAGCTCAGAAACTACAAACTTAAGATATTGAATCTGAGCTATGTAACATCCAATGTCATTCTCTGCACTTTCATACTTAACTTGGATCGCGTCAAGCCTAGTCTTCAAGTCAACGATCTCGTGGCGAGCGGTCTCAAGCTGCAGAGAAGTGGGGGCAGAAATATTAGACCCCTTCAAAGCAACAAACTTATAATCCAACCTCTTGATCTCCTCGGCTGAGGAATAAGCTTTAGATGCCATAGTCTTCGCCACCTTCTTGGCAGCCTTGCTATATATGCATCATAGCAAGCATAGTAGCCTTTCTATATTGGGTCATATTCTTCGCAAAGGAACTTGGGCAAACAACATTTCTACCGCCATCAACAAACTTGGCACAAACGTCCATGTCTTCAAGCATATCTAGTTTCAAAAGCACACAGATCTCAGCAGCTTTTCCAGAAGCAGGCTTAATGGATTTCTCACAGCTGCTCACGCGAGCAGTCTCATTCTTCCTAGTAGGCGAATTAGTCTCAGCAGCAAAGGGAGTGGGTCTTGGCGCCACTTTAGCAGCAGAGTCCACCTTATCGCTATTCATAGTAGCAAGCCTTTCCAAAGGTGAATCGAACTTAGCTGCTAACCGACATCTTGGTACAGACTCGGCACTGGGAGTGTGATAGGACCTTTACGCTGAGCAATCCTATCAGCAATCGTACTAGCCATTCTCGACATGGCAGGCGCCACAGGCTCAGATTTAGCAGCCTCATTTTTTTCTTTTCATTGGAAGAAGTTATGTCAATCATAGGTATCTCGGCAGCAGGCAGACCTTCATGAGCAGCGGTGGAAGTCTTTAGTTTTTCTCAATCAGCATTTCTTGAGCAGGTGGGGAAGATCTCTTCTTTCCACCTTCATTCAAAATAGGCTCCACGACAGCGATCAGACTAGCTAATGCATCCGCCTTGATCCTATTTACCTCATCTTTTGGGAGCAATCTACCTTTCTCCCGGCGAAGAGAACTAAGCAGCCAACGCCATTCACGGTACTCAGCAGGGGAACTCAACCTAGCATTCCAACAGGCAGGAGGCTTGCATGCCCAGCATTCCAGCAGCTCATGAGGCCCGCGACCTCTTTATTTCTCTCAATCGTTAACCTGGCATTCCAGCAGCTCATCAGGTCCAAGAGCCCAAAGGACATGAGCCATGCGGCTCACCTAGCACTACATTTCAGCGCTTCAATCTGCAGTCCCAACCGCACAAGCTACCTATGGCTATTGCCAAGTTGAACAGCCTAAAGCAGTGGTCTCTGCCACAACATTTCCTCGGCCAATGCGGAGCCGACTCCTAGCCCCTGCCAGCCAATGTGCTGCACCATTACGACGGCTGCCCTGCGACAGCACTATCCAAGAAGAAGATAAGAAAAATTAAAATTTTCTTACATCGGTGTGGCATGAAGAAGACGAAGAAATCAACGAAAGACGGTCATTTGCACAGATAAGATGTAGAAGATTGCTAGAGGAGGGGGAACAAATATCTTATAAGCTCTCTCTCTTGTAGGGTAAAGTAAATCGCTCTCCGAAGTTGATTTAATAACCCATTTAAGGTGGACTTAACTAGACTTTGAGAGAAATTTATTTCCCTTTCCTAAAAGGATCTAATTTCCTATTAAAGGGGGAATCTACATAAAAAAAGAAAGCAATCCTATGTTCCTAAAGTAAGAACATTTCTACACCTGCTACCATTTCCTACGAGCAGCCCAACAAGTGTGGGGGCATTTGTGGAGCTAAAAATAATCACAAGGCGACACATGGATTTTTGGATATAAGAGGACAAAAATATCCTTGAGGTATAATAAGATTCCTATGCGCGAGCAGCGGGCAATTATCCCTCAACCAAGTCAAAAGTGCCCAAAATAGGTAACAATTCAAAACCTATCTCATCAAATCCCTTCTACAAGGTAAGTCCCAAAACCTATTTTGTTTGTACCATACTTGACCAATCCCGAAACTACTCAGCACCGGTCAACATTATACCGTTAAGGACCCAGAAGAGTTTCCTTCCAACCAGGAGGCCAATTATAGCGTGGCACGTGACATCAGAAGCCAATCATAGCGCGACACGTGTCAACATCAGAAGCCAATCACAACACGACACGTGTTAATGTCAGAATGAAACTAGAAACATTCTTCTATAAATAGAGATCATTCTTTCACAATATTTTCTAATGTCATTAGTACTAAATCATTCACTAGTACTCATAAAATGAGAGCTTGAACTTATGTACTTGTGTAAACCCTTCACAATTAATGAGAACTCCTCTACTCCGTGGACGTAGCCAATCTGGGTGAACTACATACATCTTGTGTTTGCTTCCCTGTCTCTATCCATTTACATACTTATCTACACTAGTAACCGGAGCAATCTAGCGAAGGTCACAAACTTAACGCTTTCTATTGTACCAAAGTCCTCACTGATTTTCTACATCAACATTTGGCGCCGTCTGTGGGAACGACAATTATTCCCACTATCTTCAGCTTTGTTAAGCTGATTTCCACCATTCGTACACTCTTTTTTTACTAGACATCCCTCTCCAACATGGGGAGTAAAGGAAGCCACAGCACGCAGAATGACACCCCTCTTGCACTTGGTGCGAGACAACGAAAAAAGGAAAGAAATAGGGTTACTTTTCAAGCTAAAGTCGATGAGCTAGAAGCTCAGAACAACAAGATAGCAATGAAGAATGAGGTCCTCCAGGAGTAGTATGAGAAGCTCTTTGAGACGCTCCATGAAACTAGGCGTACTCAAACACATTAGCTCGTTACCCCTGTGGACATCAACCATCATCTGGGTGCCCCCCAACATGGAAGGTCACCTTCATTCGACATGGGTATCCCTGATGAGGAGTGAGCTAATCATCAAAACATTGATTAACATGAGACTTCTCTCAACCCAGCTGCTTCGACCCGAAGTAGGAGAAGTGGAGGAAGACACCTCCTTACAGAAGGAGTGGAAGGATCGAAAGCCGTCTTTCACGACTGTCGAGATTTCCTAAAGCAACGTCGAGACAATCCCATCCATATAAGCTCGAAGATCAATGACCCAAGAATCTCTGAAAGACTCGGTCCCTTCCTATGTCCCAGGCCGATTACCAATTTGGGGAAGGGGCAACAAGTCCTAAAGAAACATGAAGGTATATGGGACTCAAAGATGTTCCTACATACATACCTTGGAAGTCAGTACGGCGAGTCCAGGGAAAAGCCACATGCTCTTGATCAAACCTTCCTACTTCCAAAAGGAGATGGAGATTTACGAAAGAAAGTTCCAGTGGTACATGACTCCATTCAGGATCCTCTTATCCTACAACTTCTTAAGGAAGTAAACAAGTTGAAGGCCGAACGACAAGCTGAGATACCTGATTGGAACCAACCTAGGCCTGACCCTCTTACAAGGAAGATCCTCGACACCCCCCTCTAAGCGAAGACAAAGCAGAAGCTTGGCTTGCAACTTTATACTGGAAATGAGGACCCGATTGAACACCTTAACCTTTTTGAGTCCATCATGGCATACCGGATGCACACCGACGAAGAACGATGTCTTCTCTTCCCCTCTACTCTTTCTGGTAGAGCTTTAAACTAGTATTGCCGTCTTCCACCTGAGACGGTAGACTCATTTGAGGAATTAGGGAAACTGCTTATTTCTCAACACATTTTTCAGACCGATCGCTTGCACTCTGCGGATGACTTGTACACTATTCGCCAGAAGCCAGACGAGTCATTACGTATATATGCTGGCCACTTCAGCCATGAGTATTCCCGTTATGCCGAGGCAGATGACAAGACTGCCCTCAAAGCCTTCACGGCAAGCCTACATGACTGTTTCTTCAAGTACATGATCAATGCCAACACTTGAAAGACTTACTCTGAGGTGATGGCATAGGCTTACAACCATGTCTCCGCCGAGGCAAGGACATATCAAGGGAAACCCCCCACAGCCACCTCTTATCAGCAAGTAGGGAGTGGAAGCCAGATCCAACTAAATAAGAAGACCTCGACCTTCCAAATAGCAGCGGTACCTCTCTCTGCCTTACTTAATACTTTGCCAAGTCAACAGACATATCAATCTCAGGGCAAAAGGAAAGATTTCCATCCTCACTAATCTCATTTTAGTAAAAGGAGTAAGGGACACTACCGCGATAACCAAGGGTATCGCCATGATAATCCTCGACCCCAGGCAGTCAACACAGTGGGTCAAGCACATGTCAGGACAGCCCCTACCCTGAGGTATGAAACATACACACCTTTGAATGTCACATGCGTGGCCATTTACCCCAGAATAGCACACTTGATACCGAAGCTAAAGCTGAGGCACCCGGATTACAAGCACGGGCACGTTTTGCTGCTACCACGAGTATAACGACCATGACGGCGAGAAGTGTATCACCCTTCGTGATCATATTGAAGCTTTGGCACGTGAAGGAAAAATTGATCAATTCCTCATTCACCCTCCAAGGGGTAACCGTAACCAACGCCAGGTGAATGTGATATATTCCATAATTAGTGGCACACCCATATCTAAATCTTTTAACAGGGCCACGAAAAATAGTGAACAAGCTTTAAGGTCTGGCCACCAAGTGTTTCACGTGGAAGATATCAGAGGAGGTAAGTGTAAGTATCAAAAACATAACTGGGATCCAATATGTTTCTACCCTGAGGAAGAAAGAGGTATCATTTACCTTCACAACGACCCACTGATCGTGGACATGGATTTAAATATCGAAAATATCGCCGATATTTTCGTTTTTTTGAGTTACCGATATTTTAATAAGTATCCAATGAGTTTTCGTCAAAATATCGCGATATTATCGATATTATCAATAATATCGCGACATTATCGCGATATTAACTATAATATTGCGATATGACAACCAAAAATTCTTAAAAATTTCTGAAAAGTCTCAATTTTGAGACTAAAGGGATTCAAACCCCCTCCCATTTGACTCCTTAACGCCTTAACCACCATATCACTTATGTTGTTGTGATAATATGCTACTATATTTATATATATGGTTTTGTTTTGAATTATTTTTACAAGAAACAAATTTGCACATATTCCAAATTTTTTGTGGTATTATTTTTTAAATTGTGTCAATTAATTACTTAGTCAATGGCATGTGGTTTTTAATTTTTCTATTTTTTATTTGGTCACTTACATGGTAGGGCTGGAAAAAATTCCCGAAAATCCCAAACCAAACTGAAAAAGTCCCAAACCCAAACCGAAAAATCCCAAACCAAAACCATCCTGAAGTTCGGGAATCCCATCCCGAAAAATACCGAAATTTTCGATATGGGATTGGTTTCCAAATCCCATTTGTTTGGTAATCCCGAAAAATACCGAAGTATTCGGTTTCCTATTGACTTTTGAGTTTTGGTTCTTGAAAACCATTGTCATGGTTGCTGACTACTCTTCACAATACACTTACTCTACAAATAGAGATGATGAAGATAGTGAAAATTTTGAACCTCATAGGAACTCTATGTGGTACTAAGTCACTCATGTATCTTACCATGCAATGTATAAAGTGTAAAATATTGTACTAATTCATTATATATAAATGATTATGGTGTGTTTAAACTTCTTTCATTAATTACTACATATTTTCTACATTCACAATGTTTGCCAGCTCGCTATATAATCAACTTAAATCAGTTAAATCTATCATGCAATGCATTTCCTTCCAATTTTTTGTGATAAACTAATAGATAATTGACTAAATAAACATCCTGCAAAGTTTCAATAAAAATTTCCAAGTTTTTCTTACAATTTCCGTGGTTTCCATGTAATTTTTATCGATATCGATATTATCCCGATATTTCCATCGATATTTCCGTGTTTTCGGACTACCGATATTTCCGATATTACCGATATTTTCTTCCTTGATCGTGGAAGCTCACATAGCCAACTTTGAAGTACGACGAATCCTGGTAGACATGGGGTCTTCGGTCAATATCATGTTTGCTGAAGCTTTTAGGGCACTTAATGTAGCTGAACACTTGCTTGATCGCTCGATTTCCTTTCTGACAAGCTTCTCCGATGATATCGTACAACTTTTGGGGAGCATACACTTACCTTTCACCATTGGTACAAGCCCTTACATAGCTACCATTACCACTAACTTCCTGGTGGTTAATTGCCCAACGACATACAATGTTATCTTCGGATGCACAAGTATCAATGATCTTAAGGCCATGTTATCCACACATATGTTGTTGATGAAATTTCCAACCCCTTATGGTAATGGTTACATCAGAGGAGATCAACTTAGTGCACGATCATGTTACAACACTTTGGTCAAGCAACAACACCTGCCTGTGCCTAAAGAAACCCTTTCTATACATGACCAAGTCATAAAGACTAGCCCAGACGAAGCCAACTAGGATCTTCACGGTGGCAACAGTCAACCCGACGATCCTCGAGATGAATCTTTCACCCAGTAAGCACAACCCGCTGAAGAGTTGGAGAAGGTTTCTATCTAAGTATATGTCAACAAGACTATACAAATAAATGAACAACTTCACAGTATATTCGTTCAATCATACACTCCAACACATTCATACATAAGCCAACTGTGCTTTGAAAGGGTTCAACATACTTTGTGTCATTTGACACTTGCTATAATGTGCCTAGACACCTTGCCCTTATTATCACCAACCAGGTGATGAAATGTAAAGAAGGAACTCATCTTCATGCCACCAACTAGGTGATGAAATGTACAACCCGTACTCTTCTTCATGCCACCAACCAAGTGATGAAATGTACAACCCGTACTCTAATATCATTTGGCAACTTGCTATTCATGCCACCAACCAGGTAAAGAAGGAACTCATCTTCATGCCACTAACCAAGTGATGAAATGTACAACTCGTACTCTCCTTCATGCTACCAACTAGGTGATGAAATGAACAACCCGTACTCTAATATCATTTGGCAACTTGCCATTTATGCCACTAACCAGGTGATGAAATATACAACTTGCACTCTCCTTCATGCCACCAACCAGGTGATGAAATGTACAACCCCTACTCTAATATCATTTGGCAACTTGCCATTCATGCCACCAACCAGGTGATGAAATGTACAACCCGTACTCATCTTCATGCCACCAACCAAGTGATGAAATGTACAACCTGTACTTTCCTTCATGCCACCAACTAGGTGATGAAATCTACAACCCGTACTCTAATATCATTTGGCAACTTGCCATTCATGCCACCAACCAGGTGAAGAAGGAATTCATCCTCATGCCACCAACCAAGTGATGAAATGTGATAAAAGGTGATGAAGGAACTCATATTCGTACCACCAACCAAGTGATGAAAACAACTCACCATTCATTCCACCTACTAGAAGACGAATGGTACAACTTGTACATGTGAACTCCTAGCATTCACAAATAATAAAAAACCATCAAGCTTGACAACTCAACTAGGGGAGCACTTATGCCCAACAAGAGTTATAGTCACCAACAAAGTCTTATTGTAAGCCAACAACAACTTCAGTGCATAGCATACGAAGATCAAGCTATTCAGCCTTCTTGCATTTGCTTCAGACATTTCCCCTCTGTAACAATGCAAACACTACAACTCGTAAAAAGCTTCACACATTCTTAATCAAGACAGTGTGAAGCAAAACCAATTTATGGTGCCAACAAGAACTTCATCAAAGAAGTTCAACCACAATTCTCAAAAGTTTCACACATTCTTGATTAAGACAGTGTGAAGCAAAACCAATTTATGGTGCCAACAAGAGCTTCATCAATGGAGGGTAACCACAATTCTCAAAAGCTTCACACACTCTTGATCAAGACAGTGTGAAGCAAAACCAATTTATGGTGCCAACAAGAGCTTCATCAATAAGGGGCAATGAAGGGTAACCATAATTCTCAAAAGCTTCACACACTCTTGATCAAGACAGTGTGAAGCAAAACCAATTTATGGTGATAATAAGAGCTTCATCAATGAAGGGCAACCACAATTCCTAAAAGCTTCACACACTCTTGATCAAGACAGTGTGAAGCAAAACCAATTTATGGTGCCAACAAGAGCTTCATCAATAGAGGGTAACCACAATTCTTAAAAGCTTCACACACTCTTGATCAAGACAGTGTGAAGCAAAACCAATTTATGGTGCCAACAAGAGCTTCATCAATAGAGGGCAACCACAATTCTCAAAAGTTTCACACACTTTTGATCAAGACAATGTGAAGCAAAATCAATTCATGGTACCCAACAAAGCTTTACCACAAAAGCTTTACCAATAAAAGCTTTACCAACAAAAGCTTCATCAATGGAGGACAACTACAAATTCTCAAAAGCTTCACACTATCTTGATCAAGATAGTGTGAAGCAAAATCAATTCATGGTACCCAATAAAAGCTTCAACTCCAAAGCTTTAACTCCAAAGCATCATCTACAAAAGTTTCAACACAAAAGCTTCACCCACAAAAGCTTCAACACAAAAGCTTCAACACAAAAGCTTCATCAATGGAGGACAACTACAAATTCTCAAAAGCTTCACACTATCTTGATCAAGATAGTGTGAAGCAAAATCAATTCATGGTACCTAATAAAAGCTTCAACTCCAAATCTTCACCTATAAAGCTTCAACTCCAAAACTTCATCTACAAAAGCTTCAACACAAAAGTTTCACCCGCAAAAGCTTCAACACAAAAGCTTCACCAACAAAAGCTTCAACACAAAAGCTTCACCAACAAAAGTTTCATCAATGGAGGACAACTACAAATTCTTAAAAGCTTCACACTATCTAGATCAAGATAATGTGAAGCAAAACCAATTCATGGTACCCAACCAAAGCTTCAACTCCAAAGTTTCACCTACAAAAGCTTGAACACAAAAGCTTCACCCACAAAAGCTTCACCCACACCTACAAAACTTGGCCCATAAAAGCTTGACCCACAAAAGCTTGACCTACAAAAGCTTCACCCACAAAAGCTTCACCTACAAAAGCTTGACCCACAAAAGCTTGACCCACAAAAACTTCACTTACAAAAGCTTCACCCACAAAAGCTTCACCCATAAAAACTTCACTTACAAAAACTTCACCCACAAAAGCTTGACCCACAAAAGCTTTACCAACAAAAGCTTTAACACAAAAGCTTCACCTACAAAAGCTTCACACTATCTTGATCAAGATAGTGTGAACCAAAATCAATTCATGGTGCCCAACAAAGCTTCAACCTCAAAGCTTCACCTACAAAGCTTCAACACCAAAGCTTCACCTACAAAGCTTAAAATATATATATATATTTGGAAATTTGAAAATTGGAAGAAAAAAAAATTCAAAAATTCAAAAATTCAAAAAAAAAATTCGAAAATTCGAAAAAAATTCAAAAAAAAAAAAAGCCTAGGCCTCATCTTTTTTGGGCCTAACAATTTTCATAACAAATATATATGAAGGAGGAGTTTTGGGCTACCACTTAGAAAAGAAATGCCTCATTCGTGAACTCCCTCGACCGGAGACTGTTGGAAGTATGCCCACAAAGCCACTCATTTGATGTAATAGCTTTTGGAATACTTATTATATTAAACTTTTATATGTTTAAATGAAGGGCAAAGCTTATTGTTAATCACTATTTATTGTATCATGTGTTTAAGCAATAAGGGAATCCAAGGAATGTATTTGTTCTAAGAGAGAAGTGATCTAATGAGTTAGATTATCGAGACCTCTCTCTTATGATCATTCCTAAAACGTTCCTAGCCATAGGATTGCCAATTGGGCATTGACAATCCGCTAAGGTTAGTATGTGTTATGTTGACTCAAACGTGAGTATGAACTAGTCTCAAGTCATTTGGTGTTGGACACTGAGACAAACACATAGGTGCTCGAAAGAGTAATCGAGTACACTGAACGTCGATCAAAAGAGAGTTCGAACATACATGTCATGTATGAACTCTAAAGTTGCAATATGCAAAGTAGTCCTTTGACCTGAGGCATCATAGATGTCTAATGGTTAGGTCCTTGATCTTTGATCATGTCAATGGCATTCCTTCGGATTGTCCACGGCATTGTTGGGGTCAAGCTATCTAGTCATGTAGGCATATGAATGCACAACAAGGGATCTCTAACCTTCCATGGTGGAAGGAGAATACTCTAAGATATGATTCTAAAGTCTTTGGCCAAAGCATATGAATATGACTTAGGAAGTTTGTTCCAAATCATATTCAAAGGAATCATATAGGAAAGTATCACATTGGATAGTAGACATGAAACAAACTATCACTTAAACAATGTGATTAAGAGTATTGTATTAGAGAAGGACCGTATTGCATTGTAGTTGTAACTGGATAGGTTCTCCAACCAATTCTACTTAGCTTGGGTAACCATGATATGCTGCTAGGTGTCACTCATGGTTTGTGGAAGCCCTGAAGATTAGCAAGCACTAATCTTAAGGGAGAATTGAAATGTGGTTTCAATTCACAATCGATCGTTAAGAGTAACATCGCCCACTACCTCGCTAATTGGAACCTAATGGATCGCACACCACATAAGGATGTTAGTGAAGAAATTATATGAAATGGATAAGCAATTAAATGGTTTAATTGAAGAATGGTCAAGATTAATTAATTAGTTAATTAATTATACGAAAAGTTCGTATTGGGCTTATATGTTGGTTTTGGGTTTCGGGGCCCAAAAGTGTTTTGGTCCACAAGGCCCATTATGTTTAAGTTGTATGACAACTAAAACAAAATGGGCAAATTAGCCCAATAACAAGGAGAGGCCGGCCATTAGGGTGAATGGGCAAGCTTGCTTAATTACAAGTTTGCCACTCACCAAAGAAAATGTTATAAAAGGAACTTTATAGCAATTTTCTCATAAGGGTTTTCTAATAGAAATTGGGTGAAACATTTTCTCTCTTTTTCTACATAGAGGCCGGCCACTTAGAGGATTTTTACTAGCATCTAAAATCTCTCTAAGTCATCCATATCATCTTCACAATATACAACCTTGGTGAAGAGACTTAGAGACATCAAGCTTTTGATGTTTTTGGAGAACAAATCCTTTTTCCTCTAATCATCAAAGGAGCACTAAAGGGAGGAAAACACAAGGAGGATTCAAGGAGCTTGGAGGTGACTTGAAGGCCCTCCACTTGGGTGAATCCCTTGTGTAAACAAGGATGAGCTTCAAGGGTAAAGAATCACTAAATCTTTACTTCTCTTTAATTTTGTTAAAGAGTTTATTTTGGTTCACCATATACTAGGCTTTGAAAGTCATGGGTTTTATGAATTGTTTTTTGATGCATGTCTACTTTAAAGTGTTAATAGCTTGCATATGTATTCAAATGTTCATACTTGTTCTTAGCTAGGACAAATTTTTTCCTTCAGAGACTTGGGGAACTCCTACCATATACTACTGCACCTTGATACTCAGAAGTTTCACGACCACTCAGTGACTTGGATTTTTCAAGTCTCCAACCGAGAAGTTTTCCTCACTTGGGAAATTAAGGGAGCACTACCTCAACATACATGCTTCACTCTCAAAGCTTCAACATACAAGCTTCAACAAAAGAAAAAATTCAAAGAACTTAGTGAAGAAGACCTTGGTGTATTTAACACAATACGTTGAAATGAAGTAAAGCTTGTTTATTGATATCTTCGATAAGTTACAAATATGTACATATACATGAATCAAAATAAACAAACAAGATGGAGCCTTCACAAAGGTTGCTCATGAGAAGTCTCAGCAGTCGGCAAAGCCCCAGAAAGAGTAGGCACCAGAGGGTGATCATTCAGAGCCTCAATACTGGGCAGAACCCCAGAAGGAGGAGGCACCGAAGGTTGATCATTTGGAGCTTCATTACGCTGTACAGCCCTAGAAGACAAAGGCAATAAATGCCTTTGGAACAAACCCACAAACCTCTGATGATCAAGTAAAATCTGACCATCAGATTCCTGCAGCTGGTCAAGCTTCATCTTTATGTTTGTAGCATAGTCATGTGCGAGCCTGTGCAACTGCTTATTCTCATGCTTGAGCCCTCTGATCTCCTATTTGAGATTTATCACTTCAGCTGCTAATGATTCAACTTGGCAGGTTCGAGCAAATAGGCGTTGGGCCATATTAGACACAGAACCTGCACATTGAACACTGAGAGCCAGATAATCCTTAACAGCCAACTCATCAGATCGTTTGGAAAGTAGTCTGTTATCTTTAGGAGTGAGAAGGTTCCTGGCCACCACCGTAGCGGTTATATCATTCTTCATCACAGAGTCCCTAACGGTAAGAGGACCAGTAGGGGATAAGAAGGATGGGTGCCATATGTTGTCTTGAGAAGACATGGCTGACTCTTCACCAAAGATCAAGTCAAAACGACGATCGGATGGAACAGACATTCTCAGAAATGATGAAAGAGAAATAAGGTGCAATAAATCTCTTAAGTACAAAAATAAGGGGAAAATTCCTACAAGCAATAACTTTCTGAATGTACTTATTACACACAATTGGTGCCCTTATAAAAGAAAGGGTAACATGGCTGTTGGTTTAAAAATCGAAGAGGCACCACTCTCCATACGCAACATCAGCTCCTCGGATACCACAGATAACTTTGCCAAAAATCTCTGACAAAGTTTAGACACATAAATTTTAAAGGTCTAGCTACCCTACTATTACCCACAAGGTGTCAACCTCCGTGCTCTGTGACAAGGCAGACTGGCAAAAATGCTCAACCTTTACTCACAGTCGAGAAAACACTCCCAACAAGATTGCTTGCTCAAAAATCGAAGAGGCACCGCTCTCCGAATCTCGAGAGCTAAACTCCCAACAAGATTACGTGCTCAAAAATAGAAGAGGCACCGCCCTCCGAATCTCGAGAGCCAGACTCCCAACATGATTACTTTATACAAAATTGAAGATACACTGCTCTCCGAATCTCAAGAGTTAGACTCCCAACATGATTGCTTTCTAAAAAATCGAAGAGGCACCGCTCTCTGAATCTCGAAAGCCAGACTCCCAACGGGATTACATGCTCAAAAATCGAAGAGGCATCGCCCTCCGAATTTCAAGAGCCAGACTCCCAACAGGATTACTTTCTAAAAAATCAAAGAGACACTGTTCTCCAAATCTCAAGAGTCAGACTCCCAACAGGATTGATTTCTCAAAAATCGAAGAGGCACTGCTCTCCGAATCTCGAGAGCCAGACTCCTAACAGGATTACGTGCTCAAAAATCAAAGAGGCACCGCCCTCCAAATCTTGAGAGTCAGACTTCCAACAGGATTACTTTCTCAAAAATCAAAGAGATACTGCTCTCCGAATCTCAAGAGTCAGACTCCCAACATGATTGCTTTCTTAAGAATCGAAGAGGCTCAAGAGCCAGATCCCCAACAGGATTGCTTGTTCGAAAACCGAAGAGGCACCGCTCTCCGAACTTCGAAAGCCAGATTTTCTTGGATAAAACTTGTCTGCAATCTTCACACGCAACATCAGCTTTCCAAATACCACAGACCACTTTTTCAAAGTGCTCTGACAAAGTTAAAACACGTGAAGCTTGCAGCTCCCACTACATTGCTATGACCAAGAAGGGTAAAAGAATAGCACTAGTACTTGTTATTAGGGAGACTCCTATATATGTCGACCTCCATCCTCCACAGCCAGTCAGACCTGCAAATAAAAAAAATGCTCAACTTTTCTTCAGATCCGAGAGGGCACTCTCAACAGAATCTCTCGAAATACTTAGCTTCTTTTTCTCTCGATAATACCTCTGCAAACAAGTCATACCAGAGCAAGAGTATCTCATATCATCATGCTTAAAAGCAAGAGTATCCCATATCATGCTTTTTCCCTGTCTTGTCCTTTGGCCTTGTTTTTACATGCAAGACAAGGAGAAAGAGAGCAATTAGTCAGCACTTGGAATCAAGCTTCCAGTCAGGAACTAACTGCCTGGAACCCTTTGCCTGATTACTTACCTGGCATTACTCTCGAGTACTTATCTTCAACATCTTATACTTCCAGAGAAGATACCACATCTGCCTGAGGAACAGATAGGGAAAGTGATAAGGATACAAAGAAGCATGTGGAGACAAGCGTAACAGAACACGTGTCGATACATCCACTACTTTGTCAACAGCAAAAGTATCCCTTATCATCAGGGTCGAACGTACTCTAGATTTGATAGACTTGTTTTGACCCTCAAATTCTTAAGTCGGCTTTATACTCTGGAGGAAACCAGAAAATCCTCCAGCCCAGTTCAAGAATAAGTTTGTGGAAAGTTACTTCTTCAAAAGCAAAAGTATCTCATATCATCTCTTCTCCATTTACTTCTCCTTGTCCTTGTTGCTGTTTACGACACAATAAGAAAGAGAACAATCAACCGAAAGCCGAAGTCGAACATCCGATCCAGGTTGCTTGCTTGGAAGTCTGATTGCTTACCTTGTCTGTTACCTCATTCGGCAAATCTCATAGCTCGGCGACTTAGGGGACTTCTACTATAGGGTTTGTATCGCACTTGACCAAGCCCGAAACTATAAGTAAGCTTCAAGTGAAATTGATACATTACCTTGTGCATCTTCATCGGTTAAAGATACCACCCCTAGATGGAGGAAAAGTACTTCCAAAGAAGATGCCACATCTACATATGAGATAGATAAGGCAAGTGAAAATGATACCACACTTCGGTACGTAGAAGTTTCGTGATTACTTAATGGCTTGGATCTTGCAAGTCCCCAATCGAGGAGCTTCCCTCACTCGGGAACTTAGGGGAGCACTGTTTATACCATACTTGACCAATCCCGAAACTACTGAGCACCGGTCAACGTTATACCGTCAAAGACCCAGAAGAGTTTCCCTTCAACCAGAAGGCCAATCATAGCGCGACACGTGTTGACATCAGAAACCAATCATAGCGCGACACGTGTTAACATCAGAAGCCAATTACAACACGATATGTGTCAATGTCAGAATGAAACTAGAAACTCTCTTCTATAAATAAAGATCATTCTCTCACAATATTTCCTAATGTCATTGGTACTAAATCATTCACTAGTACTCATAAAATGAGAGATTGAACCTATGTACTTGTGTAAACCTTTCACAATTAATGAGAACTCATCTACTCCGTGGACGTAGCCAATTTGGGTGAACCATGTACATCTTGTGTTTGCTTCCCTGTCTCTATCCATTTACATACTTATCTACACTAGTAACCGGAGCAATCTAGCGAAGGTCACAAACTTAACACTTTCTGTTGTACCAAAGTTCTCACTGATTTTGTGCATCAACATATTTCATTCCATATATTTTTTACCCTTTTTTAGCTAATCAATTAGCTATTTATTTTATTAATTCCATAACCTCCAAAACTTTCTTTCTAAAAATATGTTAATTGGCTAATTAATGGATTAATTGCCTAATTAATCCATTAATGGCCAAATAAATCACACATTAAACCACAAAATACACCTAAAAAACATCCCAAAGGCCGGCCACCTTTTCTCCAAAGGGGACCGGCCATACTCTATATATTGAGCCCCATTTTCTCTACAAACCTAGGTCCACATTCTTGCAAAACTCCAAAAACTCTCTAAACACTTTTTCTCTCTAAATTCTAACTTTGGCATCGAAGGTTCTTCGGCCAAAGCCCCCCCATTCATCGTGGGTGCGTGAGACTCTTGGCTTTGACCATAAGGTGTTAATTGTTTTGTAGGTACAATTTTGTTCAAGAAGAAGAAGGGGGAAATTTGCATTCACACAAATGACATACTTTTGAAAGTCAAGTCCTTGTATATGTTTTATGTTCATAATTATTGCAGAAGTTGAAGTCTTGGTTTTATTTGTTCATTTATTGAGAACCTCTATTGTAAAGTATTTGGATAAGATTTCTTTGGTGCCATCTCTTATTCAGTATCATCTAGCCAACAACCGTCGTTATGTTGCATTTGCAGGTGTTGCATAAGAAAAGGATAATGCGCCAAATGGAGATGGAGAAAAGAAGGAAAATTAGCCCGCAGAGTCCAAGTGCGCCAAGAAGAAGAAAAAGAAGGATAAAGCTTCAAAGGAGGTCAAAGAATCACAGGATCAACCAAACACTCAGTGCCACTAATGAACTGAGTGAAGTTACTGAAGCCGAACAGATGGAGGAGGATACATCAAATATTGACATGAAGGAGCAATTAAAGAAGGTTGTATCAGTGAAGAAGAAATCTAATAAAGAGTTGGATGCTGCGGCAAAAGCTGCTGCTCAAGAGGCAGCTACTAGGAGAGCACGACTTGCTGCAACTAAGAAGAAAGAGAAGAACCATTACAACTAGCAACTTGTGCAGTAAAAAGCCCAAATTTCGTTCAACATCGTTATATATGAACATGTAATTTTTCTTTGTTCATAAGAGCGAAGTTGTGCGAAACAAAGAGTGGGTGTGGCGGCTGTGGGTTAAAATTTTTATTGCGCAGTGGACTAGTAGGAAGTTTTCACATTTGGTTGTTGTCGATCATTTTTTGTTGCTCGATTGTCATGGGGACGTATGGAATTAGCAAGTTTTGCTCATTTGATATTCCTTCTTGGAGATAGTCAGTTTTAACTTGATACATGTCTGTACTGTAGTTGTTCCTCCGCGTTGTGTTGCTGTTACAAACTTGTGTATGAAATTCTATGAATGGACGGACACAATCAGAAATTATTGCATTTCTTCTCTGTGTGAGCTGAAGGACAAAACTGGACGTTGTTTAGATCGTTTAATAAGATATACCAATGTACTATTGAAAAGGCTTACATTTCATTGTCATCGTAGCGTCCCGACCTAATAATGCATTATTGATTGTAATGTTATACGTCAGTGAATCTATTATAAGTAATTTGAATGACATGCAGTAAATCACGAGCGATAGGTAAAGATGCAATTGCCATAATTGCTTCTAGATTATCAGCTCAGTATACTTCTATCAAAATGCTTATAGTAAAAGCGCTTATAAGTTAAAAGTGATTTTTATTTTTCAATTTAAGTAACGACATGGTGTATTCCAATTATTAGCCTCCTTTTTTAAAAAGGATCATTGATTGGCAAACAAATGGATGAGATGAGACTTGAGAGGGAGGGGAGTCTTGATTGATCCACTTTGTTCTTGCTCAGGCTGGTACGCTGTCGCTAGATAAGGTCATTTCTGACATTTCAGGTGGTCCACGTGGCATTTCCGTCACATTAAAAAAAAAACCCTTTTCCTCACCAGTTGTCGTCACTCGTTCACCATGAAGAAGTAGCAGCAAGCAGAAGTAAACACAAACAAACCGGCGATTCGAGCAAACCTTCTCATTCTCTCCCCCTCCCCCCCCCTCTCTCTCTCTCTCTCTCTAGCAAGATTGAATCCCGGAGAAGCAAGCAGTACCTGTGAAATGCTCCATTTCGACACTCCAGGTTCTAATTTCTTCAAACTAGCACGTTTTGTTTCCGAAAAATGAAAATTGTATCGAAAGTTTTGGAATCTTATGAATAATTGTGCGTTTTCGGATTCGAAACCAGCAGAGAAAAAAGAAGTTTGGATTCAGATTAGCTCTGTTACCTCTAGGCTATTGCCTCTCTCTGAGTCAGAGTGACAAGCAGTTTTAGGGCTGTTTTTTTTTTTTCAATTAGCGAATTAATCTGAGTAAAATTCGCAATTTTGAGGAGCTTTTCGGGTCTTCGAGAAGGAAATTGATACAGTATGTATGTTTTGTTGAATAATGATTTATAACCGTGATTGACAGATTGTTTAGTAGGAAAATCTTGTGTGCCATGTCTTAGTATTACTCTGATAACTAGTAACTGAATTGTCCATTGGTGCTTCGTAACAATTAGCTTTTGGTGGTTCTAAGTCCGTTATTCTATCTTTTACTTTATATCCATTTGATGATTGTATTATTGATTCAATATCAACATCTGTTCCCGTAGGGTTCAAATGTCTAGTCACATCGTGATTTTCTGATTTGTTAGGGGACTAAGAGCTGCTTCTTGGTCCCTGGCCGATGACTTGCAATTGGATGTTGTTGCTTAAGGGAAGATAATGAGCAGTAAACTCCTCTGCCCATTTATTGGGATTTCACTTCACGACTCTTTAAATGGTAGAAACAATGGAAATTTCATTTATTGGGACAGAGGGCGTATGGGAAAAAGGGCTGCTCGTAGGTGTGTATGTGAAAAGCAGAACTATTGGATTTCTCAAGCAATTAAAGTTTCACATTTTTGGGGAAAAAATGTGGAATTATTAAGGCGAACCTTCGAGCTACAAAATGGGATGAAGGTGCAATGCGTTAAAGAGCCCTTTTCTCGAAGCAAGGCTCTGGTGAGGTCTCTGTCTCCTCTGTTGGAAGAGGGTTTACTTTTAATTAGGTGCTCTGTACTTTTGGCCGTCATATCTGGGGTGTGCTTATTGGTATGGTACGGGCAATCCAAAACCAAGGATTTTATTGAAGCCAAGCTTTTGCCTTCTGTTTGTTCAGTACTCAGTGAATATGTTGAGCGTGAAGTTGTTTTTGGTAAGGTTCGGAGGTTATCGCCTTTGAGCATCACACTGGACTCTTGTTCAATTGGGCCTCATAATGAGGAATTTTCTTGTGGTGAGGTCCCATCTATGAAACTTCGGCTTCACCCTTTTGCAAGTCTTAGGAGGGGAAGGATTGTGATTGATGCAGTTTTGTCGCATCCGACGGTCTTGGTTGCACAAAAGAAGGATTATACTTGGTTAGGGATACCCTCAACTGAAGGTGGTCTACAAAGGCACTTATCTAATGAAGAAGGAATTGATCATCGAACCAAAATCCGAAGGCTTTCTAGAGAAGAAGCGGCTGCTTGCTGGGAAAGAGAAAGAGATGAAGCGGCAAAAAAAGCTGCAGAGATGGGTTACATTGTTTCTGACAAGGGTTCCAGTCCTTCAAATGGCAATGACTCAAAGGAAGGTGATAGCCATTCAGTAGATTTAACAAGTTCTGAGTCATTTCCATGCATGGATGAAAAGATGCACTGGAGGGATCATTGCATGGACACAGGCGTTGATTATGAAATAAAGCATGCAGATTTGGAGAAATCGTTAGGTGTCAAAATTCCTGGGTCAGGGCTTAAATTTTGGTCCAGAGTGATAAAGGGGCCTAAAAAGCACAAATTTAAAAGGAAGGGTTATGGGAGTGATATCTCTGCATCAGGTATTACTGCCAAAAGAAGAATTCTTGGGTACAGTGCAGCAAGGGCACTTGCATATTTTCAGGATCTATCTCATCGGAACTCTGATGAGCCTTTACAGTCATCTGGAGGTATTGATGTGATGAACCTTGACACCTATTTGTTGAACAATGTGGTTGATACTAATGCTGATGCTTCCATCACAAGTATTGGTGAAAAAACTGTAAGAGATGACAACCACAATGGAAAGCATTACGGAGATTCAGCAGACTATCCTCTTAAAGAAAATGAGAATGTCAACAGTCATTTAAATAGTTCTAATTTCATGGATGATCCGCTTCCTATGACTTTTGATAGGTCTAATGGAGATGGGATGTCCAGTAAAACTTTCCCATTCACTGAAAATGTTGCAGGAGCTAAAACCATAAGTGGTAATGTAAACGATGAGGATTTTGGAGTCGATGTTGTAAATAAGCATACTGAGATATCAGAGAAGCAAAGAGGTCAGATGCTGCAGACTTCAAATTTTGCAACATACAATCAAGTTCCTATATGGCCCCTAAGCCTGAAATTAGGTTTTCCCTCCTTTGCAGGAGAGCCATTAGCCTTTCTCTCTGGACCCATTCAAAAGCTGACGTCTAGTGTGGGCCCCAGAGTTGAAGATATTGTTGCAGAACTTGTCGACGGGGTTGGTGTTGGGCAGTCTGAAGGCATTGAGAAGATGCTTCCAGTTACACTAGATTCTGTTCATTTCAAAGGAGGAACATTGATGCTACTTGCATATGGCGACAGGGAACCTCGGTAGAGTCACTTCTGTTATACTTTTGCTTGTTTTACTCTTTATAGTAACATAATTCTCTTGCTGACTCGTCATAATATGATTTACTTTGTTGTAGATGCTAGCTTTCCTTTAACCATTGTGCTGAGTTTTATCTAGAAAACCTTGTTGGTGTTGGGATTTTGACATATCAGATAGAGGTCTAACTATATGAATTAGAATCACTCATCTTTTAAGATGTTTCCACTTTTCTGTGAATAATGGTAATGCATTGTCTTATGCAAGATAAAGTTTATAACAAGATAAATTTTGCATTAAGTAGAGCATTTATGATTTTTATAAAATGTTTATAGAGAGATGGAGAATGTCGATGGACATGTGAAGTTTCAAAATCACTATGGCCAAGTTCACGTACAAGTTAGTGGAAACTGTAAGGTGTGGAGGTCTGATAACATATCTGAAGATGGCGGCTGGTTGTCTACAGATGTTTTTGTTGACATTGTTGAACAGAAATGGCATGCCAACTTAAAAGTTGCCAACTTGTTTGTTCCGGTAAGGGAAACACTACAAAATAAAATATGACACATAATTACGATTACAAACACCTTTGGATTTCCAAACTTAGGTCACAAAGTTGGTTTACGTGCCTTGTGTGCTGGTTGTCTCTTCTTCTGCAGCTTTTTGAAAGGATCTTAGAAATTCCAATAATTTGGTCCAGAGGAAGAGCCACTGGTGAGGTGCTTCTCGAACTTAAATGTGTACTTTATTGTTTTCTATTATAAAATTTTATGGTGGCACATCTCCAGTTTATGCCTCTGAATGGGTTATATTGTTTCTGTTGCTGAAGTAATTACATGAATTCATTTTTAGCGGCAATTGCTGCTTGTTGATTATTCCTTTAGTTCTAAGGTTATATAAAATTCTGTGTATCTGAAATCACAATTTATCACATTTCAACTGTATTTTCTCATTTGACATTATGTAGGAGAAATAAAAGTTCATTGTGAGATTTTATTTTGTTTGTTTTGAGATATATATGTACTTTTACTATTTCAGGTTCACTTGTGCATGTCAAGTGGAGAAACATTTCCTAATCTTCATGGACAGCTTGATGTGACAGGGTTGGCTTTTCAAACAATTGGCGCACCTTCATCATTTTCTGTATGTCCTGGTTATACGTTTTTGTTTCTTTTGTTGAACCTATATGGATACAATATGCTTGTTGAGGTAGATGTTCCTTCTCCCTGCAAATAGACTTGGTAGATCGCCTAAAAATAGGAACTACTTCCGGTTCCAATATATAATGAAAAACTGAATCTGTCCAAATAATTATCAATTTAATAGGGTGTGTTGTAATGCATTTTGCACTTGATTTACTAGGGCTTTGGTCTTTTATAATCGTACTTGTCGTCTTGCATGTTACTGTTTCTAACAGCACATAATATGCAAAACGTTATAGCTCTATGGTTCTCAAAACATGCAATAGGTTTATGGTTGAAACTTGAAACCATCCCTCATGCGCATTGTCTGTCATGTTGTCCTTGAAATCTAAAAAGTTGTTGTTCTCTGCCATGCGTTTCTTGAACAACAACAACAACAATGATAAAGCCTTATCCCACAAAGACCATCTCTAATCCTTGGGATAAAGCTTAAAAATTTAAGCCATAACCCAGAAACTGCTTTTCTCCTCCAATCCTTCGACCATCTCCAACCCTAGCCTATAACCTATTTTTCCCCTTCTATTCCCTGCCCCCAAATCCAACCCAACCCAAGCTTAAAATTGGACCTAAAACCTATAACCTAAAACAAGCCCAGGATTTAGCCCAGGATTAGTGGGGCTAGCCCACCATCTATTTAGTTTTATATTTATAAATTCATTGAATCCAACAGTTAAGATCTAATTTGATAAAATTCAACGGTAAAAACAAAAATTTAACAGTCCAAATTTAAATCTAAAGGCTAAAGTAATTAAAAAAAAATCTTTTATGTGTTTC
This sequence comes from Malus domestica, assembly GCF_042453785.1. Taxonomy (NCBI): domain Eukaryota; kingdom Viridiplantae; phylum Streptophyta; class Magnoliopsida; order Rosales; family Rosaceae; genus Malus; species Malus domestica. The sequence goes on from NC_091668.1 coordinate 12,300,871, forward strand.
ATATTTTTTCATAATGTTTAATGAGTTTCATGGTGTCCATTAGTGATTTTTCAGTATTTGTCAAAATCTAAATATTTTTAGGTTAAAATGTTCATAAAATTAAATTAGGATAGTCTATTTTTTTCTTTTAAAAAAGTTACTTTAAGAAAAAAATTAGCCTAAATTCATTTTTTAATAATCTGGGGCTAAAATTTTAGGCCAAAAGGGTTGGAGCAGAAAAACTATTTCTGGGTTAAAACCTAAATTTTGTGGGCTAAAAATTTTAGGTTTTAGGCCAAGGGTTGGAGATGGTCTTATAGCTTAAAATTTTAGCCCGAGACTATTAAATAATGATTTTAGCCTTTTTTTTGGAAACTTTTTTTAAAATAAAGTTTATGAAAATTATCCTAATTTATTTTTATGAACATTTTAATTTAAAAATATTTAAATTCTGATAAGTAATTAAAAATCATACAAATACATAGGTATTTATAAAGTTTTAAGTTAAATTTGATTTAAATTATTTTTTCTTAAATTATTTAGAAGTTATATTTTATTTTGGGCCGTCAAATCTTTTTTATGTGAGCTCCAAGTACCCCATGGGCTTTTCTTAAAACCCATGCGTTTCTTTTATGCAGGATATTTCAGCAAGCTTATGTTTCCGTGGCCAACGGATATTCTTACACAATGCAAGTGGCTGGTTTGGTGATGTTCCCTTGGAAGCTTCTGGAGATTTTGGCATTCATCCTGAGGAAGGAGAGTTTCATCTTATGTGTCAGGTATGTTCTTGAAGATGCTTCTTGGATTGAGTTTGGTAACAGGCAGTTAATTTGAGCTTGAACTGGCAGCACAAAATGTCTTATTTGGTTTCCTTTTTGTTTTCTTATTAATAGTGCATCCAGTTAGAAATCTTTTCATACCAATTTCTCTATCTCCAGGTTTCTTGCGTGGAAGTAAATTCCCTGATGAGAACTTTCAAGATGAAACCTCTCTTGTTTCCGGTATGTGTGTGTTGTGTATGTTGTGTGTGTTGCATCTGATTGTCTGTTCGCATGTATCTGTCTTTTTCTTTTTTCCTGTGTGATAAAATGGAAATACTAAGCTATAGTGTAGATGCTAGCTTCTCCCTGGTACCACCATGTGTAGACGGTAGAACCTATGACTTCTCATTTAGAAGGGAAGGCATAGACGGAAGTGCTACACTTCGACATGGATATGAAACTGGCACTTTCCTTTGAACCTATATCAACACATTATCTATGTCAGAGTTCCTGCTCGCATGTTGTAAAACGTTTATTGAAAATAGCACGACAGCCTTAATAGAACTTCTGGTTAATCATAGTTAAATGAAATAGAATTCTTTTAAAAGCCTCTGTATGAGTCTCATACACTGGCCAATGAAGCGCAGATTTCGGCTAGTAATTTGATACAAATCATATTATCTGCATCTTAAAATCTTAGGTGCTTATATATATATATTCCTTTATTTTTAAGTTTGATTACATTTTTAATGAACTCTCTCAAATACTTTTATTAGCCATTTGTACATGTCACTCCCTACTATTATTTTTCCAAATTCCATGTAATAATGTTGGGTGCATTAGTTTCTTACTTAATTCACACAAGAAAGAATGCAGTGATAATAGGAAAGGTGATATACGTCATATTGACACATCTCTTTGAATTTTCCCCATGTAGCTGGCTGGTTCAGTGACTGCTGTGTTTAACTGTCAAGGTCCATTGGATGCACCTATATTTGTGGGAAGTGGAATGGTCTCTAGAAGGATATCTCATTCAGTTACTGATTTTCCTCCGTCCTCTGCATCTGAAGCAGTTTTGAAAAGTAAAGAAGCCGGTGCAGTAGCAGCATTTGATCGTGTACCATTTTCATGCGTATCGGCTAATTTCACTTTTAACACTGATAGCTGTGTAAGTTTTTGAGAAGCAACTAAATGTGTATGTCCAAAATTGTGTGATGATTCTTCATCTCATGCCACTGTATCTATACCCTTGTAAGCTTATACTGTATTTTCTATAGGTTGCTGATTTGTATGGAATAAGAGCTAGTCTTGTAGATGGCGGTGAAATTCGAGGGGCAGGGAATGCATGGATTTGCCCAGAGGTATACACTTTTGTTTTTGTTGAAAATTGTGGCCAGTTTTTCTCGATTCATATTACTGGGTCGTTATACTAGCAAGCTAGGTCTCTCTTTCTCACTGAGGTGATTATTTGGTAACTAGAGCATGCGTATTACCATTTTGTTTCTATTTCTAAGGGGAATTTTTTTTTAAGCTATCTTCAACCTATAATGCTACTTTAGCTTTCTTGTTAAATATAAATCTTTGTGATGATGTAGCACTCAGCACTCTAACATTTCTATTTGAAAATTAATTTTATGATGTTACACACAGGGTGAAGTTGATGATACATCAATGGATGTGAATTTCTCCGGAAGTTTGTGTTTTGATAAAATTCTGCATCGATATGTACCTGGGTATCTTCAACTAATGCCACTCAAATTAGGGGTTTTAAATGGAGAGACAAAACTTTCTGGTTCGCTTTTGAGACCGTAAGATTCACATGTCCCTCTTAACTGTTGATCAATAACTATTCATGCTGCTTATTTGCTTCATCTGCTTTTTGTTGTGGTTGTTATCAAATTATGCTGATGATAATCTGCATTCAAAGTTAATCGTTCTTAAGGTTCACTCAAATGTTTTCCTGATTTATTTTTTTATATTATTTTTTCTTAATGTAGGAGGTTTGACATTAAATGGACAGCTCCAAAAGCTGAAGGGTCCTTCAGTGATGCTAGAGGAGATATCATAATCTCACACGATTCCATTACTGTTAATTCCTCATCTGCTGCTTTTGATTTGTCATTGAAAGTTCAAACATCTTACACTGACGAAATCTGCTTGCACAGAAAAGATGGTTATGGAAAGAGTGCCATGCCATTTGTTGTTGAGGGAATTGACTTGGATTTGCGTATGCGTAGTTTTGAGTTTTTTAATGTGGTATCACCTTATACCTTCGATTCTCCGAAACCAATGCATTTAAAAGCAACAGGCAAGATCAAGTTTCAAGGCAAGGTTGTAACGCCTTGCAGTTTTGAAAATGGACAAAATTTTGGTCTAGATAGAAATAAGCTCCCTGTGACAATGACATATAAAGAAAAGACAGACAGTCTTGTTGGAGAGGTTTCGATTTCTGGTCTTAGATTGAATCAGTTGATGTTGGCGCCTCAGTTGGCTGGATCATTGAGCTTGTCACCTGAGTATATCAAGGTAATGAAAATAACCTTAATGCCCTTCACATCTAGTTTATCTTGGAATTGTGCTGACGATATTAAGCTGGTCTTGTCCTCAATGTTGCCAATCTAATTTTTGAAATTGACATGTTGACTCGTTATATTTTTATATATTGGTTTTGGATTCATGACATTTTGCATTGTAGAGCATAACTGGTACTAAGCTCTTATCATGGAAGTTCTTTGTAACTTGAGCAAAAGATACATGTTTGTGAGTAACTTTATTCTTAAATGGCATGCTAAAGATTTGGAGAGCCAATTTCTCAAGTGAAATTGATTAGATTGCCTTTGGCATGCCCATGCCTAAGTCAAGCATTTGGACACATGTCTCTGCTGCATATTTTCGCATTCCTACGCTCTGGGAAATGGAAATCATGATAATTGATTCAGTTAGGGATTTTAAGATCAATGCTGTCGTTATTGAGGCCTACACCTATGTAATCAGATATGGCTAAAGGAAGAGTTAGACTTGGTGCATTGATCAACTCTGTTGATGCCCTATTATTTTCTAATCTTGTTTCTTATAGTTTCTTCTGAAATACAACATTTTTCTGGCAGTTGGATGCCACTGGTAGGCCAGATGAAAGTCTTGTAGTGGAGTTTGTTGGGCCGTTGAAGCCTAATAATGAAGATAATTCCCCAAGTGGACAGTTGTTATCTTTTTTGCTTCAAAAGGGGCAACTAAAAGCAAACATTTGCTTCCAGCCATTTCATTCTGCTAGTTTGGAGGTACATGTATCTGTAGAATATTCTTTGCTTACTATTTTAATTCTTGTTAATTGAGCTTAATCATAACAAATTGTGTACTCTTCTTTTTTTGTCTTGGCATTGGTTATAGATACGTCAGTTACCACTGGATGAGTTGGAGTTGGCCTCACTCCGTGGAACAATACAGAAGGCAAGCGAGCAAGCATTCTAGATTTAAATGTTTTCTGTTCCCATATCTTCTCCTTCCTTACTCATCATGAGTGCACATTCGACCATTATGAGATGGCTGTTAAGAATGGTTCAGAGACTTGCACAAATGTTTGATTACATATATGTATCCTAACAAAGCCTTAAAAAATAAAAGGAAGAACGGACATATATGTTTATTTCTATTGTTATAAGGCCAAATTTTTTCTTAAGAAACTTGGGATGTAATTTAACTATCTTGTTTACCACATTATCTTTAATCATCGGTTCAAGGAAATTATCATAGGTAGAAGAGAAAAGTAGGTAAAATAAACCCTGAAATGACTCTTTCCACATCTTTTTCCTTAGGCATTCTGGATAATAATGCCATTGATTATTTTCTCTTTTTCTTTTTTAATTTTTTCTATCTATTTGTTCATTTTAACTAGGTTGTGGTGTTGAGGGAAATCATAATTTTGTTTATTTTTTTCAATTTTTGAAGAAAAATTATAATTTAGTTGAAGCTTCATAAGTTGATAGAAGTTGTTTCTAGTTGCTTTTCAGTTCTAAAATGTTTAGCTGGTTATTTGGTTTCAGGCAGAAATTCAACTTAATTTTCAGAAACGAAGAGGTCATGGACTACTATCTGTACTTCGACCGAAATTCAGTGGAGTGCTAGGTGAAGCCCTTGATGTCGCTGCTCGATGGAGTGGAGATGTTGTGAGTACTTCTGGCTTTTGTACTTTTCATCTGCCCTTGTGGATTCATTGCTGAGTATTTTATTGAGAAGATTGTCTTTTTTCTCCTCACATGTTTTCTGTTGTAATGTGGCTTCTGCTATTATTATGATTTGTCTTCTTTTTTGTCACAAGGGTTGCTGATTTCATGCCACGATCGTGATGCATACTTTTCTCAAGCTTTCCCTACTTGATGGTTATCTGTGTCTTCCTTTAGCTTAGTCGAACTGTTCTTGCTTCTCTTGCAGCCTTTGCATTAGTTAATATCCCAAAAATGCCCACAGATTCTTTAGATATATTCAACTCTGATATATCAACTAAACACCAGGAGCTTCAAGCTTCTTGTTTCAATCCTTTAGTTTAGATTTACAATAGTGAAAGATGCCTTACCTTATGGAGCTTGGCCAAAATCTTTTGGGATGGATTTGTATCAACACATTGAAAAACAATATACTTTTTCTTCACTTATTTTAGGACTCGATGTGGTGTTACTTTCTTATTCACAAGAATCACAACTAAATTTTTTTGCATGACATGCCTAACATTGGTACTTTTTAATAAACTATTATACAGATCACTGTTGAGAAAACGGTCCTGGAGCAAAGCAATAGCCGTTATGAGCTTCAGGGTGAATATGTGTTGCCAGGCTCACGAGACCGCAACCCTGCTGGAAAGGAAAAGGGTGGCTTGTTGGAAAGGGCAATGGCTGGGCATCTGGGAAGTGTCATATCTTCTATGGGAAGGTGGAGAATGAGACTGGAAGTTCCCAGAGCTGAGGTTGCTGAGATGCTTCCCCTAGCCAGACTTGTTTCTCGAAGTACAGATCCTGCTGTTCATTCTAGGTCAAAGGTTGTATTCCATTGAAATAAGTTGGAAATAAGTACATATAGTAATTATCGACTTTTCAGTTGAGCCGAAAACATCAATTGATAAGCAGTTTAATGAAAAACTCACTCTCTACATTTTTGTGTGAAATTTGCATGCAGGATCTCTTTATTCAGAGTTTGCAGTATGTGGGATTATATACTGAAAGTCTTAAAGAACTACTCGAGGTACTTTTTGGATGAAACGCCATATGTCAATTTCCCTTTTGAAGCTATATTACTTGATGCTGGTGGACATGACTTTGGGATTTGATGCCTTGATATAATTTTTTTCTGTTTTTCGTAATGAGATAAGCGGGGGACATTATGTATTTTTGACTGTTGGTTATCCATTATTTCAGGTTATACGGGGACATTATACTCCATCAAATGAAGTTATTCTAGAAGACTTAAATCTTCCAGGTTTAACAGAGCTTAGAGGTAGATGGCATGGCTCTCTTGATGCTAGTGGTGGCGGCAATGGGGATACTATGGTATCTTTCCAATTCCTTCACGGTTCAAATATCAAACATCTTTGCATGTTGAGAATTAATTTATCAATATCTAAATTGTAAAATATGTATAATTATTTTTTGGACAATTGGATGTTGGTAGACAAATAATAGTAATAGAATGAGGTTTTCATGTGCTCTCGCATAACAAGTTGGTGACCACTTGAACATTGGTTCTTGATAATCTTAGTTCTGTCTACAGTTGAAGTAAAAGCTACCTCCCCCTGAGAAATAAGCATAAACTTTGTCTTGTTTTTGCTAGTCCAACTTAGGAAATATGGTGGCTACGTATTGTGTTTAACCTGCAATACGTAGCTACCATGGTTACTCTTTTGGTTCATGGCATGTAGGCTTTGTCCTCTACTAATTGGTTTTATCATTGTATCTTTTTGTCAGGCAGAATTTGATTTTCATGGGGAGGATTGGGAGTGGGGTGCCTACAAAACTCAGCGAGTTCTGGCAGTTGGTGCATACAGCAATGATGATGGTTTGCGCCTGGAAAAGATGTTTATTCAGAAAGATAATGCTACAATTCATGCAGATGGGACTTTGTTAGGGCCTAAAACGAATCTTCACTTTGCTGTTCTAAATTTTCCTGTTAGTTTAGTTCCGACAGTGATTCAGGTGATTGAATCTTCTGCTACTGATGTGGTTCAATCTTTAAGGAAGTTTTTAGCACCAATTAGGGGTATATTGCACATGGAAGGCGATCTCAGAGGGAATCTTGCAAAACCAGAGTGTGACGTGCAAGTAAGGCTCCTGGATGGTGCCATTGGGGGGATCGATCTTGGACGAGCTGAAGTTGTTGCTTCTCTAACTTCAACCAGCCGTTTTCTGTTCAACGCAAAATTTGAGCCAATCATCCAAATTGGGCATGTTCACATTCAAGGAAGTGTTCCTGTTACTTTTGTTCAGAATAACATGTTAGAGGAAGAAGATTTAGAGAAAGATAAAGGTCGAGCAAGTTGGGAAGGCTGGGTGAAAGAAAGAGGTAGGGCATCTGTAGATGATGCCAGTGAAAAGAAACTTTCAAGAGAGCGAAATGAAGAAGGTTGGGATACTCGATTAGCAGAAAGCCTCAAAGGTTTAAACTGGAACCTACTGGATGTAGGGGAAGTCAGAATAGATGCTGATGTTAAAGATGGGGGCATGATGCTGTTAACTGCTTTATCGCCTTATGCTAAATGGCTTCAGGGCAATGCCGACGTCATGCTTCAGGTGGGTCAAGTGAACGTGGAGTTTTTTTATTGTCTATGATTCGTTACACTTCGTTTCTTTTTCCCTAAAAATTGCTCTGTTATGTTTCGGTTTAAGGCCGTGTTTAAAATTTTGAGGATTGTATATAAATAGGTCAGAGGCACAGTTGAACAACCGGTGCTGGATGGGTATGCATCATTCCACAGGGCATCTATATCATCACCAGTTCTCTGGAAACCACTGTCAAACTTCGGTGGCACTGTTCATGTGAAATCAAATAGGTTGTGCATTACTTCGTTGGAGAGTAGGGTAAGCAGAAGGGGAAAACTATTCGTGAAAGGAAACCTGCCCCTTAGAACAAGTGAAGCATCCCTTGGAGATAAAATTGACTTGAAATGTGAAGTTCTGGAAGTGCGGGCAAAGAATATTCTGAGGTACTTATAACAATTCGTCATAAATAAAACTCCAAGTTCATTGGCATCATAAACTAGGTTAACTTTTGGATTCATATGCTTGTTAGAATCTTTGAATTTCTTGCTTTTGGTGATGCTACTTTTGAATTTTCCATCTGTCCTTATTTGTGGTACAAATCGAAAAATGTAAAACAAGAAAGTAAGAACAACGGAAGAAAGAAGAAATGAGATAACCTTTCTCTGGAAGTGTTTTCTTTCCCTGGGGTTATTTTTTTAGTAGTCTTAGCTGCATATTCCTTTTATTTGCCGCCCAAAGAAAACTCATGTGTTGAGTAAAATTGCAGTGCCCAGGTTGACACTCAGATGCAGATAACTGGTTCTATATTGCAACCAAACATCTCTGGAAATATTAAATTGAGCCATGGTGAAGCATATCTACCACATGATAAGGGTAGTGGGGCTACTTCTAATAGATTGGTGTCAAATGAGTCTAGGCTTCTAGCTACTGGTGTCGATCGAGCAGTTGCCTCGAGGTATGTTTCACGGTTTTTCAGTTCCCAACCTGCTGCTTCGAGGACAAAATTCTCTCAACCCTCAGGTAAACATCATTACCTTTTAGTCTAATTCATTGTGTGACCTTATGACCATTATACTCTGAATCAGACCAAACATTTTTTTTATGTACAGTTGGTAAAGTTGATGTCTGAAAACCTCAAATTCTACTGAATCTAACCTTCTGCTTTCTGGATTGGCAGTTGAACCAGCTGAAAAGGAGATGGAGCAAGTGAACATTAAACCGAACATAGATATTCAGCTTAGTGATTTAAAGCTTGCTCTAGGACCAGAATTGAGGGTGGTTTATCCTTTAATTCTGAATTTCGCAGTCAGTGGAGAGCTTGAGTTAAATGGCCCGGCTCATCCCAAATTGATACGACCTAGAGGAGTCTTAACCTTTGAGAATGGTGACGTGAATCTTGTGGCAACTCAGGTGAGTCAATTTATTTCTTATATTCTTGAAGTCCACAGTATTATTTCTTCTCGTGGGGAGTTCAAGCTTATTGGTTCCTCTGTTTTTTGGCTTGTGCTAGTCTTATGAACTTCCCAATTGCAGGTGAGGCTCAAGCAAGAGCATCTGAATATTGCGAAATTCGAGCCTGAAATTGGACTAGATCCTATGCTAGATTTAGTTCTTGTAGGTTCGGAGTGGCAATTCAGGATTCAAAGTCGAGCCAGCAATTGGCAGGACAAACTGGTGGTGACATCCACTCGCTCTGTGGAACAGGATGCCCTCTCACCGACCGAGGTACAATCTTTCAATATTGGTGGAAGTCAATTTTCACTTCCTATACTTGCAGGCACTTTCATCTGATCCATTTTTTCCGTGTGCATAGGCTGCTAGAGTCTTTGAAAGTCAACTGGCGGAGTCCATATTGGAAAACGATGGGCAGCTTGCATTCCAAAAGCTTGCCACTACAACACTGGAAAAACTAATGCCAAGAATAGAAGGAAAGGGTGAGTTTGGGCAGGCAAGGTGGAGGCTAGTGTATGCACCGCAGATCCCTAGTTTGCTTTCTGTTGATCCTACGGTGGATCCTCTCAAATCCCTGGCCAGTAATATTTCCTTTGGTACAGAAGTCGAAGTCCAACTCGGGAAACGTCTTCAGGTAATCTTAACGAAACTCTTTAACACGCTTTCAATTCTGTTGCTTCTCAAATTTGATGGACACCTTAAGGTCTTTCATTGATGCAAATCGTAGAAACTTTGCAGATATTGTGAACTTCTTTTCGTTCAAAGTACGTTAATGATCATTTAAGATTATTTTTCCCACCAGGCCTCGATTGTTAGGCAAATGAAAGACTCAGAGATGGCAATGCAATGGACGTTGATCTACCAGCTTACGAGCCGCTTGAGGGTTCTCCTGCAGTCTGCTCCGTCGAAGCGCCTCCTTTTCGAATATTCTGCCACCTCGCAGGACTAGTTTTTTCTTCGTCTTACGTTATGCTCTTATCTTTTTGGTTAGCTTTTTGGTGTATCATTATTCTTTGCTCAAATATTGAATGAGCTCCTTTGTAAGTTGTACCTGTTTCACTTTGTAAATACTTCCATATTTTATCAATGAAAGAAAATCATAAAGTTGTAATGGCATTTCCAACACTCTCCAAATAGGTCTGATTTCAACTCCATCCATTTGAAATTAAAGGTTACACTTTACAGTAGGCCTCACAATTTCTTATACGACTGGAAGTGTTCCTTCACCAAACGTTAATAATTATTGGACATTCAATCCATTTATGTACGCTCCAATTAAACCCAAGCTTCTACTTGTTTTGTTGTTCAAGTAACATTTCCTTATCCAAACAAAAACATTACAAACTGAGATTTTTGTTTGGTTAACAGTTAAAATGTGACTTAATGCGTCGGAAATACTTACAGCCAGTTTAGAATTGTTGTGGTTTTTTTTTTTTTTAAACTGTGTTGCTGTTTTTTTTTCAAGGATAATAAGCTATAAAATAAGCAATTGAGTATTTAACAAACTGTATTTTTAAATTTACTGTAAGTATGAAAAGTAATATGAAAATATTTAGTAAATTTTAGTGTAAAAATAAGATAATTGTATATAATAACAAAAATGAAGTGGTAATGGTGTGGTAGCAATGATAATGACGGTGGGGTGTGGTGGTTGGGATGTAGAGGTAACAATGGTGGTAGGGGCGGCCATAGTGACAATAGTGGCGGTTGTGCCTATGGTGGTGGTCGTCGTGGCGATGGTGGCGTCAACAATGGTCGTGGCAATAGTGAGGGTGATGGTGACTATGGTTGTGGTGGCAATGGGGCCGATTATGATTGTGGTAGTGCTGGCAATAATGGTGGTAGTAATAGCACTGGTGGTGAAAGGTTAGTGCTTGTGGTGATAGGTGGTGACGGTTACTTTATTCTCTAAATATAAAATCATAATGTCTATAATGTGTAACATTTTAGAATATAGATCCTATCATTGTTGAAAATAACTCCACTTTTAATAAAAAGGGAGAACTATTTTTAAAATAAGCAGAATATTTTATTTGTACTTACCATTTTTTAATTAACTATAAAGTTAAACAGTTTTGAAAAAAAATAATTAAACGGGGCATTTAAATTCCCACGATGCACAGAACGCCACCATATTAGCTGAGCCATTATCCCCCAACACCCCACTGACATAGACGAGTCAAACCCCACGTCCCATACACTCGTCTCCACTAATTAATAAAAAACTCATTGTCAACCAAAATCCTATGAAATTACCAGTTTAACCCTCTAATTAAAACAGAACATGAATGAGAAATATGGGACAGAAATGTAATTTCACACAACCAAATTTTGCTGTTTTTTTTTCAAAGCCTCACCTACATGCAAGGTATTAAATATCGATATTATCGGCGAAATATCGCCGATAATATCGTTTTTTTGCAACAGCGATATTTTTACAGTGTTCCATTTGATTATCGTGATAATATCTCTCTCCGTCGTCGCAACGGCAGCCGATCCTCTCTCCGGATCCCAAAACCCGCTCGGGTTTGATGGATCCTCCGCCTCATACAGTCTAAAGTTTAGGCTGATGGTGCTCGCCGCCGCTGGGAAGTGAGAAAGGGAGGAGGAACGGTCCACAGGTGGTAATGGTGCTCGCCGGAGTGTGCGCCACTGTGGTGGAGGTCATGGTGGGGGTGGGTGTGGTGTGTCTGTGCTCCGGGAAGGAGAGTTGCAGAGATGAGGGGAGAAGAAACAAGGAGAGGAATGAGGGAGAAGGTTCGAGGGATTGGGGAAGTGGGATGTGTGTCTGTCTGTCTGCTCTGGGAAGGTGAGTTGCAGAGAAGAGATGGGGGGGAGAACCGGAGAAGAAACAAGGAGAGAGGGAGGGAGAAGGATCGAGATGTCTGAGGGAAGAGGGAGTGGGAAGAGAGAGAGAGTAAAATAAATCTTTGAGATTCTGAAATGGCAAAGAAGAAGAAAGGGGTAAGGTGGACAGGGACCTTGGGTGATGTGAATGATGTGAACAGGTGGACAAGGGTCATCAAATGGTTTTAATTGAAACCACCCACACCCACTTGCGTGGTTTTTTATATATTTAAAAAGTTCCTTGTCCATCAGATGGTTTTAAATTAATTGAAGGAATTGAAACCACCCACACCCACTTGCGTGGGTTTTTTTTATATATTTAAAAAGTTCCTTGTCCATCAGATGGTTTTAATTGAAACCACCCACACCCACTTGCGTGGGTTTTTTTATATATTTAAAAAGTTTGGGATATATATATATAAATGTTACATAAATTATAAATTATTTAGATAATATTTTTTTTTCTAGGTAAGCATATTATACATGTACATAAAATATTCGTATATGTATGTTCTTCTATAATAAATAACATATTATTCAATAATTGTTTATATCTGATATAATAAATTTAATTAATTCATATAATATATAAAAAATTTACCTAAATCCGTCCAGGCCGCCTAGGCGTCCGCCTAGACTCCGCCTAGGTGCTAGGCGCTAGCCCACCGCCCAACTAACGCCTAGCGTTTTTAGAACATTGGCGTGTGTGTGGGAGAAGGGAAAAGGGAGAAGAGAGAAAGATCGAGAGACTGAGGTCTCTGTGTGCGTGTGTGGGCTCTCGATCTCTGTGTGCATGTGTGGTGGCGTGTGAAAGTCTCTGACTCTGTGTGTGTGTGTGGTGGCATGTGAGAAAAAAAACAGCATCCAAATAATTCAAAACCGTGTCTCTGACTCTCTGTCTCTGACTCTTGACAACTTTTACAACTTTTGACAAGATAAAAAGTAATGGTGGTTTCATCAAGATTCTAAATCACTTATGTATCTTACCATGCAATATATAAAGTGTAAAATATTGTAGTAAATCATTATATATAAATGATTATGGTGTGTTTAATCTTTTTTTCATTAATTACTACATATTTTCTACACTCACAGTGTTTGCCAGCTCGCTGTATAATCAACTTAAATCAGTTAAATCCATCATGCAATGCATTTCCTTCCAATTTTTTGTGATAAACTAATAGATAATTGACTAAATAAACATTCTACAAAGTTTCAATAAAAATTTCCAAGTTTTTCGTACAATTTCCGTGGTTTCCATATTATTTTTATCGATATTGATATTATCCCGATATTTCCATCGATATTTCCGTGTTTTTAGACTACCGATATTTCCGATATTATCGATATTTAATACCTTGCCTACATGTAATCCTAACATATATCTAATTATAATATATATATATATATATATATATATATATATATATATATAAAATTTCCTCTCTCACGTTCTTTATCACTCCCTTCCTCTCTCCTTCTATTTCAAAAAAAAAAAAAAAAATTTCTCACATACTTTGTGTGTACCCATATGCTAGTGCAGTTTATAAAAACCACCTCATCATCTCTCTCCACACATGTTTTTCTCTTGTAAAAACAATTTGATCTTAACTGCCACATGATGGCTAGTGGTAGGGGAATTCCTCTTATGGTCGTATTCCATACATTACATTATGTGTTCAATTTATAGCGTTAGTGAATAGCATGATGGTAATCAGAAAAAAAACTAAAAAACTTTTGTAATTTTTTCTAGCTTTTAAATAAATGGACTGCCACCAATTAGTCACCTCTTAAAAAAAATCAATTTGTTCTATTTTTTTGTTGGATTTCCATTTTCCAACCCAAAAAAAAAAAATGCAGTTTTAACAAACAAAACAAAAAACGAAAAACAAAACTAATGGAAAGATAAAACTAGCGTCAAAACAAAACAAATCAGAAAATTACCCAAAACTTCAACACCATTTCAAAACTTAAAAAAAATTCTAACCGCAAAATCCATCCTCATAAACAACCCTATTTCTCTCCATCCCTTCCATCTTTCTCTCTCCCCATCAATGGCCTCCAAGTCCACTTTACTAATCTCCACCTCTTTCCTCCTATTCTTCTTCTCCACCACCACCACCACAACCGTCCGACTATGCTCCGCCCAAATCCTCAGAAACAATCTTGACCGTCCTCAACCCGACTCCGACTGCATCCGTCGTTAGATCCACATCTGACGGCTCCCCCCGTCTTTCAACCTGGATCTCCTCTCCAATTGCTCCGACTACCCTATGTTCGATGACTTTTGCCCTTACTTGGCCAACAATGGCCTCAACCAAAAAACCCATAATCTTTCTCACAGCTGGTATCGAACCGACCCGTTAATGTTGGAGCTTATTTTCCACCGTCGAATGCTCGAATACCCATGTCTCGCCTCAGATCCCCAATCTGCCGATGCCTCTACCTCCCCTACTACATCGGCATCGACGCCTTCCGCTATCTCTACGGTCCCCGATTACAATTCCAGCTCCTAGCAGGGCCTCAATTTGTTTGATTTTTTTACCCGAGAAGACCCAATTTCCTGGTATAGGCACATGGGTCAAGACCATTTCTTGGTTTTGGCCCGACCCGCTATGAATTTCTCCCAGCCGTTGGGGAACGATCCGTCGCTGTGGGGGACTTCGCTGCTTGAATTGCCGCATTTTTTTAATGTCACCGCTCTAACGGTGGAGGCGCATGCCTAGCCATGGCAGGAGCACGCTGTGCTGTTATGAATTAGTGTTATGAATTGTGTAAGGGTTGTTAGATCAAAGGAATAAGATAGTGTAAGGGAATTTGGGCCAAATTGTAAGGGGCTTTTGTATTTGGGCTCAATTAGGATATTTTAGGTCTTTAAGGGAGTCCATTTGATTAGTTTGTTAATTGTCCAGTTGGCATACATGTAGTGTGGAAAACGTGTACTGGCGCGAGGATATATGCCAGTCCAAATTAGTTGTAACGGTATCAATTTGAAAATTAATAATATATTCTCTCAACTCTCTCTTCCTCTCTCTTCCTCTTCCTCTTCCTCTCTCTGTTAACCATAGCCATCATTGCATTTGCAGATTGAGACCTTGTTGGTCTGGGTTTTATCATTGGTATCACCCATACAATCACTGGTTTTCCTTGATGTGCATGCCCATTTACACAAACATTACTTTCTTCACCGTCATGTATGCACATGTTTCCTCCATCGAAGCTTTCTTTGCGGATCTTCCTTTTCTCATTGCTTCGGCGGTTAACACTACGTTCGACTCCAAAATTAACTTTCACCTCGACAATCGTTTACCTCTTTACTTCGAACAATTTCGCCGTGAGATGAGTTGTTCGTGCGTTGGCGAAGGTCCTTCAGCTCCACTGAACACCGATTGTCCACCACCACATGAAGTGGATCAGCCGCAGCCTCCTCGGAGTCCTCACTTAGGTGAGGGGGGAGCTCTACCACGTTTTTCGTGGTCTCCCCGCCTCGACTTCCCGCTATTTGTTGAAGGTGATGACCCCTTGCTTGGATCTACAAGGCAGAGCAGTTCTTTTCATTTTACAACATTCCAGAAGCTCACCTAGTTCTCACTGCTTATTTCCATCTCAAATGTGAGATTCTCAACTGGTTTCGTTGGTTGGATTGCTTGAATACGACCCTTACTTGGTGGGAACTTACTAAGGCTCTGTGTATGGAGTTTGGTCATTTGGAGTTTGAAGATAGTGATGAAGCACTCTTCAAACTTCACCAAATTGGTAGCCTTTGTGACTATATCTCATAATTTCGATGTTTAGCCGTTAGATCGCCTGAAATTGGCCCGATCTTGCTTAAGAGTTGTTTCATCGGAGGGTTGAAGAAAGAGTTGCGGTTCGATGTGAAGATATTGAAACCTGTTAGTGTCCACGATGCTATTTCCCTAGCTATGCAGTTAGATGCCAAATTCACTGAGCTCAAAACCCCTACTTCATGACCCACTGTTCCATTCAAACCACCAACCACTACCCTTACTCCTCTGCCTCACACTACAAATCGATCGGGTACCTATCCTATCAAAAAATTATCCCCTGCAGAGATTCAGAAGAAATGGGAGTGAGGAGAATGTTGGTTTTGCATTGATAAATGGGTCCAAGGGCATAAATATGGCTTAAAACAACATCTAATGTTGGATGTCTTGGATTCTGATATGTGTGACTTGCCTACCTCTGAAGAAATTAGTGAGTGTCAACACATGGAGCTCAGTTCATGTGCCTTTTATGACACTGGGGATAGCCAAACAGCTCGCATTATGAAGGTCGAAAAGGTCCTTAATGGGCACAGTGTTAGGATCTTGCTTGATTCTGGAAGCACTCACAACTTTGTGGATTCTAAGTTGTTGAAACAATGGGGACACATGGCCTATCCTACTCGAGACTTTGAGGTCATGATCGCAAATGGTGGCAAGGTGCACAGTTCTGGTTGTTGCAAGGCTACTCCACTCTCATTGGGGGGTATAATTGCAAGGTTGATTTCTTCTCGTTGCCATTGTGAGGTTATGATGTTGTCCTCGGTGTACAGTGGTTATCCACTGTGAGCCCAGTCCTGTGGGATTTTTAGTTATTAACACTAGAGTTCACTAAGGATCACCACCTATACAAATTGTCTCACACTGTGACTCCACTTTAGTTAATTCAGGAGACCTTTCTTCAACACATTGACAAAAAGTTAGGTAGCTCTAACTTGGGGCTTTTCCTATATTATAAGGAGGGTAGGACATTGGAATCATATGACTTAAGTACGGAGCAATTGCATGAACTTCTGCAAGTGTTGGGACAATTTGACGACATTTTTCAAGTTCCTACTAAACTGCCACCTCCTCGAGCCCATGACTACCACATCCCTCTAATGCAAGGAGCTAAACCACTAAATATTAGACCTTATCACTATGATCTTTATAGAAAACTGAAATTGAGAATGCTGTTTAGGAGTTATTGACTGCGGGGTTCATTCACCAAAGTCACAGTCCTTTCTCATTTCTGGTGCTCTTAGTTAAAAAGAAGAAGGGCAATTAGAGGATGTGTATCGATTATAAGGAGCTTAATGCCTTGACCATCAAGGACAAATACCTCATACCCTTTATTGATGATCTGTTGGATGAATTATATGGTGCTTGGTACTTCACTAAGCTTAATTTGTGATTTGGATACCACCAGATTTTGATGCGCACTTGTGATGTGGAAAAGGCAGAGTTTCAAACTCACGAGGGGCACTACGAGTTCTTGGTAATGCCCTTTGGCCTTACCAACGCTCCGACCACTTTTCAAAGCTTGATGAATGGTGCGAAATTTATCTTAACACACAAATTTAACCCTCTTTTAACAATTGTTGTACCTCTTTTAACAATTGTTGTACAAGTATAAGTAGGGATCGTTCTGGACCGGGGATTAGGAGGGCTTGCTAATAACCTCTAAACTGACTCAAAAACATAAAACTAAATTTAAAAACACTTAACAAGACTCACAAGACTCAAAGCAAACTTAAAATACTCAAAACAACTTAAAACAACCAAATAAACTTAAACTAGACAATAGGAATGACTTTGGATGAAAATTGACTTTTACTTGAATCAAAACATTTAAAACCACAAATTAAAACAGATTCTAACTAATTAGACACACTAAAGTAAAGGGGGATTCAGTTTTGGACGAAGTTGAAACAAACAAACAAGTATGAAAAACTAGACAGATTGTAAAATAAATTTGAGAAATAAGATGATGGATGGGATAGCTAGAGGCTTTTTCTCCACACATGATATGTATGCAAACAACTCGATTTCCAGTTACTACTTCATTGAATTATGAACGACAATGCTCCAAATTAACCGTGACATCACTAGTTAACTCTCAGATTTTCCTTGTTTTATTGGATTGGATGACATCATTCAACAACCCAAAACATTCTTCTAAAGTTCCCTACATGACATCATAATAGAGATACAATAAAAGATCATTACGTTTAATGAAAATCATAAGCATTGACAAAGCACTTGCAACTATGACATCATGTCACTCATGCTAGGAATTGAACTTAACGCGATCGTTTATAAGCGACCTTCACTACATGTGAATATAAGTTCGTAACGATTATATGAAACTTCCTTATATTCTAGCAACAGATTTATGCATGCCAATTAAGTGTCGACCCTTAATTAACAAATACAAATAAGTTATCAATCAAATAGTTAAGCCAACTGCATTCACGATTCAGGAGTTCATAACTGGAATTTATCAAATTATATTGCACACATAATCATGGCTTTGAAATCACCCCTAGCCAAGAGGGGTTTAGCTACTCATATTTACAACAAAACGAAAGGAAATGAATTTAAACATTAGAAACAAAAGAAAGAAAACACCTAAACGCTCCAACGATCCAAGTTGGACAACAAGCACGTCCAAGCACTTTCCTTCCCTTCCTTTGCTACGGCACAAGGTGTTGGTAAGTGTTTGAAGGTTTGTTTGTATGGAGGAATTGATGTGAAGATGAATGGATGTGTTTGGATGAAGGTTGTATTGAATGTGGCAAAGAGTGGAGAATTGTGTAGATGATGTGTGTGTGTGTTTTGGATTGATGTTTTTTTTATGAAGGGTGGATGAATGTATTTATAGGCTAGGGAGAGGATGTAGTGGGTGGTGGTAATGAGTGGATGTAGTGGTAGGTGAATGTGTTGGGTGGTTGAAATGAGTGGATGTAGTGGTAGGTGAATGTGTTGGGTGGTTGTAATGAGTGGGATGTGTTGGGTGAAATGAGTGGATGTAGTGGTAGGTGAATGTGTTGGGTGGTTGAAATGAGTGGATGTAGTGGTAGGTGAATGTGTTGGGTGAAATGAGTGTGCTAAAATGATTATTTATAGGGAGAGGATGATGCACAAACTTCAAATTTCATCCATTCATTTTGCTCCAAGCATATGCTATCCATTCCATGCCCAAAAATGCTCCAAAATGCACTTCTTTGCCACATTAACCCTTTGGACCTACAAACACACGAAAATAGCTTAAAATACTAAAATAACTACAAGCTAACAACATAAATGCCAAGAAACAAGCTAATTAAGTCGCATAAATATGCTCCTATCAATGAATGATATATTCAAGCCTTATCTCAGGAAGTTTGTGTTGGTGTTTTTCGATGATATTTTGATATATAGCAAGAGTTGGCAGGATCACTTACAACACTTGTAGGTGGTGTTGGAAGTCATAAGGGCAAACCAATTGTATCTCAAGAAATCCAAATGCTCATTTAGACAGTCAAGTGTTGAATATTTAGGCCATATTGTGTCTCACCAGGGGGTAGCAGCTAATCCTTCTAAGTTATCAGCCATCCATGAGTGGTCTACTCCTAAATCTGTCAAGGAGTTGCGAGGCTTCCTCGGGTTAACGGGGTATTACAGAAAATTTGTCCCGAGGTGGTAAGATATGTCAACCTTTATATCAGTTGACTCGAAAAGACTGTTTTCATTGGGGGTAAAGAAACTGCACAAGCCTTTGCGACCTTGAAGCCATCATGGTGTCCCCATAGGTATTGGTTCTTCCCAATTTTTCTCAACCCTTTGAATTGGAGTGTGATGCATCGGGAAGTGGCATTGGGGTTGTTCTTCAACAAGGAGGGAGACCCATAACATTCACTAGCCAAGCCCTTGGTCCTCGAAACCAAGCACTCTCCACTTATGAAAAAGAGTTAATTGCTATAGTGTATATAGTAAAAAAATGGCAGAATTACTTGCAATTGAGACATTTAGTCATACGAACAGACCACAATAGTCTTAAATACTTCTTAAGTCAGAGAACAAGCAATCCATTCCAACAGAAGTGGGTTTCAAAACTTATGGGGTACGACTATGAGATTCAATACAAGCAAGGATCTCAAAACATGGTGGCTGATGCACTGTCAAGGTTGCATGATGCACCTTTATTACAGGAACATAACATGGAGACTCCTACGAATAGTGAATGTGTTGCTATCTCTTACCCTTATGCGAGTTGGATGGATGAGTTGAGAAGAAGTCGTGAAAACGATGAGTGGATTATGAAGAAGAAGAAAGAATTGATACAAGCGCAACATGATGGTTCTAGTAGTTTGAAAATGAGCCGATACTTCCTTGACAATGGGTTTCTTTGCTACAAGAAAAGAATTATGTTGACCTGCTTCTGAATAAAGATCTAAGATATTGCAAAGTACCATTCAACCTCATCCGCAGGTCACCAATGAATGCTCAAAACTTCACCAATGAATGCTCAAAACTTATCAAAGAATTAAGAAAGGATTCTATTGGAAGGGAATTAAAAATGATATTCAAAAGTTCATAGCTAAATGTCCTACCTGCCAACAAAGCAAAGTTGAGAACATCTCACCCCCAGGGTTACTACAACCACTTCCAATACCCCAGAGAGTTTGGAGTGATATCAGTATGGACTTTATTGTGGACCTACCTAACTGGAAGGGCAAGACTGTGATTTGGGTGGTAGTGCACAGACTCTCTAAGTATACTCACTTTGTTCCAATGTCACATCCATACACTGCATCTTCTGTAGCACAACTCTTTATAGAACACATATTCAAGCTTCATGGAATGCCTAGTTCCATTGTGATTGATCGAGATTCAATCTTTTTAAGTGCTTTCTGGAGGGAACTTTTCAAGTTGCAGAATTCTAAGTTGTGTATGAGCTCAAGGTATCACCCTCAAAGTGATGGGCAATCAGAGGTGATGAACAAGTGCTTTGAGACTTACCTAAGGTGTTTTGTAGGAGGGTAGCCTAAGAAATGGTGTCAATGGTTACCATGGGCCGAGTAGTGCTTTAACACTTCCTTCCACACTTCCTCAAAACATACTCCCTTTGAGATAGTATATGGGTACCCTCCACCACAGGTAATTCCTTATGAGTCAGGCACTACAAAGGTAGGAGCTGTGGAACAAGGATAAGGTGTTATTAGTGCTGAAGAATAATTTGGAGGTAGCATAGAATTGAATGAAGCAATACAGTGACACGAAGAGAATTGAAAGGCATTTCAAAGTGGGAGAATTTGTTTATTTGAAGCTGGTGCCTTATCAGTTGCAAGCTTTAGCACCACATAGCTACCACAAGCTACAACCAAGGTACTATGGACCCTATGAAATTGTGGATAAGGTTGGATTGGTTGCCTACAAGCTTAAGTTACCTACTGAAACAAAAATTCATCATGTCTTCCATGTAAGTTGCCTCAAAAGACATCTTGGACCAACCATCACCCAAAAAATTGAAATGCCTTAGGTTACGGAAGATGGGTTGGTTCATAACATTCCCCAAGCAATACTTGCTAGAAGGATGTACATGAAGGGTAAGGCTGCGAGAGTATAGTTGCTAGTGCAATGAAAGGATCAGGAAGAAGCCAATGCAACTTGGGAGACTTTGATGAGTTCAAGAACAAGTTTCCAGATTTTCCACTCTGAACCTTGAGGACAAGGTTGTTTGAAGGGATAAGTACTGTTATGAATTGTGCAGGGGTTGTTAGATCGAAGGAATAAGATAATGTAAGGGAATTTGGGCCAAATTTTAAGGGGCTTTTGTATTTGGGCTCAATTGGGATAACTTAGGTCTTTAAGGGAATCCATTTGATTAGTATGTTAATTGTCCAGTTGGCATACATGTAGTGTGGAAAACGTGTACTGGCGCGAGGATATATGCCATTTCAAATTAGTTGTAACTATATTAATTTGAAAATTAATAGTATATTCTCTCAACTTTCTCTTCCTCTTCCTCTCTCTGTTAGCCATAGCCATCACTCTATTTGCAGATTGAGACCTTGTTGGTCTGGGTTTTATCATGTGCCTTATTCGACATCGTTTCATCCGCCCAATTTGTCCTTATTGGAGACGTGGTTGCAACAGGCTAGGCGGTCCCACAGCACCACGCTTATGATGTTCGTCGACGACAACGGTATCGAAAATAATCCGAACATTAGGAGGAGTATCAGGAACGAGTGCGAAAACAACACCAAAGCAAATAATGCAACGTCAAACAACAATTTAGGGAGGTTTGGAAGTGGAGGTGCCGGGTACACAAAGTTGTGTAACATTGTGGATTGCTTTCATGGGATATGTGAGCATGACTCAATTAGGTTCATAAGGCCAATGTTGCAGGCTAGTTTCTGCCTGCAGCCTCCGGGTGACACCCCGACGGGGCGGTCCACATTCGACAGCATTGTGGCCGACTATATCCCCGTATTCTTTAAGGACTAGTCTGCCAAAGCGCAGTACGGGCGGCACTTGCCGGAGGATCAGTACGGAGAGTTCTCGGTGTTTATACCGAAGGAGGACGTGGTGTTCAAGGAAACTAGGGTTTTGGATATGCTTACGAGCATTCCTAGGGCTAGAGTTAGGAGGATGAGGGAGAAGGCGTTGGAGAAGATACCAAGAGTTATGTATAGAAGGCATGGGAGTTCAGTGGGATGGAGAGCTAAGAAGGATGCTTTTGATCTTGCAATTGATAGTGTTTTGAACAAGATTAAATCTAGGGTTCCAATTCAACCTAGGGTTTTCCCTCAATGACCCACTTGAATTTTACTTTTTTTTTTAAATTCCTTTCTTGGCATTGAAGTTATTGATTATGTTGTACATATATTTAGTTATTATGCAAGTGCAGTGCCACTTGATTAAAGTTAAAACACTACGTTTGGATAAAGAAAATAAACTTAGAATTTTGTTAAAAGTCAGAATTTATAAATTGACATGCATCAATTCCTTTATTTGGATTTATAAACATAGAAATTTAGAATAAAAAAAAGGGTAAATAGCCAAAATGGTCCCTGAGATTTGCATAACTCATCACTTTGGTCCCTAACATTTCAAATCAATCAAAGTGGTCCCTAAGATTGTCCACCATCCATCATTTGGTCCTTCCATTAAAAACTCCGTTAAGTGTCCCAAAGCTCTTGGCGGGAAGTTTGGGCAATTTTCAAAGCTTCATAACTCAATCGTTTCTTAACCAAATTCGACCCATAATATATCCAAATGAAGATAGGAAAGTGTAGAATACGATTATACCATTTAGAAGCCCAGTGGTTGCTGGAGATGGCTGGAAAATAGCCTCAAAGTTGACTAGTCCAAGGGAAAACTGGAAAACTCGCCGGAAACTGGGTAAACTTTAAACGTTCATAACTTCTTCAATACTCAACGAAATCAAGTGATTCAAAAACAAAAATTATACTTCTCGACGAGATGAAGATAATGGTACCTTTTTAGATGGATAACTCACAGTGGTTTGGCCAAAAAATGGCTCTAAAGTGGCTGTCCATGGCTACTTTTGAGCCATTTTCCGGCCAAACCACGGTGAGTTAGCCATCTAAAAAGATACCATTCTCTTCCTCTCATCGAGAAGTATGATTTTTGTTTTTAAATCACTTGATTTCGTTGAGTATTGAAGAAGCTATGAACGTTTAAAGTTTATCCAGTTTCCGGCGAGTTTTCCAGTTTTCCCTCGGACCAGTCAACTTTGAGGCTATGTTCCGACCATCTCCAATAATCATTGGGCTTCCAAATAGACATAATCTTATTCTACACTTTCCTATCTTCATTTTGATATATTATGGGTCAAATTTGGTTAAGAATCGATTGAGTTACAAAGCTTTGAAAATTGCCCAAACTTCCGGCCAAGAGCTCCGAAACACTTAACGGAGTTTTTAACGGAATGACCAAAATGATGGATGGTGGACAATCTCAGGGACCACTTTGATTGATTTGAAATGTTAGGGACCAAAGTGATGAGTTATGCAAATCTCAAAGACCATTTTGACTATTTACCCAAAAAAAAAATCAGATTTTGGAACCTCAAATTCCTAAGTTTAAATTCCATATAAATAGATTTCATTTTTAAATTTCTATGAATGAGAGTTTAAAAATAAAAGATTCCATATTCAAATTCAATTATTTTTTTAAGTTAACCAAATAAGAAAATTCACAAATTCTAAAAAATAGAATTCTATCATTTCAAACTTTCTTAATAATCTTAAATTTTTTCATCCAAACAAAATGTTGAGAAAAATGTTCGTAAATTTGGATTTGGCCAAATCAACTAGAGCAGTGTGTGACTCAAGAAACAGAAAACAAATAAATTATTGGACCGACCAAAAACAATACAATCTTATTGAGGGTGCCAAAAACTAAAGAAAAACAAATGAAAGGGCGCTGATGGAGATTTGATGCAACAATACCTAATACATTTGGAACGTGATGCAAGAATTGCAAAACCGCGCTTCATACGGCTAGGACGACGTTCGTGTTCTGTATTGGCAGGAGGCGAGGTTTCGAGTTTCAACCCCATCTGAAAATGGTAGAAGCCCAAGTCAGACCTGCTCCAAAACCGGCAGCTGCAATAGTATGGCCTGGTTTCACCTTCCCGCTTCTCACAGCTTCGTCCAATGCCAATGGTATGGAACCAGCGCTCGTGTTGCCATAGTTTGCCAAGTTTGAAATCACCTGTTCTGATGGGATTTGCAAGCGAGTAGAAACCGCATCAAGGATCCTCTGGTTTGCCTGCATTATTGATTTGTCTTATCAGAACAAAATGTACTACGTCACTTGTTTGTGAGGAAAACCTTAGGTCATTAAGAAGCTCCCTTGAAGTGCTATATTCATTCAAACTTCCCATTACGAAGAAAATGAAAATGTAAGCATTATTTCTCAATACTGTACCAGTTCAGTTCACTGGACATTTATGACAGGTTGGTATAGTTTTGGAAGTAAAAAATTATTAGGCTTAAGTTACTTGCGTATATGTCTATTTTCCATGCCTAAATATTTTCTGAAATTAAACGTAATGTGGGAAAGAAATTGTAGGTAAATGATAATCGGTAGCTATAATTGACGGTAGAGCAGAGAAATCGTTTAATCAGTAAAACCTGGGGTAAACTTTCCCAAAGATATCATTCGTCATACCTGATGGAGCAGTAACCAATCAATGCTAGATGCAGGGAGACCAGCCTTTGCAAGGGAATACTCAATTGACTGTGGCACAACACGCACAGCAAAGCGAAAGACCTCTTTACCATTCATTTGAAGGCAGGAATATGAAGCTTGTCTTGGAGGGAAGCCTAGGACTGAACCATTAGAACCCAACTCATCGTCTGTTTCATTTTCTTTCAAGGCGGCATTTAGATGTCTGCAAAGAGAGTGATCGGTCAGTTTCAGAAAAATACTGTACTTGCTGAAAAGGTGCATAAAACAAACATAGAAATAGAGAAAACGCAAACCTGTATCCTTCACCATCACTATGCACATCAAAAGAAAGCAAACCATCATCCTCACCATCGCAGGCCTACACAGTTATGAAATTTCTGCTAAGTGCAATGAAATGTGCGGAATGAAATCTTTGCTAATAATTTATTCGATCCATTCTGGAAACGACAATATTAAGATAGTATGGTATGAGTTTCTGAAAAATGGAGACAAAATTAACTGCCAAATAAAGCAAAGTCCAAAGTTAGAAGCTGAGAGGGACTTCAATGCCGTTATATAGAAAACCAGTGCTTAGATATATGCCAAAAATTCATTATGCAACGTAAACACACCTGTATTAATACAGCCCCAGCAGCATCCCCGAAGAGAATACACGTTCCTCTATCGGTCCAGTCAACAATCCGAGAAAGAGCATCAGCCCCAATAACAAGAACATTTTTAAATCCACCAGCTGCAGTTTGCACAATATAGTTTAATCAATTAAACATGGGAAATAACAGTGGGCATCCTTAGAGCAAAGTAAACCAAGTCGTTACCCTTAATGTGACAATACGCTGATACTAGACCCAAAATAAATCCACTACAAGCAGCTGTAATATCATACGCTAAAGGATTCCTTGCGCAGCCGAGTGCTTTCTGAACCTGAAATTACAATATAATACAAATTGAAAAAATGTAAGCATTTACTGTATTAATTAAACAACATAAGCCCTAAGAGTTTGAATTTTTGCTCAAGCATTCATTAAATTGAGAAGCTCAACAACATCAATATTTAGCTCCACTTGCACTACACAGGGGTTTCTAACATGCAAAATAGAGTAACACTCAGTTGTTTGTTCTATATCACGTGTGAATCGTGATCAATATAGTCCAGTATAGTTCACGTAGTTGGTCAAAGTTTGTGCCATGGAAAAAGCATAAAACTATATAAGCACAACAAACTTAATCAATAAAATAACCTACTAGGAATATAAAGAAGAGACCTTAAAAAGCTACAGTTTTTAAAAGTCAGCCAGTGGTAGTTCGACCAAATACTGAACAAACCAAAAAAAGCATGTCACATCTAGTACAAAACTCCAGTCCAGTCAAGATGAATCGCGCTAATGGGAACTCTTCTAAAGTTCTCAGACATAGATGCCCACAAGGATACAAGAATCTACTTCGGTCTGAAATAGAACCCCTTTATAAATTAATGAAACTTGCAACGATCTGTTACTTTTTATTTTTCTTCTACATAACAAATAAATACACACCTAGATAGATGAAATTTTGTTCATCACCTAAAGATTTATAAGCCCGTAAAAACATGGAGAATAAAATATAATAAGAATCAATATTGGCAAAACAATCATATAATGCACACCACTGTGAAGCTCAATCCCTTTTTTTTTTAAAATCCTGACGACTTAATCCACATACCACCCAATAATCTACATACCTTCGGGGCACAGCCAAAGACATCATCAGGCGTAGATGTGCACACCAAGATTAGGTCCACATCATCAACATCTACCTGTGCCATCTCAAGAGCTTTATGCGCTGCCTCGACCGCTAACGTTGTCAGGCTCTCTTTGCCTGTAATTTTACAAGAAGAATGTCATTATATAGAATGGGTAACATAAAATATCCACTAGACCTAAAAATGAGGACGAGAAAAGACACATATTTGACTAAAATCAGTGTTCAGATAAAAGGTAAAATCATTCAAATATCCACTACAACATAGGAAAGTCCCTCTTAGGCTCTTACACATCTTACACTACCAGCATTAATCAGGTCAAAGCTCGCCATATGCTTATAGTTTCAGTTGTCCGAATAGAATGGTGAAGCCATAGTACTATGTAACAGATTTTGTTCAATAGCGACAGAAAGAAGGTCATACAAGCCGCTATCTGACGAACCTCGTCCTAGGCAAGATTCAAATCGTCAACCTGAGAGGTTCAACAGATTGTTTCCTCTTGTAATGCAGTGCATATGCACCGCAAGTATGAGACTATGAAGCTGAATTTCCTAAGTTAAACTCATAGCATGCAATTTAAAAAAAGAGGCTCGACACAGGCTAAGCTACCTCAAACTGTTTACCAAATTTATGACATTATCATGCACAGAAAAGTATGACCTGACCTGAAATAACTCGTCGATTACGAATCCCAGTGCGAACAGATATCCATTCATCGTTAGTATCTACTACTTTTGCAAGATCATCATTTGAAATCTTAAGACTGGGTACTGCTGAGCCGCATCCAATTAACTTGCAGCCTTTACTGACAAGCCTGAAATAAAATAGAAATTATTTAAGATCAAACAGATTATCATTTACCAGCTTGTATTCATACCCCCCCCCCCCCCCCCCATTTAACCAAAATGCAATCTCAGTACTGACAGTGGCTCTGGGCAAAGGCACTCTGTTTATTACATAAAACACATAGCAGTGGCCACGGTCCAACCTGGGATAGCTTTAACCAAGAACAATTAAAATTAGATGCAGGAGACAATTTTAAAAGATCCGTCCAAAGCCATGGGCCACTAGTAGGAATTAAATTTTAGATTTTACAAAAGCAGAAATAAACAACCAATTCATTCAAGACAAAGATCAATAACACACTAGGCATTCAATAAAGGAATTTGGTAATTTGGTCATGTTCTACATTTAGCACCCTTTACCAAGCCATTAAAGAAGATAGCTACAGAGCGCAAAGACAATCCAAATGCAAGAAAAGGAAAAAAAAAAAACCTTCATTTGATAAACAAATTTTTTTTCTGGGGTTCATAAGATAACCAGACGACAATAGGCAAGAAAAAGTTAGTGGTAAACTGATAAGATAAACTTTTAGTTTTGTTCATGATTATCGCCTTTATTTCCCTTCCATCATCCAAAACATTCTCTTATTTTAAGTGGGAAAGAGAGCAGACAGATGGCGAAGCCATCGGAAGAACAGTGATACAAGCAACCTTTAAAAACCAATACAAAACCTCATCTAGAAGTATCATCAAAAGGAAATCTAATATTTTTGCCAAGTACTGATTCACCTAAGCTCATGCCTGTAATCCGACTTACATCAATGAAAACGCTTCTAACTTAGTTGCATCCTCTAGTTAGTCCTAAAATTGATTTGTTAGACAGTTACCTTACTGTGCCATAATCATCTATGTATATGTATACTTCCCCAAATTTTAGCTTTAAATTGATTGTAGTTACTAAAAAGTCGGCTTGATTTTGGAATCGGTTGTAGCTGGCTTCGTTGCTTAAGCCTTGTAAATCCTACTGCAATGGAGATGAATAAGATCATCCAATTTCAAATCCTCAGTGATAATATATCCTAACCAAAATTTAAAAACTTTGTGCAGCACAAGTTTACACATGGGAATTTATTCCCCATCCCTGCAGAAAATGGCTATGCATTGGCATGCTATAGCCAACCATAACTCGAATCCTACTTATCGAAACAAATCTAGCATATACAAGTAAAACCAGAAAGCTAAAGAACTTTATGACTAAATGCAAATCATGAAGCTTTCCAACAAAGTTAATAAATCAAATGCAAAATCCAACATACAAAACAATGAGGGGCAATATCACTAAAAAGAATTAAAAAATGGAGATTGAACTCACTTGGGTGATCGAGATTCAGAAGCAGAAGCTCCAACATGCTTCTCTGCGCCTTCAAAAGTGCTGGAGCAGAATACCCTCTTGGAGATTCCCTCAGGGAAAGGAAACCCAGATCCAAAAATGCGTATTGAATGCTGAATCTTTCTCCTCTGGCTAGGAACTGTAGGAGCAGTGAAGAACCCAGATGCATTGGTGGCCATTTATTTAAACCCACAAAGCAAAATTTCAGACCCACAAAAAAAATATGCAGAGCCGGAGAGAGATTGAATTCAGCTAATATATGAGAACCAGAAGACAGCCATTTATTTAAACCCACAAAGCAAAACTTCAGACCCACAAAAAAAACATGCAGAGCTGAAGAGAGATTGAATTCAGCTAATATATGAGAACCAGAAGACAGAGAGGAAAAGATCAACAACTATGGCGGAGAGACAGAGAGACAGTGGTATCAGAAGACCGGCCCTTCTTTCTTCGGAGGGTCACCTACACAAAATAGAAAACTAAAAATCAGGATGAGGAATAAATAAATAAATATATGGGGAGTTAACTGTGAGAATTGGATCTTTGAGATGCTAAAGTGAAAGATTTTACAAACTTGAGTGACCGAATTGCAGAAAATGGAGCCTGTAAAGTTTGACAGAACCGAAGTGGAAGGAAAACCAACTTAAAGAGAGAAGAGAGAGGTTTAGTGGACGAATTTATACTCAGAACCTCAAGGATCCAACTAGGGGTGAGCACGGGCTGGGCCTGGCATTACAGTTTTCAACATGGGAACCGGACCTTACCCGGCCCGGTTGAAACGAGCCGGTTCGGGCCGGGTCCACGGGTCCTTGTTTAATTTTTTTTTTTCGGTTATAGTTCTATTTATAAATGACAGATACAATTAACTCTAAGGCTAGGGAACTACTGCACATCAACACAGATTGAAGAAAAAAACACAGCAGCACAGCAGCTGCACAGATTGAAGAAAAAAAAAACTGATGTTTTACAGCAACTGCACAGCAGCACAACAACAACAACAACAAAGCCTTTTCCCACTAAGTGGGGTCGGCTATATGAATCCTAGAACGCCATTGCGCTCGGTTTTGTGTCATGTCCTCCGTTAGATCCAAGTACTCTAAGTCTTTTCTTAGAGTCTCTTCCAAAGTTTTCCTAGGTCTTCCTCTACCCCTTCGGCCCTGAACCTCTGTCCCGTAGTCACATCTTCGAACCGGAGCGTCATTCGACCTTCTTTGCACATGTCCAAATCACCGGAGCCGATTTTCTCTCATCTTTCCTACAATTTCGGCTACTCCTACTTTACCTCGGATATCCTCATTCCCAATCTTATCCTTTCTCGTGTGCCCACACATCCCACGAAGCATCCTCATCTCCGCTACACCCATTTTGTGTATGTGTTGATGCTTCACCGCCCAACATTCTGTGCCATACAACATCGCTGGCCTTATTGCCGTCCTATAAAATTTTCCCTTGAGCTTCAGTGGCCTACGACGGTCACACAACACGCCGGATGCATTCTTACACTTCATCCATCCAGCTCGTATTCTATGGTTGAGATCTCCATCTAATTCTCCGTTCTCTTGCAAGATAGATCCTAGGTAGCGAAAACGGTCGCTTTTTGTGATTTTCGCTAGATTGCTCCGGTCATTAGTGTGGATAAATATATAAATGGATAGAGATAGGAAAGCAAACACAAGATGTGCGTGGTTCACCCATATTGGCTACGTCCACGGAATAGAAGAGTTCTCATTAATTGTGAAGGGTTTACACAAGTACATAGGTTCAAGCTCTCCTTTAGTGAGTACAAGTGAATGATTTAGTACAAATGACATTAGGAAATATTGTGGGAGAATGATCTCGTAATCACGAAACTTCTAAGTATCGGAGTGTGGAGTCGTCTTGACTTGCCTTATCTGTCTCATAGGTAGATGTGGCATCTTCTCTGGAAGTACTCTTCCTCCATCCAGGGGTGGTATCTTTAACTGGTGGAGATGCACAAGGTAATGTATCAATTTCACTTGAAGCTTACTTGTAGTTTCAGGCTTGGTCAAGCGCGATACAAACCATGTAGTAGGAGTCCCCCAAGTCGCCGAGCTAGGGGGTCTGCTGAAAGAGGTGACAGACAAGGTAAGCAATCAGAGCTCCGACTGATTGTTCACCTTCTCCCCATCTTGCAGCAGCATGAAGGATAAAGAGAAGAAAAATGAGAAGAGATGATATGAGATACTTTTGCTTTTGAAGAAGTAACTTTCCACAGGCTTATTCTTGAACTGAGCTGGAGGGTTTTCTGGTTTCCTCCAGAGTATAAGGCCGACTGAAGAATTTGAGGGTCAAAACAAGTCCATCAAATCTAGAGTACGTTCCACCCTGCTGATATGGGATACTTTTGCTTTTGACAGAGTAATGGATGTATCGGCACGTGTGCTGTTACGCTTGTCTCCACATGCTTCCTTGTATCCTTCGCACTTGCCCTATCTGTTCCTCAAGCAAATGCAGAATCTTCCCTGGAAACATAAGATGTTGAAGATGAGTACTCGAGAGCAATGCCAGGTAAGTAATCAGGTAAGGGGTTCCAGGCAGTCAGATCCTGGCTGGAAGCTTGATTCCAAGTGCTGACTGATTGCTCTCTTTCTCCTTGTCTTGCAGGTAAAAACAAGGCCAAAGGAAAAGACAGGGAAAAAGCATGATATGGGATACTCTTGCTTTTAACCCTGATGATATGAGATATTCTTGCTCTAGTATAGCTTGTTTGCAGAGGTATTATCGGGGGGAAAGAAAGCTGAATATTTCGAAAGGCTTCGTTGGGAGTGCCCTCTCAGATATGATGAAGGGTTGAGCATTTTTGCAGGTCTGCCTGTCCGTTGGGGATGGGGGTCGACATATATAGGAGTCTCCCTAACAAGTAGTAATGCTATTCCTTTACCCTGCTTGGTCATAGCACGGTAGTGGGAGCTGCCAGTTTCACATGTTTTAACTCTGTCAGAGCACTTTGAAAAAGTGGTCTGTGGTATCTGGCTCTCGAGATTCGGAGAACGATGCCTCTTCGATTTTTGAGAAAGCAATCATGCTGGGGGTCTGGCTCTCGAGATTCGGAGAGCAGTGTCTCTTCGATTTTTGAGGAAGTAATCATGTTGGGAGTCTGGCTCTCGAGATTCGGAGGGCGGTGCCTCTTCGATTTTGGAGCAAGCAATCTTGTTGGGAGTGTTGTCTCGAATGTGAGTAAAGGTTGGGCATGTTTGCTAGTCTACCTTGCCACGAAGCACAAAGGTTGACACACAGGGACTTTCCAATTATCCAGCAATGGTACTGTTCCTTTACCCTCTCTTCGATTTTGAGAAAGTAGTCATGTTGGGAGTCTGGCTCTCGAGATTCGGAGGACGGTGCCTCTTCGATTTTGGAGCAAGCAATCTTGTTGGGAGTGTTTTCTCGAATGTGAGTAAAGGTTGGGCATGTTTGCTAGTCTACCTTGCCACGAAGCACAGAGGTTGACACACAGGGACTTTCCAATTATCCAGCAGTGGTACTGTTCCTTTACCCTTGTGGGTAATAATATGGTAGCTAGACCTTCAAAATTTATGTGTCTAAACTTTGTTAGTGCTGTTTCTTTGCTATTCTTTCACCTTTCTTGGTCAGAGCGATGTAGTGGGAGCTGCAAGCTTCACGTGCTCAACTTTGGCAGAGAACTTTGGCAAAGTTATCTGTGGTACCCATGAGCTATTGTTGCGTGTGGGAAGTGGGTGATTGAACAGTAAGATTCATGTGCTTTCTACTTCACCAGAAGTCTTCGACAGAATGCCCATAATTTCTGCAAAGCTGAGTGTGCGTGTGACAGGTGCTGACAAGGCTAGAAAAGTAGGTGCCTCTTCGATTTCTGAGATCGGCCCTCGTGGTCTCTGAGCAGCCCAGCTTTTGAGAAAGCGAGCGCCTCTTCGATTGATTCGGAGAACGATGCCTCATCGATTTTTGAGAAAGCAATCATGCTGGGGGTCTGGCTCTCGAAGATTCGGGGAGCAGTGTCTCTTCGATTTTTGAGAAAGTAATCATGTTGGGAGTCTGGCTCTCGAGATTCGGAGGGCGGCGCCTCTTCGATTTTGGAGCAAGCAATCTTGTTGGGAGTGTTTTCTCGAATGTGAGTAAAGGTTGGGCATGTTTGCTAGTCTACCTTGCCACGAAGCACAGAGGTTGACACACAGGGACTTTCCAATTATCCAGCAATGGTACTGTTCCTTTACCCTCTCTTCGATTTTTAAGAAAGTAGTCATGTTGGGAGTCTGGCTCTCGAGATTCAGAGGACGGTGCCTCTTCGATTTTGGAGCAAGCAATCTTATTGGGAGTGTTTTCTCGAATATGAGTAAAGGTTGGGCATGTTTGCTAGTCTACCTTGCCACGAAGCACAGAGATTGACACACAGGGACTTTCCAATTATCCAGCAGTGGTACTGTTCCTTTACCCTTGTGGGTAATAATATGGTAGCTAGACCTTCAAAATTTATGGGTCTAAACTTTGTTAGTGTTGTTTCTTTGCTATTCTTTTACCCTTCTTGGTCAGAGCGATGTAGTGGGAGCTGCAAGCTTCACGTGCTCAACTTTGGCAGAGAACTTTGGCAAAGTTTTCTGTGGTACCCATGAGCTATTGTTGCGTGTGGGAAGTGGGTGATTGAACAGTAAGATTCATGTGTTTTCTACTTCCCCAGAAGTCTTCGACAGAATGCCCATAATTTCCGCAAAGCTGAGTGTGCGTGTGACAGGTGCTGACAAGGCTGGAAAAGTAGGTGCCTCTTCGATTTCTGAGATCGGCCCTCGTGGTCTCTGGGGAGCCCAGCTTTTGAGAAAGCGAGCGCCTCTTCGATTTCTGAGATCAGCCTTCGTGGTCTTTGAGCAGCCCAACTTTTGAGAAAGCAAACGCCTCTTCGATTTCTGAGATCAACCCTCGTGATCTCTAAGCAGCCCAGCTTTTGAGAAAGCAAACGCCTCTTCGATTTCTGAGCAGGCGCCTCTTCGATTTCTGAAGCTCCGTCGAGTGCAGATTTTTATAAGGGCTGGCATTAAGTTCCAAAGCACACTTGAATCTCCACCAGTAGAAGCTTCATTCTTGCACTTCTAAGATCTTGATTTGTCCGACCTCTTCTCTCTTCAACACCTTTGAAAATGTCTGGCCCCTCCGACCGTCGTTTTGACTTGAACCTTGTTGAAGAGGCAGCCCCGCCTTCTCCAGACAACATATGGCGCCCATCCTTCGTCTCCCCTACTGGTCCTCTTACCGTTGGGGATTCCGTGATGAAGAATGATATGACCGCTGCGGTGGTGGCCAGGAACCTTCTCACTCCCAAAGATAACAGACTACTTTCCAAACGGTCTGATGAGTTAGCTGTTAAGGATTCGCTGGCTCTCAGTGTTCAGTGTGCAGGTTCTGTGTCTAATATGGCCCAACGCCTATTTGCTCGAACCCGCCAAGTTGAATCATTGGCGGCTGAAGTGATGAGTCTCAAACAGGAGATTAGAGGGCTCAAGCATGAGAATAAACAGTTGCACCGGCTCGCACATGACTATGCTACAAACATGAAGAGGAAGCTTGACCAGATGAAGGAAACTGATGGTCAGGTTTTACTTGATCATCAGAGATTTGTGGGTTTGTTCCAAAGGCATTTATTGCCTTCGTCTTCTGGGGCTATACCGCGTAATGAAGCTCCAAATGATCAACCTCTGATGCCTCCTCCTTCTAGGGTTCTGTCCAGTACTGAGGCTCCAAATGATCCCCCTCCGGTGCCTTCTCTTTCTGGGGCTCTACCGACTGCTGAGACTTCTCCTAAGCAACCTTTGTGAAGGCTCCCTCTTGTGTGTTTATTTTGACTCATGTATATGTACATATTTGTAGCTTATCGGGGATATCAATAAATAAGCTTTCCTTCATTTCAACGTATTGTGTTAAATACACCAAAGCCTTCTTCGCTAAGTTCTTTGAATTTTCTTTTGTTGAAGCTTGTATGTTGAAGCTTTCTGAGTGGAGCATGTAGGTTGGGGTAGTGTTCCCTTAATTTTCCGAGTGAGGAAAACTTCTCGGTTGGAGACTTGGAAAATCCAAGTCACTGAGTGGGATCGGCTATATGAATCTTAGAACGCCATTGTGCTCGATCCTGTGTCATGTCCTTCGTTAGATCCAAGTACTCTAAGTCTTTTCTTAGAGTCTCTTCCAAAGTTTTCCTAGGTCTTCCTCTACCCCTTCGGCCCTGAACCTCTGTCCCATAGTCGCATCTTCTAATCGGAGAGTCAGTAGGCCTTCTTTGCACATGTCCAAACCACCGTAACCGATTTTCTCTCATCTTTCCTTCAATTTCGGCTACTCCTACTTTACCCCGGATATCCTCATTCCTAATCTTATCCTTTCTCGTGTGCCCACACATCCAACGAAGCATCCTCATCTCCGCTACACCCATTTTGTGTACGTGTTGATGTTTCACCGCCCAACATTCTGTGCCATACAGCATCGCCGGCCTTATTGCCGTCCTATAAAATTTTCCCTTGAGCTTTAGTGGCATACGGCGGTCACATAACACGCCGGATGCACTCTTCCACTTCATCCATCCAGCTTGTATTCTATGGTTGAGATCTCCATCTAATTCTCCGTTCTTTTGCAAGATAGATCCTAGGTAACGAAAACGGTCGCTCTTTGGTATTTCTTGATCTCCGATCCTCACCCCTAACTCGTTTTGGCCTCCATTTGCACTGAACTTGCACTCCATATATTCTGTCTTTGATCGGCTTAGGCGAAGACCTTTAGATTCCAACACTTCTCTCCAAAGGTTAAGCTTTGCATTTACCCCTTCCTGAGTTTCATCTATCAACACTATATCGTCTGCGAAAAGCATACACCAAGGAATATCATCTTGAATATGTCTTGTTAACTCATCCATTACCAACGCAAAAAGGTAAGGACTTAAGGATGAGCCTTGATGTAATCCTACAGTTATGGGAAAGCTTTCGGTTTGTCCTTCATGAGTTCTTACGGCAGTCTTTGCTTCTTCATACATATCCTTTATAGCTTGGATATATGCTACTCGTACTCCTTTCTTCTCTAAAATCCTCCAAAGAATGTCTCTTGGGACCCTATCATACGCTTTTTCCAAATCTATAAAGACCATGTGTAAATCCTTTTTCCCATCTCTATATCTTTCCATCAATCTTCGTAAGAGATAGATTGCCTCCATGGTTGAGCGTCCTGGCATGAACCCGAATTGGTTGTCTGAAACCCGTGTCTCTTGCCTCAATCTATGCTCAATGACTCTCTCCCAGAGCTTCATTGTATGACTCATTAGCTTAATACCCCTATAGTTCATGCAATTTTGTACGTCGCCCTTATTCTTGTAGATAGGCACCAAAGTGCTCGTTCGCCACTCATTTGGCATCTTCTTCGTTTTCAAAATCCTATTGAAAAGGTCAGTAAGCCATGTTATACCTGTCTCTCCCAAAAGTTTCCACACTTCGATTGGTATATCGTCTGGGCCTATTGCTTTTTTATGCTTCATCTTCTTCAAAGCTACAACCACTTCTTCCTTCCGGATTCGACGATAAAAAGAGTAGTTTCTACACTCTTCTGAGTTACTCAACTCCCCTAAAAAAGCACTCATTTCATGTCCTTCATTGAAAAGATTATGAAAATAACCTCTCCATCTGTCTTTAACCGCGTTCTCTGTAGCAAGAACCTTTCCATCCTCATCCTTGATGCACCTCACTTGGTTTAGGTCCCTTGTCTTCTTTTCCCTTGCTCTAGATAGTTTATAGATATCCAACTCTCCTTCTTTGGTATCTAGTCGTTTATACATATCGTCGTAAGCCGCTAACTTAGCTTCTCTGACAGCTTTCTTCGCCTCTTGCTTCGCTTTTCTATACCTTTCACCATTTTCATCGGTCATCTCCTTGTATAAGGCTTTACAACATTCCTTCTTAGCCTTCACCTTTGTTTGTACCTCCTCATTCCACCACCAAGATTCCTTTTGGTGTGGGGCAAAGCCCTTGGACTCTCCTAATACCTCTTTTGCTACTTTTCGGATACAACTAGCCATGGAATCCCACATTTGGCTAGCTTCCCCCTCTCTATCCCACACACATTGGGTGATTACCTTCTCTTTGAAAATGGCTTGTTTTTCTTCTTTTAGATTCCACCATCTAGTCCTTGGGCACTTCCAAGTCTTGTTCTTTTGTCTTACTCTTTTGATATGTACATCCATCACCAACAAGCGATGTTGATTAGCCACGCTCTCTCCTGGTATAACTTTGCAATCCTTACAAGTTATACGATCCCCTTTCCTCATTAGAAGAAAATCTATTTGTGTTTTTGACGACCCACTCTTGTAGGTGATCACATGTTCTTCTCTCTTCTTAAAGAAGGTGTTGGCTAAGAAGAGATCATATGCCATTGCAAAATCCAAGATAGCTTCCCCATCCTCGTTTCTCTCCCCAAAACCATGGCCACCATGAAAACCTCCATAGTTGCCTGTCTCCCTGCCCACGTGTCCATTTAAATCTCCTCCTATAAATAACTTCTCCGTCTGAGCAATTCCTTGCACCAAGTCTCCAAGATCTTCCCAAAATTTCTCCTTCGAACTCGTATCCAACCCTACTTGAGGTGCGTACGCACTAATCACATTGATAAGTTCTTGTCCTATTACAATCTTGATTGCCATGATTCTATCTCCTACCCTCTTGACATCTACAACATCTTGTACCAAAGTCTTGTCCACGATGATGCCAACACCGTTTCTCCTTATAAAAGAACCCATATTACTAATTATGTACTCACCACAACTCAAGTTTCATCCCCTCTATCCTCTAAATTTCACCACTCCATCCCTTAAGTTTTTGCATTTGATAGAAAACAATGGGTTCCAGTTTTGCACAAATTACTTTACCACCTAAATCAGAAGACATCTAAACCAGGAATCATACTCGAATAAATTCATTAATTCGATTATTACTACTCTTTCACGAAAATACACAAATTCTAATAATTTTTGGAATCAAACGAATACAAAAAATTAATTTTCGGAATCGAATTGACCAATATCGATTAAAATCCACAATACCTATTAAAATCTACCAAAATTTAAACCAACCCAATACAAATTTGTAATTAAAAAAAAACAAATTTATCTCATAAAATAAAAAAGCGCGTCAATTGAAATTAAAAAAAAAAGGAAAGGAGGTACTTGGAGTCTGGAGATACTTGAGAAGTTGAGCTTATAATGCTTCCGTATACGAGTCCAAAGGAAAGGAGAATGCGGAAGCCCGAGCCAGCTGCAAAATCCCGAATAACCCAGATCACCAATTAAATAAACAATTACCAAATTGGTCCAAAATTCACACACTTAACAATTCTTCCCCAAAATACATACTAAATAAAAAGAATTAGTTAGATCCGGAACAAAAAGAACACAAAAAATAGAAGAATTCAACAAACAGTAACGAATTCACCTGAACTGGCGGCGGCGATGGAGTGTTGGTGGTCGCGACGGCGGTAATGTCGTTGGGGAGGAGAGAAGGAGAATCGAGAAGATGGGTGGTGCCGGACCGCGGGTGACTGGGTTCTCTAAGTCTGGGTAGGATGTCCGATGTCGTCGAGGAGAAGAATCGAAGAATAATCGATCAGAGAGGAGAGACAGTTGAGTGACTTGAGTCACAGACGGCAGAGCGTGACGGCGAGAGACGGAGAGAGTCGAAGACGGAAGAGCGGAAGAACCGAAGAAGACAGATTCAGAAAAGTCGAAGTCGATCAGAGAGGGGAGAGAGAGTAGACTAGGGTAAAATCAAAGAAACTTGAAAATTTGAGTTTTAATGATAAGGATAAATAAAGGGTAAAGTGAATAGTATCATGTTTGACATTTTAGAGGGGTGTATTCAATTGGGATTGTGAGAGATTTTAATTCTTTTAATGAATTTAGGGGTATTCAATCAGGAATTTAAATGATTCTCTGAAATTTAAGATGTATTCAATTAGAATTTTAAGATAGTTTATTAAAATCCTTAGAAATCCAGGTGTATTTAATTAGGATTTTAGAGAAGTTTATAACATTCTAGGTGTATTCAATTAGAAATTGATTTTAAAGAATTTGAGAATGTTGAGGAATTAGAGGGAATTGGAGAGATTTTGTAGTGTATTTTAAGCATCCACAAATCTCACCTCTTCCCATGAGATTTCGAGGGAATTGAATCAAAATTTTATATGGAATCTCTACAAATCAATTAAACTCCATAAAAATCCATGGATTTATAAATCTATTAAAGTCTCTCAAATTCTCAATTGAATACACCCCCTTAGTGTAAAAATGTGGTTTTTCGTTAGAGTAAACAGTACCACAGGCTTTTCGTTAAAACTCCCTAAAATCAACGGTGAAGATTGGATGTTAGGTTCCTTTTCAATCTCGTATGTCCATTTGGTCTAAAAACGGGCCGGTTTGGGTCCCGTTTTTCTATACTTCTGGACCCGGCTTGCCCCTAAAATATCAAAGACCCGACCCGGTCCGTCCTGTTTTCCCTATTAAACAATTGGAACCGGCCCAGACCCATCCCTAACCTTAATTACCCGTTCCGACCCGCGGTTCTTGTACCTATTTGCCCACTCCTAGATCGAACCATATAATCCACACTTTATTACAGCAAAAGCCGAAAGCCATCTAGGTTTTCTTCAAAACTTCAAGCAGTTCAATAGCAACTGAGATATGCCCTTCTTCTTCTTCAGCTCAGATCTGTAAGTTCCATGCTTTTCTCTTTCACTGACTTTTTTAAGCTTTATTAGTAGTTTCTTGGATTGGGTTAATGGGGTTCCCGTTTCTTGCTGGTCGTGTTTGGTTGGTGAGAAAATGTAGGAACAGAAAATTAACCCCAAAATTTCTTCCTTTTTACCCTTTCATAGATTGTGTTTTAGTACTTGTTACTGCAAACCAATAAAAGCTGAAATTGTTGAAGTATTAATAGGGGTGGTTCGGTATGGGATACCGAACCAAAACCTTAATCCCGATTTCCAAACCAAAATTTTCGGTATTCTCAATTTCAAGAGATCCCAAACCAAATTTTCCGAAATCCCAATTTTCAGGAATCCCGAAATAGTTTCGATATTTTGAGACAATCGGGAATCCCGAAATATTTTTGGGCTTTTCGACGGTGCAGAATAGCAGCAAAGCGCCACTTACTAGAAGACCCAATCAAAGAAAACAGGAAGTGACATAACATATAGGATGACCCAATCAAAGAAAATAATTGTTCTGAAATGGAATATGCCACATGAAATGCAACTTTGTAAGGATTGTGAAAGCAGCAAAGCGCCACCTGCTAGAGGAATGACAACTTCATTGTATTAGTGTAGTCTTATTCCATCCCCAACACAATTGACCCATAGACTTCAAATTTTAAACGTTTGTTGACAAGCAACCACTTATAACTCAAGAGGCTTAAATACAGAAGGTTCACAAGGAACAATAAGTACAAACCATACAGTATTTGACAACTCTGCCAACATCTTGTACAACATTCTGAAAGTTCAGGTCACTCTGTTCTAGTCTAGCCTGTTGGCATCACAAATGTGGGAGACAAACAATTCTAATCCATATGCCTATGTCAATGTTTCCTGATTACTTTATCCCACGCAAATAGTTCTAATCCATAAGTTCTAAATAAGAACAGACATCGAATTTAAGTTAAAAGAACAGAATATATAAGTTCCTGATTATTTTATCCCACGCAAACAGTTCTAATCCATAAGTTCCTGATTACTTTATCCCAAGCAATGTACAAAATATATTACGACTAGGTTAAAAGAACAAACATCTAACTTAAGTTAAAAGAACAGTTGTAAACAATTTCTTCATTGCCAACTAATCATGGGGTTTCAAGCATTTGGTAAATAAAACTCATCTGAGAAATTTACCTGTTGGTAAATAAAACTCCAGCACAAAAGCTGCAGAAGCAAAGCAAAAGAGGGACCTTCACCAATTTGCAAAAACCCAAGAACCATTAGATCAATTAAATAGAATATGTGAAACCAAACAAACCCTAATCTAGACTTTGAAAATTAAATTTCAAAAACCCTAAAATTACAAACCCTAATCTAGAATTCGTATATTAAATTTCACAAACCCTAAATTAATTCCCATATTTATTTACCTGTGTCTGTGTCTGAATATGAGAAAGAGAATCGCGTGAGAGAGTCAGAGACTCCTGAGAGAGAGAATCGCGAGAGAGAGTCGCGATAGAGAGAATCGCAAGAGAGATACTGATGGTGGCTGTGGCTCTATGTCGTGAAGGAAGGGTCCACCGTCGGAGAAAGACATCAATGGATGATCCGTGTGGTGGTGGGTCGGTGACTGGCTGGGCGGAGTTGGATTTGAGACAGAGAAGAGGAGGAGAGGGCTCTCTCGGTGGCTGAGGCGCTGAGATGAGAGACTGAAGAGAAATGAAATTGAAAGTTCGAAATGACACTCGAGTCTTGATAGGGAGAAAGCCTAACAAGGAATGCACGTCATAGATTAATTTGAAACAATCCAATGATTCAAATTAACTCTAACTATAATTAAAAAATAATATATATTATTATCTGTGTGTGTGTATATATATATACAGGCCCTTTAAAGGAAGAGATCTTCATTTAAAAAAAAAAAATGGGGACACCCTATTGACCGTTAGATTTGGCTTTAATGAAATTTTATGGTTGAGATTAAATTAGAGACCACAGAATTTCATTAAAGCTAAATCTAACGGTCAAGAGGGTCTCTATTTTTTTTTTGAAAAATGGGGATCCCTTCCCTTAAGGGCTTCCTCTATATATATAAAATTAAAAATATATATTTTTGGTTCGGTATGGGAATACCAAAATATTGGGAATACAATCCCGATTCCCATACCGAAATTTTGGTATTTTTTCGGGATAGCATACCGAAAATTTTGGGAAAATCGATTTGGGATCGGTATTTTTTCCGTTTGGTTTGGAATTTTTGGGAATTTTTTTCACCCCTAAGTATTAAGATGTTTAGGAAAATAAGGGTTTTTTTTATCCTTTATAATTATTTTGCTATTTTCA
This sequence comes from Malus domestica, assembly GCF_042453785.1. NCBI lineage: Eukaryota > Viridiplantae > Streptophyta > Magnoliopsida > Rosales > Rosaceae > Malus > Malus domestica. The sequence goes on from NC_091668.1 coordinate 12,342,575, forward strand.
TGCTCCCATGGAAGAAATTAGAAAAAATCCATCTTTAAATCCATAAATACTTGTTAATATATAAATTTAAATCTTTACAAACTCAGGTATGAAACATGGTTACATGTAGGGGTGGGCAAACGGGTAGAGGAACCGCGGGTCGGGGCAGGTATGGACCGGTTCCAAATGTTTTAGAAAATAAATGGGGCGGGCCAGGCCGAGCCCATGTCATTTACGGGACGGGCCAATTCCTAAACCCTAGAAAAATGGGCCACGGACCGACCCGTTTCTAATTATAATCAACGGTCGAGATTGAATGATAACTTATCATTCAATCTGAACCGTTAGTTTGTACCTAGTCTCACACTCTCACAGACTCTCACCTCACTCACTCCCACTAGGGGTGGGCACTTGGAACCGAAAACCGAAACCGAAACACGAATCGAATCAAACCGCACCAAACGGTTTGGTTTTGCGGTTTTGAAACGGTTTCGGTTTCAAAACCGAACCGCGGCACACAAAACGGTTTGGTTTCGGTTTTGGGTTTTCAAAACCGCACCGAAACCGAAACCGAAACCGCACTTTTTTATTTTTATTTAGTTCATTCAACTAGGTTATACTTATACATTTGGTTTTGCGGTTCTGGGTTTGCACTGAGTGGGTTTGCACTTTCAGTGACTGCTTCTGCGCCGCCTCCTTGCATCTCCGCATCTACCTTTGCGACCTGGTCACCTGACTGCCTGCCTGCCTGCGAGCGACTGCTTCTGCCTGCCTGCCTGCGAGCGAGTCGCGACTGGTTCTGCATCTGCTTCTGCGGCTGCCTGCGAGCGACTGCTTCTGCTTGCGACCTCACTGAGTCACTTCTTGCTTTCATCTCTGCCTTGCCTCCAATCTTGGAGTCGACACACCCAGAGGTAAAAATTTCACTGTCTTCACTGCACCATTTGTTGTTTTATTTGTTGCTTTCATCTCTGCCTTGCCTCCAATCTTGGAGTCGCGACTGGTTCTGCATCTGCTTCTGTGGTTTTATTTGTTGTTTTCAATTTGTTAATCTGTGACTGCGTTGATTCACCGTCTTCACTGCACCATTTGCATAATTCACTGATGTCTTCACTGCACCATTTATGTAATCCAGTAATCACCGGTAAGAAATAGTGGCAGTAGAAATTAGGGATGAATATTTGAATAAAGTGGAAATTGGTGTACTCTGTAGTTTATGATCTGAATTGCATTCCTGCGAATCGTCCTGCGGTCTGTTAAAATTCTTGGATTCTTATTTAACAACTCCTATAGTTATATCTTTCCTTTTTTTATATGTTTTTGTGATACAATTGTTTCTTGATATTGGGGTTTAAGTTGTGCGAGATTTTGACCCCTAAAAAATAGAGTTGTAATGCGATGTTACCTTGTAGTGAGATCCGCCCGTAATATTAGTTTCTGTCAATCAAATGCCCGATAAAATTAACAAGTCAGACGATCTTGTATAAGAGACAAGTAATGCAACAGGAAGAGAATAAAAAAGATGTAGAAAATTAGTTGCCTAATGAATGCGCAAATCAGGCCAAAAGAAATAGGGGGAAAGAACAAGCCACAAATAAAAGATTTGTTTCTTTTCTTTCTTCTTAATGGAGCCATTGCCTTGGCCAATCTGGGAAGTGAACCGTTTATAGTCTACCATTTATGTATGAAATGATACTTTTCAGCCAGAAGTAAATGTTTTTTGTGCAGTTTTGTGCAGTTTTGTTGTTGTTTAGCTGCTGTTTTTTGTGCAGTTTTGTGCAGTTTTTTGCTGCAGTTTCAGTGCAGTTTTTTGCTGCAGGTTTGGTACAGTTCTTGGTGTTGTTTTGCTGCAGGTTTGGTGCAGTTTTTGGTGTTGTTGCTGTTTTTGGTGCAATTTTGGTGCATATTCATTAATTAATATACAAGGAAAATAAGACTATCTTATGCATAAATATGTGTATATTTTAAATTGTACATTTTTTACTCAAAAACCAAACCGAAACCGTTTGAAACCGCACCGAACCGAACCAAACGGTTTGGTTTCATTTCGGTTTTGGCTTCAAAACCGCACCGCACTGCACCGCAAAAAGTTTCGATTTCGGTTGTGGTTTCACTCGAAACCGCACTAAACCGCACCGCGCCCACCCCTAACTCCCACCTCTCCACCATCCGTCACTCCCTCAACTCCCTCGACTCCGACGACATCCCAGAGAACCCAGCCCATCACCGCCGCCGCGACCAACACAACCCATCCACCCATCCTCCGACCTCGACGACATCCCAATTCCCAGGACCCAGAGAACCCAGGTCCCAGTCCCACAACCTCGATTCTCTCCTGGCATTTCTGCTTCTACAAGATCTAGGTGTGTTCTTTTATTTTCAATTTCTTTTGTGCTGTTAGTTTGCTGGATTTAATTTATCGCATAAAACATGGAATTAGTAACGAAATTGAACAAATTAGCTTCTGGGTATTCCTAAAATGGTGTCAGATTATTAATTCAGGGGACTTTGTTCCCATGGCCACCACCTGTATGATGAAAGTCCTCTAAGGAGTACATTATTGAAAACCATCGTGGAGTCAGAACAAGTTTGATACAGATAACTTGATAACAAGTTTGAACAATGAATACAATTCTTTGATTTTGTTTGTCTCCTGTTGATTTTGTGGGTTGGATTTAGGATCAAGTGTCGAAGTTGGGTTCATCCGCATCATTTCCGTATTGATATGAACTATAATATATCTTTGATCAGTCTAGCTAGTCTTATACATTAGTGTTTAAGTCGTTAGTTGGATTTATTGTTCGTGTTTCGATGTAGGACATGCTTTTGTTAGTTTAATTCATAACTGGTAGGAATTTCCCAATGCTTGTATCGTATCAGTATTTGTATCTGGAAATCAGTTTATACAAGTGTTGTTGCACATTGATAAGAACGTTCTTCTATTTGCTTGCGCGGTAGATTTTGTGAGCATTAACTGGTTTTCGATAACCCATTTAACAATAAGTCCTTTCCTGTGCCTCATGACTTTTAAATTTCCTGTTTTATTCCAGTATTTCTGGAGAGATAGCTTGTTCCTTAGTGTGTGTTAATGCTGTTTGATATATTTTCATCTCAGTTGAGTTTAATTTGTTTGTGAATTTGGAAACATGGCCTAGTGCAGTTGCATGCCTTTCCATTTTGTTCGAGTTTAACCTATGATTTCATTTGGGATTTATGTGATGTCAAGATTATGGAACGGAAGAACTGACTAGGTTACTTTCTCTGCGATTGTTGATTCTTATAAGACGGCATCTGTATTGTTCTACTATTCACGTATTATACCACAAATACAATGAAACAATAAAACGATAATGAATTAGTTGGACTTGGATACTAAAACGTATTATACCAGAAATACAATAAAACAATTATTATTATCTATACAAAACAATAATGAATAGTTGAAGACATGTTTATTTTAGGAAAAATTACACATAGGGTATATTTTTTATGCTTAATTATATATTGAGACAACATTTTTTAAACATTTCAAAAAGAGACAAGTTATTAAATGTGGAAGATGACATTATTGGCTTTTTTATGGGGAGTTTAACTTACGAAAATACCCTTTTACGGTGGTAAAATCTTTTCACACTTATATCTCAAGTCATCTGTTGCTCCCTTATTTCTCTCTCTTAAAAAAATTGACCTGATTTTCCTTCATCGCTATCTCAACCTTAATTCTTCCATCCTCACCGTCTTCTCTCCAAATTAACTCAAGTCCCTCTCCAAATCGGTTTCAGGAACTCCAAAGACTTTCTCCTACTCTTCACGTTCTCCAAATTTGATCGCTACGGTAAGTTTTGCGATTTTGAAGCTCACTGCAGGTTTTGATATGAAATTTTTAATTTTTTGGTTGACTTTCTCTGAATCATGGAGTTTTTTGTTGCCGATTTGTTGTTGTTTGTTCGATTACAGAGAGAAAGTTGAACGAACAAGCTTCGGTGAAAACTGATCTGGAAATTACTATCATCCTCGAGCATGAGCGCGAGATTAACATTTGCATAGCAGTATAACAATATATATAGGATTCCAATTTGCATGAGCGCAAAATCACCATCGTCTCCAAGGTCATTGGCTTTGTATTCAAGTGTAATCCTATATTGCTCTGCCAATTAGAATATGAAATATTAAAAAAATTGAAATGTTTTTGTCCCTTGATGGATGCAAAAGTATGTATGCTTATGAATATTGCAAACTCATTTAAGTACATTTCTTTGTCACCTGCTCTGACCTGGTAAAACAAACCAAACAATATTATTATTATTTTAAAACTTAATGGAAAAATGACTGATTTTTGTAACTTCCTCCTATTCATTTTTGTTGTTCATGGTACTGAAAAAATTAAGATAGCATTTATTGTTCTTTTTGTAAGGTTTTTATGATGGAACGAGACTTCTACTTGTTGGAATTTATTAAGTTTATTTAGGAAATTAATTAGAGATTTGGTTTGATTTTGTAGTAGGGTATTTTTGGCATTTACGCATTAGGGTTTCTTAGGTTTATTGCTCTATAAATAGAGCTTGTAATTTAGTTTGAGAATTAAATTATTCACAATGTAGTCTCTTAGGGTTTTGTAGCCGTTTCGGTATTCTCGGTTGTTTAATAATATTTCTATTATTTTGTTATTCTCGTTCATTGCGCACTCTGATATTCAACTTGATATCAGAGCGGGTTCGATCCTTAGGGTTCAATCCGTTCTCGTTGGTATCAATTTGTTTGTATCAGTTTTGTTTCCGTCATCTTCCGTTGTTTGTGTTTTCATTTTAGATTTGTTATTTGGTATTGATTGTTTGCACAGAAGAAAAAAAAGGAAAACAGAAAGATTATGTTTGTTCGCATGAAAGAAGAAGGAAAGAATAATGGGAAGGAAGGTAGAAAAAAAAAAAAGCAAAAAGAGAAGGAAAAAGAAAAACAATTGTTTGCTGTTAGTTTAAGGTCCACATGGGCAACAAGAAAAAAATGGTTAAGTTTGTTTTTAGGTTCACACGAGTTGTTGGCCTATACGGGATTGTTTTGTGACCGTCATTCGAGTACTTGGAATTGTGACCACTTGAGTGATAGTTGTGTTTGTTCGTTCGTTTCTACAATTGAGATATGGAAATCTCGTCCGTTTGGTAATGGGTTATTTCCATACTCTCAACACTAGATAGTCAAGAATCAAGAACCAGTTTGCCAGTTTGCCATCAAGAATCAAGAATCGAATCAAGTCAAGAATCAAGTCAAGTCAAGTCAAGTTTGCATACCTGCCTATCTGTCTGTCTGTCCGCGTTGCGGAGCCTGCCTGTCTGTCTGTCTGCCTAACGGAGCCTGTTCACATCTGCTTGTTGGCAACCTCATAACGTGTACCGCCATGAGTTTGACGGGGGGTGTTGGAATTTATTAAGTTTATTTAGGAAATTAATTAGAGATTTGGTTTGATTTTGTAGTAGGGTATTTTTGGCATTTACGCATTAGGGTTTCTTAGGTTTATTGCTCTATAAATAGAGCTTGTAATTTAGTTTGAGAATTAAATTATTCACAATGTAGTCTCTTAGGGTTTTGTAGCCGTTTCGGCATTCTCGGTTGTTTAATAATATTTCTATCATTTTGTTATTCTCGTTCGTTGCGCACTCTGATATTCAACTTTGGATTTAAGGATCTCACTTTGTTCACTATTTACCTAAATTATAACAGCTGTGTTATTGAGTTAACTTTTACTAGGGTTAAATGATTTGAAACTGATTCTGTAAAAATGGTCGAGAATGGGTTGAACTGATTTTGCAAAAAATTGTCGAAGTCGGGTTGAACTGATTCTGCAAAAATGGTCGAGGACGAGTTTAATGGGTTGAACTGATTCTGCAAAAATAGTCGATGAAGGGTTGAACTGATTCTCTATAAATGATCGAGGACTGGTTGAACTGATTTTGCAAAAATGGGCGAGGACGAAGAACTGATATGCAAAAATGGTTGAAGACAGGTTGAATTGATTCTGCAAAAATGGTCAAGGACGGATTGAACCGATTCTGCAAAAATGGTCGAAGACGGGTTGAACTGATTCTGCAAAAATAATCGAAAACGGTTTGAACTGATTCTGCATAAATGGTTGAAGATCGGTTGAATTGGTTCTGCAAAAATAGTCGAAGACGATTTGAACTGATTCTGCATAAATGGTCGAGGACCGATTGAACTAATTCTGCAAAAATGGTCAATGACAAGTTGAATTGATTCTGCAAAAATGGTAGATGATGAGTTTAGATTATGACACAAATTAATTTTTGTTGGAGTTGTGAAGAATAAGTTTATTAATAACTTTAAAGCCTTGGGGGTATGACTAGTGTTTGAAACTATTATTTTCATGTTTTTGGGTTGGGCTTTAGTTGTTTTTATGTTTTTGTCTTTCCTTGACATGTTTAAAAACTAGTAGAATTCCTTGAAATATAGTGAAATTTTTTGTCTCTATATATAAAGCTCCCTTTATTTTATTATTATTTACTAAAATTTATTATTTCTCAAGCTTGAATATCGAGCCGAGCTCAAGCCTTCCTTGACCTATCTCATAAAAATATTTGAGCTACTCATGAGCTTTACTAGCCGAACACACCAATGATCAAGCTTGACTTGTCTCTTAATCGAGCCAAACTAGACTTGGCTTGATTCTTTGACTTGTCTCTTAATCGAGCCGAACTAGACTTGGCTTTATTCTTTGACGAGCCAAACACGAGCCGAACTCGATGCAAACTTGAACTGTTTCTAGCCGATTTATAGCTCATTTGAGGCGAGTTCAATACTTAATTAACTATAACTGGCACATTATGTAGCATAACCAATCTCCCTTTCAATAGATACTTCCAAAGGTTCCCTTAACTTTTGACATTAAACTACTACTAGCACTATGGCTAGCGATTTTCTTCTCAACTTTAAGTGAGATGTCCTAGGTTCGATTAGCATGACTAGTGAGATTGATACCAAATTGTTACAATTAGCTCATTATGTGGCCTAGCTCAAATCCCTCATGCCTTAACGTAAATATAGTTCTATGAAAGGAAAAAAAAACTCTTGATCTATAAACTAACTAAGGGTCTTTCTTTCAGGATTGCTTTTGGAAGATTAAAAGTGTTTTCTGACAATTAATAGCACTTTTGGCTACGTTTGACAAAAGAAATTTAAAACACTTCTAGGTCATCGAATCATTTTTTAGAGAGCACCTATTATATATATATATGTGCTTCTTCAAGAAATACTTTCAATTGCTTTTTCATGAACTACTTCAATTTTTACAAAAGTTTCTGTATGTTTATAATAAACACTTTCTAACACTTGTTGGGAGCAAGTTAAAAATTTGGCTTACTTTTATGTTAGGGTTGTTTTAATATTTTTTATAATTGCATTCCTGTTTGGTATTATCATTTTCCTATTTGTTCCATGATGAGGTATTTTATAAATGCATATAACTATGTAGGAATTAAGTCTTGATAAGATGTAGACTTTTCATAATGTAATTGTTTTTGCAAAATGAATAAAAATCAGCGTTTGTACTTAACTTTCATTTGATTTGTTAACACTTAATGATCAGGAGAAGTACTTCCTACATAAGCAGCTTAATAATACAAGATTTGTTTGAAAGTGCTTTTAAAATGACTGAAATGGCTTTTAAAGAAAATATTTTTGGATTCCAAAAGCTTAAAATGCGACCTGCCAAAAGCACTACTTTGTGCTTCTTGTAGGAAGCTTCAAGTGTTTTTTTTCTTCTTCAGAATTCACTTACATTTTTACTAAAGATTGATTCAAAAATCGCTTTTAGTCATTTTAAAAGCACTTTTAAACAAGACAACATTCTAGTTGTAATTTCTTTTGCATTGATGGTATATATATGGTTTACAAACCACTGATAAGATTTATTATATATTCATGACGGTCGAACCAACAATATAATATATTAGTTGTTAAATTATCAATATGCTATTCAAATCAACAATAGCAACACAAAATTTTCAAGGCAAAAGAATACCCTATTGATAATGTATTCTGCTCGATCATGTAGCAGAATCACAACAATCCATCTAAATTTGATGCAGATCAGCAATTGGTTATGATCTTATGGATTCAAATATCTCGATTGAGAAAAAAAAATGTGGGACACAAAAACATGAAGGGAAGGGGTCCATAGACCACAAACATGAGGTAGAAATTGGTTATCTTACTTCCATACAGAATTGTACGATTAACAATCTGTTCCTTGAACCTAAAACACACAGTGCATTAGGGTAAGTGATGGAATAAGAATTTTATTGCAATGGTGCAACAAAATAGTTCCCAGAAATTGGTTATCTTACTTCCATTTGTAATTTTCCCTGAAAAAAAATCTTAGTTTTCTCAATATAAATTAAAGTAAAACAATCATAATTAAATATTTTAGGAAAATATATACGTCCTCAAAATTTCTATTTTTCATCAAAATAAGAAAACACCAAAGTCCTCAAATGCACTAGGATTTTCATTCCATCCTCCCCACTTCATCTTTTAAGAAAATATATATGTCCTCAAAATTTCTATTTTTCATCAAAATAAGCAGAGCGAGAAAGAGTTGGAAAGAGACTCTAAAAAAAAGACATGGAGCACCTGGAGTTAATAGAAGACTTGGCGCAAAATCGAGTGCAGTTGCGTTATAGGATTCACACAGGGGATAAGGCTTTGTTGTTGTTTCTTTGTATAAAAAAAAAAAACCCTTTCAAAATAAGATTGGAAGAACTTGTTTACAATGAAATAAATTAAAGAATTGATTTCTGTAGGACAGCAATAGCTTCAATGGCAGGGCTAGGTAACTGCAGGAGGACAGAGTTTTGTATGGTAAGCATCAAATCATCAATGCAATTTAATTTATGGGCCAAATATTGACGCACTTGCTGCGATCTCAACGAATGAAATAGAAATGTAAACCTAAAATTAGAAAGAGTAGTGCAAGTGTGTGGACAAGAACTTGAACACACATATCTAATATGTATGCGAAGCAACAACGAAATTAGGTCACAATTCTTCTGAATTTTCTGATGCTTATCCGATGGCCGAACTTGCTGCAGAAAGTCACACGAGAAAAAAGCAATAGACAGAGAGAGATGCAAATAGTTCATTATGGCATTCCTTGTTGGACTCTTTTGTTTTCGGTGGAGAAGGTCGGAAAAAATAATGTAGCTTTTTTGTTCATATACCCTAACAAGAGTCTCGTATATGCATACAAAAAAAACCTTGGTGTTTGTGTGTGTGTGTGTGTAAGGTTAGGATCGAGGGACACATTTTTTGACATATTTTAGTAGCGCTCATTTTGTAACGTATTTTAACGATCCAAATGTTTATTTTTTAAGTCTTCCTTCAAAGATCATTTCTACCATAAATCACCTAAATCCAAAATTATATGACCGTTGGATTAAATGATAGTCGTTTTAAGTCTGTTTTTTTTTTTTGGAGAACGGCATTCGTCAATTTTCTTCACTACAATAAATGTTTTAATGGTTATGGATTTGTCCAATTTTGTGCAAAGATGATCTATCAATGATTAATTGAAATATAAATGGTTCGAATGCTTGAAAAGAGTTATAAATGAGAACCACAAGAAAGAGTTTCAAAATTGGTGTCCCCCAATCCTAAAGGCTAGTTAGTGTCAAATATGACACTGACATGCGTTTGTGCTCGCTCTAAAATATTTTCTCATAATTCAAACCGTTCATTTTTTAGATCTTCATGCAAACATCATTCTTACAAAAACGTGACTCCTGTTAATGCCTTCTGTTACACTTTCTAATTCCGAGGTTTGCTCTCCCAAGCAATTGGGTTGTGCGCATGAACCGAGTAGATCCTGTATTAACAACGTATCCCTGCCATATTGATAGTATATGTATGGATAATGATCCTCATTACACTGTCAATATGATGAAGATACGTCGTCAATACACTATCTACTCGGGTCATGCGCAAACTATGCACACAACCCAGGGTCACGGATAAGCATTTTCATTCTAATTTCTGTAAGGCACTGGAGGAACTCCGGGACTGGCGGAATACCGACGTCAGATTGAACTCGGGCATTTTAGCATTTAGAAAAATGAAGGCCACTTTCATAACTCAAATAATTTTACAGATTTTAACTAATTGTAAGACACCCCCCCCCCCCCCCCTTATAGAAGAAAAAAAATGCCCCTTAACTAGTATGTTATCCCAAAATTGTACCGATGAATGGCGTCAACATCTTTACAGAGCCAAGAGCCTTCTGCGTACTGCCGTCTGCCATTACACTGATGAATGGAGTCAGCATCTTTCGAAAATCCGGTATAGTTTCTCCAGTGAAGCTACCTGTGCAGGATTAAGCGTAAGGTGAGTGACCAAGCTAGCCCAGCGTACTGAAATAATCTGAAGAATCCTGGAGTAATTAATTAAGGTATGTCTTTGGCTCGTAAAGAAATGTAGCATCCCCGTACAAATGTTCCGTTTGTAGCCATAGAATTTGGTGGCTTGAAAAAGAGCCTCATTGATGGAAACAAAACATGCTGGATTGACCATTTGCGCTGAGCCCATGCATTTTCTGCCTCTGCAACTAGTTCGTGCTCAATTTCATTTTCTGTCATGACGTTGTCGTCTCCTGTAAACACCAAAAATCACTTCAATGTACTTCAGAGAAATAACCGGTGATGTGCTGTATGTGGGGGAAAGGGCACAAGAAATGACATCCTTGTTCCCAACAGCAATGACAGTGGAACATAAGCCCGGATCTCGCTCAAACATGATGTTTTCAAACTTATTCTACTCCGTTAAGAATTTATTAACATGTCAGGTCGTTATCTGGTCATCTGTCAGAACCAAATAGGATATTTTTTTTTACTAGATATATACAATTAGGCATGTCAATTTTTGCATGACCCTATTAACCGTACACAAAACGACACTGTTAACAAGTCGGATGATTATTGGTTCACTTGTTAAGATAACAGGTAAACGACACTGTTAACAAATTGGGTGATTATTGGTTCACTTGTTAAACACAATCCGTTTGCCAAGCCTACTCTCCAAAGTGTTTAGAAGCGAATATGGAAGGACCAAAATTCTTTTGGAAATGCTATCTAGAAAGTACTTTTGCTTAAGCACATTTATTAGCCGTACATGAAAGTTACTTGGCTTCTGGTTAACTGAAAGTGCATTAGTGCTTTTAGAAGACAGACTATAAAAGTAGCCTTTTTATACTAAAATTTAGTCAGGGGCCGGCGTTCAGTACATGAAAGTTACTTGGCTTTTGGTTAACTGAAAGTACATTAGTGCTTTTAGAAGACAGACTATACAAGTAGCCTTTTTATACTAAAATTTAGTCAGGGGCCGCGCGAACGCAGGCCCCCGCTGTCACAAATTACGACATTGGTTCTCCCTCTTAGGGAGACCATAGAGTGGCACCCCTCCTACGTGCAATGGAGGTCACCAACTCTAGGCCATGGGCCTTCTTGATCGCCCATCGACCTTGTCCAGGTAAGTATGTTTCAACTCCCTCCTTCACCATTTTTATACTCAATCTTCTCACCCTCACTCTTTGCTCTCAGCCGATGTGGGATTTGTCGAAACACCGAAACAACAGAATCAATCAGCTATGAATAAAATGCAACCAATTGTTACATACAAAATTTGTCAACTACCCTTTACTCATAGTGAACCCGAAGATAACGTAATGGAACTGAAGGCCAAAATCTCGACAGGAATATAGTGACTCTGTTTAAAAATCTTGAGTTTTGCACTAGTGGGATGACAAAATCGAATGAACTTGTCACCAGAATCTCCACGGATCCTTGAATGGAGGAACGTAGTTTTCTGTGGGAGGGAGAAGGTGAAATGAAGCTACTGTTTTTTGTAAGATAGGCCCCACCTGCATCACATAACATGAACATCAGTATAACCTGGAAGCAGAAGATATAAACATCAACAAAATTCGATTGAGAGAGAGAGAGAGAGAGAGATTTACTATGTTCCACTGCTTATTGAGGGTTGAAGCATTAATAGAGTACAGGTAACCTGCAATCGAGTTTTCGCATGATTCAATGAGAGGTTTTAAATTGTATTATTATCTACTTTTTTAGCCAAATGGCATCGCCTCCGGCCTCCCCCTTAAGAATGCATAATACGTGGTCCCGTGGAGGATGAAAAAAGAGAGTGACATGAAAATCATACGTTTTGCACTAGAAACATTTTTCCTACCATCTCGTTCAGTTGTTGAGGCCACATAATGTCTATAATTGGTAGATTCGTCAGCCTGCACGATTTGTAACTGTCGTAAGAATCATGAAGAAATCAGAACAGTATATCAAATATCTCTCCTCCTTAAAAAAATGCTTACAGTTTTTGTGGGTGCTTTGCGAACAAGGTACTCATAGTACCAGTATGGCTGACCATCAATCTGAGGAAAAACAATGAGCCAAGCTTCATATGCACATATATATTACATTGTTACCAAGTAGATTTTAGAATGACAGTTTCAGCCGCATAAACCAGAAAAGGAGCAGGAAGCTTACTTCACCAGTGTGTGCATCCAGGACTTGACTCTCAGCCTGCCGCTGAGTTGAGGTGACACGCTGCAGAAAACTGTAGCATGTAAGTTCAAAGGACCATCAACTCAACAACTTCCAAGACTCAATATTATGGAACAATATTCTCCCAAATGTCGGTTATGTACATTTGACTGCTCCATCTCGTCCAACCACAATACCCTTTTTTACACGCTACTCTACTCAAAACAATTGAAGTTAAATTGGCAACACTAATTTTTGCTAATCAGCCTTAGAACCAAATGCTTTTAGATCAGATCCGAGTGGTACATTACCAATGCAGACTTGTCAGCCAAAACAGAATCAGCAACATCTTTCGCAGTCCATGTACTCTTGTCTTGTGATTTTATAATCTTTGAATTCGGGGGACCTATCTGAATCAAAAGAAATTCAATTATAAACCTTTGCAATGTAACTAAAGGGATTTGCACTTAACGAGCAGTGATCTTATCAGGAGTTACCGAAATAGAAATGATGAGATTATCAACAATGTCAACACGCTCAGAAACAATGCGCAGGCGCGCATCAGCTGCATAATATATAACACAGTGCCCAGTGAGTATGAATTAAGTTCGACGTCCATGGCCATTACCATAACACGGATACAGATATATGGTGATCATCATTCTACATATGAAGCTGAACTTACGAGATAATGGTGCAGCTGATGAATAACGCTCTGGCTTTCTCGATTCCACCCTTGAAACAGATAAAAAGAGTCAGGTTCCTACAGTTTATACGCCAACGATACTTGCGAAGAACTCAACTAGTTTGCTTACCAAAAGCTAATATCAGCATTTTATTTAAAGGGGCAAAATACATACCACTTGAAAAGGGCCTTCTTGGATGGCAACTCCGTAGGGTATAGATAAGAATATGAATTTATGTCATCAACAAATGAAGCCATTTTCAAGTCTTCCTCTGCAAGGGACCCTGCAACATTGGATTTGTTTTGGTAATTATTAATTGCAAAAATAAAATATAAATGTATCACAACAATACATTTTCAAATAAATAAATGAAATGAAGATAAATTTTCTTACTTTCTGTGTATATTCCATGAAAATAAAACCCTACTTTGCCAGAAAAACAAAAGGTCTATACATTTGAGAGGATTGTGGGATCGCGAAATGCGCTATTGACCACGTTTGGTAGAAGAAATTAAACTACTTGGAGAAAGCACTTTCTTGTTTAATAAAAATTTTGATGTTGTTCTAAGAAAAACACTCCTAGCAAAAGAGGTTATGAGCAGAAGTGCTTCCTACATAAGCAGTCCCAAAGGCACCCTAAATTATTCTCATTTTTTTTCACAAATAACGAAGCAAAAAACCAACCCGTGCAACTTCAAAAAGGTCACCTGAAGCTGGTAAGACTAGTAAAACTGGAGCAGAAATGCCAAACAGCAGTAACTCTCTCCTGTAAAAGCCATCTTGTAAACTGGGTTTTGAGTTCCCACTTGAACTTATTTGCCATTTGTTCAGCTGCTGCATCACAATCCTACTTTGCTCTCTGAATTACCAATAAAAATAATAATTTAGGAAGATAATAATTTTAAAAAAAATTACAGAGAAAGTAAGTAGATAAATTCAGACATATGAGAAAAAGTACCTGGGAAGGATATTTGGAGGAAGAACATGGTTGGAAGGGAAGAGGGAGAGAGAAGGAGAGAGAAGAACCATTGTTCTTTCTTTTGCTCTGCTTTTCTTTCTCTCCTGCCTTCTTCTCTTTTCTGTTGCCTCATCCACTCAATTGTCCCAACTCCCAACAGATGTTAAGAATCCAGTTTCTTTTTACAGGTGTGTACTTGTAATAAAAAGGGTATTTTGGTCTCATTACCCGCTGCCCAATCATTCCCTGCCACGGAGTGGTGCTTGGCTAAGAAACCAAATACAATGCGACGGTCGTCCAAATTGTCACGTGTTATTATCAGTTTATTTATGTCATAGCAATTGTATTTATTCACTAATATGTTGTAGATTCATGAAACAAGTAGGACTAAATTGGAGTTCATAGATTTGTCGCAGAAGTGAGCCGTGTAGGAATTTATCATGAACTAATTTTCTTTTGCTAGATCTAAAAGATGTAGCTTAGTTATGAATACTCGAAGTTTATGCTTAATTTCTTATTATTATTTCATGTTAAATGTTAGTTACTGCCAAGGAAGAAAATATCGGTAATATCGGAAATATCGGTAGTCCGAAAACACGGAAATATCGATGGAAATATCGGTAAAATATCGATATCGATAAAAATTATATGGAAACCACGGAAATTGTAAGAAAAACATGGAAATTTTTATTGAAACTTTGTAGGATGTTTATTTAGTCAATTATCTATTAGTTTATCACAAAAAATTGGAAGGAAATGCATTGCATGATGGATTTAACATTATCAAGTTGATTATATAGCGATCTGACAAATATTGTGAGTGTAGAAAATATGTAGTAATTAATGAAAGAAGTCTAAACACACCATAATCATTTATATATAATGAATTAGTACAATATTTTACACTTTAGTACCACATAGAGTTCCTATGAGGTTCAAATTTTTCACTATCTTCATCATCTCTATGTGTAGAATGAGTGTATTGTGAAGAGTAGTTATCAAATGATAAATCCCCAAAATAGTTTTGCATGTAATTGTTAATATGCCACCCATATGGATCCGAGATTGGTTGAGGTTGTCCATAAGAAAAATCATTTGAAGATTGAGTCTGGGATTGTTTCCATGAGTCGCTCGATTCCATCCCAACAGGAATGGGATATGAAGGGTAGGGAAATGGTTGGTTATGAGTATAACCATAGTTACTACTTCCCAATCCAAAAGAGTCTGAAGTTCTAGATAACGAGTTATCTTCTTGACTTGACAAAATCCCCTTGCCTCTTTCTCTGCGAGTATAGTCCTTCCCTATGACACCAATTCCTGGTCCTGTCCGCCTACTGCCATGGTCATCATCCTGTGTTGCATGCGTGAAGTTTGCCTCACCAGTGAAGGGGCTCATATATCCGGGAGGTGGTGGTCCATAATAGTTTCCATATCCACCACCACTACCTCCAGCTCCACTACCTCCAGCTCCACTATGTCCTTCATCATTCCCACCTCCGGTGGTAGGTGAGTCTCCTGATCTTGTACTAGAGCTATCATTAGTATCAGCACGATGTTGTGGTTGTGTAGGATTGGAAGAATGTGGAATTCCAGTGTTTCTTGGTCTTAGGTGCAAAAGTTCTTCGAAAGAGTCAGAGTTGCTAGATCCCACCTCCTCCTCTAATACTCTTTCTACATTTATCCCTTCATTACGTGCTTCTTCAGCAACTCTGGGAGCTGGGTTGCCTTCATCATCATCTAAATGAAGAGGTCTAATCCATTGAAAAAGTTGGTTACCCTCCGTATCATTATCTTCACCAACAATATCAAACACATCTAGTGGGTCACCACGGTCGACATGATCGATTTCTGCTTCTTTATCTCGAATTTGAAGCTTCATGTTGTAGTAGCAATAAACTAATTTTTCCAAGCTACTATGAGCCAACTTATTTCTTTGCTTTGTGTGTATGAGTGCAAATGTGCTCCAATTTCTTTCACAAGCAGATGAGGAAGCTGTTTGTGATAATACTTTTATTGCTAACTTTCTCACAGTTGGTGCATCGGTCCCATACATGATCCACCATTCAGCTACAATGAAAAATAATGTTGATAAGCCTAATAACTCCAACAAATTCTATTATAAACTTATAGTGAAATATGTTTATACTCACTAGGAGACATATTTGTTCGAGCAGCAACTGATGTTGGTTCTCCAAATGTTCTTCTTGCATCTTTAAACCATGTTAGCTGAATACAATAAATTGTGTTAGTTTAATACAACAAAGTAATTATTATAATTTAAGTAATTGTGTACCTCATTTCCAAATTGGCCAACTGCTGGTGATGCAGGGTCTAATTTGAGTATACATTATGTACAGCACGTATAAGGTTACCATCATCTCCAACACCGGGTCTGTATTGGTATCGGGGATTCAAATAATATGTTGTTCAAAGAAACACATACTCTAATAAGAGAAATAATACTTATGCAACTAAAGAAATGAATTGCAAATTATGACATAATTTATACCTGCTGCATGCAAATCGTGGTATAATGTTTTATACCATCGGTCTTCAATTATTTTTATGACCCACCTTGCACCATGTTTTCTTTCCAATTCATCCTTCACTACACGCATCAACTCATATACTGCCCCCATAGTAGGATACACTTCTGTGTCAACGATCCGTAAAACTTTGTAAAGGGGTTCAAACACTTGACACACATGTTCTGTTTGAGTCCAAAAAGCATGATCAAGCACTATACTTTCCACCATACGACCTGTATTTGAGCGGCTGAAATTGTGGTTGGCCCAATCGTCACTAGTGAATAGTTGCTTCAACCCTGCTTTCTTCTTGAGTAGGCTGTTTAATGCAATATAGTTGGTGGCGAATCGAGTGGTAGCTGGACGAATAATTTCTCCTTTGCAAAATTCACGCATCTTTGCCAACAACCAACCGTGATTGTAAATATAATTTGTGATCGTTCTAGCTCTTTTGACCACAGTAGCAACATTCTCTCTCTTCCCCATTGCCTCAAACATGAGATCAATACAATGTGCTGCACATGATGTCCAAAACACATTATGATGCTTCATTAACTTTTTTCCAGCTTTGACAAATGCAGAACCGTTGTCGGTCACGACTTGGACAACATTATGCTCTCCCACCTCCATGATTACATCCCTCAATAATTTGTAAATATACTTGTAATTCTTTATATGGTCTGAAGCATCAACAGACTTCAAAAAAATTGTCTTTCCCTTGGAGTATACCATGAAGTTGATGATAGATAATCTGGTCGGGCCGGTCCATCCGTCACACATGATTGTGCAACCATTAGTTTCCCACTTTGACCTCAACTTGTGAACATACTCGCCAATGTCTTTATACTCCATATCCAAATATTTGTTTCTTATCTCATAGGGAGTGGGAGGTTGTACTCCAACACCGGCCTGTTGACATCCCACTACCATATTTTTGAAATGATGTGATGATGCCTTCGCAGCAGGGACATTTTCATAGATAAAGAACTTGCTAATTAGACGCCCCATTCCCTCCTTCACATTACCTCCAGTGAAATAACTCCAAACACTCTTTTGACGTGCTTTGGATGACTTATATAAACTTGGGGCTATTGGTGGTGTTGGTTGTGATTCTCTAAGACTGCCTCCCCGTCTCATTTGTGCACCACCACTTGTCCCGGAACCTTGTGCTCTATTAGGAATTTTATGAAGGTGTTCTCTTTCCCATGCTGACTGTTTGGAGGCACATAATGCTTGTTTCAAACTGCGTCGTTCTTCAAGTCCCATGTCATCATCACATTCGTCCTCATCGTCATCATCATCACTGTCAACCGCTTGGCCATAGACTTCTCCCCATAGCCCAGCTCGAATATTTTCCATTCCCTGTGTTATCTTTTCCTTCTGCTGTTTTTTATTTTTTAATAATGTGCTGATGAATGCCTTCACTTCTGGGGGGACATTATCGCATCGTTGGACATTTTTTGATGGATCTAATCCACTAAGATGATACTTCAGTCGTGTCACTCCGCCACTCTTCATTACCCGACCACAATATTTGCAAATTGTGCCATGTTTGTTTCCGTCTATTGGGTCTCCATGTTCCCAAGCTGGATCACGTTTACTGGACATCTTAAACGTACCTATATTTATTTTTCATGAAAATTAGACAATTATTTTTTGATAAAATAAGAGAACCTAAATAATAAAGTTATTCTACAGAAGAATTAAATACAAAGTAAAGAAAATGATTGTAAAAATTTAAGTAATTATACAAATAATATGGAATAATAAAACCTAATATTAATGAATAATAATCCAATTTGATAATAATTCAATTTAATGAATAATAATCCAATTTGATAAAAAAAAAATCCTAATATAAAACATGGTGATGAATAATAATCCAATTTGATAATAATCCAATTTAAAGAATAATAATCCAATTTGATAATAATCCAATTTAATGAATAATCCACCAATTTGATAAAAAAAAATCCTAATATAAAACATGGTGATGAGTAATCCTAATATAAAACATTGTGATGAATAATAATCCAATTTGATAATAATCCAATTTAATGAATAATAATCCAATTTAATGAAAAAAATCCTAATATAAAACATGGTGATGAATAATAATCCAATTTAATGAATAATAATCCAATTTGATAATAATCCAATTTAATGAATAATCCACCAATTTGATAAAAAAAAATCCTAATATAAAACATGGTGATGAATAATAATCCAATTTGATAATAATCCAATTTAATGAATAATAATCCAATTTGATAATAATCCAATTTAATGAATAATCCACCAATTTGATAAAAAAAATCCTAATATAAAACATGGTGATGAATAATAATCCAATTTGATAATAATCCAATTTAATGAATAATAATCCAATTTGATAATAATCCAATTTAATGAATAATCCACCAATTTGATAAAAAAAATAATCCTAATATAAAACATGGTGATGAATAATAATCCAATTTGATAATAATAATCCAATTTGATAATAATCCAATTTAATGAATAATCCACCAATTTGATAATAATCCAATTTAATGAATAATAATCCAATTTGATAAAAAAAAAATCCTAATATAAAACATAGTGATGAATAATAATCCAATTTGATAATAATCCAATTTAATGAATAATAATCCAATTTGATAATAATCCAATTTAATGAATAATCCACCAATTTGATAAAAAAAATAATCCTAATATAAAAGAATAATAATCCAATTTGATAATAAAAAAAACCTAATATTAATGAATAATAATCCAATTTGATAATGAAAATGGTAAGGGAAATAAAATAATAAATAATATTAAACATATTAAAATGATCCTAGGGAATAATTATACAACATTACTTAATTACTTAAAAAAATTAACATGTAATGGTTAACATTACTTAATTATTTACAAAAATTAACATGCAAGTATTAATTACTTAAAAAGATTAACATACGAGTCCACACAAATTTATTTGTTGTTGTATAAATTACAATAATATAAATTTAAGTTTGTAAACTTACCTTAAATATGGAACCCTTTGTGTTCAAGCTTTGGAATGGATCTGGAATGACTTTGAAAATGGTAAGGGAAATAAAATAATAAATAACATTAAACATATTAAAATTATCCTAGGGAATAATTATACAACATTACTTAATTACTTAAAAAAATTAACATGTAATTGTTAACATTACTTAATTACTTACAAAAATTAACATGCAAGTATTAATTACTTAAAAAAATTAACATACGAGTCCACACAAATTTATTTGTTGTTGTATAAATTACAATAATATAAATTTAAGTTTGTAAACTTACCTTAAATATGGAACCCTTTGTGTTCAAGCTTTGGAATGGATATGGAATGGTTTTGAAAATGGTATGGGAAGAAGAAGAAACGAAAATTCTGTGAATGCCTCTGATACTCCACCTCTGATAAGGTGAAAGAATTTAAGTATATAACAGACATTGACACACTGACACTGTTTTGCATGTGAAAGAATCTTACTGACTGTCACACGATTGCATTATGAAAGCAGTATTATTTGTTGTCCATGCTCTGAAATTGCAAAAAGTTATTTGGATCATTGGATCAGAGAGCTAGAGATAGGTTTTGAATGATTTGGTTTTGAATTATTTGGATCATTGGATGCTTTTTTTTTCTTACACGCCACCACACAGACAGTCAAAAACAGTGAAGAACTCACACTCCACCACACACACACTTCGAGACCCCCCACACCACACCACACACGCACACCACACACGGAGCTCAGTTTCTCTCTCGATCATTCCTTCCTTTCTCGAATCGTCTCAATCTCTCTCTTCTCTCTCTTCTCTCTCTGAGTCTTCGTTCTCAGTCTTCTCCTTCCCTTCCCCCTTCTCCAATTCTTCCACACACACACACAGACATCATCTCTCGAATCTCGATCCATCTCTCGATCCTCCTCGTCCGTGTCTCCCTCTGCTCCTCCCATCTCACCCGCCCTAAACCCAGCCGTCGACACCACTCGATAACCGCCTTATAAACCACCTTGTTCCATGGAGATGGACCGGAATTCATCGTAGTCCCAGCCGTCGACACCACTGAGGAGCACGACGTTGTCCCAGCCGTCTTGGATTCGTGAGGAAGACGACGTTCCCAGGCTCCTACTTCTCTTCTTCTCGGCTTTTAATTTTAATTTTTATACAGATTTCAATTTTTCTGCATGTTGCACCATTTTTGTACTGAAATCGATTTTAGGGATTTAGGAATTAGGGATTCAGTTCATTTGCTTTGATTTCGAATTTGGGGATTTAGGGATTCGGTTAATTTGCTCCGGCGTTCTTCTCGGCTTGTAAATTACAATTTTTGTACAGATTGCGATTTTTCTGCATGTTGCACCATTTTTGTACTAAAATCGATTTTAGGGATTTAGGAATTAGGGATTCAATTCATTTGCTTTGAAATCGAATTTGGGGATTTAGGGATTCGGTTAATTTGCTCCGGCGTTCTTCTCGGCTTGTAAATTACAATTTTTGTACAGATTGCGATTTTTCTGCATGTTGATTTTTGTACTGAAATCGATTTTAGGGATTTAGGAATTAGGGATTCAGTTCATTTGCTTTGAATTAGAATTTGGGGATTTAGGGATTCGGATTATTTGCTCCGGCTTTGTTCTTCGATTTAGCAGATACAAAATATCGCGATAGTTTCGAAAATATCGCGATATTATCGATATTATCGATAATATCGCGATATTTTTCCGAAAACAAGTTGGATAGTTAATAAAATATCGGGGTCCCAAAAAAACGATAATATCGGCTATATTTCGCCGATATTATCGATATTTTCTTCACTGGTTATTGCTCTTAATGCTTGCAATTAATTGATCACTAGTTGTTTGATTAGAAGAATTAGGTTGAGATTGAAAGGAAATGTCCAATATATAGCTTCTTATTATTATTAGTTGAGCATCATTTAAGATTGAGCACCGCCTCATATCGAACATCAGTTCAAGACAACATCTAGTTACTTCGGCCCACACATGGACTGAATTTCAAGTCTCCAGCCAAAAGACTCTCTTGACTGAAGACTTGGGGGACTATTGTTTATACCATATTTAGGGCCTCGTATTTAGATCTCGTACAAATACTCGGGGACTTAAATGTAATTATGTGATAAAGGAAGGGGCAAATATGTAATAAGTGAGGAGTCCTTATTCTATAAAATGACCCCCTACCCTCACAATTAGGGGAGGCCAATTCCTAGGCCATCAGAGACCTCACTCTCTCCCTCATAGGCTCTGAATCTCTCTCCCTCACTCCCCTCACATCTCAGATAAATACATAATCAGTGTGGACGTAGCCCAAACCTTGGGGTGAACCACGATACATCTTGTGTTATTTACATTTCATGCAAATTCATGGTCGGATTTACGTTGTTCCAAGTGAAGGGAAATCTTTGAGATTAATATGGGATTTCATAATGACTAGCATGCATATACAATTCAAAATTTATATACATAAGCAACGGAAACATGTTATCGAATAATATCAAAGCTATAGTCATGCAAATCCCCTTCAAGGTTCATAGGTTTATATATAATGCATCAAAACATTTTAGTAAAGAACAAAGTGTAGGTTTAGTCTTATACCTCTTGATCTAGACTTGAGACCAAGGATGGACCACCTCCAAGCCCTTTGTTCCTTGAAGTCCTTGAGCCTAGCATCCCTCCTTGCCTTCTCCACTTTGTTAGTATGAGTGCTCCTAGGTTCTCTCCAAGTTTCCAAAATAGAGAACCTCTAAAGATCCACACCCACTAGTGTAGTGAGATGGATGGAGGAATAACCAAAAGAGTAAAAAAGGATTAGCTAAATCACCCTTAAGGTGGCCGGCCTTTGTGCAGTTTTTGAGAGATATTTCTTTTGCCTCTTTGTTGTTTTAAACACACAAAAACCCCCCTTTGAATAAATCTCTATAAAGTTCCTTATATAGACAAAAGAAACCTAGTCAACAACTTGACTAAATATCTCTCCCTCTCCACTTTAAATGGCCGGCCCTTTTGTGTTGGTTTGGGCTTTGGGCTTTTATTTATTTCAAGTCATCCAATGCTTGAATAAAAGCCCAATGGGTTTAGGCCCAATGGGCCCAATTAAACCCGAACGTTTCTTTAAGCCCAAAACGATCTTTTATCGCTTTTATGATTTCTTTAGACTTTCTAAATTAATCACAACACTTAATTAATCCAATTAATTATTTCCATCATCCATTAATTACTCACCACAAGAGTGTATCGGTGTACAATCATTTTAGGTTCTAATTAGCAAGGCAGTGAGGTGATTGACATCAATCCAATTGATTATATTTAATTCAATCACTTAATGAATCAAAACTTCCTTTTAATTCACCTTCTTCTTTGATGACTACATTTAATCATCTAGAAGAACTCACAAGCTATGAGTGACATCTAACCATATATCATAGCTACCCAAGCTAATGTAGAAGTTGTTCGGAGAACCTATTCAGTTGGAATTACAATGTAATTCGATCATTCTCTAAAACAATACTCTCAATCACATTACTAGGGTATGGATATATTATGTCAAACCCCTAATGTGATTATTCCTTCTTATATGATTCAATTGAGTCGTATAGGAACGCTTTCCTTTATTACTCTCGATACTTCGGCCGAAGATTCCCGAATCATATCTTAGAGTATTCTTCCTCTCTTATCGAGGATTAGAGATTCCTTGTTGCGCATTCACTTGCCTTCATGACTAAGTGGCTTAACCCCAATTATGCCGTGGACACCCGCGAATGGGGTGACTTTGACATAATCAAAGATTAAGTACTTAACCACAAGACAACGACGATGCCTTAGGTCAAAGGACTACTTACATTATTCCAACCATTAGAGTTACTTGCTTGACATGTGAGTAGACCTCCATGCAAGTACTCTTGTTCGATTGTGTTCAGTGAACTCATTCCCTTAATGAGCACCTACATACTTGTCTTAGTGTCACCACACGAATGGGATGAGACTTTCCATCCTTCCATTTGAAGCAGACACAGTATGTACCGGTCTAAGCATTGTCAGTATCCCTCCGACAATCCAATGACCAGGAACCTTTTTGGACATTATGGTTATGTGAAGAAGGTCTCTGTAGTCTAACATCATTAGATTACTTCTTTAATCGATCCATTGTCCATGGATTCACTATTTAGGACATATATCGTTTATTGAGATAGTCCTAATTAGTATCTTTGCCATTTGATGTATAAGAATCATCTATACATCCATTCATTTGTCCTGAAAGGTTTCTTCCAAAGATTGACTTTCAGGGCATATTTCCAACACCAAGACCCCTCCGGTTTTGTGCATCAACAATGCTTATTATTATTCAACTTAAGAGACAAAGAACTTGGCTAGGATTCTTGGAGATTTTATACTTTAAGGTGTTTTCATTCCTTTTCTTCTTAATAATATTTTCTATGATTTAAGTTATGAATATGCATAACTAATTCCTCTTGCTAGGGTGAAGCCTTGAGCCTTAGCATAAATATGTAATTTTTATTTAATTGCTTATGAT
Source organism: Malus domestica (assembly GCF_042453785.1). Taxonomy (NCBI): domain Eukaryota; kingdom Viridiplantae; phylum Streptophyta; class Magnoliopsida; order Rosales; family Rosaceae; genus Malus; species Malus domestica. Next base: position 12,366,864 of record NC_091668.1, read on the forward strand.
TGATTGCATGCACACTTTGAATTATTGATCACTGTTTTTAAACTATCTAATTGTCTTGATGACTGGCCACCATTAGGATGTTTAGACAAGTGATTGGACACAATTCAGTCGGAATATCATCGGAGGATTAAGTATTGCTTTTTGTGATTGATAATTGTAATTTCATCTAAGGCGAATATCACGTTCTTAGGGGTTGCATGGTTCTTCAAAAGGTTTTCATAAAACTTAATGAGTCTTGCATGTTCATATTTAATCTGAATATCACAGACGGATTGCATACTAGATATACGTTTTTGCTTGAATATCACGAGGAGAATATATATTAGGAAAACCTAACTTTCGAAGTGGCATGTGTAAATCATAAGTAATTGGTAAAAATACATAGAATTGCTAGGTAATGATGGAACCCTAGTGCCCTTATAAATTGGTATTTAAAACTCTTTTCTTCGCTTATTTTAGTTTTTGTTTAAAATTCGTTTTTAATCCACTCTCAAACTCTCTTTTCTCAAGTTTTAATTCTAAGTATTTAATTAGGAATTGTTTCTACATAAATTATCCAAATAGTCCTTGAGGAAAACGACCTTGCATGAGCATCTATACTACAACATCCTTGTATTCTTGCAAGTATTTCATGTAATTTTGACCCTATTTGCATAGACGTTAAAAATCTTATCAGAGCCCCTCTGCCAGTGAAGGCGCTCGGGCATAGCAGTGCATAAGATATCCAGGGCGTTGAGGTGGTGTGTGGCTGAGACCCACACATTATTTTTCTTTTCTCTCCTGGTCATAACAGAAGTATCACAACCAGGCATCCCTGATTATATTGGCACATATCACTTGGCCGCCTGCTTCGACGTGACTACCACGCCAACCAAGACTCCTCCAATAGCTCCAGCCACCGCAGCCGACCTCACGCCCTTTGCAGCTCGGTAAATCGCACCAGTTCCCAGTCCAGCCGCAACGCTATTCCAAACATCGTCAGTGTCTCTGACCGCCTGAATCCCACTCTCCATACTCGTATAGATCAACCCAATCACGCCCAGTTGGCTCCCCCAAGCCCGACCCGTGTGGCCAGAGGAGTTAAGATCCCTACTGATCCTGAGCTTGGTGGTGTCTCCAGACTCAAACGATCGAACACCGAAAAAGAGATCGGTTGCGCCGCCTCCAATTGCTCCTGCGAGGTAGAAGCAGCTGGTGTAGAAGGTGAGATTCTCACCCAGGAGTGACGCTGACGTTTAGCCTCTTTGACGAAGAGGAACTCCGGGGAGGTAGGTAGCTGATAGAGGTTTCGCATGGGAACCTGGAGATCCTAGTAGGGGTTGTAGAGGCGGGCTTTGGACGAGTCGGAGTTGGGGTCGTGATTGGAAGGGGACATTTGATGCGCCATTGCGGAGAGAAAGGAGAGAGATAGAGAGATTAGGAAGAGGCGGAGGATTTAGGCTTCGAAGGCGGTTTGGTAGTGGCTTCACCAGGAGAGAGAAAGAGAGAGAGAGAGTATTTGGTTTCCTGGGGTTTTTTGCAGATTCACGGCGGAGGTGAAAAAATTAAAGAGAACCGACACAACTTTTCGTATCGATTCCCACAGACGGCGCCAAATATTGATGCACAAAACCGGAGGTCTTGGAACAACGTAAATTCGACCGTGAATCTGCAAGAAATGTAAAGAACACAAGATGTATCGTGGTTCACCCTAATGTTTGGGTTACGTCCACATTGATATTGTATTTCTCTAAGAGGATTGTGAGGGAGAGAGCCTTTGTAATGTGAGGGTGAGGCCTCTCTCCCATGGCCTAAGAATTGGCCTCCCTTAATGAGGAGAGTGAAGAGTTTTTTTATAGAATAAGGGCTCATCGCTTATTACATATTTGCCCCTCCATTTATTACATAATTACATTTGAGTCATCCGAGTATTTATACGAGGTATAAATACAGAGGCCCTAAGTATGGTACAAACAACTTAAATTTGCCTAGGCGCTAGGCCCCAACCCACCACCCGACTAGCGCCTAGCATCTTTTAGAACCTTGGTATTACTTAAGTGATATGGTACACTTGCAAGTTGAAAACGCTTATTTGTCCACTAATATTTTGTTGTTACAAATGAGTGTCAAAGCATTCATTTGAAAATATTTCTTTTAGAAAACACTTATGCTTTTAAATTTTTCTATTAAAACACGTCAAATATTTTTAATAGAAATCCATATATTGTTTAAAAAAGTGGTAAGTGGTAAGTGTTTTTCTAATTTGTAAGTGCTTTTAACGTTTGTTGTTAAACGTTTTCTTTTGGCCAAACCAAAGAGAATGAAACGTTGAATCTCAACGTTGTCAAACGTTAGGAGAAATGTTTTTGAAATGATAAAATCTAGAATATCATGTTGCATTCAATGCTATTGAAATGAATGAGTGAGATTTAAACAATAAACAAATTTAATACTTTCATCATCTTCGTGTACCCCTTAATAATTTAATATTTAATTAAACTTGATGTCATAGGATAACGTGACCACACCCAATAATAGAAAGTAAAATTAACGTGAAAGTGTAACAGTAAAAAAATTGTCCCAAACAGTTTATAGTAGACGTCCGTGTCATGCATATACACAGCAAAATATATAAATAGAATTCCCCAAAATATTTTTGTCCCAATCATTTGCTTTCTCTCTCTCTCTCTCTCTCTCTCTCTCTCTCTCTCTCTCTCGCGTTTCGTCTTCACAGCGATCTCGGAAATTAGGGTTTCGGAGACTCCGGGGTTATCATTTGCTTATCTGGAATTTCAAGATCCCCTCACACTCGGTGAGCTTCCATTGACCTTCGTTGATTCATGCTGTTGATATTATCTTTATCCTAGATTCTTAATCGCAATTCGATTTCAAATTTGCGGTGATTCGTGTTTCGCAATTGATTTTTCGTGATGTGATTCGAGTTGATTTTGGTTAAGTTATTGCAATTTTGTTGATCTCTGTGTGTGTGTGTATGTGTATGAACAAGGAGATGTTCTTGCTTGACTACGAGGAGGAAGGTTTATATTATTGAGGAAAGTGAGATTTTATGCTTAATTGCTTGAATTTTGATGAAAAAAACAGTAATCGGATGTAAATTTTGATTAAAGTGAATCTTGATCTGCAGGCTGTTTGCTTGAATCGTATATTCTTTTGTTTAAGAAAATTGGATATTTGGATGTGAATTGGGTATTGGATAGTGATCTGATATTGTCTAGAGTCAGTCTTCGTGTGTATGTTTGGACATAGAGTTGAGTTCTAGATAAGTTGAGGTACTAACTTTGACTAGCTCGGTTTGTAAAGGATTATGGATTTGGTAATTTGTTTTCTTTAGTTGTTTCGAGTAGTAACTGTTGTGATTAAAACACGCAACTGTTGTTTGCAAGATTTGTCCTCAAGAGATTCCTCTCGTCATGTAATAAAGATCAAAATATGATATGGGATTGATCCCAGCCTCCTAATGCTAAATTGGTAACTTCAAAAAGATGGTTTCAGATTTTTAGAAACATGCTCACCTCTATCTGAAAGTTCTTGGTGCAACAGTTAATTTGTGCTTTGAGTAACTTCACAATAATGAACCACGATATTTGTGGAACCCCCGTCTTTTTTTTATTTTTAATATGGCTTGTTTAGACATGGAAGCTTACCATTTTTGTTTCTTTAATGATTATCTTCTTAATGTTGTCTGATAATATCGGGTTTTCTGTTTCCTTCAAAATGGCAGATTTTTATGATTTAAGACCATGAAGCCAGGATTTTCTTCTTTGAATCCCTACGCAGCAGCATACATTCCACTCTCGAAGAGGGAGACAGATGATAGAACTTATGTGACAACAAAAGATTCTAGCCGCAGCAACGAGTCAGTCTGGTTTGGGAACCCTCAGAATTTTACCCATAATCAACACCATAGCAAAGCTTATCTTGAATCTGATGCCCCTGGTACTGCAACACTACAGAGTCCAAAGTCATATGCTGTAAAGAGCTACCCTGCTCATGGCTATTATGGTTCATCTTCGCAGAATGTGATTAAAGTGTCAGAAAATGAAGATTTTGATATGGATATGGAATATCTTGGGATGTCATTTCCTGGTATATCTGATCAGTCCCTTAGTGATGTGTATTTGGCAAATAGGGGCGACCTGGATGCCACCATTGACATGCTGAACCAACTTGAGGTCACTTTCATATTTTTTTTCTTTAATGTTGATGTTAAATATTATTCATGTTGCAAATATCATACCTTGTCCTCTACCATCTATCCATCTACTGTTATGTTGCTATGCATTACATATAAATACTCAAATACCGCTGCTTGCAATTCTGAAAGCAGTTGAATATATAGAATCTCTGTTTACCTAGATTAGTTCAGGTTGCGTTGTTGTATCATTTATAACAGGTCAAAACTGGGATTTCTTTATCCAATTTGAAGCAGTAACTGTGTATGTGCTGTGAGTTTGTGGCACACTTCATGTCACCTTTCATTAAGTAAAAAACAGTACTTTCCTTTGACAAATTCTCTATTGCAAATTTCCAAGTTCATTTGACTCTGCATGCTTTGTCATGGTTGTATTGGCATATAATGACAGTAATATGTTTTCTATGTATACTCTATTTCTTTGACATGGTAAAAGTCCCTTTTCTACTGTAAGTGTTTTGGTTCTTCATGACAATTCTTATTTGTGTGCGAAGCGTATTCATGACAAAGAATCATCTTGTTCCATTGATACGGTGGGCTGGTGGTATTGAAATATACGTATTTTAAGCAAATAAAAGAATCACTATTGATAGGATAGAATGCATCTAGCTTTTGCTTGGTTGCAAGTCCGGCAAAGTTTTATTACAAACTTGATAAAGTTAGAACATCCGGGAATCTCCATCTCTGGTTGTTTGTTACCTTTAACGTTAACATCAAACGTATTGGAATTCGATTTTTATGTTTATGAGTATCAGCACTGAAATAAACTCTGCAATCCGACTTACGTGTTTTATTATTTACTGAAAGTCTCTGTTTCTTACGGCAGTTTGAATCTTCTGAAAGTCTTCCAGACACTTTGGACATTGGAGATGTTTCTGAATCCGGGTTGGTGGGCAATAGTGCATGGAAGCTGAAGAATGTAGCAGGTGAAGCCAGCGGTTCGCCCAAATCGTAGGTCATAAGCCCGTCTCCTGTTTGATTTTGTGGAAAACAAAGAAATGTCAGTTGTTTTACACTTGACATGTTTGGTTATATGGGTGAAAGAAGTATATAAATAGAGGATATATCTCTTGGTGGAGCATCGACATGTTTGGTTATATGGGTAAAAGAAGTATATACATAGAGGATATATCTCTTGGGGGAGCATCAAATGCACACATAGTTTGATGATATGGTTGTATAGCTGTTAGATGCTTGTGTTTTTTTTGACATCTTCAGGTTTTATAAGCCGAAAAAGCTCACTGTGCAATTCTCTTGCTACTCCGGGTTTTTTTGAAATGAAAGTGATGTGCTTCTTCATGACATTTTGTTATGATATCAATGTGCTTATAGTGCCTTAAAGCTTCGATATAGCGAAAATGTTTGGCCCCTCGTGGCAGTCGTGAGGTGTGCACATCACAATTCGACACTCTGAAAGGACTTCAATGGCACGTTCATTGCCACTTGGCGTCTAGTGCCATGGAAGTTGCTCTCCCTCGCCATTACATCATGTTTACATCCACATAATCTTGGAACTTCAAAAACATTTAATATTTTCTATAGTGCTACATAATATTTAACGATACAAGGGTGTTTTAGTCGTTGGATTTGATTTCCATAGCAGTTTAACTCTATTATCAATTTCAGCCATTCATTTCATTTACCGTATCATTCAAAGCAGGAATATTGAAGAAATTTTTTATTTTCTAAGCAAATGAGCAAACGTAAAGATTCAGAACCATGTGTTCATAATTATTTAAAGCAAAGCAAATTACAGAACAAAGCAATTGACGGTGCATAACCCTATTTGGATTCTATCTCCGTAAAACATCTTACGTTTATGTGGGCTGCGGTATCTTGGGATCCCAAATAATTTTGCCGACGGAGTAAAACTCTGTACTGCTCCTCGCCACCGCAATTTGTCTGACGTCGAACTATTCCCTAACCCAAGCAAAAATTACATATTACACCTCCAAAAAATACAACTAGAATATAAATAAAATGCGAGCATGATTTATTTATTTATTTATTTGAACAAACGATATTATTTATATTAAGGAGGAGATTGTGGAATTAGTCTCACAATGGACTAGCAATAATGTAATTCAAATCCATATTTGTCGATAATCGAATCTAAAATCTCTTACTTAAAAGTAAAAAGGAATACCATCAAACCGTTATATCTCAAATTGCATATAGTTAGACTTTGTGCCGTTAAAGTTGTTGAGTTCTTACAAACATTTCCGCTTTGTTGAGGTCTTTCAAACATGTCCGTGATCCTTGGTAATAAAAAAGAGGATAAGATAAATATATCTACCAAACGCGGTCTTAACAAACCTTTATTAAACAGAAGAAAATTGGTGTCAAGAAGGAACTGCGACGTCGCCTGCATGTATACAACATTTTAACATTCTCTTTCTTGCAAGAAAAATTCTCAACAGATCAGCATCCACCTAATTGGAAAACCCCATTTCCCCATTTGCTTCTTCCTAGAGAGAGAAAGAGGATATCTAAGTGATTGAATTTGGAAAATTATAGAACATGGGGGTGGATTATTATAACGTGTTGAAGGTAAACAGAAATGCTGGAGAGGATGATCTGAAGAAGGGATATAGGAGGCTGGCAATGAAATGGCACCCTGATAAGAACCCTAATAACAAGAAAGAAGCAGAAGCCAAATTCAAGCAGATCTCCGAGGCTTACGAGGTATCTTCCTTTTCTTTCTGCTTTTCTTATTGCACAATCATTCTTCCATTTTATCCTCATAATTTGTAATTTACAATGTGTGTTTGTATTTATACAGTCTTTCTTTCTGCATGACGTCCCATGGTCACGTTTATAGACAATGATTGTTGTTTTTTCGGGTGTAGCATCTGTCTTGTATAATTTAGACATTGGTTTCTAGTCTCAAATTAGAATTTAGGCATAGGTTTCTTGTCTCAAATTCGGAATTAGGTTTCTAGTCTCGAATTTGTTAAACGAGGCTCAAATGAAATGGAATCGCTATTGTTATAGATGGTTTGTATGTTCTTTCATGTCCGAAAGAGCTGAGTTTCATCTGTTAGTGAAAATAAAAGATTGGAGAAAATGTATTTGTGAATTCAGGTCTTGAGTGATTCTCAAAAGAGAGCGATTTACGATCAGTATGGCGAAGAAGGATTGAAAGACATGCCACCTCCAGGAAGTGGTGGTTCCCCGTTTGGAAATGGCGGCGGAGCTGGATCAAAAGGGTTTAATCCTAGGAATGCAGAGGATATCTTTGCCGAATTCTTCGGAAGTAGTCCTTTTGGATTTGGATCACCAGGAGCTGGGAAGTCTATGAGATTCTCGTCTGATGGAAGCGGAGGGTTTGGGGGATTGGGAGGTAACGAAAATACTTTTCGATCATATAGTGAGGGTGTTACTCGAAAGAAACCGCCGGCAGTGGAGAGCAAATTGCCTTGCAGCCTTGAAGAACTGTATGCTGGATCAACACGGAAAATGAAGATATCAAGAACTGTGGTTGATGCAAATGGGTAATTCGTTTTAAAACTATCCCTATTTTCCCATTGTCTATACATTGATTGTTACTTGAATAGCAAGAAATATTAACCATAGCTTTCATATGATAATCTAGACTTTTTCGTTTGTATGCCTCGTGCTTTGACGAAAATCTCACTTGCAAATGTGTAGCTTCACCCCTTGTGTTTTCATTTCGTGTCCGAAGTTATCCCTTTCTGTCAAGTTGTTTAGGAAAATCGTTAACGTGGGTGATGTGGCATATAAACGAAAAAGCCTAGCATCTACAATGATGTTTCTTTCTTGATTTCAAGCCAGATGACGTACATAAACGATAACCTAGCTGACAAATTTTGTTCTGGAAAAACGAAAATCGCAGACGCCAAGTGCTGGAGCAAGAAATATTGACAATCGAAGTGAAGCCAGGATGGAAGAAGGGAACCAAGATTACGTTTCCTGATAAGGGTAATGAACAGCTTGGCCAGCTGCCGGCAGACCTTGTCTTCGTGATTGATGAGAAGCCTCATGACACTTACAAGAGAGATGGCAATGACCTAATTGTGAACCAAAAGGTGTCGTTAGCGGAGGCGTTGGGTGGAACCACACTACAGCTTACCACGCTAGATGGTCGTGATCTATCAATCCCGGTGACTGACATTGTGAGCCCCGGGTACGAGCTACTTGTTGCCAGGGAGGGTATGCCGATAGCAAAAGGGCCCGCTAACAGGGGTGACTTGAAGATCAAGTTTGAGGTGAAGTTCCCTACAAGATTGACCCCGGAGCAAAGATCTACACTTAAACGAACTTTGACAGGCTGAAGAGTCCTCACATTTTGCCATTGTAAATTAGCCAACAGTTTGAAAGCATCCATTGGAGCTACTGGACCGAGTAAAAGACGGAGAATTCCTCGAAAAGAAGGCGGAGAAGCCCTTGAAAAGAAGGCGAAAATCGGGCAGAAGCTCTTTGTTCTGCTAACAGTTTGAAAACTTATTGGATATATTGTACTGAGTGATTCCACTCCATTGTTTCTTCTTTTTCTTTCTCTTTTGTTATATATTTTCTTCGTATATTTTGTTGTAATCAATGAGTGTTAGATTGAATTTAAACTGTATGTATTGACAGTTCTACATGTTTTGTTGTGGAATATAGCTTGTTATATATATAAATTAACCACCAATTACTCGTACTGAATAAACCATTCAAAATTCAATGGAAGAAACTCAACGCTGACATCGAAGCAACATAAAATATTCCCAAAAGAAATATTTTTCGAAATAAATATACAAAAGAACAAAAATTGGATATTTACAATAAATGGACTAATTTCATGAAAAAACATAGATTTGAGGTATTTTTCTTCGATTTCGTTGAAAAATATTACGAGTTTGAAAAGAAGATAGAAGTCATCACTAAAGAAAATTGGGTTAAAGAAGACAAAACCATAGTCTCTTCTAGTCACCCTCCACAAGAAACAATTTTAATTGCAACTACAAACACACAAGTACCAGCCACTCCTTTCAAACTTCCAAAACAAGATGCAAGAGTCAAGCTAGTCATCGAACAAAACAATTTTACAAACCAAAGTCTACACACCATAGGAAAACAATTGTACAAAAATAGAAACCAAAATAGATAGACTTTCTCAACCAAAACCAACAATTAGGGAAAAACCTTTAGTCAACTTTCCAGAATCTTCCTCTAGCACAATAGCTTTAAAAAACAATTTCCACAAGTAAAAAAATAGATCAAATGTTACAAAACAAGAAAAAATAGTCAATGTTTTACAACATCAAGATGAATCTCAACCAGAAACAACTTCTGCAATATGGGATTTAGAAGATGAGAGTAAAACAAATTCCATCAAAAAAGTAAAAGAAGCTTTTCAAAATCTTGAACTAAAACGAATCACGAACAAACGAGTCAATCCAACAACTCTTACCAAAAATTGGTATCCAAGGCCAACACCTCTAGATATTCAATTTGAAGAAAGAAACATCCAAAATCAACTCTCAGTCTCAGCTGATAAACTCTATAAATGGAACATAGATGAATTATCAGAACAAGAACTTTTGAATAAATTACAACACATCTCCATGGTTGCTAATAGTTATATTACCAATCATAACCTCAGTCAAACACAAGTTGTCGACCTTTTGGTCACTGGATTGATAGAAACGCTCCATTCCTGGTGGGAAAAATATCTCACTAAACAATCTAGAAATGAAATAAAAAATGCAATCAAAAGAGATAAAGATGGAACACTCATCTTTGATGAGCATATAGGACGAGAAGTCCCAGATGCAGTCAACACATTACTTTTCACCCTTATAGAACATTTCATAGGGACACCCAGTAATGTTACCTCCAGAATTCATGACCAACTTAGTAACTTAAGATGTCCAACCCTAAGCGATTTTAGATGGTACAAAGATGTTTTCTTAAACCCTATATATATATATATTTTCATGCGCAATTTAAGAATATTTTTGCTTTTTTTAAACATTTTTGTTTTGTTGTAGAATATAGCTTGTTATATATTTCATGCGGAATTTAAGAATATTTAAGAATATAGCTTGTTAGAAATCAAACACAATTTAAGAATATTTCATGCGGAGTTATTATTAAGTAAATACTTTTTCCTTCGTGTTAGTGTTCTTTTTGAGCCTCTTTGTTGGTGATTGTCGCTCTTCTCGCTCTTTGGAGTTTTTACTTATTAATAATTTACAACATCAACAACCATCATCAAGCCTTATCCCACTGAGAGAGGTCAATATACATCCAAGAACGCCACTAAATTTTACTTAATAATTTGAAATCAAATCATTGAAAACTATAAACATATTCAGCATTTCAATATTCCCAAATCCACTTGACTATCTAGGCAAGTCAAATAAGACCGCATACAAAATATCATAAAAGTACAGTGCAAGTCTCATTTCTTGTATCCCATATTTGCTTCTGATTAATACTCGTCCTCCTCATCATCGCCATCGTCATCTTCCTCCTTGTCATTGTCCTCGTCATCGTCATCGTCATCCTCGTCGTCCTACAATGATCAATAAGAAATGCAAGATCTCCAAATGTGATTACCATTTACAAACAAGCTACAAAAGGTAACACATAGACATGTTGACAATTATTCACTGAAACACAAACCAAAGACAAGGCCAATATTGACCGCATGAAATAGATGCCAAATGGAGTAAATATAAAGATAAAATCAATAGAGGCCACACCATACCCTTTACCTTTTCAATATTTTCCATCGTTACTCCTTTATCTTTTGAGGCTTGAGCAGCTTTCACCTCAGCATGTCTCATACACTCCTTCAGTTTGGACCTATAATATCGCAACCAAAGTCGAGGAATTACAACGCTTCATAGAAAAGGAAGGCACGATCCATCTAATGAAAGAACAGAAAAAGCAACAGCTACCTGAAATCTTTGTTCAGACTATTTTGAACTGTTGCTACAGCTAATCCTCCACCAAATCTGGCAGTAAAATCCTTCTTGATTTGATCGAGGAAGGCAAGAGGAATTTTTCGACCCATAGCCTTAGCTGCAACTGCACAGTATGCTGCAGCACCCAAATGGTGTAGTTAGTTCAGCTATATGCATACGCATAGTAAAGTAAAATGACATGTGCGACTAAACAAGCTTGGCTATCAAGAAAGCAACTAGTAATAACCAATGAGATTCTAATTATATATGTTAATAAACCAAAAGAGGGCCACAAAGGAAAGAGACGAGAGAAACAAAATCAAATTAATACAAGTGTAGACCGATCTTATACGATGGTCATAAAAAACAAGGAACAATACTCTTAAGCCTGTTGACTGCAAGAACCAAATGATTCAACAAGCATACATTGAAACACTTTAAATGAAGTAAAAAGGAAATCAAATACACGAGCACAACCTTATCGACTGAAAAGTAGAAATCGAACACAAATACATGAGACTGAAGTTGCTATCAAGCAGGTAGTTGATCGTGTAGCCACGACCTTATTGACTGAAAAGTAGAAATCAAACACAAATATATGAGAGGAGAGGTATTACTGAAGTTGCTATCAAGCAGGTAGTTGATGGTGCAGCCACCACGGTCGTAGGTGATCTTATTTATCGAACAGGGGAGCTCAGAGAGATAATCCACAGCCAAGCCACTGACCGTGTGGTCAAATTGCAACCAATCTGCAAGAACCACCGTCCCGTGCGCCACGAAGCTATAGCTCAATGATGGAGCTTTGGATTTTTTTTCTCATGCGCCACCCTCGATTCTATTCTCAAGCGACAAGAACAATATTAAACATATGAAATAGATTGGCAGAGTAAAGATGAAATGAAAATCAAAAGAGTTGAGAGAATGCCCTTTACCTTGTCAATATATTCCATCGCAACTTGTTCGTCTTTTGAGACTTTGGCAGCTACATATTCCATATGCTGCTTCAGTTTGGAGCTACAAAGTTAAGGCATTAGAACACCTCATAGAAAAGGAAAGGTGCAATCTATATAACAAGTGAAGGGATAAAGAAACAGTTACCCTAATTCATTGCTCAGACTATCTGCAATTAGTGCTTTAACAAATTGTGCACGATATTTTCCAAGAAAATCCTTCCTGACTTGATTGAGGAAGGCAAGAGGAATTTCTCGACCAATATCCTCATCTGCAACTACACAGTACGCTGCACCATTGAAATAGTGACGTTAGTTCAGCTATATACATAGCGCTACAAAGCAAATTAAAAAGACATAGTTTATTCCGAAGCCAACATTCAGTAAAACAAATAACTAAGGCCTAGTATTTGAAAATTTTTATCATTACTCAACACACTTCTTAAGAATATTTCTTGAAAACAATTTTCTTTAAGATTAAAAAACTTGATTGGTTTGCGATTTAAAATTTTTAAATCTTACGACTTAAATCAGACAAAAAGATCTAAAAAAAAAGGATCACATAAGAGGGAGAAGAGAAGAGCGTAGGAAAGAAAGTAAGAGATGATTGAAGAAAAGAGGAAAAAAAGAAGATCGGACGAGATAGAGAAGAAAATGAGTGAGAGAAAGAATCGAGAAAATAAAGAGAGCAGAATTAGAGGAGAGACGAAAAAAGGTAAAAAATAAAAATGAGAGAGAAAAAAGAAAAGAGAGATAGATTTGAAGTGACGGGGGATGAGAGAGAAAAAAGAAAGGAAAACTACTAAAAAAAAAAAAAAGAAATTGAGTGAGTTTAAATTTAAAAATTTTAAAAACTCACTTTTTATGCTTTAGATAATCGATTATATTTTTTAGTTAGTCATGAGTTCAATTTTTGAAAATAATCACACCAAATAAGTTAGTTTAAAAAGTTGGATTCAATTACAATACTAATCAGGCCCTAATATTTTTCAGGAATTGTTCTTGGCATTCTAAAATTTTCATTTTACACTCCAAACTTTCTATATTTAGAAAAAAAAAATATATTTATAAAAAGTATAGAATAAGATTTTTGAAATATTAATATCACTTCCCTATTTTTCTTTTTATTCAAAACCCAACAAAAACCCGAATAACGAATTTCAATCGGCGAAATTTAGACGAGTCTTGCTATCGTCTAAACCAGAACCATAACAAAGACACGGGAAGAGAAAGAGATATTACTGAAGCCAGAATCAATCAGGTAGTTGAAGGTGTAACCATCACCACGTTCGTAAGTGATCCTTCTCATCGAACGGTCGAGCATCTCGAGCAAATTCAGAGCCAGGCGAGCCACATCCTCCTGATCCTGATGATTTGAGCACTGTGCAAGTATAACCGTCCTGCACATCACGAAGCTGCAGATCAAAGATGGAGCCATCGATTCTATTCGATTCTCCTCAAACCCTAATCATACGAGAGAGAAAGAGATAGAAAGCAACAGAGAAAGATTGAATTTTAAAACGTGTGTGAGACAAGTGACCATTTTATTGAGAAGAACTGTACTTGACATTGTGGTAGAATGGATGAAGTGGAAGAGTGTATTAACAGGGGAGGATGAGGAAGTGGGCCGGCCCTCTAAGGTTTAAGGATGGCCGGCTCCGGTGGTATTTTTGGTGGGAATATTTCAAGATGAGGTGTAATATCCACACACTCATTTTTATTTTTCATTTACATTTTTAATTTTCGACCGTATAATCAGATGATTTGAAGAAGATCAAAAGTCAGAAATTAATAAGGGGTGTGTGAAAAGTAAAAAGGGGTGTGTGGATAGCACATCCATTCCAAAATATTTGTGTAAATAAATATCTTGAATTAATTAGGTAAATATCCTAAATAAATGGGATTAGAATTACTTACTTGAAAGAAGTTTATCTGATTAGAAATGTATTTATGAAGAGAATAAATGATTATTCTATCATAAATATCTTTGACTTTTCCTACGGATAAGGGTGCCTTGAGTAGTGGTTGATCTCTACTGGCTCTACCTCAACTACGCGTGGTGAATGAGGCTGCTGCCTACTCATTTAGTAAGGGTAGTCTTTTCTTTCTTGAGAAATAATGCACGTGTTATCTCCATGATTTTTAGGATTATTTTTGGCCCCACAGCTGACCCTAAGCCTAATTCAATGCCAACCCAAAGCAGTCACACTGAACTTACAAGCGGTAATTCGGGAGTGCTAGATGATTTTTACGAATATATAATGAATGACCATTAAAGATGGTGTGAAAATTAAATTGTGGCTATTCATTTTGTATGCAAGATGTGTTAATTTTGCAGGGGGATGAATTATTATTTACCTGTGGCCACAATAGGTTTTTCAAAGTTTGGGTGGGTCACAACAGTGATGGAATGTGTGATCAACTGCGGTTGACATGTTATGAGATCTTATGAACATTTCTGAATGGATAGGAACATCTATGAAACTTTTACTTGCAAGACTTACTTAAGCTTGAAATTACGATATAGTTACAAAAGTCCCTAGAAAGTGTACATAATTAGGATGGGAGCAAATATATAGGAAGGGATATATGAGGCTAAGCATTCGTGGGTGTCTCGGTGTACTCACTACCATCTCTGACGATGTCTTCCACTTGCAAGGCCATAATGCAGTCCCAATCATATCCAGACCAAGTCCGATGGAGATAGGAGCGAAATTTCGCAAACCTATCATAGAAAGTGGAGTCACTCTTCTTGGAGCTACTTCGTCTACCATGAAAAAATTGACCTTCGACGTACATCTTCCTTCTCTTTTTCAACTAGTCCTATGGAGATAGGAGCGAAATTTGCATAACACCTCGTTCAACTATTGTTGTAAAGCAACTAATGTGGACTCCTTTTTGAGCACTTTTAATGTCACTCATTAATAGAGCGTCAGTTGGTAGAAAATTTGACTTTTGATTCTGCAATTTGATCAATCGGATCATCGGAATTACCGTCACTCCCTAAGAGAGCCATGACATGTGTGCCTAAACCATGGCTACTAAATTGTTCTTGCCTGCATTTTATAGATGATCAATTCAGATGTAATTAAATGGCACAGCAAGCCATAAATGGATGGAAACGGATTGTCTGCTTTCAACTAGTTTGTCAACAACACTCCTAATTGCTTACCCTTTTTGTGTAACTACATTAGGAATGTATTGTGGACAAACCAAGTGTTGTTCAATGACCTGTCCTTGGTCTCCATTTGTTGATGATCAATTTAGATGTCATTAACTGTGAGACCAACAAAAACTGGATGGAATTGACTGATTCATGACTGCGTATTATGGGTATATGATGGCTTGTGAACAATGGTGTTCAGGCTGTCAGAAACTGAGTTTACAACTTTTGTTCATAAAAAAATCCTTCCAAATCCTAAACCTTTTACTGTAATGACATTAAGAATGTGTTGTGGTGGCAACAAAATGTTAAGTTCGTATACTGTCACATTTAAGAGGGCAAAAAAAGTGTCGTTTTTGTATATATGTGTGCTTAAGCGTCACCAATACAAATTCGTCTTACCTAAGCATCAAGTAAAGCAATGTAAGTAATCAAATCAGGAGAGCACCCACTTCCCAAAAACCAAATTCATGAATATAAATCTCCTCAGTTCCTTATCCATAAACACACAATTACCATTTGTACAATGAAAACAAAAGGAAGAATACTGTAGAATCGTACTATCAATCAAGGCACATGATTGGATTTACGGATTGGTGAGTCAATGCACCTCAAGCAACAGTGAACGTGCATGATGAACTTAACAAAGTGATTATGATCATTTCACAATTCACATTGTTTTTGGAAAAAATGAAAGAACTTTAGCTAGTCTCTTTTAGGTAGCATAGTCATATCAAGAAAACCCCTTGCATATCAGACATTACATGTCAACTCACTAACAAGAAGGTAGTAATCTATAAGCACATTTTGCACATCGTGTCCTAGTATCTCACAAACACATTTTCACTTGGTGCCATATCTACCTAAATTCATTCGAAATGTCAAAACCAAGCTGGAAAATTCACAGAAAGAAGCTAGCTTACCTAGTTTTGGTGCATTAAATAGAATAAGAAGAAACACTACCAAATCGACAAGAGAGGGGACGCTGCAGTTGATAAAAGCAGCTGCAAGAAAGAAAAAAAATGGTAACTTCATGAGTTGCAATTAATTTCTATTAAAACATTGGCAAAAGAGACAGGCATTTGTTTGAATTTGGCTACCTGTGTTAGTAGCAGCAGAGGCAACACAAAACCTCCAAGAAATCTCCCCATTACGCAAGACACATTCAAATATTCAATCCACTAACATGTACCCGGCTAGAAGTATTTCAAACAAAGTTAACATGGATTAAGTTCTGAAAACTATCGAACATTTTCATAACCGTATGTTAGGTCACTGTATTCTTCCTTAATGACGATATGAAACATATTGTGCAAGTATAATACCAATCATAAAATTCAACCACAAATCTTATGGAATCTGTATAGGCAGAGCATCAAGTTCCAATCTGTTTGAAGTCATGGCAGCAATTGGATGCCATCTTCTCCTGCAAAATCTCTTTGAGTGTTGCTAATCCACATAAAACAATACCTCACCTGCTGCCAAATTTATAAACGTGTCCTTGAAGAGTATTAAGGACTCAAAAATTTTACCTTTTCCCTCGAATCCTCCATTTTACCAGCAACCAAACACAACACACAAAGCAATGAAATTTGAAACAGAAAGCGGCTAGTGTGGTGGGAGAAGGAGGAAGACGAGGAGGGTTTGGACGATGTATCTTCGCCGCCGGAGGTCCGCCACCGGAATGAGAAGCTCACGATCTCGCGGTTCTCTGTCTCTACTCGCCATTACGATCGAAGACGCCGATTTCTCATCGCCCATCACCAACAAACCCCCAAATTGATATACAACGCCGTTGGGGGTTTGAGCTCGTCGAGTAAGGGTCGAGAGAGAGGTTTTCGGACAAGGGAGGAGAAAATGCTGACTGGGCCCTTCGCAATAACCCAATTACACGGGAGGGAAATTTTGGTCATTTCAAGTTTTAGAAAAATTTTATTTTTGTCATATTGTTGTACATATAGTGTGCATGGTCTGTGCTTGTCAGAAAAATCATATTTCGGTTTCAAGATTAAGAAAATGTCAGAAAAAAATCTTATTCATATATATGCAAGTGTATCGATTTCAATCTGGTTAATAATACTTCAACTCAACCTAACTTACCGAATGAACAGATGGTTAGATTTTAACTCAAAAATAAATGGTTAAAATTTACAACCCAACCCAGCCCAACCAATTTCGGTTTGGTTGGTCGATAAACCCACTAAAACACCCACCCCTACCCCAAATCTTCGTACTCATGCTTCTTGAGCCCCTTTGTTTAGGGCCTACATGCTGGGGGTTCTTTTTCCTTCGTGTTACTGTTTTTTTTTTTTTTGGCCTCTTTGTTGGTGATTTGTCACTCTTCTCGCTCTTTGAAGTTTTTACTTATTAATAATTTACAACATCAACAACCACCAACAAACATTATCCCACTAAATGGAGTCAATATACATCCGAGAACGCCACTAAATTTTACTTAATAGTAATTTGAAATCAAATCATTGAAAACTATAAACACATGCAGCATTTCAATATTCCCAAATCCACTTGACCACCTAGGCAAGTCAAATAATGCTTCTTGTATCCCATATTTGCTTCTCATTATTACTCGTCCTCCTCATCATCGTCATCGTCATCTTCCTCCTTGTCATCATCATCGTCATCATCGTCCTACAATGATCAAAATAAATGCAAGAATATTTTGGCCTTTTTAAATACGTTCGGATATATCTTGAATTATAAATTCTCTTTGCACTGTGTGTCGTATTATACAGTAAAATCTCTGTATACATTTTGGAAATTATCATACCATAAACAAGGAGTAAGTAGAATTATTTTCCGACTTTAAGGATTTGAAATTGCATAGGGGATAAAACGATAGGTAGAATTTTTTTTTTTTTTTTTTTTAACAAACGATATATACACCAAGGAGGAGGGGGTGAACTTAATTTCATAATAAGTTAGCAATAATGTGATTCAAATTTGCATTTGACGAGAAATGAACAAAAGACCTCTCACTTACAAGTGAAAAGAAATACTAAACCATAATACTAAGTGGTATAAGTGTTTGTAGATTTATACGAACGCTTTTGGAAGAAGCGAACATGTTTTTCTTCAAAAACCACTTTGAAGTATTTTTATAGAAAGTAGTTGAAAGTTTGAATGAAAATACCGTCATTTTCTTAAGAAACGTACTCCTAGGCTTCTAGAAATGGTGCTTATGAGTGTAAACGGTGCTTATGAGCATAAATGTTTCTTACAAAAGCAGTCTTAACGGAGCAAATAACTTCAATGTCAAACAAAAGTTGTGCAGCTAAAAATGCCTACTTTATGGTTACTTTGTGTACCACGACTAGCGAGCATAAGAGCTCACCCTTGTGTTTGGTAAAAAGACTAATCCAAAGGAAATGATTTAATTTACAAGAAAAGGGAAAAAATAAAATAAAATCAAAATTCTCTACTTCTAGCAACATTTTGCCGCCAGGCTATCCCCGGCTGAGCAGCCATTCCTATATCTGGTTTGCCATAAAACTGACCAGCTACCTGCGCCGGTGGTGGCGGAGCCCACCAGCCTTGCTGCACAGGAAGATTAGGGTTTTGTAAGTTGGGTGCCATAGGCTGAAGGGACTCCTGCTGGTGTGCTAAACCGATATGGGGTCTCAGCATTTGTTGCTGGGAGCCGTTCACCGGCAGCCTCGGTTGCAAACGCTGGTACTGAGTTTGGGGTTGGGAAGGTACATTAGGCTGCCACTCCGGTATGTCATCATCGTCGTCGTCGTCATTCCACGGATGAACCGAAACCCTACTTGCCTGATGAAATGTACTACTACTACTACTATTGTTTTGACCATATTTTTGTATCAGCTCTCTCATTTGATCTACCGGGCGAGAAGGGGTATGGGGATTGGGATAGAAGGGCTGCGCTGGCGTTCCAGGCCCCCTAGAGGAGGGCCTTCGGGCAGAAAACTGATTCGACCCACCAGCAAAATTGAATTCAGGGAGATCATCTTCATGCCGAGAAGAGCCAGGGCCAAACCCGGGAGGAACATCATCATCATCGTCGTCGTCATCACGGGCAGGGGTAGTGTGGGTCGGAGGTAAGGCTCGGGATGGAGCCGTCTTAGACGCGTAGGTTGTATCGTGCTGTCTCCTAGATGTAGTAGTAGTAGTAGTAGTACTAGTAGTAGAAAACTGTTGCTTTTTCGAAATGTGTTTGTGGTGAGATGATTTCGGCGACGTTAATTTTCTCCAGACAATAACACCAACAAGGCCATTATCAACACTGTTAAGTGCCTCAACGTGTTCAGTCTGAATAACCTTGCTGAGCATATCTACGGTTTTATTATGGGGAGGGCAAAAATATATTTCCACTCCAGAACACGGCTCAGAAAAACCGACTCTCTCATCCGTCACGTACGAGTCAGCCACCTGCAGGCCCGAACAAGTTTTAGTATGAAAAGAGTAGACCGGGAGCTAAAGAACAGGATTTTATAAACATATCATAGTATTGACGTTACCTCACGAATGCTTGCGGACTCCGATTCCGACGACCCCTCATCCGGAACAAAATGCACGACCTGCATAAAACCAAAATCAGTAAGCTACAGCGCTGTATCATACAATAATTGAAGTCATATATAAATTGATCCAAAATTTCCAATGAACGAGAGAGGGAGTTCATGCGTCATTTTCGGTAAAAACTTCGTCGTCCAAAACCATTTCCCCAAAGGTAAGGTTAATCAACTCCTGAGTTTCATTTGCCCGACAGTAATTAAAAGACAACCCAATTTAACAGGAGAGTTCTCTTCAGAGTAATTCAAGCTCAACCCAATTTAACACTAGTGTCTTGAATATATCTTAGAATTCGTTTCAGACGCTTATTGGACCCGGAGCCCCCCATAAAATGCCATAGATCCCTGCTCTATATGTTAGAAAACTACGCAATCGATTTCCCCTTTCTTTAATTTTTGTATTCGCTGGTGTCTAAGCATCGATAAACTACCCAGAAAAGAGACTGCATGGCATGTTAGAAGAACAAAGGGAGTCTAAGCATATCGATAAACTACCCAGAAAAAAAAGACCGCACGGCATGTTAGAAGAACTAGCCACCTCCGATACAAACATTTTAAAAGATTTTCCTTTTCTGAGTTGTCGCAACATAACATAATACAAGAATCTTTAAACAATAAAAATAAACTTGGAGATACCATGACAGCACGACTTCGGGATTGTGGCAGCTCTTGCAGGAACTTCTCAAATGCATCGAGTCTTACTCTTCCCTTGATATCAAGACAACCAGGCCAGTCTTTTGCAGTGGCTTTTTCACCGCTGCAACGGAAAAGTTGGATTAGCATGAATCAGAAACGAAAACTTTAGCATTATACAGATCGCATAACACTACATAATTAATTTGTCAATCTCTCAAGTTTACGCATTTTCGATTCGAGTATTATCTTTAGTTTCACAAAGATGAAATAGACGAGGGAGCAGAACATAAAGTACAATAAAAATGAACATCTACCACAAACCCATCATGGCACTGCACACAATATCAGTCCACATGTAAATTCAACTTCAAAGAGTATCCAACTAAGATAGATTAGAAGATTGTACCAATGCAGTGGTATGTAATAAACGTTGATTGAAAGAGCAGTGCACCAATGCAGTGGACAATCCGAAAATAGATTCTTCTTTGAACAAATATGTAAATGGAAAATGCAGAATAAGGAGAATTTACGACAAAACGAATGTTTAAAAGACGTACCTTTTATAGATCCCAATAACGGAGGCCATGGGTGAGAGATTCAGTTGCAGGGAGCCACTCCAAACACGTTCACCCTTCGGTGTGACAACTAGTCTAGATACTGATTTTTCAGGACTGCCAACGGATTTCACAAAGGCACTGACGTCATGGGATTTTGTATCTGCGCTATCACCGGTTTTCATCACAGAATGACCGTCAGTTATAATCCCAGCGGAACTGTCAATTTTTATCACAGGAGGACTGCCACTGGTTTTCAAGTCAGCATCTGAAGTTGTATCTGTTGTACAAATTCCATCAATCTTCTGTGGAGAGTCATTAACAGTATCCTTGGGGCTTGGAACCAAAGACTGAGACTCAGAGCCTGTCTCAGAGTCGTCCTTGTCTGAGGTGCGTGTAACTTTCCCAGGGAGAATCTCGAATGGAGGCTCTGTGTCCAGGGATTCCATGAACTCATCTAGGGAGACAATTGGAGGAAGATCCTTCGATCCGTCATCCACCATCAGGCCTTGCATTAAATCAGTAGCTTCAGTAGAAGGAATAGTAAAGGGGTAGACACTTCTGTCTTCTGTATTACTCTTCTCACCTGCAGCATTTACTTTGTCCTTGGGTTTATTAGGTTTGGAAGGGGTAGACACTTCTACCTCCTTGCTTCTTGGTTCACTATGATTATGTGATGTTGCATCAACTGGAATATCAATTGAAGCGCTATCATATTGTTCAACTTCAACTTCACCCTTGTGCGTTTTTTTCACTAATCGTCTCATATCAACTTCCGAGTCGGGTAAAACAACCATTTGTGCTAGTTCTTCAGCCTTTGCCATCCGCCATTCAGAAAGCTCCTTTGAAGCAAGTTCTTCTGCAGTCATAGAACATAATTGTTCTGGAGCTATTTCTCCAGACATAACTCTCTCTCTTAGATCTGGATTATTACGATCTTTAAGATTGAACAAAAGGGACCTTCCCTTCTCTTTATACTTCTTATTCACGCCTCCAAATAGTTTGAATAGTTCTGCTTCAATTCTAAAGGCCAACTCTTCTGGAGACTGAACTACTTGTTCATCTGGGGGTCCACCCAATTCCTCAAGATCCATCATCTGTTCTTCAGCAGGTTGAATTTCTTTCCCTTCTTCCATTTCCATTTCAGAATCCAAAACCCAGGACAGCCCATTTCCCTGCAAAAGTTCATCTTTGACAAACAAGTTGTCACCAAATGAAACATTTACACGAGGAAAAATATCATTTGATTGGAATTCATTCCCATCACATATTGAGGTCAATGTGGAAACATTTGTAGTTGCATCAGCCAAAATTGTTTGGCCCGCACCTTCTCCATCATTACTTTTCCTAATAGAACAAGTTTTGCTGGAAGGAGAATTCTCCTTAGGCTCTTCAGATTCAGGTTTAACAGGATGGGAGCCAGGCTGGGGAGTCCCATGTGTTTGCCCCTGAATTGCTCCAGCCTCCTCCTCAGACTTCTTTCCTGAATCCACGCATTTATCTTTCTGCTGATTAACCAATGCCAATGCAGCCGCTAACGATTCTCTCATCTTGGATCTTACACATTCAAATGATTCATTTTGAAGCTTCGATGGTTGTATCCGCGGTGTTTGATTCTTTTGACTAGAAGACCGCTGAGACCCAGACCTACCAGAAAAGGATTCCGTCTTTACCATTTTCTTATTCGGCACTGGCGAATGAGGTGACCCTGGCACATTCTGCACAGACTCCATGGACTCCATCATTACCATTTTCTTATTTGGCGCTGGCAAATGAGGTGATCCCGGAGCATTGTGCACAGATCCCATTTCTACAGCTCTTCCGTTTGATACAGGCACTTGCTGCAACCATGGTCTATGTTCCATATATGCCACACGCTTGTTTGGCATTGACAACTGAGGCGTCGCTGGATTATTAGTCATGGGTTCCAATGGCGCCTTTCGCTTAGTCGATGACAACTGATGTGATCCCAAATTATAAGGCAATGATCCAATCTCTCCCAGTTGATTGCCAGGCGTTGAAGTTTTCAGTGAACCAAGATTCCCATTTGCACGATCAACGTGTCCTATTTGGAAGTATGACATTGATAAGCCATGTGACCCAGGATTGTCAGGTACAGGATCCAACATCAGTTCCATTTGCTGACTTGATACTGAAAGGTTGTGTGACTCAGGGTTACTAGATACAGAACTCATCCCTACCATTTGAAATTCTGGCATTGATGAGTCCATACCTTTCAAAATGGGGTCAATCTGACCCATTTCCATGCTTGATATTGGCAACAGTGGTGACAGAAGATTGTTTGACATGCTAGATCAGAAACATCAAGTTTCCTGAAACTCCAAGTTTGCTCCTTGCCTTCAAGGGATGTAACTCCAAAGAGAAACATATAAACTGCGATAGAAGAGAAAAGAAACTGATCACAACATGTTCTTCCTTTAACAACTGAAAACAAAGAGAAAATGCAACAAAACTCAATTCGTTAAAAAATCACAGCAATTTAGACCTCAACAATACAAGAAATGATGAGAAAGGAGAGCAGAGATCAAAAAGGAACTAGTGTATCCAATCATTAGGTGCATCTGCGAGAATTGGTGGGTGAAAAGTAGAAATGAAGTTCTATCAATGTCTGCTTAAATAAAAACCTAATACATAGCAACCATTTAGGGTGCCTATGCGACCCTGCTTTCAACCAGTTTAGTCTTCTAATATTGGGAGGCTCAAAATGGTTTAGTTTCAGGTTTATAAAATTGAACTTCAAGCCCTATAGTAGGACAACTTTCAGGCACCCGATCAGAAACATAAATAACTACGTCTTTCTTTATCAAATCTTTGAGACATTCATTCCGTACCTATCGGGTCACAGTGAACCACTAACAATACATGTTTAGAAGCTAAGCCAAATGATGATGGATAAACCAACTTCATGCTGAAGCTATTGATTGTTTGTATGATAAAACTTCTTTATAAACCAACTTCAAAACTGTGTATAAAAAACTTTCTGCTGAGTTTTATCAAATTAATTATTTACTAATTTTACTTAGTCCCTAATTGTAATGAAAGATAAAGCTATTGCATTTGTCTTGGAACCCAGAAAAATCTCACACTGACTGGGGACTCTGGGTAGCTCAGTAGACAAGACAATCATGCTTAATTGCATAAAATTCCGAATTCCAAAAACATTCAATTTATTAAGTTGTTATTACTAGTTGCATAAGTTCTCTATTTTCTTTCTGGGCCTAAGCACAGGCACTAATCAACAGGGGTAGAATCCCCTTTACAACCCGTGAAACTGAAACAATCACAAATCCAGCGGAGAAAGGACAAGAATTTCAAGCCAGTAGAAAGAAAAAATCTGGAAGCAGCAAGACCAACCCTCTACCAGTTTAGTAGGGGTTTTTTAGCACTCCAGTTTCCTGTGAATCAGCACCTTGTGGGCTGCATTGATTGAGCATTGAACTGGTGTTGGTTTATACGCTGAAGTCTTCATCACAGGGTACAGTAACCCTCAAAGAAATTCTTCAGTTTTGCTAAAGTAAGTCCACCATTGAGGGCCCAGACCCAGAGCTTCTCATATATTGGCAAAGCAGCACCAAACATTGCATACAAAAACTGCCCAACCAGTAAATCCACCAGCTTAAGGTAATCTCTTTTATCATATTCAAAAAAGAAACAAACAATTAAAAAGAGAACGGAAGAAGAATCTCTTGCAGACACAAGACACCAACTAATCACAAGCATATGCATAAATTGTTCTTCAAGAAAACATAATACATACATAAACGGGTCTTTTAGGAGAAAAAACGTGTCTTTAAATACCAAAGTCGACAATTTTCATATAAGTAACCCTAATTTTAAAACACACGAGTAAAACCAATTCAAGTAGACTGACCCAAACACGAAGAAAAACTAAAAAAATAAATCAACATACATAACAACAACAACAACAAAATCAAATCTAATGGTAATTATCTCATTCAACCCACATCAATCCGAGTCCCAAAAAACCCTAATTTCATGACCATAACAGCGAAACCAGCACGAAACGACTGATATCAAATAAAAACGACAGCAACCATATCCAGAAACAAAAAATCTAATCAGCAATTACCATCAATCTAATCTAGACCGTATACTTACATGAACAAAATCGAGCGGCGGTCGGAGAAATCGATGGGCGATTGGGCGGGAAAGCCTTGTGCGAGCTGAGCTGAGGAGGTGAGTCGGCTGGAGTGGAGGAGGATTAGGGTTTGGGTTGGTCTGGAAGCTTCGCCAGAGCGGAAAATAGAAAACCCTAATTATATAATAAAAAGAAAGAGAAATTATAAACCTGAAAAGGAGATTTTATATTATCGTCGAAGGCCTCGAGGCTCGATGTGTTTATATAATATTGTATCGAGTTGGAGCGCCGAAAAGCGGTTCTGTAGAAAGAACCAAGATCCTCTCCTGAGAATTTTCTAGGGATTCTAATGATCTCGCAATCTTGTCCGTTCATTTTATATCGTACAATTAGTTTTCGTTAGATACTATTCATATTTGAATTTTAAAATTTAAATTTTAAAGGGTAAATTACATAGTAGCCCTTCAGGTTTGAGGTCTATTACAATCTTATACAACATCTTTAAAATATTTCACTTTCATACCTCAAGTATTATTTTATTTCAATTTCATACAACCGTTACATTTTCCATCCATAGATTTATTAAATCCTGACGTGGCTGCCACATATATGCCATGTGGCTGCTAAATGTCTGCCACGTGGCAAATAACATAATTTTTTAATTTTTTTTTTAAACCTGAAATTGGAAGAAGAAGAAGAAGAAAAAAAAAAGGGACCGAACCCTGCAACCCAAAAGAAGAATGAGGAAGAAGAAGAAGAGAAGAAGAAAGAGGAGGAGGAGGAGGAGGAGGAAGAAGAAGAAGAAAAAAAAAAAAAAAAAAAAAAAAAGAGGACCGAACCCCCTGTAACCCATAAGAAGGAGGAAGAAGAAGAAGATAAGAAGAAAGAGGAGGAGGAGGAAGAAGAAGAAGAAGAAGAAGAAAAAAAAGAAAAAAAAAGGGACTGAATCCTGCAACCCAGAAGAAGAATGAGGAAGAAGAATAAGAGAAGAAGAATGAGGAGGAGGAGGAGGAGGAAGAAGAAGAAGAAGAAAAAAAAAAGGACCGAACCCCCTGTAACCCAGAAGAAGGAGAAAGAAGAAGAAGAGAAGAAGAAAGAGGAGGAGGAGGAAGAAGAAGAAGAAAAAAAAAGAAAAAAAAAGGGACCGAACCCAGAAGAAGAAGGAGGAAGAAGAAGAAGAGAATAAGAAATAGGAGGAGGAGGAGGAAGAAGAAGAAGAAGAACAAAAAAAAAAGGACCTTACCCCCTGCAACCCATAAAAAGAAGGAGGAAGAAGAAGAAGAGAAGAAGAAAGAGGAGGAGGAAGAAGAAGAAGAAGAAGAAGAAGAAAAAAAAAAAAAGGGACTGAACCAAGAAGAAGAAGGAGGAAGAGGAAGAAGAGGAAGAAGAGAAGAAGAAAGAGGAGGAGGAAGAAAGAGGAGGAGGAAGAAGAAGAAGAAGAAAAAAAAAAGAAAAGAAAGGACCGAACCAGAAGGAGGAAGAAGAAGAAGAAAGAGGAGGAGGAGGAAGAAGAAGAAGAAGAGAAAAAAAAAATGGGACCGAACCCAGAAGAAGAAGAAGAAAGAAAAAAAAAAGATATGTGGCAGACATGTTTTTTAAAAAGAAATTAAAAAATTATTTTATTTGCCACGTGGTAGACATTTGGCAGCCGCGTGGCATATATGTGGCATCCACGTCAGCATTTAACAGATCCATGGATGAAAAATGTAACGGTTGTATGAAATTGAAATAAAATAGTACTTGAGGTATGAAAGTGAAATGTTTTAAAGATGTTGTATAAGATTGCAATAGACCTCAAACCTGAGGGGCTACTATGTAATTTACCCAATTTTAAATAATTTCTGACCGCACGATATACGATGAACGGACATGATTGCGGGATCCCTAGGGAATTGCTCAGGAGAGGATCCAGGTTCCTGTAGAAAAAAAGAGTGAGTTGACACGTGTGACACCCGCCACCTGGATCCATGGCCCATTTTGGATAACGTCCTTACTGATGGGAAATTGTGACCATTGGACATGAAAATAGAAATGTAATATCTATACACTCATTTCTATTTCGTACACACTCATTATTAATATTTTTCGTTTGTTTTTCTTCAAATTATTCGATTTGAAAATTAAGAGGGTATGTGAGAAGTAAAAAGAGGTATTGTTTGGGCCCAAAATATTAGTTTGGGCCGAGTATAGAATCATTCTCGGCCCGGAAGGCCTTACGACAAGGGCACCATGGATCGTTTAGTTCGTGGGCTTCCGAACCTAGGTCGGTAAAGTCATGCTGCAAGACGGGTCGAATCCTGGCGCAATAAGGAGTCTCAGCGAGATTAATAACCCGGAAGTGAATCCGGCTCGATGAAAGGATAGGTTCAAAATCTTGATGGGAGTAGGAGTACTCGATATGGTGTTTGATTAGAAGAAGAAGTCCTAGTCCGAGTAGGGTGTTAACTTGACCTAGAAGGTATCCGGTGCTATAAATAGAGGAGGCTGTGCATCGTTCAGGTCTCCTCCAATTTAACAGACAACTGCCCTGCGCAAACTCTCTCAACAACTTTGAGATTTTTTTTATTTTCTCTTTTCGCTGACACATCTTCCGTTGGCATCAATAGCACTGTGAAAGCAACCGGTGATATCTTAAGTCGGCATAGATAGCTCTGTCGCCGTAGAATCAGCTGATCTCGCAGCATCTTCCGTTGGCATCAACAACACTGCAGTGAGGACGGTTGGTTACCTATCCAAGTCTCGGTCGAGAAGGATTTATGAATCCTTGTTGGTCGAGGTCATCTCATTAGCCTTCTCGGCGAAGTGAGGTGTTACAGCTTACTGAGCTCGGCGCATTGAACGCCAAGTTATTTTATGATTGGATACTCTCAAGTGGGATTTAGAGTTCGGTATTCAGACGACCGAACCACGTTCACTATTAAGACTTATATTTGCTTTGAGTATTTGTGCCCTTACACTTTGGTGTAGATTCGGCGTGAGTTTACTCTGACGAATACCATCACTGTGACCGAATCTGACAACGACGATTCGTGAACTTCGTAAGAATAGTAGCCTTGTCTTCAGGTTCGAGAACCTAAGAGGCCGAGACGTGTTCCTTCCTCGGCCGCAATCGCAAGACGCAGAAGTCAGCCGCGCACCCAATGCAACATCAATAAATTTTACTCCTCGGCCGACGAGTTGGCACGCCCCGTATTCAACCGAAGGATGTAGTTAGCTTATAGATTACTTGGCCTATGCGCCACGTAGGCTTGGTAGTTTTTAGGGTCAACAAGTATGTAGATAGCACATTCCATGAAAATAACATAAGAAACAACCATTTTACACAAAATAGGCACTCTAATAAGAAGTAAACACACTTTGATTTCTTCTCCATTTTGAATAGCGTCCTACTCTCTATTTTATTTCCAACATTAGCACGAATGTCTATATATTTTAGAAAAATTAGTATTCGGTCCCTAGTTGGTAATGTTCATTGACTGAAACCTTATTAGTTTTTAGATTTTGATTCAAATCCCTAGCATTAATGTAATAATAAATTTACATGTTAGTTACATAACTTTTTTAAAATAAAAATTAATAATTGATTTAGAATTTTAATACTCACACCTTTATTAAACTTCTAACTAATTTTCAATTCAAAACATTTCCAAAATAAATAAAAAAATTAGAATAAGTTTGTACCCATTAGCTTTTTTAAAAAAAAAAGTTTTCAATTTTTTAATTTTATATGTACCAATTCATGTAATTTTTTTCAAATTTTAAATCTTAAAATGTAATCATTCTTAAATATACCAATTTGTAATACGTAAAATGTACCATTTTTTTTATATAAAATCTATTCAATTTTTTTCTAATCCATTTTTAAACTTATATGGGTACATTCTTTGTTCTTTGTTTTGAGAATGTATCCATATCAAGTTTAATTGAAGAAATTTACAAATGTTATGAAGCCTACTTTTTTTTGTGATTTTGAAGAATGTACCCATGTTTATATATATATGCACACACAATAGTATAATTTATATTTTAATATTTTTCCCACAAATTATGGTTTTTTTATTTAAAATTTCATTAATATAAACAACTATAGAATATAATAACAAACATAGAAATAAATTATCATATTAATTTCAAGGACTTTGATCAAAAATTGAAAACCAACAAGGTTTTAATAAAAGAATATTAATAACTAAAGACCGCATCTAAAGTCTCCCATATATATATTTTTATTCTATATTAAGAGAGGATCATATACCATGACGATATACACAATCTGGATGGTGTGATAATTCATTTGTAAACTACCAAGTGTGTGATGTGGAATGCGCTCATACTATTATTCATTCTCTTTTATGGATTAAAGCCTCCATATTTTTTTTATTCTACACGATATTAGGTTTATCATGTCCATGAATTGCAACATGTGTTATCAATCATGGTATGATATTGATACATACAATTCCAAGCAAGAGTCATCAATCATTCATTGAAATATTTATCTCTATTAGTTTTCTTTTGAACTAGAGTTATCACGTGGTTTAGAGTTTCTTGTACTTAACCATTAGACATCAACATGCTCTTGAATTCCTTTTCTTCTCTTGAGTTTTCACATATCCAAATTATATATGTGAAATTAAAATTTTATATCGGTTTAATTTCGATTATTATTGTGTGTGAGTTTATCATCATTTCATTTGAATATGCAATTTCAAATACCAATATCCGAAAGTAATTATTTTATTATATGTAAAGACAATGAATAAGTCTACTCAGACATAAATGACCTTTTCTATTATCGTTCGATTATTTATCAGTTTGCAAGAACTTTGATCATCATTTTAATAAGTTAATTTGTATACCTTTTGACATACCAATTGCTTAACAGGTTTGTACCTTCTCTAATGGAAATATTGGTCCATTGTATAAATTTCATTAAACTACTTTAACTATGAGCACATGATAAGTGGCATTTCATGTCCTTTATTTTAATAACGATAAAAAAAAACCTCAAAGTTTGTTGGTTTAATTTCCATGAAGTGATGATAGACATTCATGTAAAAGATGAGGACCCGCAGTACCATTTAACTCTCATCCTATAACAAGAATGTGACTTCAACCTTGTTGACCTTTGGTTGTCATCCAACGATATGTGTGAGGCCTATGATCCCCTATAATATGAATTTAAAAGCTCATATTGATGCAACTTAAAGCCTGAAGCTCGTTGCACCCATAACCAAATGGTTATATGAATGTGTAAGACTAATGCATACACCATAATATGAGGGTTTTTTCTTATTACTGACACTCATAATAAACTATTTGTTCCTTTCTTCCTAGGAATGAATTTGTACATCGTAGATGATAAGTTAGTCGATTGAATCGGAACTTGGCGTTTGTTGATTCTAAATGATTGAGGGTCTAAAGTTCCTCAAGTTTTCATTGCATAACAAAACCAGACAAAATTTTTTGGTAGATGTACTATCACGCCCCGACTCGTGAATAAGGACTATTCACGTGGTAGGGTGTGAGCCATATCTTAGCTATAAAAATAAGTTCTATAACCAAGACATGGTGAAAAAATTAAACTAAAATTATTTGAAACTAATTATACAATACATCGTATAACAAATTTTACATAATAAAAGCTTGTGTTTACAACATATAATTTATCGAATACGCAGCGGAATAAAACTAGTACACACTTTCTTCACCAAAAGTACAAACAAATTAATTGAAATGACTAAACTTTGAAAGTACATAAAATATATGCAAATTGTGAGTAAGTACATTCATGCATCTCATTTGCATATATTTTACGTATTTGCAAGGTTTACTCATTTCAATTAATTTGTTTGTATTTTTGGTTATGAAGTAATTGTGCACTAATTTTATTCCGTTGCATATTCGATAAATTATATATGGTAAACTCAAGCTTTTATTGTGTAAAATGAACATGGGTAGTACACTCTTTTTGAAATTGAACACGAATATTACACTATTTCTGAAACTAAACATGAGTACCACACACACTATTTATGAAACTGAACACAGGTACCACACTATTTATGAAACTGACTGCGGGTACTATACTTCTAAAACTAAATAGGGGCATTATACAATTTTTGAAACCGACAATTTATGAAACTGAACTCGAGTAATATACTATTTCTGAAACTGAATATTGGTACTATCAATATAAAATGTATGCACATAAAAATCAAAGTTTATAATAACATGAATCTCCTCTCTTGGCAACTTCAACCAAAAACTTCAAACAACCAAAAACAAAAATTTCACAACCAAAACATTATAAGAGTCGAGGAAACTATCTTGTAATCGGTGACACCACCTTATAAGTACATAATGGGCAAATTGTATTATATAAATACATGATAATTTTATCTATCACACCATTGTGACCTTTAAAATAATATATTTGTTGCACGTAATTTTCACTTACAAATAAAAAAGAATACTACTAAACGCAATGACATTAGCAAGATGAACCGAAGTTAACTGAAGGTCTAAACTCGAAATGATAAGAAATATCCAAACCAAAGCTTCAAGAATAATATTTATTTGGTTAAAGTTTCACTCAAGCTTGACAGAATATATAAAATCAAGCAAAAGCTTTGTCACACTAATGCATGTAAACTCAAAACTTTGATTTCGATAACTTGAAAGGTTGCAAATAGAGGGAAAAAAACAAAATGCAGAGTCGTACCACACACAAAGAGCTCTTGGCAATTTTGAGATAGCAGTTCACAACCAAAGGCAAAGCTGATAAGGTTTTCTGAATTTTCAATTAATTTTGGTGGCCATAGGAAAGATTGATGAACTTTAGATATTGACGGTGGATTGACATATATAAGAGAAATAATAATAATCACTAAAACAAGCTGTGCTCTTAAACCTGACGAGGTCTTCTCGAAACATGGTTCTAGTTCAACCATGAATCCGTCCACTCGTCCATATAGCAATATAGCATCATGCGGGATCTGAAATACAACGCCATCATCGACTGGTGAAAGCTTGTGGATATCGGGAAATTGAGTTTGATCTTGAGGTTGCCAGAGATGGTGGATGCGAGCGCTTCGGAAGACGTGGATGGCTTTTGTGGTTACAGGGACGGTGGGTTTATGAGGTACTGAGATGACGTCATGGCGGATATGGAGGAGGAGAAGGAGGAGTGCATGCAGGGAGAGAGAAGGCGATCTCCAAATGAGAAGAACACCCGTGATGGAAACGAAGAACATAAACGGCCAATACTGATGGTAGGGTAAAATTGGAAGCTCAACAAATTATTTGTTTGGGCCAGTCTTTATTAGGCTGATTTGATATTGTGTTTTGTCCTAACCATTAAATAAAGTTATTACATGGTTTTTGATTAAAAATCAAAGTATTGAAACACTTTTCATTAGTTTTCCTATAAAAAAAAAAAAAAAAACAAAACAACAACCCTATCCTATAATAATTCTGACCCTTTATTTACGGTGCAGACTGTTAGCTGACTCATGATGACATGGTGAAGGGGAAAGCCTACGACCATTTTTAATTGTCCAGAACTGTAATAAAACCAACTAATTTTCAATTATTGACTGGCGGATTTAATTAAGTGGGACGGTGGATTTTCTTAAGAATAAATTACACAAAAATAAAACATAGGCACAATAATAAACCAAAGAAATCAACGTCAAGATCCCTAATGATAAAATTTCTTCCTACGCCGAAGTTTTTGAAAAACATAAACATAAAATAAAGTAAAATAAAGTTCACTAAGTCACACTAGCCATGAACTCTTCGTCCTCCGCCATGAGGAAAGTTAGCTTGCCCCATCTGCGGCGAAAGACAAGCCTCAAAATCAATGCTTCAATCTTCAGCCGCGGCAAACACCGTCAGCTTCACATCGAACTTGTTCCCAGCGCCACTTCTAACTGCCAGAGGCCTTCCTCAACCAAAATCGTTACCATGCACGTGGCGAGCTTCCCGTGGCCAATGCGTGATCGCTTGGCAAAGCATTCATATGTTATCCTACTAATCCACTCCAGAAATTAGAAATGCATGACATGCATTTTCTGTATTGAATATTAATTGAGAAGAAATGATTACACCAGCAAATTGGACATATCAACAGAGAATGATAATTTGATTACGCATCAAAACATTTATTTTAATAAAACATTAGGCGATATTAGCTCCTTGGAGTATAAGGGTAGAGGATACAGAGCGTTCATCCACAAACCCGAAGGTGGTCCTACAACTAGACTGTGACCGCATCCATGAATTCTGAATCATTTCCCATAGCCTCCAAAGTCTCAGCCAAAAGACAAGCTTCAATATCAATGCTACCTTCTTCAACCCCAGAAAACACTGTAATTTTCCCATGTGACTTATTCCCACCACCACTTCTCACCCCAACTGGCCTTCCCCAACCAAAATCATTTCCATACACGTCGAACTGCGGTGAACTGCTTGTGGCCAAAGCGTTAGCAGCCATGTTTCCTTCTGTCAGCAACTTAGGCTCTTGTACCCAACACTCCAAGAATTTTCTCAGTTTCTCTTCTGTGTGCAAAGCCACCATCTTGTTCATTTCCCAAGCCACAAAACCAAGCCCGCGCTTGATAACCTCCCTTGCTTTGATGGTCACAGTCCCTGCTTGAACTGCATTGCCAAAGTATTGTTGTGACAATGGTGGGTTCATTCTTGACCTAGCACCTATGAGTAATCGATAACTACTTTCTTTATCAGGATCAAGATCTCCATTACTACCACGGATTATAGACCGCCAAAGATGAACTAACACTGCTTGTAAAGAAGAGATTTTTCTTTTAGTATTTTCAAGTTGAATCTCAGCATTGGCTTTTGCTTTCAGTTGAGCAATTTTTTCCTTTGAGAAGTGAAAGACTCTTTCTTTTAGTAATGGTACTCGGATATTTCCGATGTGTTTATCGGAGACTTGATCCTCAATTTTTGAGAATGGAATTCGAATGGGACTAATAGTACCATCGAGAAGCCAACGCTTAAGAACAGGTGGTTTTGAGACAATATCAAAACCCCGAGAAATTTCGGACCAAGAGTTAAAGAAGTGCCAAAAGGAAGTGCCATCAACAACTGTGTGGTTGACGGTGCAGCCTATGAAAATACCATCCCCAAGCTCAGTTACTTGCACTGCAAGCAGCGGCTTAGAGGTTCCCTCGTAGCTTTTAGCACCATTTAGAGGAAAAAAAGAGTGGACAACATCACGAGGAACATAGCCAGATTCATTTATGTCGGAGACGGTAACACCGTAGGCTTTGGCATGGACAAACAGGGCCCCTGCATTATTACAATTGATGAAAAAGGAGGTGGTGTTATCGTCGTGGTGAATAGTGGCAAGGCGACCGGAAAGTGGAGGAAAGAAGTCAAGTGTTCGAGAAAGGGAGGCTTTCAGATGTTGAATATGTTGTGGCAAGGTCTTCGGGTTGTGAAAGAGGAGTCCCTTTTGGATGGGATCAACAAGAAGGAATTGGAGGTCCCATGGAGTTAACTCAACTCTTGGAGTTGAGCAATACTCATTAACATTATGGCTCGCGGCTTGCACTGTACTTGTTGAGATGATCTTGGCGCCTCCCATGGCTTTTCCTAATGTTTTGAAAACTTGCCATCTTTTTGTTTTTTGGGACAGGCTCAATCCTCAGGTTGGAGAGGTCGGCATATATTTATATACCAGGCTTCGCTGCGAGGCTAGACTCTGAAATTGAGATTTTATTATAAAATCTACTAGTAATATTGAGAATAACTTAACTCACTATAATATTTGTTGCATCACCTATGTGAAACTTTTCTCTTTAAATTCTCACGCGATCTATTACATGTGATGAATTTTTAAGCTAAAATACGAATATAAGGACGAAACCATCTTAGACCGAGGAGGTGGATGCCTCCACTCAATTTTTTTGGTAGGAAAAAAATGCACACGTTGCATACAGCAATACCAAGGGTTTGCCATGACAATAAAAAAAAAGAAAGCAAAAGTTTAATTTTGATTCCAAATATCCCAAGTGTCCTAACCCAAATCCCGATAAAACTCAACCCCACCACAAAGCAATTTCTGATCCTCTCGTCCTCGTCTTGTTCTCCTCCTCTTTCAACCAAACTCAATTAAAAGAGTGTGATATCCACACACCTCTTTTTACTTTTTTCTACACCTTTTTGATTTTCGACCGTCGGATCGGATGAATTGAAAAAGATCAACGGACAGAAATTTACAAAAGGTGTGTGAGAAGTAAAAAGGGGTGTGCTATCCGCACACCCCCAATTAAATTGAAAAAAATTTCTCTCCTTTGTGAGAGCCTCTCATCCGTGAGAGCCAGAGAGGAGCCCATGTCACCAAAATCTGTAGGAGCTTTTAAGATTGAGCTTTCAGGTCCATCCAACCAGACTTTTCCTCTCATAATTTCATTTTTTTTTTTTTTCAAAATTCCTAAACCTCTGACCCGCTCAGATCGTGGGCCTGAAGGGTCTTGTCTGTGAGGAAAGCCTATAGATGCTAGCAGATATGGAATCTATGGCAAAAGAAATAGGAAAATGATCATCTCCGGATCCTCTTTGTTGGGATCTGGAGAATCCATCAATCGCTACCTTTCATCATATATCGTGCGGTCAGTTTTCGTTAGATATTATTTATATTCAATTTTAAATTTTAAATTTTAAATGATTTCTAACCGTATGATCTATGATGAACGGTCGTAATTGATTCATCCCCCGGATTCCCACAAAGAAGATCCAGAGAGGATCATTTTCCAAAAAATAGACATAAATACCTCCAACCAAACAATGGCAAATGGATGAGAAATAAATACCACCAACCACTCATGGCGTTTGATGTAATGGCGAACTACTCAACTACCATGGGATTGGGCATTAATGGTCAGTTATGTTTTAGATCCCAATTCAATAATATTACACAACCTCATTTTATCTTTGTGGTCCTTATGTACCTACAACTGGATCCAAAAAGTTGTGAGGTGTAAAGGAGAGAAGACAAAAATACAAAGTGGTATTTCTGGTAGAGCCTCCACTTTCTACCTCTCGTACATGTCTGTCCAAGCTGTCCGTGTAGCAACTCATACCGGGCAGGTGCAGAGATGGAGGATTTAGGCCATCTCCAACCGAAGGAGGGCCAGAGGGCTCTCTTTAGCCATATAGCCCTCTAAGAAATTATATTTTAATGTACAGTGACATGCCATAATTCATACCATCTTCAGCCAAACGGGCCAAAGGGCCACAGGCCAAGCATAGCCATGTGACAAAAAATCATCTCCAACCGAGGGTGCCAAAAGGCCGTAGGCCAAACATAATTTATTATTTTAATTGAATTAATATAGTTAATTAAATTAAACTACCATATTAAAATAAGATTTTCGGACATATTGGAATATTATTGAAAAAGGTGGCCATTTGAAAATTCTTGAAAAAATTAAAGGAAATATTATTGGAAGAGAATATAATGTGAAGAATTGAAATAAAATGAGGTAAGATAATATGGCATGGTGGAAAGTATGTTTGAAATGGTGTAGGAAAAGAATTAGAATTTTTTTTTTTAAAAAAAAAATTCGTCCAAAAAAAAAGTGGGTTGGGCTAAAAAAATTTGTCCAAAAAAAAAATGTGGGCTGGGCTCATCGGGTTGGCTGGAGATGGTCAGCCAATTGGCTTGATTGGCTGGTTTTGGCCCGATATGGCCCATAAGCCCTTTGGCTTAGCCTTCGATTGGAGACGATTTTTGTGTCATTTCAGGCTATTTTTAGCCCTATGGTCATTTGGCCGGATCGGTTGAAGATGGCTTTAGTGGCCCACCTATCAGAGATAAATGCAAAGGAAAGCCTAGAAATGCTAGCATATCTGGAATCTATGGCAAAAGAAATAGGAAAAAGATTCTCTTCAGATCCTCTTTTTAGGTATCTGGAGAATCCATCAATCGTTGCCGTTCAACCGAAGGAGGGCCAGCTGGCCCTCTTAGCGCCATTCAGTTGGTTACTGAATACAAACCCGACATATCGCAAATTATCACTTCTATGAGACAATCTATATCGGATATGATTCTCCTTCAATCATTCATTACTTAGAACCTTTGACAGACGATCTGTTTACTGTTCGTTTCGCAGATTATCACTTCTATGAAACTGTCTTCCCCATGTTAGGGGAAAATAAAAACGTCAACGTTCCTGAATAACGACGTGAATTACCGTGGACAACTCCCACTTTGTCTCATTTAGATTCTCTCACCGCTCAGTCTGAGACTGAAGTGCAGCGCATATTTAGATCTTCAAAGAGTAGCTTAAAGCATGTCAGATGCTTTCACCGATCTAGCGCGAGTGAGAAGATCACATATTCTAGTTGCGAATGTGCCTGCAATGATGAATGTACCAAATGTACAACAGAATTCCCTCCTGGAAACTCGGGATGCCATTTTGTCCGATCCACGTACATTAGCGGCTAGCCAATCTATACCCCTACACATAAGCGTGGCAAACCACTTGGTTCAAAAGATTCACACCCCCGAAAAAGGAAACCCACGGCACAGGCCCCTGAAGAGCATACTGTGAATTTGACTATCGCCTACTCATTCTATCCAACTCATGAGGAAATTTTAGATTACCGAAGCGTCATTGAAGAGACGAATCCACCTTCCTAGAATTGTGATATTTCAGTCCATTATGCTAGCTTGAATGATGTTTGGTGTAGAAATGAGACGATCGTCGACGATGCATTACCATATGCAGTAGCTACTAAGATCATGTTGAACAATGACATTGAACCCCATTCCATTGATGAATGTCGATGCAGAACTGATTGGTCAAATTAGAAACAAGCAATCCAAGTCGAATTCGATTTGCTTGTGAAACGTAAGGTGTTTGGACCTGTAGCTCATACTCCTCCACATGCGAATCCCGTTGGCTATAAGTGGGTTTTCGTTCGGAAGCGTAATGAGAAGAACAAAATTATGCGTTATGGATGTGTTAACTTTTCGCTACCTTATCAGCTTACTAGTTTTTGAAAAACTTAGTAATTGCGTATCTATAGGGATCTTGACACAAAAATTTATATGAAAGTTCATAAAGGACTTACATTAACTGGATCAAATATTTCTAAACCCCGAAACACTCAATTTGGCTGAGGCATTCACTATACGGTTTGAAACAATTCGAAAAAAATGTGGTATAACCGTCTGAGTGAGTATTTAACTAGTCAAGGATATATGAACAACGAACTATGCCCTTATGTGTTTATTAAGAAGTCAAATTCCGGTTTTGCGATAGTTGCAGTATATGTCGATGATATGTACCTCATTGGAACTCCTGAAGAGCTCGCGAGAACTGTCCTATACCTAAAGTCAGAATTTGAGATGAAAGATCTAGGAAAGACTCTGTGAAGCCTAAAATAATCTCAAAAATTCTAGAGGCGGCATGTGGACTTTTATTCAAGAATGACAAGATTGCCCTCAATAAATGGGCAGGCTTCTTAGATACTCCCACGCACAACTCACACCCCTAAAGGTCTCAGCAACTGAATACGATTGCCCACAGCTCACCTGCCCTTGGCAAGGAAAAGTCAAAGCATTAAAGATAATTACACCATTATCTTTAATACATTCCCAGTTGAAGATGGACTCCAATCAAGTAAGTAATCCTAATTCAAATAAATTAGAGATAATTACACCATTATCTCAAGATATTATTTGCTATTTAATATCTTGAGAATATTTTGAGAATATTTCTCCATAAACACCTTGACCAATAGGATGCCGCTATGTGTAGGGTAAAACCCTAACACTATGGCCGGCCCTATCCCTATAAATACCCCATATTCTACCAAAATTTCAGAGTTTTTGCTACCCTTAAAAAAGCCCTAAACACTTTACTCTATCAGAGAAACTGACTTAGGCATCGGAGATCCATTGGCCTAACCCCCTCACCTCGTGGGTGCGTGAGGCTTAGGTCTTTTACCGAAGGTGTTGATTGTTTTGCAGGTGCAATTTTGTCAAGACTGAAGATGGAGAAAATTTACGTCAACAAATTGGTGCTTTCCTTGAGAGCTAATTCAAATACTCGAAGAAGCGTCTTGCATTTATTTCTTGAATTTTCTGTTATGTTGAATTTCTTACATGTCTTATCAATTAATTTTTCTTAGAAACGTTTCTTGATCAATCCCTAGATAAAGGATACAATGGTAGGAAATTCAGAAACTACAATGAATAGAACCTCGTAAGTACAAGGATTTGGACCGGAGAGTAGAGATGAGGATATGGCCCCATGACGGCGATCCTCAAGGCTCTACGTGATGGCAGGAGGAGCCCTAACACCACAAAGCCGCACCATCATCGCCGTAACCCAGCAGCCGCGGCAAGGCCACCAAGCCATAACACCATTTCCACCACCGCTGCCCTCGCAGTGCTGCACCCAACCAAACTCGGGGCAGGAGGACCAAGTCCATTTCTAAGCCCATGGGTAGGAGGCCCAAAACCTGGCAGCTTCCACAGCAAGCCCAGACTAGAGCCCAGAGCACGACAGTTGCTGTTAGCCAGTCAGCCCAATGAGCCCAAGCCACCCAGCCAGTAATCCATAATGTGGCAGCCCAACAGCTAGGAGGGTCGGAGGCGAGCATCGTCGGTCCAGCGTGCCCCGCGACCCATTCCGGTAATTCACCCCGTGGCCCAATCTAATCCAAGGCTACCTCAGTGTATCCAAATTTTGACCATTAGTCCCACGATCAACTTAGGGTTATTTTCACCTTATTTTTCTGTAGGAATGCCTGCTTTGGGTTCAAGTTTTGTACCTGCAGTCCATTATACTTCCACCACACATGGAGATTCCTATTTCCCAGACTCTTCCAATCTAAATGGTGAGCACTACCTGCCTTTTCGAGCGCATCGAGATGCAGCGCAGCCCATACAAGGTGTCCTGAAGCAGGACAAGAGCTGAAGAACGTGACTCATTCCAGCGACGTCTCGGTAAATAGTTGTTTAGCCCGTCACGAACCTTGCGTTCGGGTAGTACGCACTTTCGTTTGGGCTTTTGGGAAAACGTATTTTCCCTCCTAGATGCGCAGAGAAGCGTTCATTCCTGACTCAGCTCACGAATCAATGTGCATTCGAGGTTAGGTCTACACTTCGACGAGCACTCATGACATTCCAGTAGAAGCATCCACACAAGGTTAGACCCACAAGGAGATCATCCTACGAGGCACCGAAGTAGGCAGCCGCATGACGGACAGAAGAGAGCACGAGAATAGTCCAGCTCAAGTTCCATTGGTAGCCTCCGCCAAGAGCGACGACGAGCAGCACAGAATGAACCACGTGCACCGCGACCGCAGTATAGACAAGCACGACACATCGAAGAGTAACTTAGACCAGTAGTTCAGCAACGGAGGCAACCGAAGGCTTCGCTATCCATGAGGAAGTACAAAGGCTTGTAACAAAGCAGCTGTGCGAATTCCAGCATATTGACACTACCGACGATGCCATTCGTAAATACGTGGCCAACCTGAGCAGATCACCTTTTATATACGAGATCGAGTAGACGGAGCCACCATGAAAGTTTAGCCTACCACATTTCACCTTGTTTAAAGGAGATGAAGATCCAAACAGACACCTGATGCATTACCGGAGTGCCATGAGCCTCTACGCCAAAGATGACGTTTTCATGTGCAAGATTTTTGCCATAACGCTCCAAGGTGAAGCGCAAGACTGGTTCCATACTTTGCCGCCATGATCAATCTGGAACTTCAGCGAACTTTCCTTGGTTTTCACTAAGGAATATTCGTCTTGCCGCTTAATCAAAAAAAAGTTTGACCACCTCTTCAACATGAAGAAAGACCCGAATGAGTCACTCCGCACTTACGTCAAAAGGTTCAAGGCAGAGAAGGCAAAGATCGTAGGATGCGATGACAGCATTACATGCTCAGCCTTCCGAAATGGGCTCTCAGCAGATCACCCACTTTTCGAAGAATTGATCATGGGCGAGAACTTGACCCTGGTAAACTTTTATGCTTTAGCAGAAAAACATTCCCTCTAGGATGAGGAAAAGTGCTCCTAGAAGCCATCTGAGCAGCTGCGCAAAGATGTAGAACCGACTCAGAAAAAGGCGAGTGATAAACTGCCCAATAACAAAAGCAAGCCAGGAGACAGACGTAGGGACCAATCCCCAGCAAAGGTAGGCACGACACCCAGGATGTACAATAAGTTTTCAATACCGATCAATTAGATCATTCGAGACATCAAGGATAAGCTGTGGCTTAAGCCCGAGCCACCTATGAAAGGGGACACTTCTAAGATGGATCAGACAAAGTACTGCGCATTCCATAGAGGCCTTGGGTATACAACCAACGACTATACCACGTGGAAGATGTACCTTGAACAGCTTATGAAGGAAGGCAAATGCAACTAGTATGTTGACAGACTAGCTACCCAGCCAAGGCGAGAAGCAGATGCCAATGCTGAACCCTCAACCAAGACAATCCGAATCAACGGAATCTTTGCCGAATTCGAGCATTTGGGGGCCACCAATAACTCCAAGAACAGGAAGGTCCAGCAGGCGAGATTGGTCTATCAGGTTCAAGCCATAGATGTTGTACATAGACCAATCATCGACTTCACCGAGCAGGACACCAAGGGAGTAGAATTTCCCCACGACGACGCTTTGGTGATTTCTATTCAATTAGCCCACACCATCGCTGACAAAATTATGGTGGACAACGGCAGCTTAGTCAACATCCTACAACTATCAGTCATCTAGAAAATAGGCCTGGAAAGCACGATCCAACGCAAAGCAGATGTCTTAACCGGATTACGGACTCACATCAACTGTCATTGGCACTATCACACTTGAAGTAACCAGCCCACCGGTTATCTAATCGCAGACCTTCATGACCATTAGTGATCCATCTCCCTATAATGGGATATTGGGCCGACCCTGGTTAGTGAAGATTGAAGCTGTGACCTCAATCAAGTACTAGAATATCTAATTTTGCATCTAGGGAGGAGCAATCGGAAAGATCAAAGGTGACCAGGCCATGTCTCGGAGATGCACTGTACAAGTTCTTAAGGAGTCGAAGAAGAAGTCTTTCGCCCTAGCAGTAGCAGCTGAAGTGCAGAAGGACGACTTTACCTCAGCCAAATAACAATTACAGCAGACAAGTAAAGAAGATGACGTCAAGGTTAACAATGTCCTGGAAGATGAATCAGGATGGAAACCCGAGGAAGATGTTGAAAACATCATTCTTGACCCCACCAGCCAAAAAAGACGGCTAGAATTAGCTCACGTTTGAGCCTAATAGAGAAGCAAGAACTCACGAGTTTCCTTAGGGAAAATCGTGATGTTTTTGCATGGTCATCCTCTGACATGCCTGATATTGATCCAGCGATAGCTTGCCACAAGTTGCACGTCAACCTCGCTGCCAAACCTATGATCCAAAAAATGCCACATTTCACACCCGAGCGGGTAGCGATTATTGAGGCAGAGATCAACAAGTTACTGGAAGTCGGATTCATTGATGAAGTGGCGCACTCAGCATAGCTGGCCAATGTCGTACTAGTGATGAAAAATGAGAAGGGCAAATGAAGAGTACGTATGGATTACATCGACCTCAACAAGGCATGTCCTAAAGACAATTACCCGATTCCCTGAATCGACATACTCGTTGACTCAAAACATCTGGGAACCAGCTGCTTAGCTTATTGGATGCGTCAGATTGCTACACACAAGCCTGACAATAAGAAAACCGTATTCGTGATCGAGCGAGGCATATACTGCTAGAAGGTTATGCCTTTTGGCCTCAAGAACGCAGGAGCAACCTACAAACGACTCATAAACACAATGTTCATGAAGTAGATTAGAGTCACCATGGAAGTCTACGTCGACGATACGATGTATTGTATAATTAGTTCCAAATAATTTTATTTTAATTTTTCCACCATGTCTTGGTTATAGAACTTACTAGTTATAAGTACATGCGCGTTGTTGCAAGTTTTAAAACACGACCAAATTGTGTCTGAAAGACTTGAAAAATGGTTTTGGAAAATAGCAACAATATTGATAACAAATAAATTGGAAAAGCTTTACAAAGAAAAGGTTCAATTTTGTGAAATTAGGGACAAAAAATGAGCAGATACTTTCACATGGTGATACAAAAAATATAACAGCTATATATGCTAGTTTAACAGTTCCATGTGTCTTAAAAACTAAACTAGCTTATGTACACAAAAAATTAACAAATGCTGATATATGGAGGTCCGAGAAATATTGTCTAGTTTTGAGGAGGAAGAGATAAAACTACTAAACATGTTAGATGTTATTGAAGATATGGTAACAAAAGATGCAAAATATCCTTCAACAGAGCAGGAAAAATGTTGTTACAACAGTTTCATGAGTGTTAACATTAACAACACAAGCTGTACATAAAGAAAAAGAATGAAAAGCATTTAAATAGTTATTAGAGTCACATTGAAGCAGATCTGAAGCAAAAAGTTGACCAAAATGAAAACATACTTAGTCATTTTTTGAAAGGATGGTATTTGTTTTTGTAGGAGTTGGAGGTGATTTTTTTTTTCAGTGTTTGATAGGAATTTCATCAAATTCTCTTGGGTCAACTTCAGAAATTTCTTCTGCTTCACTGTATTAAATGTATATACCAAATGAGTACATTTGATTAGACAAAAAAGAGAAAATGTTGCCTAAGTATAATTAATTGTATTGTTCATTTGGAAAAAAATTCTTTAAAAAAAAAATGTTTTCCAAATATATTTCAAACAAAGCAAGATCAGTAGAAGATACAATTTTTTGAAGACAAAGAAGCAAAATGAAAGCATTTGATGATAGCATGGAAGTCAAATGCAAACCTCTGTTCACTACCAGTAAAAAGGGCTCTCCT
The DNA here is from genome assembly GCF_042453785.1 of Malus domestica. NCBI lineage: Eukaryota > Viridiplantae > Streptophyta > Magnoliopsida > Rosales > Rosaceae > Malus > Malus domestica. The sequence goes on from NC_091668.1 coordinate 12,410,852, forward strand.
CACAGATTCCCTCTTTAGTTTATGTGATTAATCGCTTGTTTTAGGTGATGAGGTCGAAGATGATATCGTAGTTGATGATATTGTGCTTTCTCTTGGTAGCATTTGCGGGGTTATTGGTTCGATAACTGCATCGTCAAAGACATTATAAATTAGCACATTGCTTGAGTTGAAAGTGTTCCTTCTATTTCCAAATCGCAAGTGAAAGATCTTCTTTTGACCAATCAGTCTCAAAAACTCATTCAGCAACTGCTGTTGGTCAACCAATCTCTAGTTCAAGACTAAATTTTTGCAAGGCAAACCAAATAGTTTTTCTCCAGACTTGCCAATTATCAAAGCACTGATTTCATTAGTGTTGTCTTCAAGAATTAAATTAACTTTATACCTACATTTAAGAATTGAATTGCATAAGTTTTTCATGCTTTATAACTCATTCGTCACAACCAGAATAATAAATTTGAAACAATAGAGGTTACATATTTGAAGCAATTTTTGATATGTAAAGGAACAACACATTGCCCAAAAAAAAAAATAGTGGGAAAACAATAAATTGTATATTAAACATTACCAAGGTGTTGGTGCATGGTTGGGGTGTTTCTGACAAATGAGTTGTCCAATTGTCGGATCTTTTTGCATTTGCTTGACACAATTGGGGCAAACATTACACCACCAATTATAACGTGTGTCAAAACGTTTGACTGATGCCTTACATAGGAATGTATCATTTTGTAAAATGTTTTGTCGCACATGTCTAGCAAAAAAAGCAAGAACAAACTTAGTTTTTGTTAAATATGTAACAACGTAAATGCTTGCTGTTAAAAAAAGATACCAGTAAATAAATTGTTTTTTTATACCTTATATAGATCAGGATCTAACTCCACCTGTGTAAGTTTATCTTACATGGCCGGTCCCAAGCCCGGGTAAAGAAGGAGGGGGAGGGCGTCAGGTAGTCGACAACCGGCACTCCTCGGTTACGTCGAATCCTTATGAAAATGAATCCAGAATGAAATCGCGCTAAAGCTAGGGCGTCACTCGTAAGTGGTGCAATGTGTGGCCCGAGCACAGTGATAAGTGAGCAAGGGTCGCTGTATCTCCATCGGCACCCGGATGCAATGTTGAATGAGCAAGGGGGCCATAGAAACTTCTTTTCGAACGACTCCACTCAAAGTTGTTTGGGAGCATATGCTCCTATCAACTTTACACAGGACACACAAAAGAAGTACTTTGATCCTATTGGACGGGGGAGGGTGAAGAAGCTAAGATAGAAGGGTAGAGTTCAAGAGAGTAGAATGCATTTAGGAACGTGGAATATAGGAACCTTAACGGGAAAATCTATGGAAGTAGTGGAAGTTATGGTGAGGAGAAGGATAAATATTATGTGCCTACAAGAAATTAAGTGGGTTGGTCTTAAGGCAAAGGATCTAGAAAACTCAGGGTTTAAACTTTGGTATTCGGGCACAAATAGAACGAGAAACGGTGTTGGCATCATCGTGGACAAGACATTGACACAAGATGTTGTAGATGTCAAGAGGGTAGGAGATAGAATCATGGCAATCAAGATTGTAATAGGACAAGAACTCATCAATGTGATTAGTGCGTACGCACCTCAAGTAGGGTTGGATACGAGTTCGAAGGAGAAATTTTGGGAAGACCTTGGAGACTTGGTGCAAGGAATTGCCCAGACGGAGAAGTTACTTATAGGAGGAGATTTAAATGGACACGTGGGCAGGAAGACAGACAACTATGGAGGTTTTCATGGTGGCCATGATTTTGGGGAGAGAAACGAGGATGGGGAAGCTATCTTGGATTTTGCAATGGCATATGATCTCTTCTTAGCTAACATTCTTTAAGAAGAGAGAGAAGAACATGTGATCACCTACAAGAGTGAGTCGTCAAAAACACAAATAGATTTTCTTCTAATGAGGAAAGGGGATCGTATAACTTGTAAGGATTGCAAAGTTATACCGGGAGAGAGCTTGGCTAATCAACATCGCTTGTTGGTGATGGATGTACATATCAAAAGAGTGAGAAAAGAGAACAAGACTTGGAAGTGCCCAAGGACTAGATGGTGGAATCTAAAAGGAAAAAAACAAGCCATTTTCAAAGAGAAAGTAATCACCCAAAGGGGGAAGCTAGCCAAAGGTGGGATTCCATGGCTAGTTGTATCCGAAAAGTAGCAAAAGAGGTATTAGGAGAGTCCAATGGCTTTGCTCCACACCAAAAGGAATCTTGGTGGTGGAATGAGGAGGTACAAACAAAGGTGAAGGCTAAGAAGGAATGTTGTAAAGCCTTATACAAGGATATGACCGATGAAAATGGTGACAGGTATAGAAGAGCGAAGCAAGAGGCGAAGAAAGCTGTGAGAGAAGCTAAGTTAGCGGCTTATGACGATATGTATAAGCGACTAGATACCAAAGAAGGAGAGTTTGATATCTATAAACTAGCTAGTGCAAGGGAAAGGAAGACAATGGACCTAAACCAAGTGAGGTGCATCAAGGATGAGGATGGAAAGGTTCTTGCTACAGAGAACGCAGTCAAAGACAGATGGAGAGGTTATTTTCATAATCTTTTCAATGAAGGACATGAAATGAGTACTTCTTTAGGGGAGTTGAGTAACTCAGAAGAATGTAGAAACTATTCATTTTATCGTTGAATCAGGAAGGAAGAAATGGTTGTAGCTTTGAAGAAAATGAAGCATAGAAAAACAGTGGGCCTAGACAATATACCGATTGAAGTGTGGAAAGTCTTGGGAGAGACAGGTATAGCATAGCTCACTGACCTTTTCAATAGGATTTTGAAAACGAAGAAGATGCCAAATGAGTGGCGAAAGAGCACTTTGGTGCCTATCTACAAGAATAAGGGCGACGTACAAAATTGCATGAACTATAGGGGTATTAAGCTAATGAGTCATACATTGAAGCTCTGGGAGAGAGTCATTGAGCATAGATTGAGGCAAAAGACACGGGTTTCGGACAACCAATTCGGGTTCATGCCAGGGCGCTCAACCATGGAGGCAATCTATCTCTTACGAAGATTGATGGAAAGATATAGAGATGGGAAAAATGATTTACACATGGTCTTTATAGATTTGGAAAAAGCATATGATAGGGTTCCAAGAGACATTCTTTGGAGGATTTTAGAGAAAAAATGAGTACGAGTAGCATATATCCAAGCTATAAAGGATATGTATGAAGGAGCAAAGACTGCCGTAAGAACTCATGAAGGACAAACCAAAAGATTCCCCATAACTGTAGGATTACATCAAGGCTCATCCTTAAGTCCTTACCTTTTTGTGTTGGTAATGGATGAGTTAACATGACATATTCAAGATGATATTCCTTGGTGTATGCTTTTCGCAGACGATATAGTGTTGATAGATGAAACCCAGGAAGGGGTAAATGCGAAGCTTAACCTTTGGAGAGAAGTGTTGGAATCTAAAGGTCTGCGCCTAAGCCAATCAAAGACAGAATATATGGAGTGCAAGTTCAGTGCAAATGGAGGCCAAAATGAGTTAGGGGTGAGGATAGGAGATCAGGAAATACCAAAGAGCGATCGTTTTCGCTACCTAGGATCTATCTTGCAAAAGAACGGAGAATTAGATGGAGATCTCAACCATAGAATACAAGCTGGATAGATGAAGTGGAAGAGCGCATCCGGCGTGTTGTGTGACCGCCGTATGCCACTGAAGCTCAAGGGAAAATTTTATAAGACGGCAATAAGGTCGGCGATACTGTATGGCACAGAATGTTAGACGGTGAAGCATCAACACGTACACAAAATGGGTGTAGCGGAGATGCGGATGCTTCGTTGGATGTGTGGGCACACGAGAAAGGATAAGATTAGGAATGAAGATATCCGAGGTAAAGTAGGAGTAGCCGAAATTGTAGGAAAGCTGAGAGAAAATCGGTTACGGTGGTTTGGACATATGCAAAGAAGGCCTACTGACGCTCCGGTTAGAAGATGCAACTACGGGACAGAGGTTCAGGGCCGAAGGGGTAGAGGAAGACCTAGAAAAACTTTGGAAGATACTCTAAGAAAAGACTTAGAGTACTTGGATCTAACGGAGGACATCACACAGGACCGAGCACAATGGCGTTCTAAGATTCATATAGTCAACCCCGCTCAGTGACTTGGATTTTTCAAGTCTCCAACCGAGAAGTTTTCCTCACTCGGGAAATTAAGGGAACACTACCTCAACCTACATGCTCCACTCACAAAGCTTCAACATACAAGCTTCAACAAAAGAAAAAAAAATCAAAGAACTTAGTGAAAAAGGCTTTGATGTATTTAACACAATACGTTGAAATGAAGCAAAGCTTATTTATTGATATCTCCGATAAGTTACAACTATGTACATATACATGAGTCAAAATAAACAAACAAGAGGGAGCCTTCACAAAGGTTGCTTAGGAGAAGTCTCAGCAGTCGGTAGAGCCCCAGAAATAGAAGGCACCGGAGGGGGATCATTCGGAGCCTCAGTACTGGACAGAACCCTAGAAGGATGAGGCATCGAAGGTTGATCATTTGGAGCTTCATTACGCGGTACAGCCCCAGAAGACGAAGGCAATAAATGTCTTTGGAACAAACCCATAAACCGCTGATGATCAAGTAAAACCTGACCATCAGATTCCTTCATCTGGTCAAGCTTCATCTTCATGTTTGTAGCATAGTCATGTGCGAGCCGGTGCAACTGTTTATTCTCATGCTTGAGCCCTCTAATCTCCTATTTGAAACTCATCACTTCAGCCGCCAATGATTCAACTTGGCGAGTTCGAGCAAATAGGCATTGGGCCATATTAGACACAGAACCTGCACATTGAACACTCAGAGCCAGAGAATCCTTAACAGCCAACTCATCAGACCGTTTGGAAAGTAGTCTGTTATCTTTGGGAGTGAGAATGTTTCTGGCCACCACCGCAGAGGTCATATCATTCTTCATCACATAATCCCCAACGGTAAGAGGACCAGTAGGGGATAAGAAGGATGGGTGTTATATGTTGTCTGGAGAAGGCGTGGCTGCCTCTTCAACAAGGTTCAAGTCAACACGACGGTCGGAGGGGCCATATATTTTCAAAGGTGTTGAAGAGAGAAGATGTCGAACAAATCAAGATCTTAGAAGTGCAAGAAGGGGGTTTTTACTGGTGGAGATTCAAGTGTGCTTTGGAACTTAATGCCAGCCTCTATAAAAATCTACACTCAACGGAGCTTCAGAAATCGAAGAGGCGCCTGCCCAGACATCGAAGAGGTGTTTGCTTTCTCAAAAGCTGGGCTACTCAGAGACCACGAGGGCCGATCTCAGAAATCAAATAGGCGTTTGCTTTCTCAAAAGCTGGGCTGCTCAGAGACCACAAGGGCCGATCTTAGAAATCGAAGAGGCACCTGCTTTTTCAGCATTCTCAAAAGCTGGGCTGCTCAGAGACCACGAGGGCCGATCTCAGAAATCGAAGAGGCACCTGCTTTTTCAGCCTTGTCAACACCTGTCACATGCACACTCAGCTTTGCTGAAATTACGGGCATTCTGTTGAAGATTTCTGGTGAAGTAGAAAACACGTGAATCTTACTGTTCAATCATCCACTTTCCACACGTACTATCAGCTCATGGGTACCACAAATAGCTTTGCCAAAGATCTCTGACAAAGTTTAGACACATGAAGCTTGCAGCTCCCACTACATCGCTATGACCAAGAAGGGTAAAATAATAGCAAAGAAACAGCACTAACAAAGTTTAGACACATAAATTTTGAAGGTCTAGCTACCATATTATTACCCACAAGGGTAAAGGAATATCACCACTGCTGGATAATTGGAAAGTCCCTGTGTGTCAACCTCTGTGCTCTGTGGCAAGGTAGACTAGCAAACATGTCCAACCTTTACTCACATTTGAGAAAAAACTCCCAACAAGATTGCTTGCTCCAAAATTGAAGAGGCACCGCCCTCCGAATCTCGAGAGCCAGACTCCTAACATGATTACTTTCTCAAAAATCGAAGAGACACCGCTCTCCGAATCTCGAGAGTCAGACTCCCAATAGGATTGCTTTCTCAAAAATCGAAGAGGCACCGTTCTCCAAATCTCGAGAGCCAGATCCCCGATAGAATTGCTTGTTCAAAACCGAAGAGGCACCGCTTTCTCAACTTCGAGAGCTAGATCTCCTTGGATAAAGCTTGTTTGTAATCTTCACACGCAACATCAGCTTTCCAGATACCACAGACCATTTTTTCAAAGTACTCTGACACACGTGAAGCTGGCAGCTCCCACTACCGTGCTATGACCAAGCAGGGTAAAGGAATAGAATTACTACTTGTTAGGGAGACTCCTATATATGTCGACCTCCATCCTCAACGGACAGGTAGACCTGCAAAAATGCTCAACCTTTCCTCATATCTGAGAGGGCACTCTCAACGAAGCCTATCGAAATACTCAGCTTTCTTTCCCCTCGATAATACCTCTGCAAACAAGCTACACCAGAGCAAGAATATCTCATATCATCAGGGTTAAAAGCAAGAGTATCTCATATCATGCTTTTTCCCTGTCTTTTCCTTTGACTTGTTCTTAACTGCAAAACAAGGAGAAAGAGAGCAATCAATCAGCACTTGGAATTAAGCTTCCAGTCAGGAACTGACTGCCTGGAACCCCTTACCTGATTACTTACCTGGCATTGCTCTCGAGTACTCATATTCGACATCTTATGCTTCTAGAGAAGATATCACATCTGCCTGAGGAACAGATAGGGAAAGTGAGAAGGATACAAGGAAGCATGTGGAGACAAGTGTAACAGAACACGTGCCGATACATCCACTACTTTGTCAACAGCAAAAGTATCCCATATCAGCAAGGTCGAATGTACTCTAGATTTGATGGACTTGTTTTGACCCTCAAATTCTTCAGTCGGCCTTATACTCTGGAGGAAACCAGAAAACCCTCCAGCCCAGTTCAAGAATAAGCTTGTGGAAAGTTACTTCTTCAAAAGCAAAAGTATCTCATATCATCTATTCTCCTTTTTCTTCTCTTTATCCTTCATGCTGCCTGCAAGATAGGGAGAATGAGAACAATCAGCCGGAACTCGAAATCAAACTTCTGATCTGGGACTGATTGCTTGGAGCTCTGATTGCTTACCTTGTCTGTCACCTCTTTCAGCAGATCCCTAACTCGGCGACTTGGGGGACTCTTACTACATGGTTTGTATCGTGCTTGACCAAGCCTGAAACTACAAGTAAGCTTCAAGTGAAATTGATACATTACCTTGTGCATCTCCACCAGTTAAAGATACTATCCTTGGATGGAGGAAAAGTACTTTCAGAGAAGATGCCACATCTACCTATGAGACAGATAAGGCAAGTGAAGACGATACCACACTTCGGTACTTAGAAGTTTCGTGATTACGAGATCATTCTCCCACAACATTTCCTAATGTCATTTGTACTAAATCATTCACTTGTACTCACTAAAGGAGAGCTTGAACCTATGTACTTGTATAAACCCTTCACAATTAATGAGAACTCCTCTACTCCGTGGACGTAGCCAATCTGGGTGAACCACGTACATCTTGTGCTTGCTTTCCTGTCTCTATCCATTTACATACTTATCCACACTAATGACCGGAGCAATCTAGGGAAGATCACAAACTTAATACTTTCTGTTGTACCAAAGTCCTCACTGATTTTGTGCATCAACAATCCTTAAGTCCTTACCTTTTTGCGTTGGTAATGGATGAGTTAACAGGACATATTCAAGATGATATTCCTTGGTGTATGCTTTTTGCAAACGATATAGTGTTGATAGATGAAACTCAGGAAGGGTAAATGCGAAGCTTAACCTTTGGAGAGAAGTGTTGGAATCTAAAGGTCTTCGCCTAAGCCGATCAAAGACAGAATATATGGAGTGCAAGTTCAATGCAAATGGAGGCCAAAATGAGTTAGGGGTGAGGATCGGAGATCAAGAAATACCAAAGAGCGACCGTTTTCCATACCTAGGATCTATCTTGCAAAAGAACGGAGAATTAGATGGAGATCTCAACCATAGAATACAAGCTGGATGGATAAAGTGGAAGAGTGTATCCGGCGTGTTGTGTGACCGTTGTAGGCCACTGAAGCTCAAGGGAAAATTTTATAGGACGGCAATAAGGCCGGCGATGCTGTATGACACAGAATGTTGGGCGGTGAAGCATCAACACGTACACAAAATGGGTTTGGACATGTGCAAAGAAGGCCTACTGACGCTCCGATTTGAAAATGTGACTACGGGATAGAGGTTCAGGGCCGAAGAGGTAGAGGAAGACCTAAGAAAACTTTGGAAGAGACCCTAAGAAAAGACTTAGGGTAATTGGATCTAACGGAGGACATGACACAAAACCGAGCACAATGGCGTTCTAGGATTCATATAGCCGACCCCACTTAGGGGAAAAGGCTTTGTTGTTGTTGTTGTTTATATAGATCAGGATCTAAAAAGGCCAACTCATCTATTGCTACTTTTCTTGCAGTACACAAAAACTTCAGCCTCATTCACTTGTCTTGAAAAATGGGCAATACTTGTACAGGCTGAGAAGCTATAAGTTTAAAAAGATAGTAACCAATTTTGACAAATGAGTTTCTTTGTAGGTATAAATAGGAAGTACAATTATAGATGTCCACTCACATTGATTTGTATGAGTTAACCTTTAGGATGTTCAGGTCAATGAAAAAAAGTGAGAAAATAGTACTATTAAAGACGACCTTGTCTGTAGATCCCAAAAATAATAACAAATATAAAACAAACATGAATAAAATATCAGAGATAAGTAAATATATTCAATTTGACGATAGATGTTTAAAAGTGCGAGAAAAATTATAATCAATAGGTTTAAGAGTGTGGGAAAATAATTTGAACTTGAATGGCTAAAAACGAAACACAAATCGCAGTAAATACATTGAAATAGTTGGTAACCAACAGATAAGAAACAAAACAAATACTTTGTCATAAGGGATAGGAATGTAATACACCAAAATTACATAATGATAAAATACTGGAATAGTGTATAGCAACTAATGTAAGAAGATAATAAAATAAAAATAGAAAAAGTGGGTTTCAGTTAAATCAACTATCTAGATAAAGCTTGACTTTTAAACTTTTAAATACAATGATAATGGGCAAAGACATTGTGTGGACCGATAAAGAAGAAAAAGCTTTTGCAACATCTTCCCACAACGTAATAGACAACTCCTCTTTTCTGTACAGCAAACAAATAAACAACAAAGATTAATTTTTTTTTCCCATCGTAACAAATGAAATGTTGTTAATAATTTTGAACTGCAATATTGAGACAAAAGAATAACCTGGTATTCTCAATGGTCATATCAAACCTCTGGGCTATTCTTTGATTAATTTGTTTTGGTTCCAACCAAGTGATGGACCGTAGTCAGATGACCAATTACATCTTACAATTTGAAAAGTTAACACAAAAACTATGTCAGAACTTATTTCATTTAAAAAAAGAACATAAATGTTTTTAGTTGATGCACACGTAGACAGATAGATATATATGTTTTAATATTACTTGTAAGAATATCATTTCTATTCAGACGCGGATAAAGCATGTTAAAATCTAGCAGGAAAAACCGATGTCACCGAATGGGCGGAAAGACAACAGATAGAATTATAAGCATTGTTTTAGAAGTGAATATAAGTTGGGTATCATGTGGCACGACTTTATACTGCCCTCTGATCTTGATCGTTCGAAAATTTATGACTTCGTAGCAATCACCAGCCTGAATCTTTGAGGCAACGACTTCATAATCAATGTCTGATGGAGAAGCTTCAACCGCATTGTTCTTCACAATTAATCACATCCAAGAAAAAAAATAGAATTAAAAAGGTAATCAACAAAAAAAGGAAAAAAAAATTATATTTTGATACAGAGATTAAATTGGCACAATCAGTAAATAGATTCATTGAAAATATGTAAACCATCAGAAGGAAGATTTATAAAGCACTTTATACATGCATAAAAATGAAACAGAAAAGAAAATTATATAAACATAAATACAAATCAACAAATTAATAAACGAAAAGAAAACCAATGACATAACTATTACTGTTAAAATTCCTAACTAAAATTATAAGACAATGATAACTGACTGTTTCATCAACTACGATACAGTGTAATGTCATGTATTTTTGAAGAGTTCCAGGAATGCTTGATTTCCATACCCTACACACACGAATCTTTATTTTGTTTGCTTTAGTGTAGGGACGTAATTAAGCAATAGGGGTGGCCTTCAAGGTTTCCATTTAACCTGCTAAAAGTGAACATAAATTTTACAAACTTAAGAATCACCATAATACAAATTTGAAAACAAATACGAAAGAAAAGACTGATTTGTTTAAAAAAAAAAAAAAAAGTGAACTTGGCTTATCAACCAAAGGATTTACCATTTAAATGCAGTTTGTTACAACATGAAGATGAACAAATTCAAAGAAACAAATGTAGCCGCAATTTGGATTTACATAAGATAAAACTTAGCAGAAATTGAAAAGTAAATACCTCAGACAACGATAACACCAATCTTAGGAGTTAATTTAGTATGAAACCTATAGTTTGCAAACATTAGTAAAGCCAAATCCTCAGCTGATGTTTAAAGTGGAAAACACTTGAAAAACGAAACAAAAGTTCGATCATCATTTAATGGAGAAAAAACCCGATAGAAGGACATAAATACACAACTAAAACAGTTGATCCATGCTACTTGTAAATAGGTGCATATATACTTTTCTTTCCCTTTGACACAAATATATTTGCAGCTATTTTTATGATCTAAACTACAATTTATAAAATATGAACATACAAATATTATATCTCCTAAAAAACATAATAACACCAATCATTTTTTTTTTGTACAAATAAGGTGATCATTGCGTTGAAACACACCATTTCTTCTGAGTTTCTTTTTTCTCATTTTGCCAACACTGATACCATTCATTACTCACTCAAACAATAACCCACAACAACACCATATCTAAAGCAGTTCACAGGTTTTAAAATCAGTTTCTTACAAACAAATACAATGGTAAGCTTACCATTACCAACCTCATTACCAATAAAAGACACATTATGTTAAGACACCAAATAAAAACTAAACACAACTCCACACATGATTTTCACAACATAGAAAAGCAAAAGAAAACTTGCAAGTTCATTCTTAAAATAACCACCAAGCTTAGTTATATAAATTTTTAAAATCAAATTACACAAACAAATATGAATTACATCTCACTGTCATCAAACCTATCACCCAAAATGAACACCGTGCTCAACAAAAAAGATACTTAAATAAATAACACTTTTAAGAATTCGAATAAACAACACTGCATCTGAAACACTTGACACTTATAAAACTTGCATGGCCTTTAAAAAATCTCAGCACCTCGTTCAACATAAGTTTTTTAAATGCATCATAAAAACTTGGATCCCATAAGAAAATACATGTTGTTACTGTCAAAAGTCAGAGCAAGAAAGAAGATAAGTTTGACCTAGTTCAAATTCCATTCATCACCAAACAACAAAAAAAAATTTGTCAAAAATTAGTATTTTCTCACAAATTCTTTATCTAAGACGAATATATACATTTTCCTATTTAAAAAAAAAAGCTAAACAGAATAGATAACAAGGAGGTAAATCCATGTTTTTTTATATGAAGAAAATAATAAAATAGCTAAGGTAATATTGCTATACCTTTTTCATCTCACTTTTTTATTTGAATAATACATGCTAACAAAAAAAATATAAAAAAAATCAAATACCCTTATGTTCAATCTAATTGGATCTTTATTATGCTAGGTGTCTTACTTACATGGAAAACATCTGAAAACTTGAAGTATCAAAACCAACAAAAATTTGACCAAATGCACTGATAAACCAAAAGGTAACAAAACTTATATCAATTTAAATTTTCATCTCAAAAAACTGTTGAACAACAAATATTTGTAATGATCTAAACAGTCATTAGGTTAAAAAATTAAAAGCAAAAATCAAACCATATAACATTGCACAATCGAAACGACATCCACAAAACCACCACAGGAAAATACGGTCAAAAATCTAGGTGAAAGACCAAAACAACACCATATCTCAAAAGCTTGATACACACTCATAAAACCAAAATAGTTACACCAACGTTGACAAAGGTTCTTTCTCAGTATAAGCATGTCGTCACAAGTTAAAACCCTCATCACTTTCATTAGCACATGTCAAGGAATTCATTTTGAAATCCCAAACACGCAAATGTTAGTTTGCTAATTAACAAAGCAATACAAAGATTTTAATAGATCCAAACACATAGATCTTAGTTTGCTAATTAACAAAGCAATACAGAGATTTTAATACATCCTTCTTCAATAAATAAAAACAAAACTATAAAATCAATTGATCACTCTGGCTAATTAACAAACCAATACAAAGATTTTAGCCTTTAAAATTAAAACTATAAAATCGATGCATCACTTTGTTAAGTATGAATCATCACAAAAAAATTCAATCAAATTTCAATGGTAATCAGGTCACATTCTCCATCAATTGAATATCATTAACCACAATTTGATTCCAATTAACAAACAAAGAAAAACAATCAATAACATCTTTTATACCTGTAATAAAATGACGTATCCTGAAAGGGCGCTTGTTTGGGTTTGAAATAGGCACACCTTGCTTTCTAGCTGATTCGTATACTTCACTTTTCTCTCATTCTACCTCAGGGTAAATTGCCTATTAGTTAAACACCGTCCAAGCATATAAGATCCACAAAAAGTAACGTAAAGAATTGCTACATAGATCAAAAGAAATCCACAAAATTTAGCCAAATGTAATCTCTAAAGATTTTGAGAACACATAGACCAATTTCCCCTAGTTTAATTTTGATAAATGCAAAATAAACAGAAACAACTCAGCCGAAAACACCAAAGCAAAAAAACCTAAAAACAACAAGATCAAAACCTCAAAATCTCTTAAAAGGTAGAAAACGTAAACAAAAACATGAATACACACATATCTCAGTTTTGAAAACAAACAAGAAACCATTATTCACCAAGCTCTTCCTATCAAGAAGAACAACAACCTGAGAAAAACATATAATGGTTTCCCAATATAAAAATTTATTCTCTATATATAAATTTAGGGTGTGTGTGTAAAGCTTGTCACTTAGATTCAATTAGGATTTTAGAAAAAAAATTATTATCAATCACATCTTATGGTGCTCAATCAAGGCTTACAACACACAAAAATAAAAAATGTGCAAAACCCCAAAAGGGAGAATGCAAAAACACTCACCTTTAACATACACAGCTTCCAAACCTACACACAAAAGCACAACACAACCAAAGATTAGTTTCCAAGGAAATGAAGAACAAAACCACAGAAAAAAATCCATACAGAACAAAATCAAAATCTCATACCCAAAAACTGAGGACAACAACAAAACCCCCAAATTTTGAAAGCACATATCTAAATAGGAAACCCATTGGCAGAATTGAAAATCACAGAAAAGAAAATCAAACTCTTGCACTAAGAAAAGCAAAGAACTCACCAGGAGTATTTAGCTTCTGCAAGTTCAAGATCCATGGAACCCAACCCACCAACCCAAATAAGCTACCAGTTGACGAATTTTCCCCCAACTCCCCCAACAAAGTGACTCCACACCGGCAAACACAAAGATCAGCAAAAGAAAAGGCACCAAGGGTTCAAAAATGGCAGAAAACGATAGGGGAGAGTGGTAGAAGTCGAGAAAAGGAATGAAGAAAAATGAAAGAGCAAGGAAAAAAAAAGAACAAAAGTAGAAAAAAGGTTGAGCAGCCGATGATCAACACGTGTCTAACATGGAGAAAACCGTGATTTTTGCACCCCAAAGATCGAAGAGAAGAACAACCGGAGGAAAAGGTAAGAGGCAAAAATGTCCACGCAGGTCATCCACAGTGCCCACCTCGGTTGAGTTTTAGTATATAGGATTTCTATAGCTAAGATATGGCTCACAAGTCACACCCCAACTTGTGAATAGTCCTTATTTGGAGATCAAGGCATGACATGTACTTATGCTATTACAATTAGGCATCGAGCACGACTCTATCATACACAAAACATTTTGTGTATTTTTAGCATGTATTGATTATAAACAAAGGACAAATGGTTGAGAAACATTGACATTTCTCCCATGATTAATTTTGTACTTGGTAGATCTAACCCAATTGGAGATTTCAAACTTATTCTTCTTAACGAAAAATCATTTGATTCCATTGTTAGTGGTTGAGTTTCATCTCTCACATTTTTTTGACTTAGCAAGACATTATTGGTTGAGTTATCTCATAATAGTTTGTTCTTTCATTTTATTTATGTTATTTATTTGTCAGCATTTTTTTATTATGTTGATTTCAATTTTGTATTTTTTCTTTTTCAGTGTGTATATTATTATGAATTTGTTAATGTGAGAACCCGTATTTTTAGAATTTTTTTTTTCAGCTTGAAGGAGCCACATGAGAACTTATTTTAGATTGTTTCATCTTTTGGTTCGACACATCAATATTAGTAGGCTTTTAATTTAGTTAGACATTACCTACTATCTTAAGCTTTACCAATTTGTAGGCTCATTTTCTTACTTGCATGGCCAATCCAAATTGGACTAAATAACCTACAAAACATATCCCTTTTTCATTGTAACTGACTTCTTTTAATTCTTATCGCGTCCAAGATATCTTCAGTAGATATGCCTTGTAAACTTTAGCAAAGGCATACATTGTTGCTATATATTGGTCTCTTTCTGATTGGACGAATCAAGGACTTAGCCCCTACGTATTTAAGCTGCTTCAGTTTCAACTAATTAGAGCCTTTGAGCAGCCGCCTCCTATCCCTATAAATAGGAGCGTTGCTCCATTATTTTTAGAAATAAGGTTGTGGATGCAAATTTTCTTCTCCTTGATCTTGGACGATTTTGCACCTACAAAACAACTAGCACCTTAGGTTAAGGCCAAAAGCCTCACGCGCCCATGATGAATGGGGGGCTTTGGTTGAAGAACCTCTGATGCTAAAGTTAGAATTTTAGAGAGAAATAGTGTTTAGAGTATTTGGGATTTTTTGTAAGAGAATTGGAATGAATATTTGGTGAAAATAGGAGCCTATTTATAGGGCTAAGTTGGTTCACTTTAGAGAGGAATGTGGCCGGCCACTTAGTAGGGTTTTTAGGTTTTGTTTTGGTCTAATTAGGCAGTTAATTGGCTAATTAAACATAAAAGGAAATGTTTTGGTGGTTATGGAATTTATTGGCTAATAAAAAGGAAGAAATGGTGAAAAATGTTGAAAAAGGTGATGGATTAGGTTTTGAAATGGGGATAGCTGGCCCTCTAGTGACTTTTAGGTTTGAATGGGTGTTTCAATTTGGTAATTAAGGGATTGATTAGGTAATTAATCCCTTAATTAGTCAATTTTTAGGAAATTTGAAAGGAATATATTATTTAGCTAATTGATTGGCTAAATAATGGAATATAAAACATATTAAATAAATTAGGTTTTCGGAATTACCTTATAGAAAGGATTTGATGAAATAGTCTTTAAATTGTTACCTATTTTGGGCACTTTTGACTTGGTTGAAAGATGATTGCCCACTGCTCGCGTGTAGGAATCCCGGTATGCCTCAAGGTTATTGTTGTCCTCTTTTGTCCAAAAATCCACGTGGCGCCTAGTGAATATTTTTGGCTCCACAAATGCCCCCACACATGTTGGGCTGCTTGCAGAAAAAGGCAACAGGTGTAGAGATTTTCTTGCTTTAAGAAACATTGAATTGCTTCCTATTTTGTTGTTGATTCTCTCTTTTAATAGGAAATTAAATCCTTCTAGAAAAAGGAAATAAATTTCCTCAAAGCTTATTTAAGTCTACCTTAAGTGGATTATTAAATCAACTTTTAGAGAGAAACTTATTCAACCTTACAAGAGAGAAAGAGAGCTTAGAGGATATTCATTCCCCCTCCTCTAGCAATCTTCTACGTCTTGCCCGTGTAAAGGATCGTCTTTCGTTGCGTGCTTCGTCTTCTCGTTGCTTCTAGGTAAGAAAAAAATTAATTTTCTTGAATGAAGGGAAAACTATGAGATTCTAGCATGGGATTTCATAATGACTATCATGCATATCCAAATCAAATTTAATATACGAAAGCAGCGGAAGCATTTATAATATATTATCAAAGCTATAGTCATGCAAATCCCCTTCAAGGTTCATAGGTTTATATATAATGCATCAAAACAATTTATAGAATCAAGAACAAAGTGAAGGTTAGTCTTATACCTCTTGATCTTGACTTGAGACCAAGGATGGACCACCTCCAAGCCCTTTGCTCCTTGAAATCCTTGAGCCTAGCTTCCCTCCTTGCCTCCTCCACTTTGAAAGAATGAGTGCTCCTAGGTTCTCTTCATGTTTCCAAGGTAGGAAACCTCTAAAGATCCTCACCCACTAGTGTAGTGAGAAGGATGAAGGAATAACCAAAAGGGTGAAAGATTGTTAGCTAAAACACCCCAATGGTGGCCGGCCCTTTGATGTGTTAGAGAGCTTTTTCTTTAGCCTCTTTGTTGTTTAAACACTTCAAAAACCCTTAATGAACTTTATCACTATAAAGTTCCTTATATAGACAAAAGAAAACCTAGTCAACACTTGACCAAATATCTCTCCTTCCCCACATAATATGGCCGGCCCTCTTTGTGTTGTTTGGGCTTTGGGCTTTCATTTATTTCAAGTCATCCAATGCTTGAATAAAAGCCCAATGGGTTTAGGCCCAATGGGCCCAATTAAACCCGAACGTTTCTTTAAGCCCAAAACGATCTTTATCGCTTTTATGATTTCTTTAGACTTTTCTAAATTAATCACAACACATAATTAATCCAATTAATTGTTTCCATCATCCATTAGTTACTCACCACAATAGTGTTTTGGTGAACAATCTTTTAGGTTCTAATTAGCAAGGCAGTGAGGTGATTGGCATCAATCCAATTGCTTATATTTAATTCAATCACTTAGTGAATTAAAACTTCATTTTAATTCACCTTTCTTCTTTGACGACTACATTTAATCATCTAGAAGAACTCACAAGCTATGAGTGACATCTAACCATATGTCATAGCTACCCAAGATAATGTAGAAGTTTATTCGAAGAACCTAGTCAGTTGGAATTACAATGTAATTCAATCCTTCTCTAATACAATACTCTCAATCACATCATTAGGGTATGGATATATCATGTCAAACCCCTAATGTGATTATTCCTTCATATATGATTCATTTGAGTCGTATAGGAACGCTTTCCAATCAATACGCTCGATACTTCGGCCGAAGATTCCCGAATCATATCTTAGAGTATTCTTCCTCTCTTACCGAGGATTAGAGATTCCTTGTTGCACATACACTTGCCTTCATAACTAAGTGGCTTAACCCCAATTATGCCGTGGACACCTTCGAATGGGGAGACTTTGACATAATCAAAGATTAAGTACTTAACCAAAAGACAACGACGATGCCTCAGGTCTAAGGATTACTTACATCTTTCCAACCATTAGAGTTACTTGCTTGACATGTGAGTAGACCTCCATGCAAGTACTCTCGTTCGATTGTGTTCAGTGAACTCATTCCCCTAATGAGCACCTACATACTTGTCTTAGTGTCACAACACGAATGGGATGAGACTTTCCATCCTTCCAATTAAAGCAGACATAGTATGTACCGGTCTACGCATTGTCAGTATCCCTCCGACAATCCAACGACCAGGAACCTTTTGGACATAATGGTTATGTGAAGAAGGTCTCTGTAGTCTAACATCATTAGATTACTTCTTCAATCGATCCATTGTCCATGGATACACTATTTAGGACATATTTCGTTGATTGAGATAGTCCTAATTCGTGTCTTTGCCATTTGATGTATAAGATTCATCCATACATCGATTCATTTATCCTGAAAGATTTCTTCCAAAGATTGACTTTCAGGGCATATTTCCAACATTGAATCTTTGGGGCTTGAAATTTAGCTTGATGAGAATTAAGGACCGGTGATTGGATATTTTGGGAACCTCGGCATGGCTATGCCGTAGGTGAAACATTTTTTTTTCTTGCTTTTGTTGGGCGCTAGGCGCTGCTGTGCATTGAAGCAAGCCAGGCCGTGGGGCCTGGCGGGTTTGCTGGGTCCTGCGGCCGTCATTCATATATTTTTTTTTTGTTTGCCGAGAGCCTTTTTTTTTTTTTCTTTTTTTTTGAAAACAACTCTCTAACAAATCTTCCTTGTACTTTTGTAGAATTTTCAAGCATGTCTTCCTCGAGCCACAAGAATGATGATGGTGTGCCCCCGTTGTATCGTCAAGACGGGTCTTTGAGCAAGGTTGGCTACTTCAAAGTTGCTCACCTCAAGATTAGCTCCGACGATTTGTTTAGAGATTTTCTTGAAGCGTATTGGCATGCCATTCCGTCGGGAGTTCGTGTGAGGCGAGTTAAGGATGGTAGCAGCCGGGAACCATGCAGTGGAACTCGGGGAGCTATCAAGTTCCATCCTTACTATTTTGTGTTAGGGTTTACTTTCCCTATGCCACGCTTCTTCCAAGAAGTGCTCTGCTCCATGAAATGTGTGCATGCCCAATGTTCCCCGAATGTGATCCGAGTGATGGTGGGGTTCCACAATTTGAGCCAATTCTTTAACTTGGGACTAACCACCAACAAATTTTGGTATTTCTTTGACATAGGTCGCATTGATGGAGTTGGGCAACTACGATCTCGTCATAAGCTTTTTGATAATTTGAGCAAAGGAGATTATGACGTGGCCAAAGAGACTTTGGAGATAAGTGGAGAATGGGAGTCTGATTCTTCCCCCGAGCTGCGTGTGTCAACGGTCTTCATATCTGGTAAGCAGGCTGCTTAACCTTCTCGGCTGCTTTTTGCTTTTTAGTGTCAAGTTACTCTTCAATTTTCTGATTGTCTTCTGTTGTTTTTTTTTTTAGATTCAGAATTCGGCTCAACTCCTAAGGTTTCTCCAAACATGAAAAAAGTACATGTCGCTCTAGGTATCCCTTCCAAATATTGTGAGTGGCGTTGGCTGCTCAGTCCTCTTCGTATGGAAAAAGGTGAGCTGCCCCCAAAAGAAGAAATAAAACGGATCAAGGTAGACACGATGGCTCGTCCTATCACTGTGATGGAGCCTACTATCAACGAAGGTGGGAAAAAGAAACATTCTCCGCCTGCTTAAGAGATGCCTGCTAAGAAGAAAACGAAGACTGCTCGTGGGGATTCTCCGGCTATTCCCAAGATTGTGATTGACTTGACTTCCTCTAAGGGCGAGAAAGAACGAACTGTTACATGTGTGCCGGTAACGCCTATTGCTTCGAAGGCTACTAGCTCAATTGCTGAAAAAATTGCCCAGTGCAGAAGTTCCTCCGTGCCTCCGGTACCGAAGTTTGTGCCAAAGCGTCCGTTTGAGGCTAAGTCTGGCTCACCCTTGAAGAGGCTTGCTACTATGAGGAGTGATAAGGTGTCCCTGCCTGCTAAAGTGGCGCCAAAACCTGTTTCTTCCGCTGCTGCAACTAACTCATCTGTTGATAAGAAGGAAAGTGCTCGTTCAGGCAGGCTTAAAGAATCCACCAAGGCTGTTTCTAGGGAAGCTGTTGAGATTTGCGCGTTTTTGAAACCAGATCTTCTTGAAGACATGGATATATGTGCCAAGTTTGTTGATGGCGTCAAAAAGATTGTTGGTCCAAGTCTTTTCGCGAAGCACACATCCGAGTATAGAAAGACTGTTTTGCTAGCCATGATGCAGAAAATAACAATTCTGGTAGCCGAGTCTATGTTCTTTGACCAAGAGGATACCAAGGCTGCTAAAGAGATAGCAAGAACCATGGCTGCCGAAGCTTACTCCTCGGTCGAAAAAATCAAGAAATTAGAGTATGAGCTTGCTGCTTTAAAGGGATCTAATATTTCTGCCCCCACTTTTCTGTAGCTTGAGGCCGCTCGCCAAGAGATCATGGATTTGAAGACTAGGCTTGATGCGATCCAAGTAAAGTATGAAAGTACAGAGAAGGAAATCGAGCGTTACATACCTCAGATTCAAGATCTTGAGTGTTCCATCTCTGAATTTCGCTCCGCTGCTTATGCAAAGGATGAAGAATTGATTGCTACTTATAACCAAGTGATCCACTAGAAAAAGGTTATTGACAGGCTTGAACCTCAAGTGTTGGAACTTCAAAATGTTTTGAAGACCAACGACAATCTGAAGAAGGAAATTGAGGAGCTGCAGCAAGTTCGTGCTTGCCTGCTTGAGGAGAACGAGCAGTTGAAGGGTGAAAATGATGGTTTCGCTTACTCAGAATCAAGCTGATTTCTACAAGCTGGGCTATGTAGATCATCTTTATGGGCGGCCATCTGACTTTAAGTTTTCCGGTAAATACTTCAAGGCCTTCTCTATTTCTCCAGAAGACTTGCTCGCTTTTACTTTTGAGTCTTCTATCGGTGAAGTAGTTGGAGGAGTTGGTGCTCAAGCTGGAGCAACCGAGGGTAAAGAGTCAGAGGATGCCGCTGCTGAAAACACCAGGGCTGCTGAAGGTGTGACGACCGAGTAGTTGTGAGATGTCCAAGCTATTAAAGAGTAGTCTTCTAGGTAGCTTTTAAGATTTTCTTTTCTTTCCTTTGTTGCTTTTTCTTGAACTCCTTCAGTATTTGCTAGTTGTTTATCAATTTTGCTATAAAATTTAATAAACTTGCTTTTTTTGCTTTTCCCATCTTCGCTTCTTTTTTGGTCCATGCCCTAATCTTTAGACCTTATAGACTAGTGGCAGGCGTGCTATTTTTCTATAAGCAGACAGGCCTGCATAGCCTATGCAGCCGTAGGTGTTGGTGTAGAACTTTTGCAAAGCTGTTAGCCATAGGGTTGGTAGCCGGATGCCTTACTTACAGAAGCAGACGAATCCGCGTAACCACTAGGCTGTTTAACCTTGGCTCTTTCCAATTTCGTAGGTTGTGTAATAAGTATCACAACACTTTAGGACTTGGTGTAGGTTGTTCTGCGTTTGGCAGTGGTAAAGCTTATCGACTACGTAGCATGTCGGCAGTGGATAAAATCTTCGCGTATTCATGCTAGCTTGTTTAACCTTTCACAAGAATGTGCGGTTGCATAAGTCTAGCGTGGTTCTACTACTCGAAGGGAAAGCCGTAGGCAATCTTCTAGAAATACGTAGGCTACCTTAGTGCACTCGGTAGCAACTTTAGGTTTTCAGGGCAGTCGCCCATTGGGTGTGCTGCGTAATGTGCCCCCTCCGTCTCTAAGGCCCGGTTCCCTGCGGATTAGGCCGATAGACCCATAATCCTTCAACTAGCTAAGCCTTGAAAAAGACCATTGTGGCTACTTCTAGGAATCCCGATGCAAGCCATTATGCACCCAGTTATACTAGGGCAGCCAGGCTCATCCACATCTGGATATTCGGAGTGTTGAGTTTATCCTTTCGCCTTGGAGAGCACAGTTGGTCCCTCGGGGGGTGCAATTTCCTGCAGTAAGTCCCAAATGGGGGTGCAATCTTCTTTTGAAGTGCAGAAAAAGGTAAGTTGTTGTAGACATATAATCGAGCCAAGTTACAAATTACTTCTAAATTCTTTATTGAAAAATGAATAAAATGAGCGAAAAACTTGGTTGCAAAAAATTGCATGATGATTGGATAATCCTAGATTTACGAGGTGGTGCCCGTTGAGCTGCTGATGCAAAAATTTACTTAACACACAAATTAAACCCTCTTGTATCAATTGTAGTAAAGAATGTAAGTAGGGATCGTTCTGGACCGGGGATTAGGAGGGCTTGCTAATAAACTCTAAACTGACATAAAAACAAAGTTAAAAACACTAAACCAGACTCAAAGAACTCAAAACAAACTCAAAAGACTCAAAACAAGCTAAAAACGCCCAAATCTGCCTAAAAACACAAATTAGGCAGATTTGGACTCTAAACACACTTTTGGGACGAATTTTGGTTTTAACTTGGTTCAAAACACTTAAAAACACAAACTAAATCAGTTTCTAACTAATATGACTCAACAAGGTAGAGGGGGTTTTGGTTTTGACGAATTTGAAAACAAAACAAGTAAATTAAAGAACTAATGAAATCTGCACGAATTTGAGTAAATTGAATGGAAGGAAGGCTAGCTAGGAGGTTCTTCTCCACACATGACATGTATGCAAATAACTCGATTTCCAGTTACTACTTCATTGAATTATGAACGACAATGCTCCAAATTAACTGTGACATCACTAGTTAACTCTAAGATTTTCCTTGTTTTATTGGATTGGATGACATCATTCAACAACCCAAAACATTCTTCCAAAGTTCCCTACATGACATCATAATAGAGATACAATCAAAGATCATTACGTTTAATGAAAATCATAAGCATTGACAAAGCACTTGCAACTATGACATCATGTTACTCATGCTAGAATTAAACTTAATGCGATAGTTTATAAGCGACCTCTACTACTTATGAATATAAGTTTGTAACGATTATGTGAAACTTTCTTATATTCTAGCATCGGATTTATGCATGCTAATTAAGTGTCGACCCTTAATCAACAAATACAAATAAGTTATCAATCAAATAGCTAAGCCAATTGCATTTTTACGATTCAAGAGTTCATAACTGGAATTTATCAAATCATATTACACACATAATCATGGCTTTGAAATCACCCCTAGCCAAGAGGGTTTTAGCCGCTTATATTCACAAAAAAACAAAAGAAAATGAAATTAAACATTAGAAACAAAGAAAGAAAACACCTAAATGCTCCAACGATCCAAGTTGGACAGCAAGCACGTCCAAGCACTTTCCTTCCCTTCCTTTGCTACGACACAAAGTGTTGGTAAGTGTTTGAAGGTTTGTTTGTATGGAAGAATGGATGTGAAGATGAATGGATGTGTTTGGATAAAGGATGTATTGAATGCGGCAAAGAGTGGAGAATTGTGTAGATGATGTGTGTGTGTGTTTTGGATTGATATATCTCCATCTATGGTGAAGGGTGGATTGATGTATTTATAGGCTAGGGAGAGGATGTAGTGGGTGGTGGTAATGAGTGGATGTAGTGGTAGGTGAATGTGTTGGATGGTTGAAATGAGTGGATGTAGTGGTAGGTGAATGGATGTGTTGGGTGAAATGAGTAGATGTAGTGGTAGGTGAATGTGTTGGGTGGTTGTAATAAGTAGATGTGTTGGGTGAAATGAGTGGATGTAGTGGTAGGTGAATGGATGTGTTGGGTGAAATGAGTGTGCTAAAATGGTTATTTATAGGGAGAGGATGATGCACAAACTTCAAATTTCGTCCATTCCTTTTGCTCCAAGCATATGCTATCCATTCCATGCCAAAAAATGCTCCAAAATGCACTTCTTTGCCACATTAACCCTTTGGACCTACAAACACACGAAAATAGCTTAAAATACTAAAATAACTACGAACTAACAACATAAATGCCAAGAAACAAGCTAACTAAGTCGCATAAATATGCTCCTATCAAATTCCCCCACAATTAGCTTTTGCTAGTCCTCGAGCAAAACAAAACAAACAAAACAAAACAAAACAAAACACAACCTAGACCTTCCAACAATTGCCTCAGGGATTTTTAATGAAACATGACATGTTAAAAATTATCATTCTCACATATTTTGGTCATCTTCACACTTGAGCACATACTTAATCACAGTCACCACTTACTAGTTCACAATTAACCAATTAAAACGATGTTTTGAATGTAGTAACATGCCTTAGAGAATTTGCTCAATTCCTTACAAGATACTCTCTATTTTCACACATTTTCTGACTACACACCCTACACTTGTTATATGTGAGAAGATTGATGTAAACACGAAAGACTAGGACTCACATATGTTATAACAAAGAAAGCAATTTTCTGGAGTTATTAAGCATGTTTAGATATGATCTCATGAATGGAATGCTTCTACTTAGATGCAAGAACCAGTGACACCATATGCTCATACCAATTTCGAACTCCACAAATTAAAACACATAACACTCAAGATTGAAGTCAAGGGTTGTAACAGGGCTTGGGGATAATGGCTAACAAAGAAAGGATAGGGATAACAAACGTTCTTAAAGCGATAGCAAGCAAAGCAATGAAATAGACACTTGGAAATCACTTTAGAATGTAGAATCAACTTTTAAATACAACGGGAAGATTCATGCAACACTTAGGGCCAAATTCAATGTTTTGAACCCTTTCGTTAACAAACAACACTTTAGAGCTCTTTTTCATACTTTTTTTTTCAATTTTTTTTTCTACCCGTGCCTTATTAAGGACTTTGGCACACACAAGAATCAATTCCCCCACACTTGCTTTCTGCAATACATTGATAAAAAAGGAGTTCATTTTAAGTCATGCTTTACTATGCTTCAAGAATAAGGGTATGGATGGTCCTAAAACTAGGCTAGGTAAGGATAGAGTGGGTTAACAAAGAACATAGGCTTAACAAGGCTCAACGGGGTTAAACTTAAACACATAATGAATGGGATAGGCTTTTTGGCTCTTGGCTCACTAAACAACTTCATCTTGAATATGTGTTATGCAAATCAATAACATGCTTTGAATGAAATAGGCATGAGTTTTAGCATTTGGAACTAAATGATGAACACATTCTAAGTAGCAACCAAGCAAAGAATAATGAGATCATGCAACGACTTTAGAAAACAATGGTGTACAGATTATTAACTATCCAAATAAATGTTTAGGCTCAAGTCTCACAAGGTTGTAGCGTTCATTTGAGTTCCTTCCTTCAAGCATGTTACAAAAATTGATTTTTCCTTTATGATTGTTGTGAATTCATAAATTATAACCACAACCAAGCATACACCAAAGAGTAAATCAAATTTTCATCCATGTTTATAACTCTCTTTAACAGTCATGTAATTAAAAACCAAATCCTCATCATTGTGTTGGAAGGTACCCTAAGACACAAATAAACACACAAAAACAACTCTTTTTGGGTTTTTCAAAACAATTTTTCAAATTTTTATGAGATTTTTGGATTTTTATGTCAAAACACACTAAAACACTCCAAAACAGCTTAAAAACACTTAAAAATAACAAGGAACAACACTAGAAGTAATGGGTGATAAACTCCAACGAATTTTATGCAAAACAACTTGGTTACCCCCTCCACACTTAAATCAAACATTGTCCTCAATGTTTCAAGCATAAACTCACACAAAAACAAGCAAACAAACAAACAACGAATAAACATGACAAGTATAGCAAAGTAAAAACCAGACATAGTAGAGTTTAAGAACGCAAATCTGATTTTGGAGATAGATGATCTTGTTGACTTTCCACAGCTTTGATCTCGAACTGGTTTGGAATTCTGAGCGAGGGATATTAGAGTTCCTCGGTTGTGCAATCTGCATTCTTCTCTGCTTGTTTCTGCTGCACGGTAGGCAGGCACGAGGTAGAGGTGTTGGTCTGTTTCTTTATTTAATCTGTCCAAGTGCCCACCATTTGCTTTCTTTCTCCTTGTCCCTAGCTGAGGATGAATTAGCACATTGTCTCCACATGCTTCGAGGTATCATTTTCACTTCCCTTATATGTTCCCCAGGCAGATGTGGTAGACGAAGAGGAAGCATAAGATGTTGAAGATGAGTACTCGAGAGCAAGGCTAGGTAAGCAATCAGAAAGGGGTTCCAGGCAGTCGGTTCCAGATCGGAAGATTGAAACCAAGTGTTGGTTGATTGCTCTCCTTCTCTTTGTCCCGCATATGAAAACAACGACAAGGAGAAGGACAGGGAAAAAGCATGATATGAGATACTCTTGCTTTCAACCTTCATGATATGAAATAATTTTGCTTTGGATGAGTTGTTTGCAGAGGTACCCCAAGGAATAATGAGCACTGCGTGACTCGAGAGGCTTCGTTGGGAAGGCATTCTTGGAGATGAAGAAAGGTTATGTATGTCTGCCTTGCAATAGAGGGTGAAGGTTGACATTTATAGGAATTAATAACCGGTACTATTCTTTCACTCTTGTCGGCAACCGTTAGATGATTTAACAGTAAACTTCACGTGTTTTCTACTTCACAAGAAATCTTCGACAGATTGCTCGTAATTTCCGCAAAGCTGACACGTTTGGAAAAGCAGATGCCTCTTCAATTTCTGAGCTTGCCTCTTTAAGTTCTGAGCTCGCCTCTTCGAGTTCTGAGCTCCATCGAGTGCAGAGGTTGCATGTGACAAGTGCGGACAAATTTGGAAAAGAAGATTGGCCCGTGGTTTCTGAGCAAGCCCAGCTTTTAAGAAAGCTAGCGCCTCTTCGATTTTTGAATTGGCCTCTTCGATTTCTGAGCTGGCCTCTTCGATCTCTGAAATCTCGTCGAGTGCTGATTTTTATAGAGGCACGCAGTACATTTCAAAGCACACTTGAATTTCTGCCTGTAGAAACTCCCTTCTTGCACTTCTACGATCTTGACTTGTCCGACCTCTTCTTTCTTCAACACCTTTGAAAATTTATGGCCCCTTCGATCGTCATTTTAACCTAAACCTTGGTGAAGAGGCAGCCATGCCTTCTTCAGACAACATATGACGCCCATCCTTCATATCCCCTACTGGTCCTTTTACCATTGTGGATTCAGTGATGAAGAATGATATGATCGCTGCGGTGGTGGCCCGGAACCTTGTCACTCCCAAAGATAACAGACTGTTTTCCAAACGGTCTGATGAGTTGGCTGTTAAGGATTCTCTGGCTCTTAGTGTGCAGTGTGCAGGTTCTGTGTCTAATATGGCCCAGCGCCTATTTGCTCTAACCCGTCAAGTTGAATCGTTAGCGGCTGAAGTGATGACTCTCAAACAAGAAATTAGAGGGCTTAAGCATGAGAATAAACAATTGCACAAGCTCGCACATAACTATGTTACAAACATGAAGAGGAAGATTGACCAGATGCAGGAATCTGATGGTCAGATTTTACTTGATCATCAGAGGTTTGTGGGTTTGTTCCAACAGCATCTGCCTTCGTCTTCTAGGGTTGTACCACGTAATGAAGTTCCAAATGATCAACCTTCGATGCCTCCTCATTCTGAGGCCCCGCCGACTACTGAGAATTCTCCTAAACAGCCTTTGTGAAGGCTTCCTTTTGTATTTTCTGCTTAATGTTCCCTTTTTTTTCATGAAAATGAATGTAAAAATACCTTGCATATCTGTCAATGTTTCAAAAATAAACCCACACAAAAAACAATTAAACAAGCAACAAATAAAAATGACAATCATGGCAAAATAAAACTACGAAAAGGGAAGGTTTTTAGGAATGCAAAACCAATCGTGAAGCAATTCAAAAATCTTCCTTATTTGAATACATGGGTTGCCTCCCAAGAAGCGCTTGCTTTAACGTCTTCCAGTCGGACGAAACTTCCTTCTAAGCTTGGATAGGGCCCATAACATGGAATTGATCCTTGAATGGAAGGTGATACTTGACGTGATTTGGCAGTAGGATCAATGTGCAGCTTATGGCAAGCCACCTTGGGGTCAATACCGGGCATGTCGGATGTTTACCATGCGAAGACATCTCGGTTTTCTCGAAGGAAAATAGTGAGTTCCTCATTTTCGGCTAGGCTTAGTCGTGAGCCAATTTTGGCTGTCTTTTCTGGCTGCTGGGGATCAAGAATGATGTCTTCGGCGTCCTCTTCGGGTTTCCATCCTATCTCGTCTGCTTGGGCGCCATATTCTCGATCCTCCTGCTGTAATTGCTATTTGGTAGTCTCTTTGTCCTTTTGGACTTCGGTAACTTCTACGGGGGTAAATGTCTTCTTCTTTTATTCTTTCAACATTTGCACAGTGCACCGTCAAGATGAAAACTGGTCAGACTTGATCTCTCCGACTCCCCTTCCCGAGATGCGGAATCAGATTTTTTGATACTTGACGGAAGTGACAGCATCCAGCTTGATCAACCAAGGTCTCCCAAGAATCTCATTGTAGGGAGATGGATCGCTTACGATCGTGAACGTTTGCTTTGAGACGACTGGCAGTGTTTTCACGTCAAGTGTGATATGGCCGATGGCAGTTAAGGTGTGTCCGTTGAATCTAGTAAGCACCTCTGCCCGGCGTATAATTGTACTTTCCAGGCCCATTTTTCGAATGACTGAAAGTTGAAGTAGGTTGACTGCACTTCCATTGTCAACCATCATCATGCCGACTATAGCATGGGCTAGTTGGACAGATACTACTAGTGCATCGTTGTGTGGAAAGTCGACTCCTTCCGCATCCTGCTCAGTGAAGTCAATAATAGGTCCAGGTTGGGTATCGACTGCTTGAACTTGTGAGATTAGTAAAGCATGCTGGATCTTCCTTTTTTTGGAGTTATTAGTGGCCCCAAGTGCTCAGATTCAACGAAAATGCCATTGATTCGAATCATCTTGGTTGGTGGCTCCTCATCTCCGTCTGCATTCCTTTTAGGCTGCGTAACTGGCTTGTCCAAGTATCTATCGACTTTTCCTTCTTTCACGAGCTTCTCTAGGTAGTTTTTCCAAGTGTAGCAGTCGTCGGTTGTGTGACCAGGATCTCGGTGGAATGCGTAATACTTGGTATGGTCCAACTTGGAAGTATTTCCTTTTGATTGTTTCGGGAACTTGAACCATGGTTCGTTCTTGATGTCACGAAGGATTTGATGAATTGGAATTGAGAATTTAGAATAGCTATTGGTTATCGGGCCTTCTTTGGTTGTGGGTCGGTCTCTGCACTTGACCTCCTGCCTGCCCTTGTTGGGCTGTTTTCCATCCTCCTTCCTTTGAGCAACTACCGACTCTTTTTGAGGCTGTTCGGGAGCCTTTTCTGCTTGTCGAGCCTCGTCCCAAAGTGCATGCTTCTCTGCCAAAGCAAAGGAATCTGCTAGAGTTAGGTATTCTTTCATGATCATTTCTCCAAACAATGGATGGTCTGCTGAAAATCCTTTTTGGAAGGCTGCACTTGCTATCGAGTTATCGCATCCGATGATCTTCGACTTCTCTGCTTTGAATCTCTTCACGTAATCGCGAAGTGACTCTTTTGGGTTTTTCTTTACGTTGAACAAGTGATCAGACTTTTTCTTGATCGAACAATAAGATGAGTATTCTTTGATGAAAACTAAGGAAAGATCATCAAAATTCTGGATGGATCGCGCCGGCAAGGTATGAAACCAATCTTATGCCTCGCCTTGTAAAGTAATGGCGAATATTTTGCACATAAGGGCGTCATTATTCCGATAAAGGACCATCGCACTTCGGTAATGCTTCAAGTGTCTTTCGGGATCCCCGTCTCCTTTGAAAGATGTGAAGTACGGTATGCTAAACTTGCGTGAAGGCTCTGCCTGCTCGATCTCATCCGTGAAATGTGACCTACTTATGTTGGTCATATCTCGCCTTAGTGCTTCAACCATTTTGTTGCGTCGAAAATCATGCATCTGTTCATTGAAAAGCCTTTTTACCTCTTCTTGGATTTGCCTTTGTTGGGGTAGCGGAGCCTTCGGCTGCCCCTGGTCTTTACTTGCTGGTCTAGGCTGCTCTTCTTCACGCTCGGCTCGTCTATGTCGTGGCTGCAATGTATGAGATAGATTCCTAGCAGGCGATGGATTTCTTTACAGGCTACCGGTTGAACTAGAGCCGGATTGAACGATTGTTTCCTTCCGTTTGTCAGGCTACCTGCTCAAATGTGATGTAAAGGATACTCATTGCGGGCCTAACCTCGAATGAATGCTTTGCCTGGAAGGCTGCCCACATTGATTATCAAAGTGTGGCCCCAACCGTGAATGTATACTTGCCCGTGGGCCTAGTCGAGAGTGCACGCTCCTCCGTGCGCTAAGACGGGAATATACGCTATCTAGGGGACCCAATCGAGAGTGTGCACTACCTGAATGCTCAACTTGTGGCTACTTTCCAGGACACTGCTTAAGAGGCTCTTCATCTGCCCTTGTTCTATTTCGAGATACTTCATCGTGGGCGCGTTGGATCTCAGTGCGTTGCAAAAGTTAATTCACCAAGGTTGTTTGTTGTGCAAGGGCACTCGTCAATTCTATGACTTATCGGGATAAGTTTTGTTCGCCATTCGGATTGGAAGAACTTGGATAGAATGCACCTCCTTAAACAATAGAAGGGTGGTTGACTCCAAGTGCGAGATTTGAGTTGGGGAATGTCAAATCTGAGGAGAAATGTGGTGAAAACGCCCTAGCCTCGATGATTGGTTCGGATGGTTGAGATTGTCTCGGGCCGACTTGGGTAGCTTGGGAAGCCATGAGAGCAGGCTGGGCTGCAGGAGCAGGCTGGATCACGGGAGCAGACTGGATCGCTGGAGCAGGCTGGATCACGGGAGCAAGCTGCTCAGTGCGTGGTGCATGCGAATGCGAGGCTTGGGCTTGGGTCCATGCAAACTTGGATGGCACGGCTTGGGCCATGGTGGAACCTCGTGGTAGTGTGCCACTCTGTTTACGACCGTATTTTGCCTTATGGATCTCCGCAATCCCATTTCTTGAGTATTCGAATTTTCACTTGCGGTATTTTCTAAATTTCTAGCCATTATATTTTTCTTATACATTTTATCAAAGAACCTTTACAAGTAAAAAATTCTAATAATAAGAACGTATGAAAAATATTCAAATGGACTAGAAAAAATAGAGAAAAAACCTTTTTGTGCGAGAGTCTTCTACGAGTATAGATTTCAACTCTCAATGAAAGCACCAATTTGTGGATGTAAATTTTCTCCTCCTTGATCTTGAACGATTTTGCACCTACAAAACAACTAGCACCTTAGGTTAAGGCCAAAAGCCTCACGCGCCCACGATGAATGGGGGGGACTTTGGCCGAAGAACCTCCGATGCCAAAGTTAGAATTTTAGAGAGAAATAGTGTTTAGAGTATTTGGGATTTTTTTGTAAGAGAATTGGAATGAATATTTGGTGAAAATAGGAGCCTATTTATAGGGCTAGGTTGGTTCACTTTAGAGAGGAATGTGGCCGGCCACTTAGTAGGGTTTTTAGGTTTTGTTTTGGTTTAATTAGGCAATTAATTGGCTAATTAAACATAAAAGGAAATGTTTTGGTGGTTATAGAATTTATTGGCTAATAAAAAGGAAGAAATGGTGAAAAAGGTTGAAAAAAGTGATGGATTAGGTTTTGAAATGGGGATAGCCGGCCCTCTAGTGACTTTTAGGTTTGAATGGGTGTTTCAATTTGGTAATTAAGGGATTGATTAGGTAATTAATCCCTTAATTAGTCAATTTTTAGGAAATTTGAAAGAAATATATTATTTAGCTAATTGATTAGCTAAATAATGGAATATAAAACATATTAAATAAATTAGGTTTTGGGAATTACCTTATAGAAAGGATTTGATGAAATAGGTTTTAAATTGTTACCTATTTTGGGCACTTTTGACTTGGTTGAAAGATGATTGCCCATTGCTCGCAAGTAGGAATCCCGGTATGCCTCAAGGGTATTTTTGTCCTCTTTTGTCCAAAAATCCACGTGGTGCCTAGTGAATATTTTTGGCTCCACAAAGGTAGCATGCAATGCATGAAGTACGTAGAAGTTGGTGTGTGTGTGTGTGTGTGTATAGAGAGAGAGAGAGAGAGAGAGAGAGAGAGAGAGATTAGGTAAGAAAAGAGAGTGGAAATTATATATCGCGTTGGTTGTGATCAACTTCGTAGAGCTTGGAACTTGGTTGGAACACAAGGTTTTAGGCTTGGATTCAAGGTAGGGGTTTTTTTGGGAACTTATCATTATTGAGATATTTGTCTTGTTAAAGCTTTGTGAAATATGTGTTATACTTAGTATATGTATAATTGATATAATTGTTTACATTGGAACTTTGACACATTATTGTTATTTTCAAAATGTGTATATCGTTATAATGTTGATTACATGCATATGTCATTGCATATTGGAGTAGATAGACTTTGTTGGAATATTTGAGATATGAATATGGAAATGGAACTATCTTTTGTGTGGTTGAGTTCAACTCTCGTAGGGACCAGCAAAAGGTGGCAAAAGTGAAATTATAGAAGTGGTACGAAGTAGTGGGGACTTTGGTGACCGAGAGAAGAACAAGATGACCAACAAAAGGGGTAATTGGGATGATTGAGTTGGGTGTCAGTTTATAATAGAGTTTTCAGACCACCACTATTGTGGTAAAGTGACTAGTATGGGACATGCAGTTCCACGTGTTTTATTATATAGATTAACGAGTTGGGTAAATTGAAGTTAGGCTGCATTCATGGAATATAATTTATGTTTAATAACGTGTTATAATTGACTACTTGTTGCATGACACTCGGTTTAGCCTTGACAATTATCCTTGATAAGACTTATGTCCCTACTAAGCTGTGGTTTTGCTCACCCTATATATTTTAGACCTTGCAGGTTATGTACAAGAATAGTGATGGGTACACCCTATAAAGGTTTTGGAGTTATTTTTATACGAGAAGTTTGTTTTTTGTTTTTTGTTTTATTTTTACTTTTACTCGCACACTGGGCACGTGGTTATTTTTCCACCGACCCTAGGTCCGGGGCGTGGTAGTTAATCAATATTGTTTTTATTTGAGACGCTCATACTTTCTCTAATGAGTTGTATTGCCCAATCATACAAATAATGTACGCTAATATTGTCATGAGCCAGAAGTTCATTGACCAAATGATGGCATGACTATCATGGCCATTCATGATCCACAATGATGGGTTGGATTCTAATAAATTTGTATGAACATTTTTTAGGCCTCAACATAGTGCATTGAGCACATCCTTGCAATGATTGCTCACACGGAAAACTGATCCTCAGACCATCTAAAGTTTAACCTTGGATCCTCATTTTGTTCTCCTAAATTAAAAAGCATATTTGCGAGCTTAATCAAAATCTAATTTTGGACTACTTGACCAATGACCTAGATGTAACTACAAGACAATCATAATATTATTCACTTGTTATTAAAAACATAATTCTCAAATTTTGTAGGCTATTTCATGTCATTTGGGATTAATTTTGAGCATAAATTTTTGTTATGGCTTATCTATATGATTAGCTTGAATGTCATTGGAACGACTTCCTAAATCTCATTCATTCTCTGACCAAAGATCCTTATTTGAATGTTAAAGATCCCTTGTTGTACATTCAAATGCTCACATGATTTAGGAGATTAAACCCAACTATATTGTGGACACCCTCAAATGGAATGCCTTTAACAGAGTCAAATACTAAAAACCTAACCACAAAACAACTATGATGTCTTAGTTCAAAGGACTACCTTGCATTATCCTAACCATGAGTATGAGAACTCCTTGTTGTTCACATTCAATGGACTCACTCTCTATTAGCCCCTACATACTTATCTTCGTGTCATCCACACTATTGACTTGAGACCAATTACTATCATGTGAGAGAAGACATAATATGTATTAATTAAAGAGAAAGGTATCATGATCAAGAACATTTATGATATGTGTATTAATTATTATTGATCTCTCCGGATCGTCAATGTCCAATTGACAATCTTATGATCAGAAACGTTTAGGATATGTGTATTAATTAAAGAGAAATGTCTCATGAATCTAACTTTTTTATATCACATTCTCTTAATTACATATTCATTTGACTTATCGTTTAAGTGGATAACATTTAACGAGACGGCTTTAAAAATAATATTTCCCCTACATCAAACTAGATTAGTTAAAACATGAAATGTTTGTAAAGTAATCATCTTATGATTGGCTTTAGGGTACATTTCCAACAATTGTGCACTCCAAAAATTTTATATTTAGAGAGAAAAAAGTTTACACTTATAAGGAGTGCATAATAAGATTTTAAAGTGCAAATAAAAGCAGCTTTTCAATAATTATAAAAGATTTTATGGCAAAAAATTTTGGGGGCCCTTCAAATTTGGTCCATTATGCGATTGCACACTTCCCTCTCAACAAAAGCACCTCTGATTCAGAACACGAGTTTGGGACACCATATGTCATAATAAGAGTGGAATGACGCTTAAATTATGGTGTACTAGCTCGTATTCTTGGCACATGAAAAATCTCTCAAAGTTAAAAGCATATAGGTATCCAAAGCCCAAGCTGCCTTCTTGCTTTATCTTGCTTAACTCACCCAGGTTAGTCAAAGTATTTTTTTTTGTTTGGACAATGCTTGTGTTTCCCCTATAAAACTTGTGTTTCCCCAATGGGGGAACCTGCTTATCCTTTTATTACGATTAACGAATCTTTACCGTTCGAACATCATAATCAAAACTGTTCATTCTCTTTATCATACAATTTGGAGACCTTTTAATTATACATCCATACATGTCAAACCAATCAACGATTTTGGTAACAAGCAGCATCTTCTTGATGAACCGTCAATTTTTTAATGCATATAAATGGTTAAAAGATCTTCAAATTGAATAATTTTTTTTTCCATATATAATCTTTAGATGATGATGAAGAGAATGAACGGTTCTAATTATGACATTCGGACGGTAACTATTCGTTAATCGTAAGTGGTGGTGGGGGGGGGGGGGGGATAAGTAGGTTATCAATAGAGGGAACACATTATATTTTTGTTTACTCACATTACTTCCTGGCTTTGCTAACAACTAATGAAGTTCTTCGCACATTCTTAGAAATTAAAACTGTTTCAGGATATAAAATAAAGGGTGGCAAGTAAAGAATAAATAGATTACAAAGGGAATTAAAATGCACTAAATAATCAGTACAAAGGCATGTATGAGAAATTTTTAAATGACTTTTTTCCTATTTGCAAATCTCTCTCATGACTTTGTAATTCTCATAAAGTGCATTTTTAATCCTATCAATCTGACATTTTGTGATCCATTCCTTACTAGCTTGACCTCAATTTCTTGTGACTTGGAATTCCTTTTAAAAGTCTGAGCGGTCAATCCATACTTATAACTTTTAGGGTATGTTTGGGTTATGGACTTTCAAGTCTAAATTGTTTCAGGTCAAGCTAGAAACGAATAGATTACAAGTTTCGTTTCATAATTCTTTTCATCCTCAATTAGCCTAAATGTCTTGGAGCTTAGATGCCTTTCGTCCAAACATAGTCTTAAATGGTGCGTTTGTTGCACCGAACTAGATCGGATTGGACTAGTTTCAGGGACTAAACTGGATTGGCTTGGACTAGACTAAATTGGATTGACTTAATGAAGCGTTTGGTATAGTGTTGGACTACAAATAAAAAAATACTATATAATTTTTATTAAATTAAATTTCTTTTCTATCCAAATTAATTTCTTCCTGCAATCCTTCTCCCATCAAACTCTGCTCTTCCCCTTCTTGATTTCTTCGGCAAGCTCCTCCACTTACCTTTTTATCTCCACAATATCACAATCTTTCTCACTTATTTTATAGTTATCTTAACTTTTGAAAACTAATTAATTTTCTCCTTCAATCTTATTAGTAACCAAATTGCGTGAAAAATGAACATATTTCCCCAACCTGTAACCAAATAATCAAATCGCATAAAATTGAACAGATCTCCCCAACCTTCATCGTCAACCTCTCGATCTACTTCTTGTCAGCAACGCCCACCGACGGTAGCATTGCTAGGTCCTCCATCAACTCGTAATTTTGGCCTACAGCATCACCGCTTCAGCTCTCCCAGGCTTGGGCCACAGAAAAGCAAGCATCGCCGACGAGCTAGCCATAGTTACAGTGCAATAGAAGAAGAAGGCAGAGTGGATGTCAGGGTGTAGCAAGCGTCGGCCTCATATTCCATTTTAGTCTCGCTTAATACCAAGCGAAAGCTCCAAACTAAATAACGAGCTTTAACGAAGTGCATAGGGACTGTTAGTCGGAGCGAGTCCCATTTATTATAGTCTAGAAACATACCAAACATAGGATTATAGTCCTACTTAAGCCAGTCCAAGCCAGTCCCTCCTAAGAAGGTGTAACAAACACACCCAAAGAGTCTTCGCTAAAGTATATCATATATGTATGTACCGTATATTTTAAAAGTTTTGTAACAACATTCTATGTTATCTTTAATTACTTGAATTGGTATTAAACTTACTCAAATTCATGATCTTCTTCTAAATTTCACTAACACATACAAAATTAAAAAACATATGGCCTATTATTTTTCATATTCCAATAATTGAAATGTTATGGATTAGATCATTATGGGGGAATTATTGACCATATTTTAATGGATGTTGTCAGGTGCTTTGGAGTTTATCGATTGATTGGGTAAATTATGGCACCATCTCTCTGTTTCATGCATATTCGTTTTTCTCACATTTATGCAAAGGAAATCAGGTGATAGATTTTTTAGCTTTGGTGTTGATTATTTTAAGATTCATTGGTGGGATTCTTGTCCACTGTGTGTAGCTGCAACACTTGTCATAATATTTCGAGGCTTCCAAATATTTGTTTCTCTTATGAGTTGTCTTAATTGATTTATTTTTTCTAATAGTTTTCTACATCTTGTTAAGGTAAGGCTTCATGTCTCCTCAAATTTATTGTATCTTTGTTTTTTTTTCTTCAATAAATTAACAACAACAATTTTTTTCCCGTGATAGCAATACTAGAGTAAAAGCGACATTATTATTATTAGGGTTAATCTCTGTTTACTACCCTGAAGTTTCGTGGTTTTCAATATTTAGTACATGAAGTTTTTTTCGTCCCAGAGTCATACCTAAAGTATTAATTTTGGGACAGTCTCATACATCCGTTAGTCAAACTGTTAACTCTGCCGTTAAATGATGACGTGGTGCCCATATGGACAATGACTGGGCGCCACGTGTCATTAAAAAATTTTAAAAAAAACTATTAAAATAATTAATAAAATAAAGTAAAAAAATAAAAAACCATCATCTCCTACCTCTTTCCTCCACCCCGATCCCAGCCATCCTTCCCTCTTACCTTACCCCCTCCCATTGCGAGAAAAAACCCATCATCTTCTACCTCCCCTGATCCCACCCAACCCTCCCTCCCTTTTCTCCTCTACGCCCACCTAACCCTCCCTCTCGTGCCCGATCTAAAACCCTCTTGGACCGGCGAAGATGAACAGGATCGTGGTGAGATCGATGGTCCATGGTATGCACGGTTCCCGAAACTACACCGCTACATTTCCACGGCGGTTGCTGCTAGGCTATTGGACGGCGTCGAGTTCCTGAGCCGTCGGAGCAGCGACGGTGTTAGCAAATCTGGGGCTGGCTTCGAAGTTTCTGGGTTTTAGTATGAGAGAATGAGGGAAGGGTTTGGAGCTTGCTCAGTCTGTGGTGTCGCGGCCTTGAACCGGACTCATCGAGGTTGCACGTAGTAGAACATTCCACATCGCCACCAACAACCTTGTCTGCCTGCCAACATCACGCACATCCCTTACGCCGCCATTAGGATCTGATCCGACCCGGAGTCGCTCTTGGCTTGTAGATCCGAGTAGGGGTGTGGTGGGGTGTGAGTTAGTAATGAAATTAGTCAAACTTGGTTATTTGACTAATGAGGTGTAAATCAATAGGTTTGTAGGTGTAGGAAGGTGTAAATCAATGGGTCAACTAGATTTGGTTGATTGGAGTGGTTTAAGGTGATTTGGTCTAGTTTGGGTGGTTTGAGGGAGGGTGTTGCAGGTGCAGAAGAGAGAAGGGAGGGAAGGGGTGTGAGTACCAGAGGGAAGAATGAAGGGTTCTGGGATGGAGGGGGTGGAAGGATGACTGTGCGGGTGGGTAAGTGGTGGAAGGGGTGGAGAAGATGGAGGGATGTCGGGGAAGACGATGGGTTCTGGGTCAGATCGACACACAGGTGGGGCATTCGATGGTGTACAAGTTCGACGTGCAGAGGAGAAAGTGATGAACAAAGAAGGACTAGGCCTATGCAGAGGGAAAGGGAGAAAAAACGAAAGGGGATCTGGAGAGAAGGGGGAAGGGGAAGGATGGATGTGTAGATGTGCAGATGTGCAGATGGAGATGGGATGGAGGTCGGGGTGGGGAAGACAAAGGGGATCTGGGGAATTTTTTATTTTTTTTACTTTTATTTTATTAATTATTTTAATTGTTTTTTTTAATGACAAGTGGCGCCTAATAATTGTCCATGTGGGCGTCAAATCATCATTTAACGACAGAGTTAACAGTTTGACTAACGGATGTATGAGACTATCCCAAAATTAACACTTTAGGTATGACTCTAAGACGAAAAAATTTCATGAACTAAATGTTGAAAACCACGAAACTTCAGGATAGTAAACAGAGATTAACCCTTATTATTATAAATAAATAAAACTCCTATGTTATGGTTAAAATTCATCGCAACGAAACCTAGACATCCTTCATTCAATAAATAAATCAAGTAAAGCGAAAGTTTTTCTACTTGATTATAAACAGAAAACTTTTAGAGTGATATTTCTACCGTCATTTTGCATTATAAACCTAAAGACAGAGAGTATTTTGAGTGGGTCAATTATAATAAATTGCGACATATTACTTCATCAGCGTATGATATATTCTAATAAGTAAAAACACGTATTAAATATGTCTGAATTAATAACACTGCGACGATAGGATAGTCACACCAAGATATAACACGACATTAGTTCAAGTGCGACTTACGCCAAAAAATTTGTCTTTCTAAATGTCTCAATCGATTAGAACAAAAAAATGTCTCGGTATTTAAATTCCTTCCCAAAACATTGAGATTCACAAATCCACCACCACTCTCTGCCTCTGCAGCCAAAAACAGAACAAAGAAACTACGAAATCACACATTTACGTGTTCAATCTCCCTCGTACTCCATGCCAAAACCAAAACCCTGTTTTTAACCCACCAATTTTTTTAAGGGTTTTTCTTAAAAAAAAACTAATTTTACTTTTTACTAATTACACCCAATTTCACTTTAATAACTTACTGCCCCAAAAGAGAACACCCCTGCATTTCCCGAGAAAATGCCACAATTTTCTCTCCCATCAAACAAGAAAATAAAAAATTACAGCGAGAAAAGAAAACAAAAAACAGTAAAGTCCCACAGATGGAGATCACAACCAACAATCTGCATCCCATAATCACAAAATAAGCAACCCAAAAAACAAAAAAAAATCCTTAGATTTCCATCTCAGAATCTCTGTCCTTTTTCTTCAATCTCTCCAACAAAAAAAATACCCCCTTTTGTTTCAAAGTTCAAATCTTTCTTCCAATTTCAGATTCAAACCTTCAACAATCTGAAATTTGCCCCCACTTCTCATGTATATGTACATTTCTTCCTCTCTCTCTCTCTCTCTCTCTCCAAATTTATTGAGAGGTTTCATGTTTGATTGGTGAGTGCAAAGTAATTTGAATGCTCTCAGAGTTTTCCATTGTTGTTGCTCTTGCTGGTGTTGGTTTTTGGAATCGGAATCTGGGGACCCACATTGCCAGGATCTGATTTTTATTCAATGCCCTCAATTTCAAACATTTATCTCAAGAAATTTCAGAAATTGCCTCTGTTTTCCTCCAATTTGAGCTCAAATCTATGACACAAATCTAAGTTAGGGTTTTATTCTTCCCCAATTCATAAATTAGTTTGCTGGCAAATTATGGGTTTGTTCTAAAGTCTCCGTCTTTGTTGATATTTTGATAATTTTCACAATGCTCAAGCAATTTCTCAGTAAACTGCCGCGGAAGGCCTTGAAATCCGACGAGAGGCCGGAGTCGCCGCGGGCGAACACGCCCCGCTCCGGGAGCCGGACTGGGCCGTCTGGCCTCGGCGGGGGCACCCCTCGATCCAACGGTGCAAATAGCTCGGGCCCGGGTAAAGCGAATGCCCCGAAACGCATGTCGTCTGCGGTGTTTCCGGCTAGCGTGGTGGCCGGAATCGAGCCTCTGGTGCCGTTCAAGGACGTGCCGACGTCGGAGAAGATGAACCTCTTCGTTAGCAAGGTGAGCCTTTGTTGCGTAACGTTTGATTTTACGGACCCAACTAAGAATTCGATAGAGAAAGATGTTAAGAGGCAGACATTGCTCGAACTTGTGGACTTTGTTGCAACTGGGTCGATGAGATTCAGCGAGCCTGCCATCTTAGCAACCTGTAGAATGTGTGCCATTAATCTGTTCAGAGTTTTCCCGCCAAATTACCGGTCGCGTTCCAACGGTGGGGCGGGTGAGAACGATGATGATGAGCCCATGTTCGACCCCGCCTGGCCGCATTTGCAGATTGTGTATGAATTGCTGCTTAAATTCGTGACTTCTTCATGTCTGGACGCGAAGATTGCAAAGAAGTATGTAGACCATTTGTTTATTTTGAGGTTGCTTGAGTTGTTTGATTCCGAGGATCCTAGGGAGAGAGATTGTTTGAAGACCATTCTGCATAGGATTTATGGCAAGTTCATGGTTCATAGGCCATTTATTCGCAAGGCTATCAACAATATATTCTATCGCTTTTTGTTTGAGACAGAGAGACATAATGGGGTTGCTGAGTTGCTGGAGATATTTGGGAGTATTATTAGCGGGTTTGCGTTGCCCTTGAAAGAGGAGCACAGGGTATTCTTGTGGAGGGTTTTGATTCCTCTTCATAAGCCGAAGAATCTGGGGTCTTACTTCCAACAGTTGTCCTATTGCGTCACGCAGTTTATAGAGAAGGAGCCGAAGTTGGCTAGTGTTGTTATAAAGGGTTTGTTGAAATATTGGCCGATAACAAGTAGTCAGAAAGAGGTGATGTTCTTGGGTGAGTTAGAAGAGATTTTGGAATCGGTTAACATGATGGAATTTCAGAAGATCATGGCCCCCTTGTTCTGCCGGATAGCATGCTGCATTAACAGTTCCCACTTCCAGGTAATTTTCGGGTTTAGTGTCTCGTTTAAAAAGAGTTCTATTTAATCTTCGCTTTGACTTGTATTATGTTTATATTATAGTAGATTTTGGACCTAGAAGTTTTAGGATAACTTTTAGGAATGCAGACATTTGCCTTGAGGAATTTGATGATTGCTTCTTGTGTTTCTCAGGGAATGCGTATATTCTTGTCTTAAGCTCATTCCTCGGAAAACAATTTACAATTTACTTGTGTTTAAATGTTTCAGGTAGCTGAAAGGGTCCTGTTCTTTTGGAACAACGACAACATTGTCACCTTAATTGCGCATAATCGTCAAGTAATTCTGCCAATCATTTTACCGGCCTTGGAGAGGAACTCCCATAACCACTGGAACCAAGCAGTTCTGAATTTATCTTTAAATGTCCGAAAGATGTTTGTGGAGATGGATGAGCAGCTATTCCTCTCCAGCCATGCCCACTTCATGGAGGAAGAAGCAAAGCAAAGCTCGGCAGC
Organism: Malus domestica; assembly: GCF_042453785.1. Lineage (NCBI taxonomy): Eukaryota > Viridiplantae > Streptophyta > Magnoliopsida > Rosales > Rosaceae > Malus > Malus domestica. The sequence continues at coordinate 12,452,084 of NC_091668.1, forward strand.
CAAGAAGCGAAAGGAAGCATGGGAACGGTTAGAGAATGCAGCTAGTCTCCAGCCAGTAACCGGAAACACTGCTGTTCTGGTAACGCCTATAGCAACCTCAATCACCTGTTAAAAATTAACTTTCGAATTGATGCTATCACAGCCGATGTTTTCCCTTATTTCCTCCCTTTTTACGATGGTGGGGAGTGACGAGATTACGAGAAATGTATGGAAAATGGCTGTAGTTTCAGGGGTGGGATTGTATTTTTGTAATGTTCCTGTGACAGCCAGTTGTTGTAACCTTGTTTTTTGCTTCCCCAGAAAGGTGTTTCTGGGGGAGGACTTCCCCACAATTTTCTGTACTACTACTAGCTTAATTGGCTGATTCCTTTTTAGCCCTCTGTAATATTTGATGTTCAAGAGCAACTTACGTGTAATGAGTTTACTCCTACCGTGGCGTTCTGATCCATGTAAGTCGTTCTCTTGATGTTCAGCTATGTTTTTATGAAAACTAATTATAGAGCCATGTGTTTGTCAATGCCAAATTATTAACCAAATATTGCAGGCACTTTTCAGTTAAGGTTCTCAGATCTTCTGATTTAATGGGTCCCTATAAGGCTATAAATATAAAGCTACCTGATATAATGAAAGATATGAAAAATAAGAGATAACTAGGTAAGGTGGTCACATCATAATCCATGATGGGTTCCCCTGTTGGTTGGCATGTTGTTTGACAAAAATAATTTTGCAACGATGAAGACTTTCATGCACCTGTTTCATGAAACATGGGTCACATTCGCTACATTGTGCGACTTGTAAATGGTCATCGATGTGAAACAACTATTTCATACAATTGGTGCATGAAAGTTTTTCTCCTCAACGAGGAACACCATTGATGTGTCCATTGCAATCACATTAGGTTAATGGCCATCTTGAACCGAGTAGTTGGTTTGTATGGAAAGTTGTTGGATTTTGGCTTGTTTGGGATTACTTTCGTAGGAAGCACTATGCTCATAAGTACTTTTGTTGGAAGTGATTTCATTAGAATCCAAATCTTGAAAAAGCACTTCCAAAAAAAAATCACATTCATTTGAAAGTGCTTCTTAAAAACCATTTGACAGGTGCTTCTCCAATCTGACAGGTGCTTCTCCATAAAATGATTTGATGACCCAAAAACTCTATGATATACACATCACCTGCAAACATATTACCTCAGTTACTTCTGTTGAAGATATCAGTACATGTTGTATCAAATAGAATCACAGCAAAATGATTGATAACTATTTTCTTCTTTTTTTTTTTTTTTTCTTTTCATATATGAAGTTTTAGGTACAAACAATCAAGGAGCCACATTTCCTGTTTGAAACTTGCAACCCAAGTAACAGTAGCTCTTAAAACTTCCCCCATGTGGTGAGAGGTTTGGTACATTATTTTGCCAGGAGCCAAATACATAATTGTTTGTCCTAACTGTGTCTTAATCTAGAAGAATTTGAGGGCTCCAACGACATATCTGGAAGCACCAGAAACATTAAACAACAAAGGAAGGGAGGGCGGGCGGACAGACAGACAGACAGACAACACAGTTAGATGGAAGGTTAAGGAATTTCATGTTGGAGATCTGGATGTCCCTCAAACTCAAAGTACCCGAATGCAAAGAGCTTCTGCTAGCTAATAAATATCCGTCACGATTCAGCTCTTATAGAAGAGTTAGTGAATTATTGATCTTTGAAAGAGTGAACCACCTGTTGTTTGGAGGTCAATGTAGCCACAGACTTGAACTGTCAAGACAATAATTTGAATCAGAATACTGAATCTAAATGAGGTGAAACTAGACATGAGTTTTAACATTGAAGTGCTGTTTCTAAAAATCGTCTTCTGACAAACGTGATCAATCAGAAAACAAACTTAAATAGTCCTAATACCTTCTGGTGTTTATACTTCTCACGAATTGAATTTAGGAGGCAACCAGTCGTGTTCAATTGCAAATCTTCCAGTGCAACAACTGTAGTTTTGAGCTGTGAAGTTTTGTACGAGGTGTAGTGCTCTAAAGTAGGGTTCTGCAAAATGTAAACCTGACATTCTTCAGACAATTTTCAATGAGAACAAAGTAAAAACCCTCAATTACAAGAGAGGCACAGATTTGCAGACCCATGGATGGTCTGACTGATTAAGCGTCCATCTGGCAAGGAACACAGCAGAGGCTGCTATGAGGGAAGGTAGGAACTTCAGGAAGCCGTATTCAACAAGAGCCAATTCTGCTAAATAATTTGCCAATAACTCCAGTTCAACACAAGGAACCTGCATAACAAAGTAATTGAAATACAGCTCTTTTCTTGTATGGTAATTGATTTTTCAGAAGCTAAAGTGCAGACAACGTATAACTTAGAATACCTTATAAGATGCTTGAGCTGCATGAACGAACCTCCTGAAACCCAAAAATCGGTTTATTCAGTTCACATCAGACAGCATTTTCTAAGCAACATGGATAAACCTTGGTGAGTGCATTACCTAAGAAATGTTTTTATGGTGGGAACAGATAACTGGAAATGCATGAAATTTAGAACTTGACTCTCCATTTTTAATACCTGCAAGATTTAATCAAGAAGTATGTGACTTAGTACGTAACTAGTTATACCAATGGAAAAGAGTTAGAACGTAAGCATGAGGGTGGGCATTGCCATGTGAACTGCACACCAAGGTTTTGCTTTCGAATTATGCTACGTAAACAAATCAAAGTTTTATGAGGTCTAACGTAGACAAAGTTTATGACTAAGTACATACCTCCTCTCTTGAGTAAGTATTGTCTGTGATGATGCAAAATTCTTCCACTCGCGGTGCACATATTTCTTCATACTTCCTTTGAGTCATAAGAAAAATATATAAACCTCAATTAATGTAATGATAAAATAATTAAAAAGGAGTATTGTCCTTGCTTCCTCATGTACACTCATGTGCCAATCCACATACAACACACATATATACAGAAGTTTGTCGAAGTCTACCAAAGATGATGCCATCAGATAGCCCGAGTAAACATCAATCAGGATCTTTTTTATTGATAATTTAACAATAAGACACTAGAAAGCACCACCTATACACCTAATATAGCACTTACGAGGCAATTAACATGCAAGTGACTCCAAGCAGCTGGAGCCTTTGCTTTTCAACATAATTTTGAGAGAGAAACCGATCAATGAGATTTACTGTGAGGTAAAGTGTATCTGGAACCAGCTTATATTCTTCAGAAACCTGAAGGAGACGTGAGAAGATATTAACACTAAAGCATATGTTAACGGAAAATATTCTTTAGTAAATGGCGAAAGAATAGTTCGCTTTGTGCTCAACCCACGGCTCCGTTGTGAACCGAAAATATTGCACATCCATGAAACAATAAAGTTCAGATTTTTTTGACTAAGATAAAAAGCTCCTTTTGAATTCGGTAAGCAACCACACAAGGGTCATTTTAAATGGAACCAAAAATGGCTCAATATCTGCAAAACAAGAAGAAAAGTTGGACTTTATACTTTGGGACTGAAGTCCAGGTTTTTCAGTATCCCTATTAAGAAGAGATTAGCATGGATGCCTTTAAGCAAAGGCACACCATATCGTAGAAATATCAGAGCCATTTGAATAAGTACCTCCACAAGCCAATCAATCAAAATTCCTCGCATGCTGGGAGTGATATCCCGCTGCAATCTTTCCATATAATCAGTTGAAAGTCTTCGCGCTACCTGAGGAAGAATAAATTTTCTCTAAAGTCAGAATCAATAATGTTCCTGACGTTATTTTAGCAAGCACAGATCTCCCTTTCCTTTACTATGCACCAGTATAATTAGATAAATTGTTTCAGTGTTTAATATATAGGAAACCTTACACTTCTCTGTCCTGTCAATTCAAGCGAAGAATCAATATTTCTGTAAGATTACAATTAATAATGTCATGCTGTACTAGAATTCTGAAACACTAACCTCTGTCAGGCAGATATTGCTGTAAATATCAGAGGCATACAAGCTGCACGCTAGAGGATCCTTTAAGTTTGAGTCAATATTCACGATGTCCAGGACATTTGAAGATCCCACTATCTCCCCGACCATATATTCTTCTGCATGGTCCAGTCAAAGCATCATTATGCTTTGCTAAAATGATTTCAAGTTTCCACTTCTCGTTTTAGACTTTGCAAGCATCACTCTAACAAAATTATAGGCACAGGCACAAAAAACTAGTCAGTTTAAGAAGATAAAATATACCTTTCTTTTGAGGGTTCCAAAGTTCAGCAGATTCGGCGGGAGCCAGTATTGTAAGCATTAAATCTGCTCCTTTATGTTGTCCCAAGGTATGATTCATACCCTGGGGTACTGGCTCTTTTGGCAGAGTGGGCTCTAAGGGTTCTGCCACCCTTATTTTGGATAATTCCTCAGCTAACTTTGCTTTTACGTCGTCTTGAACTATTGGAATTGCTTCAGAGACAGATGAGGCCACCTTAACATTCTTTCCAAGTCCTCTTCTAGCCTGCTTGTTAGTCTACCGGTACCAACAAATTCTAAGTTAGAATTACTTAAAAAGTACTAACATAATAGACAATCAAGCATATCATCGTCCCCTTTGTCAGGTATAAGGGTAACAGTTCAATTAATTCGAAATCATGTGAGGTTTCTTGACAAACATAAATATTCAGACACAATTCAGTACTTTTGCACGTAGGGTTAGAAACCAAAACATTCAAATGTATACCTGAATCTGAGATGCATCAGTGCAATTAACGTATGAATTTTCAGAGGTGATGTTTCCTACATCCTTAAGCACTGCCCTTCTTTTATGCTGCAAGCCAACATTAGCAATTGCAGATGCTTTGTTCTCATCTGATGCTACTCTTTTGGAAATCGCTCGAAGACCACGCTTCTGATCTTGTTTAATGAAAAGTTTCGAGGAGGAGAGTTCCTCACTGGATGCGCCAAAGGCTTTAGACCGTGCTCTTGTGATTCGGACATTAGGGTCTTCAACTTCGGCAGCATTTGCATTTTCCTTATTCATATTTGCCTGCCTTGTAGAAGAGCAAATAATAAATTCAGTCGGAACCCTTGTTCATGGAACCTGCATTTTCAAATCAGTTGATGTCAACAAGAGTTACTGTGCATGTTTTCACAAACGAAACAAGCATAAGAAATCAGCCCGAATAACAATTTTCGCCGAGTACAAAAGGATAAAAACGAAATGCCCTTTACGGTCCTCTGCAAAATTCGATTGCGTTTTATGCAACATAAAGATAAATCAAGGATTTTTTCCATTGAAGGAGCAAAATTTAGGGTATTTTACTCTGTTTCATTTGACAAAACCCACAACAACTTGCAATGTCAAAGCAAAACAGGGGATTCACATGAAGCCACCTCAAAAGGGTTCCCATGCCATAACCACAAAACCATTTTCTAGCCTTGCAAATTGCGATCACTTATTATTTTGTAAATAAAAATTTAAGAAAATGTGAAGAAAAAGAAAAGCTTTTTAATTTCTCATCAGCCATTGCTTGTTTTTAATTAAATTAAATGAGAAACTGGCATTTTTAGCTTTTTCCAGGTCCAGAGCGCATGAAAGACAAATGTTTAGCAATCTTCTATTCCTCTGACACATTTTCCCAGCAACCAAACAGAAAATTAAAGGAAAAAAAAAACTACTTTACCAAAAAAGGAAGAGGCCGAAAACACCGCAAAATCCAGCCCCAAAACCCTAATTTCTTCAAAATTCCCACCTCCCACCCCCATCTGATCGTAAAAATTCACAAAAAACGCAGTTGATAAAAAATGCACCAAATTTCAACCGATAAAAACGTAAAAGATTTAAAAGGAAAATAAGGACACCAGCGCCAGATCCATGGAGCGAACCAGCAAGCGTAAAACGACATGGTTTCGTGAGAATCTGGCAGTGGATAACAGAGAGAGGAGGCTCAGACAATTGGCATGCATAAAAACTGAGCCTTTTTGCTGGTTGGTAGTGAAAAATGAGAGTGGGAGCTGGGCTTACTATGCTTGCGGGAGCTCCGACGACGGCGACGGCCGGAAGAGCTCGGAGGAAGAAGGAGTGGGTCCGGAGGCTCAGCTTCGGAAAAGGAAATGTGTGGAAGTGACAGCAGAAAGAGAGAGTGTGTGTTGATATAAAGGGAGAGAGGGGGAGGAGCGTGAGCGGGACGGGGTTTATTGTTTGAACTTCCAAAATTCCACATGGAAGCCAAAAAGCAAAAACATTTTTTGTTTTTTTGTTTTTTTTTTTTTTGGTTATTTTGACTTATTGTTATTTCTCTTTTTAACACATGACGATGGAAATGATAATCATTGGATTTGTGTTATGAATTTTTGGTTTTTGTTGAACATATGGCATGTTAGGTTTGCAAATTGTCAATCAGATTGATTGTGATCTTGATATAAATATGAAACGGTGTATTTTTCCCTCTAATTTTGGATATATGAGCTCATGCGAAGCACAAGAAATTGTGATTGTAATATTGTCCTTATATAAAGGAGTTTTATTAAGGAACGGGCTAAATAGAAGATATTTTACAATGTGCATGGAATACAAGGCAAAATGTCACATATCATTATACAATTTAAATGATACTTGAAAAAAAATTATTCCTCCAATGTACAATAACATGATTACATGTGGGATACCATTCAGTGTTCTGGGCACACTTAAAAATCTCTCGGTAAATAGAGTTAAAACATTTACATCAAACCTAAGATTATTAAATACCCAAGTTAGTTATACCATATTCAGCGATGATAAACTCCTTAACGAATTGTTTAAGGATGAAATGATTTTCATGTTGCATTACAAGAACAAAGCGCATTACCAAATGTGGTTTGTAGGTCTTTTTCTACTAAGGTCAATTTTTACATGAATTGTAATATTTAGATAAGGAGCAGTATACTATTAACAATATGATCTCAAATTAATGGATTTATTTATGCTCTAACAACCAATTTGAATTGAGTGTTTAATAAAAAAGAAAACTAATGAAAAGGGCTTGAAAACTTTGAGTTTTAATGATAAGGACAAAATAAAGGGTAAAATGAATAGTACCAAGATTGACTTTTTAGTGTAAAAATATGGTTTTTCGTTAAAGTGAACAATACCGGGTGCTTTTCGTTAAAGTTCTCTTTATAAAATAATAAACATTGATCCAAAATTAATTTAAGAAATATTGACCCAACTACAAGCAACAATGCAAGGGCACGCTGACCTCTAAAAATGCGTCCTAATAATATTATCCTATATATGTAAAGGGTTTGAAAGGTCTCAATCACCTGTATGCTAGTGCATGCTAGCGCTAGTGTGCCAAGAGAAGGGGCCCCAACTCCAAAGTGGGACTTTGAATTGAAGGAACCCTAGCCACCCTAGTCTAGTTTTGAAGGTCTCACGTACTGTTGGATTTGAATTCAATGGTTACTATTCAAATGATCAAATCTCCAAAACTTTTTTTCTTTGAAATAATAATAATAAAAATAATGTCAAATTTAAATATTACCCCAAATTTTGATTACCAACTAATAATGAAGGAAATTGTTATTAGCACTTTAAAAATCTCATTTCGCATTCCAAACTTTCTATAATTAGAAAGAAAAATACATTTGTGAGAAGTGTATAATGAAATTTTTAAAGTGATAATAACGATTGAAATTTCATATATATAACATATAATACAAGGGATTAATATTACAAGATAAAACCCCTCGCACAATTTACACTGGTTAATAATTAAAAGTCATGCCTCTACAACTACATGTGTAATATATAAGAATACTATAGGCTAGTTTGGTGTTGTTGTGCTTTAAAAAAAAAAACTGCTTCTATTGTGCTTTGAGAATAAACAACTGTAAAATAAAATTGTTAAGTGTTTGGTAAACTTTTTTTGTAAAAATGCTTTTAATATATATATATATATATATATAAAATAGTGTTTGAGTGTTTGGTAAATTTTTATAAAAATTGCTTTGAATATATTAAATGACAAAAAATGATATGATATTTAATGTAATATAATAATTGTCAAAGACAATAATGTAGGGCCAAATATTGTAATTTTGTAAAACATGTGGGGGTATACTTGCTATTTGAAAGTTTCATTAAATGAGCATTGATTACTATGCTTTGAAGAAAAAAAAAACGTTTTTTAGAACCATGATAGACCATGCTTCTGCGTTTTTATGCTTTTCTAATTTTATTGACAGCAGTTTTTAAATTTTTTTTGTTTTACCAAACACATTTACTGTTCAAGATTTTTTAACAAGTTGTTTTTTTTTTAAGCACTACAATCACAAACAACCATATAATTGCTTTGCCAATTTCACCACAAAAGTAAGATTTATAGCTTTCTTACTCCCAGAGTGAGTCTAAAATTAGAGCCTCTTTACAATGATATTCGATAAAATGTAGCCAAACAAAAATTATGAGCTCGTTTGAAAGTGCTCTTAGAATGAACAGAAATCATTTTTGGTAAAAATATTTTTAGAACCAAATCAACCAAAGTAAATTCAGGAAAAGCACTTCAAGTGCTTTTGGACTTAAAAACATCTTTTCTAAAAATACTTTCAATCATTTTAAAAACACTTCCAAACGAGCCATGTATTGTCAATTTTATTAAACAGTAATGGAAAAGTGAGGTTTCACAAAATGTGTGAATTAAAGGTGTTCTCAAAGGAGGGAACTGACAAAAGTCAAATGAATTTCATATGAAAATCTAAACATTCAATTTCTTGGGGTTTTCTTTCTTCAACATTGACAACCAATCAATTAAAATTTGATTGGAAAAAGGTCCAGCGTGGCACGCACCATGTGTGTGTGTGTGAGTGTGAGATGAGGTCCAAGCAAATGGTTAATTTCACCAGAAATGGAAAGTGTTTGAGATGTTTTTGTAATTATTCCCACAACTTCAGGTGGAAATGTCTCTAATTAATTCCTTAATTACCATTAACTAAGATCTTTTATTTATTTGTAAGAAAAAATATTTATGGACACTAATTTACGGCAAATTTCTTTTTTTTTTTGTCATTTTATCCTTAACTATTAATAAAATTAAACAAAATAAGGAAACATTAAATATTCGTGTTTCAAATTATAAAGGAAGAAAATATGAGAGTAAATGAAAGAAAGACACTGAAGAAAAATTGACATTCATGTTTTTGTCATTTTGTGGGTAAAGCTATTTCTGTATTTCTAGTTCAGACCATCTAATTTCGTTGTACCACTAGAAAACAAAATTGTATACATTTTAAAATTGTTAGTATATTTTCTATAAGAGTATTTATTAGTGGTTTTTTTTCTTCTATAAAATGATTGTTAGTAGGTCTTTAAATTCTAAATGAACGAGCCCTTAAATTTTGAATCAAGTCAGTCTATATATATCACTGACGAGAAAATCTACGTAAAAATTTTCCAAAATCTAGTGAAATGCTTACCAAATCTAATGAAAAACTGCACAAATCTAATGAAAAGTTACCAAATATGAGTAAATCTTATTGTCAACACTCAACAGTCAAATATCTGATGAAGGTTTTATTTATTTATATTTATTTTTAAAATAAATAATATAATAATAATAATTGTTGTCACAAAGCCCAACCCAGCCCACTGTGGACCTCTACGCTATCCTACAAGGTGGGCCCAACAACTTTCAAACTGTGAAAGTCCAAATCAAATCCAAATCTGCATCGGAAAAATGTACTTCCGTATTTCCAATAAAATATTAATTTGTTTGAATGATGAATGAATAATGGGGATTTGGATCCCATCCGGATCCAGGATCCATACATCTTAGCCATTTATTGTGTATCATGTGATCATAAATCATTTGATTTTCATTATTTAAAATTAAACACAAATAGTATCTGACGAAAATTGATCACACGATGTACGATGAACGATTAGGATCAACTAGGATGTCCCCATAAAATGAATCCGGAGAGGATCCTTTGACCAACATTGACTTCAAAAGATGGCAATAATAACAAAGAATTTGGATCATTGGATGTGCAAAAAGTGCTAATAAAAAAATTAAAAAAAAAGATACCAAAATGTAACAACTTTAGACGATGCTCTGCTTCGGGAATAGATCCCCTTCGGATCTCTCCCACTAAAGCCACATAATCAATTAATCCGGGCTTTTGAAATTTGATCAAACGACTAAAATTATTATAACTTTGATGGGAGAGATCCGGAGGGGATCCCTTTCGCTCCGCTCCTATCTTGAAAAAAAAAACATGCGTGAGGCTATTGCGGTCATGTGACAGTATTAAAACATGCATGAGACTATTGCAGTTATGTGACAATATTGAGTGACCGTACATTTTAATTATAGGTGACATGTGACAAAATTTAATTTAAATTTGATTGGCATTTTTTAACAGAATGTTCTGCTAGCTGTCACTTAATTTTGTCAAATGGTCATAAAAATTCAAAGAAGGTCCCCGCCCACACCTTGTGACCTAATAACGTCGATGAGATGGGTGAGGAGAATAACCTGGAGATCTTGGGATGTAACATAAGTTCTGAAATTAGACTACTATGATGCCTAAATTAGGTTGGGGAAAATAACTTGGAGATGTTACGCTAATGTAGTTCAACAAATCAGATCACATATAACCATTATCGATGAGTCTAATAGAACAAATTTAAATGTCATAGTACTCACATGACATGTAAACAAGTAATAGGGTGTATTGTCCATTTCTCTCTCTCTCTCTCTCTCTCTCTCTCTCTCTCTCTCAATAAGTCACAAGAGGATAGAACAAATTTAAATGTCATAGTACTCACATGACATGTAACAAGTAACAAGGTGTATCGTCCATTTCTCTCTCTCTCTTTCTTTCTCTCTCTCAATAAGTCACAAGAAGCGTGAGATATAGATTAAAAATGTATTATCCACCCTAATATAAGCAAGTTTTTCTCCTCACATGGCTCGCCCCCAATGTTTACGTGTCATCTCATTATTGGTTTGTTGTATCGTATTGGAATGTACCGTGAGTTAGGGAAGAAAGCGTCATCTTAGTTCTAAATTTGCTATATGTATTTATACTCATCAGTGGAACATGGTGCCATTGCTCGACAGGTTACTTTTTTCACTGGGGAATCCTCTGAACAACAACCTACAACAATCCACAATCCGAAAGATATCTGTTACAAAAACAAGCGTTTTCAGTGCAGAATTGCCGTGCCATCCTATCCTAACAAAAATGCATCGTTTGACAAAAAAAAAAAAAAAAAACTCTGATGTCTATATGAACGAATTTTTGAATCAACAACACAAGAACATTTCCCATCTAGTTTTGGAGTTAACTTCATGCAGCAAAACTACATGATGTCGGAGAAAGCATTATTGTTTTCCGGGAAATTAAAACTCAGGGGGCACATAAAAGAATGTCGGTTTCATCTACACTAGCAACAACATGAAAGAAAATTCCAAAACCAATTGAAAACGTAGGATGTGACACAACTCCTTATAGACGTTGTTTCTCAATGAGGATTATACAAGTTGTGAATAAACTATTGATCTTTTAGTGCATCAATCATCACAATAACTAGTAAGATTACGATAGCGAGAGATTCATAAATAGAAAAGAAACCAGAGGAGTGACAAGTACCTTGCCAGAATTTTCCTTATTTCCCACTACAGTTTGACAAGCAAGTCTCCAAGATTCCAATTTCTGTATGTTTCAACCAACGCCGAAATTACTAAGTATAGACTTCGAATGAAAATTGAACAGAAGCTAAAGCGAAAACTGAAGAGGAAACACAAACTGCAAGGAAGTCATTCACACGATTTGAAATAAGCAAACACACTGACCTACTTGGCATGTAAGAAATGGGGTTTGAGATTCGTAGCCGGTGAGTATTGGAAAAAGTATAGTGCTATAGAGAGAGAGAGAGAGAGAGAGAGAGAGAGAGAACTTGCCTTCTTTGAATATTTGAGTTCGGGATTGGTTCTTTGATCTTTCATTCAAAGGATCATTCCCATCAATAATCTGCACAAAAACCACAAACGTTTGAGTTCCGCATTTGTTCTTGTATTATTGAATTGAACAAAAAAAATTGACAGCCTTCCTCCACCTCCCGTACGTTCCAATTTCAACCGAAGAAACTCAAGAAGATGTAAGAATATGAACGATCGAAAGTTCATACCTCAACTATACAAGTCCCACAGCTTCCACCGCCTCCAAGTTCATCAATTTTCCCCATCTAAAATTGCAATACCATTTCAAAATACATTCAATCACTTGTATTGTATTTCGCAAATTTAAATATCATTCTATCAATATAGTGTGATAAAGTCAAACTACATTTACAATTGGTGCGTAGTTTTGCGGATCTTTCACTCAAGAACTTGTAGTTTCAGTTTTGGCAATTGAAGTCTTGTAGTTTGTTTAAGATTCCAATTAATGACAATCCACTAAATTAATCATTCGAACTTGATGTTTCTTTTGGTTTACAACGGGGCATCCAGCCACATCGAACTTGATGTTTTTGTCACAAGATAAACATGTGGAGAGCAAAATCAAGCCTTTGGAGCTGAGTAGGTTCACCTCAAATCACCAAATTGTACTCAAATCCGACATGAAAATTCTCAAAATAGTGTTCCAAAGCCGGACAAATCGTTGTTAATGGCAGCACGAAAGTATTTAGGTTTAAGACACACTCTAAAAGGTCAACTTTGCATCTCCACTTGTTTATACAACAACAACAACAACAACAAAGCCTTTTCCCACTAAGTGGGGTCGGCTATATGAATCTTAGAGCGCCATTGCGCTCGGTTTTGTGTCATGTCCTCCGTTAGATCCAAGTACTCAAGTCTTTTCTTAGGGTCTCTTCCAAAGTTTTTCTAGGTCTTTCTCTACCCCTTCGGCCCTGAACCTCTGTCCCGTAGTCACATTTTCAAACCGGAGCGTCAGTAGGCCTTCTTTGCACATGTCTAAACCATCGGAACCGATTTTCTCTCATATTTCCTTCAATTTCGACTACTCCTACTTTACCTCGGATATCCTCATTCCCAATCTTATCATTTCTCGTGTGCCCACACATCCCATGAAGCATCCTTATCTCCGCTACACCCATTTTGTGTACGTGTTGATGCTTCACCGCCCAACATTCTGTGCCATACAACATCGCTGGCCTTATTGCCGTCCTATAAAATTTTCCCTTGAGCTTCAGTGGCCTACGACGGTCACACAACACGCCGGATGCACTCTTACATGTCATCCATCCAGCTTGTATTCTATGGTTGAGATCTCCATCTAATTCTCCGTTCTCTTGCAAGATAGATCCTAGGTAGCGAAAACGGTCGCTTTTTGTGATCTTCGCTAGATTGCTCCGGTCATTAGTGTGGATAAGTGTATAAATGGATAGAGATAGGAAAGCAAACACAAGATGTACGTGGTTCACCCAGATTGGCTACGTCCACGGAATAGAGGAGTTCTCATTAATTGTGAAGGGTTTACACAAGTACATAGGTTCAAGCTCTCCTTTAGTGAGTACAAGTGAATGATTTAGTACAAATGACATTAGGAAATATTGTGGGAGAATGATCTCGTAATCACGAAACTTCTAAGTACCGGGGTGTGGTATCGTCTTGACTTGCCTTATCTGTCTCATAGGTAGATGTGGCATCTTCTCTAGAAGTACTCTTCCTCCATCCAGGGGTGGTATCTTTAACTGGTGGAGATGCACAAGGTAATGTATCAATTTCACTTGAAGCTTACTTGTAGTTTCAAGCTTGGTCAAACGCGATACAAACCATGTAGTAGGAGTCCCCCAAGTCGCCGAGCTAGGGGATCTGCTGAAAGAGGTGACAGACAAGGTAAGCAATCAGAGCTCCGGCTGATTGTTCACATTCTCCCTATCTTGCAGGCAGCATGAAGGATAAAGAGAAGAAAAATGAGAAGAGATGATATGGGATACTTTTGCTTTTGAAGAAGTAACTTTCCACATGCTTATTCTTGAACTGGACTGGAGGGTTTTCTGGTTTCCTCCAGAGTATAAGGCCAACTGAAGAATTTGAGGGTCAAAACAAGTCCATCAAATCTAGAGTACGTTCGACCCTGCTGATATGGGATACTTTTGTTTTTGACAGAGTAATGGATGTATCGGCACGTGTGCTGTTACGCTTGTCTCCACATGCTTCTTTGTATCCTTCTCACTTGCCCTATCTGTTCCTCAGGCAGATGCGGTATCTTCCCTGGAAGCATAAGATATTGAAGATGAGTACTCGAGAGCAATGCCAGGTAAGTACTCAGGTAAGGGGTTCCAGGCAGTCAGTTCCTGGCTGGAAGCTTGATTCCAAGTGCTGACTGATTGTTCTCTTTCTCCTTGTCTTGCAGGTAAGAACAAGGCCAAAGGAAAAGACAGGGAAAAAGCATGATATGGGATACTCTTGCTTTTAACCCTGATGATATGAGATATTCTTGCTCTAGTATAGCTTGTTTGCAGAGGTATTATCGGGGGGAAAGAAAACTGAATATTTCGAAAGGTTTCGTTGGGAGTGCCCTCTCAGATAAGAGGAAGGGTTGAGCATTTTTGCAGGTCTGCCTGTCCGTTGGGGATGGAGGTCGACATATATAGGAGTCTCCCTAACATCAAGTAATAATGCTATTCCTTTACCCTGCTTGGTCATAGCACGGTAGTGGGAGCTGCCAGCTTCACATGTTTTAACTCTGTCAGAGCACTTTGAAAAAGTGGTCTGTGGTATCTGGAAAGCTGATGTTGCGTGTGAAGATTACAGACAAGCTTTATCCAATGAGATCCATCTCTTGAAGTTGGGAAAGTGGTGCCTCTTCGGTTTTCGAACAAGCAATCCTGTCAGGGATCTGGCTCTCGAGATTCGGAGAACGATGCCTCTTCGATTTTTGAGAAAGCAATCCTGCTGGGGGTCTGGCTCTCGAGATTCAGAGAGCGGTGTCTCTTCGATTTTTGAGAAAGTAATCATGTTGGGAGTCTGGCTCTCAAGATTCGGAGGGCGGTTCCTCTTCGATTTTGGAGCAAGCAATCTTGTTGGCAGTGTTTTCTCGAATGTGAGTAAAGGTTGGGCATGTTCGCTAGTCTACATTGCCACGAAGCACAGAGGTTGACACACAGGGACTTTCCAATTATCCAGCAGTGGTACTGTTCCTTTACCCTCTCTTCGATTTTTGAGAAAGTAATCATGTTGGGAGTCTGGCTCTCGAGATTCGGAGGGCGGTGCCTCTTCGATTTTGGAGCAAGCAATCTTGTTGGGAGTGTTTTCTCGAATGTGAGTAAAGGTTGGGCATGTTTGCTAGTCTACCTTGCCACGAAGCACAGAGGTTGACACACAGGGACTTTCCAATTATCCAGCAGTGGTACTATTCCTTTACCCTCTCTTCGATTTTTTAGAAAGTAATCATGTTGGGAGTCTGGCTCTCGAGATTCGGAAGGCGGTACCTCTTCGATTTTGGAGCAAGCAATCTTGTTGGGAGTGTTTTCTCGAATGTGAGTAAAGGTTGGGCATGTTTGCTAGTCTACCATGCCACAAAGTACAGAGGTTGACACACCGGGACCTTCCAATTATCCAGCAGTGGTACTGTTCCTTTACCCTTGTGGGTAATAATATGGTAGCTAGACCTTCAAAATTTATGTGTCTAAACTTTGTTAATTTTGTTTCTTTGCTATTCTTTTACCCTTCTTAGTCAGAGCGATGTAGTGGGAGCTGCAAGCTTCACGTGTCTCAGTGTTCAGTGTGCAGGTTCTGTGTCTAATATGGCTCAACGCCTATTTGCTCAAACCCGCCAAGTTGAATCATTGGCGGCTGAAGTGATGAGTCTCAAACAGGAGATTAGAGGGCTCAAGCATGAGAATAAACAGTTGCACCGGCTCGCACATGACTATGTTACAAACATGAAAATGAAGCTTGACCAGATGAAGGAATCTGATGGTCAGGTTTTACTTGATCATCAGAGATTTGTGGGTTTGTTCCAAAGGCATTTATTGCCTTCGTCTTCTGGGGCTGTACCGCGTAATGAAGCTCCAAATGATCAACCTCTGATGCCTCATCCTTCTAGGGTTCTGTCCAGTATTGAGGCTCCGAATGATCCCCCTCCGGTGCCTTCTCTTTCTGGGGCTCTACCGACTGCTGAGACTTATCCTAAACAACCTTTGTGAAGGCTCCCTCTTGTTTGTTTATTTTGACTCATGTATATGTACATATTTGTAACTTATCAGGGCTATCAATAAATAAGTTTTCCTTCATTTCAACGTATTGTGTTAAATACACCAAAGCCTTCTTCGCTAAGTTATTTGAATTTTCTTTTGTTGAAGCTTGTATGTTGAAGCTTTGTGAGTGGAGCATGTAGGTTGAGGTAGTGTTCCTTTAATTTCTTGAGTGAGGAAAACTTCTCGGTTGGAGACTTGGAAAATCCAAGTCACTGAGTGGGATCGGCTATATGAATCTTAGAACGCCATTGTGTTCTGTCCTGTGTCATGTCCTCCGTTAGATCCAAGTACTCTAAGTCTTTTCTTAGGGTCTCTTCCAAAGTTTTCCTAGGTCTTCCTCTACCCTTTCGGCCCTGAACCTCTGTCCCATAGTCGCATCTTCTAATCGGATCGTCAGTAGGCCTTCTTTGCACATGTCCAAACCATCGTAACCGATTTTCTCTCATCCTTCAATTTCGGCTACTCCTACTTTACCCCGGATATCCTCATTCCTAATCTTATCCTTTCTCGTGTGCCCACACATCCAACGAAGCATCCTCATCTCCGCTACACCCATTTTGTGTATGTGTTGATGCTTCACCGCCCAACATTCTGTGCCATACAGCATCGCCGGCCTTATTGCCGTCCTATAAAATTTTCCCTTGAGCTTCAATGGCATACGGCGGTCACACAACACGCCAGATGCACTCTTCCACTTCATCCATCCAGCTTGTATTCTATGGTTGAGATCTCCATCTAATTCTCCGTTCTTTTGCAAGATAGATCCTAGGTAACGAAAACGGTCGCTCTTTGGTATTTCTTGATCTCCGATCCTCATCCCTAACTCGTTTTGGCCTCCATTTGCACTGAACTTGCACTCCATATATTATGTCTTTGATCGGCTTAGGCGAAGACCTTTAGATTCCAACACTTCTCTCCAAAGGTTAAGCTTTGCATTTACCCCTTCCTGAGTTTCATCTATCAACACTATATCGTCTGCGAAAAGCATACACCAAGGAATATCATCTTGAATATCTCCACTTGTTTATCATTTGATAAAATGAACCTCATATTTGTGATGACCAGAGTAAATGGAAGCAAATGAAAGATTAAAGAGGAAGTGGGAAGAAGTAGAAAGAGAGAATTTGTAACTGGAAATATTGCGTTATATTTTATGATACCATAAATGGCAAGTACATGTTAGCATTTATAGAAGCCTCCTTACACTTTCAATTACAATAATACCCTTCTAACAACTTAGTCCTTATACCAACATTTCTAATTAATTCAATCCTTATAACTACCTTGTAACCAACCAAATCATAATAGCACATATTGGTTACTACTCCCCTCTCAAACTTAGCTAGGTGTTCTTGAACATCCCAAGCTATGTTTACTGCAATGTCAAAGAAAAACTGGACTATGTAGACCCTTTGTAAGTATGTCTACAACTTGTTCTTCAGTGAGAATGTACTGCACCAAAAGATCACTTTTTTGCACTTTTTCTCTGACAAAATAATAGTTAGTGTCTAAATGTTTTATCCTTGACCGGAATATAGGATTAGAACTTAGTGCTAAGGCAAAAAGATTGTCAAAATGAAGACATGAATGGGAAGATATGAATTGATGAATATCTTTAAGAATAGATTGTACCCAATACACATATGCAGCATAATGTGGCAAAGCCTTGTATTCAGCCTCTGTTGAACTTCTTGAGACGACTGTTTCTTGGACTGCCATGATATTGGATTACAACCTAAATATACTACATAACTAGTAATTGACCTTCTGGTGTCTTTCTGTATGTCAAACCACAATGCAGTGTTCTTTGCAGGTATCTCATTATTCTTTTTACCAAAAAGTAGTTAAACTTTGAAGGATTTGTCATGAATTGACACACCATGTTTACAGAATGTGCAATGTCTGGTCTTGTGAAAGTAAGGTACTATAAAACACCTACAATGCTTCTATATTGAGTTGAATTTGCCATAGCTTCGCCTTCATCTACAAACAACTGAGAGTGGTTTGGACGGTGTTGAAGTTGATTTGCAGTTCTCCATGCCTGGTTTTTTGAGCAATTTTTTGACATACTTTGTTTGACTTATGAATAGAGAACCATCCTTTTGATATGTAATTTGTAAACCTAGAAAGTAAGTCAATCTTCCCATGTCTTTGAGATCAAACACTTCAACCAGACTTGTAATGACATATTACACTTTTGTTGGATTAGAACCAGTAATAATTATTTCATCAACATATAATAAGAGTATTTTAACATTATTTTCATCCACTTTAACAAATAGGTTAGTATTAGACAATGAGGTTTTGAAACCTAGAACTGGTAGGTAACTTGTGAATTTAGCATTCCAAGCTTTGGTTGCTTGTTTGAGCCCATACAATGATTTAACAAGTTTGCACACATGATTTGGATGATTTGAATCCATAAATCCCTATAGTTGCTTCATATACAATTCCTCTTCAAGATCTCCATGCAGAAATGCATTCTTGATGTCCAATTGTCTCAAATTCCAACCATGTTGAGCAACAAGAGCTAAGATGAGCCTAATTGTGGTATGTCTTACCACTGGATTGAAAATTTCTGAATAGTCTAGATTCTTGACTAAACCCCTGAGTTACCAATCTAGCATTATATCTTAAAATAGAACCATTTGGATTCTTCTTTACCTTATACACCCATTTACTTCCAATTATAATCGATTATCTGGTGGTGGAACCAAAATCCTTGTACCTTGTGTTTTCAAAGCATCATATCCTTGTACCTTATTTGCATATTGTGCTCTCTAGTGTTGATATCATGAGTATGAGATGCATCACTTTCACTATACTTAGATAACACAGGAAGAATTACCAGTAGTTGTGAAGGGTTAAGGACAAGAAGCAAAGAAGATGCATCTTTTATGTATGGAAAGAGTATTGCCTATTGATGATGAACTGTTAGTATGTTGATGCTGTGTAGTACCAAAGTTGTCAACATTCTAAGAGGAAGATGAAGAGTCAGCTATATTATCATTAAACTGGTTCGCTGTAGAAACTGGTACTGAATAACCAGATTGTCTTCTCTGAGGTTGAGGTACTAAGGAAACTGGAATAGGTATGACAACAAGTTTTAGAGTTGGTTCACTAATTTCCAATCTTAAACTAGAAGAATAGCTTCTTTTAATCTTACTAGGAAACACTGTCTCATTAAAGATTACATGACAAATTTTATTCTCTAAGTTGTAGCAAATCACTCCTTTATATCCCATAAAGTTCCCCAAAAATATACATAACACAGATCTTGCTTGTAGCTTATTTGAGTTATATGGTCTCAACCAAGGGTAGACAACTGTACCAAATATGCTTAATAAACTTAAGTCTTTGGATTTCTTATAAAGCATACTATATGGTGAACTCATAGACAGAGACTTAGAAGGCAATCTTTTTATGATATAGACAGAATGGGCACAAGCAAAACACCAAAACTCAAGGAGTAATGCAACATTTGTAAGCAATGTAATGACAGTCTCTATAATGTGCTTGTGTTTTTTCTAAGCAATCCTAGTTTGCTGAGGGGTCTAGGGGTAAGAAACCATTTTCATGATTCCTTTATATGCAAGAAAATTGGTGGACAACTTACTAGGATACTCTCCTCCACCATCAGATTGTAAGCATTTTATAGAGACACCAAATCGATTGAAAACAAAATTATACAACTTCACAAATATGGAGAACACATCATATTTATTGCACATTGGGAAAATCCAAGTGTATCTTGTATATTCATCCATAAAAGATACATAGTATCTATATCCATCTTGGGATTTTATAGGAGAAGGACCCCAAATATCAGAATGTAACTTTGCAATAGGAGACACATTAGAATTTCTCAACATGATGACCATTATTTCATTCGAAGGGTGACCTAACCTTTGATGCCATATATTGGACTTCACTAGTTTTCGTCGAAAAGCAACTAAATCAATGACTAC
This sequence comes from Malus domestica, assembly GCF_042453785.1. Lineage (NCBI taxonomy): Eukaryota > Viridiplantae > Streptophyta > Magnoliopsida > Rosales > Rosaceae > Malus > Malus domestica. The sequence goes on from NC_091668.1 coordinate 12,472,234, forward strand.
AAACTGCACTCCTTTATTCTTTGTAACCACTGAAATGTGAAATAGTTCTTGAGGCCTACTATTTCATTGATACAATATCTCCCTTGTCTTCTTGTCTTGCACAAAAAACTCAGATTCATCACATATAAACCAACTTTTATTATTAGCACACAACTGTTTAACAGATAACAAACTTCTAGTGATTTGTGGAACATGCAACACATTTTGAAGAACAAGAGAGTGACATTTTGTTCGAATTAATGTTGAATTAGTATTTTTAATTGATAAACCTATGCCATTACCTATAGTAATTTTCTCAGAACCTTCAAATTGAGTGGCTTGGGCAAGTGTATTGACATCCGTAGTCATGTGGTGAGATGCCCTAGAGTCAACAATCCAGGAGTCATTAGGAATGTATTATGTTGTTTGTTGAGCACTCATTGTAGCTAATGATGATGAAGGTGGTTGTCCCTGATATGTATAATTTCTCTTGTGATAACATTTGAGTACATTGTGTCCCATTTTGCCACATATTTGACATTCAATGACAAAACCATTAGAATGCCTATTAGTGTTTCTCTGAAAGCAATTTGCAGTAGTGTGGCCTATCTTGTTACAAATCAGGCATTCAATCACAACATTGGTCATATTCTGAGTGTTACCAAACCAATTCCCAGTACTTTGTTGTCTGGATCCTCCATAACCAAAGCTTTTACCCTTGAACCCTTAATTTGATCTATAGTTATTAGTGTTGTTGTTACCCCTAAAGTTAGAACCATTAAATGGTAGTCTTGAACTAGCATAAGATTAAGAACCTTGATTACCAATAAACCCAAAGCCATAGGGTGAAGCAGGATAGAATGGAGGTGACGGTGGATGATATGGTTAGGTAAAAGAACCAGTGGAGTAAAGATCAATGGGAAATTATCGGAATTGTAATGGAAATTGAGGAAAGACCTGAGGCACATAAGGTCCAAGAGTTATAACTCCTCCAGTAGTTGCAGGAATATGACTATGACCTTGTTGATTTGAAGTGGAACCATATCCCATAGATGAAGGAAAAATTTGTCCTAGCTAAGAACATGTGAGAATATTTGAACACTTAAGCAAACTAATAACAATTTAAAGTAGGCATGCATTCAAACACAATTTTAAAACCCATGACTTTCAAAGCCTAGTGAATGGTGAACCAAAAGACTCTTTAACAAATTAAAGAAAAAAGAGAGTTTGAGTTTCATTACCCTTGAAGCTCATCCTTGTTTACACAAGGGATTCACCCAAGTGGAGGGCCTTCAAGTCACCTCATTTGCTCCTTGGCTGGTTGCTTCTTTACTTCTCCTTTGCTCCTTGAGGATTTAAGGAAAGGAACTCCAAGAACACCAAAAGTTTGGTGTCTCTAAGTCTCCACACCAAGGATGAGGTGTGAAGATGAAATGGATGACTTAAAGGAAGGAAGATTGCTATCTATTTTTCTCTAAGTGTGGCCGGCCTCTTTGGAAGACAAAGAGAGAAAGAGTTTTGATCTTTTGCCTCAAAGAAAACCCTTTTATGGTAAAGTTATAAAGTTCCCTTCATAGCATCTCACATTTGAGTGGCAAACTTGCAATTATGCCAAGTTTACTACCACTCACCCTATGGCCGGCCATCCTTTAGTTATTGGGCTAATTGCCCATTTTTGTTTTAGTTGTCATACGACTTAAACATAATGAGCCTTGTGGACCAAAACCCAAAACTAACTTGAAAGCCCAATACGAACCTCTCATATAATTACTTAACTAATTAATTAATCTTGATCATTCTCAATTAAACCATTCAACTGCTCATCCATCTCATCTATCACTTTTATCCTTACTTGGTGTACGATCCATTAGGTTCCAATTAGGTAGTGGGCGATTGTTATTCTTAATGATCGATTGTCAATTGAAACTACATTTCAATTCTTCCTTTAATGAAGATTAGTGTTTGCTAATCTTCAGGGCTTCCACAAACCATAAGTGACACCTAGCAGTATGTTATGGCTACCCAAGCTAAGTAGAAGTGGTTGGCGAACCTATCCAGTTACAATTACAATGCAATGCAGTCATTTTCTAATACAATACTATTAATCACATTGTTTGAGTGATAGTTCTCTATATAATTCAATTGAATATGATTTGGAATAAACTTCGTAAGTGATATTCGTATGCTTTGGCCAAAGACTCCCGAATCATATCTCAGAGTATTCTCCCTCCACCATGGAAGGTTAGAGATCCCTTGTTGTGCATTCATATGCCTACATGACTAGATAGCTTGACCCCAACAATGTAATGGACACTCTCGATGAAATGTCTTTGACATGATCAAAGATCAAAGACCTAACTATTAGACATCTTTGATGCCTCAGGTCAAAGGACCACTTTGCATATTGCAAGTTATGAGTTCTTACATGACATGTATGTTCGAACTTTATTTTGATTGTGGTTCAGTGTGTTCGATTACCATTTTGAGCACCTATGTGTCGTCTCAGTGTCCACCACTAAATGACTTGAGACTAGTCATACTTATGCTTGAGTTAACATAACACGTACTAACCTTAGCGGATTGTCAATACCCAATTGGCAATCCTATGGCTAGAAATGAACATAAGAGATAGGTCTCGTTAATCTAACTTACTTAGATCACTTCTCTCTTAGATTAAATACATTCCTTGGATTCCCAAAACACATAATACAATAAATAGTTATTAACAATAAGCTTTGCGCTTCATTAAACATATAATAGTTTAACACAATAAGTATTCCAAAAGTTATTACATCAAATGAGTGGCTTTGTGGCATACTTCCAACAATAGATTGAATTAACATCAAATGAGCTCTGATTTATTTTAGAGTGATAGTTGTCTCCCTAGCCAATATAACAGTCCTAATAATTGCATATTCTTTTGGTACCCCAGCTAAACCAGCAATCATGACATCATTATCAGAAACTGACTCTCCTGCAGCACTTAATTGATCCCTAAAGTTTTTCAACTTAAGCAAGCATTTATCAATTGAATCTGTACCCTTTTGAATAATATGCAGTTCAGTTTTGAGATGATTCACTCTTGGTTTTGACATAGATGCAAATCTATCAACAAAATTATACCAAGCTTCTTGAGCATTCTTGCAACCAAGAACATACTCTATATCCTCATCAGACAAGGTAGCAAGCAACAAACTAAGTAATGTCATATATGTAGATTCCCATTCTATATATGCAGTTGTTATTTCTTTCGTAATTCCTAAATTTGTAGTAATATCAAACTTTGGTGGACAAATTGTAGTACCATCAAAGTGACCAACAGTTTATACCACTTCAAAACAGATTGAAATTGAAATGCCCATTTGGCAAAATTGTCCTTTCTCAATTTTATTGCAAGCATTCCTAAAAGATCATCCACTTTCATAGTTGAGGAACTCATGATGAAAATATAAGTAGCAAGAATTAACACTTTAGAAACAAGAGACTGATACTCTTTAAAACACTTCAGAGATAAGAGACTGATACTCTTTGATTTTCCTCAATACATAATTAAAGCTTCAAGAATCGAAAGAATGACACTTTGGTAATCCACAAGAAAGAATGATACTTTCTGAATTCTTAAGGAAGAATGATACTCCCTTGAACAAATTACAACAATCTTGAAAACTGACACTTACAGCAATATTCATCCAGACATTAGAAAAACCCTAAAACTTCCATTGAACAACCTAACATCTTCATATGATTTTGATCACACAAATTCTCAGAGAGATTGACACCCATATATTTCAATATATACAGAATGTAAGAATTAAAGAAACAATATCACCTAAATCGATTTTCAGTTGAAAAATTGATAAATCAAGAATCCTCAAATGCACCAAGATCACATAAGAAATCAAGAATCCTCGCAAAAATCTTCTGAACCGACTGTAATCTCCAAAATTAAAGCAACTTATGTAGACATCGAAATTTCGGTAAAATAAATGTACACCAACGTATTAAAGTTCTGACATTCCAAGGCATACATGGCATGCGCCATGTGTCTCATAAATCGTACATATGGATGTGACTCATCAAAATCAGATGAGTCATCAAGAATGATGTGTGTCAACACTTGGTGGAAAGAATTTATTTGATTTTAATTTAATTAAATCAAATGGAGTCAAATCACGACCTGCCGACAAATCGAGTCATGGTTATTTCGTCAATTAATCAAGCCCTAAATCAAGGCCAAATCCATCCATAGTCAAGGCTTGGAGATTATAAATATGAGGCTCCTAGACAAAGAAAAGATCTAGAGATCATTCAAGCTTCCAGATGCTGCCAAAACTCAAGCACCCAAATCCCCAAAACACTTATAAGAATTTAGAAAGTTCTTTGTGTTCTTCACCAAACCTTTGAAGAATCATCAAGCACTACTACCCGTGCCAATCCTTCAAATTGCCAAGAGCCAAAACCTCGTGGCAACCGTTCATCCGAGATGAAGTCATCGACCCTTGGATCAACAACAATGCACACTTTACATTTTGAATATTGAATTAGAGGAGCAAGTTGTAAAGAGATTGTACCCCTATAAATTCATTAACACAAACATTTTTTGTGCACGTGTTTTCTTGTCATTTGTTGCAGGATTTTCATGTTTACAGCCCAATGAAGTAGTGTCAAAGTAGCAGTAGCAGAAGAACCCTCAGAATCGGAAATGGTGATGAACCTTCTCCGATGATGATACCATGATGGCCAAAGTAAATGTAAGCAAAGGAAAGATTAAAGAGGAAGCAGGAAGAAGTAGAAAGAGAGAATTTGTAATTGGGAATATAGCTTTGTATTTCGTGATACCATAAATGGCAAGTACACATTAGCTTTTATAGAAGCCTCCTTACACTTTCAATAACAATAATACCTTTCTAACAAACTTAGTCCTTATACCAATATTTTTAACAACATTTCTAACTAGTCCAGTTCTTATAACTACCTTATAACCAACCAAATCATAACAACACATTTTGGTTAATAATTTGGACCATATTGTTGACGACTTCTGCAATACAAATGGGTCCGACGTAAATGTACATAGTCCACCTCTATTAGAGAAGCAATTAACAGTGTGTTCAATTAAAATGGATCCCACGTAAATGTACAGATCCACCTCTATTAGAGAAGCAGTTAACAATGTGTTCAATTAATATGGTCCATCAACGCTCTTGAAAAAAAATGTCAATTTCCATTTATGATTTAAATAATTGGATCTCTTGTTGATAATTGAAGATCTTAAGTACCACGAGTTCTGTGATAGATCCGAAAAACTATGTGGATTATAAATTAAATTTGCTCGCGTGAGAGTGTGGCACATAACATCTAATATGTGTGTTAAGTTAGGGAATAGATTTCTGCACTGTCGTTTATCTTTTGCACTCCATCATTTGTTTCCATCTCTTAATTTTCTTTTAGTTTGACCAAAAATAAAAAAAAACTCCTATGATTAATTCAATTTTCAATCCAACATTTTGAACAAAAAAAAGAGTGCAATGAGATTAATAAGGAAGTGAGACTAAATGCGTTGGACACAACCAAAGGCGTACACTAGAGGAAAAGACTGAAATGCGTGGAATGCAAAGTGAGATTGAGTAGTTTTTTCTTAAATAAACGATATTATCTACAGTAGAAGGATGAGAGAGTGGGCTAAACCTTACAATGAGTTAGCAATAATGTGGTTCAAATTCGCTTTTTGGCAAGAATCGAACCCTCTCACTTATAAGTGAAGATGAATATCACTAAACCATAGTAATAAATAGTAGGATACTCACATTCATGGCTTAGAGCTCGATCTTGTTATCCAACAACCGACATGACATCCTCAGCACTCAATAGCTTCTCTCGACCAGATACGACCTGTCGTTTCACGGGTTCGGCTAACCCAACCACCACCAAGGCACCAACCAAGCAATCACAAAATTCCAAATGAATAACTGTCAAAAGCGATCTAAATGCGTCTTATTTGATAGCGACTAAAAGAAATAGGACATATTGCATTTGCATTCAAATGAGTCTTATTTTATATACTTTCTATATAAAAAATAATTGATGGAAGACTCACTTATGAGGATGGTTCGGACCAACAAGTCATATTAGCGTGGTAAATTTATGCTATTAAAGAAGAGAAATAGAACAATTTGAAAAATACAAAACCGATCCACACACACACTTACTCTTCCTGGCATTCAAGACATTCCATTTTTCCTTCTAATCTTGCATAGCAGCACCATCTCTGCCTTTGCTACTATGCAAAAACCACATATCCGACCCCCAAACTTAATTTTGAGCCATCTCCATCTCTGTCAAAATTGCAGAGGATCTCCTACATGCAAAATGGGATGATTTGGTCACTCTCTCTCCCAAAATTTCTCACTTTGTCTCCCTTCTGTAAAGATAAGAAAGGGAATATCAAAATATGGCTGCTGAGTTTATGGTGAAAGATCTCCAATGGATTTGGGCAGTGGTTTTTAGCGTTTACCTCTTAATTTTATTAGATTGATGATAGGTATAAGTTACAACTTAGTGTTGATGCTACCATCTATGTCTAATAAAGTTTTTGTGTTGAGTTTATGTTGTGTAACTTGCATTTCCCTTGAATTTAATTATTACGTGTGTGTCTATGTCATTAGCCATTATTTTGATTCTATTTAAAAAAAAAAAACTTTTGATTTTCCTCTGTAAAGACTATTTGTTTTTGTTGTGGCAAGTCAAGCTTCTACAGTGCCTTGTGCAAAATATTGGGGTCAATATTTACTTCAGTCATTTAGGAGAGCTATGTACGCTGTGTTTTCATGAGGAGGTAGTCATTCACACAGAGCTGAATTGAAAATGAAGTTCAATTTGTCACATATGAGTTGAATGATTTACCATATTTCATTCATATAATCGGATTCTTTTATGGAAGTTCTGAGTTGTCAAATGAAACTTGTTTTTCAAATCTTATGTTGAATGTATATGCTGACTTATGCTTTATAACCGATAACCTTGAATGGTGTTCAATTAGTAGTACTTTGTGGAGTGGTGACTACACCCTCTTCTGTCATTTTCAAGTCATAATTTTACTTTGATCTTATGGTTTGCTTTTGGTGATCTGAGTGGTTTGTGATTTTTTGGATTTTATGTCCCTTGTTATTTGGCTCCCCTAAACATATCCATGGTGCTTCTTATTGCATGGGTTGATCGCCTCATTGGCAAAGACCATCTTTTCAAACGCAGTAGCATACTAATTAAGGCAAAGTGCTATGGGAGCCGAATTCTTGGTGCCATCATGTTTTGATTTTAACATATGCTTTGGAGACTTTGGTTCTGTATATTCTCCATGTCTTCCATTCATCTTTGAATGGTTCTCTAGCAGTTAGTGCTTTAACGCTTTAGCACTAGTAAACTAAACCGAATCAAATCTGTTTGTTTTTTATTTTTCTGCTTGGTTGATGATAAATGATGAAAAAGTTGGTACTGAAATCTGTGTGAATTAGCGTATCTTGATTGGCATTTTGATGGAATTTGATCTGACAATACATGTTGCAGTGGAGGAGAAGCAAATGCTCGAAGAAGAAGGGGAAGGACCATAATGAATATAGCAATTAATAGGGTTATAAGATGCCGAGGGTAACCGCCAGCAGGAAAAGCAAATCTAATGCATCCCATGCCGCATGACAAACAACTCTTGTGGGGTACATTGGACGTCCATGAGAAGTGAAGCTATACAGGCAAGCCTTTAACATTGTGCTTGTGGCCGTTCTCAGCTCCTTGGGGTTCTTAAGTTTTGTCGGATATACAACATACAATTATGTAACAAGTAGAAATGTCTTCTACAAGCAGGTTTCTTCATTTCACATGTATTGAATTATGTGTACAAATTAGAGCTTAAGCATCCGAATTGATATTGCTTTCTTGTTCGAGCGCATGTCAACCATGCAGAAAGAACCTAATATTGACTGATAGTTCATGGTCGTTGCCAATAAAGTAAGATGGTGAGTTCAAAATATGTAGAAAGTTTTCTAGAAATTACATCAAATGATTTTTTGAGCCTATGAGCAACTATACTAAACAACCCCTAGTTTAGTTTGCAAAGGTGAATCAAGAAATAGACATCCTTGGTCTATTTTCTAATTCTAAACATGGGCACCAGTACAAACCTCCCATGTAGTACCCCTTCAAAAATTATGTTCTCTTCACCCACAATTTTTTTTACTTACATAAAATAAGTATTGAAATTATTGTGATTCTTGACTTTCTTGTGTTTGTGCATACATACGTAATGGATCTCTAATCTAATACGCGAAATCATATCAACTAAGGGGGCATTGGTAACAAGCACTATTTTTGAAGCTACAGCAAAATTACACTATTTTTGAAAACTGAACCAAAACAACTCAAACTATTTCTAGAAGGAACAAAATAAACACTATTTCTAGAACCACATCAAAATAACCACACTATTTATGAAACAAAACCAAAATAACTCCTATTATTTATAGAACTACTGTAAAATAACCGACTATTTTTAGAACTATAACACACACCATTTCTGAAACTAAACCAAAATAACTCATATTATTTCTGGAAGGAACAAAGTAAACATTATTTCTGGAACTACAACAAAATAACCACACATTTCTAATACAAAACCAAAATAACTCATACTATCTATGTAGCTACTGTAAAATAACTCACACTATTTTTTGGAACTACAGCAAAATAATCACACTATATATGAAACTGAACCAAAAGAACACACTATTTTTGGAATTATTGTAAAATGACCCACACTATTTCTTAAACTATAGCAAAATAATACACACTATTTATGAAATTGAACTAAAATAACTCAATATTTTTGGAAGAGAAAAAAAAATAAATATTATTTCTAGAACTGCAACAAGATAACCACACTATTTATGAAACTGAACCAAAATAATTCATATTATTTCTGGAAGGGAACAAAATAAACATTATTTATGGAACTACATCAAAATAACCACACTATTTATGAAACTGAACCAAAATAACCCACATTATTTCTTGAACTATTGTAAATAACCCACACTATATATGGAACTATAGCAAAATAATCCACACTATTTTTAAAACTGAACAAAAATAACTCACACTATTTTTGGAACTGCTGTAAAATAACCCACACAATTTCTGAAAATACAACAAAATAATCTATTATTTCTGAAACTGAACAAAATAAACACTATTTCTAAATTTACAGCAAAATAACCAATACTATTTCTGAAACTGAACAAAATAAACACTATTTCTAAATTTACAGCAAAATAACCAATACTATTTCTGAAACTGAACTAAAATAACCCACACTATTTCTGGAACTACAATACTAATAGTACTAATATTCAATTTAAGAAATAGTCACTCTTCAGTTCTACGAATAGTCAGTGTTTAGTTCAAGAAATAGTGATAGTGTCAGTGCTCAATTCTAAAAATAGTGGTAATGTCCAGTTCTAGAAATAATGTTCAGTTTGAAGATTTTGCATTTTGGAGATTTTTCATGTGTTTATTATGGTATCAAAGACGTGTTTATTATGGTATCAAAGACCTCCGCGTGTAGGAATCTAGAAATATATAATGTAATAATGATCCTTATAGTTAACAATGTTTGACCTTAATTAATCATACCTATAAAATGACTACATGAGAGTTTTACAAGTTGATACAACCATGGATCACACAAAGTATGATTAATAATTGATCTGATTTCTTGATTATTCTATTGAATTTGCAAAGACGAAGAAGGTTTAAATGCATTATAAAAGAGGTAATTGTAGCATGATTGAAAACATGCTCATCACGCGATCGGGATCCTAATTTTCAGGTTGTTACAGGCTTCCTCTTCCTTATAGAATATTTTTATGATTAATAGTTGATCTGATTTCTTGATTATTCTATTGAATTTGCAAAGACGAAGAAGGTTTAAATGCATTATAAAAGAGATAATTGCAGCATGATTGAAAACATGATCATCACGTGATTGGGGTCCTAATTTTTTTTCAGCTTGTTGCAGGCTTCCTCTTCCTTAATTAAGGACTTGCTTTTGTTGTAGAAGTTTGGACTATACAAGTGAATGTGCAATGTGATACACTTGGTGAAATTATATGTCATTTTCAAATCCAAAAGTTCATTATTTTGTAGTGATTTTTGGAATTTAATTTTTAATTTATTTGATTGGGAGACGAGGCGAGGAATTGGAGATAATTAATTATGTTGGGGGTTAATTGGTATCCTCTAGCAAAAAGTGTTTTTTTGTTTTTGTTTTTGATGAATCTTCTAGAAAATGTTGAATTTATTTTAAATTTTTATGCGGTTTTTGAGCTTTAAAGTAAATTGTAGCAATGATCATTTAACTTTAACTCAATTGAAGCAATGATTCCTTAACTAAAAATCCATTACCATTGGTCCCTCAACTCATCAAAACATATAGCTATGATCCCTCAACTAAAAATTCATTACCATTGATCCCTCAACTTTAATACAACTGGAGAAATGGTCTCTCAACTTTAACTCAATTGGAGCAATGGTCCCTCAACTTTAACTCAATTGTAGCAATGGTCTTTCCAACATAACTTATTTTGACAAAATGCTGACAAAGTTGGCTAAAAGGACTTTAGCTACACGTTTTGATGAGTTGAGGAAACCTAATTGTAGAAATGGTCATTCTAACATAACTTATTTTGACAAAATTATAACGAAATTTATGAAAATGATTATAGTTACATATTTTGATGAGTTGAGAGACTAATGATAATGAATTTTTAGTTGAGGGACTATTGCTCCAATTTGATTAAAGTTGAGGAACCATTGCTACAATTTACTCTGGGCTTTAATGAGTTAATGGCATATTTATAGATAAATGAATGTTTAATTCTAACAAAAGTGAGTTGATGGAAATCAGGGGCAAGGATGGAAAAGGAATTTCTTATTTTGCACGTGAGACTTCTTTGTTTTGGTTGTTCTTTCTAGTTTTTGTCATTTTCATTAAAGTTTAAATCTTTTTTATTAAATAAAGTTAGTAAATGATTTTTTGTTAATAAAAAATTTGAAAAAGCTTTTTTTATATTAAAGCTCCCAAAAAATAATTGATGGAAGACTCACTTATGAGGATGGTTTGAACCAACAAGTCATATTAGCATGGTATATGTATGCTATTAAACAAGAAAAATAGAACAATTTGAAAAATAGAACAATTTGAAAAATACAAAACTGACACACTTAGTCTCAAAAGCAATAACTTCCTTGCTTTGTTCACTACTTCTGTAATGACCCGTTCCCAATTATTAAGGTTTTTATAATTTTATAGTGTGAATTTACAAAAATACCCTTACATTAAAAAATTCGTACAAGCTTCGTTTTAACTTCGAATTCGATTCTAATCACACCTACGTGTTTGCATCAACGAGTGCTATAGGAATAAAATATAAGAAAATTTCTAACATGTCTCTGGACGAAAGTCAACAAAAGTCAACCCTTCCATCGTTAGGATTATTTTTGTAATTTTAATTAATCACAACATAAATTTTTGATATGGGTCGTTACAACCTACCCCCCTTAAGAAAAATTTTGTCCTCGAAATTTCATTACCTTAGGTATTTATTTTTGTAAATTCAAGCTATAAAATTATAAAAACCTTAATAATTAGGGACGAGTCGTTACAACTTCCCTCACAACTAAGCAATTAGAATATGCCTATCAATGAATGAACTACTTTAGTTGTGGCAAGAGTTTATTAGTATCTAAGGACATTGTGACTGAAATAATTCGTCCAAAATTTTTTCCACTTAAGGAGACCAACATCATGTCTATTCTTTGGCTATATTCAATAGAATTTCAGATTCATGCAAACAAGGATAAAGAATTTTCGGAGCAACCATATACCTAGCTCCACATCTTCAATGGTTGCACAGTGAGAAGGTATAACAGAACAACAATACAATTCATTAACTGTTTTGCCTTCCTTTACAAGCTACTATTTATCTTCTAACAACCCATCTTCAAATAACCAACTAACTAATAACGACCTTTGTAAACTTGTCACTATCTTATTGTGCCATCTATTATGGTATTCTAATACATGTGTGTGCGAGGTAAAAAAAGGTGTGGCTGCCACATTTTTTATTTATTTTATTTTATTTTAATAGGGTTAATATTATAATATTTTTAATGTATAATATTTTTTTTTGACACGTGGCTGCCACATCAGCACAAATGTGGCAACCACGTTAGCTCTTAACGGACCAATGAATAGAAAATGTAACAGATGTATTATATTGAAATAAAATAGTACGTGAGGTATGAAAGTGAAATGTTTTAAAGATGTTATAAGGAATTGAAATCGACCACAAATCTGAGGGGATAAAATGTAATTTACCCTATAAATATTGTTGATATATTGTTAATATTATAATTTTTATTGATTTTATACAAAATCACTCTATAAAAATAAGGCCAAATCGGATAAATGATCTCTATGGTCATAAAGTATTTGGAAGATAGCCCCTATGCTAAAAAAACTCGAATTCCGTTAGCAAATTTGGTCCAAACGTGATTTTTCCGTTAACTATTTGTTAATACATGGGTAAAATTGTACTTTGATGTGTGCAACTTCTTCTTCCTCGTCTTTATACCGTCCAATGCATAAGAACAAGGTCTGTAATTTGTACTTTCACAACACCATGTCTGAGAAGTATGGATAAGAAGAAGGTCTGTAATTTGTATTTGTACAACACCATGTCTGATTCAAATTCAATTAGCATAAACTTACCAGCACAAATGTCATGTCAGTTTGTTTCAAATTATTTTGTCAATCGTTGTATCGCAATCACAAACAAATTAAGAGGTCTTCGATTCCAACTCCGGTATCTACCATTACAAAAGTAGAACACAAAATTGAACCGAACGAAAATCATCATAACAGCTTTCGAATAAATTTCGATTTCTTCGAAACAAATCAAAGCTTCCTCCCAGAAACGTGATTTCTTTTTAATTCTCCACAACTTCATTAGAAAATTAAAGCATCTGGCACAAAGAAAATAGGCAAAACCAACATTGCATTCAATTTGAAGTGAAATTTAGCAACTTTACCATGGTCAAGCGTTGTAGGAAAGTCGGTCGAGCGGTTCGGCAACACTAAAATCTCAGTGAAGAAACCAATCAGAACCTCATCCATTATTCCTGGCACGTGACCATCGCCATCATCAACAGCTTCACCTTCTTCTACAGGTTCGTTCCGAAGCTGTAGCGAGCCCGAAGCGAACTTGGAGATCTTAGTGACGACTTTCTTGCTGTTCGTAGAAAGCAACGAGAGGCCAGTCTTGAAGCTTCATGCGGATCTTAATGACGGCTTTCTCATAACTGGTTTTGTGAAAATTCAAATTACAGAGAGAGCATAAAGACGAGGAAGAGTCCACATGTCAAAGTACAATTTTACCCATGTATTAATAGATAGTTAACGGAAAAATCACTTTTGGACTAAATTTGCTAACAGAGTACACCACAGGGGTTTAAATCCGAGTTTTTTTTAGTACAAAGGGCTATCTTCTTAATACCTTATGACCACATAGATCATTTATCCGATTTGGCCTAAAAATAATGAACAAAATATATCTAAAACTAACAATAAAATATAAAAAAATAATAAAAATAAATACATAATTTGAGTATACCTATTCAATTAAGAGAAGAAGGCTTGTCAACTTTTTGCCCCCCTTTTATTCCAATTTTGCCCTCACTTTTGAATATACAATGTTGACATAAGGAGGGCAAAATAGTAATTGTGTATCTTTTGAACTTTTCCCTTTTTTTCATATTTTGCTCTTAGTTTTGATACACAATATTTACATAAGGAAGGTAAAATAGTAATTTTATATCAAAATATTTACATAAGATAAAAAATATGCACTTATTAAGAGAAATTGTCCCACTATCATTTTTTCATACACGTAAGTGAAATTATGATATTTTTTGGATAATTTGAATGAAATGAAGCGGTTGCAGTTGAAGAAACGTGAGAAGAGGTGAGCAGTTGTTCATACACAGTGCTCATCTGCTAGTAACTATAAAACATTTGAATATTTAAGAAAGTGTTTCTTACAGGACCCTGAACAGGCCAAACTGAACTGAAGAAACAAATCTGGAGCTCAGTCTCTCAGTTACCAGAGTTCACCGGTTGTTATGCCATCTTACAATCCCCGCCAATTTTTCTCTCTCACCCTCTTCCTCTTCAAACCAAACCCTAACCTCCATCTTCTCTCTCGCTCGCCGCGATTCTTCTCCAACCAATCATGGCTCTCCGTACGCGGCAACCCCATCATCAAGTGGCCCTCACCACCCGACGTACCCTGCTCCCTCCCGCACCCAAACACAAACCCTAACCCTAGCTCCGGCCCCAGTTTTTCACCGATGGACTTCTCCACCATCGCTAACTTGCTCACCGACCCAACCATTTCCCCCGGTTCATCGCTCCAGAGCGCATTGGACCGGACCGGAATCGAGCCGGGTCAAGGTCTGGTACAAGCTGTGTTCGACCACTTCGATTCGTCCCCCAAATTGCTGCACACTCTGTTTCTTTGGGCGGAGAAGCAGCCCGGGTTTCGATCCTCTGCGAAGCTCTTTGGGTCCGTGATCAATGTGCTGGCAAAGTCGAGGGAGTTCGACTCCGCCTGGTCTCTGATTCTCAATCGGATCGGAGGAGATGAGGAGCCTGGTTTGGTTTCGGCTGATACGTTTGTGATCATGATTAGACGGTATACCCGCGCAGGTACATTGCTATGTGATTGTATACATGTACTTAATTGAATTATGTAATTTAAATTTTGAGTTTAGTTATTGAATTTGCACGTTCAATTGGACATTTGGAATTTTGATATAGATTGCATTTGGTAAAGATTTAGTTCAATTTGCTATATTACGTGTTGGCAATCTCTGTGTAAGTTTTGGCCCCGCACTATTTGAAACAGATTAAAAATATGAACTTGCACCTGTTAGTTAATTGGGGTAGCCTAAAGTTACTGAAATCATATTTGTGTTTACGGTTATTGATATCGGGATAAGTTCATTTGATTTTTAAATCCATCTTCTTTTTCTCGGTGGTGGTACAATTTATGCAGGCATGCCTGAATCAGCAATTCGGACTTTTGAGTTTGCGAGTAATTTAGACTCATTTCTCAACTCCGAAGCAGAAATGAGTTTGTTTGAAGTATTGTTGGATTCCCTTTCTAAGGAAGGCCTCGTTAGGGTGGCTTCGGAATACTTCGATAGGAAAAGGAAGTTGCATCCGAATTGGATTCCATCAGTTCGCGTTTATAATATACTGCTGAATGGATGGTTCCGATCAAGGAAGCTGAAACAGGCAGAGCGGCTTTGGGTGGAAATGAGGAGGGAGAATGTGAAACCTAGTGTTGTAACGTATGGTACACTTGTGGAAGGATACTGCCGAATGCGTCGTGCTGAAATTGCAATTGAGTTGGTGAGCGAGATGAGGAGGGAAGGAGTTGAGCCCAATGCTATTGTGTATAATCCAATAATTGATGCGTTGGGGGAAGCTGGGAGGTTCAAGGAGGCGCTGGGGATGATGGAGCGCTTTTTGGTCCTGGAATCAGGCCCCACCATTTCAACATACAATTCTCTGGTAAAGGGCTTTTGCAAGGCTGGAGACCTTGTAGGGGCTAGTAAGATCCTTAAGATGATGATAAGTCGGGGTACTGCCCCTACTCCAACAACCTATAACTATTTCTTTAGGTACTTTTCAAAGCATGGGAAAATTGAGGAGGGAATGAACCTTTATACCAAAATGATTGAATCTGGATATACCCCAGATCGGCTTACTTTCCAACTTTTGTTGAAGATGTTGTGCGAGGAGGAGAGATTGGATTTGGCAATTCAAGTTAGCAAGGAAATGAGATCTAGGGGATGGGATATGGATTTAGCTACAAGCACCATGTTGATTCATTTGCTTTGCAATATGCATAAACTCAAAGAGGCTTTTGAAGAATTTGAGGACATGATACGGAGGGGTTTAGTTCCTCAGTATATTACTTTCCAAAGAATGGATGATGTGTTGAGGAAACAAGGAATGAATCAAATGGCTTGGAAGCTGTGCAAAATGATGTCTTCTGTTCCCCATTCAACAAACTTGCCGGATACATATGTCAGAGATGAAGATGCATCTCGTGCAAGGAGAAAGTCTATAGTTCAGAAGGCCGAAGCAATGTCTGATTTGTTAAAAACTTGTTCAGATCCAAGAGAACTTGTCAAGTTTAGAAGATCGCCTGAAAATTTTGTATCAAGAGCGAACCAGTTGATAGAGGATATTAAGAGAAAAGCTAACATCCAGTGATATTCAGTTTCTTTTCTTTGGTACTAGACATTAAGTTTTGGATTCTGTTGGCATTCTTCACGAGGAAGGTGAGTTAACTGCAGGTGCAGTAGAAAGGCAGTTGAGAATTATTTCAGGCAGAAGTAACAAAACAATCTTTATTCATGTGCCGATTGATACAACTTTGATATTTATATGGGAAAACCTGTGAGGCAACTACTTTTGGAGGATTCCTTTCATGAATTGAGATTATTAGTAATGTTAAACTTCTTGCAATTTAGATGTGAGTTCTGAATCCTAATGGGCTTCTGTTATGAAGTCAAGTGGTTTGAATACAGGTTCACTACGCGTACAAGCTAAATTGTACGGGTGCAAGTAAAAGAGAGACCGAAACATAAGTTGAATGTGTGTCCTAAATGACGTTTTGGTGGGATAAAATTTCCAGATGTATCTAAGATGCGAAGTGGACTAGTGGCGAGGGGGCAACCAATAATGGTTCTTTAGTTAAAGTTAGTGGAAGCTGGATTTTGGAGTCTTTTGGGTTCCGGCATAACCTGAAAGGATGGTGAGGTCAGTGTTTCTGGTAAATATGCGGCAGTCAACCACTGAAACACACACTGTATGCAGGTAAATGTCCAACTGTTGACATTTTAATCAAGAATATATTATTTTCGGTGCAGTCAAGTCAAACTGCTTTAGTTGGATTATGCTAAACCTAAATTAAGAATATAATATTTTTAACACATTGGTAAACATGTTATTTTTTAACTTGCAGTGGATAATAATGTAACTTGAAGGATGGGGCACGACATATATTAGTACAACTGATATATTTCTTAGACTTTGTCTTTGAACCAGGCTCTGTTTGCACGTGCATTGGATTTTTGCATTTAGAGTTGTCGAAGGGCTTCAAAGAACACACATTAACGGGGTATGGGTTGAATTGAAGACAAGTTGAAGTTTTTTCTCGTATTTGTAAATAGAAATTAAAGAAGCTGAAGAACCCTAAAAACGTAGCTACCTGCTGTTCTATGTTTTTGTGGGAGTGTTGTATTTTACTGGCAGCTTTTCTTTACAATTTCTTTTGTTATGGACAAGGCATTTTCGTCATTTGATAAGTTTGGTGTTTAGAGGATTGTACAGTGTATACTAGATGCTAGATGAAGTCTTATCCCCGAATATATCACCACCACGGTGTCTCGTGCCATGTAAGTTGCTCTTCTCATAAAAAGGTCGTACCCAGTGCACAAGGCTCCCGCTTTACGCAAGGTCTGGGAGAGGTGAATGTCTCATCCCGAAGAAATTTGGATGACTAGGTAATTTTCAATTCGAATAATTTTCTGTATGGATGATCTTCAAGTGAAGATTAGAAGTTGAACTGTTTTGATTATGAAATTTATATAGTGAATATATGTTATTCGAAAACATGGTGTGGAACACAAGTTTTAGTATTGTGAAAAGGAAAGTGATTTTCATACATCCTTTTTAGCTACTCACACACTTCTTTATTAATGCCCATCGGGTGAATAAATCAAACTAAATCAACAGCCAAGATTAAACAGTGTAATAAGGTAAAATGGTATGTGAAAATCACTTTCCTTGCAAAAAATTTAGTATGCTACGACGTATAAGAGGGAGTTTTTATTGTTAGATCTTTGTCATTAGACTTTGATTAAAAATCTAACAGAGAAATTTTTTGGCATATAGATATACCGAAGCATAATAGATAATCTCAAGGGGATTGTACAATTTGTATTACATGTTAGATAATGTATCATCCCTGTGGAAGTTGGATGGATCTCGCAGTGGTTTTTGCACTTATTTTGATCGTGCTAGTCAATCATGCTTGAAGAGACCCTGTATGAACAATTGGATTGGATAATGTATGTCTGAGGACCAGATTTACAGACAAGTCTCAAGAGATCCGATCTGATTTGGATTGTCAAGCGTTTTGTTTTCAGCCAACCCCAACATACTAAATGAGTGCTTCCAATGACAAAACACAGACTAGTACCTCTTTTCCTAATAACAATAAAGATAAACGGATGATGCAACGACTATTTTAGCGTGACAATAACAGCTCCGTGCCCTTATTTTCAAGACACGGTTGTATTTCTTCTTGACTGTCTGTTGTATGCATAGCAGCATCGAAGCCAAAGAGCGAAACTTTGCCATTGCCATCACAAACGAGAGAGAGAGAGAGAGAGAGAGAGAGAGAGTTAAACTACGAAATGCATGTGAAATTCAACGATGTTTGAACGGTTTGATTGAGTCAGTTAAAATTTAATCTTACAAATCTAATCGTTTAATACGTTAATGCATTTCATATACCCGAGTATTGTAAAATTTTATGGAGATAATTTCAAAGATGGGGTCTTTTGAGTGACGGAGATAATTTGAAAGATGGATCTTTTGAGTGACGGAGTAGGGGTGGAGGGTTCGGCACGATGCCCTAAGTCGGAAAACGACGGCATCGGGCTTTTGGTTTGATGGGCTTACCGTCAACAAAATACTTGAGATATTCTTCCCCCACTCCACCCGTCATGTTTTGCTTTTTTCCACCACATTTTAGACCAAACCAATTCCATTCTCTCTCTCTCTCTCCCTCCCTCCCTCCCTCCTCCTTCCCCTCATCTCTTTGTGTTTTGATTGAATAATGACATCAGGTTCACCCAAAAAATAATAGTTATATTAAACTCAAATATATTTTAGTGCAGAAAAGGTCAGTTTTGATATGTCTTTTTGTAAAATACACATTATACTTCATAATATGATTGAGACATGCTTTGTTTTTTAATGAACACTACTCAGCTGCATCTCAATGCGAATCTCTTTATCCATTTAGTTGTAATTTTTTATTTTACACATTTTATAATTGGTATTATTAGCATTTTTTATGAAAATATTTTTCTAGGATTTACTTGCATTTTTACTAAAGATTGATTCCAAAAACACTTTTTTCAATCATTTTAAAAGCACTCCCCAAACGAGCCCTTAGATATCATCTAATTATTCATACGTACCTAATAAATAGATAATTTTAAGTAATAGTTAAGATCATCGTATTGATTGTTCATTTATTTGGTACATGTGGACACCCAAACCATAAGCACCAGTGTGGAGGCGAAAATCATCTAAAAGGCATAGCGTCAAACACTGGTCTCGACTTAATTGAGGTTTCTCTAATTTTGTTCTATTGTGTGCATATTCATATATTTATTTTCTATTTATTATTTATAGAAATTTAACACCTAGGTGCCCTTGGGGTCTAAACCTATGTATTTCACATTTTTAATGAATAATCTTGTCTTCTTTTGTAGCATCACATATCTTAGGGGTGGTTTGGGAGTGAGATGCTTAAAAAAAAAGCACTTATGAAAAAAAGCTGTGAAGGTTTTAGGTGTTTGGTAAACTAAAAAAAAGGACTTATTTTGGAAGCTGCTGTGAGAATAAGCTGAAATCAAAGAAAAAAGATGAAGCAGCTATTTGCAGCTTTGGAAAACTGGCTTTTTTTTCAAAGCACACGGAGCTATAGTGCTTCTTTAATGAAAATACCCACTATCAGACAGCTTTTTTTTTTCGAAAGCGCTTTTACAAAAAAGTTTACCAAACACTCTGCTGATTTATTTCACAGCCGCTTATTCTCACAGCACAACCACTTATTCTCACAGCAGTTTTTTTTCAAAGCACAACAATACCAAACCAGCGCTTTACCATTTGATTTCATTTCATGCGTGATACAATGCACAAAATGGTGTGAATTATGGAGTAGTATTATCGTTCCTTTTTTTTTTCTCTCTTTGTCTCTCTTCCTATTTGAAGGATCACGATTAAGTCACGTTAATATCTTACATTAATTTTTTTTTATAGAGAAAAAAAAAAACAAAATGGAAAGTGTGAGAGGAGAGAAGAGGAGAAAAGGGGAGGAGAAAAGGATTATATGCATGACAAACCATTTTAGGATTTATGGGTTCTCATTTTTATCCAAGAGCTAAAACCTAGTTTTCATCAATTTTTCTTCTTCCAATGCGTAGAAACAAAAAATTAATAACAAACCAAACAAATCCCAAATACATATTTATGTTACCTTAAGACCAACTCCAACCCTGGGCTATTTGCCAAATTTTGCCCCAAAATTTCCCCCCAAACACCACCCAAACCAAGCTAAAACATTGGGCTAAAAGCCAAATGCTAAAGTTGGGCCAAATTCCCCCCAAACACGAGTGGACTCGCATGATTTTGGGCCAGTCTCGGCCCGGTCACTTGCGGACGCGCCCCACGCGGGCTGCTTGCCATCACGTCCCGATAGCGTGGGACCCCAACGTTAGGGTCATGTCGGCCACTTGCCCGAGCCCAACGGCTCTTTTCCCCATCTGACGACTATCGTTTAAGGACCGTTGGTTAATCCAACGGTCCAGATTAAATTTCATTTTAAAAAAATATGTTATTTTAAAATACATTGAATCCAATGGTTAAGATTGAATATACTCAAATCTAACGGTAAAAAAAGAGATCTAATGGCCCAAATTAAAATCCAACGGCTAAAATAATTAAATAAATTTATTTAACACAAAATTTACCCAAAAACTCTATAAATACCTTATGTATTTGTTCAAACATCCACACAAAACTCAATTTTCTCTTACAATTCTTCCAATTTATCTTTCTACCATTTCTTTCCATTTCCAAATTGTTCAACATGGCAAGAGAGCATGTTAGAGGTCGTAATTGGACCTGTGAGGAAGATGTTTCTTTATGCTTGGCATGGGTTTCTGTTAGCGAAGATGGTGCAGTTGGCACAAATCAAAATAAAAAGGTTTTGTGGGATAAAATCATTGCAAAGTTTCAAGAAAACTGCAACAGCGGCGGGCGGGACCTTGGTGGTGTTTATGATCGGTGGAACACTATCAACAAAGCATGCACTTTATGGAAGGGAAGCTTGGAGAGAGCCATGGTTGGCATGCGTAGTGGAAGGAGCGTCATAGAAATTGTGAGTTTTTTTCTTGATATTTTATTTGTCATGTACATAATATTATTTTGCAACTAATTATTTTTATGTATTTTTTGCATAGGGTGACAAAGCAATGGAAATTTACAAGACAAGAGTAACACCAAAAAAATCAAGTTTTTAAGTTGCAACCTGCTTGGGATGTCCTCAAGGATTGTCCAAGGCGGGCAACCGATGCAGATCAACAATGGGGAATATTATTTCAACGTGAAGCCGCACCGAGAAATGAAGGTGTCGATGAAATGACCCCATCTCCTTCTTTAGCAAGGCCCCCGGGAAGAGATAAGCAAAAGGAAGCAAAGAGAAAAGGGAAGTCCCAAGATTCGACGAGTGGAGACTTTGCTACCGGAATTGCAAAATTGCACGAAACTCATAGCGCTCGCCAAGAAAAAGCGGCCCGAATGCGTTTGCAAATGAAGGAAATCTCGGATAGGGAGGAAAATAGGTTTGAAATTGAATTCATGATGAAGGACTTAAGCAAATTCACTCTAGAGAGGAAGAAATTCTTATGTGATAAGCAAAAGAAAATTATGCAAAAGTCTGCCTCAAGGAGTATGTTTCAAGATGATGACTCCTCTAAACCCTATATCCCAATATTTCAATGAAGTCCATCACCAAGTGAAGATGGTGGATATGATTGTTAAGTTTATGTAGTGTATGAATTATGTGCTTTATTAATTAAGTTTATTAATTGTCGTTTGTATTAAGTTTATGTTGTTTATTTTGTGGTTTATGTACTTTATTAAATTTATGTCTTATTAATTATTGTTTCTATTTAATCTAGATGTCTTCGATAATTATTGTACTTATTATTCCACACTTTGATGTAGAATAGATGCCTTCAATAATTCAACCTCCATTCAATAAATTATCCAATGTAGTAGACAAATAACAACATAGTACACTTACAATTATTACATAAATGCTCAACCAACATCATCAACGTTCACCTTCTCGGCGCCACACATGCTCAACCAAATCCTTGCAGAGTGTGTCATGAATTTGAGGAGCTTGAATTCTATTTAAACGTCTCATATACTCACCCAAGGTGACCCTATCATGTCGGGTCTCATATGTGGTTGGAGCGAGATATTCAACATCTCTTGCAATATCTCTCGCATGTGTTGGTTGGTCATCATTCATATCTTCGTTTGAATCTTATTCAATTTCGATGTATTCATCTTCCACAATCATATTGTGCAAAATTATGCACGTCATCATGATTGAATGAAGGTCTTCGGGTTGCCAAAATCATGCAGGCCCTCTAACAATGGTCCATCGAGCTTGTAAGATCCCGAACGCTCTCTCCACATCCTTCCTGTAAGACTCTTGCCTCTGCGAAAATAATTTATTCTTTGCACTATCGGGATGAGAAAAACTTTTGACAAAGGTAGACCAACTAGGATAAATACCATCAGTTAGGTAGTAACCTAGCTCATACCTATTACCATTTACCTTGTATTGAAATTCTGGTGCCTATCCATTCATAACCTCATCGAACAGAGGAGAAGACCAAAGAACTTTGATATCATTGTTTGATCCAGAAGAACCGAAGAATGCATGCCAAATCCATGTGTCGTAAGATGCCATAGCCTCTAGCATGATGGTTGGCTTGTTATGACGACCCTTGAATTGGCCCGCCCAACCAGTAGGACAATTCTTCCACTCCCAATGCATACAATCGAGACTTCCTATCATGCCAGGGAAGCCTCTTTTGTCTGCCTTGCTAAAAGCCTTTTCAATTCTTCACGAGTTAGCTTGCGGAGGTATATGGCTCCATAGATGGCTTGAATTGCTTGACAGAAGCGCTTCAGGTTCTTAATAGCAGTACTCTCCGCAAGTCGGCAATATTCATCAGTTGAGTCAGCAGAGCACCCATTAGCCAGCATTCGAAATGCAGATGTGAGCTTCTGATAAGATGATAGATTTTGTCGACCTACGACATCTATCTTTCTTGCAAAGTAGTGGTCATGATTGACAACTGCGTTCAAGATGCTTCAAAAAGCTTTATCCACATCCGAAACCGCGTCTGAAAATCATGAGCAGGAAATCTCGGCCACTCAATAAAATAATCTTTCATCATTTGGTCATGACACTCTTCTCTATCACGCTGCACGAATGAACGCCCCGTGACAGAACCACAATGGCTGGATTTGCCATGGTGCCCATATTGCATAAACGAGTTTACAAGTTCAGGTTCGGCGTTGATCATTTATGAATCCTCAATGTCAAGCCTTGCTTGGTATTGTGCCGTGTCCATTGCCCTGCTACGTTTTCTTCTATCACTCATTGATGAGATATTGAGAATTTTTAGGAAACAAAAACTCTTTGAAAGTTGAAAGATTGGTGAATTTAGAGGATGATTGAAGGTTGAAAGATTGTGTGATCAACTAATATTGGACCTGTGTTTATATAGAGGATGATTGATGAACAGTTAGTGAAAGTTGAAAGTTTGGTGTTGAACGGTTGGTGAAAGTTAAAAGTTTGGTGTTGAAAGTTGAAAGTTTAGTGTTGTGAAAGTTGAAAGTTTGGAGTTGAACGGTTGGTGAAAGATGAATGGTTGGTGAAAGTTGAAAGCTTGCTTTGTGAAAAATTTAATGATTTTTCAATATTTATCGGAATTTAAATTTGTTTAGATTAAAATGTTCATAAAATTAATTTACAATAGTCTACATATTTATTTATATAAAAAAATGATTTAAGAAAAAAATTAGCCTAAGTTCATTCTTTAATAATTCCGGGCTAAAATTTTAGGCCAGAAGGGTTGGAGCAGAAAAGATGTTTTTGGGCTAAAAGCCAAATTTTCTGGGTTAAAAAATTTGGCTTTTAGCCCAAGGGTTGAAGATGGTCTAAGGACAACTCATATACCTATATTGATATAACTTTTAAATCTATATGGTATATAATATGTAATTACTCTTAAAATACGCTAATTTTCGACAAAAAATAAAACTACGCTAATTTACAAAGGGAAAATTTAAACTTTAGTACAAGAAGAGGAACACATGCCATAACAAACATGAATTGAACTTTCAAAGTTGTTAAACATCAAAGAGTATATGGGTTTTTTTTTTTTTTTTTTTTTTTTTTTTTGTTGAAGAAGATATATTGTTAAATGCAAGAACATGAATTTATGGAAAACAAAAGGATGCTTCATGAAAAAGCTCGCAATGGGGGTGAGCCACGTTCGTGCATACACACAGAAACACAAAGCCTCTCTCCGCACCTATCCATCTTAACTCTCCATTGCTTCTTTCGTTAGACTTGACAATTTCTTACACGATGTGTTAACACGACACAAAAACAATGAGTTTCGAGTCAACACAATAACTAATCAGATTATTATCTGGTCATCCATTAAAAACCCGTTATTGACGAGTTTACACATGGATAACCCGTTGAGAAAAAAGTTAATTTGATAATTTTAAACTTCTAAAAAAAAATCTTACTAGGTACTACATAAATAGCTATAGTACTTAATATCACACATAAGTGAGATTAAAAATTTCCAAAGTACGTTAAAAATACAAAAGCCCGTCAAATTTTTCATAATAATACATTTACAAGAGTGAAAAATATGGAAAAATATGTAAACACTCATGATCACATCTTTTACGCTTTGACAATAGTTACATCATCATTCGAATTTATAAAACCCTACAAACCTTCATGAATAGTGTTTTTAGATGCAGTTCAAAATAAATAAAAAGTCATAATAATTAATGTACAAGTTGAAAAAAATGAGAAAGAATATATAAAACTCGTGATTGCATCCTCTGCGCTTAGACAACGGTTACATCGTTGATCTTTAAAACCCTTCAAACCCTCATGAATAGTTTTTTTTTTTGTTTGAGTGCAAAACTAATAATAATTAATATATAAGTATGAAAAATTTAATATATATATATATACAATCACACATAATGACAAGCTTTACAACTTCCGTGAAGGGCTCAACCTTGAAATCTGATACCATAATCCACTTCCGTGAAGGGCTTAACCTTGAAATCTGATACCATAATCCACAAACCTTATATTTATATTTAACCGTCGATTGTCGTTTAAACTCTATTCTTCTCACCATATTTCGTTTTTCAAATCTTCTTTTATGAAAACATGATCTTTTAGTGGATGTAGAAATATAACGGTTCAAATTGTTGATATCATGTTCCATGTTTACAGTTAACTAAAATATGAGTCAACGTTGTATAGTTTCTAGAGACTTTACAAACTTTGAAGAATATTTTCACTAACCATAAAAATCTGAACGTAATATCAATTATCCGAATCGTTCATCTTTCAGCATCCACTAAAAAATTATCTTTTAAATATAGAAAATTAAAAAAAAAAACAAAATTCATTGAGAAGAATGGAGCGTAAACGTAAAGGACAATCTACAATTAATTTTAAATCTATGGTTTATGATATTATAGTGGTGAATTTCAAAGTTGAACTTTTCACAAAAATTGTAAAGCTTGCCATTACGAACATTTGTATATTTTTCACACTTCTACATTAATTAAAAAACTATTAAAATAATATACTACACTAATAGCTATAGGATTTAATAGCAATGAATGCCCACGCAATGCAGCGGGATTGAAAGAAGAATGCAATATCTTGAAATAAAAGTAACTGCAAAGGAAATTAACAATTTGCATCATTGAATTGAACTAAAAACATAGTAATGCCATTAAATCTCTCCTCTTAGAATTACATAACATTGTTTACATGGTTCACTATAAATAATAGAATTCAACTGAATACTTTCAATAAGAACAACTAAAGACATCTAAATGGTAATATTGTTAATTACCAATCAATTTCCTCGCATTTATTATCAAATGCAGATGTATCATCATACCACCTCTGCTGTTGCATATCCTCATCACCAGCAAGTTGATCTTTTCTTGGAAACAAAACCCCCAAATCACTAAAACAAAATTTGCACAGAAAACCCATTTGGAAAATTTACAATTCTAAAGACATAATATTCAAACCAAAAAATGACCAACGCGAAATCGGCCAAAAAACTCACCAAGAAATCCAACCTTTTTTAGGATTAAGATTTTCTTCAAATATGCACCAGATTTGCGGTTTTCAGAAGATGTTCTCTTTAGTAGTTTCTGAAAGAACTGAGTAGTGGTTCAACTAAAGATTGCAATTCGAAATGGAAGTTGTTTTGAGGGAAATGGAAAGTGAGGTTTCTGTTTTTGTCATGGTCATCTCAATAATTTGTGCAAAAGATGTAGGTCTTGCAATAAGAAACAAAAAAGATACAGATTAATCCTTACGGTGGCTAGAGGTCGCAGTACCTATGAGTCAAAGATGGGCAACGATGTCTTCATATTGTGTAAATACTTCTTCGAATCCATTACAATGTTGCTCGTCCTCATAGAAGCTGAAGACGTCCTGAGCATGTGTAGATGCTACAAAAATATACATGAAGGTTGTCATTCACTTGATCCAAATGGTAGTTCTGCATAGACATAATGTAGAAGACAAATCAGAAGGAAACAAATATTGTAGCGACATAAGTTTAATACTTGCAGCAAGCAAACAAACAGAAACTTTACTCAATTTCAAAATCCAAATCAGAAAATGAAACAAATTGAATTAACTATGAAAGAAAATTTATTCACTAAATTAGAATCAAACTAATGAAATTGAATTGAACAAAACCCTTACTCAAATTTATGGAATGGTGTTTATGAAATGTAAAGAGAGTGTTACTCACGGAAAATATTAAGCACACGTCCATAGGCTCCATCTTCTCTTCTCTGTCTTAAATCAAGTTCCTTTTTATACAAGTTCTCAAAAAATCAGACCTAAAAGCTCTCTTTTTTTTACATAGACCAATTCCATCCATCAAAATTTTCATTAAAAAATTTTGCACAACCCATGAAAATTAATCATTGACTCACTAAGAAGAATATGGACAAAGACAGAGGGAATGCAGGGTGGGTGAGATTAGAAGGAAAAAACACGGATAAAAAATTATAAACTAAAAAAAAAATCATACGAATAGATCATTTAACAACTAATGACAGAGGAGGGGAAGGGGTTAAGAGCATGTGACCTTTCCTTGGCATAAATTTGTACATGCAAGTTTAATTCCAATGAAACAAATATGTGAGTAAAGCAAAAGACATCAAGGCTCCATGTACTGTTTTACAATCATCTCAAGCTGTTGACACAAAGCCTAAGATATCTCAGACAAAAAGTTTTTCTTATAAATAAAGCACCTCACCTAAACAATAATTGAGGTTGTGGTATTTGAATCAAGTAGGCAGATGCTTTGCAATGTCTTCTTCAATACCATCTCATATTCCCTTTCCATTTTTCCTGTATGATACAATAAATAGAATTAAGGACCTTTGTTTAGAGATTAGGAGGGAACAAAAACGGTTTGAAAAGGAAAAAAAAATCTATATTTAATCATACATACAGTTGAAAGCATGGTTAATGTAACATCCCACATCGTCCAGGGGAGTGATCCTTAAATGTACATTCACATCCCTACCTAGACGAGGCCTTTTGGAAGCTCACTGACTTCGGGTTCTGTAGGAACTTCGAAGTTAAGCGAGAAGGAGGCCAGAGCACTCCCAAGATGGGTGACCCATTGGGAAGTTGCTCGTGAGTTCCCAAAAACAAGACCGTGAGGGCTTGGTAAGCCCAAAGCGGACAATATCGTGCTACGGTGGTGGAACGGGCCCGGGATATGGTGGACCCAGACCGGGATGTGACAATTAAGATGTATTATATGTCAAAAAACCTTTGCTTTCAAAATCTAAATCCAAAAAAGGGTCGCGAGGGTATCTATTAGCAATTAACCAGTTTGTTATAGTTCAGTAGAATACAAAGGGAAAATCCTTCTTTTTTGTCTATTATATGAAAAATCTAAATAAGAGATGGCAGAAGAGGACTATGAAAAGAAAAATATGCGTATGAGTTATGCAACTTTCTTGAATGATTCCTATTAATGGTAATTCCCCAAATCCAAACCCCAAAGCTAAACAGGGCAACTACATATGTATTAAATTCACAATAACAAATAAGTAAAATTGAGCAAAATTTACCTCCATCAAGCAAAATTTAGGATCTTCCATCTTCACCATAGCAGGTGGACTCATCTAAACCTTAGCTGAACCAAACCAAAATCAAGATTACCAAAGTTAATTCCAATCATTAATTTCTATAAAATCATACCTCAAAAGGTAAAACAAAATGAAATTGAAGGATTTTACATGGATTTGCGAATGCAAGAATTTGAATTTCCGAAAAACCCACTCCAAAAAAGAAAGAAAATTTCCAAAACATGAAACCCTAAAAACTAAAAGCCCACAAATCTGCCCTCCCTGAGGAACCATCCAAGATTCAAATCGAAGAAATCACACAGAAGGGATTGGAGATTATCACATACCGAATTGGAAGAAGCAAATATTTGGGCGAGAAAATCGTGATCTGACGATCGTATCTATGGATGAAAATTTTCGCCTTCTCTTTCTTGGACAAAATCGCACCTACAAAACAATTAACATCTTAGGTCAAGGCTAAAAACCTCACGCACCCATGATAAATGGGGGAGTTTTGGCCGAAGAACCTTCGATGCCAAAGTTAAAATTTTGAGGCAAAAATGTTTGGAGAATTTAGAGAATTTAGCAAGAGTGTAGAACTTAGGTTTTGGAGAAAATGAGGGTGTTCATATAGGAGTGTGGCCGACCCCTTTTGGAGGAGGAAGATTGGCCACTTGGATGGTTTTTGGGTGAGATTCATGATTTGTTAGCAATTAATAAATTAATTAGGTAATAAATCAATTAATTAGCTAATTAATATAATTAGAAACGAATGATTTGGGGGTTACCTTGTGGAGAAGATTTGATGATGATGGATGAAATAGGTTTTGAATAAATACCTATTTTGGGCATTTTTGACTTGATTGAGGAATGATTGCCCATTGCTTGCGCGTAGAAATCTCAGTGTGCCTCGATGGTAGTTTTGTCTTTTTTACCCAAAATCCATGTGTCGCCTCCATATTTTTCTTGATTATTTTTGGCTCCACAGTATCCGCCTCATCTTCCTTGGCTCTTATTTGAATGCTTCGATTTCTGAGCTTCTTCTCCTTCTCTAGTTTTTAGGGTTCCTCCGAAGTGGCGTATTAGACTTCTGAGCTTCTTCTTCTATCATCGTGATTCTGCAAGCTGCAAGCTCTCTCCCTCCCTCCCTCTTTGCAAGCTGAAGGCTCTCTCTCGTAACTCATCCCCTCACCAAATCCCACACAGCCGTTGATACTACTGTATGCAAACCCCATATGATGGTTGACCTAACACTTGTATAGGAAGGCGCCCAAACCCTACGGACAAATTTACCATCCTATTTTTTAATAATTACCCTCCAATCCAGATGGCTTTGTGGTAAATAACGTGAAATTGAGTGGACTGTAACTAAGCTACAGTCAAATCCCTCCTCAACTTTAGAATAGATAATATGATTATTTCTTATAAGACTGATATCTGATAAGGTTCCACAAAAAAACTCCCTTCATTTTCCATATCATTGAACATATGATATTTTAAAGTAATTTACTAATGATTTTTCATTTAGGCTATTATTTTGAAGTATGTAATACTTGAAAGACAAATGTGTTTTTATGTTTTGAAGTAATGTTTATATGACAATGTGGTATGTATATACTAATTTCGTATTTATTTTTCATTTGATTACTTATTGGTTTAAAATATATTTTCTTTAACAGGTCGAGTCATATTATCCGATAATATTAACGGGTTGATTTCAGGTCATGTTATATTATCTATTTATTTTAACGAGTGTTATACGACACGACCCGTTAAAGTAATTAGGTATGTCATGAAAACGACATGTTCACGAGAAACACAACACGAATACCAAGTATTTCTCTCCCTATGATATGTTGCTAAATTTATCTTTTAACTACATAATTTTCTTACTTCAAGAGAGTTGGTAAACTTATTTTTCACCTGTAGGAGTTGCACTACGCTCTTTAGGTTTGGAGAATTTCTAACCAAGTCTTTAAACATTCTTTTTTTAATGTGTTTTTGTCTCACTATCTACATCAATTAATAAAAAAAAAGGTGACTAGCTTGTTTCATTAGATAATACATAATACAATATTAAAATATATAGAGTCTGTTGGTAAACAAAATTGTGTAGTAACAAATTTTACTTTTTAAATTGTCACTAAATCAACCAACTTGTATTTAAAGAGATATTTATAAAAATGGTTAATCTTAGTGTACTACTTTGAAATTTCTTAGTTTTCAACATTTTGTACATCAAAATTTTTTCATCTCAGTTTAGTACCTGAAGTTATAATTTTGGGATAGTTTTGTACTTCTATGAGTTTGACCGTTAACTTTTCTATTAACCGATGATGTGGCGCTAATGTAGATATTGACTGGATGTCACGCTATTCTAAAAATCTCCACCTAGTGCCACCCAGGCAATTGGCCACCGCTTCAATTAGTCCCTAGGTGTGTGAAAATTAAGAAAGTGCACCTAGACCCGCTTAGGCGTTCGCCTAGTCAGCCAAACCCGCCTAGGTCACTATTCTCATTTAGACAGAAAATCATTAACTTTCATTTTGTATTTTATTTTGTCAATAAAATGTAAGACACTTGTTAGATACCTGGATGAACACTCATTATATACTTCTTTCCCATATTTTCATTATGTTCTAGTACTTTATAATTTATATGTCAGTTTATTTTGCAATTGATGTATAACAATACAATTATGTGTTTTTTTGGTATAAATGGCCACTTATTTACATAATATATAATAAAGTTATTTAAATCCAGCTAGGCCCCGCCTGGGCCCCGTTTAGCCAACTAGGCCCTAGACCCCAACCCGTCGCCCGTTTAGTGCCTATCACCTTTTAGAACCTTATTTAGCCCCATGTGGACATTAAAAAAAATTGATTTAAAAAATTAAAAATTTGAAAACTAAAAAACTAAACCCTAAAAGCTCAAGCTTGCTACAGACATTCAAGTAGCTTAAACTGTGGAGCTTAAAATATTCTCAAAAATTCTAGAGGCGACCCATGGATTTTGCTCAAGAAAGACAAGATTGTGCGTAGCTCAACACCCGTAAAGGTCCATGCAACTGCATACGACTGACCACAACTCACATGCCTTTGGCAAGGAAAAGTCAAAGTATTAAAGATAATGATTAATTTATTCAAGTAAGTAATTCATATTTAAATCAATTAGGGATATTTATTTCATTATCTCAAGATATTATTTCCTATTAATATCTTGAGAATATTCTCTTCATAAACCTTGGCCAATATGATGCTGTCATGTGTAGGGTAAAAACCTTACACCATGGCTATATATATATATATATATCTAATTTTACCAAATTTCGATAAGCTTAAACTACCCCTAAAAGCCCTAAACACATACTCTTTTTAGATAAACTAACTTAGGCATCGAAGTTCCATTGGCCTAACCCCCCTCCCCACCTCATGGGTGCGTGAGGCTTAAGTATTTGATCAAAGGTGTAATTGTTTGCAGATGCATTTTTGTCAAAGCAAAGAGACGGGGGAAATTTGCATCGACACAAACCATCTTTCACGTTATTCTTCCCGAGCCCAACATGTTGAATAAAAAATGTAGACACCTCATGTGTGGAGATCCGCAAATCGCTCAAATCCTCCTTCATGGCATCTCTCAAATCTTTCAAATCCTCATCCACAGCCTCCTTCAATCTTTCTCCATACCAACCTATACCATCACTACTACGTCCACCAGAGCCGCCCATGGTTGCTTTGCTAGAGGTTACTGGAAAAAAAGAAAAAAAGAAGGAGAGAGAGAGAGAGAGAGAGAGAGAGAGAGAGAGAGAGAGAGAGAAAGAGATTTTTGGGATTTTGTGATATGGTTCACGGGTTGATAAGAAATAAAGTGGGGAGAGTTGTGGGAAGAGAGATGTGGCTGTTTGCCATGTCTATGTCTTTTTTATTTTGTCATTTTTTGTCTATGTCATTAGGGAATAAGAAATTTATTTTTATATAAAAAACAAGGTTGTTTATTAAATGAGAAGCAAAGCCCAATAATAATTAAAATATATGGGTTGAGTAAATGTTATAAAACTAACATAAAAGCCCTAAAAATTTACAAATATACTCATACTTTATAATATATATATATATATATATAATATACAAATCCGCCTACACCGCCTAGGAGCCTAGGTGCTAGGCCCCTGCTCGCTGCTCGACTAGCGCCTTGCGTTTTTTAGAACCTTGGTCTACATCAAACTTGATCTTTTAGGTTTAGTTTTTAGTTTTTTTGTTGCAGTCATATTTAGAATAGGAATGTGATTATATAAATCCTAGTGTATCTAAGGATATCTTGGAATATTCCCTTTAGTAGTTAGTATCCTATTAGAGTTGTGATCCTATTAGAGTAAGGATTTAACATATCCTACTACTATAAATAAATGCACAATGGGGTGATACAACACACACCTCATAATTAAATCTCTCTTCTCTCTCTTGCTGTCGACCTTTTTCCCTCTCTAGTCATAAATATAGTTCAGTCAAATAGGCTTACAACACGTTATCAACGTGCTTTTGCTAGAAGCTAAGGAACTGAAGGATCATAGGAGGAGGTTTTCTTCAACAAAATTCAAAGGTTTTTATTTGTTTTTTGCCAATTAGGTACGCTTAAAATAAAGTAAGATATTTGAAACGTCCATGAAGCACGAAAAAATTCCCCATGATACATGAACCACTTATATTTATATTTTCCTTCCAATATATTGTATATAATTCATATATTTATCAATATATATATGCACACATGTTTCATGCATTACTCAATTATTTTGCCATATAGAATTTGTGAGTCAAAGCATATAAATAAATTATAAGCAATTTAGGGTTTTTCAAACCCTAGAGATGTTGAAAAAAAAATTTCGGAATTTAATGCAACATGGCTACTGTTCGTCGCCGCACCATCGCTGGCATCACCGTAGAGCATCGCGCTGGTTTGCAACCCAACCGTGTCGAGCACTTTACCAGGATGACATCATTACGACGTTTGGACCATGGCAATAGCCCTTTGGGCTTTGCTGCTCCTACACAGACACGCCAAGCCTTCAGCCTGGTAGGGTTACAGGGGCTTGCAACCTAGCCCAACTCCTAAGAAGGCTTGCAGCTCTTCTTGGACCCATTTATGTGTCCCCGACCCAACTTGCCAGCAGCCTTATGCTGCTGGGCTTTGTCTCGTTTTACAAGCCCATCTGTAGCAAGCCCGTGTTGTTTGCTGGGCTTCGCCACCCCTCGACTTACTTGCTCGCTGCTTATGATGCTAGGCTTGACCTGCGCCAACCCAAAAACCCAAAACCCAGCCTCGGTTGGGCTTCCCCGCACTAACCCGTAAGCCAGCCTTAAGTTGGGTTTGCCTTGTGCCTCGGTTTTAGGCCCAAACTAGCAACACCTGTTGTTGGGATTACCCAGATCATACGACCCATAGGCCTGCAATCCTTCCCATGGCCCAATGGCCTGTAGTCGTGCTGCAATGCCCATCCTCACATCGCAACTAGCTCACTTTTGGCTGGGTTGCGTTATTTTTTCGACCCAATGCCAATTTTTGGCATCCCCATGTTATAAATCATGCCCAAATATTTTTTTGGGGTACTTTGGATTACGCTAATAAATTCTAATTTAATTATCACTTGGTTTATCATCGACTGAAGGTAATATGACCTATCTGTCATTATTTTACTTCCACGATCAATCCCGTTGGTCCCGATCTATTGAATTAATTAAAAGTGACCTGAAGTCCATTAATCTGATAATTTATAAAAAATTATTGACCTGAAGATCACTTTTGGACATTAACGATTCAATAATTTATTTTTCTACTTTGAACCGTTGACAACGTTTCGTATTCCTGAAGCTCCACACTTGAGTTCCCGAAGCAATTAAATCCACTACACTTAAATCAACATATTGCATTCTATGCTCTTGCATGAAACTCTCATTTATGAACTAATCGTTCATAAAACAAAATTGAACTTGTAATTTCATATTTAGTGCCTTTAAAACCCGAAGTTTTCATTCAAAACTTACCACATGAAACCTGTAGCTTTCATGTTTAAATTAAATCAATACATGTCTATAGAACCCGAATGTTCTATGATGTATGTCTAGGGATTACCATATGACTATCTACGTTTTGTTGCACCCTTTGTTTTAGGGACATATTGAACTTAAACAAGCTCGATTTTACCGCTCTGAAGTATCTGGAAGAAACTACTTGAAATGGGTTCAATACATGAAGCTCCATCTTATTGCAAAGGGTATTAGAGCCACCATTGAGGTACCTACCGACGTCACCCTGTCGATGAAGCTTAGAAAGCTACTGCAATGATCTTCATTCGAAGACACATCCATGATGCACTGCAATCTGAGTACCTCATTGAGGAAGACCCATGCATCATCTGGCTTACTCTGACCTACTGTTTCGATCACTAGAAAGACATTTACTTGCCTAAAGTAAGACACGACTGACAGCATTTACACTTCAAAGACTTGAAGTTCATGAGTGAATACAACTCTGAAGTTTGTAGAATTCGATCACTACTTAAGTTATGTAAAGTGGACTTAACAGATGTAGATCTCTTGGAGAAAACCTATTCGACCTTCCATGCCACCAATATTTTTATGTAGCAGCAATATAAGGCACATAAGTTCACCATATTTTTGAATTTGATATCTTTTTTACTTCACGCTGAAAAGTAACTAGCTTTTGATGAAAAATCATCAAGCTCGACCCATTGGCTTAAACTTTGCACCTGAAGCGCATGCGACCAATTCCAGCAACCATAAACGACGAAAACATCATCATGGCCGTGGTAATGGGTTGCAAGCCCACCCACAAGCCCAAGGTCAACTGAGCCAAGGCCCACCCAAAGGAGGAAATTTGACCTAGAACCACCAACCCCTTGCACCTAAGGCTCAAAACTTTAAGAACAAGGGAAAAACTACCATTCAATTGGCTTCCATTAAAGTGGACATGTGCTACCACTGTGGATCAA
Source organism: Malus domestica (assembly GCF_042453785.1). Lineage (NCBI taxonomy): Eukaryota > Viridiplantae > Streptophyta > Magnoliopsida > Rosales > Rosaceae > Malus > Malus domestica. Next base: position 12,507,678 of record NC_091668.1, read on the forward strand.
ATGATCATTGGTCACGTGTATGCAAAGCTACCCCCGAGGCTATTGCCAAGTATCATTCCTGTCGTGAGTTTAACTTTGCCAATGTGGAACATACTGAAGATGCTACTACACCCTTGTAAATATTAGATTTTCAGGAGGCATCAACTCTTATGGACGAATAAGTTTTATTCTTCTAGACATGTTTTTAGGGTGTTTTTACCCCTAGTGGCCGAACCCCCTTAATTTTTTTAGGTTTATGGTTTAATTTTTGGACAATTTTTCTAAATATTTGGAATAATTTGTTTGGTTTTGGTTTTGGTTTGTTTTGAATTATGGATAATTATTTTATGGATATTATTTCTTGAATTGATTAATTGAATGAATGGAATTATATTTATGCATGTCACCAATTCAATCAATTCATTTCTATGTATGTCTAGTGGGGAAGTTAGTTGTCTGGCTGATAGTGCTACTACGCATACCATATTGCATGAGTGACACTATTTTACTAACTTCGTACCTAAAAAAACACATCTGACAACCCTCTCAGGCCCATCCAACCTGATTGAAAGATACGAAAAGGTCCGTATAATGTTATCTAATGGTATTGTCTTAACCATTAAAGAGGCCCTCTATTATCCACGTTCTGGAAGAACATTGCTGAGTTTTAGAGACATTCAAGATAATTAATATCATGTTGAAACCACTGAAGAGAATGGTTATGAATTTCTTTATATCACTTCTTACGAGTATGGCTAGAAGTGTATTCACGAAAACTTGGAACATCTCTCTAGTGGGTTGTACTTCACAACCATTAGCGGCATAGAGACCCATCATGTGGCTGGCATTGAGCCCGGGTTCCACAACACTTTACTGCTTTGGCATGACTGTATGGGACATCTCATATGTGACATCATGCGTCGTATCCTTAAATCATCACATGGGCATCATTTACATCCCTACGTTGGATTCCCACCATGCAAAGCTTGTTCTTTGGAAAAGTTGAATACTCAACCCTCCATTACAAAGATTATTCACAACCCTTCTAAGTTTATTCAGAGGATTCAAGGGGATACTTTTGGACCTATCCAATCAACATGCATACCATTTAGATACTTTATGGTGTTAGTTGATGTATCGACACGTTGGTCACATGTCTGCTTATTGTTCATAGGCAACGCTACATTTGAGAAACTCCCAGCATAAATTATTAAGCTTAGGGTTCACCACCTTGATTATCCAATCAAGTCGATTTGACTAGATAACGCTAGAAAATTTACGTCACAGACTTTTGACGACTATTGCATGTCAATTGGGATTGAAGTTAAACATCTTGTATCCTATGTTCACACCCAAAACGGCTTGGCAGAAGCTTTCATAAAGCACATTCAATTGATAGCTCGGACTTTGGTTATGTGAACCAAACTGCTGGTATTTGCCTTGGGCTATGCAATATTGGATGCAACTATGTTGGTTCGCTTGAAGCCCACCACTACCCAACCTTATTCACCATTACAGTTGGTTACTGGATACTAGCTTGATGTCTCGCATTTACGTGTGTTTTGGTGCGCAATTTATGTGCCAATAGCGCTGCCACTACGTACCAAAATGGGTCATCAGAGAAGAATGCGAATCTATGTCGGTTATGATTCACCATCAATTATTCGCTATTTAATGCCCTTAGTAGGAGATCTCTTTACCACACGTTTTACAGATTGTCACTTTGATGAGACAATCTTCCCGTCGTTAGGGGGAGATAAGCTTGCTAGCGTTCCTATAGAATGCCATGAATTGTCGTGGTATGCTTCGACCCCGCACTGCCTAGTTTGAAACTGAAGTGCGACGTATTATAGATCTTCATAGCATTGCTCAACATATGCCAGATGCTTTTATTGATCTAGCAAAAGTGATGAGATCACATATACTCGCTGCAAACGCACCTGTAAGGATAGACGTACCTAGAGTACGCCATAATATCAAATGAGGAGGCTAAACCGTCCCTAAGGGTGGGGCGGCCGCACTTTCCATGCGGCCCGGTACACTGGCGGCTAGTCAATGATCTACTCCTACTTTGAAGCGTGGCATACCTCTTGGTTCAAAGGAGAAAAGCAACACAAACTAGTGACCCTAGTCTGAATCCAACCATCGCTATCTCATTTGCTTTAGTGCATGATATTATTCTAGATTTCGGTGATATCTTAGATAAGACAACCTTACTTTTCGAGAATCGCGAGATTACGGTCCACTATGTAGTATTGGATGTGGTTTGGAATCGGAATGAGATGATCGTCAACGATGCATTTTCTTACACAGTAGCTACTGTATCATGCTTAGCGATGACATTGAAACCCGTTCCGTTGATGAATGTCGACGTAGAACAGATTGGCCCAATTGGAAACAAGCAATCCAGGTTGAAATCGATTTGCTTACGAAACGTAAGGTGTTTGGGCCTATAGCTCTTACTCCACCACATGTGAAGTCCGTGAGCTACATGTGGGTTTTCATGAGGAAATGTAATGAGAATAATGAAATAGTGCGATACAAAGCACGCCTCATAGCGCAAGGTTTATCTCAACGCCTTAGGATTGATTACGAGGAGATGTATTCCCCCGTAACGGACGTCATAAAGTTCCACTACCTTATCAGTTTGGTAGTTTTCAAAAAACTGAATATGCAACTTATGGACGTGGTAACCGCCTGTCTTTATAGGGATCTAGATACGGAAATCTACATGAAAGTTCCAGAAGGACTTCCATTGACTGGTTCAAATAGTTTTAGACCACGTAACACTTTCGTTATTAGATTGAGGAGATCACTCTACGGATTGAAACAACCCAGATGGATATGATATAATCATATGAGTGAATATTTGACAAGTTAGGGTTATGTGAACAACGAATTATGCCTATGCGTGTTCATAAAGAAGTCACATTCCAGATTTACGATCGTTGCAGTTTATGAAGACGACATGAACCTTATCGGAACTCCCGCAGAGCTTGAAGAAATTGTTATTCACTTGAAATTGGAGTTTGAGAAGAAAGATCTTGGAAAAACTCGATATTGTCTCGGCCTGGAGATCGAGCATTGTTCGGATGAAATCCTAGTACATCAATCGAACTACACCCAAAAGGTGTTGCAACATTTTAACGAGGATAAAGTGAAGTCTTCGAGTACTCATATGGTCGTTCGAACTCTAGATGTTAAATGAGATCTCTTCCGTCCTAGGGAGGATGAGGAAGAAAATTTGGAGCCTGAAGTTCCATACCTAAGTGAAATTAGTGCTTTATTGTACTTGACTCAATGCACTAAACCTGACATCTCATTTGCTGTTAATCTTTTGGCTAGATACAGCAATGCGCCTACAATCAGGCACTGGAATGGTGTTAAAGACATTTTCTGTTACCTCAAGGGTACGACGGATTTGGGTTTGTTTTACACCCACGAATCCTCAAGAGGAGCTGTCGCCCCCCTCGATCCTCAGGTTGATTCCTGCCTTGTTGGTTACGCATATATTGGTTATATGTTTGACCCACATATGACACATTATCAAACGGGCTATGTCTTTACTGTTAGAGACACCACTATATCTTGGAGGCCTACCAAGCAAACGCTAGTTGCGACTTCTTTGAACCATGCTAAAATCCTCGCCCTGCATGAAGCATTGCGTGGGTGCTTTTGGTTGAAAGCAATCATGGAACATATCCGAAGCACTAGTGGTCATACTACCATCATTGACCTTCTATGACGATCTTTGAAGATAATGCAGCATGTATCGAGCAGTTAAAGAAGGGATACATCAAGGGAGACAACACCAAGCACATAACGCCGAAGTTCTTTTATTCTCACCAGCAACAACAGCATCAGAGCATTGAAGTCAAGCAAATCCGTTTCCAGGAAAGCATGACTAATCTCTTTACCAAGTCATTACCTAAGTCTACTTTTTAGAAGCTCGTCCAAGGAATTGGTATGCGTAAATTATCTGAGTTGAATTGCTTATAGTTCTCTTATTTGGAAGTTATGTCTAACTCAGGGGGAGTATCCTGAAGCATACTGACTTGATCTTTATGTACTCTTTTTCATACGATTAGGAGCATTTTTCCCATTGGGTTTTTGCTAACTAACGAGGTTTTGATGAGGCACCCATCATGTGATGATCATACTCTGTTGAGTTCACTACTTTCGTCCTGTTTGACGTTTATTTTAGATATTATGCATACTTCTCACATTTCTCCTTAGTCTATGGGTTTTCACTTGCCTTAGGTTTTACCATAGCGAGGTTTTGTACTTTCTTTATATTAGATATTCATATAATTCGCCTGTTGTGCCGCCGACTTCATCAACTATTCTACCTTATTTGCTGAAGATCTGATGCGATGTTTTGTTTGAGTATTTCCACACTTAAGGGGGAGTGTAACAGTTATATCTAGAATATGAATGTGATTGTGTAAATCCTAGTGTATCTAGAGATATCTTGGAATATTCCCTTTAGTAGTTAATATCTTACTAGAGTTGTAATCCTATTAGGATAAAGATTTAACCTATCATAACTACTATAAATAAAGACACAATGAGGTGATACAACACACAACTCACAATTAAATCTCTTTTTTCTCTTTCTTGCCGCCGGCCCCTTCTCCCTTTCTAGTTCTAAATACAATTCAGTCAAATAGGCCTACAACATTTTAAAATTTTTAGTTTTTTTAGTTTTTTTATAATGTCCACGTGGTGCTAAATTGATAAGTGGTGTTTAGTAATTATCCACATTGGCGCCACGTCATCGGTTAACAGACAAATGAACAATCAAAATCATAGAAGTATGAAAGTGTCATAGAATTATAACTTCAGGTTGGGATGGAAAAAAAAAATTTAATGTACGAAATGTTAAAAAGCCAATAAACTTTAGGGTAGTAAACTGAGATTAACTCTTATAAAAATTGTTGGAGACGCTTTTACTCAGTAGAAAGAGACATGCTAAAGGAAACTCTCTCAAGGTGAGCCTTTTCCTAGACTATTTGTCATCTCACAGTCTAACGTTAATTTTTGTGTCAATATTATAAAATATTATACAAAAAAATATGAGGTGCTTAAGAATCTATAAAGAGTCTTACTTTTGAGATGATTTTCTTAACATTATCAAATAATTGCCAATAAAAAGAGAGTCTTAACGAAACACTTCTGATACTGTTTACATTTAATGTTAAAAATATTTAAAAATTATTCATGATACTATTTACTTACAATACATTTTTATCATTTTGATTAAAACTCAAAATGTTCAAATTATTTTAATTAATTTCCTAAAAAAAGAAACCTCCCAACCCCGACATATATTCCCCCACAACCAAACAACCCAACACCCACACATTCAGACAAACACCCCATTTAATCTTTAGAGAGAGAAGACTCAGAAAAGCCCAAGCACAAGTCACAACACTTGCCCAAGAACCTTTTGCTTTTAATTGCTTCTGTCTCTCTCTCTCTTCCTCCTCGGTCTCTCTGCTCATATAAGAGCCCCCAAGATTCCCTCTTTTTCTTTTAAAGTCTTCTTTCTTTTTCCTTTTCTGAAAATCGAGCTCTCCTTTTCTTCTCTTTTCACAAAAACACCATCCCTCTAGCTAGCAAAGAAGCAACAGCTATGCAGAGTGGTGGAATGGGGATGGAGATGGAATGGCTGTTCTGAAAATGGCCCAGCAAGGCATCCCCAACAACAATGCCAAAACTCTTAGCAGCCAACAGCAAAAACAGCAGCCGGAGAAGCAGAAGCTAGAGGAGCAGCAGCTGGGGAAGCACACCATCTTCCATGACTTTCTGGGCATGAAGCCTGGAGATTCCCCTGTGCTTTTGCCAGCAAAAGCCTCCACCGATTGCAGGCTCTCTGAGCCTTCTCCCTCGGCCTCCGCTTCCCTTGGGGCTTCCTCCGGCGGCGGCCGGGGCCCCATTTCTACCACCTCTGATCTGGGTTCCGGTGAGTTTGTACCCATTTGGTAAAAAAAATCTGCTTTTTTTTTGACCCCTGTGCTTTTATTTGAGTTCAGAAGAAAAACCCATCAAATTTTTTTTTGCTTAAAGATAATTGCTTTAATAGCATTTTTGTAATCAGGTTGATAAAGTTCGTTTCTTTACCATGTTTTTTTGGGGGCTGTCTTTTTGTTGTTGTTTTGGATTGCTTGTGTAAATGAAAATGAGAAAGATGGGAGTGGGTTTATAACTTTCTATGTAATGGTTTAGTTACTGATGTCAGTGAGGAGTTTGGTAGCTGTTGTGGGCTTTCTCTTTTTCCTCTATGCTTTTGATTTGTTAAATTTGTATGGATAGGTTGAATCAAGGGCAAGCTTTTCACTTGATTTCCCCTCATTGCCTTTGTTAGCTCTCTTAATTTGTGTATTATTGGAGCATTTGAAATTAGGCTTGAGAATCATGATGCTGAAATGGTTTTGTGTGTTTGTTATCATTTACATTGTGGCGGGGCTTTTTCGGGTTTTGATGTTGTTATCGTGGGAGTGAAAAAGTTGAGTGTGTTTGTCAAAAGTTATCATTACAAAGTGAGACTTGTCGGATGAGCATATGTTTATGATGACGTTTATGTTATATTATTGACCTTTTCATCTGGGATTTCGGTGAATGAATGTTAACTACTGATCTTGAGCTTGTCTGTTATGATTATATAACTGAAATGTCAACACACATACAGTACTTATCTTTCTTATCTGGGTTGGATTAGATTTTGATTTGTTGTCTCATTAAATTTGGTAGAAAGGCACGCTGGAAACCATCTTGAGGGGGTTCCGTTCTATGGCCATAGGAGCGATATATCTGGGCTTGAGATAAGTAACAGGTTACTAGGAAGTAAACGGAGTAATTCAGACTCGACTTTTATGGGTTCATCCAGAGATGGTGCCCCTCATACGGGTCCTGATCACCTTGAGAGCTCGCATTTGATGAAGGTGTTAGTGTGACATGATACAATACTTTTATCCTATTCTTACATAAGGAAAACGCCCCACCTATGTTTTTCTCATCTGATGCGTTTTAGTTATCCTGAAATCAGATGCTTCGAAATGGACCAGGGGGAGAACGACCTAGAAGGTCCATTGACGATGAAGCAGTCTTTGCTACACAGCCACTGAGGCCAACTTCTGGTCCTCTGATTTTTCAGCCTCCACTTGGTGGTAGAGTTGACACCAAACGGGAACGACCTAGTCCTATGAATATGGGTGCTGCAGTACAGTACCCTCCACGAGGGGGTCATTTTGTACCCATGGTGCATCAATTACCTTCAAATCGATTTAGGGATGCCAATACCATTCCAAACAATATCTCTCAATCAGCAGCAGATGAGGGGTCTAGAACTGGAATTAAAGGCCCGGGAATTTTGAGTTCCATTAATGCCGGCAGTGATGCTCCTGAAAGAAACTCATCTGGGGTGCTGCCAAGAGGCAGCAGGCAGAAATCTGGGACTCATAATTTAGAGTCAGAACCTTCTAATCCAAGGTAAATCTAATTATACAAGATATAGTACATGTCTGTTACTTTTGTTTGTTTTTTTTTTTTTTCAAGAGAAAATTTGATGCCTTATCTTTTATCGTCCATTGTGGCAGTCAACATGGATTTACTTCAGCTGGTCGGCAGATGACCATATTTTATGGCGGTCAAGCTCATGTTTTTGATGATGTCCATCCGAACAAGGTTTGCTTTCTTAAAGAATGTAGTTTATATATCCCTTGATTTATAGTAGAGCGAGCTCCCTTGATTTATAAGTTTATATATCCTAATATAGCAAATATATGTGGACAATCTCTCATAAAGAATATATACTACAGATATCAACATTGGCTAGCTTATGGAGTCATTGCATACAGATAAGCAATCTGTAAATTGCAGAATTGGTGTGATCTGATATTAACTTATAGGTATAGTGTAGTGTTCTAGAGCATGTGGTTTTGGCTTTGTGAATTCTTTTGTAGCCATAAAAGTTTCTTGATATTATCATAAGCTCGACCTTTTAGATGTCTATATTGAGTCATTAAAAAAGAGTAGGTTATAGTTATTAGGGTATGTCTAGCTAGGATTAGCACGGTACTGTTTGAAAATTGTGCGGAAGTTGCTTTCCCTGTCAGTCCCTGGTTGCGGGAGATTGACGAGTTAATGACTAGAAGTCCTTGAAATTGGGTATGAAGATAATTTTCAAGGCTGTAAAAGACTCTGAACGTGTTTTGTCTTGGTGTGGGGCAGTTTAGAGTTACGCACTTTCTTTGTCATTATGGTCACGCATGACTCTATACTAGTGCATGCCTGATATTTATCTGCTCTTTGGCCCTGAACCGGAGCTGTTTTGTGTATTTCTTCCTCATTAGTGCTGGTTTCACCCGTCAATGTGGTCAGCTTTGCTACTTCCATTAATTCTTCATTTTTGGTTGGATTAGTGGTCCTCATTATTGAGTGCTTTTGAAAGTCAAAAAATCATTGTTGGTAATAAAAATGTGACATGGTCTTAAATACCAAGTTATTATATCAAATTGGTGGAAAGTATGATGTAGACGGGTGTAACAAAGAAAAAGTACATCATAGAGTCTCCTATAGTACTTTTCATGATTGATGTGAGGAAGTTCATTTGTTAATTGTGTGGGAAGGTTCTTCAGTTGCTGTCTCATTCTGGCGGTAGAGAGTAGCCATTGGTATTTTACACATGAAATATGCAGTAGTGGTTTCCCGTGTAGATCATTTATGAAGTCATATTTGCTGTAATTTATTCGTTGTTATGTGTTAGTGTTGGCCCTTTTATTGTCCTTCATAGGGATTCATATGTGAGATCAAGTTCCAAATTAAGAAAGAGTCAGAAGGGATTGTTACATCTTTGGTTTGACTGAAGACTTGTATGCCTAAGCTTTGGGAGTGTTCTTTTGTGATTTTACCCAAGACTTGTAGCCTAAGGTCTCTCGTACACTTGCTTATGTCATGTAGGCCATGGATGGTGTCGGGCAAACTGAGAGAAAGTAGAACAAGGAGAGAGAGAAATTAGGGAAAACTTTGTTATTTCAACCAATCAACAAGTGCCCTTAAATGATTCTTGTAAAAAAAGGAGTTGGCTTGCGTCATTAATCCCATTGGTGCACCTACTTGTCCATCCAATTGTAATTGATATATTTTAACCGTACAAATCTCATAATTATAACCGGTCGTTTTATTAATCATGTTTAAAGATCATCTCTGCAAAAGAAGTTCAATCAAATTGACAATCGCTTACTAATGGACAGTTGGTTATGTGAATATTAGTTGTTAACAAAACCGTTGATTTGTTTTATACATATGGATGTATAATTTCCAATTTGATTGATTTCTTATAGAGCTGATATTAAAAGATGATAAAGAAAGTGAATGGTGCGGATTATGACTTAAGTCTAGTTTCCTAAGAACTCCCTAAATATTAATTAGAAATCTAAACTTAAGTCTAGTTTCCATCCCATAGTCTACTGCTATTTTCTTTCATATATTATTCATCAATGTTTCTCTGTCATTGATGTCTTCAAAAAATTATAATTCCCTTTTCTTCACCATCGTTTCTATTAGCAACATAGTACGAATTCAAATATCTTTTCACTCTCTGCTGTTAATTACGCGACATTGTTGTGACCACTGTACGTACTCTTTTCAGGCAGATGTTATAATGGCTTTAGCTGGATCAAATGGAGGATCTTGGTCAACAACCTACTCACTAAAACCTAATGCAAAGCTGGGCAGTGAAAGTCGCATGCCTAGTGGAGAGGTTGAAACCGGTGCAGCAAGTAACAACGCACTGTTGCGAGAATACCATGGGAGGTTAAGTGTTCCTGGGAATTCTAGTCCAGCTGCGGGTTTTGCTGATCGAATATTGACACCGGCAGGTAATCTTCTAACTCCATTATGGTTGCATGGATATCCAGTGGGGTGTTTGACACCGAGATATCAATAAGAACATATGGCCACAACCGTGTACTCAATGGTCCATTTGGTTTGTACTGTAGGTGGCCATCAAGGTAGCAATTTAGTCAAAGATACAAGAAACCCGATTCAAGCTGCGGAACCCAGTTCAAAAGAGAAAAATGAGCTGTGATGTTAGAGAGTTTCCGTATTTCGAACCCAGGATACAGTAAAATCTTCGCCATTGTAGTTTCCTTGATGTTTCAGTTTGGTCTCGACTTGTATTTAATCCTATAATTTTGAATCTTTGTTGAATCCTTCGGATGAACAACACCCCGCCATGAAAGCCAGTGATAGCAGAGCTTCTCCCACAAATGACCAAGAAACTTGACTTCCTCAAGTCTACTTACGGCAAAGGGAATGCCTGGGATTTGGGAATACCCTTAACAAAAATGTTTTTCAAGGATAAAGATTCATTTCTGTTAGCTTTTTATTAAAATCACCTTTTAGTGCTTATTCAGGAAGTGCTTTCAGATAAAAAGCAGTTGGGTCCTCAGTAGTTGGATTAATGGGATGGCCACCACCATATCATCTGATATGGGTTGGCCTTCAATGGAACATACTTAGGTAACAACTTAATCTGGTTGGTCGACATCGATATGGTCAGGGGTCAAAATTTAGCAAATCCTCAAAATAGTGATCGGTTGACTAGACCAAAAACTCACCCTTTGTGTTCTCGGAAAAATTAGTACCGGTCGGACCTAGGTCAAACGACCGATCGGACCTAGACCAAAGATCGGTTGGTCGGTGATTTGAACTCTAAGCTTTGATATGGAATATATTAAAATGAAATAACTTGATAAACATGTTCTAAGCATTTGAATGACAATTCAAATAAAAAAGGCATGTTTCATATGAAGTGGTATAATGCAAGTGATACTTTGATTTGAATGGTTGCGACACTAATTCGTTCACACAAATCATGGATGATTGTTTTACACAAAGGCTTTCCTATTTCCTTCACATTTCCATAGAAAAAACAAAGAACTAAGAACAAATTTACGAGGTTTACTTGAGTCCGCTTGTTCATTTCTTAGTGTGTTTGAGGTTTGTCTTTAGAGTGTGCAAAGCTTTGACAAACACACAACGTTAGGTTGAACTGTACTGTATCCATAGGTTGCATTTCTCCTTCCACGTTATAGATACTACGTACCTTAAAGCAATCATATCTGCTGTAACTAAAAGAGACAAACGCCTAAAACACTGTTCATAAGCACAGTGTCATTCCATTTTGCCTTTACTTAATTGGTTTTATTTCATTTCTGCCAAAATCTCAGTTGGTGCCTTTATCTGGCGCTGCTCCTGATTTACACGTGTTGGCGATGTACACGTGTTCGTAATCTTGAAAGAAGAAGGACGGGAAAGCCGACCTTTTATCCTTTTGCTTCCAGAAACAACGAGCTCTCTCTTGCAGAAACCACAAGCTCTATTCTTCCTTGTTTTTCTTCTCAGCATCTTACAAAACTATTTCTTTCTTCATATTCTCTTTATGTTTGGCTGAAATCCTGAGTTGCCGACTCCCATTGTCTTCCTTCCCGACTTGAGTCATCGGGTAAAACTCATCTTCTTCCCTGATTTAGACTTCTCTTTAACTCTTGACCTTCACCATGCAGTCACCAGCCTATCTGCCGAGCTGTACCAGAAAGACATACCATTTTCTCATTAAGCTCATACAGGTATTTAAATTTTTGCTGTGTTTTTCCAAAAATTAGTGAAAAAGTTTCAATCTTTTCCTTACCCACGTCAATGAAACTCGAACGGATATGTCAAACATTTTTTATCTATATATTTTCATACTGCATGTGTGGGTAGCCTCAAACGGATATGTCAAACATTTTTTATCTAAATTGTTGTAGTGTTTCCATTTTTTGGTGCAAAGCTCCACGATTGGCTAGCGTGAATCTTGGTATCTTCATATGCATGCAATGTTCAGGGATCCATAAGAGTCTTGGGGTACATATATCAAAGGTATACTTTTCGGTTATGCAAAAACTTCAAATTCGTTTTATTATTTGTATGGTACTCAATTCCTTATTTTATGCGTTATGCTAATGAGTTTCAGTTCTATTTTTTCCTGCATTATTCTGATGATTTGGATGCTTTCGTAGGTGAGATCTGCCACTTTGGATACATGACTCCCATAGCAGGTTGCATATATCCAATGTAATTACCAATGCTGTTTTACCGGCTTCTTTCCATTCTGGTAGTAAGGTCATATCTCTGTCAAGCAAGGTCGTATTGAGTGAGAACACCAAGGGCACTCTCTCTTACCCTCACTGACCCACATTTAAAAAGGGGCACATTATGTTTGCACCCTATTTTCTCATATCTCTGTAAATTTAGGTATTTTTTACCCAAATTTTTTTTTCGTTAAGCTTTCATCTTGCTGTAAATTTAGGATTTTTCTCTCTGTGTTGGTCCATCTGCTTATACTTTTCAAATGTTGGTTCATCTTATGCAAATATTGATATGCTTAACAGCTTGCTGTCGGCAACAATGGTGGCAGAAGTGGAGGAAATGACAGTGGTAATTGAGGTGCAGTGGTAACAGGAGAGGTAGCAGGAGGCAGTGACCATGGCGGCGAAGACATTGTTTGTTGCATAGTAAGTTTCTATTGAGTTTCTTGAGATGTATTGTAATTTGTATTTGTATAACACCATAACACTCCAGTGAGAATACTTAGCTACTAATAGATAAGAGGGTAAATAATAGTGTCCCGATAACTGACTATAAATTTGATATCAAATCTAATGACGGATATTTTTTTCGGTCATTTAGCAAATTTTCTTTAATAATCGATTATAGTGTTGTCTGAGAGGTGAACAGTGTAAATTGACTTTAAGACCAACTCTAATCAATGAGATGGTAAAGATTGATTAAAATTCAGACTACGTAATAGGCTAGACTAGCAAATTTAGTAATTAAGTACTAAAAGAGTATTACTGAAATATTAGATGGATAAGACATAATTGAGGAGAGCCTGTGAACAAGATTTTAATTATTATTTTCTTCCAACTAATCTTCCAACTAACCTCTCACTTATTTTACTTTTGTATTGAATGGGGAAGCAGTGTGTGATGAGTAAGACCACATTAGGCTCAATTCTTTCAAATTTATCTTAATTTTGGATTGCATCTGCTGAAGAATATTTGAGGCTAAGCTTAATACTAATCAATTTAGCTTCAAATTATTTTATTTTCAGTCTTCAAATTAAGACTAAAGATTTAACACCCTACAATATAGTTTCAATTGTTAAAGATAGTAGATTGAGGTTCTTTGAATCATGTTGGTATTGGTTTTTGGCTTTCATGAAAGAGAATAAAACTAGCAATTCCACCAATAATAATTTGTATCAAACTCGCCATTTCATAAGACTCGAACCTCAGAGCTCTATGAAAAAGAATAAAACTGTACCATACCATTTTATTTATGTTTGATTACATTCGTTATTATTACTAATAGTTACATTTGTGCATTTTAGGGAACTTATGCGATCTGTTCTATTGTTTATATCATTAAACTTTCCTCTACTTTCCCTTTCTTACAGGGTTTTATTGAAAACAAACTTATACATCCCAACGCAAAAGGAGAGAGGAGGCAATGGATGGCTTTGTTGATAATGTGAGTAAATTTGTAAACAGGATTTCTAATAGTTTGCTAGCTATAGAGTTATTTCTTCGTCTCCCATAAGGTTCAACTTTTTATTTACACATTCATGATTTCTCCATTTCTCTTTTCAACTACTGAAGCAAAGAGATAGTGAATGTCTACCAAATTCAGAAAATCAATAATGTTTTACACAACTCTTTTAAACGGTTAATTGTTGTGCTATGTCAAATTAGTTGGAGAGTTGAAGATAGAAAATTTACTCATGTCAGTAATTCATCGTGTTCAATTTTCATGCTTCTCTTTGGAAAGAAACATGTTTGGTCTTCAATCCACCATTTAAATGTGAAAGAGGAAGTTCCCCTCTCACATGGTTAGATCCGTAGAGGTAAATGATTCTTTTTTCTTTGATCAAGTATTTGGTACTTTACCTTATGTCTAATGGCTTTTGTTGCTGTTTGTTTGTGTTAACTGATATTTTTGAATCTTTGGTAGTATTTTTATACTCTTTTGGAAAGAAATAATTTATTTCATCCTGTGTTTTTTTTTCTCAAATAAATCCATGCTTTGTTAATTGTTAGCTTTTCTTTGCTCACTAAAATAAGCCATCTTAATTAATTAATGTCTCTTGCTGCTGTTTTTGTGATAATATTACTATCTTTATTTCATTTTCTTCTTTTCAGTACACTTTGACTTCATTTTACTTTTTAAAATTGGTCCTTACTTGGCTGAGCCATAGTAAATTGTCCATAACTCACCTGCATACACTCTCTCGATTTTGAAGATTACTCAAATGAAATTTGTGATTAATTTTATTGAATTGTTTTTATTTAATTTAATCTGTAATTTTTTAAAAATATGCAGGGGGAGTTCAAAGTCAAGAGGAGGGGCGTAAGCACATATTAAGTTTTTGTATCTCAATCTGATTGTTTGATTTTGGTTGTATACATCATGGGTTGAGTGATGCAGGTGAAGCTTTGTTTTAGGACCATCTTGGAGAAGTATTGTTTGTTGAGCTGCCAGAAAATGGTCACTCAGTCTCTCAAGGGGGCAGCTTTGGATTGCCTTTCCAGAATGTTGAGGAGGTCATTGAAATTAAACTAATTGAAACATTATTTGATAATTTTGGCATATGAATTTTAATTGGTATTGATTTTTTTTCACAACTTTTGGAACGACAAGATGGGACTACGAAGTCCAGAGGTCGGATGGTCATCTAAGGTGCTGTTAGTCTTGCTCTCCAAATGACTCTCATGAATGTGAACCTTGATCAAACGTGCAGAATATTTGAGCATATTTGAGCAGATGGTTTATCCGGTAAAGGTTTCCACCTATTTTACCTTATAGATACACTTAACAGTCTTTATAAATCATTGATTTTTATAGAGTCGGTTGAGATGAAACCTGTTCTGAAACAACTTCTTTTGAAGGTTCTTTGAAATTTCTGCAAGTATTTTTGGAAAAAGAGTGATATGTCAGCATAGTCATGGTATATGACAATGATAATTTGAAGAACCATTTAAAGTATTTTGGTAATCAGCATACTTAAATTTGAATGTGATATATCCGTTTAGTTTTTTTATACACAATGACAATACTCAAGTATAATTTACATCATATATCTTTTGAAGTACATGAAACTATGAAGAAAAAACCCTAATTAAGCTGATTATGGAGGTTTTGTTTTATATCAAGATATTGCAGCAGAAGGCAGACTTTGAAGAGTTCACGCTGCATAGAAAGATGATGAAATGCTACCCATTGAATCCATCGTTGCTCCATTGGAGGTGAAACTTAAGCTTGCTGCAGGAGGTATACTTCTGTTTTGCAATATGACCCCTTTAATTTGTTTGTACATGGGAGGTATAGAGAGTGTTCAATGTGTATTTGGTTTCCATATTGTTTATGGATCTATCGACTCATTTATTACATGAATCAATAATTATAACTAGTTAATTTTTTTTTACATGAGCACAATCAAGTTGTTTACACCTGAACTCATGATATAATTTATGGACCTGCCATTATGTACACATATGAATATGCTAATAGTGTTCAGTTTTTTACTTGGTCTTTTCTTTTTGTTAATTTGTGGATCAATTTTAGTTGCTAATCATTTTTGGAAAGGTTAATTAGTCCTTAAAATGGGTGTGCTAAATTGTGGTTACGATTTTAAACCCGCGCTTTCTTTGCTAGTATATTTCTATTTCTTAAATAAATGGCTAAAACTCTTTAACGTGTAAGAAAAGGGTCGAGATTTCCAAATTTTCTTAGATTCAGGACATTTTTATATTAAGTATTTTTTTTTTCAATCCAATTAAGAGAAAGTTTGAACTCAATACATCTTTCAATATTGAAAAGATAATTATTACTAGACAAAGAAGTAGTTGGTTGATTAAAATTCGCATTCTGTGTATCTTGTGATTCACATATATAATGATCATATATATGTTGAGAGTGTTAATCCCACATCAGGGAAATGAGAGATCTTGTATGTGCTTATAAGTGGTTTGGCTATTCTCCATTTTCCAATTGATTTTATAGTAGAATCTCAACTTTCTTCTCTATAGGTAGAGGGATCTACCGTCCTTGTACTCTTATTCAATTGAATTGGCTCCAATAAGATGATTCTGAAGAGAAGTGGTATATATACATACATACATATATATATTCTGAAGAGAAGAAGTGGTATATATATATATATATATATATATATATATATATATATATATATATATATATATATATAGGGATAGGATCAAGGACAATTATTTTTACACTCTTTTTAAGTCTTTTGATTACATGACATCCAATGGTTCTTATTTATTCATTAACTGACATAGATGCTTATATGGATTTTAACTAATAGTAAAGATAAAATAAAACTGAAAAAATAAACATAAAATCTGGAAAATTAAAAAAAGGAAGAAACTCTAACTGAAATTGGTTCTCCCATTCCCATTTTGATCAAGACTTGGATTTAGACTTTGAACCCTAATAAAAAAATCATTAACTGATGTTTTTATTCCAGACTTGGATTCAGACTTCATCCTTTCCGTATTCTGCTGCTCTCAGCAAATATTTTCTTCGTTGTGTCGGTAATTTTAAAAGAACAAATTGAATGAGAATACACAATAATATAGAGGTGATATTGGTATCACATAACATAAGAGAAAATACATCTTACATCTTTGTGTTTTAAGATGAGAGATTCCATATTATGTGATCTTTTGAGAAACTCTGTTAGCAGTTCCCAGAGAAACTCTGTTAGCAGTTCCCAGATGTAGTAATTTTGAAGAACCGAATTCAATTTTCTCAAATTATCAAAAGCAGGCGCACAACAAGGCCTGGAATTAGGTCAAATGAAATAACATGAACAAGGGTAATATATTCAACTTCATGTAATTGCCATACAAATTAAAAACTTGATTATTATCTCGGTTGTGATAGAAAATTAGCATCATTCTTCATGGTTGTCATTCTCCCAATCCTCTGATTAGCAACATTCTTCATCATGGTGTAAAGAAACTATAAGATATCGAAAAAAGATAATATGAGTTGGACTAAAACATGAAAAGTATTAAAAATGGTGTATCCAATAAACTAAAACTAATTCAAAGTAAATAAGTTCACTTGCCTTGGTCTGAATCAATCTTTTTCTTCTCTTTGGATAGTTTCTTGTATCATGTCCACTCCCAATCATCTTACATGTTTGACATTGCTTGCCCTTTTTCTTTTGGGATAACTCAAGATTGCTTTTTTATTCTTTTGGAACTACTGGATTTTCCTCAATTATTATCATCCTTTTTTCTAACCTTGGTCTTTGAGATATTTGGATCCAAAAGCAATGTTTGAGAAGTGTTGTCAATGGACTGATTGGGCAAATCACTATAATTTTGTAAATCATTGGTTTGAATCTCAAAAGCTTCTTCACTCGATGCAATATTGACTTCAACTTGAGATAGTTTTTTTAACAATTCATCTAAAACTTCCATGTAAATTGTATATGCCTCATTTGAAGATGCTGCACAACAAGCTAATTTAGTAGCTCTAAGGCACATATGGTTGAGTCTCAATGCCTCTGCTTGTTCTTGACTATCATTTCTTACTAGTTCTTCTAAATCCATAACCCTAAACTTGTTCCCTCGTAGGTTTGTAGATTGAACTTAACTAAAAAATCCTCAGCTTCACCAATTTTTTTCCTGACCACATACAAATGAAACTAATTGACACTTCCTATATCTTCAACTTTGAGTCAATTGACATTTATCCATTCTTCCTTGAACTTTTCAAACATTTTTTGAGTATAAACTTGGGCCGCATGCTTCAAAAGGAAGTCATCATCATCCACAATACGGTACTTATGCTCCGAAACAAAATCTTCAACACTTTCATTTGTCACAATCTTATTAATAGCTTGCTCATACTTGACAACAAATTCTTTAAGATTTGTCGTTGATGTAACAAAATCATCGAAAAATGCATTGATACCCTCACTATGTCCAGTTGTATCCATCCCAGCAAAAAATGTGACACGATTAAAAACTGGCACCCACGACTCACGTATTTCATAGAGTTGGGCAAGCCATTCACTTTCTTCCAATTCATACTCCTTGTTTTTCCATTGTTATTCAAATTCCTCTATTCTGTATGTCAACCTAATACACTTTTTCATTGCAATCTTAAAACTTGATTTTTTTATAATATATATGCGACAATTTTTCAGCAAAATTTTTCTTAATATGCCAAAGGCAAAGGCGATGGCTAGTATTAGGAAATACCTGTGAAATTGCTGTTGCCATTGCCAAATCTTGATTTGTGAATATAGATACAGGATGACGACCTCCCATAGCTCCCAAACATGTCTCAAATAACCATAAAAATGTTTTCTCTATCTCATCTTGTAAAAGGGCACATCCAAATTGTATTGACTGAAAGCAATGACTTACTTCGGTAAATGGTGCAAACGGCATTTTAGATTTGTTTGTTCTATATGTTGTATCAAAATTGACTGCATCTTCAAAATAATGATATGCCATTCGTTTTCTAGAATCCACCCAAAAAAAATTGGTGGCCCTTCCATTTTCATCACATTGGACTACATAAAATAATTGTGTTTTTCTACTTGCTTTTTTCTAAAGTAATTGAGAAATGATTGCGCATCTCCTCTTTCTATCTCTCTATGCCTGACATTTCTTAAATGGTTTTAACAATCTCTATTATTGAAACCAAAATTTTGAGCACGGCTAAAAATTGATGGAACTTTACCAATCTGTAAATTTCTCTGTGAAATGCTTCTGTCAACTCCTTAATTGCATCAGGCATATGTCAATTGGACTTCATCATTTTCCTTCGAGATGGGGTAACTGGTTTGTGATTGTGAATGTCACTAAAAACTGACACTTTCTACTTGTTAGTCCATTTATCATGAACAACACGCATGTTAGCCTCACACCCACATTTAACTGTTGAACAACTTCTCTATCTTTTCTTCCCTTTTTTTCATGTCACATACATTTTGTTCATCATTATCATTCATGTCATCTTCATTTTCAGACTGCATGTTGTATTTTCCTTGATGTGAACAAACAAATTGTGCATTTGTCACCTCATTTGAACATCATCTAGACTTTGATGAAGTTCGAATACGAATCCAGAACCCTTCTTGTCGGCCATAATCTTCATAATAATTTCTCGCCGCTTCCATTATTTCAAAAACCATACCCACATATGGCGTTTCTAATGCTTGATCAGTTCTCTTTTGAGTGTGACAATTGCCTGTGTCACTTATTACTTGAACTGGTGCTAACTCGACATCCTCAAGTTGAGGATCCATTAAGGCTAGAAAAATAAACCTGAAAATACTACCATCATTTTACTTAAAAATAAAATACCAACCGTTATGTCTTAATCAATTACTCTGAACTAGTTTCACTCACCTTGTGAAGTGTAAAGCTTGATGCTCCTATTTCCACAATAAGCTCGCTATAAAGATTAAGATTGGCTTGAGGTCCGTCTTGTAGTCCTGCGCGAGTTCATGAACAAGGCGTTGAAACGGCAGCTTGCAGATGATAGGAGCATATTTATGCGACTGAGTTAGCTTGTTCTCACGCATTTATGTTGTTATTTCTTAGTTAATTATGTATTTTAAGCTATTTTCGTGCGTTTGTAGGTCCATAGGCCTTATAAAGCAATAAGATGCATTTTGGTGCATTTTGGAGCAGTTTTGGGCTTGGAATGGATAGCACATGCATGGAGCAAGGTGGATGGATGAAATTGAAGACTAAAGAGGCTAGGAATGTGTTGAAGAGAAAGAAGAATTAGTGTAAAAAGGACAAAGAGCTCAGCCACAAAGGGGTGTCACTCCACCATTCACTTTTCCATCATTGCCGTGCACCACCATTGCACTCCCTTTGGATTCCTATGCCATGCATCATCATCCATGTTCCCTCCATTGACTCATTTGTTGCATCATTCCACTTCATTTCCTTTGTCTACCATGTGCACAATATCCTTTCACCTCCTTGCACTCATTGATTCACCACTTACTCACCTTTCCACCCAAGCCATGCATAATAACCCTTGTCCCCTTCATGTACCAGATTTCTTGCACTCATTTCATGCACCATTACACTCATTATCCACCCATGCCGTGCACCACCCTTGTCTCCTTCATTATTTCTGATTTCATGCATCAAAACATTGAATCATTGCACTCAATTGCTGCACATTTCTTGTCCCCTTCACCCATCAGATTTCATACAACTTTTACCTCCACTACATGCACTCATTGATGCACCATCCACCACATTAGGAATCCCATGCCGTGCATCATGAGTCTTGCTCCACCTTTGACTTATTTCTGCACCATTCCACCTCCCTTTCCTTTCTCTACCATGTGCACAATCATTCATGTTCCCTAGCTGCAACTCCACTCCATTTTACCCCCCATGCTTTGCATCATCACTTCACTTTCACCTTTGAATCATTTCAAACATCACTCAATGCACTCATTGCTGCAACACCACTCCATTTTACCCCCTGCTTTGCATCATTACTTCATTTTCACCCTTGAATCATTGCACACACCACCAATTTCCCTCCATTGCCTTGCACTTCCTCTATAAAAGAAAGTGTGTGTGGCAGCCATATAGTTTAGTTTTTACTTGATCATTCATGCCCATTTCAATACAACATTCACCCAAACACATCCATTCATCTTCACATCCATTCCTCCATACAAACAAACCTTCAAACACCCACCAACACCTTGTGCTGTAGCAAAGGAAGGGAAGGAAAGTGCTTGGATGTGCTTGCTGTCCAACTTGGATCGTTGGAGCGTTTAGGTGTTTTCTTTCTTTTGTTTCTAATGTTTAAATTCATTTCCTTTCGTTTTGTTGTAAATATGAGTGGCTAAACCCCTCTTGGCTAGGGTGATTTCAAAGCCATGATTATGTGTGCAATATAATTTGATAAATTCCAGTTATGAACTCTTGAATCGTGAATGCAATTGGCTTAACTATTTGATTGATAACTTATTTGTATTTGTTAATTAAGGGTCGACACTTAATTGGCATGCATAAATCCGTTGCTAGAATATAAGAAAGTTTCACATAATCGTTACAAACTTATATTCACATGTAGTGAAGGTCGCTTATAAACGATCGTGTTAAGTTCAATTCCTAGCATGAGTGACATGATGTCATAGTTGCAAGTGCTTTGTCAATGCTTATGATTTTCATTAAACGTAATGATCTTTGATTGTATCTCTATTATGATGTCATGTAGGGAACTTTAGAAGAATGTTTTGGGTTGTCGAATGATGTCATCCAATCCAATAAAACAAGGAAAATCTGAGAGTTAACTAGTGATGTCACGATTAATTTGGAGCATTGTCGTTCATAATTTAATGAAGTAGTAACTAGAAATCAAGTTATTTGCATACATGTCATGTGTGGAGAAAAAGCCTCTAACTATCCCATTCATCATCTTATTTCTCAAATTTGTTTTACCATCTGTCTAGTTTTTCATACTTGTTTGTTTGTTTCAACTTCATCCAAATCAAAACCCCCATTTTAGTTTCTTGTTTCAAAGTGTTTCAAATCTGTTTTAGTTTGTGTTTTTAAGTGTTTTGATTCAAGTAAAAGTCAATTTTCGTCCAAAGTCATTCCTAGTGTCTAGTTTAAGTTTATTTGGTTGTTTTAAGCTGTTTTGAGTATTTTAAGTTTGCTTTGAGTCTTGTGAGTCTTGTTAAGTATTTTTAAGTTTAGTTTTATGTTTTTGAGTCAGTTTAGAGGTTATTAGCAAGCCATCCTAATCCCCGGTCCAGAACGATCCCTACTTATACTTGTACTACAATTGTTAAAAGAGGGCTAAATTTGTGTGTTAAGATAATTTTCGCATCAGCAGATCAAAAGCTCAGTGCTCTTATGGTACTTTCGAATTTCACTGTAAATTATCATAAAATTGAATTAAGGAACAATTCAAATAACAGAGTTCACTGGTGTAGTCAAAGATGACGAGTAATAAAAGAGAATGACACAACAAATATTTTAGAATGTAAGAAAGTATAAAATTTTGGGCAGTGAGTAAATCACGTTAGAATTGTAGATTTTTTCACATCCCAGTCTCAACTCCGTCGGCACATTCGTACCAAATGACACAGTGGCTTTGATATCATTTTGTCACATCCCAGTCTTAACTCTATTGTAGCATGATATTGTCCGCTTTGGACCTCGGCGTCACAGTTTTGTTTCTGGGAACTTAGATGAGAACTTCCTAGTGGGTTACCCATCTTAAGATTGCTCTCACCTTGCTCTCACCCGAACTCGCTCAACTTCGGAGTTTTGATAGAACCTGAAGCCAGTGAGTTCCCAAAAAGCCTCGTGCTATAGGAGGTGGGCATGTACATATAAGGCACATCACTCCCTCTCCGTTGGTATTCTATCACATGCTAGTCTCGACTCTTCCGTAGGACAATATTGTTCGCTTTGGGCCCCGACCATGCATTCACGGTTTTGTTTTTGCGAACTCACACGAGAACTTCCCAGTGGGTCACCCATCTTTGGAATGCTCTCACCCCAACTCGCTTAACTTCGGAGTTCTGATGGAATCCGAAGTTAGTGAGTTCCCAAAATGCCTTGTGCTATAGGAGGTGGGTATGTACATATAAGGCACATCACCCCCTCTCCGTTGGTCGATGTGGGATCTTACAATCAACCCCGACGTCCTCGCCGGCACATCTGTACCGAACGGCAGAGTGGCTCTGATTCCATTTTGTCACATCCCAATCTCAACTCCCTCGTAACATGATATTGTCCGCTTTGGGCCATGGCTATGCCCTCACAGTTTTGTTTTTAGGAACTCACACGAGAACTTCCCAGTGGGTCACCCATCCTAGGATTGCTCTCGCCTGAACTCGCTTAACTTCAGAGTTCCGATGGAACCCAAAGTCAGTGAGTTTCCAAAAGGCACATCACCCCCTCTTCGTTGGTCGATGTGGGATCTTACAATCCACCCCACTTAGGGGCCTGACATCCTCATCGACACACTCGCATGGAATGGCAAAGTGACTCTGATACCATTTTTTCACATCCCAGTCTCGACTCCATCGTAGCACAATATTGTCCGCTTTAGGCCCCGGCCACGCCCTCACGGTTTTGTTTCTAGGAACTCATACGAGAACTTCCCAGTAGGTCACCCATCCTGGGAATGCTCTCACCCTAACTTGCTTAACTTCAGAGTTCCGATGGAATCCGAAGCCAGTGAGTTTCCAAAAGGCCTCATGCTATAGGAGGTGGGCATGTACATATAAGACACATCACCCCCTCTTCGCTGGTTGATGTGAGATCTTACAATCCACCACACTTAAGGGGAACCTGGCGTCCTTGCCGGCATATCTGTACCGAACAACATAGTTGCTCTGATACCATTATGTCACATCCCAATCTCAACTCCGTCGTAGCACGATATTGTCTGCTTTGGGCCCCGGCCACGCCTTCACGATTTTGTTTCTGGGAACTCACACGAGAATTTCCCAGTGGGTACCCATCCTAGGATTGCTCTCGCTCGAACTCGCTTAACTTCGGAGTTCTAATGGAACCCGAAGCCAGTGAGTTCCCAAAAGGCCTCGTGTTATAAGAGGTGGGCATGTACATATAAGACACATCACCCCCTCTCCGTTGGTCGATGTGGGATGTTACAGATTTGGCTGTATGATTTGTGTCTATCTTATTCACTTGAATAACGAGATTACATAGTTCAGATAACGAAATTCAAAGAACATAAGTTATATAACAAAATTCAAGAACACTATTCAGATGATGAAATTCAAATAAGACGATTAATACAACAAAATTCAAGAAGACGGTTTAGAGAATATGAATTGAACATAATTGAGAACATACTGAAGAGCGATAGTTCCAGGGTGGTAACGGTGAGCTACTTGAAATGTGGGCTACAAGCCTTCGACAACACCTAGGTTTTGGAGGGGGATTTCTTTTGCACGACTAATATTAGTTAAAAGTCTATTTAGGGTTTCTTTTGCACAGTTACAATAGTTTCATGTTTTTTTTTATTAGGGTTCAAAGTCTGAATCCAAGTCTTGATCGAAATGGGAATGGGAGAACCAATTTCAGTTAAATTGTCTTCCTTTTTTAATTATATTTTCAATTTTCCAGATTTTAAGTTTTTTTTCATTTTTTTAATCTTTAATATTAGTTAAAATCCACATAAGCATCCATGTCATTTAATGAATAAATAAGAACCCTTGGATGTCATGTAATCAAAAGGCTTAAAAAGAGTGTAAAAGTATTTGTCCCTTGATCATATCCAAGGTCTAAAATATCGATATTATCTCGATATTTCCATTGAAATTTCCATATTTTTGGACTACCGATATTTCTGATATCATCGATATTTTAGACCTTGATAGGAACTCTATGTGGTACTAAGTCACTCATGTATCTTACCATGCAATGTATAAAGTGTAAAATATTGTACTAATTAATTATATATAAATGATTATGGTGTGTTTAAACTTCTTTCATTAATTACTACATATTTTCTACACTCACAATGTTTGCCAGCTCGCTATATAATCAACTTAAATCAGTTAAATCCATCATGCAATGCATTTCCTTCCAATTTGTTTGTGATAGAATAATAGATAATTAACTAAATAAATATCCTGCAAAGTTTCAATAAAAATTTCCAAGTTTTTCTTACAATTTCCATGGGTTTTATTCAATTTTTATCGATATCGATAATATTCCGATATTTCCATCAAAATTTTCGTGTTTTTGGACTACCGATATTTCCGATATCATCAATATTTTATACCTTGATCATATCCCACATATATATATATATTAGGATCAAGGGACAAATATTTTTACACATATCTTTGCACTTCTTTGAAGCATTGAGATTTTATAACATCCAAGGGTTCTTATTTATTCATTAAATGACATGGATACTTATGTGGATTTTAACTAATATTAATGAGCAAGTGGCCCTCCACCACAGTGGTGGAGATGAGTGTTGCTCTTGCATTGTAACGTGGGTTCGAACCCCGTTGACATGAAATCTCTTCGAGGTCTACAATGCCTTGGATGAAACCTAATTAACAACGGCCTAGGGGGGAAGATGGAGGCTTGGAAGTTTACGTTTCCCTAAACTGATATTGTTCCTTAAAATGTTTTAATTGAATAAAGTCTTTTTATTTCCATGTCATTGCCACATCATTTAGTAGTTTAGCTTGAGTAATATTAGTTTTATTTAGGACCATTAGATGTAAAAAGATCTAAGAGCTAATATGGAGTGTAAAGATATTTGTTATAATATTTGTCTCTTGATACAAAGTTATGTCTTTACTCATCATTTCTCACTTGACTTGAGCTACACAATTTTTATTTTTATTTTTAAACAATGAGATGATTGGTTCGTGGTGGGAAAATATAATCTGGTTTTGTAATTTTGGAGGCATTTTTCCATTTGTTGAGCTCCAAAACTTCCAATGAATGGTGGTCAACTAGGCAGGGCCGGCCATGAGAATTTGGGGATTCTAGGCGAGCCTTCAAAATGAGGCCCTTAAGTTTTCTAACCCATGACTCTTTGTACATTGATATGTTAAAAAAAAAAATCGCTAAATACACAAAATATCTATTTCAACATCAAATACCATTAGAAATTAATATCAAAAGAAGAAAAACAAACATTACACGTCTCGCGTTTTTAGACGCAAATGTACTAATTAAGTTTACATAATCTAATTTTTCAACAAATTATTTTTCAATTGATAAAATAGCTAACCCGTTCAACTGTTCTTGTGGCATAATTGATCGAAGACAAGATTTGATCAACTTTAATTTTGAAAAACTTCTTAACTGGTATGGTTAACAAAATTCTATATGCAACCCATGCATTTGGGAAACAACCATCCATTTGTCTCAAATAGTTCAACACTTCCATTGCTCGACTGATTTCCTTCGGTAAAAGTTTTCTCAAGATTCTTAGCTCTAGGAATAAGTCTTTCCCATAAATATTAGAATGCTCACCATGTTTCAAAAATCCTTCAAGATTGATTCAAAAACTCCTCAAACTATCATTTTCTGCAGCTTTTAACTTCTTGAAGTTAAACAAAAGCCCAAAAGTTGCTTCATATTTCAGAAATTGTTCAAATCTGATATCAAGTGAAGTATGGGCTTGATCAACTATATAAAGGAAGTAATCAACTCTAAAAGTTTCAATAGTTGATTGTGTTACCGCTTCACTAGCACTCTCATCAAATTGTTTATTTCTTCAAATGATGTGTTTCTTATGAAAAATAGTTCAATCCCTATCTCATTTGCTATTTTCTTAGCTTCATTCATTGCCTCCTCAAATTCATGTTCTCTATACTGAGCAAGAACGGTTATAAGTGATCGGATCATATTTATATATATTTTTACTTCGAATTCACTCGTCTTTTCTTAGTTAGTTCCTTATATTTTTGAGCTATTTACGTATTTTTGTGTTTATAGGATTTGTTATGCAAACAAAATAAAAATAGAACAAGTGAAATTTTATGTAATAAATTCGTCAAAACTGTCTGTGTAGATCAACTTTTGTGGTAATCTCTTTTCTCTCGTTTTCTTGGAAATCAGAATTGTTTTAGCAATATTGTTCATTGTGCTCCTCACCTTCTATTGTCTATGCTTTCAAAACCTGCTCACAATTTACTACTCACAGGATTTCACATATAAGTGATTATAAGTACCATTCACAATCATTAGTCATGTAGCATTCTCACAGTTTATATTGATGTCGTTCTGTGCTTCAGGTTCGCATTTTTTCCCCACCTCCATCTATTAACAATAGCATCAAGATGGAAGTGGGAATCGAGGATTGTCTGCACATTGAGTTTGAGTACAACAAGAGCAAGTACCATCTGAAAGATGTTATTATCGGCAAGATATATTTCCTTCTTGTAAGAATCAAAATAAAGAATATGGATCTGGAGATCAGGCGTCGTGAGTCAACAGGGTCGGGGCCCAATACTCATGTTAAGACAGAGGCACTTGCTAAGTTTGAGTTGATGGATGGTGCTCCAGTAAGAAAAAGGAAAGGCAGCAAGGCTGCCAGAAAGAAGGAATAAAAAAATTAAAAAGGAAAAATGGGAAAGACGGATCCAAAGAAAAGAAAGAAAGCAGACGTGAGGAGCAGGGACGGTTTTGCAGCGTGAAAGGCAGCAAGGCTGCCAGAGACGAAAAGGGAGATTGACAGCAAGCAGAAAAGAGGAGCGGAAAAGAGTAACGTGGTATACGCAGAGAGAAGTGGACGGACAGCGTGGAGAAGAATAAAAAAAAAGGGAAATATAAATGAACTGGAAAGCAGAAGGCGCATAAAAAATATATATAGAAGAGAGGGCAGAGAGCAGGGGGGAGGACGTGATTTTGGGGGAATTAGCAAGCTGCCTTGCGCAGCTTGAGCCTCGGGAAAAAGAGGTCAGAGTGCGACAGCCAGGGAAGAAGAGGAGCACAGAGGCAGAGGGCTTCACTCCGTTCTTATTGGTGTTATCTTCTCAAACTCATGATTTACGTTTGGTTTAATTTGTTAATAATGTGTAACTAATTTATTTTGGCTAGAGGTTAATTCGAAACCATGAATATATTTGTAATATGAATTGATTACCTTCAGTTGTGATTTCTGAGTTGTGATTTAATTTGCTTAACTGCTTGATTGATAACTTATTTTTGTATGTCGATTAAGGATGCATACTTAATTTACATGCATGAATTTGATGCTAGAATATAAGTGAATTTCACCTAATCGTTATGAACTTATATTCACAAGTAGTGAAGGTTGTTATCCACAATCGTGTTAAGTGAATTCTTGGCAAGAGTATCATGCTTTTCATAGTTACGAATGCCTCGTCAATGCTTATAGTTTTCACAAAGTTTAATGATCTTTGATTGTATCTCTATTGTGCTTTTCACGTAGGGGACTTTTGAAGAATGTTTTGAATTGTTGTATGCGTTTTTCCGTCCAATTCAATAACTTAAGGAAAACTTGAAGATTAAAAAAGTGTTGTTCACGGTTAATCTGAAGTGTTGAGATTCACAACTTATTGAAAGAACAACTGAAAATCAATTTAGGTTGCATATGTGTCATGTGTGGAGAAGAACCCTCTAGCTAATCCATCACCTATCCTTTCACCTTAATTTCATGTTTTTGTCAATTCTGTAATTTATTTAAGTTTAATTTACTTCTCGTCAAACCAAACCCCCCCATTATTAAATTATATTATTTAGTTAGTTTTCATTGTTGTTAATCTTTTAATTCAATTTCCGTCCATTGCAGTTCCTAGTGTCTAATTTGATTGTTTTCATTATTTTGAGTCATCCTAAGTGTGTTTCAAGTTATTAGAGTTTTTAGCCTAGTTTTGTGTCCTTGAGTCTTGTTTAATATTTTTAAATTAATTTAGAATAGATTAGCAATCCCTCCTAATCCCCGGTCTAGAACGATACCCTACTTACATCTATACTACAATTGTCAAAAAGAGGGTTTAATTTGTGTGTCAAGTAATTTTTCACATCAATAAGTCCTTTTAACTGATCAATAGCAACATCAATATGCATGTCTTCTTTTTGAAGAGCTTTGCTAACATTATTAATAGCAAACAATAATTCATGCCATAGAACCATACCTAACAAGAATTCAAAATTCTCCAACTCAGAAATTGCTAGGGACATGGCTTCACTCCTGGACTTAGGATGTTCACTAGTATATGCCAAGTGAATTAAAGCATCTTTTATCTGTTGAGTGCTTTTCTCTTATGAGTTTAACACTTTCAATATGATTTTCCCAACGAGTTTGTGACGATGGTTTTAGGGTGTGACTTCTTTGCACATAATCTGTAAAAACATTCCATCGCTTGGTAGAGGATGAGAACAATGTATATATGCGTTGTACTACTCCAAAAAAAGACATTGTTTTAGGGTAACAATTGGCCATATCACAAAGTGCAAGATTAAGGCTATGATATCCACATGGAGTGTAGAATGCTCTAGGATTTATTTTAAGTACTTTGCCTTGCACACCTTTATTTTTTCCTTTCATATTAGAACCATTGTCATAACCTTGTCTTCTTATGTCATCAACATCAAGTTTAAGAATGCTCAATGCACCTAAAAACACATCAAAAAATGTATTCCCTGTTGAGTCATGTATATTCAGAAATTCTAAAAAGAATTCTTCAACCTCTTTTTCGTAACATCCACACCATATTATAAGAGACATTTGGTCTTCATGACTTGCATCTGGAGTGCAATAAAGTATTACCGAAATATATTTAACCTTTTTTATTCTTGCTATGATTGCACTTTTGACCTCACTTGCCACCAGTTGTATCAATTTCTTTTTGAATCTTATGACGAAGATAATGATAATGAGTCTAACGGGTATCAATACATCGAATGTGCTTTTGCATAATAGGATCAAATTCAACAACCATTTCAATAAGATTTAAAAAGTTTCCATTATTTTCTTCATACAACTTCTTATTGTGTCAACAACATGCTAAAGTAACTTTTGCAAGTCTTTTCACCACATCAATTATCCTTCATAACACTTGTCTCCAATGTTCTTTTTCTTGCTGATTAGTTGTTGCACACTTTCATCAATTCTTTTACACTTTTGCAATCTTCTTTCCAACTCAATTCATATACTCATGTGATGAATATGTTCCTTGCTAGTTTCATGAGTTACAAACCTATTAGCAATATTCTTTCGATCTTTGAAACCCTCATTATCCAGGTAAGTCTTGATTCTAGTTTGCTTGAATAACTTAAAACAAAAACAAAATACTTTATCTAAAGAAACTGAATATACTAGCCATTTCCTATCTTGCTTATCCCCGTTAGCTCTTTTAGGGCATCTTTCCACTAACATATCTCTAAGATTTTGACCAATCTTATCCAATTCCCTAGATCATCAATATTTAAAGAAAAAACTACTTCTTCACTTATCTTCAATGTGAGCATCCTCGGACATATTCTCAATATCTTCCCCATTATGATTATCTTCCACAACTTCATTTTCTTCTACCTTCTCATTAGCTTGATCATGTTCTTCAATACCAGTCTCAATCAGAGGTTCACCTTCTGGCACTCCACTAACATAGTCAAACATAGGCTCATCTTGTTCCTCATTCACTGAACTGTCAAATTGTTTTGTGAAATACCTACTAAGATATCCAACTTGAGATCTTATTAATACTTCTTCCTTTTTCCTTTTTTTTTTTGAGACCCAGAGAGATGCTTTCTAATAAGAGGCATGATAACTATAACTCATTTTCAATCAAGAAACCACAACGTAACAATCAACTTTCAACTCAATATTAAGTCAATAAAGTCTTAAAGAACAATAAAATCCGATTGACGTATAGAAGAAATTCTCTTATGCTTTTCCAAAATTCAGCATCACAAATTCATAATTCCCAAATATACCTACTAAAACCAAGTAACAAAAACAAAAACAATATCAAACCATTTCCAAAATTCTCTTATTCTTTTTATGTATTGGAGATTTAAAAGGGAAAAAAAATTAAAAATATAAAATTGTTATTAGATTAGGTTTTCTGATTACATTTGGATATGCTTTTGTTGGGGAGTCCTTGGGGGCTATTTGGATATATGGTTGATTGGGTCTTCAGCATGGCCTGTTTAGACTTCAGTTATACAAAATTAATTAAAAAAATAAATACGTCCATTGTGTTTCGAACCGGAGATGTGAGGTAACATCATTCAGTTTTCGCTACGCCAGTAGGTTTTTTGTGTCTTTCATCTTACTTTTACAATATTTATATATCAATAGCTATATAAAAAAAATTTGTTGCCCCCAAAATCAAGGGCCCTAGGCGGTCGTCTTGTCGGGCTATCATTAGGGTTGGCCTTGCATCTAAAGACACGACTTCTACCTTTATCAACATCAATGAGCCCCCCCCCCCCCACCATTACACGTCTAGTTGACTGTTCCCCTCAAAGATTTGGAATTAACGTTAATGTCGATGATCTTCTTGTTGAAATTCTTATCTGAGCTTATATTTTTACAGAGTCATGCAAGCACAAAGATGAAAAATCTAAGAGAAAACAAGCATTGCAGGAGGAGGAAGAAGAAGATGAAGCTATCAAAAGAGAGAAGTTTGTGATTGCTACACTAAACATAGCAGTACACACACACTGTTATTCCAACGGAAACATTCCTTTTACATGTTTAAAGATGGCATCACAGCCTTACAATGTAGTCAGCATTATAAGTCTGACACTTGTCATCTATCAAAGACATACAAGACCTATAAATATTGATCTTATCAAGAACTTACACCTGTCTAACTTAATTCAAAACAAACAATAGTTATTGAGAATTAAATTAGATCAGGGAAGAATTTACATTTCAACATTCCATTCTAAATTGTTAACTGGTTTAACTTCCAACAACCCTCTCAAGTAGTAGAACTGATCCTTAGACAATGCTTTTGTAAATATATCAGCTACTTGCTCTTCAGACTTGCAATATCTCAAATCTACTATACCTTTTTGCAAAGCATCATGAATGAAATGATACCTGCGGTTGATGTGTTTTGCCTTCTGATGAAGAACATGATTTTTGGTTATTTGCAATGACAGAAGTATTGTCCACCAACAGTAGTATTGCTTATGTTTGCAATTCTCCAAAGTCCTCTAGTACAAACCTTAACCATATGACCTGAGTAGTAGCTTCATTTGCCTTGACATACTCAGCTTCAACTGTAGAAAGGGCAACACTATGTTGGTTGATTAATGCACAAGAAAACACACCACTGCCAAAGGAAAAACTATAGGTGCTTTTCATGTCATCTTGACTCCCACTCCAGTCACTGTCATAATACCCTGTTAGCACATCTTCTTTTCCCTTCTAATACTCAATGCCATAATTGATTATCCTTGTATGTACCTCAAGACCATATTGTGAAATTGGATATTAGGCGGAATATTTTGCAAATAAAAGTTTAACTTTGCACAGTAGACTAGTCAAATGAGCTGGTCAACTAGTTATAAGTTAGTCGGTGATATGAAGTGTAGTTGCAAGAACAAATCCTAAATGACCAATACGTTCAACTAATCCAAGTTACCCAAATTAGTTTCACAAAAATAATTCCTAGACTTGAACACATTTACATATAAGTTCATTATGCAAACAACAATGACAAAGCATTTATGAATTAAAGTATGTTGGATTGACTAGTTAAGCTTACCAGTTAACTAAGTATAGATTCGTCAATTAATCAAACACAAATCTACAAATCAAACTTAGTTCACTATAGGTTATCCTAGTCAACAACAATCTAGTTCATTGCTCATAATATGCAGTGTATCTCTAACCTATATCAAATAACAATTCATAGGAAACATTAAACATATGCAAGTAAATAAGATATGTGGACAAGTTTAAGAGACAAAGAACACAAGAAGTTTTTGGACGGAAAAACCCACCTTTGGGTTAAAAAACCGGAGACTACACTGAGGCCAATCCACCAGTGTAAAAAGTACTACACAAAACTCAATTCCTAAATCTAGTCTAAGGAACAACTTTACCTTTGTGCAACCTTGCCTTACATGAGAAGGATTCATTCGGTCTTCATGAAGTGGCAGCTTCTCCTGAACTCTTCACCTTATGGCACTGATATGAAAATGATGATAATGTGCTATCTAGATTCAATGACTAGTCAGTTTAGAGTTAAAGGAAGAAATTGACATGAATCCGAAAATGGGGTCTGTGTAAATATTTGAAACTCGGAGAACTTAACCACCAAATTAAAATAAAACTGTTTGTACCATACTTAACCAATCCCAAAATTACTGAGTATCGGTCAACGTTATACCGTCAAGGACCCAGAAGAGCTTCCCTCCAACCATGAGGCCAATCATAGCGCGACACGTGTCAACATCAGAAGCCAATCATAGAGCAACACGTGTCAACATCAGAAGCCAATCACAACACGACACGTGTCAATGTCAGAATGAAACTAGAAACTCTTTTCTATAAATAGAGATCATTCTCTCACAATATTTCCGAATGTCATTTGTACTAAATCATTCACTAGTACTCACTAAAGGAGAGCTTGAACCTATGTACTTGTGTAAACCCTTCACAATTAATGAGAACTCCTCTACTCTGTGGACGTAGCCAATCTGGGTGAACCACGTACATCTTGTGTTTGCTTCTCTGCCTCTATCCATTTTCATACTTATCCACACTAGTGACCAGAGCAATCTAGCGAAGTTCACAAACTTAACATTTTCTGTTGTACCAAAGTCCTCACTGATTTTGTGCATCAAGATTTGGCGTCGTCTGTGGGAACATTCCCACTCTCTTCAGCTTTGCTAAGCTGGTTTCCACTATTTGTACACTCTCTTTTGACCAGGCATCCCACTCCAACATAGGGAGCGAAGGAAGCCACAACACACAGAATGACACCCCTCCTGCACCTAGTGCGAAGCAACGAAAGAAGGAAGGAAAGAGGGTTGCTCTTCAAGCTAAAGTCGATGAGCTAAAAGCTTAGAACAACAAGATAACAATGAAGAATGAGGTTCTCCAGGAACAGTATGAGAAGCTTTTTGAGATGCTCCACGAAACTAGGCATACTCAAACATGTGGGCTCGTTGCCCCTGTGGACATCAACCATCATCTGGGTGCCCCCCAACACGGAGGGTCACCTCCATTCGACATGGGTATCCCTAATGAGGAGTGAGCTAATCATCAAAACATTGATCAACATGAGACTTCTCTCAACCCAGATGCTTCGACCCGAAGTAGAAGAAGTGGAAGAAGACACTTCTTTGTAGAAGGGTTGGAAGGATCGAAAGCCGTTTATCGTGACTGCCGAGACTTCCTATAGCAACGTCGAGAGAATCCCCTCCATATATGTTCGAAGATCAATGACCCAAGGGTTTATGAAAGACTCAGTCCCCTTCCACGACCCAGGCCATCTGTTAATCTAGGGATTGAACGACATGTCCCAAAAGAACATGAAGGTACGGGGGACTCTAAGGTATTCTGACAGAGCCACCCTAGAAGTTAGTACGGCGAGTCTAAGAAAAAACCACATGCCCTTGCTCAAACTTTCCTACTTCCAAGAGGCGATGGAAACTTACGAAAGAAAATTCCAGTGGTACATGACTCCACTCAGGACCCCTTTGTCCTACAGCTCTTTGAGGAAGTAAACAAGTTGAAGGCCGAACGTCAGGCTGAGATACTTGACTGGAACCAACCTAGGCCTAGCCCTTTCACAAGAAGGATCATCGACACCCCTTTCAAGCGAAGACAAAACAAAAGCTTGGTTTACAACTCTATACTGGAAGTGCGGACCCAATTGAACACCTTAACCTCTTTAAGTCCATCATGGCATATCGGATGCACACCGACGAAGAGCGATGTCTTCTCTTCCCCTCCACCCTCTCTGGTGGAGCCCTAAACTGGTATTGCCGTCTTCCACCTGAGACAGTAGACTCATTTGAGTAATTGAGGAAACTATTTGTCTCTTAACACATCTTCCAGACTGATCACTTGTATTCTGCAGATGACTTGTACACTATTCATTAGAAGCCGGACGAGTCACTATGAGAGTATGCCGGTTGCTTCAGCCATGAGTATTCTCGCTATGCTGAGGTAGATGACAAGACCGCCCTCAAGGCCTTCACGGCAGGCCTATGTGATTGTTTCTTCAAGTATATGATCAATGCTAACACTTGGAAGACTTACTCTAAGGTGATGGCACAAGCTTACAACCACGCCTCCGCCGAAGCAAGGACATACCAAAGGAACCCCCATAAAGTAAGGACATACCAAAGGAACCCCCATATGGTTAACCTTTATCAACAAATGGGAATGGGAAGTCAAGTTCTACCAAGTGAGGAGATATTGGCCATTCAGACACCCATTGCATCATCTCCTGCCTCATTTAGCTACTCGCTAAGTCACCAAACGTATCTGTCTCTTGGTAAGAGGAAGGATTTTTACTTTCAGCAAGCCCATTACAACAAGAGGGTTAAAAATTCGTATCAAGACAACCAGGGGTGAACGTACCCTCGACTATTATAACTATGGGACCAAGTCTTACTCTTTCAAAGTGGAGGATTAGGTACTGAAGGAAATGCTATTATAAGAAAGCATACACATTACAAATGTTTTGACTCTCAACCGCTTGAGATCTTTTGTCACACAAGCCATTCGGCAAATATTTAAAGAAGGGGGAATTCAGACAATTTCTTCTGAGTCTTTTGCGTTCCTGGCACTGGAACACTTGGCCTACACTGACCTACCTTTATACTCAAACTCAGAGCTTCAACATGCGTACTTTGACACAAAGTATGTGATACTAAGTGTTACAAACAACATGGTTCACATATCAAAACCATGGATCCCTTTATGCATAGCAAAACATTCATAAGCATCACTCATATCAATCAACATAAACATCATACATTCCAACAAATTCATACATAAACATCATACATTCTAACACATTCATACATAAACATCATACATTCCAACACATCTATATATAAGCCAATTGTGATTCGAAAGGGTTCAACATACTTTGTGTCTTCTACACTTAATACAATGTGCCTCGACACCTTGCCCTTATTCTCACTAACCAGGTGATGAAATGTACAACTCGTACTCTAATATCATTTGACAACTTGCCACTCATGCCACTAACCAGGTGAAGAATGAGCTCATCTTCATGCCACCAACCAGGTGATGAAATGTACAACCCGTACTCTAATATCATTTGGCAACTTGCCACTCATGCCACCAACCAGGTGAAGAAGGAATTCATCTTCATGCCACCAACCAGGTGATGAAATGTACAACTCTTACTCTCCTTCATGCCACCAACTAGGTGAATAAGGAACTCATCTTCATGCCACCAACTAGGTGATGAAATGTACAACCCGTACTTTCCTTCATGCCACCAACCAGGTGATGAAATGTACAACCCATACTCTAATATCATTTGGAAACTTGCCATTCATGCCACCAACCAGGGGAAGAAGGAACTCATCCTCATGCTACCAACTAGGTGATAAAATGTGATGAAAGGTGATGAAGGAACTCACCTTCGTACCACCAACCAAGTGATGAAAGAAACTCACCATTCATTCCACCTACCAGAAGACGAGTGGTACAACTTGTACATGTGAATTCCTAGCATTCACAAATAATTAAAAACCCTCAAGCTTGACAACTCAACTAGGGGAGCACTTATGCCCAACAAGAGTTATAGTCACCAACAAAGTCTTATTGCAAGCCAACAACAACTTCAGTGCATGGCATATGAAGATCAAACTATTCAGCCCTCTTGCATCTGCTTCAAACATTTCCCCTCTGTAACAATGCAAACACTACAACTCGTAGAAAGCTTCACACACTCTTGATCAAGACAGTGTGAAGCAAAACCAATTTATGGTGCCAATAAGAGCTTCATCAAAGGAGTTCAACCATAATTCTCAAAAGCTTCACACACTCTTGATCAAGACAGTGTGAAGCAAAACCAATTTATGGTGCCAACAAGAGCTTCATCAATGGTGAGCAACCACAATTCTTAAAAGCTTCACACACTCTTGATCAAGACAGTGTGAAGCAAAACCAATTTATAGTGCCAACAAAAGCTTCATCAAAGGAGTTCAACCACAATTCTCAACAGCTTCACACACTCTTGATCAAGACAGTGTGAAGCAAAATCAATTTATGGTGCCAACAAGAGCTTCATCAATGGAGGGCAACCACAATTCTCAAAAGCTTCACACACTCTTGATCAAGACAGTGTGAAGTAAAACCAAATTATGGTGTCAACAAGAGCTTCATCAAATGAGTTTAACCACAATTCTCAAAAGCTTCACACACTCTTGATCAAAACAGTGTGAAGCAAAGCTAATTTATGGTGCCAACAAGAGCTTCATCAATGGAGGGCAACCACAATTCTTAAAAGCTTCACACACCCTTGATCAAAACAGTGTGAAGCAAAACTAATTTATGGTGCCAACAAAAGCTTCATCAAAGGAGTTCAACCACAATTCTCAACAGCTTCACACACTCTTGATCAAGACAATGTGAAGCAAAACCAATTTATGGTGCCAACAAAAGCTTCATCAATGGAGGGCAACTGCAATTCTCAAACATTCGAAGCAAATTCAAGACTGTTCGAAGCAAATTCAATTTATATTGTTCTTCCAAACCTTCGACTACTACAAGGTGTGGCTTGCATCACAATCTCTTGCTCAACAGTATGGAAGCAAAATTTGTATATGTTGTCTCTCCCACATTTTCAAATTTCTAATTTCCCAAAAAAAAAAAGAAAGGGAAATTCAACAAAGCTTCATCAATGGAGGACAACTACAAATTCTCAAAAAGCTTCACACTATCTTGATCAAGATAGTGTGAAACAAAATCAATTCATGGTACTTAACAAAGCTTCACCACAAAAGCTTCACCAACAAAAACTTCATCAATGGAGGACAACTACAAATTCTCAAAAGCTTCACACTATCTTGATCAAGATAGTGTGAAGCAAAATCAATTCATGGTACCCATCAAAAGCTTCACCAACAAAAGCTTCAACTCCAAAGCTTTACCAACAAAAGCTTCATCAATGGAGGACAACTATAAATTCTCAAAAACTTCACACTATCTTGATCAAGATAGTGTGAAGCAAAATGAATTCATGGTACCCAACAAAAGCTTCAACTCTAAAGCTTCACCTACAAAGCTTCAACTCTAAAGCTTCACCTACAAAGCTTCAACTCTAAAGCTTCACCTACAAAGCTTCAACTCTAAAGCTTCACCTACAAAAGCTTCACCCACAATAGTTTCACCTACAAAAGCTTCACCCATAAAAGCTTCACCCACTACAAAAGCTTCACCCATAAAAGCTTCACCCACCACAAAAGCTTCACCAAAAAAAGCTTCACCCATAAACGCTTCCCCCACCATAAAATCTTCACCCACAAAAGCTTCACCCACTACAAAAGCTTCACCCATAAAAGCTTCACCCACCACAAAAGCTTCACCAAAAAAAGCTTCACCCATAAACGCTTCCCCCACCATAAAATCTTCACCCACAAAAGCTTCCCCCACCACAAAAGCTTCACCCATAAAAGCTTCACCAACAAAAGCTTCACCCACCACAAAAGCTTCACCCATAAAAACTTCACCAACAAAAGCTTCACCTACCACAAAACCTTCACCCACGAAAGCTTCAACACAAAAGCTTCACCTACAAAAGATTCACACTATCTTGATCAAGATAGTGTGAAGCAAAATCAATTCATGGTACCCAACAAAGCTTCAACCTCAAAGCTTCACCTACAAAGCTTCAACACCAAAGCTTCACCTACAAAGCTTTAAAATATATATATATATTTTTTTTTTTCGGAAATTCGAAATTTCAAAAATTCGAAAATTTGAAAATTCAAAAATTCGAAAAAAAACTTTCGAAAAAAAAAATTGCCTAGGCCTTCTCTTATTTGGGCCTAACAACTTTCATAACAAATATATATGAAGAATGAGTTTTGGGCTACCACTAGAAAGGAAATGCCTCATTCGTCAACTCCCTCGACCGGAGACTTGAGGGACTCCTATCATACGCTACTGCACCTTGATACTCGGAAGTCTCACGACCACTCAGTGACTTGGATTTTTCAAGTCTCCAAACGAGAAGTTTTCGTCACTCGGGAAATTAAGGGAGCACTACCTCAACCTACATGCTTCACTCACAAAGCTTCAATATACAAACTTCAACAAAAGGAAAAATTCAAAGAACTTAGTGAAGAAGGCCTCGATGTATTTAACACAATACGTTGAAATGAAGCAAAGCTTGTTTATTGATATCTCCGATAAGTTACAAATATGTACATATACATGAATCAAAATAAATAAACAAAAGGGAGCTTTCATAAAGGTTGCTTAGGAAAAGTCTCAGCAGTCGGCAGAGCCCCAGAAAGAGGAGGCACCAAAGAGTGATTATTCGGAGCCTCAGTACTAGGCAGAACCCCAGAAGGAGGAGGCACCGAAGGTTAATCATTTGGAGCTTCATTACGCGGTACAGCCCCAGAAGACGAAGGTAATAAATGCTTTGGAACAAACCCACAAAACTCTGATGATCAAGTAAAATCTGACCATCAGATTCCTGCAGCTGGTCGAGCTTCCTCTTCATGCTTGTAGCATAGTCAAGTGAGTGCCTGTGCAACTGTATATTCTCATACTTGAGCCCTTTGATCTCCTGTTTGAGACTTATCACTTCAGCCGCCAATGATTCAATTTGGCGGGTTCGAGCAAATAGGCGTTGGGCCATATTAAACACAGAACCTGCACACTAAACATTGAGAGCTAGAGAATCCTTAACAGCCAACTCATCAGACCATTTGGAAAGTAGTCTGTTATCTTTAGGAGTGAGACGGTTCCTGACCACCACCGCAGCGGTCATATCATTCTTCATCACAGAATCTCCAACGATAAGATGACTAGTAGGGGATAAGAAGGATAGGCGCCATATGTTGTCTTGAGAAGGCATGACTGCCTCTTCACCAAAGTTCAAGTCAAAACGACAGTTGGATGGGCCAGACATTCTCATAAATAAAGAAGGAGAAATGAGGTGAAATAAATCTTTGAAGTAAGGGGAAAATTCCTACAAGCAATAACTATTTGAATGTACTTCTTACACACAATTAGTGCCCTTATAAAAGAAAGGGCAACAGGGTTGTTGGTTCAAAAATCGAAGAGACACCACTTTTCGGATTCCGAAGAGGCACCACTTTCCAGACGCAACATCAGCTCATCGAGTACCACAGATAGCTTTGCCAAAGATCTCTGACAAAGTTTAGACACATAAATTTTGAAGGTCCAGCTACCCTACTATTACCCACAAAGGTAAAGGAACAGCACCACTGCTTGGTAACTAGAAAGTCCCAATGTGTGTCAACCTCTGTGCTTCGTGGCAAGGCAGACTGGCAAAAATGCCCAACCTTTACTCATTTTAAAGAAAACACTCCCAACAAGATTGCTTGCTCAAAAATCGAAGAGACACTGCTTTCCAAA
This sequence comes from Malus domestica, assembly GCF_042453785.1. Taxonomy (NCBI): domain Eukaryota; kingdom Viridiplantae; phylum Streptophyta; class Magnoliopsida; order Rosales; family Rosaceae; genus Malus; species Malus domestica. Next base: position 12,547,839 of record NC_091668.1, read on the forward strand.
TCTCAAGAGTCAGACTCTCAACAGGATTGCTTTCTCAAAAATCGAAGAAGCACCGTTCTCTAAATCTCGAAAGCTAGATCCCCGATAAGATTACTTGTTCAAAAATCGAAGAGGCATCGCTCTCCGAACTTCGAGAGCCAGATTTCCTCGGATAAAGCTTGTCTGCAATCTTCACATGCAACATCAGCTTTCCAGATACCACATACCACTTTTTCAAAGTGCTCTGACAAAGTTAAAACACGTGAAGCTTGCAACTCCCACTACATTGCTATGACCAAGAAGGGTAAAGGAATAGCACTACTACTTGTTGTTAGGAAGACTTCTATATATGTCGACTTCCATCCTCCACAGCCAGGCAGACCTGCAAATAACAAAAAATGCTCAACTGTTCTTCCCATCCGAGAGGGCACTCTCAGCAGAGTCTTTCGAAATACTCAACTTCTTTTCTCCCGACAATACCTCTGTAAACAAGCCATACCAGAGCAAGAGTATCTCATATCATCAGGGTTAAAAGCAAGAATGTCCCATATCATGCTTTTTCCCTGTCTTTTCCTTTGGCCTTGTTCTTACCTGCAAGACAAGGAGAAAGAGAGCAATCAGTCAGCACTTGGAATCAAGCTTTTAGTCTGGAACTGACTGCCTGGAACCCCTTACCTGATTACTTACCTGGCATTGCTCTCGAGTACTCATCTTTAACATGTTATGCTTCCAGAGAAAATACCACATCTGCTTGAGGAACAGATAAGGTAAGTGAGAAGGATACAAGAAAGCATATAGAGACAAACGTAACAGAACACGTGCCAATACATCCATTACTTTGTCAACAACAAAAGTATCTCATATCATCAGGGTCGAACGTACTCTAGATTTGATGGACTTGTTTTGACCCTCAAATTCTTGAGTCAGCCTTATACTCTGGAGGAAACCAGAAAACCCTTCAGCCCAGTTCAAGAATAAGCCTGTGGAAAGTTACTTTTTCAAAAGTAAAAGTATCTCATATTATCTCTTCTCCATTTGCTTCTCCTTACCCTTGTTACTGTTTACGACACAATGAGAAGGAGAACAATCAACCGGAAGTCGAAGTCGAACCTCCGATCCAAGTTGCTTGCTTGGAAGTCTGATTGCTTACCTTGTCTGTTACCTCATTAAGCAAATCTCCTAGCTCGGCGACTTGGGGGACTCCTACTATAGGGTTTATATAGCACTTGACCTAACTCGAAACTACAAGTAAGCTTCAAGTGAAATTGATACAGTATCTTGTGCATCTTCATCGGTTAAAGATACCACATCTGGATGAAGGAAAAGAACTTCTAGAGAAGATACCACATCTACATATGAGACAAATAAGGCAAGTGAAAATGATACCACACTTCGGTACTTAGAAGTTTCGTAATTACTCAATAACTTGGATCTTGTAAGTCCCTAACCGAGGAGCTTCCCTTACTCGGGAACTTAGGGGAGCACTATTTGTACCATACTTGACCAATCCCTAAACTACTGAGCACCGGTCAACATTATACCATTAAGGACCCAAAAGAGCTTCCCTCTAACCAGGAGGCCAATCACAGCGCGACACGTGTTGACATCAGAAGCCAATCATAGTGTGACACGTGTCAACATCAGAAGCCAATCACAACACGACACGTGTCAATGTCAGAATGAAACTAGAAACTCTCTTCTATAAATAGAGATCATTCTCTCACAATATTTCCGAATGTCATTTGTACTAAATCATTCACTAGTACACTAAAAGAGAGCTTGAACCTATGTACTTGTGTAAACCCTTCACAATTAACGAGAACTCCTCTACTCCGTGGACGTAGCCAATCTGGGTGAACCACGTACATCTTGTGTTTGCTTCCCTATCTCTATCCATTTACATACTTATCCACACTAGTGACTAGAGCAATCTAGCGAAGGTCACAAAGTTAACATTTTCTGTTGTACTAAAGTCCTCACTGATTTTGTGCATTAACAAAATCCATGAAGACAATGCTACCCTATTATCCAATGATTGAGTGTTTAATGCATGAACATGGTTTTGTGGCTAGGGTTTCAATGAACAATACAAGAGATAGCTCAAAGCTAAAAAAACCTTTTCAGAAAACGTAAATTTCATAGCCAAAACAAATGAGCATATAGAAATGATTTAAACAAGCAATTTCAAAGATAGATTTATAAATAATCAATGAAGAACATTAAACATAAAATATGCTTGATGCTCCTAGGGGATCTAAGATGGTGATGAAGAAAATAAATCTCTAAAAAAATTTCCAATCTCAATCCCAAAAACAAATGAACCCTAGATGGACAATTTAAAGAGGGCTTGAAGTTTTAGAAAAGAAGGGGACCAAAAATACACTTGTCAAGTCCACAAACAATTAGGAAATATTTAGGGTTAAAAATCACTCTCGGGGAAAATGTGTCAGTTGACTCCTGTGGGCTGTCTTAAAGTGTGTGACCAGCAAACTGGAAAGCAACAGGAAAAGTTTATGAGATAGAACCACTAGACAGAATGAACTAAAAATATTAGCATGAAATGTACATGTATGAACAAACCTTTGATGTGAGAAGTTACTTAAGATGAATATTTATAGCAGCATGATCCTAAAAGAAGCATTTTAACCCTAAAACTATCTAGATCTAGAACATGTGTGGTAGTATTTACAATATTTGACAAGGAAAGTCAAAACAATAATTCTAGACTTTATATCTTGCGTGTTCCATGATGTTTCTTGGTACAATAATGCATAAATCTAACTAATAACCTAGATGCAAACATTATGTATGGCCTTGTGGTTGTTAGGTACAATAAACTTCCCACAATTTGCCTATATTCATTCTCATTTGCAACATATCTAATATCATCTTTGCATGGTTTCTCACTTGTCACCAAAGGAGTAGTGACAGGCTTGCATTACTTTAAACCAAATTTGTTCAACAGTGTCAATGCACATTTCTTTTGACTTATAAAAATACCCTTTTCAGTTTGAATCATAGCCATTCCAAGAAAATGATACAAAAGTCCCAAATTAGTTATTTCATACATTCTCATTATTCTCATTATTTTTTATTTGAACTCAGCAATTAGTTCTTCATTGTTCCCTGTACTATGCCATTAACATAAATTGATACAATCAGTGTTCCAGAGTTTTCCTTGGTCCTGCAATATAGAGTTGCTTCATTAGTGCTCCTGACATACGCACAACTATGAGATATATATTTATTTCTTCATACCAGGCCCTTGGTGCCTATTTTAAACCATACAAGGCTTTCTTTAATTTGTAAACTTTATCCTTAGAGTTTTAACCACAAAACCATCAAGTCGGTCCACAAATACTTCCTCCTTAAGCACACCATTCAGGAAAGCAGATTTGATATCCAACTAGTATAACTTTTATCCCTTTTAAGCTATCAATGCTATAAGAGTTCTAATGGTGTCTAATCTGGCCATAGGGCAAAGTTTCATTAAAGTTTATCCTATGCTTTGGTCTACAGTCCTTGACTATTAACCTAGCTTTGTGTTTCTATTAAGCCATTAAGGTTCAACCTTCTTATACACCCATTTAACCCCTGTTTGTACCATACTTGACTAATCCCGAAACTACTGAACACCGGTCAACGTTATACCATCAAGGACCCAGAAGAGTTTCCCTCCAACCAGGAGGCTAATCACAGCACGACACGTGTCGACATCAGAAGCCAATCATAGCGCAACACGTGTCAACATCAGAAGCCAATCACAGCGCGACACGTGTCAATGTAAGAATGAAATTAGAAACTCTCTTCTATAAATAGAGATCATTCTCTCACAATATTTCCTAATGTCATTTGTACTAAATCATTCACTTGTACTCACTAAAGGAGACCTTGAACCTATGTACTTGTGTAAACCCTTCACAATTAATGAGAACTCATCTACTCTGTGGACGTAGCTAATCTGTGTGAACCACGTATATCTTGTGTTTTCTTCCTTATATCTATCCATTTACATATTTTTCCACACTAGTGACCGGAGCAATCTAGCGAAGGTCACAAACTTAACACTTTCTGCTGTACCAAAGTCCTCACTGATTTTGTGCATCAACATTTGGCACCGTCTGTGGGAACGACACTTATTCCCACTCTCTTCAGCTTTGTCAAGCTGGTTTCCACCATTCGTACACTCTCTTTTAACCAGGCATCCCTCTCCAACATGGGGAGCGAAGGAAGCCACAGCACACAGAATGACACCCCTCTTGCACCTAGTGCGAAGTAACTAAAGAAGGAAGCAAAGAGGGTTGCTCTTCAAGCTAAAGTCGATGAGCTAGAAGCTTAGAACAAAGAGATACAATGAAGAATGAGGTCCTTCAGAAGTAGTATAAGAAGCTTTTTGAGACGCTCCATGAAACTAGGCATACTCAAACACAAGAGCTCGTTGTCCCTGTGGACATCAACCATCATATGGGTGCCCTCCAACATTGAGGGTCACATTCTTTCGACATGGGTATCCCTGATGAAGAGCGAGCTAATCATCAAAACATTGATCAACATGAGACATCTCTCAACCTAGCTGCTTCGACCCGAACCAGGAGAAGTGGAGAAAGACACCTCCTTGCAGAAGGGTTGGAAAGATCGAAAGCCGTTTATCGTGACTGTCAAGACTTCCTAAAGCAACGTCGAGAGAATCCCCTCCACATATGCTCGAAGATCAATGACCCAAGGGTTCCTGAAAGACCTGGTCCCCTCCCATGACCCAGGTTAGCTGCCAATCTAGGGAAGGAACGAAAGGTCCCAGAGGAACATGAAGGTACATGGGACTTTGAGGTATTCCGATAGACTCGCCCTAGAAGTTAGTACGGCAAATCCAAGAGAAAATCACACGCCTTGGCTCAAACTTTCCTACTTTCAAGAGGCGATGAAGACTTACGAAAGAAAATACCAGTGGTACATGACTCCACTCAGGACCCCCTTGTCCTACAACTCCTTAAGGAAGTAAACAAGTTGAAGGTTGAACGTTAGGCCGAGATACCTGACTGGAACCAACCCAGGCTTGGCCCTCTCACAAGGAGGATCTTCGACACCCCCTTCAAGCAAAGACAAAACAAAAGCTTGGGTTACAACTCTATACTAGAAGGGAAGTCCCATTTGAACACCTTAACCTCTTTGAGTCCACCATGGCATATCGAATGCACACTAACGAAGAGCGATGTCTTCTCTTCCCCTCCACCCTCTCTAGCGGAGCTCTAAACTGGTATTGCCGTCTTCCACCTGAGACAGTAGACTCATTTGAGGAACTAAGGAAACTGTTTATCTCTCAACACATCTTCCAGACCGATCGCTTGCATTCTGTAGATGACTTGTACACTATTCGCCAGATACCGGACGAGTCACTACAAGAGTATGCTAGTCGTTTCAGCCATGAGTATTCTCGCTGCGCTGAGGCAGATGACAAGACCGCCCTCAAGGCCTTCACGGCAGGCCTACATGATTGTTTCTTTAAGTACATGATCAATGCCAACACTTGGAAGACTTACTTTGAGGTGATGGCATAGGCTTATAACCATGCCTCCGCCGAGGCAAGGACATATCAAGGGAAACCCCCCACAACCACCCCTTATCAGCAAGTAAGGAGTGGAAGCCAAATCCAACCAAATGAGAAGATCTCGACTTCCAAACGGCAGCAGTGCCTCCCCCTACCTTACTTAATACTTTGCCAAGTCAACAGACATATCAATCTCAAGGCAAAAGGAAAGATTTCCATCCTCACCAGTCTCATTTTAGTAAAAGGAGTAAGAGACACTACTGCGATAACCAAGGGTATCACCGTGATAATCCCCAACCTTAAGCAGTCAACATAGTGGGTCAAGCACGTGTCAGGACAACCCCTGCCCTGAGGTATGAGGCATACACACTTTTGAACGCCACATGAGTGGCTATTTACCCCAGCATAGCACACCTGGTACCGAAGCCAAAACCAAGGCACCTGGATTACAAGCCTACGAAGAACACGGGCACGTTTTGCTGCTACCACGAGCATAATAGCCATTACGGCGATAAGTGTATCACCCTTCGTGATCATATTGAAAATTTGGCATGTGAAGGAAAAATTGATCAATTCCTCCTTCACCCTCTAAGGGGTAACCGTAACCAAAGCTAGGTGAATGTGATATATTCCATAAGTGGTGGCACACCCATATCTAAATCTTCCAACAGGGCCATGAAAAATAGTGAACGAGCTTTAAGGTTTGGCCACCAAGTGTTTCACGTGGAAGACATCAGGGGAGGTAAGTATCAAAAGCCTAACTGGGATCCAATATGTTTCTACCCTGAGGAAGAAAGAGGTATCATCTACCCACACAACGACCCATTGATTGTGGAAGCTCACATAGCCAACTTTGAAAACGACGAATCCTGGTAGACACGGAGGCTTTGGTCAATATCATGTTTGCTGAAGCTTTCAGGGCACTTAATGTAGCTGAACACTTGCTCGATCGCTCGATTTCCGCTCTAATAAGCTTATCCGGTGATATCGTGCGACCTTTCAGGGCACTTAATATAGCTGAACACTTGCTCGATCGCTCGATTTCCGCTCTAATACACTTACCTTTCACCATTGGTACAGACCCTTACACATCTACCATTACCACTAACTTCCTGGTGGTTGATTGCCCAACGGCATACAATGTCATCTTCAGACGCACAGGCATCAATGATCTCAAGGCCATGGTATCCACACATATGTTGTTGATGACATTTCCAACCCCCTATGGCAATGGTTACATCAGAGGAGATCAACTTAGTGCACGATCATGTTACAACATTTCGGTTAAGCAATATCATCTGCCTGTGCCTAAGGAAACCCTTTGTATACATGACCAAGTCATAAATACCAGCCCAGACGAAGCCAACTTGGATCTTCACGGTGGCAATAGTCAACCCGACGATCCTCGAGATGACTCTTTCACCCAGCAAGCACAACCCGCTGAAGAGTAGGAGAAGGTCTCTATCTCAAAAGATTATCCGGATCGCATGGTGAAGATTGGCACCACTTTGTCACCACCCATTTGGTTGGCATTGATCTCATTTTTGCAAGAGAACACTGAGGTTTTTGCCTGGTCATACGAGGATATGCCAAGCATCTCTCCCGATATCATCTGTCATCACTTAAGTATTGACCTCAAGACCAAGCCAGTGAGACAGAAGCAAAGATCTTATGACGCTGAACGGTACGAGGCAATGAAGGTAGAAGTTGAAAAACTCAAAGGCATAGGCTTCATCCGCGAAGTCAATTATCCAACGTGGATAGTAAATGTTGTCCTTGTTAAGAAGAATCCGACCAAGGAAAGTCTCCTGCTCCAAAAGGTCTTGTGGAGAATGTGTGTCGATTACACCGACCTAAACAAAGGATGCCCAAAGGATAGCTTTCATCTTCCTCTCATAGACAGACTTATAAACTCTACGGCAGGGTGTGAACTCCTGAGCTTCATGGATGCTTACTCAGGATACAACCAAATCCTCATGAACCCTCCGGACCAAGAACACATAGCCTTCACTACTGATAGAGGACTATATTACCATAAAGTTATGCCCTTCAGCCTAAAGAATGCAGGAGCGACTTATCAGAGACTGGTCAATTCAATGTTCGCCGAACAGATTAGGAAGAGCATGGAAGTTTACGTTGATGATATGCTAGTCAAGAGTAAACATGCTAACCAACACATCACCAACCTATCTGAAACTTTCACCATTCTGAAGAGGTATCGAATGAGGTTGAACCCTAACAAATGTGCCTTCGGCGTAGGCTTTGGCAAATTCTTAGGCTTCATGATAAGCCAATGAGGCATTGAGGCTAATTCCAAGAAGAACAAAACAATCCTCGACATGAAAGAACCGGTAACTTCAAAAGACATCCAGCGCCTTACTGGCAAGGTGGCAGCCTTAACTAGGTTCATCTCTAAGGCCACAGACAGATGTGCTCCTTTCTTCAAAGCACTTAAGGGAAGTAAGAAGTACATTACATAGACTGATGAATGTGCTGAGGCATTCAAGAACCTCAAAGACTACATGAGTAAAGCCCCTTCTGCTCTCCAAACTTGAGGTTGGTGACACTCTTATTATCTATCTGTCGGTATCGAATTCAGCAGTAAGTTCCGTTCTCATTAGAAATGATGGTAATGTCGAACGGCCTGTCTACTATGCTAGCAAGGCCTTACAAGATGCGGAGACACAATACTCCAACATTCAGAAATTGGTTCTAGCATTGGTCATGTCTGCTCAAAAACTTCGCCCTTACTTCCAAGCACACTCTATCATCGTGTTTACCAATCATCCTCTTCGATAGATACTCCAAAGTCCTGACACTTCCGGGCGAATGATCAAATGGGCGATAGCATTGGGTGAGTTTGATATCTCTTACCAACCAAAGCCAGCTGAGAGGGCCAAACAGTGGCAGACTTCATTGCCGACTTCACATATCCTGTTGACATTGTTTCTACGCTTAAAGAAGTGGTTTCATTACCCTCGGAAGCTCAGAAAATAGAACCAACAGCTCCAGCATGGAGTCTATAGATTGATGGCTCGTCCAACCAACAAGGTTGTGAAGCAGGACTAGTCCTTACGACCCTTGACAAAGTGGCGATGAAGTATGCTCTTTGTTTCAAATTCAAGGCGTCGAATAATGAGGCCGAATATAAAGCCCTCCTAGCAGGCTTACGTTTGGCAAAACATCTTGGGGTTAAATGAATTAATATCTTCAGTGACTCCTAATTGGTGGTTAACCAGGTTACTAACAACTTTGACGCTAAGGATAGCTCCATGGCAGCCTATCTGGCACAAACACAATTGTTGCTCAAGCACTTCCACTACCAGATCACCCAAATTCCTCGAGCGGCAAACAGTCATGCAGATGCCTTGGCTCACCTCGCCTCAGCGGTGAAAGACAAGATTGGGAGAAAAATTCAGTCGAATTGTTGGCAGCACCAAGCATTATGGCTGCGGAAGTGTGCAACTTACAACAGGGGGATAGTTGCATTACCCCGATTTATAGATTCCTTGGTCCCTTCCAAATGACAAAGTCCAAGCTAAGCAGATTCGATACAAGGCTACTCATTACTTGATCATTAATGACTAACTCTACAAGCGGGGTTTTAACCTACCATACCTAAGATGCCTTACGCCTGCAGAGGCGGAAACTATCCTTCGGGAAATACATGAAGGAGTCTGCGGAGATCATGCTAGATCTCGATCCTCAGCACACAAGGCTTTTTGCCAAGGATATTACTAGCCAACACTCCACTAAGATGCCATCAGAATATCCCGCTCATGTGATAAGTGTCAACGCTACGCAACTATTCCTCATTCCCCTCCCAAGCCACTCACTCCTATGATCAGCCCTTAGCCCTTTGCCTAATAAGGACTTGATTTGATCGGCCCAATGCCTGCAGGGAAGGGCAAGGTTCGCTATGCAATCGTTGCAGTTGACTACTTCACAAAGTGGGCCGAAGTAGAACCCTTGGCAACCATTACTGAGGAAAAAAGAGAAGACTTCGTATGGAAGAACATCCTTTGCAGATTCGGCATTCCCAATGCGATAGTCACTGACAACGGGCGACAGTTCGACAACAATAAGTTCAGGATGTTCTGCTCTAAGTTCAACATCAACTTATGTTTTGCCTCCCTAGCTCATCCCCAGTCTAATGGACAAGTTGAAGCCATCAATAAAATAATCAAGCAAACTTTGAAAACCAGCTTAGACAAGGCTAAAGGTTGTTGGCCAGAATTTGTACCCCAAGTTCTTTGGTCATACCGCACTTCGTATCGGACATCAACAAGAGAAACCTCATTCTCACTTACCTTTGATACAGAGGCAGTTGTCCCAGTTGAGCTTGAGCAAGCAACGTTCCGAGTCCAGAACTACGTGCAAAGCAAAAATGACAAACAACTTACCCTCAACTTAGATCTAGTCGAGGAACACAGAAACCAGGCTTACTTGAGGAATGTCGCCTACAAGCAGCGCATCTCCAACTACTATAACTCAAAGGTTAAACCTCGTTCTTTCAAAGTGGGGGACTGGGTATTGAAGAAAAGATTACTCTGCAACAGAGTCCCAAGTGAAGGAACACTTAGTCCAAATTGGGATTGACCGTTTGAAGTTGTTGGCATCAGTCGCCCTGGCTCCTACAAGCTTAGAAGCTCCGATGGCAAGACCCTTGGCCATCCATGGAACGCTGATCACTTGAAGTACTATTACAAGTAAACTCACATTGTACAAGTGTTAAGCTTCAGCCGTTCGACATCCTATGTAACGAAAACTATTTGGCATGAATTCAATAAAAAGGTGATTTAAACAACTAGATCCTAATCCTTTTACATTCCTAGCAATAAAACACTCAGGTTCAAAGCTTCAACATGAATGCTTCCAACATGAAACAAAGTCTAAGTATATATCAACAAGACTATACAAATAAACGAACAGCTTCACAGTATATTCGTTCAATCATACATTCCAACACATTCAAACATAAGCCAACTGTGCTTTGAAAGGGTTCAACATATTTTGTGTCATTCAACACTTGCTACAATGTGCCTAGACACCTTGCCCTTATTCTCACCAACTAGGTGATGAAATGTGAAGAATGAACTCATTTTCATGCCACCAACCAGGTGATGAAATGTACAACTCATACTATCATTCATGCCACCAACCAGATGATGACATGTACAACCCGTACTCTAATATCATTTGGAAACTTGCCATTCATGCCACCAACCAGGAGAAAAAGGAACTTACCTTCGTACCACCAACCAAGTGATGAAAGCAACTCACCATTCATTCCATCTACCAGAAGACGAGTGGTACAACTTGTACATGTGAACTCCTAGCATTCATAAATAATAAAAAACCCTCAAGCTTGACAACTCAACTAGGGGATCACTTATGCCCAACAAGAGTTATAGTCACTAACAGAGTCTTATTGCAAGCCAACAGCAACTTCAGTGCATGGCATACGAAGATCAAACTATTCAGCTCTCTTGCATCTGCTTCAAACATTTCCTTTCCATAACAATGCAAACACTACAACTCGTGGAAAGCTTCACACACTCTTGATCAAGACAGTGTGAAGCAAAACCAATTTATGGTGCCAACAAGAGCTTCATCAATAGAGGGCAACCAAAATTTTCAAAAGCTTCACACACTCTTGATCAAGACAGTGTGAACTAAAATCAATTTACGATGCCAACAACAACTTCATCAATGGAGGGCAACCATAATTCTCAAAAGCTTCACACACTCTTGATCAAGACAGTGTGAAGCAAAACCAATTTATGGTGCCAACAAAAGCTTCATCAAAGGAGTTCAACCACAATTCTCGAAAGCTTCACACATTCTTGATCAAGACAGTGTGAAGCAAAACCAATTTATGGTGCCAACAAGAGCTTCATCAATGGAGGGCAACCACAATTCTTAAAAGCTTCACACACTCTTGATTAAGACAGTGTGAAGCAAAACCAATTTATGGTGCCAACAAAAGCTTCATCAAAAGAGTTCAACCATAATTCTCAAAAGCTTCACACACTCTTGATCAAGACAGTGTGAAGCAAAATCAATTTATGGTGCCAACAAAAGCTTCATCAATGGAGAGCAACTACAATTCTCAGACCTTCGAAGCAAATTCAATTTATATGGTTTATCCAAACCTTCGACTACTACAAGGTGTGGCTTGCATCACAATCTCTTACTCAACAGTGTGAAAGCAAAATTTGTATATGTTGTCTCTCCCACATTTTCAAATTTCTAGTTTCCCAAAAAAAAAAAAAAAAAAGGAAAATTCAACAAAGCTTCATCAATGGAAGACAACTACAAATTCTCAAAAGCTTCACACTATCTTGATCAAGATAGTGTGAAGCAAAATCAATTCATGGTACCTAACAAAAGCTTCACCCATAAAAGCTTCACCCACAAAAACTTGACCCACAAATGCTTCACCTACAAAAGCTTCACCCACAAAAGCTTTACCAACAAAAGCTTCACCAACAAAAGCTTCATCAATGGACGACAACTACAAATTCTCAAAAGCTTCACACTATCTTAATTAAGATAGTGTGAAGCAAAATCAATTCATGGTACCCAACAAAAGCTTCAACTCCAAAGCTTCATCTACAAAAGCTTCAACACAAAAGCTTCACCCACAAAAGCTTCAACACAAAAGCTTCAACACAAAAGCTTCACCTACAAAAGCTTGACCCACAAAAGCTTCACCTACAAAAGCTTCACCCATAAAAGCTTCACCCATAAAAGCTTCACCCACAAAAGCTTGACCCACAAAAGCTTCACCCACAAAAGCTTCACCCATAAAAGCTTCACCCACAAAAGCTTCACCCACAAAAGCTTCACCTACAAAAGCTTCGCCCACAAACACTTCAACTCCAAAGCTTCATCAATGGAGGACAACTACAAATTCTCAAAAACTTCACACTATCTTGATCAAGATAGTGTGAAGCAAAATCAATTCATAGTACCCAACAAAAGCTTCAACTCCAAAGCTTTACCTACAAAAGCTTCAACACAAAAGCTTCACCCACAAAAGCTTCAACACAAAAGCTTCACCTACAAAAGCTTGACCCACAAAAGCTTGACCCACAAAAGCTTCACCTACAAAAGCTTGACCCACTTCACCTATAAAGCTTCACCCACAAAAGCTTCACCTATAAAGCTTCAACACAAAAGCTTCACCTACAAACGCTTCACACTATCTTGATCAAGATAGTGTGAAGCAAAATCAATTCATGGTGCCCAACAAAGCTTCAACCTCAAACTTCACCTATAAAGCTTCAACAGCAAAGCTTCATCTACAAAGCTTTAAAATATATATTCGAAATTTTGAAAATTCAAAAATTCGGAAATTAAAAAATTCGAAAATTCAAGAAAAAAAAAAATAATTCGAAAAAAAAAAAAAATTGCCTACGCCTCCTCTTCTTTAGGCCTAACAACTTTCATAACAAATATATATGAAGAAGGAGTTTTGGGCTACCACTTAGAAAGGAAATGCCTCATTTGTCAACTCCCTCGACCGGAAACTTGGGGGACTCCTACCGTATGCTACTGCACCTTGATACTCGGAAGTCTCACGACCACTCAGTGACTTGGATTTTTCAAGTCTCCAAACGAGAAGTTTTCGTCACTCGGAAAATTAAGGGAGCACTACCTCAACCTACATGCTTCACTCACAAAGCTTCAACATACAACCTTCAACAAAAGGAAAAATTCAAATAACTTAGTGAAGAAGGCCTTTGTGTATTTAACACAATACGTTGAAATGAAGCAAAGCTTGTTTATTAATATCTCCGATAAGTTACAAATATGTACATATACATGAATCAAAATAAACAAACAAGAGGGAGCCTTCACAAAGGTTGCTCAGGAGAAGTCTCAGCAGTCGGCAGAGCCCCAGAAAGAGGAGGCACCAGAGGGTGATTATTCGGAGCCCCAGTACTAGGCAGAACCCCAGAAGGAAGAGGCATCGAAGGTTGATCATTTAGAGCTTCATTACGCGGTACAGCCCCAGAAGACGAAGGCAATAAATGCCTTTGGAACAAACCCACAAAGCTTTGATGATCAAGTAAAATCTGACCATCAGATTCCTGCAGCTGGTCGAGCTTCCTCTTCATGTTTGTAGCATAGTCATGTGTGAGCCTGCGCAATTGTTTATTCTCATGTTTGAGCTATCTGATCTCCTGTTTGAGACTTATCACTTCAGCCGCCAATGATTCAACTTGGCGGGTTCGAGCAAATAGGCGTTGGGCCATATTAGACACAAAACATGCACACTGAACACTGAGAGCCAGAGAATCCTTAACAGCCAACTCATCAAACCTTTTGGAAAGTAGTCTGTTATCTTTGGGAATGAGAAGGTTCCTGGCCACCACCGCAGCGGTCATATCATTCTTTATCACAGAGTCCCCAACGGTAAGATGACCAGTAGGGGATAAGAAGGATGGGCGTCATATGTTGTCTTGAGAAGACATGGCTGCCTCTTCACCAAAGTTCAAGTCAAAACGACAGTCGGATGGGCCAGACATTCTCAGAAATGATGAAGGAGAAATGAGGTGCAATAAATCTATGAAATAAGGGGAAAATTCCTACAAGCAATAACTCTCTGAATGTACTCCTTGGACACAATTGGTGCCCTTTAAAAGAAAGGGCAACAGGGCCGTTGGTTCAAAAATCGAAGAGGCACCACTCTCCGGATTTCGAAGAGGCACCACTTTCCACACGCAACATCAACTTTTCGGGTACCACAGATAACTTTGCCAAAGATCTCTGACAAAGTTTAAACACATAAATTTTGAAGGTCTAGCTACCCTACTATTACCCACAAGGGTAAAAGAACAGCACCACTGCTTGATAACTAGAAAGTTCCAATGTGTGTCAACTTTCATACTCTGTGGCAAAGCAGACTAGCAAAAATGCCCAACCTTTACTCACATTCGAGAAAACACTCCCAACAAGATTTCTTGCTCAAAAATTGAAAAGGCATAGCTCTCCGAATCTCGAAAGCCAGACTCCCAATAGGATTACGTGCTCAAAAATCAAAGAGACACTGCCCTTTGAATCTCGAGAGCCAGACTCCCAACATGATTATGTGCTAAAAAATCGAAGAGGCACCGCTCTCCGAATCTCGAGAGCCAGACTCCCAACAGGATTACTTTCTCAAAAATCGAAGAGACACTACTCTCCGAATCTCAAGATTCAGACTCACAACAAGATTGCTTTCACAAAAATCGAAGAGGCACTGCCCTCCGAATCTCAAGAGCTAGACTCCTAACAAGATTACGTGCTCAAAAATCGAAGAGGCGCCGCCCTTTGAATCTCGAGAGCCAGACTCCCAACAAGATTACTTTCTCAAAAATCAAAGAGACATTGCTCTTCGAATCTCGAGAGCTAGATCCTCGACATGATTGCTTGTTCGAAAACCGAAGAGGCACCGCTCTTCGAACTTCAAATGCCAGATTTCCTTGGATAAAGCTTGTATGCAATCTTCACACGCAACATCAGCTTTCCAGATACCACAGACCACTTTTTCAAAGTGCTCTGACAAAGTTAAAACACGTGAAGCTTGCAGCTCCCACTACATTGCTATGACCAAGAAGGGTAAAGGAATAGCACTACTACTTGTTATTAGGAAGACTCTTATATATGTCGATCTCCATCCTGATGCAAAAATTATCTTAACACACAAATTTAACCCTCTTTTGACAACTGTAGTATAAGTATAAGTAGGGATCGTTCTGGACCGGGGATTAGGAGGGCTTGCTAATAACCTCTAAAAAAACATAAAACTAAACTTAAAGCAAACTTAAAATACTAAACAAGACTCACAAGACTCAAACCAAACTTAAAGTACTCAAAACAGCTTAAAACAACTAAATAAACTTAAACTAGACACTAGGAATGACTTTGGATGAAAATTGACTTTTACTTGAATCAAAACATTTCAAAACACAAAATAAAACAGATTCTAACTAATTAGACACACTAAAGTAAAGGGGGATTGAGTTTTGGACGAAGTTGAAACAAACAAACAAGTATGAAAAACTAGACAGATTGTAAAACAAATTTGAGAAATAAGATGATGGATGGGATAGCTAGAGGCTTTTTCTCCACACATGACATGTATGCAAATAATTCGATTTCCAATTACTACTTCATTGAATTATGAACGACAATGCTCCAAATTAATCGTGACATCACTAGTTAACTCTCAGATTTTCCTTGTTTTATTGGATTGGATGACATCATTCGACAACCCAAAACATTCTTCTAAAGTTCCCTACATGACATCATAATAGAAATACAATCAAAGATCATTACGTTTAATGAAAATCATAAGCATTGACAAAGCACTTGCAACTATGACATCATGTCACTCATGCTAGGAATTGAACTTAACACGATCGTTTATAAGCGATCTTCACTACATGTGAATATAAGTTTGTAACGATTATGTGAAACTTCCTTATATTCTAGTAACGGATTTATGCATGCCAATTAAGTGTCGACCCTTAATTAACAAATACAAATAAGTTATCAATCAAATAGTTAAGCCAATTGCATTCATGATTCAAGAGTTCGTAACTGGAATTTATCAAATTATATTGCACACATAATCATGGCTTTGAAATCATCCCTAGCCAAGAAGGGTTTAACCACTCATATTTACAACAAAACGAAAGGAAATGAATTTAAACATTAGAAACAAAAGAAAGAAAACACCTAAACGCTCCAACGATCCAAGTTGGACAGCAAGCACGTCCAAGCACTTTCCTTCCCTTCCTTTGCTACGGCACAAGGTGTTGGTGAGTGTTTGAAGGTTTGTTTGTATGGAGGAATAAATGTGAAGATGAATGGATGTGTTTGGATGAAGGTTGTGTTGAAATAGGAGTGAATGATCTAACCAAGTATGAACTAAATTTATGTTACACACACTTCCTTTTATAGAGGAAGTGCAAGGCAATGAAGGGGAACATGTAATGGTGTAGCAATTGAGTACAATGATGCATGAAATCTGAAATGATGGAGGGAATAAGGAATGGTGTAGCAATTGAGTGCAATGATTCAATGTAATGATGCATGAATTTGAAATGATGGAAGGAACAAGGAATGATGTAGCAATTGAGTGCAATGATTCAATGTAATGATGCATTAAATTTGAAATGATGAAGGAAACAAGGAATGGTGTAGCAATTGAGTGCAATGAGTGGTGTTTGAAATGATTTAAATGTGAAAGTGAAGTGATGATGCAAAGCATGGGGGTAAAATGAAGTGGTGTTGCAGCTAGGGAACATGAATGATTGTGCACATGGTAGAGAAAGGAAAGGGAGGTGGAATGATGCAACAAATGAGTTAATAAAGGGAACATGGATGATGATGCACGGCATAGGAATCCAAATGGAGTGCAATGGTGGTGCACGGCAATGATGAAAAGGTGAATGGTGAAGTGACACCCCTTGTGGCTGAGCTCTTTGTCCTTTTTACATTAATTATTCTTTCTCTTTAACACATTCATAGCCTCTTTAGTCTACAATTTCGTCAATCCACCTTGCTCCATGCATGTGCTATTCATTCCAAGCCCAAAACTGCTCCAAAATGCATCTTATTGCTTCATAAGGCCTATGGACCTACAAACACACGAAAATAGCTTAAAATACATAATTAACTAAGAAATAACAACATAAATGCATAAGAACAAGCTAATCCAGTAGCATAAATATGCTCCTATCACATCCTCCACAGCCAAGCAGACCTGCAAATAAATAAAAAATGCTCAACTTTTCTTCACATCCAAGAGGGCACTCTCAGCAAAGTCTCTCGAAATACTCAGTTTCTTTTCCTCCTAATAATACCTCTGCAAACAAGTCACACCAGAGCAAGAGTATCTCATATCATCAGGGTTAAAAGCAAGAGTATCTCATATCATGCTTTTTCCCTGTCTTTTCCTTTGACCTTGTTCTTACCTGCAAGACAATAAGAAAGAGAGCAATCAGTCAGCACTTGGAATCAAGCTTCTAGTCAGAAACTGACTGCCTGGAACCCCTTGCCTGATTACTTACCTGGCATTACTCTTGAGTACTCATCTTCAACATCTTATGCTTCCAGAAAAGATACCACATCTGCCTGAGGAACATATAAAGCAAGTGAAAAGGATACAAGGAAGCATGTGGAGACAAGTGTAATAGAACATGTGCCGATACATCCATTACTTTGTCAACAGCAAAAGTATCTCATATCATCAGGGTCGAACATACTCTAGATTTGATGGACTTGTTTTGACCCTCAAATTCTTGAGTCAGCCTTATACTCTAGAGGAAACCAGAAAACCCTCCAGCCCAGTTCAATAATAAGCCTGTGGAAAGTTACTTATTCAAAAGAAAAAATATCTCATATCATATATTCTCCATTTGCTTCTCCTTATCCTTGTTACTGTTTACGACACAAGGAGAAGGAGAACAATCAACCGGAAGCCGAAGTCTAACTTCTGATCCAGGTTGCTTGCTTGGAAGTCTGATTGCTTACCTTGTCTGTTACCTCCTTTGACAAATCTCCTAGCTCGGCGACTTGGGGGACTCCTACTATAGGGTTTGTATCGCACTTGACCAAGCCTGAAACTACAAGTAAGCTTCAAGTGAAATTGATACATTACCTTGTGCATCTCCACCGATTAAAGATACCACCCCTGGATGGAGGAAAAGTACTTCTAGAGAAGATGCCATATCTACTTATGAGACAGATAAGGCAAGTAAAGACGATACCACACTTCGGTACTTAGAAGTTTCGTGATTACTCAGCGGCTTGGATCTTGCAAGTCCCCAACCGAGGAGCTTCCCTCACTCGAGAACTTAGGGGAGCATTGTTTGTACCATACTTGACCAATCCTGAAACTATTGAGCACCGGTCAACGTTATACCGTCAAGGACCCATAAGAGTTTCCCTCCAACCAGGAGGCCAATCACAGTGCGACACGTGTCGACATCAGAAGCCAATCATAACGCGACACATGTCAACATCAAAAGTCAATCACAGTGCGACACGTGTCAATGTCAGAATGAAACTAGAAACTCTCTTCTATAAATAGAGATCATTCTCTCACAATATTTCCTAATGTCATTTGTACTAAATCATTCACTTGTACTCACTAAAGGAGAGCTTGAACCTATGTACTTGTGTAAACCCTTCACAATTAATGAGAACTCCTTTACTCCGTGGACGTAGCCAATCTGGGTGAACCACGTATATCTTGTGTTTGCTTCCCTATCTCTATCCATTTACATACTTATCCACACTAGTGACCGGAGCAATCTAGCGAAGGTCACAAACTTAACACTTTATGTTGTACCAAAGTTTTCACTGATTTTGTGCATCAACAACCCCTATTACAGGTTTTTCCATTGGTCTATTAACTAGCACCCATGTTTCATTTTTCTCAATCATCTCCATTTCAACTTTCATTGCCTGCTGCTAAGGCTGGGAAATTAAAAAAAAATGACTAAACCAGCCAAACCGTGCCGAATAAGGTCGGTTGGACGAGCAGTTCCTATAATTCTTGGACATCGGTTAATCGAACCGACCTATGTGTTTTCTTTTATTTGTTTTAATTAGAACATAGACCTTAGTGGAGATGGTGGTATTTTGTCTGTATGTCTAGGATGAATTTAAGAATGTATGAATGTAATACTTAAGTATCTATATATAATGCCTTCTCTAGTAGATCTTTTGGAACTTTTGAACTTAGAACTTTTGATCTTTTAGAACTTTTGGAACATTTGGATTGTAATATTATCAAGAATTGGAGCTTTGATGAATTTCCTTTTTGTAACTTTAAGAATGTCTGAATGTTAAACTTTGAATTTAACTAGTGTTCACATAAACCGAAAACTAACCCAAACCAACCTGCCATTGTCGGTTAAACGACTTGGTCGATTTTAGACCCAGCTTGGTTGGTTTCACTTTACAATTTTGGCCCAACCGACTAGGTTGGTTTGGTTTTAGTTTTGACCCAAAACTGGCCCAAACCAATCCGCGCCAGCCCTACTTGTTGCCAAGCTTTGTCTTTTGAAGCTTCTTCATAGTTTTATGGCTCAATGATGCTCATATTACACCTTGCATATAACTCAGTGATATCTCTGAGTTTCACAAGAGTTAAACTTTGATAATCAATGTTTGAGCTAGAAGTAGATGAACCTGAGACCATCTTAGTTATGTTTGAAGCATTTCCAAACTCAGAATCTGGTGTAGGTGAGGTTGTGATTTCACTCTCCACTTCATTGATTCTTGTGTTCTCTTCAACACTCATAGGAACTGAGATGTGTTGCAGAACTTGCTTCTCCCAATCCCATAAAGAATCCTCATCAAATATCACACTTTGAGACTGTCACTTTGTTGGTTTGCACATTGTACACTCTATAACCTTTCTCACACTTGCCATAACCAATAAAAATAAACTTAGCTGCTGATTCATCCAATTTTGATCTCAACTGGTTTGGCACATGACAATAACAAATAGAGCCAAATACTCTCAAATGTTTGATTTCAGGTTTCCTACCACTAAATGCTTTAAATGGGGTCATATCATCCAAAACTCTTGTTGGACATCTATTTTGAAGATAGATAAATATGTTTACAGATTCTCCCTAAAACTTATTTGGCAATCTATTTTCATGC
Organism: Malus domestica; assembly: GCF_042453785.1. NCBI lineage: Eukaryota > Viridiplantae > Streptophyta > Magnoliopsida > Rosales > Rosaceae > Malus > Malus domestica. Next base: position 12,568,039 of record NC_091668.1, read on the forward strand.
ATCAGTGCTTTACTCATTTCCATAACATTTCTATTTTTCCTCTCAGCCACCCCATTTTGTTGGGGTGAGTAAGCCACTGTGAGCTGTCTTTCATTTCCTACATCTTCACAAACTTTCAAGAATTCAGTTGAGGTATACTCTCCACCTCTGTCACTCCTAAGTCTTTTAATCTTCTATCCACTTCGTAATTCCACCATTGTTTTAAATTTCTTGAATTTGTTGAGAAATTCAGACTTACAATGCATGAAATACACCTAACACATGATGTTAATGAAAGTTGAAAAGTATCTGTTGCCTCCAATGGTTGTTGCTTGCATTGGTCCACACACAACTGAGTGGATGAGTTCAAGTGGCATGCTTGCTCTCGAAGCTTTCTCTTTATCATTAACTCCTTATGTGCTTTCCCTATTCCACATCCTTGGCAAGTTTTCTCTGTATCACCAATTTCTGGCAAACCATAAACCATTTCTCTTTGTTGTTGCACCTTCAAACTTTGAAACTTAAGATGCCCATATCTTTTATGCCAACACTAGGTTGATCCTTCAATGGTTGCCCTAATAGCCACTGAATTCATATATTTGAGAGAAAGTGGAAAACACCTGTTCCCTATCATTGGAACTCCAGCAACAAGGTGCTTTAGTGATCTATCATCAAATATATCCACCAAGAAATCACCAAAAAGCAAGAAGTTTCCATTCTTAATCATTTGCCCAACACTAAGCAATTTTTCATCTAAGCCTGGTACAAGCATGACTTCTTTAATTTACCTTGGTCCAAACTTAGTGCCAATCACTGAAGTGCCTTTACTAGTGGCCTGAACCAATTCCCATGTTCCCATTTTTACCTTTGTAGCGATATTTGTATCTAGGGGTTGTTCGGTATAAGATCTCAAACTGAAAATTTTCAGGACGATAATTTAAAGACCAATCCCGAACCAAAATTTTGGTATTCCTAATTTTTGGGATTCCCAAAATGTTTTCGGTATTTCAGGATTCCTGAACTTCATTTATCCAAAATCCAAAATCAATAACATATTCAAATTCAATCACATATTTAAATCCAAATTCCAATTCAAAAGCAACATTATACAAGACACACACAACACACACAAATCAAATCCAAATTCAAACTACGACAATTCCATTTCAAACTAATATTTATTCAATTCAAATTCCAATCCCTATTTGGGATTTTATGTTAAGACTGCATCGTAAACTTAAATACGAGACAATGTGAAAAGAAGGCCGAGGAATTGAACAAAACCCAACTTCACATACTCAGTTCATGATGACCAACCAGATTCAATTACTCAGTCCATGATTGAACTTGAACACATAAATGTAAAAGGAGACAAATACAATGAACAGAAACAAAAGTTATAATACAAATCCAGAAATGAGAGCAAACTTCAATTCTGGTAGTCCATGATTGCTGCCTTGCTTTGCTTGTTCCAAGGTCAAAGAGAGAGAATCGCCAGAGAGAGAGAGAATCATGACAGAGAGCGGGTGGCTGGGTGTGGTGGGCTGGTGGGTGGTCGGAGTTGAGTTGAGGTTCATCGGTTCGAATTCGAGACAAAGAAAGGGGTGGGTGGTTAAGGGTGAGGGAGGCAGGAGCAGGCTCTGAGGTTCGAGGAAATGAGAGAGTAAGGCAGGAGCCTGGAGACCCTAAACAAACATTGGATGGCCCAAATCGTTTCAAAACAATCCAATGGTGACGATTAATTCTAACTATAATTAATATATAATTTCGTATTGGTTCGGATTCCCAAAAAATTAAATAAGTAATCCAGAATCCTGTACCGAATGGTTTGGGATTCCGTTCCCAAAATTTCGGGAAATTCAGTTTGGAATCGGGATTTTTTCAAGTTTGATTTGGGATTTTCGGGAATTTTTTTCAACCCTATCTGTAATAATATTAATACGAAATGACTCATGTGAGGTCATGTGGTTGCTACAAGCACTA